>NC_059176.1:53072472-54272472 GCF_019923935.1 Bubalus bubalis | reverse complement strand
GGGTGGGGACCAGAATCTAGGTCTCCTAATTGTCCATTCTGAGTGCATCCTAAAACTTCCTTTTCCCAGAGTAGAAAACCAAGAAACAGAGAAAGTGGATGATTTGAAAATGCATTGTGGGGAAACACAGACACAAAACATACAAGCAAACCTAGCACGCGGTGGAACTCAGTAAGCATTTGTTGAATGCAGTTCAGGGTATGCTAATGATCTTTTTTTTCAGATTTCACTTTTGAGCCAATATAGTATGTGCTTATTATAAAAAGAAATAACAAAAATATACGAAGAAAAAAATTAAAACTCAACCCCTTTTTTCCCACCTCTAGAGGTAACCACTGTTAACCATTATTAACAGTTTGAAGAAAAATTTTCCAGGTATTTTCCATATTTTTTTCCTGTATATATATATTCTTTCTTGTATATTATATGTATGTATATATATATATATAATTTTAAAACAAAAGTTGACTCATACTGTATTCACCTTTACATCTTTTTTAGTTTAATAACATATGAAAGACTTTATTTGGGGGGGCTTCAAAATCACTGCAGATGGTGGCTGCAGCCATGAAATTAAAAGATGTTTGCTCCTTGGAAGAAAAGTTATGAGCAACCTAGACAGCTTATTAAAAAGCAGAGACATTATTTACAAACAAAGTTCCGTCTAATCAAAGCTATGGTTTTTCCAGTAATCATTTATGTATGTGAGAGTTGGACTATAAAGAAAGCTAAGCACCAAAGAACTGATGCTTTTGAACTGTGGTGTTGGAGAAGGCTCTTGAGAGTCCCTTGGACAGCAAGGAGATCCAGCCAGTCCATTCTGAAGATCAGTCCTGGGTGTTCATTGGAAGGACTGATGCTGAAGCTGAAGCTCCAATACTTTGGCCACCTGATGTGAAGAACTGACTCATTTGAAAAGACCCTGATGCTGGGAAAGATTGAAGGCAGGAGGAGAAGGGGACAACAGAGGATGAGATGGTTGGATGGCATCACCGACTCAATGGACATGGGTTTGAGTAAGCTCCAGGAGTTGATGATGGACAAGGAGACCTGGCGTACTGCAGTCCATGGGGTCACAAAGAGTCACACTGAGTGACTGAACTGAACATATGAAAGATGTTTTTCTGCATCAGTACACATGGATTGCTTGATTTGTTATAATGTCTGAATAATATTTGTTCCTCTCTCTTACACTGCTATTCTTCCTTGACCAGGTAAGGAAATTTGAAAGAGAAGTATGGGGATGGACATTTTATAAATGGTGCTGAGAAATTTGGATAGTCATTTGGAAACATACAAAATTAGATCCACTCTTTACAACTTATGCTAGAATAAATTTCAAATGGGTCAGAGGTTTAAATATTAAATATGAAAACATGCAGAAGAAAACATGTGTGAATGTCTCTAATCTGAGAATGGGGAAATCTTCACTAACCATGACAGAAAATCCAGAAGCAGTAAGGCAAGAATGGATCAATTTGATTACATTTTTTTCTTAATGATCACATAAAATTTTTTTAAAAAGGAAAGGGCATCTGTAGATTTAAAAAAACATTTTTGAGATAAATCAGTCTATGTAATATATGGATTGTTTGCATCCTATTTCCAACAAACCAAGTAAAAACACGCCCATGCTCAAGCATACACAAGAACACATAAGCTCATTTGCATGCACACATTTATAAGACAATCAGGGAAATTTGGGACATTGATAAAAGATTAGAAAGTTAATAACTTTTATGCAATTTAATGATATTATTAGGTTTTTTTAAAGACATATACCTTTTAAAGATACTCTGATAATATTTATGCATGAAACAATATATCTGGGATTTGCTTCAAAATAATCCAGGGAGTGGGGTGGGAAGAAGTAACTGGCAATATATATCAAATGAGAATGTCCATGGGTTTAATCATTATTGAATTTGTGTAATGAGTAAATGTGGCTCCCCAGACTATACTCTTCTTTTTTGTATTGTTTAAAATCCTCCCAGTGGCTCAGAGGTAAAGAATCCTCCTGCAAAGCAGGAGGCACAGGAGGCACAGGTTCAATTCCTGGGTTTGGAAGATCCCCTGGAGGAGGAAATGGCAACCCATTCCAGTATTCTTGCCTAAAAAAATCCCATGGACAGAGGAACCTGGAGGGCTACAGTCCATGGGGTCGCAGAGTCAGACATGACTGAGTGACTGAGCAATTAAAAAGTCAAAATCCTTCACACTAAATGTTAAATTTTAAGACTACTGATACAATGATACAGGCAAGAAAACTCTCTCCTGGCTTTAGTCCTGCCACTTGGCAAATACAAGTTTCTTTGTATAATTATATCATACATTGTCTCATTATTCTGAAAACTTATGCATATAAATTACCCAGTTAGATTTCAAGTGCTTGATATCAGGAATAGCATGTTTTGTTCATCTTTTTCCCCCAGTGCTAGCTTAGAGTAGGATGAGATAGGGAAGTGTCTCTCAAATTTTTCTATATGTGGACCACTGGTTTTAGGTAAAGCAGATAAAATCTATATTAATTTTTAAATACATTTATAAAATTAAAATATTACTAAAATTATTTAAAATAAGAGTAATAACACTATAAGTGATAAGAATGATTGATAGAGAATAGAACTGGTAGATAAAAATAAGTGATTAAAAAATTAATACAAATAATATATTATAAATTTGATATTAAAAACAAAAATTTATTTTTTTGAAGTGTAGTTTATTTACAATGTTGTAGTTTCTGCTATGCAGTAAAGTGATTTAGTTATATATATATTCTTTTTCATATTCCTTCCATTATGCTTTATCATAGGGTATTGAATATGGATTCCCTGAGCTATACTGGGGCTTCCTGGATGGCTCAGTAGTAAAGAATCCGCCTGCAATTCAGGAGATACAAGTTCAATCCCTGAGTAGAGAAGATCCCCTAGCGGAGGTCCCAGGGACAGAGGAGCCTGAGGGGCTACAGTCCAAAGGGTCGCAGAGTCAGACGTGCCTAAACAACTGAGCATGAGCTATATATCTGTTCTGTTAATATATATAATAGTTTGCATCTGCTAACCCCAAACTCCCACTCCGTCACTCCCCCACCTCCCTTCCCCCTTAGCAAATCACGTTCGTTCTCTATGTGAATCCGTTTCTGCTTCATAGATAGGTTCATTTGTGTCATATTTGAGATTTCATATATAAATGATAGCGACTTCTCTGGTGGCCCAGTGGTAAAAAAAAAAAAAAAAAAAAACCTGCCTGCAATGCAGGAGACATGAGTTCAATCCCTGAGTCGGTAAGATCCCCTGGAGAGGGAATGGCAACCTACTCCAATATTCTTGCCTGGGAAATCCTATGGGCAGAGGAGCCTGGCAGACTCCAGTGCAGGGGGTCGCAAAAGAGTCAGACGTAACTTAGGAACTAAGCAAAAATATAAGTGATATCATATGGTATTTGTCTTTTTAAAATTTTTTTAAATTTATTTATTTGTTTTTGGCTGTGCTGGGTCTTTGTTGCTGTGTGGGCTCTTTCTCTAGTTGAGGTGAGTGGGGACTACTCTCCACTTGCGGTGCACGGGCGTCTCATCGTAGTGGCTTCTCTTGTTGCGCAGCACGGGCTCTAGGGCCCTTAGGCCTCAGATGAAGTAATGCTATTGGTAATGCGAGTAATGCTAGGGCAACATGAGAGGAATTAGAGATCACCACATTAAGTGAAGTAAGTCAGGAGGAGAAAGATAGGAGCTTTGCTGGTGGCTCAGTGGTAAAGAATCCACCTCCCGATACAGGAGACACAGGTTTGATCCCTGATCCAGGAAGATTCCACATGCTGCAGGGCGACTAAGCCCATGCACTACAACTAATGAGCCTGTGCTCTAGAGCCCGGAAACCGCAACTACTGAAGCCTGTGTGCCCTAGGGTCTGAGCTCCACAGCAAGAAAAGCCACCACATCAGAGGCCCTCGAATCACAATTGGAGAGTAGTCCCCGCTCTCCACAGCTAGAGAAAAACCCACACAGCAGCGAAGGCTCTGCACAGCCATAAGTAAACAAATAAATAAATAAAATTTACTCTTTCCCGCCTCTTCATTGGTCTTTCTTAACGTAAGGAAACAAGTTAATTGGATTTATATCCTGGAAGGAAGCTGACACAGTCAGTGGCTTGGCACACAGGTTCTGGATCTACACCCCCTAAATTGGCATCCTGTTTCAGCCACTGTTCAGCTGTGTGACTTTGTTTCTGTGCCTCATTTTCCTAATATATATGATAGAGGGGAGAATAGAACCTACCTCCCAGTGTGGCTGAGTTAATACATATCGCACAGCATTCAGATGAGTGCTCCAAAAAAATGTCGACAATTCATTTTCAAAGTTGCAGTCACATCCAATTTTCCCACCTCCTTGAAACTGTACCCTACCTTCATAATGAAGATGGCCCTGGAGATAATAACATTATACTCAGTGCCTGTGATGTATGAGCATTATCCAAGGGCTTCAGATACAATAATACCTCATTTAATTGTTATAATAAATTCCTTGCTGTATACATTGGCAAACTATATACTGAAAAATAAGGAAACTAAGATTTAAAGAATTTAAGAAATTTTCCCGAGATTACACTTGTAGTAGATTACAGAGCCAAGATTTGCAATGGATTCTCTCCAACTGTAGACGTGTTTTTCCACTTGGATAGAGCTTGTGGTGTCCTCCAACTGTTCGCTTAAATGTTCACAATCGTATGGTATATTCCATAGATAGGTAGCCCCACCTAGCATGAATTTTTCTTTTTAATTTCCTGAGCACAACTTCATTCCCCATGGTTTCAGATTTGCAGATAGAGGGCCTACCTTATTGCAGCTTTCTTGCATCACAGGAAGAGAGAGGGAGACAACATCAAAATCAGCCTTCAGAAACAAATTTATTTCATGGAAAGAGGTTCATTTTCCTAGAAAAGAATAGAACTGCCTGTGCCTGAAGCTCCTGGATTGTAGGCAAGCTAAAAATGTCAAAGATTAAAAAAAGAAATCCTTGGCAACAACCTCATCAATCAAGCAATGAGGTCTTACCAGTAAGTTCCTGAGAATCAGATTGAGAATTTTCCATCAAAGAAGCCACAGTCAGTTCCCCACATTTAATATTCAGGCTCACAGTTTTCTGTGCATGCTGTAGTTTAATGATCAGGGGAAAAAGTGACCCAAAGACCCCAGCACCTATTTTCCATTTACATGTCACAGATGCTAACCCATCCTCCAGGTCTCCACAAAGCCACCCACCCAGAGGGGAGCTTGGTCTTCACAGAATCTGCACCAACTGAGAGCCCTGCTTACTAGTCAAGAAACTTGGGGAAACGCTATTGCCTGAAAGAACCATGGAGGGGCAGGCGCAGAGTGGGCACAGTCGTGCTCCCTGATGAATCCCCGTGGTCTGAAGTGGTTGGCCAGGTCTGAGGTCTCTGCTTTGAGAAAATAGCAGGGAAGCCAGTAGATTTTTTTAATTAATTGTTTTAGAGAATGGTTGCTTTACAATGTTGTATTGGTTTCTACTGTACAGCAAAATGAATCAGCCATACATATACATACATCCCCTCTTTTTTGGATTTCCTTCCTATTTAAGTCACCACGTAGCACTGAGCAGGGTTCTCTGTGCTATACAGCCTGTTCTCATTAGTCATCTATTTTATACATAGTATCAATCCTGTATATATGTCAATCCCAGTCTCCCAATTCCTCCCATCCGCCCTCTCCCCTTCTTGGTATCCATACATTTGTTCTCTAAGTCTGTGTCTCTATTTCTGCTCTGCAAATAAAATCGTCTATACCATTTTTCTTGATTCTGCATATATGCGTTAATGAGATATTTGTTTTTGTCTCTCTGGCTTTCTTAACTCTGTATGACAGTCTCTAGGTCCATCCCCATCTCTACAAATGACCCAGTTTTGTTCCTTTCTTTTTGGCTGAGTAATATTCCATTGTATATATTAATATGTACCACATGGAAGTCAATAAATTTAATTTAATTTAAAACTTAATGGACATAGCAATTAAAAATCATTTCCCAGTATAGTTTTCACTTGGCCCCACAACTCTTGAGGGTAGATACTGTTCTCCCTGTCTTCTAAATGAAGTGACTCTGTCCGGGGCGATGAAGCAGTTGAGGAAGCAGCTAGGGTCCGTGCCCAGGTTAATGTCTCTGAAACCGCTCCTGCCGCTGCCCTGTGCTCAAGTGCATCCAGTGCCCGTCTGAGCTCCAGCTGTTTGCCAGGCACTGTTCTGGGTGCTCAGAGAACAGAGACAGGACAGCCCCTGAGAGACAGGACAAAAAAATAGGCATATCAAGTCCTCCACAGTGATTGTCACAGAAGGGTGCTCAACTTCGGTGTGAAGCAGTGACACCAAAGCTGAGGCCAGAGAGAGGACCAGAGGTTGGTCCAACAAAGGCAGTGTTCCAGGAAGGCTTTGAGCCCAAGACCTCAACCTGAGCAGTCTCCAATTTGACAGCCAAATAATGTTCCTCTCCTATTTAGGGATCCGGGGGCTCATTTACTTCACATTTTCCCAGTGTTGGACAAATATTTTTAAAAGAACCACTTTTTTTCTAGGAAAAAATATATAGTACACATATAGTATGTGTATGTGTATTTATATACATATTCATATGTTTGTGTCTATAGACATGTAGATATAGGTTCATATAAACTACATACAGAAGGACAAAGGAGCCGTTAAATTCATCAAGTACCAGTTTTCTTTAAAAAAAAAAAAAAAACTTTTCATTTTGTATTGTGGTATAGTCAATTAACAATGTTGTGATAATTCCAGGTGGACAACAAAGGCACCCAGCCATACATTTACATGTGTCCGTTCTCCCCCAGACTCACCTCCCACCCAGAGTTCATGTGCTGTAACACTGAGCGGAGCTCCATGTGTTGTACAGTAGATCCCACTGGTTATGCATTTTTGAGTACTGTTTTTCCATGTGGAATCTTAGCTAGTTTTTTCAATTATTCAATTATTTGCATAAGAAACACTTAAAATGTATTTGCTGAGCATCTATGCCAACCTTTGTGCTAGGCAGTTGAAAATACAGCAACAAAGAAGACTCCATTCTCATGGTACTCACATTCTACTGGGGGAAGCAGATATAAGTAAACCTAAATAAGCAAGATACTTACAAATTAAAGTAAGTATTATAAAGTAAATAAAGGGATGAGAAAGAGGAAAACACTAAGAGCACCTTAGGAGAATGTCTGAGTCGTCCTCTCTGAGGAGATGATGTCTGAAGTGAGACCTGGAGATTTTAAAAGCACTCCAGGTGGACAGGAGGACAAGGATTAAGTCTAGAGGCAGAAAAGAGCTCTTTGTGTTGATGCTCTGGCTTTCAACCTTGGCTGCCCATTTGATGACCCTGGAGAACATTCTAAAAACACCAATACCTGGGCGTCACTCTAATGCTTGGTATTTTTTCAGTGCTCCAGGTGATTTTAAAGTGCAATTAGATTGAGTATCACGGTGGTAAAGGATCAGAAAGGAAGCCAGTCTGATGCTCAGTGAATAAAGGGCATGTGTGCATGCTGAGTCACGTCTGACTCTGTGCGACCCCATGGTCTGTTGCCCACCAGGCTCCTCTGGCCATGAGATTCTCAAGGCAAGAACACTGGAGTGGGTTGTCACACCCTGTTCCAGAGGATCTTCCTGGCCCAGGAATGGAACCCAAATCTCTTGCATCTCCTGAATTGCTGGCGGAGTCTTTACCACTGAGCCATTGGGGAATAAAGGGAATTGAGGTTAAATAAACACACAAGTGTAAGTCTGTGCAGGACCTTGTAGATCCTGGGAAGAAATTTTAACTTTATTCTAGGTGTGAGGGAAAACTGTAGGAGCATTTTTCAGTATCATGTCATTAAGTGATTTCCATTTCTATAAGATCATTCTGATTACAGAATGGAGGAAAATAAGAGAGTAGACTGTAGAGCCAAGAATGGAAGGAAAAGACCATCATGGTTGTTCAGGTTTAAGTGATGGTGGCTGAGATTGAGGAGGGGGCAGTAGAGATGGGAAGAAGTGGATGATCTCGGGCTAACTGCCTGGAGTTAGTTCAAACCTCACCGGTTTACAGCATGGTCCTCCACAAGCTCCAGGGTTCTCAGGTTACCTGTACTTCTAATCAACTGGCTGCCTATTTGGGGTTCATTTCTTTTCAGGTTTAACAATTTGCTAGAACAACTTATAGATCTCAGGAAAACATTTTACTTGCAATTTTATAATATAGGATACAAATTAAGGCCAGCCAAATGAAGGGACACATAAGGTGAGGTCTGGGAGGAGCCCAAAGTGAAGTTTCCATGTTTTCGGAATGTGTCATCCTCCTAGCACATCAATGTGTATCACAAATCAGGAAGCTCACTCATGCCCTAGTGCCCAGAGTATTTAAGGGGTCTTCATTATATAGGCATGATGCATTGAATCCTTGGCCACAGAATTGAATTTACTCTCCAGCTCCCCCATCTTCAGAGGTTGGGCTGATATCAGATGGATCAAGGCCCCAACCCTCAAATCACATAGCTATCATCCTGGCCAGCCCTTGTCCTAAGTCACCTCATTAGCATAAAATCAGGTGTGGTCTAAGAGACCCGCCATGATTAACAAAGACAGTTCTATCACCTGGGAGATTCCAAAGGTTTAGAGAGTCCCAGGAATGGAGACAAAGACCAGACAATTCTTAATCACTGGAGTGGGGCCTCTTACTGAGCTAGAGAGGCATAGGCCTGGTGAAGGTCATGGTCTGAATCAGGAGGGTGGTTCTGCATGTGTGAAGTTTAGATTTCCAATTAGACAGTCACATGGAGATGTCAAGTAGGCAGTACAATGAATGAAAATGACCTCAGGGATGAGATTTGGGCTGTAGATATAAATACAGTCATCAGCATGCTAATGGTATTCAAAACCAGCAGCCAGGGTGAACTCACTTAACAAGTTGACATTAATAGAGAAGCTGGTCCAGGTCTAAGCCCCAAAGCAAACCAATATTTAGAATTATTGCTACCTACAACTCTGCTTTTGCTACCATCTCACATTTATCTGCTCAGACAGCAAAAAATGAAAGTTTACCCCAATTGAGGCAAGTTCCATCTTCTATACAGTACACACAACCTGCTCAAAAGTCATGTGTCCCAAGAGTAAGGCTAGACCTTCCCACAAGGGACACTGGACTTGAGCAGGTGCAGACCTACCTGTTTATTTTAGAATAAACAGACAATAAAATAAAAAACAGTAACTCAAAATACTTGAAATAACTCAGGATAAACCAAGACATGTTCCTTTCACCAATGTGAAAGTATAAAAAGGATATAAGATGTGTTTGTAATTTCAACAAGAGTTTGGAATTCCAACAAAAAATGAGTTTTTGATTTCAACAATGAGTTTGTGATTTCTTTTTATTGATAATGTCCACTTTCATACAGTAATTCTGACTAATTATACTGTTTAAACTTTTTTAAAAATGAAAAAGTTGCTATTCTTTATTGAAAAGGAATTTCAAAGTTGAAGTTTGTTTGTTTGTTTGTTGCAAATTTTAAAAGCTAACTACTGGAAATCCAATAGAAGAATTACTCCTTGAGAGCAGTGCCAACTTAGAACCCAGATCATCAGGGTAATAGTCAATAAGATCTTTATCCAAAGCCATCCCAAGGGTGGTAATAATTAATAATGAAAAGAGCAGTCAACATTCATAGAATTCTTATTATTTGCAAGCCTTGAGCTAAATGCTTCATGGACATGATTTTATCTATAATATTTTGTATGTATTGAATGTATGTTTTAATTTTTATTTAATAATGTTTGTTACAAAATAACCCTGAGAAATTATTACTAGGAATTATTACTATAACCCTAGGAATTATTACTATCCCATTATTACTATCCCATTTTACAAGTGAAGAAATTGAGGCTTAAAAAGATAAAGTAACTTGCTTCTCTACAGTTTTTTCACCAAGGTAACAAGGCCCCGAAGGTAGTAAACCCTGAAGCCAGGATACTAACCTAGTTCTGTCTGAAGGTGAAGCTATAAGAGGTCCAGGAGTTAAAGGAGAGAGAGAGAGTCACTGATGCCCTTAACCATGTCTTGGGTATGTGACTGCCTCACTGATGTGGGTTCTTTCTAATGGAAGAGATTTAATTCCATGTGCAGATGCTGCAGGATTTCTTTGCTTTCCCAGCAGGTGGGAGCTGGAATAGGCAAGACTGACAGTCTCCCTCCAACACCAAGATGGCTGTTGTTGTTGTTTAGCTGCTCAGTCATGTCTGACTCTTTGTGACCCCTTGGACTGCAGCATGCCAGGGTTCCCTATCTCTCAGAGTTTGTTCAAACTCATGGTCACTGAGTTGATGATGCTATCCAACCATCTCATCCTCTGTCACCCCCTTCTCCTCCTGCCCTTAATTTTTCCCAGCATCAGGGTCTTCTCCAATGAGATGGCTCTTGGGTAGATCAAATTCAACAATGTAGTGGTGCAATCCTTTGTTCAATATCCAGAGCATTTATTTTCAAGTAAATGCTTGTTTCTCTTCTTCCCGTCCTCGAGGTCTGTCTGGTTGAGAGGCACCCTCATTCTACCATCTTGCTCCAGAAACTCATCCCTGCTGTCCAAGAATGGGTGAGTGGGCTGGTCATAGAGTTCAGGTAGCCAGCATTGTGCTGATCACCTTTTACTTGCCAAATGCCAAGATACTGAAATGTCTAGACCTTAAGACATCAGATTATCTATAAAAATTATTCCTCGCGTACTGTTATTATATAAATACATTATAAATATAAATAGATTTTGTTGCTGTTCAATTGCTAAGTTATGTCCAAGTCTCTGTGACCCCATGGACTGCAGCATACCAGCTTCCTCTGTCCTCTACTACCTCCCCGAGTTTGCTCAAATTCATGTCCATTGAGTTGGTGATGCTATCCAACCGTCTCTCCTCTTGTTGCCCCCTTCTCCTCCTGCTCTCATTCTTTCCCCATGTCAGGGTCTTTTCCAATGAGTTGGCTCTTTACATCCAGTGGCCGAAGTATTGGAGCTTCAGCATCAGCATCTGTCCTTCCACTGAATATTCAGGGTTGATTTCCTTTAGGACTGACTGGTTTAATCTCCTTGAAATCCAAGGGACTCTCAAGAGTCTTCTCCAGTATCACAGTTCAAAAGCATCTGTTCTTCAGTGCTCACTCTTCTTTAAGATCCAACACTCACATCTGTACATGACTACTGGAAAAACCAAAGTTCTGATTATACAGATCTTTGTTGGCAAAGTGATGTCTCTGCTTTTTAATACATCTAGGTAGTAGATGTTATTATTATTAACTTATTAACATTATGAATGAATGATTTCTTTATCATTTCTATAGTAAAAATTCTTATGTATTAAGTGCTTTCTATGCCTCAGGCTCTTTACACAAATATTTTTATTTAATATTCATAGCACTCAGCATGGTAGATCTGATAATCCCCTGCAGAGAGTCAGATTTAAAATTTGTCCAAGGTCACAGACTGGCAGGGCTAGGATGTCTGAATGTACGTCCTTTCTCACATAAATTCTGCCTCCAGTACACCGGGTTTCAGTCCCTTAGCTCCAGGCATTGTTCAGAAGTATTTGTTTATCACTGATGTCAGTCTCTACCATCTGCATTCTGGCTTAGCTGCATGTAATAAAGATCACCCACATATTTTATTAAACTGAATACATTAACATCATTTGAACAGCCATTACCACTCAGCACACTGATACAGAGATAGCCTCAGCAGTTTATTGACATGCATCGAGTTATTTGCCTCCATGCTAAGCCATGTCACCCTGACATGCTTTCACATATTTAATTTTTTGAAACTCGTGTGTCTGTTTGTATCATTTTTCTGCCTCCTAACCTCGATGTTAGGTTGTAAGCTGCCACACACATCCTCCTGATGTTCTTTTGCCTGCTTCTAGAAAAGAGCTACTGATATTTTGTGCCTGATAATTCTGCATTCGGGTAGGGGCTGTCTTGTGTACTTTAGTATTTCTATCAACATCCCTGGCCTCTGTCTTCAAACACCAGTAACAATTCTCCTTTCCTTCCCAGTCAGGACAATAAAAAATCTCTCCAAAATATACAAATAGCTCATACAACTCAGTATCAAAAAACAAAAGCAATCCAATCAAAACCTGGGCACTTGGGTTGTTCCCATGTCTTGGCATCAACACACGATTGACTTAAGACGTTGCAGTGTATATATATACAATGGAATATTCCATTCAGTTCAGTTCAGTTCAGTCACTCAGTCATGTCCAACTCTTTGTGACCCCATGAATCCCAGCATGCCAGGCCTCCCTGTCCATCACCAACTCCCAGAGTTCACTCAGACTCACGTCCATCAAGTCAGTGATGCCATCCAGCCATCTCATCCTCTGTCATCCCCTTCTCCTCCTGCCCCCAATCCCTCCCAGCATCAGAGTCTTTTCCAATGAGTCAACTCTTCACATAAGGTGGCCAAAGTACTGGAGTTTCAGCTTCAGCATCATTCCTTCCAAAGAACACCCAGGGCTGATCTCCTTCAGAATGGACTGGTTGGATCTCCTTGCAGTCCAAGGGACTCTCAAGAGTCTTCTCCAACACCACAGTTCAAAAGCATCAATTCTTCGGCACTCAGCTTTCTTCACAGTCCAACTCTCACATCCATACATGACCACTGGAAAAACCATTGCCTTGAGTAGACAGACCTTTGTTGGCAAAGTAATGTCTCTGCTTTTCAATATGCTATCTAGGTTGGTCATAACTTTTCTTCCAAGGAGTAAGCATCTTTTAATTTCATGGCTGCAGTCACCATCTGCAGTGATTTTGGAGCCCCCAAAAATGGAATATTACTCAGCCATAAAACAGAATGAAACATTGTCATTTTCAGCAACATGGATGGACCTAGAGAATAGTATTCTTACTGAGGTAAATCAGACAAAGACAAATACTATATGATATCACTCATATGTGGAATCTAAAGCTAGCTAAGTCACTTCAGTCGTGTCCAACTCTGTGTGACCCCAGAGATGGCAGCCCACCAGGCTCCCCCGTCCCTGGGATTCTCCAGGCAAGAACACTGGAGTGGGTTGCCATTTCCTTCTCCAATGCATGAAAGTGGAAAGTGAAAGGGAAGTCACTCAGTCGTGTCCGACTCTTAGCAACCTCATGGACTGCAGCCTACCAGGCTCCTCCATCCATGGGATTTTCCAGGCAAGAGTATTGGAGTGGGGTGCCATTGCCTTCTCCAATGTGGAATCTAAAGAGTAATACAATTTTAGAGTTTTTTCAACAGACATTTGAAGCAGCAGGATTGATATATTCCTTTTAACTAATTCCCCAAAGAAAGTGAAGAATTCTCACATACAGTTTTTTCTTGAAAGACTTATAGTCTAACTGGAATTAAATAGATAAAATTAAAATGTATCCATAAAGAATATACATTTTCATAACCAAATAATGCATCCATTGTTGTACAAATAATAATACAGGTCATTATGCAGACAGCCAACAAATATTGAATGATTAAGTAACTTACTTGTATAATAAACTGATAAATGAAATAAAAATAGATTATATGGCACCCCACTCCAGTACTCTTGCTTGGAAAATCCCATGGATGGAGGAGCCTGGTAGGCTGCAGTCCATGAGGTCGCTGAGGGTCGGACACGACTGAGTGACTTCACTTTCACTTTTCCCTTTCATGCATTGGAGAAGGAAATGGCAACCCACTCCAGTGTTCTTGCCTGGAGAATCCCATGGATGGGGGAGCCTGGTGGGCTGCAGTCTATGGGGTCACACAGAGTCGGACACGACTGAAGTGACTTAGCATCAGCAGCAGCAGCAGCAGCATAGACACTCAAAACTGGAAAGACCTTAAAAATTGTTTAGATAAGTTTGCTAAATTTTTGTTTTAATATACTAAGCCTTTTCCAAAAAAATACATTTCTTAAAAGTTCTCTTAGGATTTTTTTCAAATAATTTTATAATTTTGCATGATGTATAATAAAGAAGTTATTTTGAGTAAAAATATTTTGTATTAGATCAGTGTATTGTCAAACATTGTACTATTAAGTTTATTAATAAAATATTTAATAATATGACAAAATTATTTTCTACTTAGATATTCAACCATGTTTAATTAACTTTAATTAGAGAACAAGATCAGCCAACAAATAATTTTTCTAATAAATAATTTTTGTCCTATAATATGTATTTGGTTTAGAGACTCTATATATAAATTTTAAAGTTAAATTGAACTATACTATTGTATAAAAAATAAAACAGAAACTCCTTGTTGCTCTGGTAGGCAGAGAAAAAAAATTTTAAGTTAAAAGACAATATAAATGAACCTATATACAAAATAGAAACAGATTCACAGACATAGAAAACAAACTTTTGGTTACAAAAAGGGAAAGGAAGGGAGGAGGATAAATTAGGAGTATCGTATTAACAGGTATAAACTACTATACATAAAACTGAGGAGCAACTAGGATTTACAGTGCAGCACAGAGGATCATGGTTCCGTTCAGTTCAGTTCAGTTCAGTTCAGTCGCTCAGTCGTGTCCGACTCTTCGAGACCCCATGAATCGCAGCATGCCAGGCCTCCCTGTCCATCACCAACTCCCGGAGTTCACTCAGACTCACGTCCATCAAGTCAGTGATGCCGTCCAACCATCTCATCCTCTGTCGTCCCCTTCTCCTCCTGCCCCCAATCCCTCCCAGCATCAGAGTCTTTTCCAATGAGGCAACTCTTCATGGCTGATAACTTGTAATAACCTATAATGGAACATAATCTGAAAAAAATAACTGAGTTAGTATGCTATAGACTTGCACTACTGGAGGAGGAAACGGCAGCCCACTCCAGCATTCTTGCCTGCAGAATCCCGTGGACAGAGGAGCCTGGTGGGCTGCAGTCCATAGAGTCACACAGAGTTGGACGCGACGGAAGCAACTCAGCACACACGCAAACCTGAACTAACTTAATGTTGTAAATCCACTACACTTCAGTTTAAATAAATGTCTCCAGACATTGTGTCAAATGTTGCCTGGTAGAGGGGGAAGCAAAATTACCCCACTAAGAACCATGTTTTAGGTGTGTATACACACACACACACCCCTAAACCTCTAATGTGTTCCCCTTAAACAATGCCATTTAAAGGAGGAAACAGCCAGTGAGGTCTTTCAGACACAAACACAACGTTAAATTAGATAAACTCAAGCAGTATCGTGAGGAAACTACTCTGAGTACAATGTATGAGCTTTAAGCCCATGAAGTCTGTGACGTGGTTTTCTGCTCTGAGATCTATTTTATTTCATATACATTTTATTTTTAAATTAATTTTTATTGGACTATAGTTGCTTTACAATGTTGTGTTAGCTTCTGCTGTACAGCAGAGTGAAGCAGCTGTAAGTATGCATTTATCCCTCTTCTTTGGATTTCCTCCCCATTTAGGTCACCACAGAGCACTGAGTCGAGTTCACTGGGCTATACAGTAGGTGCTCATTAGTTATCTATGTTATACCTGATAGTGCATATATCTATATATGACAATCCCATCCTCCCAGTTCATGCCACCACATCTTTTCCCTCCTTGGTGTCCATACCTAGTTTGTTCTCTACATCTGTGGCTCTACAGCTGTTTTACAAACAGGTTCACTTGTACCGCCATTCTAGATTTCACATATATGCATTAATATGATATTTATTGTTCTCTTTCTGACTTTCTTCACTCTGTGTGACAGTCTCTAGGTCCATCCATGTCTCTACTCAAGTATATACATTTTATATTTCTAGCACACTCTTCTCAAGAGCTGAGGTCTTCAATTAAGTGACCATACAAAAGAAAATTTACTACATGTATCACTAGGGTGATCATGATCACGCTCCTCTCATGTTACTTGAATAGTCAGTCTGCAAAGCAAATTATTATCTCTAAATCTCCACTTCTCCTACAACTGAGAAATCCTATAACATTTCCATTCTCCCTGAATCAATACTTCTGTTAATTTTTTTTAATGAGTTAAAATGTTACTGTAAAATTTATGATTCCATCTCATATATATTTGCCCATCTACTCATATGAACTACCTGATGTACTTCATTGATTCTTCTCTGCACAGATATTTTTACCTACTCAAATACTAATTCTCAGACTTGCCCTGAGAATGTCTGAGAGACAAACAGCATGACGGTCTCCATCATTTAGAAACTTGCTGCCAAAGTGTATTTTCCCCTGCTGACAGCGGCATTCCAAAAGAATCGATTTCTCTCTCATAAGAAGTTGGGCAATTTTTTCCTGCTCTTCAGATGTCATCTTGTCAAAAAATGAAGCCACTAGGAGTTATTTATATATGCAGTTGTTTTCACTATTTCGTTATCTGGGATTGTTGAATGGAAAATAAATCCTTATCGATAGCACTGATGGAATTGCTGAGTCATAAGATGTCCATGTTTTCAACTTTAAGATATGATACTATTTTGTTCTCCAAATAGCTGAACCCATTAGAAATGCCAACAGCAGTGTTTTAGAAGTATAGCTACTTCTTCCACAAATGGGTGTTTAGTTTTACTAATAATTTTGGAAATACTCAGACAGCAAAGAACCTGCCTGCAATGTAGGACACCTGGGTTCAATCCCTGGGTTGGGAAGATCCCTCTGGAGGTGGGAATGGCTACCCACTCCAGTATTCCTGCCTGGAAAATTCCACAGACAGAGGAGCCTTGGTGGGCTACAGTTCATGGGGTTGCAAAAAGTCAGACACAACTGAGTGACTAACCCTTGGAAATACACAGGACATTGACATTTTTTGTAATGCATGGAGGATTTTTACCCATCTAAAGAATTTGCTGACAAACAGATATGCTTGTACTCTCTGACCACTCTGCGCAGGGGATGTTACATCTGTCAATCCCTGGCTTGCATAAGTTCAAGCAGGAAGCTCCAGTATGACCGATCTGAGTCTCTATACCGTCTCGTGCGTGCATGCTCAGTCGTGTCCAACTTTTTGTGACCCCATGGACTGTAGCCCACCAGGCTCCTCTGTCTGTGGAGTTTTTCAGGCAAGAATACTGGAGTGGGTTGCCATTTCCTCCTCCAGGGTATCTTCCCATGCCAAGGATCAAACCCACATCTTGCATCTCCTGGATTGGTGGACAGATTATTTACCACTAGCACCAGCTGGGAAGCCCTCCCTACCCCCTGCCCCAAATTTCTCCTTAACTCCAAATAATCTCTTTTTCTTTGCCATTCATTGCTAGTTGGAAACTGACTGATGATATTAAACATTGGATTTTTCCAGAATCCAAAATCATATATTTGAATCGTGAGTGGGGTTCCCAAGTGGCACAGTGGTAAAGAGCCACCTGCCAATGCAGAAGATGCAAGAGACTCGAGTTTGATCCCTGGGTCAGAAAGATTCCGTGGAGGAGGAAATGGCAACCTACTCCAGTATTCTTGCCTGGAGAATCCCATGGACAGAGGAGACTGGTGGCTACAGTCCACAGGGTCACAAAGAGTCAGACACGACTGAGCATGCTTGCACACACACATACCTGTGGTAGGTAATCGGGTAACCAGGAAAGACGCGTGATCCTCCTCTAGAGTGCAGAGTCTGAGGGGGAAATGGCTGCCCAGGAAGCATTACATTCCCCAGTACCTAGACAGGACCAGTTCTTACCAAGGAGATATGTGCAGAAGTGATGTTGTCTCCTGCAGGGTAAGGTGATTCAGACATACTTGACTTCCACATAATCCCTCTCCCAGGCCATCAGCTGAATGGAAAGAACTCTGGGCACCTGGTGGAGATGGAAGGAACCAGGACCCTGAACAGCCACATGGAAAGTGTTCCAGCTAATTTGGACTGGGAACTAAGAAATATATTTTTACTGTAAATTTTTATTTTATTGTAAATCCAGTGAAAAAAATCAGTTTTAATCTGCCCCAGGAGCTAATATCATCCAAGTTAATACAGAAAACATATGCAACTAAAAGAGACTTTAATTTATATGTGGGCAATTTGAATTAGCCCTTTTAATAAAATAGATAAGCATATTTGTAGTTTTCAAGTTCATAGAAGCAGGAGAAAGTGCCAAAAGCTAACATTTACTCCTTGGTATTTATCCAAAGGAGTTAAAAACATGTCCACACAAAAACCTGCACATGGATGTTTATAGTAGCAGCTTTTATTCATAATTGCCAAAACTTGGAAGCAACCCAGATGTACTTCAACAGGTGACTAGATACATAAACTGTGGTACATCCAAACAATGGAGTATAATTCAGTACTAAAAGAAATAAGCTATCATGCCAGGAAAACTGTGGAGGAAACTTAAATGCACTTTACTAAGTGAAAGAAATCTATCTGTAAAGGATACAGACTACATGATTCCAGCTATGTGATATCCTGGAAAAGACAGCTGTGGAGACAATAAAGAGATCAGTGGTTGTCAGGGGTTATGGGGGATGAAAGTTAGAGCACAGAGGATTTTATGGCAGTGAAACTAGTCTGTGTGATACTCTAATGGTAGATCCAGTCACTATACAGGTGTCCAAACCCATCGGATATACAACAGCAGCAGTGAGCCCTAATGTAAACTATGGACTTGGAGTGATTATGACGTGTCAAAGTAGGTTCATCCATTGTAACAAATGCACCATCTGATGGGGGATGTTGATAAAAATGAAGCTACGCATCCATAGGGGGCAGAGGTTTATGGCAAGCCTCTCTACCTTCCTCTCAGCTGTGCTGCAAACTAAAACTGCTCTAAAAAATAAAGTCTATTTAAAAATATGGGGACTTCCTAGGTGGTCCAGTGGTTAAGATGTCATCTTCCAATGCAGGGGATGTGGCTTCAAACCCTGGTCAGGAGGCTGAGATCCCACATGGCTTGCAGTCAAAAAACCATAATATAAAACAGAAACAGTGTTGTAACAAATTCAATAAAGACTTTTAAAATGGTCCACATCAAAAAAAAAATCATTAAAAAAGTATATGAACTGAACTAAAGGGGGGAAGTCAGAACCTCTAAATTTGCTCTTAGCCCCTCTTGGATCTCTTGGGTCATGAGAGCAGTTAAGTCGCTGGCCCAGTGCTGGACACGCAGTAGTACTATTAAATGTCAGTTTCCCTCATCTTCTCAATTCGTAATCTCCAATCAAATAATGGATGCCTCTCAGATACTGGCATGATCCACCTGACAGAACATAGCCACTTACCACTTTCTCAAAAGTGAAGACAGAAAAAGGAAGCCTCCATGAGGAGAAGGCACAGAAACTTTTCTTGGCCGCAAGAAGGCAGAAATACCATCTGCTCCTGCATGATTCTGCTGTCTCAGGGCATGCTTGCTGATATTATTTTCATCATTTTACCATCATTTCATGGAAATAAAGCCCAGCTCACAGTTCATTAGAAGGTCTGATGCTGAAGCTGAAGCACCAATCCTTTGGCCACCTGATGCAAAGAGCTGACTAATTGGAAAAGACCCTGATGCTGGGGAAAGATTGAAGGCAGGAGGAGATGAGAACCACAGAGGGTGAGATGGCTGGATGGCATCATAGACACAATGGACATGAGTTTGAGCAAACTGCAGGAGATAGTGATGGACAGGGAAGCCTGGCATGCTGTAGTCCATGCAGTTGCAAAGAGTTGGACACAACTTAGTGACTAAATTTTTAAACAGCAACAACAATGGATTTTACTTTGTGTTTCATCATTTAAAAAAATAATTTTGATAATATGACTTTTCCAGTGTTTCCAAAAGCAGTCTTTATAAAGATGCCACCTTATCCCCCTATTTTTCCTTCAATTGAAGGCTCTATTTTTGACCAATATGCCAGCAGTTTAGCGTGTTTTTCTAATCTTTATTGTTTTTTTACTATGTGCAAAGTCATCATGCATACACTATATAAAAAATAAATTCAGATAATAGAGAAATGCAAGGGGAAATAGGGAAAATGGGATCATGTTATACATTTAGTTTGTTTGTTTTCTGGATTAATCTATTTGTCTTGGGCATCTCTTCATGGACATCCTTCCTATGACAAGCACCCTCAGTACATTTAAAGACCTGAGATCTGGCTTTAGAGCTAGGAGTGAACACTGATATTAATTCAGCACTCCTTCAACCCTGGCTGCCTCCTCATCCCAGCCCACTTCACATGGCAGGAACAGCCATGCCCGGGGAACTCATCTGGGCGTGCTAAGTCACTTCAGTCATGTCCAACTCTTTGCGACCTCATGGGTCATAGCCCGCCAGGCTCCTCTGTCCATGGGATTCTCCAGGCAAGAATACTGAAGCGGGTTGCATGCCCTCCTTCAGGGGATCTTCTCAACCCAGAGATAGAACCCATGTCTCCTACGTCTCCTGCTTTGGCAGTTGGGTTCATTACCACTAGCGCCACCTAGGAAGCACGGAAGGAACTCACTGGGCAGAGACGTCCAAAGAAAGGAAAGTTTTCCATCTTTTGTCATGGTTGGCTCTCCTACAAGGGACTCTCTGTAACAGGAATCTACAAGTCAATACAGCCGGGGAGAAGATGCTAATTACTTGAGCACGATGGCAGCACCCCACATGCAAAGAAGCTGTCCAGCTGGAGCTTCTGGATGAGTCCACTCTAAGATTTGAGAAAGAAGCTAGGCAACAAGGCTAAGCCCCAGTCATGGGCAGGATGCACAGGTGTGAGGGTCCCTCCTGTACACTGGTCTCACAGCTATTTTCCATCATAACAAATATTTAAATAGAAGCAACCTCTCTAGGAGACTGAAGTGGCATACAGCCGCTGCTCTCAGATCACTGTATTTCCTGGAGGTATCTGCCTCATTCCCTAAGATCCCTGGGCATTGGCCAGCAGGATGGCACGCCGTGGCCGGATTGCCTGTTTCAACAGTGACACTGTGTGGCAGAACCAGCGAAAACAACAAAGATCCTGGACACCGTGGTTTTCCAGTTTTCTTGGCTGAAGATGATCCTACCCAGGAATCACACCGTATCCCAAGTGAGGTGAGGAGAGAGGCTGGTAGGAAAAGAAAAAAATACATTCTCACTGGAGGTTAATGGATGACCCAAGTTAAATATCAAAATAAATATTTATCTCTGGACTTCCCTGGTGGTGCCGTGCATGGGAATCAGCCTGCCAGTGCATGGGACATGGGTTCGATCCCTGGTCCAGGAAGATTCCACAAGGCACAAGGCAACGTAGCCAGAGTGCCAGAAGTACTGAAGCCCGCACGCTGTAGAGCCCGTGCTCTGCAACAAGAGAAGCCACCGCAATGAGAAGCCTGCGCGCTGAAGCTACAGAAAGCCAGGGGAAAGCAACAAAGATGCGGTGCAGACAAAAATAATTTTAATAAAATAAATGTGTATCTCAAGCTGATGAGTAAGAACAATAACTGCCTTCTGTTATATATCCTCTGTGATACAGGCATGTAAAGTGTTTTGAATGTCATCTCATCTACTCTTCACAGCAAAACTTAGAATTTGCTTTCGTTATCTGGAGAAACCCTAAAGTCAAGAAAGTTAAGGGACTTGCCCAAGTTTACACTTCTAAGAGACGCTAAAGTGGCTGCCCAAATCTAAAAGTTTTTACTCCCTGACTCGTGTTCTTGTCACGATTCCGGAGAATCAGTTCAGTTCAGTTCAGTTCAGTGGCTCAGTCGTGTCCAACTCTTTATGACCCCATGGGCTGCAGCACACCAGGCCTCCCTGTCCATCACCAACTCCCGGAGTTTCCTCAAACTCATGTCCATTGAGTCAGTGATGCCATCCAACCATCTCATCCTCTGTCATCCCCTTCTCCTCTGGAGAATAGGGGTAAATGAAAGTCACCACTGCCCCACAAAGGGAAGGGAGGAGTCCCTCATTACATTTTCTGATCCACACAGGTGTAGAGGGGTTGCTGCTGCTGCTGCTAAGTCACTTCAGTCGTGTTCGACTCTGTGCGACCCCATAGACGGCAGCCCAGCAGGCTCCCCCGTCCCTGGGAGTCTCCAGGCAAGAACACTGGAGTGGGTTGCCATTTCCTTCTCCAATGCGTGAAAGTGAAAAGTGAAATTGAAGTCGCTCAGTTGTGTCCAACTCTTAGCAACCCCATGGACTGCGGCCCACCAGGGTCCTCCGTCCATGGGATTTTCCAGGCAAGAGTACTGGAGTAGGGTGCCACTGCCTTCTCCATAGAGGGGTTAGGAAAGACCTAAGAGATTCCACCAACCCAAGGAGATCATCCATACCAACAGAGAATCCCAATGGCGGACATCACCATATCCAGCCCAAACCTTACAAAATATCTATGCATTTTTCATGTCCGATTCCCCATTGTATCTGGTTAAATTAATAGCAAAATATATCAATAGGTAATATTCTTCTTACTATCCTATGTCATAGTGATTTTCTGGGCACAATGCCCAACTTGGTTTAATTTATCTTTATTAAGCTAGAGCTTTGTAAAGTATGGTTGACATATTAAATTGATGTGACCTAGCCATCTGCTACTAGCACAAGTGTGTGTGGCAATAGAAAGAGTTGTCACAGAGGAAATATTTTATTTTCTATTACCCCTTCTTAATAGCCCAACAAAACCAATGCATCCTCATTGTGACATTCAACTCTTCTCTGCACCCCCTCCTCCTCCTTCTCTTTGAGTCTTTGTCCCCAGGAGCTTTGATGGAACTGGGGATGTATTAATCTGAGCTCATTTGGTTGTAAGAAAGAAAAACACACCAAACTGGTTCATTGTAAATTGTGGGTATGCTCTAAAATAATCTTTTCTCAATCTTCCTCCATAGGAACATAATGGGTTTAGAAAGTAGCAAGGGTCCAAAATTTCCATAACAGACACAATGTTAGTGAAATCAAATTGCAAAGTTTAAAAGCTAAGGTGGAGTTGATGGAAATCAGGATTCAGGAAATGGTGAGTGGGTAGAAGGAAGAGGAGTGAGAATAAACTTGTACAAAATGGGAAGGAAAGTGACACCATTGTAACTAAAAGTAGAGTCAGGCTGCTCACTGCTCAAAGGCCAATAAAGAGGCCAGGTTAGTGGAAAGGAAGTTTGCTTTATTTCTGATGCCGGCAACTCAGGGGGATGGAGGCAGACTCCAGTCCAAAGGCCGACTCCCGCTCAATGACAATAAGGTAGCAAGAGCTTTTATAGGCTGGCAGGGCCTACGTGCAGAAACAGCACAGTCAGCTCGGACAGTCATCTCGAAGTTGGTCATCAGGGGTCAGACCAGTGTCATCTTGGTTAAGTACAGTTAGTCTTCACTTCCAGGGTCAGTTTGTTCCCACGTCCTTGAGGCCAGTTCTCAGAACTGTGGTAGCTTATGTCATGGCTACAGTCTGGTCATCATGTAGTTAACTTCTTCCATGTGGTGGGGGTTCCCCTATCTACAAGACAGCTCACAGGATATGGCTCAGAATATTATCTATTGCTCTTGAGAAGGAACTAAAAGTCCTTGACTTTGCTTAATGGCTAAATTATTGTTATTAGGTCTCCTTTGACTGTTTTCCTTTGTTTCTGCATTTTCTCACTTCTCTGATTAAATTTATTCTCTGGCTACATATTTTCTTTGGCTAAAGTTCTTCCACAGGTAAAAGGCAAACTGAGGTTATGGAGGGGTAAGGACCTGCTCCATTTTACCATTAGCAATTAATGGAATGAAAAGGTTGAAATGGTAACAATAGATGGAGGGAAATGATGGTATAACTGGAGGGGGCAGGGAAGATAGATAATGGGACAGGTAGTAGTATGCATTTGTTAGCTACTGCTGCATAACGAACTACCCCAAAACTCCACGGCTTAGTACAACCATCATTTATTATCACTCACTCATCTTCAGATGAACCAAAGTTGAGCATATCTAAACTGGATCTGGGTGGATGGCTTTGCTTCCCTCTGTGGGTCTACAAATCAACTGGGAGAACTTTGCCCTACATCTTTTTTTCTTCTGAGATCAGTAGACTAGCCAGGCACATCAGCATGAGGGCAGACCCTACTGCATGAGCACCTTTCTAATCCCTGCTTGCCTCATATCTGCGAACACCCCTTTAGTGAAAGGATGTCACATGGCTGAGCCCAAAGTCAAAGGGTGAAGCATAGAGCTGGGAGGATCAGCAGAGCCCCATGGCAGTGGGCATGGAGATGGGGAGGCTGAAGAATTGCAGTCAATGAGGGCAGGAAAGATGAGTGCCTGTAGAGAAGAACCAGATTATCATATAGATGAATTAAATACTACCAATGCAGAACTGAGAGACAATACTCCACAGGATGGATGGTGTAGCAGCACAGATCAAATTAACATTTAGAGAACTAAAAATTGAAGCAGAATTGTTTCCTTCTGGAGATCAGTATCAAGATGGGGAGGGGTGGGTTAAGGCTTACAAACCTTTTATTTTGCTGTTTGAATTTTTAACTGTGTATAATTATTAAAGATATTTTTAATATTATTTATTAATTTGGCTGCCACAGGTCTTAATTGCAGAATGAGGATCTTTAGCATGTGGGATCTAATTTTCTGACCAGAGACTGAACCTGCATTGGGAGCATTAAGTCTTAGCTGCTGGACCACCAGGGAAGTCTCCAAATATTTTATCTAAAAAAAATTAAAAACAGACACTGCCAGCTATATACAATATAGCAGATTAAAGATTAAGAAGAGACAGTCCTCCCCCTCAATAAGTTCACAGTCTTGTGTGGAGGGTAAAGCAACAAAGAGAGACGGTGCTGTTCCGCAGAAGAACACAATGCTACTGCTGCTGTTAAGTCACTTCAGTCGTGTCCGACTCTGTGTGACCCCATAGACGGCAGCCCATCAGGCTGCCCCGTCCCTGGGATTCTCCAGGCAAGAACACTGGAGTGGGTTGCCATTTCCTTCTCCAGAACACAGTGCTAAAGCAGCACAAAAGAGAAGGAAACTCAGCGCATTAAGCATGGATCAGGAAGAGTGAGCGGGACGGAGGGCTTCTGAAATGAGCCTGAGAACAATCTGTCTCTTACCCAAAATCTCTAGAAATGGAAAAACATGTGTTTAACCCCGTAGCTATCCTAGAAATCAAAGAGGAGTACCCTTGGTGGGTGGGCAACTTGGTAAAATAGGAAACTACAGCTCGAAATATGCTCAGAAAGCTTTGACACCACTTTTGGGCAAATATCCACAAGGATTAAAAGCAGACTCAAACAGATATTTGAACACCTGTATTTATAGCAGCATTATTCAAGACAGCCAAAAAGAGGAAACAACCCAAGTGTGCATCAGTTGATGGGTGGGATAAGTAAAATGTGGTATATACATACAATTCAGCCTTTAAAAGGAATCAGAATTCTGGCATATGCTACAACACGGATGAACTTTCAGGACATTATTAAGTGAATGAAGTCAAACACAAAAAGACAGATACTGTATAATTCCAATTATATGAGGTACCTAGGGTCATCAAATTCATAGAACAGGAAGTAGAATGGTGGTTGCAGGGGTGGGGGGCCGGCGAGTTGCTTGATTGGTAGAGTTTCAGTCTGAGAAGATGGAAAAGTCCTGGAGACGGATGGTGGTGATGGCTGCAGAACAATGTGAGCGCACTTAGAGCCACTGAACTGCTCACTTAAAAATGGTTAAAATAATAGATCTGTCCTATGTATATTTTACCCCAGTTTACAAAAGAAAGAAAACTGATCATGAAACTGGGTAGAAGCTATAGAGAGCTTCCAGGCTGGAGGCATGGTGTGAGAGGACCAGGGCTGGGCAGAGCTCACTGTCACGGGGTAGTAAGGCGGAGCCCCAGGAGGGGCCTCACGTGAAGTACATGGCACGTCACGTCCCAGTGATTCAGGAAAGCGTGGAGTGCTCAGATGCAGAGGCAGGGAAGTACAGAGAGCTATCATTCATACTGAAATAAAACACCAAACAACACTGCACGTTCCCATGGCAACACACATGTTTGTGTAAACACATAGAAAAGGATCTGGAAGCTTACCACTAACAGTGGTATCTCTGGGGAAAGTAAAGGAGAATTTTAGCCGTCTCTGAATGTTTAGGGTTTTTTAGTCCAAGAATGTATTTGTGCATTTACATAAGCACTTATTTATATGCAGATAACAAGCTTGCTTCCCAGGTAGCTCAGTGATAAAGAATCTGCCTGCCAATGCAGGAAAGGTGTGAGACAGGGGTTTAATCCCTGAGTCGAGAAGATCCCCTGGAGAAGGAAATGGCAACCCACTCTAGTAGTCTCGCCTGGGAAATGTCACAGACGAGGAGCCTGGCAGGCTGTAGTCCATGGGGTCCCAAAGAGTCGACGCGACTTAGCGGCTCAACATGCATGCACACTTAAGTTTAGGTGAGAAAAAGATGGCGTACCACTGTCTCTGTCTTTCTTCACTGAAGTGTAGTTTGCTGTACAATATTATACAAGTTACAGGTGCACAATATATTGATTCACAAGTTTTAGTGTTTATTTATCTCACTGTGCTGGGTCTTAGTTGCCACACGCAGGATCTTTAGTTGCAGCAAGTGGAATCTTGTTCCCTGACCTGGGTCCCCTGCACTAGAGTGTGGAGTCTTAGCCACTGGACCACCAGGGAAGTCCCACAATTTTTAAAGTTCATACTCCATTCATAGTTATTGTAAAATACTGGCTATCTTCCCCGTGTTGTTTAATATATGGTGGTTTAGTTGCTAAGACATGTCCAGCTCTTGCGACCCCATGGATTGTAACCTGCCAGGCTCCTCTGTCCATGGGATACTCCAGGCAAGAATACCAGACTGGGTTGCCATTTCCTTCTCCAAGTACAATATATCCTTGTAGCTTATTTTATACCTAACGGTTTGTACCGCTTACTTCCCTACTCCTTTCTTGCCCTCCCCCTTCCCTCTCCCTGCTGGTAATCCCTAGTTGGTTCTCTATATCTGAGTCTTTGTCTTAACCACATATATTAACCAAAACAACAGTATCTATTTTGACAACATCCACCAAACGTTTTAGTTCCTCAGTTCATGCTCTATCAGTCTTCAGAGACTTGATTTCCCCCCACAGGGACATCCCCTGGACATTTTTTTTTCTTTTGACAGTGCTCGGTCTTCATTGCTGCACAGGCTTTCTTTAGATTTGGCAAGCAGGCTTGCTCTCTAGTTGCAGTGCTCGGGTTTTCACTGCGGTGGCTTCTCTTCCTGTGGAGCACAGGCTCAGCAGTTGTGGTACATGGGCTTCGTTGCCTCGCGGCACGTGGACTCTTCCCAGGCCAGCGATGGAACCAGTGTCCCCTGCGTTGGCAGATGGATTCTTTGCCACTGGACCACCAAGGAAGTCCCCCTTGACTTTCACTGGAAGACATATAATGTACTGCTCTCCACCCTCCAATCCTCACACCAACACTGGGCATTTTAAGCGCAGAACACTGAGGAGCTGCTAGCCTTCTCTGCCTCTGTCCTGCAGATATGTCCTGTCCACGCCACAGACATCAGGGCATCTCATCCTCTCTTGAACTCTCTCTTATTTTGATCAAGATGTTTTGTAAGAAAAGTGGAACTAGGAGTCAAGCAGGCTTCAGCCTTGACTCAACCACTTATTTACTGTTTCGAGTTGGCATTTTATTTAAATCTCTGTGCTGCTCTTTCCTCGTTTCGAAACTAGTAATGGTAACAACACTGGCTGTTATCATAGGGCTGCTGCAAAAACTAAAGGAGAGTACAGATACTTAGGATAGTCTGCCTGAGGAGAAAAATAGAAAAGGTTATGGAAAATACTCAGAGATCAGCTGCAGATGGAAGGTAGCCTGGGTACAATACTTATTTCTCCAATTAAATTGTAAACTCGTCCAGGTATTGTCCCTTGCTTCCCCTAGGGATCTTTGAGGCTTGTCTTCATTGGTTATCTCGCTCTGGTATGTTATGAAATGCTTGTCCCAGCAGATGGCAGAAGAGGACTGAGTCAGAAAAACCATCCAGGGCATTTCAACAGGCACAGCGAACCAAGTTAAAGCATTCACACCTCTGTGTACAAGCTGAAATAACTCTAGACCTTGATTTCCTGATCATCATGGATTTTTCCTAAGTTTGGTCTGGAAAATCATGAGAGCAGCAACTGTATCTAAAATACTCAAGAACATTCATGGGCTTTCCTGGTGGTCCAGTGGTTAGGAATCCTGCCTTGCAATGCAGGGGACACGGGTTCAATCCCTCGTCCAGGAGGATCCCACATGCCGCGGGCAGCTAAGCTGCAACTTCTGAGCCCACACACCCTAAAGCCTGTGCTCTCAACAAGAGAAGACACTGCAACAAGAAGCCGAGCACTGCAGCTAGAGAGTAGCTCCCACTCTCCACAACTAGAGAAAAGCCTGCGCAGCAGAAAAGAACCAGCACAGCAGAAAATAAAAGAAATATATAAATAAAATTATTAAAAAAAAAAAAAAAGAACATTCGTTCTCTGAACATCTCTGAGATACTGGAGACCCTCAGTGTTCTGTGTGCTCAGTCGTGTCTGACTCTGCGACACTTTGAACTGTACCCCACCAGGCTCCTCTGTCCATGGGATTCTCTGGGCAAGAATACTGGAGTGGGTTGCCATGCCCTCCTCCAGGGGTTCTTCCCAACCCAGTGATCAAACCTTCGTCTCCTGCATCTCCTGAACTGCAGGTGAGTTCTTTACCTGCTGAGCCACCGGGGAAGCCTCTGGAGACATGCAGATGAATACAAAATATTCCCTGCCCCCATCCCCACCCCCAGGGAGTTCACAGTTAGCTGAAATCAAGCAAGGAGATGACAGCTTGACAGCTTGAATTTTGCCAGTCTGTCCCATCATGACAGCAACTGTTTGAACGTGACAGGATGCCAGGTTTGGGTTGCCTGCTTAGAGACATGGATAGCCATCTCTCCCCAGCCCCACTGTCTCCAGCTCATCATCTCTGGCCCCAGTTACTGCAACCACCTCCAAACAGAACCCCCTTCTAGTCTCAGTCTTATCTCAAACTCATCCTCAGGGTAAGCCTTCTGAAATACAAATATAATTCTACTATACACCGTCTATGTAAAAAGATTCAATAGCTCCTCACTGTCCTCATAATAACCCCCATACATTTTATCTTCCTTATAAGGCTTTGCATAATCTGACCTCTGCTTTCCTCTCCTGCTTTATCTCTCTTCCTCTCCCCCGCAATGTATCAACCCAAGAAATTACTTTCAATTACCCAAATGCTTTTTATTCTCTGCTGGTCTGAGCCCAAGTTGTTTTTCTCTCTGCCTAGAATACCTTAAAACTAAAACCTAGGAGGCAAAAAAAAAAAAAACTTAGGACTTCCTTGGTGGTCCTGTGGTGTTGGAGAAGACTCTTGGACTGCAAAATCAAACCAGTCAATCCTAGAGGAGATCAGTACTGAATATTCATTGGAAGGACTGATGCTGAAGCTGGAGCTCCAATACTTTGGTTGCCTGATGCAAAGAACTGACTCCTTGGAAAAGCCCCTGATGCTGGGAAAGATTGAAGGAGAATGGGACAACAGAGGCTGAAATGGTTGGATGGCACCACGAACTTGATGAACATGAGTTTGAGCAAGCTCTGGGAGTTGGTGATGGATAGGGGAGCCTGGTGTGCTGCAGTCCGCGGGGTCACAAAGAGTTGGACATGACTTAGTGACTGCACTGAACTGTGGCTAAGACTCTGCAGTCCCAGTGCAGGGGACCAGGGTCTCATCCCTGGTCAGGGAACTAAAATCCCACATGCCGCAACTAAGAGTTCACATGCCAAGATCCCCCATGCTGAAAATAAAGATCCTGCATGCTACAACAAAGATCAAAGATACCGCGTGCTGCCGCTAAGACCCAGTGTAGCAAAAATAAGCTAATAAATACGTATTTCAATAATACTTTTAAAAAACTCATTCCCTCTGACCAGCTCTTCTACTTAATCTGGCCAACTAGTATTTATCATTCAGGTCTCAGGTTAGATGATATTTCCTTCGGGAAATGCTCCCTGATAGCACAAGACTGGATGGACTAACCCTCCAGGGTACCCCATCCACCCTCTGCTTCCATTTTCATAGCATTTGCCATAGTTCTTTATACTAAAAATGTGCATATAGTCCCCTGACAACTCTAAGCTCCTTGAGGGCGAGGATTCTCTCTTGTAATGTATCCACTTTTCTTGGCACAGTTCCTAGTACACAGCAGCACACAATCAAAATAAATTGAGTAGATGAATAAATACATCATAAAACACAGTTGACACCATTGAAGGAATCATAAGATTCTTAGGATATGAGATTTTAGGAAAGCAGATCTTCTTGTGTATGCCAGCCACAATTCCTTTTCATCAAGTTGTCAACCATACACCCTCAAGACAGGTTGTTTTGAGGGAGATAGTCTGGAGACAGATGATTTAATCAAGCTTTTCATCTACAGCAAAGAAGTTCTATAAACTTCAAAAAATAAAAGTTAAAAGCAGGACTTACCTGGGGATGCAGTGGATAGGAATCTGCCTGCCAGCGCAGGGGACATTGGTTTGATCCCTGGCCTAGGAAGATTCCACATGCCCCAGAGCAGCTGACCCACGTGCTACAGCACCTGAAGCCCACCCACCTGGCACCTGTGCTTCCACAGCAAGAGAAGCCGCCGCAATGAGAAGCTCCTGTGCTGCAACTAGGGAGTAGCACCTGCTCTCCACAACTGGAGAAGGCCCACCTGCAGCAATGAAGACCCAGTGCGGTCAAAAATAAATAATAAAAAGTAAAGCAGTGTCTACATGTTTAAAAAGAGTAGCAATACAAAAAATTAAAAATTATAAAATTGTAAAAAAAATTTTATAATTTATAATAAAAATTTTTTTTAATGTGTTATAAATAAAAGGCAAAGCAAAGACTTTAATGAAGCGACTACTCCTCACCGAGTTTCCTGCATGGGCTGAGGGAATACACAAGGCTTGGTAAAGGAGACTGACTAGCAGTGGTGAAAAGCTGTTACCACCCCCAGGGCCTCTTGAGACAAGAGGAGGAAATACTGTTAAGAGTCCAGTGAGAACAGGAACCCTGGCGGAAGGGCTGCTCAGTGGGAGCTGTGCTTCTGGAAGGATGCAACTACAGCCACAGGTCGCCAAAACCGGAAGACAGCAGAGAAGAAACACCCAGGCCTCTTTTCACTCCACCATTCATCTCCCCCAACACCCCGCCCTGCCCTCGACGGCTCTCATTGGCTGAGCCTGCAAGCCCTCTGGTAAGGGAGCTGAGTGACGCAGTCCACGGGACTTAGCAGGACAGAGCACGAATCTGGAAGGGGAGGAAAACAAAGAATAACCCACATCCTTACCTAAACAGGCATCCTTGAGAGCAGGACTGTATCTTTTCTGTGTTCTTGAGAAAATGTAATTAAATATAAAATATAGAGTTTAGTGTTTAATCTTTTCAATCCTTAAATACTTTTAAAATACAGAGAAGTCCAGAAATAAACATAACAGATACCCACATACCTATTCAAATTCAGATGTAACACATGAATTTTTTTGTCATGACTCTTTCAAAGTTGATATCATTGTTTAAAAAAATAATTGCAGATGAAGTTGGGAGCATCGTCCTTCCTGCCTCTAATCCCTCCCCTCTCCCATCTGCTCTGGAGATAATCACTAAATTGGTATGTATTCCTCCATTCACAATTTTGCTACATACACTTGTATCCATAAACGATATGTAACATTGTTTGTATAATTTTGTAATTTACAAAGTGATCCATGCTGTGTGTGTCCTTTTGAATCTTATTCAAAAGCAGAGACATTGCTTTGCCAACAAAGGTCCATCTAGTCAAGGCTATGGTTTTTCCAGTAGTCATGTATGGATGTGAGAGTTGGACTGTGAAGAAAGCTGAGCGCCAAAGAATTGATGCTTTTGAACTGTGGTGTTGGAGAAGACTCTTGAGAGTCCCTTGGACTGCAAGGAGATCCAACCAGTCCATTCTAAAGGAGATCAGCCCTGGTTTTCTTTGGAAAGAATGATGCTAAAGCTGAAACTCCAGTACTTTGGCCACCTCATGCGAAGAGTTGACTCATTGGAAAAGACTCTGATGCTGGGAGGGATTGGGGGCAGGAAGAGAAGGGGACGGCAGAAGATGAGATGGCTGGATGGCATCACCGACTCGATGGACGTGAGTCTGAGTGAACTCCGGGAGTTGGTGATGGACAGGGAGGCCTGGCGTGCTGCAATTCATGGGGTCACAAAGAGTCAGACACGAGTGAGAGACTAAACTGAACTGAATAAACACTTTCACTATTTTTAATAAATTCCTTTAATAACAATATATGCCAGCAAGAATCATAACAATTTCTACCCAAATTGTTAAATTTCTAATTCTGTTTCAATAAAAATGTTCTCTCTAAAAATAAAAAAAAAATTTTTTTAAAGAAAATGTTTTTGTCAAACTTTACAGTAGTTTGCTAAGTCATTTGAGTTGTGTCCGACTCTGTGCGATCACATAGACAGCAGCCCACCAGGCTCCCCCGTCCCTGGGGCTCTCCAGGCAAGAACACCGGAGTGGGTTGCCATTTCCTTCTCCAATGCATGAAAGTGAAAAGTGAAAGGGAAGTGGCTCAGTCGTGTCCGACCCCCAGCGACCCCATGGACTGCAGCCTTCCAGGCTCCTCCATCCATGGGATTTTCCAAGCAAGAGTACTGGAATGGGGTGCCATTGACATGTTTACTAATTGCCTTGTTTCTTATTTCTTTTTTCTGTGCTATATTTCCTTCTTCTGAAAGTGCATCTTTTAGTAATTCTTTCAGCAAGAAACTGTGAATGATTGTTTTAATCATTCTGTATGTACTTTCTTGTATAGTTTATTTTGGCTGCATCAAGTCTGAGTTGTGGCGATGGATCCTAGCTGCGTCACGTGGGGTCTTCACTGCAGCACATGAATCTCTAGTTGTGGCATGTAGGCTTAGTAGCTGTGGCGTGCAGGCTTAGTTCTCCACAGCATATGTAAGATCTTAGTTCCCTGACCAGGAATCGAATCCAAGCCCCCTGCATTGTAAGGCTAATGCTACACACTGGACCATCAGGGAAATCCCTGTGTTTTTATCTTTCCAAATGTTTTTATTTCACCCTCATCCCTGAATGATAGTTTAGCTAGGATAAAATTACTGCAGTGAAAATTGCATTCCTTTAGCAGTTTGAAAACACAGTTCTGTTGCCTCTAGCCTCTACTCTTGTTGATGAGAAATCTGCTCCCCACTGATGTATCTCCTTTGTAGATAATCTGTCTTGTCTCTCTGGTGCTTTGTTTTTGTTTTTTGGAATGTTTGGAAATAGTTTCAAATTAAAGAAAAATTGCAAAATAAAAAAAGTATTAAAAATATTTGTATACCATTTCCCTAAATACATCCACTATTAACCTTTCACTCCATCTGCTTTATTGTTTGTTCTCTCTATATATCCATACATACACACACACTCACACATGTAGCACATATTTTTTTTCTGAAAAATTTGAGGATAAGTCATGCGTATCATGCTCTTTATCCCTAAATACTTCAGTGTACGTTTCTTTAAAGACATCATCTTGGATAATCTGAGTATAGTTATCAAGGTTTAAATGATACATTTTTATTTAGTCTTTCATTTTTGTTCTGATTTTCTCAACTGAGCCAGTAATGTCCTTGATAGCATATCCTCCCCTATCCCCAGTCTAATCTCAGGTATTACATTTAGTTCTATTTTTGTGTTCTTAACCTCCACGAATCTCTACTGCTTACATATCTATAAATCTGGACTGTTTCCTTGTTCTTACGACATTGACAGTATTATTACACCCCCTCCCCAATTTTTACATGGAGTGTTCCTCTTTGTGGGGGGCCTTCTGATGTTTCTTCACTAGATTCACGTTATACGTTCTTGTCTGGAGCTTGATGGTAAGTGATGTACACTCGAGAGTATCACATTTGGAAGCACATCATGCTCGAAGGGAAAGAACGTTTTCTCTTTGTGATTTTAACAAAATGTGCAAACTTCAATTGATTTTATCTTAACTGTGACTTGCTATGATTCAACAACCTGAAGATTCATATTTAATTGGTGTTTTCATTAAGCTAGACCCAGAAAGCTATAAGAAAAAAATCACTTTATTCTTTCTTCAGTCTCTTCAAGCTTTCTCTGCAGTTCCTTCCCCATTCCTACATGAAATCTTAGATAATAACTTAATAAGTACATAATTTAGGATGGTCCAATATAATATCAAAATGATAAACTTATTCAGAATCAAATCTTTTTTCCATGGATCAAGAAGCAGGCCTCTTTTCCCACTGTTAGTCAAAGTGCAGCTCTATCCCCAGAGTACAGCCGCTGTTTGTCAGGAGCACCTCCAGCCATGGTCTCTTGATTTTAGATTTCTCAGGCATCAGGTATATATATTCCCTATGAGCCTCCATCTTCAGGAGACACATGTCAAGCTTCCCAGATACCACCACTGAAGTCTTGGTTTAAAATGAAGGGAAAGCATCTTCCTGCTTCTTCTCCTTGAGTGGTCATAAGAACATAGCATATCAATGAGTCTTTCCTAAAGGCTCCCTCTCTAAGTCTTTTTACCTTTAACTTCTTATATAGATCCAAAGGAGACAATTGGCTCATATTGTCAGAACTAGTTTTGCAAGCTATTAGCATGTTCTGCATTTGTGACCAAGAAGCAGTTAACTTTAAAATCTGGGTAATACTCACGACCTCCTGAGTATGTTCTTGATCTTTTGATCCTAGGAGATAATAAAAATGGTCTTATTTTCACATCCAGCTAGTCATGTTGTTGTTGTTCAGTCGCCAGGTTCTGTCCGACTCTCCGCGACCCCATGGACTGCAGCACGTCAGCCGTTCCTGTCCCTCACCATCTCCTGGAGTTTGCCCAAATTCATATCCAATGAATCAATGATGTCATCCAACCATCTCATCTTCTGTCATCTTCTGTCACCCTCTTCTCCTTCTGCCTTTGAATGTTTCCCAACATCAGGATCTTTTCCAATGAGTCAGCTGTTTGCCTCAGGTGGCCCAAGTATTGGAGCTTCAGCTTCAGCATCAGTCCTTCCAAAGAGTATTCAGGGTTGATTTCCTTTAAGATTGACTGGTTTGATCTCCTTGCTTCCCAAGGGACTCTCAGGAGTCTTCTCCAGCACCACAGTTCAAAAGTATCAATTCTTCAGTGCTCTGCCTTCTTTACTGTCCAGCTCTCACATCTGTACATGACTACTGGAAAGACCATAGCCTTGACTATACAGAACTTTGTCAGCAAAGTGATGTCTTTGCTTTTTAACACAATGTCTAGGTTTGTCATAGCTTTCCTGCCAAGAAGCAATGATCTTCTAATTTCATGGCTGCAGTCACAATTTTCAGTGATTTTAAAAACCAAGAAGAGAAAATCAATCTGTCACTGCTTCCACCTTTTCCCTTCTATTTGCCATGAAGTCATGGGACCGGATGCCATGGTCTTAGTTTTTTTAATATTGAGTTTTAAGCCAGCTTTTTCACTCTCCTCCTTCACCTTCATCAAAAAGCTCTTTAGGTCCTCTTTGATTTCTGCCATTTGATTGGTATCATCTGCACATCTGAAGTTGTTGATACTTCTCCCGGCAATCTTGATTCCAGCTTGTAACTCATCTGGCCCAGCATTTTGCGTGATGTGCTCTGTGTATAAATTAAATAAACTGGGTGACAATAAACAGCCTTGTCATACTCCTTTCTCAATCCTGAACCAGTCAGTTGTTCCATACAGGGTTCCAAATGTTGCTTCTTGACCTGCATACAGGTTTCTCAGGAGACAGATAAGATGGTCTGGTATTCCACAGTTTTTATGAGTTTTCTATAGTTTGTTGTGATCCACACAGTCAAAGGCTTTAGCATAGTCAATGAAACAGAAGTAGATGTTTTTCTGGAATTCCTTTGCTTTCTCTATGATCCAGCAAATGTTGGCAATTTGATCTCTGGTTCCTCTGCCTTTTCTAAACCCAGCTTGGATGTCTGGAAGCTCTCAGTTCACATAATGCCAAAACCTAGCTTGGAGGATTTTGAGAATAACCTTACTAGCATGGGAGATTAGTGCAGTTGTCTGGTGGTCTGAACATTCTTTAGAACGGCCCTTCTTGAGTATTGGGGTGAAGATTGACCTTTTCCAGTCCTGTGGCCACTACCGCGTTTTCCAAAGTTGTTGACATGTTGAGTGCAGCACTTTAATAGCATCATCTTTCATGATTTTAAATAGCTCTGCTGGAATTCCATCACCTCCACTAGCTTTATTGGGAGAAGTGCCCTCTTGACTTCACACCTCAGAATGTCTGACTCTGAATGAAAGACTATACCATCATGGTTATCTGGGTCATTAAGATCTTTTTTGTACAGTCTTGCCTGGAGAATCCCAGGGACAGGGATGCCTGGTGGGCTGCCGTCTCTGTGGTTGCACAGAGTTGGACCCAACTGAAGCGATTTAGCAGCAGCATCTGCGCATTATTTCCATCTCTTCTTGATCTCTTCTGCTTCTATTAGGTCTTTACAATTTTTGTCCTTTATTGTGCCCATCTTTGGATGAAATGTTCCTTTGATATTTCCAGTCTTCTTGAAGAGATCTCTAGTCTTACCCTTTCTGTTATTTTCCTGTATTTCTTTGCATTGTTCTTTGAAGAAGGCCTTCTTGTCTCCTTGCTGTCCTCTGGAGCTCTGCCTTTAGTTGGGTATATCTTCCTAGTTAGCCATGCCTTTCATCTTTTCTGGGAAATTCTCAGTCTTTATCTTTTTCAATACTGCTTTCCCCAATTCCTTTCTCCTTTCTTTCTGGAATTTTAACTGGACATGTAACACAGGTCCATCTCATTCTATTATCATCCTATTTCAAGTTCATGACCTCTGTTTCATTTTTTCCCACCCCATAATTTTTCTATGTGGCAGTCTGGGTAATTTCTTCACAAAAACCTTGTAGTTCACTAAACATTTCTTCAGTTGCATTTAATCTATTATTTAACCCTCGCCACAGAGGGGTTTTTTAATTACAACAACTATTTTTAATTTTAATAGGAGCTTAATTTGCTTTTTTTCCAAATATACCTTTTCATTTTTCATAGTGTCCCATTCTCCCATTTCACTTTTTTTGTCTAAAATCTATTTGATTCTTCTAAAGATTCTAATGTTATCATCTATCTCAGACAGTTACACAATTTCAAGTCCCTAGAGTGCTAATCCTTCCTCGACTGTGCCTACCAACCACTCCACGTGATGGATAGTTTCACCATGTGAGTTGTCATTTTTTTGTCCTGTGTGTGTGTGTTGGCCGCTCAGTCGTGTGTGTGTGTGTGTGTGTGTTAGTTGCTCAGTCACATTTGACCCTTTGCTACCTCATAGACTGTAGACCGCCAGCTCCACCGTCCATGGGATTCTCCAGACAAGAATACTGGAGTGGGTAACCGTTCCCCTCTCCCAGGGATCTTGCTGACCAGGGGTTGAGTGCCGGTCTCCTGCATTGCAGGCAGATTCTTGACTGTCTGAGCCACCATGCCCCTGAGGTTATGAAAGTATCCCCTCAGAGGAGTTTGCATTTGCTTCTGTTGACTAATCAGAATTCATTGGTCTGGAGCCATTCTATCTATAACACTCTTACACTGTTACAGCTACAGACTATTTGGATTCAACACTCACATGTGGCACAGGAAAGATGTTTCCTTTTTTCACAGAAGACTTTTTTCCTACCCAGAATATTAGGCATGGATTTGCTTCCTTACTGCTTTTGGGGAGATGATAGGAGGAGGTTTCTGTTTCCTTTTTTGGAGAAAGCAGCCACTCTCTGAGATCTGATTATATGCAGGAGGCTCAGTTTTAGTTATTTGTGTCATAAGCCTCCTGTCACTGCAAGGGAGTTTAATCCCTTCCCCCAAATTCCTGGGGTCCATATCAAAGGCTGGTCTATTTCTAAGTCACTGTAGCATTGGCTGGTACACCTAATGCTCCCCTAATGCTCTCCTCTTCATTTCTGCCATCTCATAATTTCATTTTTTTCCTTTGAGTTTGCTGTATTTTTACTTTTCCCAATGTTCTATTCCAAAAGTTTTCAGTAAGTTAAAAGAATAGTATGCTCAACATTTATATGCTCTTTACTTAGATTCATCTTAGGTTGGAAGAGAGAGGGAGACTTCCTGTTTACTGAAGTGCCTGTTAATGCTTTTGTCAACTTTTTCTGTTGAGCTTCTTTTCTTAACTGATTTATAAGAATTCTGGATGCAACTTATTCATCAGTTAGGGGTGTGGCGAATGCCTTTTCCCACTCTATAGCCATGTGTTTTCACTCTCTTAATGGTACCTTTCAATACATAGACGTTAATTAATGAACTTAGGCTTATCAACCTATTCCTTTATGGTTAATTGAGATGTCTTTTTTTATTCTTCATAAGAAATTGCTCTTCACCCTTATTCTACGCATTTGCAATAGAAGCTGGGGATATCTCTTAGCTCAGTGCAGCGTTTCACCAAAACCTACTATACAGCTTGTAAGGAAAACTCCATAGAAAGAGCAATAAACAATCAAGGAACTTAAAGTTTATCCCTCATGACACCATCTAGAGTATTAGCACGAGCTACTGACAATGACCTACCCCTCGTGTTGTGTTTAGCTCTGAGTTCAATCATTATGTCACTCTGCTGCTGCTGCTAAGTTACTTCAGTCGTGTCCGACTCTGTTCGACCCCACAGATGGCAGCCCACCAGGCTCCCCCGTCCCTGGGATTCTCCAGGCAAGAACACTGGAGTGGGTTGCCATTTCCTTCTCCAATGCATGAAAGTGAAAAGTGAAAGTGAAGTCGCTCAGTCGTGTCCAACCCTCAGCGACCCCATGGACTGCAGCCTTCCAGGCTCCTCCATCCATGGGATTTTCCAGGCAAGAGTACTGGAGTGGGTGCCATTGCCTTCTGTCACTCTACTACATGTTGAAACCAATTAAATATCAACTAGTTTCCCAGGGGCTTTGTTAGTTGAGACCCCAAATTCACATCATACTTAATGAGAAAAAATTTAAGCATATTTACCTTTGGATGTACTTCCTAGGGTAGGGATTAGAGAAATCTGTTGTCAATATTATTCAGTTATTATGACTGATGAAAAAGTTTAAAAGAGAAGAAAGTTCCTTCACTTCCAAGAATCTGTTTTCTCCTCCAAAGGATGATCCTATAATTTATTATCTAAGACAAGATATTTTGATAGTGAAAGGAAGTGCTCTTCATTGCTATTCTGGAACAACTGGCATAGACTGGAATGGTCCCCGGCACCTCTGCATGTGATTGCTCTGCCCATTTGTAAAGTGGGGGAGCTGTACTCGATGATCTCAGAGATTCCCTGGCCTCACATTCTATTACCATAGGAGGGAAAAAAAGGAAATAGTTGCATTTCTTTAAACTCATTTCCTACTCTGATAAATAGGGATGTTGCTTCTTCTGTTACACAGCCTGATTTTTAATAATCTATGCTATAGTGAAAATTTTAATAATTTAGATAAACATTCAGTTTGAGAAATATAAAATTAAGACAGGCTAACGTTCCTTTTTGCTTTTTTACTGAAAAATATAAGCAAACTCCAGCATGAAGTCTGATCATGGCTCGTAGTGAGAGGGCCAGTCCTGTGTCTGAAATGTTCTCTGTCTCCTGGGTCTATCTCTGGTGTGTTCACTGGGAACCCAAGTCCCTCAGAATCCCAGTTCTTACAGCTGTGTTCTCCATGGTGCAGACACCTCTGGCAAACTTTAAAGTCTCCTCACAAACTCCTATGAAATAATGTTAAGTGAAGAAAATAGAAGAGGCACAAAGACCCAAAAATGAAAAAGTCCAGAGAACAGAATAAGAAGCCTAGAAACAGACAGCAGACCCACTCCCATATGAATGGTAATTTGGAGCTTGATAGTGATGGCGTTTGCAACCACTGGGGAAAGAAAACACGGTTTAAAATACAGTACTGGGCGTCTCCCCGGTGGTCTAGCGGTTAAAAATCCACCTTGCAATGCAGGGAACTCAGGTTGAATCTTTGGTCAGAGAACTGAGACCCCACATGATGGAAGGCAACTGAGTTCATGTGCCACGACTAGAGAGCTCGGGCATCGAAACGGAAGATCCTGCCTGCAGAAACTCAAAGCAGACACAACCAAATAAATAATTATTAAAAAAATAACATATAGTACTGATGTATTACTAATCTGTTGCTGCATTCAAAATTATCCCCAGATTTAGCAGATTAAAAGAATACACATCGATTTATCTCACAGTTTTGAGGAGTCAGGAAGCTAGATACTCTTAGCTGGTTCCTCAGCTTCCAGGATATCCCTCAGGAAATCCTGCTGGTCCAGTGGATAAGAATCTGCCCGCCAATGCAGGGGACACGTGTTCGATCCCCGGTCCGGGAAGATTCCACAGGCTGCAAAGCAACTAAGCCTGTGCGCCACAGCTACTGAGCCCATTTGCCTCAGTGACTGAAGCTCTTGCCCCCGAGAGCCCACATTCCACAGCAAGAGAAGCCACCACAGTGAGAAGTCCATGCCCCGCAACAAAGAGAAGCCCCCACTCTCCACAACTAGAGGAAGCTTGCACACAGCAATAAAGATCCAGGGCAGCCAAAAATAAATACATAAAGCAATGTGTACATGTCAAAAAAAAAAAGTCAAAGTGGCAGCTGAGGCTGCCATCATCAACTCAAGTTTCCACAGGGGCAGGACGCACTCCCAAACTCACCCAGCAGTTGTTAGCAGGATTCAGTTGCTTGCAGGTATGAGATGAGGATTTCAGTTCTTTGCAGGATGTTGACCAGAAACCATCCTTGCATCCTGGTCATAACGTTCCTCGCCACCACAGCCTCTGGCTTCCTCAGAAGCCAGAAAAAATACAACAGGCAAATGTTCCAAAGCCTGTCTTAGTTTTGTATTTCTCAAACTAAAAGCTTATCTAAATTATAAAAATTTTCATTATAGCATAGCTTATTAAAAATTAGACCGTGGAACAGAAGAGGCGACATCCCTATTTATCAGAGTAGGAAATGAGTTCAAAGAAATGCAACTATTTCCTTTTTTTCCTCCTAGAGTAATAGAATGTGAGGCCAGGGAGTCTCTGAGATCATCAAGTATAGCTCTCTACTTTACAAATGCAAGCTAAGAGGGCAAGAAAGAGAAAGCGGCAGCAAGAGGGAGAGTCCTAGCAAGGTAGAAATCACAGTCATTTGTACCCTGATCATGGCAATGACATCTCATTACTCTTGTATTCTATTTATGAGAATATCCTCATATTGTCAAATTCTAGTCATGAGGTCTAGCCCAAATGCAAGACGAGGAAATTACACAAAGGAACAAGTACCAGGAGGTAGAAGACATTGGAAGCTATCTTAAAAGTCTGCCTACCGCTGGGTCTTACCATTAGTCCAAAATTCTTCTTCCTAGTTTTTCCCAGGAGACCTAGCAATGCAAACTGGACTCTCAATGACCCCTTCTGCTATCCTTAGTTCCACATGTGGCAATCCAGACACACCAGTTCCTACTTTCCAAAGTTATTCTCCTGTCCTCTTCCAGTCACGCCAGCAGATTTAGCCTGTGCTTTCAGAAAATGAAAATGGCAGACAGACAAAAGGAAAGCCTATCTCAAGTTAGAAAAAGCATTAAGGATGCTGCTGGTTTCCAAGAGAAATTCTATCCCCTGGTGAAAATAAAATCCTTGTTCTGCTCATCCAGTCCACTTGACCCAGAGCCCAACAAAGGAATATTCCTGTTCAGACTCACTGAAGCCACACTGTCTTCCTGAAGGAGTTACTTGGCCCTAGGCTGTAGCTCAGCTCCTACAGAGGGACTTAAAAGGAAAACAACAGTTCTTGGTCCAAAGCAATAAAGAGACAAGTGAGTCATAACAGTCTGGATTCTCCACCAGCATAAGCAGTTCCGTGAATCGCCTCTATAAAAACCCTGCCTTTCTATCCCAAGCTGTTCCAAGTGCCAAAACCTTCCATTCAAGAGTTTTATAACTCAGCCCTGTGCTCACAAATGTCACTGCACATAAGAGGGCCTTTGATCTCTAGCCATACCCAAGCCCATAGTCTGCAGCGAAGCGTGGTTTGATAACTATCTGAAGAGAAAAGCGCTTGGGTTTCCTCTCGTTTCTTTCTATTCTACTTTTAATAGGCTGCTTAGCTTCAGGCATCTGCCCTCTGCCCTCCTAGCTTCCATCTCAACCAGAAGTGAAACAGGCCCATGGTTACGTGCTCTGAGAGCTCATGAAATAACAATGATGGTAGCAAATACTTGTAGAGGGCCCATATGAGCCAAGCGTTGTCTTAAGGAGTTTATATAGGCAATCCTACGTAGGAGCTTTTCACAGAGGAGAGGGAAGCACAGAGAGGCAGTGCCTGCATGGCAGTCAGTTAGTAAGGGATTTGAAACCAGCCGGTACTTCCCAAAGTATGTTTGCTGCTTTACTGTACACAAGCCTTCACTAAGAAGGCAAAATATGAAGACAGAAATGTGCGTCTACTTACTGTATGATCCTGCAATCCCACTCCTGGACACACATCTGGAGAAAACTCTAATTTGATAGGATACAAGCACCTCAGTGTTCACAACAGCACTATTTACCATAGGCAAGACATGAAACAACCTAAATGTCCATCAATAGACGAATGGATAAAGATGTGGTGCGTACACACAATGGAATACTACTCAGACATAAAAAAGAGTGAAATAACGCCATGTGTAGCAACATGGATGCACCTAGAGAATATCAGTCGAAGTGAAAAAAGCCAGACAGAGAAAGACAAATATAATACAAATATCATACAATACAATGTGGAATCTAAAAATAATGATACAAATTAACTAATATACAAAACAGAAATAGACTCACAGACTGAGAAAACAAGCTTATAGTTACCAAAGGGGGAAGGGAGGGGGGAGAGACAAATTAGGACTTTGGGATTAACATGCACATATTACTATATATAAAATAGAAAGCCAACAAGGTACCTACTGTATAGCACAGGAAACTCTACTCAATATCTTGTAATAATCTATAAGGGAAAATTTTTAAAAAGAATAGATACAAATACGTATAACTGACTCACTTTGCTGTACCCCTGAAACATTGTAAACCAACTCTACTTCCATTTAAGAAAAAAATAAAGAAACTCACAATATGAATTCTTTTTTTTAATGTGCGTTTCCCTTTAATAAGGAAGAAACTTTGGAATAAACTCCTTAGCTGTAAAAGCACTTTCTTTTTCCAGGTACTGTATCAGAAATGCCTTCAGTAAGAAGACTAAATGTACAAACCTTTGAACTAAAGTCATGAGCTGATTAATCAAATTGAACTGAAGACTAAACTATGCTCCGCGATGTATCTGAAGCAGCAGATTTCTTCTGTTGAAGTTTTTCCCTCCTGTTCAGTATAAAGATACAGGGCTCTATTATTGTCAAATTTCTTTAGTAGAAGAGGCTTTCATGACTCATCTGAATTAGAAGCCTCTATGTTTTTAAACTATGTTTCGTTAAGTGTGGAAATTTATGAAGTATGGCTAAGTCAGAACAGAACAGCAGTTCATAACTAAGTCCTAAGATGTATCATTTCAAGCATAACTACATTCAAAACTTAGATATTAAAAATTAAGTCCAAGAGAAGCTTCTATCTACAAAGAGCTGCTATAATGAAAACTACCTTCCTACTCTCAAGCCAGGTTAAAGGATGGATCTAAGCCCCTTCCTGGGAATAGGAGTAGGCACGTGTACTGTCCCCGGGCCCAGGGTTGGTCACATGGCTGTAACTGGGCCAATAAGAGCCCCATAATTTTGCTGGAATGATTGAGGAAGACTGTTTTTTGTTTTGTTTTTTTTTTAAATAATTTTGTTTATTGATTGATTTTCGGCTGCAGCAGGTCTTCATTGTAGCGCCATGGCTTAGTTCCCCAACCAGGGACTGAACTGGCATCTCCAGCTTTGGAAGCTGGGTTCTCAACCACTGGACCAGTGGGAAATCCTGAGGGGGGTTTATTCTAGACTTTCTAAGCAGGTGAAATACAAGCTGTCACTGAAAATACAAGCTGTCACTGCTCCGGGCCATCTCACTGGGGACAGCCTGCCTGTGAAGGGAGCCAATGTGGAAGGAAGCAGATAGAAACAGACGTCCTAATTTTCTTGGAGCATTTGGATCCAGGTGTACCTTAATCTGGAGAAGGCAATGGCACCCCACTCCAGTACTCTTGCCTGGAAAACCCCATGGACAGAGGAGCCTGGTAGGCTGAAGTCCATGGGGTCGCTAAGAGGCAGACACGACTGAGCGACTTCACTTTCACTTTTCACTTTCATGCATTGGAGAAGGAAATGGCAACCCACTCCAGTGTCTTTGCCTGGAGAATCCCAAGGACAAGGGAGCCTGGTGGGCTGCCGTCTGTGGGGTCACACAGAGTTGGACACGACTGAAGTGACTTAGCAGCAGCAGCAGCAGCAGCAGTACCTGAATCTCCTCCTATGCTGTGTGGTTCACCAAGCCTATAAATTCCTTTTTTTTTTAATGTATTTTATTGAAGCACAGTTGATATATAGTGTTGTGTTAGTTTCTGGTGTACAGCGAAATGATTCAGTTATACATATATACTTACATATATATTCTTTTTCACCGTCTTTTCCATTCTGGTTTATTGTAGGGATTTGAATCTAGTTTCCTGTGCTATTCAGTGGGACCCTATTTGCCCATTCTGCATATAATCGTTTGCATCTGCTAGTCCCAGATTCCCCATCCATCCCTCCTCCACCCCGAAAACCTTTGTGTTTAAATCTGTGAATTGGGATTCTGCCCTCTGCAACCCAGAGTCCTAAACAGGACAGAGGAAATAGGTCAGCTGCCACCTCCTGCTCTGTTACTACTGACACCACAGGCCGAAAGAAATGAACACTCGTGAAAGTTGAGCATTTCAAAGGCACACCCATATCCTGGGTGTGTCCACGAAAGCAATCCAACAGCCGTGCACCCAGCTGGAGCTGACTTAGCTCCTAAGAAGGCCCACCCTACGGCTAAGGGTCATGCAAAGACGTTCTAGAGAGATAATGCAGTAAACAACACCACACACACACACACACACACACCCATTAGGCAAGAACACCACGTATTTTCTTTTTAAGGGAAATAACCACAAGCAAACGATGGTTATGAGTCAGTAACTGGCTATAATTAGGGGCTTTTCCCCCAACTAGTAATATCTGAATTAAGGTGGAGAGTATAGCACAGCCCAGCAGGCTGTAAAGAAGTAACCACATCTTGCTTGATGTTTCCATGACTCAATTCCTGAAGAACAGGTCCCTGCAAGTCAGGGAAAAAAAAAAAAACCTTCATAGGAGAGTTTAGTACCTAAGTAATTGGGAGTTTCCACCTCTATCAGAGTCAAAATAATTCCACCTTTAGTCGTCCAGTTTGGAGCCCAACATCTCTCAAGCAGCCACTCTAGAAATTTCCCATCTGCTGGACTTTAAGTCCGTTTTTTATTTCAAAACCTTTATTAATATATGTATAATACACAGAGAGGACTGTATAGAAATTATAGGTACCCTTTAAAATAACAGTTACACGACAACACATCCACCCCCTGGGTCAAGAAGCATATTGTGCTCTGTCACTAAGTTGTGTCCGACTCTTTGCGACCCCAGGGACTGTAGCCCACCAGGCTCCTCTGTCCTTGGGATTTCCCAGGCAAGAATACTAGAGTAGCTTGCCATTTCCTACTCCAGGGCATCTTCCTAACCTAGAGATCGAATCCATGACTCCTGCATCTCCTGCATTGGCAGTTGGATCCTTTACCACTGAGCCACTTGGGAAGCCCTAAAAAATATATTACAAGTCATTTTAAACTCCATGGTGTGTCCCTTTCTAACTGCATCCTGTTCCGTGGCACTCGGGCTTCCCTGATGGCTCAGAGATAAAAAAACTTTGCCTGCCAATGCAGGAGACACGGATTCAATTCCTGGGTCAGGAAGATCTGCCATAGAAGGAAATGGCAACCCACTCTAGTATTCTTGCCTGGGGAATCCCATGGACAGAGGAGCCTGGCAGGCTATAGTCCACAGGGTCACAAAAAAGTCAGACACAACTTAACGACTAAAACAACAACCCTGTCACTCTTGAAAGAATAACCACGATCCTGATTTTAATGAAAACATGCTTCTGCATTTTAAAAAAATAACTGTAATGTGATTGTACATCTCCCTATACAACATATTACTTCATTTCAGAAAACTCAGTCTAACCATACCCTGGAAGGGGCAGGCAATATTGCCTGTTTTAGATGAAGGCACCCAAAAAAGCAAAGCTGAACTGAGTTTCTGAGTCATAGTCTGGCTGTAACTTCCACCCTTTCTGGTGAAGGTGGAAAGGCCAGGTTTTGTTGGTGAGTCCTCAGAAATGCAGAGTTTGCCAGAGCTGGGGCATTGGGCAGGGCTGGGGTGTGGCCAGGCACAGGACATGCAGCATCTAAATGGACTATTGAGTGCTTTCTGCTTCTAAACCCACTACTTATCACCAGCTGTCAGGAGGAAGTGGAAACAGAAAATTTCTGTACGGTAAAATGAATGTTCTCAGCACATCTAAGTGGTTGTACATGTAAGCATTTCATTAGTATGTGGTCAAGACAAGCCACAATCAGAACAGAATATGAAATTCCGACATGTTCTCAAGTTGAAAAAAAGAGGAAACGGCAGTGGTGGTCTTGCTGATGGCAGCCCTCACCTGACTCTCAGGTCCACTCCTCCCCCCACACCAGCTGGCTAATCCCGTGCAGCTCGCATTCTGGAATCTTCTCTCACCATCCTCCGGGGGACTCCTTCTCAGATTCTCTAACTGGATCCCCTAATTCTTCTGTCCCATGTCTTTTCTGGTTTGTTCTTTCATTTTTAGTGGAGTACATCCTTCTTGAGATGAGCTTCTTGAAAAAGGTTTTGCTATTGTTCAGTCACTAAGTCATGCCCAACTCTTTGTGGCCCCATGGACTGCAGCACGCCAGGCTTCCCTGTCCTACACTATCTCCCTGAGTTTGAGCAAGTTCATGTTCATCGAGTGGGTGATGCTATCCAACCTTTATGAAAAAAGGTTGCATGAGACACAAAGGTCTCAAGACTGTGTGTGCCTGAGGATGTAAAATTTGTGAGTCTCAAACTTAAACGATAGTTTAGGTATAGAATTCTAGGATGGATATCATTTCCCTTCAGAATTTTGAAGGCATGGCTCTATTATCTTCTTACCCTCAATGTCACCATTGAAGAGTCAAAAGCCATTTTTGTTCACAATCCTTTTGATTAATTTATTTTTTCTCTTTAGAAGCTTGTAGAAACTTAGTATTTGTTGCCAATGTTCTGAAATATCACAATATGTGCCTTGTAGTTAAGTCTGTTTTTATCCATTTTGCTGTACATTGATGGACCATTCCAATCTGGCTACTTATGTCCTTCAATGCAGGGTAAATTTCCTAAATTATTTTCTGATAATTTTGTTTTCTCTGTTCTCCCATTCTGGAAACTCATATTATTCAGATAGCACATCTCCTAAACGAATCCTTTAATGTTCCTATATTTTTATTCTTCTTCCCATTTCTTTATTTTTACTGCATTGGGGGGTGATTTCCTTTTGTTCTGTGTGTGTTGCACTCAGTCTCTCAGTCATGTCCAACTCTGTGTGACCCCATGGACTGTAGCCCACCAGGCTCCTCTGTCCTTGGGAGTCTCCAGGCAAGAATACCGGAGTGGGTTGCCATGCCCTCCTCCAGGGGATCTTCCCCACCCAGGGATCAAATCCATCGCTCCTGCACTGCAGGCAGATTCTTTACCGCTGAGCCAATGGGAAAGCCCTCCTTTTCTTCTACTGAGTTTTTTTTTTTTTCAATAAGCACATTTTGTCCTTTGAGTGCTTCTTTTTTATAACTTCATGTTCCTTTTTCATAGATGTGGTATCCTCTCCTTTCCTTCTAAGGATTTTAAATATTGATTTTTTTTTTTACTACATTCTTCTCCCTGTCCTGTCTCTGTATTCCCTAAGTTCTTATTGTTTCCTTTTTTGTTCATGTCAGCCTATCACAATAGTGACTTGTCTTAGCTATCTAATGCCTTTTGACCATCTACTCTGAATAACCAGGAGTGAAGAAAACCTGCTTGGAAGCTCTGAGCATATGATGAGCTTTATTGACTCTGAGCTTCACTGTGGGATTGTATGGATGGTCCCTTTGGGGTAAAACCCTGATCTCAATTTGTTAGACTGGTCAATATCTCGAAAAACAGCCTTCTAATCTCCTCCTGCCTGGAGGCAGACCCTTGTCCAATATTCTGGACATCAATTAGAGGAACAGGTCTCTTCATTCTGAATTTATTGTACATACAGTCACTTTTGGGGTAGGAAATGGCAACTGGCTCCAGTATTCTTGCCTGGGGAATCCCATGGACTGAGGAGCCTGGTGGGCTACAGTCCATAGCGTCACAAAGAGTCAGACATGACTGAGCGACTGAGCAAACACATACAGTCACTTAATTACTCTGTTTCTGGTACAGTGTTGACATGGTGTAGTGCCCCCACCCACAGATATGTCTGAAGTACCCTATCCAGAGGCCCTCTGTTCTAGCCTGAGACTAAATGTTCAGATCTCTGTCAGGATAGATAAAGGGCAATTATGAGTGACAGGGCATCATAGCTTTACTGTTCACAGTTTTTCAAGTTCAGAGTCTTCAACTGCATTTCTCTTGCTCGAAGTAATTTCTTCCCACTGACTGCTGAAAAGCTACACATGAATGTAAAATATGGTGAGTGTTTACATTAAGCCATTCTGCAAATGCCTTTTGCAGAACCACCCCTACAAAGATCGTGAGAAATGTATATGAACACCCTTCTCCAGCTGAGGTAGAATTCTTGGCTGTAGGTAGGGAAAAAGAAAGTGAAGTGAAAGTCGCTCAGTCATGTCCGACTCTTTGCAACCCCATGGACTATACGGTCCATGGAATTAATTCTCCAGGCCAGAATACTGGAGTGGGTTGCCTTTCCCTTCTCCAGGGGATCTTCCCAACCCAAGGATCGGATCCAGGTCTCCTTCATAGCAGGCAGATTCATTCCCAGCTGAGCCACAAGGGAAGCCCAGGAAAAAAGAATTCCTAGGTTAAATGCTGCTGGAAAAATCTCTCTCATTATCCAAGACAATTCCATCTGTAATTGCTTCCCATGTCTTCTGTCGTCAAAAGGTCTTCCTGTGGTTTAAAAAAAAAAAAAAGCTTTTCTAGGGATTTTTTGGCTAAATAGTCCAGGTCCGTATAGACATGGTTAAGATGTTCATGTACATCATCTCATTTGTTCCTTATAACAACAGTCCTGTTAATTAACAAGGTTGGGTATCATGATTACTGTTTTTACTATTATCGTTGTTGTTCAGTTGCTAAGTGGTGTTTGACTCTTTGCAACCTCATGGACTGTAGCCCACCAGGCTTCTCTGTCCACAGGATTCTCTAGGCAAGAATACTGGAGTGGGGTGCCATTTCCTTTTCCAGGGGATCTTCCCAAACCAGAGATCGAACCCAGGTCTCCTGCAGCTCCTGCATTGGCAGGTGTGTTCTTTACCAGCTGAGCCACTGGGAAAGATCCGTTACTGTCACCCTTTCAGAAGTGAAAACAGGCTCAGAAAGGTTGGAGGACTCCTCAAAGGCCACATTACCTGCAAGATACTTTCTTTCCTCCCCTCCTCCCGCCAACTATGAATAAGATCAACCTTCAGAGCAGCAAGAGAGTTGAAAGCTGTCTCACCGTGGCAATTCCCTTCGGTCTCTGTGAGTGATAGCTTGGTGGCTTCCAGAGTCCATTGTGATTAGGCACAATGTGCCAGCATATAGCATATCCAGATGACCCAAAAGGCAAGATTGGGGTTAGATATAGCAAGTCATGCAAGGACTTGGGCATACTGGGCTCCTGGTTGCTTCTAAGGAGCTGTTGCAGCCAGGACAATGGGAATCTATGGCAGTGCCCATGTTAATAATCCTGTGGTTTGTACTTGAAGGAGCTGAGTTCTCTGTGTTTTCTAACTTAGATCTCTAACTACACTCACTACCTTAGCCGCACCAGTGGGATTCATAGCAAGTCAAACTTGATTCACACAGGCTCAAATTTGTTAAGTTTTAATAATTCTGTTCATAACTTATGATTTTAATGTTTTGTTTTTGTTTCAGCTTTATTGAGTGTGTATGTGTGTGTGTTTCTGTGTGTGTCTATACTCAGTTTCTTAATCATGTCTGACTCCATGCTCCTCTGTTCATGGGATTTTCCAGGAAAGAGTACTGGAGTGAGTTGCCATTTCCTCCTCTGGGGGATCTTCCACACCCAGGGATCGTACCTGCATCTCCTGTGTCTCCTGCATTAGGCAGGTGGATTGTTTACTACTGAGCCACCAGGGAAGTCCTTTTTACATATAATTGACAAATAAAAATTGTACATATTTAAGGTATAAGAAGAACTATACAAAAAAGATCTTCACGACCCAGATAATCACAATGGTGTGATCACTCACCTAGAGCCAGACATCCTGGAATGTGAAGTCAAGTGGGCCTTAGAAAGCATCATTACGAACAAAGCTAGTGGAGGTGATGGAATTCCAGTTGAGCTATTACAAATCCTAAAAGATGATGCTGTTAAAGTTCTGCACTCAATATGCCAGCAAATTTGGAAAACTCAGCAGTGGCCACAGGACTGGAAAAGGGCAGTTTTCATTCCAATCCCAAAGAAAGGCAATGCCAAAGAACATTCAAACTACCACACAATTGCATTCATCTCACACACTAGTGAAGTAATGCTCAAAATTCTCCAAGCCAGGCTTCAACAGTACGTGAACCAAGAACTTCCAGATGTTCAAGCTGGTTTTAGAAAAGGCAGAGGAACCAGAGATCAAATTGCCAACATCTGTTGGATCATCGAAAAAGCAAGAGAGTTCCAGAAAGCATCTATTTCTGCTTTATTGACTATGCCAAAGCCTTTGACTGTGTGGATCACAATAAAATGTGGAAAATTCTTCAAGAGATGGGAATACCAGACCACCTGACCTCCTTGAGAAATCTGTATGCAGGTCAAGAAGCAACAGTTAGAACTGGACATGGAACAGCAGACTGGTTCCAAATTGGGAAATGAATACATCAAGGCTGCATATTGTCACCCTGCTTATTTAACTTATATGCAGAGTACATCATTTAAAATGCTGGGCTGGCTGAAGCACAAGCTGGAATCAAGATTGCCAGGAAAAATACCAATAACCTCAGATATGCAGATGACACCACCCTTATGCCAGAAAGTGAATAAGAAGTAAAGAGCCTCGTCTTGAAAGTGAAAGAGGAGCATGAGAAAGTTGGCTTAAAACTCAACATTCAGAAAACTAAGATCATGGTATCTGGTCCCATCACTTCATGGCAAATAGATGAGGAAACAATGGAAACAATGACAGACTTTATTTTGGGGGGCCCCAAAATCACTGCAGATGGTGACTGCGGCCATGAAATTAAACGATGCTTACTCCTTGGAAGGAAAGTTATGACCAAACTAGACAGCATGTTAAAAAGCAGAGACATTACTTTGCCAACAAAGGTCCATCTAGTCAAGGCTATGGTTTTTCCAGTAGTCATGTATGGATGTGAGAGTTGGACTATGAAGAAAGCTGAGCACTGAAGAATCGATGCTTTTGAACTGTGGTGTCAGAGAAGATTCTTGAGCGTCCCCTTGGACAGCAGGGAGATCCAACTAGTCCATCCTAAAGGAAATCAGTCCTGAGTATTCATTGGAAGGACTGATGCTGAAGCTGAAACTCCAATACTTTGGCTACTTGATTGGAAGAACAGACTCATTTGAAAAGACCCTGATGCTGGGAAAGATTGAAGGCAGGAGGACAAGGGGATGACAGAAGATGATATGGTTGGATGGCATCACCAACTCAATGGACATGAGTTTGAGTAAATTCCAGGGGTTGGTGATGGACGGGGACGCTTGGCATGCTGCAGTCCATAGGGTCGCAAAGAGTTGGACACAACTGAACAACTGAACTGAACTGAACTGAAAGGTGTAAGAAAAAAAAAGATACATGCAACAAGTAAAGCCAAAATTATAATCCAGGTATTGGGTACCACTGTCTACTACCACTATACTACCACTGCTGCAGATAAATTAGTAGGGTCTTTGGGATGTAGCCACTGAAATTTTCCCAGACCAGTTTTACGGAGGAGAAAAATTGTCATGCACCTTGAATAAAGGTTGTAAGCTCTTTTCACAATTTGTACTTTCCCTGGGAGGCAGAATATATGAATGGTTCACTTCAAGCACCTGGAGCTCTTGCCTTTGAACTACAGCATTGAAGCCATCCTATGATGTGGTGACTGAGGTGAAAGGATGCTCAGTGAAAATTTATCCTGCAGACAATTACTGTGACTTCGTGGCCAGACAGGCGTTTCCATTTTCCTCTGTGCCTCAGCCAGGCCGGCGTTGCCCTAATGTCTGACTTCTTCATTTCCAAATTAGCATGACCAGCACCAAAAACAAGTTGCAACCGTCCTGTCCTTTAATTTTTACCTAATTACAAAGTATATGATTAGTATTAGGAAAGGCACAGATTTTATGGCCCTTCCAAATCCCTGGTTCCTTGAGTTTAACTATCTGGATTTCACTAAAGATATATACCTAGAAACATCTAATGAATAGGGCATGTCCAAAAAGCCATGTGTAAATTACTTTTTTTGCATATATTTCCCCATAGGGTAATTGTATTGTGCTTTTTAAAGGCATGACTAAGCCAAGAAATAAGTTGGTCCCAGGTCAGCACACCAAAGCCTGCTAGACTTGTTTTTAACCCATAATCTACTTAAAGTATAGTGTTAATACTAGAATATCAGATACATTTGGTTCTGAGCACTTAGTGTTGGTTTTTTATCTATTTTTAATTGAAGGATAATTGCTTTACAATATTGTGTTGGTTTCTGCCATAGATCAACATGAATCAGTCATAGGTATACATATGTCCCCTCCCTCTTGAACCTCCCTTCCACCTCCCACCCCTTCCCACCCTTCTAGGTTTTATAGGAAATCACATTCGTCAAGTAGAAACATCTCTGATGCCTAACCAAAATAAGGAAAGGCCAGAGCTCTAGTAATTAGCCTTTTGTGTCTTTTATTACCACTGGGGGGCTGCACCAGGCAGCACATAGAATCTTCCCCAACCAGTGACTGGACCCATGCACCCTGCTCTGGGAGCAGAGTCAACCACTGGACCACCAGGGGAGTCCAGACTGTGTTTTACTGCATATCAGCTCATTCCATTTTCAGAACAACTAAATCTCCAAATGGTTCGTAGTATTTAGTGTGCATTAATAATACGTTCAAAAGCACATAAGTAACAAGTGGTGAAGCCAGAATTTCAACCCAGGTTTATCTGCTCTTTCTTCTAGGTTTAGGTACCACTCTAGATTTATGGTCCAAATATTCTGAACTGAGAACAAATTGTGCCCACTGGGGTGACATGAATGAAGGCTGGGACCTCAGTCAGGGAATCTCCAACCTGACCATGTACCAGAATCACCTGCAAGGCTTGTTAACCAAGATTTTCTGGGCCCCACCCACTCATGTGCTTCTAGTTCAGTAAATCGGAGTGGCACCTGAAATTGCACATTTCAGACAAGCTCTCAAGTGAGGCTGACAGTACTGGCCCAAGGGTCACATGTTGAGAATTCATGGTTTTGCCTAATAAGCCATCTCAACAAATAGCCAATCCCTGAGGCCCTGACCTTCATAGCTGGTAACATGGAATGAAATCCACTTAACTCTTGAAGATCTATAATTATGGTTAATACACAATCAACCCTGAATATTCATTGTAATTGCTGAAGCTGAAGCTCCAATACTTTGGCCACCTGGTGGGAAGAGCCAACTCACTGGAAAAGACCCTGATGCTGGGACGGCTTGAGGCAAAAAGAGAAGGGGAGACCAAGGATGAGATGGTTAGATATTATCACCAACTTAATGGACATGAATGTGAGCAAACTGGGAGATAGTGGATGACAGATGAGCCTGGAGTGCTACAGTCCATGGGGTTGCAAAGGGTCAGATACGACTTAGCGGCTGAACAACAACAATGATTCCTTAAAGTACTCAGACTTCATTTATTTGAAATGTTCCTTTTGTTTAAATAACAATATTTCTCTTTTTTTTTTTCAGTTTCTGCCAGACAACCTTTTATTACCTCAGAAAAGCAATGGTAGGTACTAAAAAATATATTCTGACCAACTCTCAACTTTCTGAAATTAAATATGTATAACCACTGTAAGGTTTTAATGAACAAAACAGTTAAATACAAACTTTCATATGCAAAATAGATTACTATATAACTGGCCACAGCAGAGCCAAATACTAAATTTTCTTGTACAGATTTCAGTGGATAAAAAATATTTTTGAAACCCACACCTTCCTATGATTTTAAACCAAGAACAAAAAATATGGTGTAAGTCTTTCTTGATTCTAGGACACATTAAAGATATCAGCTTTTGGAATATTAAACAATAACCAAAGGACTTATTGAGGAGTACATGGCTATTTGCCCCACTTAACATAACCCAAGTCCAGTCTTAATATCTGGGGGTTTTCTATTCTATCAGTTGTCACTTTCTTAATATTTGGGGGTTTTCCATTCTTTATCATGCATCACTCTTTGCATTCGGGATCCTCTACCTCCACTTCACATCTTTGAGTGTGCTGTTTCTTCTCTACTGTGGATTAGAAAACTCATACGTTGTAAGAGGCAAGACTAAGAGAAAATAGCTCTGAGAGAGGTCCTGAGTTTCTTGCCTATGAATCAAGTGCTTTAGTGTCCGGCCGTTGTAACTTCATTTTTTTCTTTTGGTTGTGTTTGTCTTCGTTGCTGTGTGAGGGCTTCTCACTGTGGTGGCTTCTCTTGTTGCAAAGTACCAGCTCTAGATGCGGCTCTTGGGCACTCGAGTGCAGACTCAGCAGTTGTAATACCTGGGCCCCGTAGCATGTGGAATCCTGAATCAGGGATCGAACCCGTGTCCCCTACACTGGCAGATGGGTTCTTCACCCCTGGACCACCAGGGAAGTCCTATGACTTCATTTTTGACAAGCTCCCAGGTGATGCTGTTGCTGCTTGTCTGGGGACAAACTTTGAGAACTCTTTAGGGCTTCCCTAGTGAGTCGTCTCTACAAATATCTCTTACTTCTTCTAAATTATTTTCTCACTGAGGGCCAGTTTAACAGCTTTCAAGTATAAGTCCACTTTGAGAGGATGCTTGGCCCAACCCTTCCAGCTCCTTCCTTTCTTCTTCTGGATGAGCTCTTTCAGGACCCTACTTTTATCTTCTGAAATTTTCCAAACATTTAATATAGGATAATATTCCCTGGCCATATATTTGTGACATCTATTTATTGATCCAATAAATAATATATCAATACACAAATATTGTTGAGCATTCCCTGTAATAGCAGTCCGCAACCTTTTTGGCACCAGGGACTGGTTTCGAAGAAGAAAATTTCTCCACGGGCTAGGGGGTGGGGGGGTGGGGGTTGATTTCAGGATGATTCTCATAAGGAGCCCATAACCTAGATCTCTTGCATGAGCAGTTCACAGTAGGATTTTTGCTCCTATGAGAAACTAATGCCACAGCTGATCTGAGAGGAGGCGGAGCTCACACAGTAATCTGAGTGATGGGTGCGTGCTAAGTCACTTTAGTCATGTTCGACTCTGTGACCCTATGGACTGTAGCTTGCCAGGCTCCTCTGTCCATGGGATTCTCCAGGCAAGAATACTGGAGTGGGTTGTCATGCCCTCGTCCAGGGGATCTTACCGACCCAGGGATCGAACCCTCATCTCCTATGTCTCATACATTGACAGGCAGGTTCTTTACCCCCAGCGCCACCTGAAGCAATTGTAAATACAGATGAAGCTTTGCTCACTCACCCACCGCTCACCTCCTGCTGCGCGTATCCGCTCCTAACGTACCATGAATCAGTACTGGTCCATGGCCCCAGGGGTTGGGGACCTCTGCCCTGTAAGACAGGTACTATTTTGATACTTTCATTTGTCTCCTTTGATCCTCACACCCATTGTATGACCTAGAAATGAATAGCCCATTTTCTAGGCTGAGGAAACCGAAACTCGAGGAGATTAAATGATCCACTCATTCAAGGTCATATTTAGTAAACGGCATAGCTGGAATTCCAACTCAGATCTTCAGATCCCAAAGCCAACATGCTCTTCAACAGACTCCAGCTACTGCCCCCCTGAGAATAAACTGGAATGCAGAGGAAGCTGACAATTTATAGTTTTAAATGAGACAAACTCATGGCAAACATAATGGCCACTCTACCCCACACCCGTGGCAGACAGTGTTAGTTCCTGCGGCAAATGGAATCCTCAGAACCCTTTTCAACCTAGTGTCTCTAGTAGCCAGAACCAATCCACTGGAATAGGCACAGAGTACAAACTGATACGCCTTAGCGTCACTAATTTGGACATTTCATTTTGTGGTATCCCGCTTAGAAACATTCCACCTAGGAAGTGGAAAATAAGATGCTATTTGAAAAGACAGATAAAGCTGGGAAAGATAGACATCGAGTAGAACTGACAGAATATTCTTTATCTTAGATCAGTGTTTCTCAAACAAGGGCAATTTTGGTCCCCAAGATGTTATCTAGGAAATGTCTGGAGACTTCTTTTGTTGTGACAACTGGGAACTAGTGGTGGGGCCGGGGCAGGTGCTACAGATTTCTACATGGTAAGAGTCCAGGAGATTTGCTAAACATCCTATAACACCCAGGACACTCAGGTTCTCCTACAACAAATATTTATCGAGCCCCAAATTTCAACAGTGCAGCAGCTGAGAAACCCCGCCCTTGATCACAGCATACGGAAAGAGAAGAGTGAGCAGAGCCCCTTGCAAATGCCTGCTGTATCTCTCACATTAGTAAAATAAAGTTGAGGGAACTGAAACCATGATTCCGGATCTCCTTCTGGTTGCTCTTACACAAAGTGCAGAGGCCACACAGGGTTCAGCGACAGCTAAGCTGCAGATCCTTTCATTTTCTTCCAGCCCAGATGACCTGAAGAAGCCTAAGATGTTACCCACACATCCTGGATCAACATAGCTTCTGGCTTTGCTTTCCCGGTTTCTCTCCAATCAAGACAACAGGAAAGAATATTTAAAAGAAAAGGGAAAGTGAAGGGCAAGGGGAAGAGTAGACCAGACTCTCCAAGGAAAACTCCTCCACAGCCAGTTCTCCGTGCAAGCGCGTCCACACTAAGCCCACGAGCGTTCAGTCCTTTTGTTCCTATTTTTCCACAACCTCACCATTCTAAGGGTGGTGTCCGGAGCAGCAGAATCGGCTCCACCTGGTGTCTCCTTAGAACTATAGAATCGCAGCCCTCCCCAGACCTTCTAACACAAAATCTGCATTTTAACAAGATCCTCCAAGTGGTTCGTATGCACGTTCATGTTTCAGAAGTACTGCTCTAGGGTTTCCAACAGGCAAAATAAAACTGCAAAGTGAACAGCTGCAAAACAGATGCAAAGCAAATCACGTGGTGTAACATATGACTTCTCCAGGGGATTTATGACCCTCTGTGGACAGTAGCTTGTAATACAGAAAACAGAAATTTGAAGTAAGAATATGCACAAAAAGTCAATGCCATGTTATATCTTTGTAATTGCCCTAAAGGGATCCATCTTGGGTTCAAGAAAATGTAGTACTAGTACCTTAAACAGTTTCACATACCCAGTGAGTATGCAAGCGTTTGGGTGGTTTTTTTGTCTTTTGTGGTTTTTTGTTGTTTCGTTTTTTGTTTTGTTTCTCAATAGGGAACAAAGATAGGATTTACAATGATCTTCCAAAACATCAGAGTATTTGATTTGATCGTTGTGTCTAGCACATTTCATAATACCAAAATTTTGTAACAACCGGCAGAAAAGAGTCAGTGCTGCATGTTTTTAAATAACCTAGAAATTAGATTAAGGCTAATGGAAGCAGTTCAACTTCAGGTCCTCTCTCAATTTATTCAAACAGGCTTGCTTCACTCATTCAAGAAATATTAGGTCCCAGGATCCGTGCAGAGGAGGGCCTGAAGGCTTGCAGCGACCAATGCTGCAAAGCATTGCCTGAGATTAATGGCAGCAGACAGCCCCTGGATAACTGACGCGGAGAGGGGAACCGAGCTGGGAGAGGAGCGGGAGGAAGGGCGAGGGGAGGAGCTCTGGATGCAGCGTGGATAGGCGGGTGGAGCCCAGAACAGCAGGCGAGGAGCGGGTGGGGTCCAGCCTGACTCACACACTTGCCGACGGGGCTCGCCACAACTCTGCCGGGTTAGGGTTTTCCGAGGACCACGTCACGCGGTCCCGCAGCCTCTTGCCCACGTACCCGTGGCCGAGTTGCACATGAACCATCATGCACAAGGGTGTAGACTCGGGAGTGCAGGTGTAGGAGAGGCCGCTAGAGGCCGCGCGCTGTCCCTTCCCCGAGGAAGCGTAGGGCCGGGGCAAGCGTGTGTGTGGCTGGCTTTGTTCCGCCCAGCACTGCGGTTCTGTCCTAACCTCCGCGCTGCGCTTGCGACTCTCTCGGCGTTGACTTGCGAACGATCACACACCAGCCTCGACGTCAGAGCACCCCGTGACCCCCGCATCACAAGACCGGGCTGGGATGCTGGGTGGTCCCTCGGAGCCCCTCCTCCGTCTCCTGGCTCTCTTCCCAAGGCTTCCCCTGGGGCAGAAAGGTTGATTCACTGATAACAGGCATCGGTCCCCTCACTTCAGGCAAGTGGCCTCCTTCCACCCCGCCCCCCGCCCCGGGGGAGGCACCTGAGCCCTGGGACTGCTCCCCAGGAAGTCAGGCAAGAGTTGACTACAAGCAGAGCCGATGTGGAAGAGACAAACCAGCAAGGAAATGAAGCAGAGGTTTCTAGAGGCTGCCCCGCCCAAAAGAGTGTTCAGGGGCCACTCAATTCTTAAGGTCACCGAACATTTTTACCTGGAGAGCCAGGACTCAGATAAAGTCACGACAAGGCAAGTAGGAGAAGGTTGCACCTAAACTGTTTCCTGAGAACCTCGGAGCCAGTGGCTCACAGCTCTGCCCCAGAACAGAGAGAGACCCTGGCACTCCCATAGGGAAGGAAGCTCACCCAACATTTGTGGGCACTCCTCCAGGCACTGGGCTTTCTGCTTACTGTTGCTCAGGGACCTAGCAGGCCATGGGGGGCAAATGTAAATATCTTCATTGCCCTGAAGTCAACATCCAGCCTGGAAGATGTTAAGTAATTTTCCAGGATCAGCTGGTAACAAAGTGGCAGAGAATGATGCTTGTTTCTTTGATTTAATTTATAAACACTAATGGGTTTCCTAGGTGGTGCTCAGCATGAAGAGTCCGCCTGCCAGTACGGGAGACACAAGAGATGTGGGTTCACTCCCTGGGTTGGGAAGATCCTCTGGAGCAGGAAATGGCACCCCTCTCCAGTATTCTTGCCTGGAAAATTCCATGGGCAGAAGAGCCTGATGGGCTACAGGCTATGGGGTCACAAGGAATTGAACACAACTGAGCGACTGATCACAGCACATAAGCATATAATACGGTCACATCTTTCAAAATCATAAAGGCTAGAAAGAGATACAATAAAAAGTCTCTCATCTAGTTAGGGAGCTGGGGATGGACATGTATACACTGCTATATTTCAAGTGGATAGCCAACAAGGACCTACTTACTGTCTAGCACAGGGAACTCTGCCCAATGTTATGTGGCAGCCTGGATGGGAGGGGAGTTTGGGGGAGAATGGATACATGTATGTGTATGGCTGAGTCCCTTCGATGTCACCTAAAACTACTGCAACACTGTTAATAGGCTGTATTCCAACATGAAATAAAAAGTTTAAAAAAAAACCTCATCCCCACTGACCCCCAAATATCCAGTTGCCCTCATCTTGTCTATTTTGCCACATACACAGGTGACCACTGTTGTGTGTCGCTTGTCATAGATACACGTTCAGCATTTCTCTATACATATACCAGTTAATGAGAACTATATAGTCTTATGTTTCTTCCATGTGTACACAAGCATGGTACACGATACCTATTGCTCTGTGCCTTGCTTCTTTCACTTCACAAATTATCTTGTAGATCTTCCCACATCAGTGCATGAAGACCTTCCTCATTCTTTTCCTTTTACAGCTGCACAATATTCCATTGTACAGACATACTACAGTTTAATTAACCAGGGCTTCATTCTTGGTTACTGGGTGGTTTCCAATGTTTTGCTACTGTAAAAAAAAATGTTGCAATGAATTTGTTTTCCGTTGTTAAGTCCTGTCTGACTCTCTGTGTCAAGAGGAGCCCGCCAGGCTTCTCTTGTCCCTGAGGTTTTCCAGGCAAGACTACTGGAGGGGATTGCCATTTCCTTCTCAAGGGCATCTTCCCAACCCAGGGATCAAATCCACGTCTCCTGCATTGGCAGGCAGATTCTTTACTGCTGAGCCACCAGGGAAGTCCTGCAATGAATAACTTTGTATCTACGTCATTTTGCACATGCCAGAGCCAGGAGCCCACATCTTTCTAGCTCTAAGCAGTTTATGTTCCCTCCACTCCAAAGCTGACACAGGATCAATTATATGCCAGCTCTGATAGATAAACGCTCATATCTCTGTCTTCCCCCTAACCCCCAATCTTCCTATTTTCCTTTTCTCGTTGTGAAGCCTATTTGTATTTGCAACAGCTACAGAGAGTCTGGACAGAGAATACTTGCCATTTTATCTCTTTCTGTGGTTGCTTCATTTCATTCTTCAAATACCAAGTGTGACTGTAACTGGAGATAAAATCTGCAGATGTTGTTCTGCATAAACATGGAATTTCTGCTACCAGTTGGATCACACTGTTTCATACATGTGCCAGGCAAGTTCAAAGCCTGCATACCACAGCCCACACCAGGCTTGGATCCCAGCTTGGAACTGGAAGGAGGATGAGCTTGAGGCAGTCTACTGCTGAGAGCCAGCATCCATCATCATTTCTGGCTGTTGACTTAAAGGGACATGAAATGAATGGCAACATCAGGGAGGCCCAAGGAAGACTGCCTTCCAGAAAAGATAAAATGTTTCACCCAGCCTTTCATCCTCATCATCTGTGGTCATTTTGTCATCTCGCTTTATGTTTAGATTTCAGGTTTGCCTTTGAAGGTAGCTTTTTGTTTCTCAAAACAGGATATGGCGATTAGAGAGAGTACTGGGCAAGGTAGGTGGGGCAGGAAAGAGAGAAGGTAGGATTTTTTTTTTAATGCATGTGACTCCAGCAACTGTCTGCATAGTTCACCAAGATGGGTTCACCCTGTATCAGATGCAGGTTTGAGCCAAGTCCTCGTTCTGGGGAGCTTACTGCACACCAGTAACTGTGTTGATGAACGACAGAAGAGCCAGATGCTCTGGTCTAAAAGGAAAGTCAGGCCCATACCAGATCTTGTCAGTGCAGAACAAGAGATCAAAGTGACGTGAGCCGTGATGTAGTACAGAAGTACGCCCAGGGTCTTATCGAGCTCAGAGAAGAGGCGCTTAACCCAGAGTAGGGAGATAGGGAGATGGGGCGGCAGTTCAGGAAGACTTCTTTGGGGAAATGGTGAACAGAGTCCTGAGGAATAATAGGAGGAGCTCCAGCAAAGAACGTGAGCAGAGAAAACAGCATAAGCAAAGGCCCAGACAAAGGAAGGAGTAGGGGCCCTATCAACCTGATGGAACTTTATTATTATTATTACTATTATTAATGTGGACCATTTTTTTTAAGTCTTTATTGAATTTTTTTACAACACTGCTTCTATTTTATGTTTTGGGGTTTTTTGGCTTAGAGGGATGTGGGTTCGTAGCTCCCAACCAGGGATCGAACCCCTGCCCCCTGAATTAGAAGAAGTCCTTACCACTGGACTGCCAGGGAAGTCCCTAAGTTTTTTGTTTGTTTGTTTTTGTATTTTTTAAATGGGATAGCAAGCTAGTAGCCCACATGGAGTAAGGTTCAAAGGTGAAAACTGAGATGAATTTGAACTCGATTCTACAGTCCTTAAATATTAGCCATTCCTTCTGTTCTTACCTTAATTGGATGGATCTTCAGCAATAAGGCTCCCCCCAAATCTTCCCCAACCTCAGAACACGTCAGGCAGACAGAGTTCCAGGCAAGCCTTTCTCAACTGCCTCGGCCCTTCTGTCTCTTATCTCTGACCCGTGACTGTTTTCTTGTAATCACAAGGACAGCCAGAGTTTGCCTTTTAAAAACTGCCACCAGCGCTCTGAATTTAAGGCAATTCCTTTATCTTTCCTTCCAGCTGTCTATGCCAGGACAAGTCAATAGCTTTCTGGAAGCCTGTTTGACAATACTTTACCTCCAAGAATGGAGACACTGGAAAGCTTACAGAGCCAGCATCACTCTGTGAATGGAACAGGTGACGTTATCATCAGCATAATCTCCAGGTACCAGATGTCCAGGTATTGGTGGATATGCTAGATTTGGTTGAGGAATGCATGTGTTAGAGATTCTCTGCAAAGCATGGTTTTTCAGATGGTCTTCTGATAATAATAATGCCAGTAACAGTAATTAACATGAATAGAGCAGTTCTTATATTCCAGGTACTGTTCTAAGCCCCTTAAAGATCACTCTTTAATGGTTTTATCTCCTTTAATCCCCAGACTTCTTGCTTAAAACCTGACACACTGCCTTATTAAGATTCAAGTGTCTTTGGGTTCAAATCCCAGCTCTGCCACCTACTATTTTTGTAATATCTTTAAACCTCAGTTTCCTCATCTATAAGTGAGGGTATTAATACCTTCCTCCCAGAAGTAAGTAACATAATATAAAGTACCCGAGACATAACAAGCTCACTGTGAATGTCTTCCCTTCCCCAAAACAGCTGATACTGTTATTGAAAATGCTTCTACTCTCCTTTCTTTTTATGTTTTTGTTTTCAATAATTTCAGACAGAAGACATAGTCAAGTGTTTTTTGACAATGACATAATTATATCACATCATTCTTCAACACAGAAGAAAGCAAACCTATAGATTTTTTTTTTTTCCTTCTGGGGTCTATAGTTCTTTAACAAGACTATGAATACAAGGATAGAATATGTGAGGACAAACCCTAGTGCCAGTTAAGGACACATTTCCTAATCTGAACTCCACCCATTCAGGGATCCGAGCCCTACCCCCGCACCCCACCATCCCCTCATGAAGTCATCAGAAAAGGAAAGAACCGCTTGGGCTCTGAGATCCTGTCCAATTTTAGCTCTAGGTGTTAGGGTCATGTGGAAGGGGCAAGTTTTTGAAATGCTGACATGCTGACACTTAAGTGCATGGCTGGATCCTGTTATAGCTCAGAGAAAGTATATAAAGAACCTGGCCCTGGGTGAGATTTCCAGAATGAAATAATGCCCAGCATGATGTAAGTGGTAAGGCTTAAGGATGGAAAGCCTGGGGTTCTCAGCTTCACACTTCTCAGCTGTGTGACCTTGGGCATGGATGAATAATGTATTGTCACCTTAGACTCCATCTCTGGGCTCACCTGTGAAATGGAGATAATAGCATCCTTCTCATGGCATCACTGTGCTGCTCAACTAATGTCCATTCGCTTCCCCTTTGTGGTAAAAAATTTACTCCACACAAATCTACAGGGACTTCCAGCTCAGCCCAGCTGCAACCCCGAACACTTAGTAAATCGTTGGAAGTCCACTTCCACATACTGTTTCGTGTTTTTTTAAGGGGTCTGTGCTGGAATTACTTCCAAGCTTGCAGCATTTGTCTGCCCATGGAGAAGGAACAGGTTTCCTCTTAGCTCCTACTCAAATAGTCTCGCCTCAGTTGGCGTCTATCACGTGAACCATGGCACAGCAGTCACTCCATCACGCCCTCTGCTTCCCATCTCATTTCCACCATGACAGGCTTTCATCTTTCTGGAAAATGCCTCCATCTCCAACTGGGACTGTTAGTCCCTTTATTGCACGTGACGGGGACTCTCAGCCTCTATCTGTTTCCTCCTCCTTGGCCTTTGCTTTCTCTTGCATTTCCTGAGGCGTTCCCCTCTACTTTCAATGACTTTCTGGATTTCTCATTTGCTTTGTGTTGTTTTTTCCTTTGCTGCTGAGAGGGTTGAAATCCCACTCTCTCCTTTTTCTATTGCTCATCCTGCTATATTTATTCCCTCATCCCTTCTCTCAAAGTAATGCAAGGAAGAACTGCCTTGAACATACCTCACAACCATTTAACTGGAGACATTAAGGTGAAGAAATATAGGGAGCCAAGATGACAGAGAGGGAGTGCATGGAGTCAGTGTCTCTCCACACCTAGGATACTCACCAGGGGGCCCTGACCTAGAGGGGTACCATGAGAGGGTGGGAGGGAGGCACAATGGGGAGGGGATACTTGAATACATATGACTGATTCACGATGTTGTACGGCATAAACTAACACATCATTGTAAAGTAATTATATTCCAATTTTTTTAAAAAGAAATAAACAGAAAACAGAGCTTCAACATGATGGGCTTCCCTCGTGGCTCCTGACAATAAAGAATCCATCTGCAATATAGGAGATCCGCATTTGATCCCTGGGTGGTGAAGATCCCTTTGAGAATGGAATGGCTACCCACTCCAGAATTCTTGCCTGGAGAATCCCATGGACAGAAGAGCCTGGTTGGCTACAGTACATGAACTCACAAAGAATCGGACACGACTGAGCAACTAAGCACACACACATATACAAAATTATAAACATTTTAAATGATGGGATAATCAATATTAAAAATTTCAATAAACTTGCATCTTGGTAGAAATAAGTGCTGGCGAGAATGTGGAAAAAGAGGAATCCTGGCACACCGTTGCAGGGAATGTAAATAGATGCAGCCACTGTGGAGAATAGCATGAAGGCTCCTCAAAAACATGACAAATAGAACTACCGTATGATCCGGGAATTAATTCCACTCCTGGGTATTTATCTGAAGAACAAAAATACTGATTTCAAAAGGTGTCTGCTTCCTATGTTCATTGCAGCATTGTTACGCTAGCCAAAATATGGAAAGAGCCTAAGTGTAAATCGGCGGATGAATGCGTGAAAAAATGTGGTATATGTATTGAGCTATTTAAAAGTGAAATCTTGCCATTTGTGACAACATGGATGTATCTTGAACGCATTATGCTAAGTGAGATAAGTCAGAAAGACAAAAACAAATACCACATGATCTCACTTATATGTGGAATATAAAGAAAACTAAGCTAAACTGATGGAGAAGGCAATGGCGACCCACTCCAGGACTCTTGCCTGGAAAATCCCATGGACAGAGGAGCCTGGTGGGCTGCAGTCCATCGGGTCGCTAGGAGTCGGACATGACTGAGTGACTTCACTTTCACTTTTCACTTTCATGCATTGGAGAAGGAAATGGCAACCCACTGCAGTATTCTTGCCTGGAGGATCCCAGGGACGGGGGAGCCTGGTGGGCTGCTGTCTATGGGGTCACACAGAGTCGGACACGACTGAAGTGACTCAGTAGCAGCAGCAGCAAGCTAAACTTACTCCTTGGAAGGAAAGTTATGACCAACCTAGATAGCATATTGAAAAGCAGAGACATTACTTTGCCAACAAAGGTCCGTCTGGTCAAGGCTATGGTTTTTCCAGTGGTCATGTATGGATGTGAGAGTTGGACTGTGAAGAAAGCTGAGCGCTGAAGAATTGATTCTTTTGAACTGTGTGTTGGAGAAGACTCTTGAGAGTCCCTTGGACTGCAAGGAGATCCAACCAGTCCATTCTAAAGGAGATCAGCCCTGGGTGTTCTTTGGAAGGACTGATGCTAAAGCTGAAACTCCAGTACTTAGGCCACCTCATGCGAAGAGTTGACTCATTGGAAAAGACTCTGATGCTGGGAGGGATTCGGGGCAGGAGGAGAAGGGGACGACAGAGGATGAGATGGCTGGATGGCATCACCAACTCGATGGATGTGAGTCTAAGTGAACTCCGGGAGTTGGTGATGGACAGGGAGGCCTGGCGTGCTGTGATTCATGGGGTCGCAAAGAGTCGGAACTGAGCGACTGAGCGACTGAACTGAACTGAAGCTAAACTAAATGAACTCCATGAGAATCTTTGTATTCTAAATGGATGTATGTGTCTCCAGTCATTTTCCTCTGTTTTTCCTGAACCTGAAACCCACCATGGCTTCATTCGCATCCCATGCACAGTGTTCTCACTCAATTAGCCTCCCAGAAGGGACCCTGATGGTGATGGTGATGGTTTACTTGCTAAGTCGTGTCCAACTCTTACGACCCCATGGACTGTAGCCTGACAGGCTCTTCTGTCCATAAGATTCTCCAGGCAAGAATACTGGGGTGGGTTGCCATTTCCTTCTCCAGGGGATCTTTCACATCCAGGAATCAAACCCGGGTCTCCTGCATTGCAGGCAGATTCTTTACTGACTGAGCTACAAGGGAATCCCTAAGAGGAGCCCTAACACCAAATACAAAACATATCCACACATCCACACACTTCCCTTTCACCCCTCTGAGTTCTTTGCACCCAACCCAAGTAGTTGTTCAATGTGCCTTGTCCTTAAATATGGCTTTATGACAATCTTCTGTTGTTAAATAAAACATCATTTGTGGCCCCATACCCTTTTTCCCTTGTCATAGGACTGTGTTATGGTTACCCTCAACCCCTCCACAATGCCAACATAGAGCCTGCAATGCAGGAGACCCCATTTAGATTCCTGGGTCGGGAAGATCCGCTGGAGAAGGGATAGGCTACCCACTCCAGTATTCTTTGGCTTCCCTTGTGGCTCAGCTGGTAAAGAAACACCTGCAATGCGGGAGACCTGGGTTCAATCCCTGGGTTGGGAAGATCCCCTGGAGAAGGGAAAGGCTACCCACTCCAGTATTCTGACCTGGAGAATTCAGGGTCACAAAGAGTCGGACACGACTGAGCAACTTTCACATGTTTTTCCCCTTGTCGTAGGACTGTGTTATGGTTACTCTCATCCCCTCCACAATGCCAACATAGAGTGCCTGACTCATGGCAGGTACTCAATGGATGTTCATCTCATGGATAACTCTGACTTGGCTAAATTTTGTTTCCCTTTTTTTCAGAGAGAGTCTGGAAGTCTCTGAAGAGGTAGCTAAAGCTTAAAAAGAGAAAGAGAGACAACTGACCAATGCTGTGGGAGTCCTGTAGTCTGAGAGAGGAAAGGCCTAACGATAGAGCCTTCGAAATGGTAAATCCCTGTTTTCAAACGTATCCACCATGTGTCTGGTGGCTGGAAGGAAGAAGACTTCAAAAACAGGAGAACGAATTATGAAATGAGATCAACAAATCCTGTAACTACAAAACATTTACTCAGACAGGCCTCCTCTCTTATTCTAGAGACAATAAAGGAAATAACTCCTCCCTTTGGAAAATAGGACTCGAACTTGCAGAGACGCCCATGGCTTTGGCCCAGAGCTCTAGAAGACCTAAATATATACTGTGTTGGAGGCTGTGTGCACAAGGGGCAGCCCATAAAAGGTGAATTTATGGATGTGAGAAAGAGATTGACAAGTGTTCTCTTCTAAACAAGTCATAAACTTCCAGATTCTAGACAAGCAGAGCTTCCCTAGAGAACTATAATAATAATATCAACCACAGACATGTAGTAAATTCTTTCTATGTGCAAGGCATAGCTGTCAGTCTTTCCATGTATCAAGTCATTTCATCTGCATAATTGTTTTTTAATATATTTTAATTGGAGGATAATTGCTTTATGTTATTGAATTAAAGTGTGTTAGTCACTCAGTCGTGTCCAAAACTTTGCAACCCCATGGACTGTAGCCCCCCAGGCTCCTGTGTTCATGGAATTCTCCAGGCAAGAATATTGGAGTGGATAGCCATTCTCGTCTCCAGGGGATGTTCCTGACCCAGGGATTGAGCCTAGATCTCCTGCATTGCAGGCAGATTCTCTCCCATCTGAGCCATCAGGGAAGCCCACAGCATTGAATTGGCTTCTGCCGCATGACAGCATGCGTCAGTCGTAAGTATCAATATGGCCCCTCCCTCTTGACCTCTCCCCAGCCGCTGCCACATCCCACCCCTCTAGGTTGTCGAGTACCACCGTGTTGAGCTCCCTGTGTTGCACAGCACCTCCTGTTAGCTGTCTTCCACATGGCAATGTGTACGTTTCAGTGCTGCTCTCTCAGTTCGTCCCACCCTCTCCTTCCCCTGCTGTGTCCAAAAGTCTGTCCTCTATGGCTGTGTCTCTATTCCTGCCCTGCAAATAGGTTCGTCAGCACCATTTTTCTAGATTCCATATGTATGTGTTAGGATATGATAGTTGTTTTTCTCTTTCTGAATCTTTCTGAAATCTACATCTGCACAATCTTTGATGTAGATTATTTTATTGGGTTGGCCAAAAAGTTCATGTGTCTAAGATGGTATGGAAAAACCCAAACAAACTTTTTGGCCAGCCCAATACAGTCTTCACTTTCTAAATGAAGAATTTAAGAACAGGAAAGTAAAATGACTTCCCCAAGGTCAGACAGCTAGTGAGTGGTAAATGTGAGAACGTGGAGAGAGAAATATAAAGACTCGGTTTAGAGAAACTTGGGTTGGAATCTTGGCCCCATTATCTCTTAGCTGTGTGACCTTCTGCAAGCTACTTAAACTCCCTAAATCACATGTGCCTCATTGAAAAAAATCAGGTTAGCTGCATCATTGGGTTGCTGTGAAAGTTGGGTGAGTCCTGGAACTTTGAGTTTCCTGTAATTGAAGGACTAGTCATTTGGATGAACCCTCCTACTGAAAATAACTAAGCATGCTGGATAAATTTTCTTTTCATCTCTACAAAACCATCAAAGAACATATAAAATACTTTTTTAAAAGTTCCAGACCTAAATCTAAAAGACCTCAAGAACTCAGAGAAGTAAGCAGAGGGTCAGCATCATTTTTCTTCTAAAGGCATCTGTTAGTCTGGGTCATCTGAGCTGTGAAAATGAACTGTGGTTTTACTGGCTTCTCAGGACAAGGGGGAAAGAAGTCAAGGCCAGGGATTGCCAGAACTTCCACAGGCACTTTTTCAAAAACTGGTGAAACTGAAGTGAACCAGCCCTTCCCATAATACCCACCCTTGACTGCAGAGAGTGAGGTCTTGACGTTCAGCAAGAGTCAGGAGGAAAGAAGAGAGGACAACTGTCTCTAAGGGGTTGTAACCATGGGCTGGCATTTTTGCAGATGCACTGCCTAAATCTGCATTGCTGGTGGGGTTCAAAAGCTCAGGCTGTGCACTTAAAATTGTACTGCCTGGGACTTCCCTAGTGGCCCAGTGGTTGAGAATCTGCCTTCCAATACAGGGGACTCTAATTTGATCCCCAATTGGGGAACTAAGATCCCATATGCAACTAAACCCGTGTGCGACAACTAGAGAAGCCCGAACACTCCAAAGAAAGATTGTGCAACTAAAACCTGACACAGCCAAATTAATTAGCTAATTAATTTTTAAAAAATTATAAAGAAGAATACAGTGAGAAAATGGGAGGAGAGGTAAGAAAAGTAGGGTGGAGGACGACAAAGGCAGACACAGTTTGTGTTCTGTGCTCCACTGACTGGCTCCCCGTTCTTCACACAATCACCTACACACACCTGCTCAACTCTGCATCAGCGGGGCCTTCCACTGTAGGCATCCCCATGGTCTCTGCAGTTGGATGGCCCAGGTTCGAATCCCGACTCTGCCACTTCCTGACTGCATGATGTTGGGTAAGTCACTTAATCTCTCTGTCCACTTTTCCCATCTGAATAAAGGGGATAGTCACAAAACTTCCTTGTGGTTTATTGTAAGGATCAGATAAGTTCATGTCTAAAGAATGTTTACAGCAGTGTCTGGCATAGAGGAAGTATAACTATATGGTAGCAGGTAGCGTGCTGATAATTAGGATGATTTTTTTTAATTATTTGGCTGCACTGAGTCTTAGTTGCAGCATGTGGGATCTAGTTCCCTGACCAGGAATCAAACCTGAGCCCCCTGCTTTGGGAGCTGGGAGTCTTAGCCCCAGGACCGCCAGGGAAGTCCCTTGATGAAGATTTTCTGAAATGATAATTTGCCCCTTATTAGGTTGGCAAGATTTTATTAATTCTTTACAATTTGGGTCACATTACCTGCGCTGTCAGGCCTCTCTGTCTTGCTGTACCATAACCTCCACATGTATATCTCTCCTGGGATCTTTATCCCAGCTATTTGCAGTGTCTGATTGACTTCTGTCTCCCCATGGCCCTATCAGCTACTTCATGTGGGAACTAAGTCACATTTCATTGTATCCCCAGCTGCTAGTACAGAGCTTGACACATAGTAGATGCCTAGTTAATATTTGATGAGTGAAAGAATGTATTGATGATTTCCCCTTGCTGTAGTGGAACAACTTCTCCTATCGGAACTTTCCTTTTTTTTAGTCTCCTGTCATTTATTCTGCCTTTACTTGAAACAGAAAACAAAATTCAGCTTGTTCTCCCATTTGAATTGTTTCTCTGGAATGCAGTCTTCTTACGAGCAGTCCCAGTATCTTATCTACTTAATTTAGATCTGCATGAGACAGAGTGTCAGGAAAATGACTAAACCACCATAAAAATGGTATGGCAAACAAATTGCGCCCATGAGTCATGAGATCGTGAACTGAGGTGTTCGTAGATTCTTCCTGTGGGGATGTGGACTTGACTTCCTGGTGCTGCTTTGTTCATGGATCAGAAGGCTGGCTCTACAGTCCCAGATCCACTCCATTTTGACTTTGAGCAAAATGTATTCTCCCTAAAGTTCACTTTCCTCCTCTGCTAAATGGGTTTACTAATACCTACCAAGTAGAAATATCATGAAGCCAAGAAGGTCATGCAAGACATGTGAAGGGGCTTTATCAATGGCCATGTGCTTTAAAAATGTTAAAATGGCTGATTATATTTGTGCTAGAAAATTCCCAGTCATATTCTGGGTGGCTGGTTCTCACCCTTCAGTGGGTGGCTTCTCGCAGAAGAAGCTTTCTATCAGTTTTATAAACACAGCAAAGAGCTTCACCTGGGAACAAAGAGACCTCATAAAACTCTAGAGACATCTCTGTTTGGAGAGTTTGGCAAGTGACTGAGCCTGGTTCCAGAGAAAACAGCCCTGAGGGGACCTGATCGGGGAGCACGTAGGAGAGTTCATGCTTTCCCCATGACTCGACTCGCTCTGACGCATCCATCCACAGTAACAAGTGGAAAGAGGTCGTAGACTGCCCCAGCTGGATGTTTGAGAGCAGAGGGAAGCCGCTGTGAAATGACATGGTGAAAATCAGCTCTGAATGTAAGAGAACAATTTCAGCTAGAGATTTAAAACGATCTTTCCCAACCAAGAAGAGTCAGATCGCGGTGGGGCAAGAGCGTTGGAGGCATCACAGGACATCACCTCCAAGTCATTAAAGGCCAGACTCTGCATCCTGAATTTAGTGATGTATTTGCTCATCTTCATTGTTAATCTCACAGAACTCTTTCCTGCCCCTTTTAGAAAGTCAGAGAAATTTCATAAAGGAATGAGGCAATTTCATTTTGGTATTGCCTGGGTCCATTAAGACCGTATCCTGCAGCCAGGAAACAACTCGCACGTTCGTGAAATTACAAAATACTAGAAGTTGGAAGGAATTTGGAGAACATTAATTGGAAGCTGAAACCCCAGGATGAAGTGGCACACCCATGGGCAAGCAGTGAGTGGGACCAGAAGGCGACATCTTCACTCCCAGCCCAAGGCGAAAGAACCGCATCCTCTCAACCTCATAGAGCAGAAACCTCGAGAATCCAGCTGCTTCCATTTGCTAGCTGTGGTCCAGAGATAGGGTGGATCTAGGTTCTAAATGCACTCTTTTATCTAAACAACCTAGGAACGCTGCCAAGGCAATTCATTCTGAAACCTGCTACCTAAGTAGGCTACATGATGTCATCATCTGTCTAGAGAAACTTCCAGTCATTACACTCAATGGAATTGCATCAAGCATCAAATATATTCACCCACTCAGTCTTTCTCCTTACCAAGCAGGCTTTTTCTTCTTCGTAATTTCTTCCAAACTGTCCTAGACCATAAAGGAGCTGGAGAAGACCACCAAGACTTGGCTGACAATGCTCGAGATCCCAGTTTAACTTTTATTTAACTGCAGAAGAGGAAAAAATAAATTCAAGTACTTCTCTAAGCCAGATGTGTTCCATTCATCCCAGTTAATCCTCACAAGAGTTTGATAACTACAATTGCCAATTGAGGAGAATGAAGCAGGAGGTAAAATAACCTTCTCCAAGACACAAGTTTATTGTGTGATACAGCCAGTGTGGAGTCTTTCCATCTCCAGCGGTACCTGATCTGTCATACTGAAGGCTAACCAACATAGTGCTGTTCCTGTGTGCGTGTGCTAAGTCGCTTCAGTCGTGTCCAACTCTGTGCGACCCCATGGACTGTAGCCCGCCAGGCCCCTCTGTCCATGGGATTAGGGCCGCCATTTCCTTCTTCAGGGGATCTTCCTGGGCCAGGGATCAAATCCGAGTCTTATATGTCTCCTTCATGGAAGACCAGTTTACTCCTAGCGCCACCTGGGAAATCCCTGAATCATACCTGGATTTAACCTAAATTCAAGTCCATTCTGGGCCAGATAAATCTGTCCTTTGTGCTCTAGAGAAAAGTAGTATGCCAACTTCACCAAACGCTAAACTAGTCTAAGATAATTTAAAAAATAACTCTTTAGTTAAGTGATTACTGTGTTCCAGACACTGGGCTAAACCTTTTAAATTACTTAATGCCTGGCAGTCATAGAAGAGAATTACATGACAGGCATGCCTCGTTTATTGCCCCTCACTTTACTGCACTTCATACGTAGATACTGCATTCTTTACAGACTGAAGGTTTGCAGCAGCCCTGCATCAAGCAAGGCTACTGGCACCATTTTTCCAACAACATTTGTTCACTTCATGTAACTGTGGCCCATTTTGGTAATTCTTGTAATATTTCAAAATTTTTCATTGTAATTATGTTTGTTATGTGATCTGTGATCTTTCCTGTTACTATTACAAAAACTTATGACTTGCTGAAGGTTCACATGATAGTTAGCATTTTTTAGCAATTAAATATCTTAATTTAGTGCTTCTCTGGTGGCTCAGTGGTAAAGAATCCACATGCAGTGCAGGAGATGCCGGTTTGATCTCTGGGTCAGGAAGATCCCCTGAAGAAGAGAATGGCAACCCACTCCAGTATTCTTGCCTGGGAAATTCTATGGACAGGGGAACCTGGCGGGCTACAGTCCGTGGGGTCACAAAAAAGTCAGACATGACTGAGAGACTGAACACACACACACACAGAGAAAAAAAGGAAATCACCCCCAAAATACAATTAAAATGTAGAAATGGAAACAATAAAAATATAAGAATATTAAATAAAAAAATTAAAGAAAAAAAAAGAATATTAAAGGATTAATTTAGGAGATCCGTGACTTAGCGATTAAAAAATAACAACTTTTTAGTTAAGGAATGTGTTTCTTTTTAGTCATAATGCTGTTGCACACTAACAGACTGCAATATAGTATTAACGTAACTTTTATATGCACTGGGAAACAAAATTTCATGTGACTCGCTTTATTGCAATATTCGCTTTATTGCTGCAGTCTGGAACCAAATCAATAGTATCTTCAACATTTGCATGTATTCAGATCATCCCTATTGTTGTTGCCGTCCAGTCACTCAGTCGTGTCCGACTGTTTGCAACCCCGTGGACTGCATCATGCCAGGCCTCCCTGTCCTTCACTATCTCCCGGAGTTTGCTCAAGCTCATGTCCAGTGAGTCGGTGATGTCATCTAACTATCTCATCCTCTATCATCATCCCCTTCTCCTCCTGCCTTCAATCTTCCCCAGCATCAAGGTTCCTATTGTTAGATGTCTAAATTACCCAGCCAGTAAGAAACAGAGCCATATGTCCAGAACCAGCATGCCATGATGTCACCTAGTTATAGAGAATAGCAGAGAGGAAGTTCTATTCAGAAACTTTGGCAGGCTTGGGAAGATGAAACTGCAGACCAGTGTCCAGACATAGAAACCTTGTCTTCGGCATCCTCTATCCTGGACTGTGAGGGTAACAATCCAGTGACCTAAGCTCCAACAAGAGGCCACACCATGACTTGCTCTATGCTGAAATAACAGCACCTAAGAGACTTCTCACAGAATCGATGGACATGAGTTTGAGGAAGCTTCGGGAGTTGGTGATGGACAGGGAAGCCTGGCGTGCTGCAGTCCATGGGGTCACAAAGAGTCAGATACGACTTAGCGACTGAACTGACTGAAGAGACTTCTAGCTCTTGTTCAGTGCAACCCTACCCAGAGAAAGGTAACCTTGCCCCCTTGTAATAGTCGCCAGAAAGTTCACACTTCAATAAAACTACAGGGATGGTCCCCACCTTGTATGGATGAAAGTTTCAACTCTTCTTCCAACCAGTCTGTCTGGGGAGACTGTTTGGATTTGTTTTGGTTACCAGCACTAGTAACAGGTCAAAACACTGACTTGATTGACCTCATTCAGTTGCCTAAGAGCCTCTTGACTTGTTATCTCATTATCTCCATACAATCTTTCCTTCTGTGCAGGTAAATGGACGTGTAGGAGATGTTTCATTCTTTCTCTAGGCTTCTGCTGGGGCCCTTTCTCCCTGCTAATCTCTGTCTTTAGAAACTTCCCTGGTCTTCCCTAATGGTCCAATGGCTAAGACTCCACACTCCTGATTCAGGGCACCAGGGTTCCATCCCTGGTCAGAGAACTAGATCCCACGTGCCACAATTAAAGATCCTGTGAAGCCAAATAAATAAATTTTTTTTAGGAAAAAAAAAAAGGAAAAAAAAAAATCTCCCTGACTTTTCACACCCAGCTTTGGTCACACCTTCACTCTATCTCAGCATTTGGCAAACAGGCTATTTTTTTTTTGTTCACGAGTTTTTAAAATTGCCTCTTTTGCATGTTTTATTTCTCTTAAGTCAGAAGCTTCTCAAGGGCAAGGATCTTATCTTTTTTTTACTTGGTTTCCCACCCCTGACACATAGCATTCTCTTCACACATGACAGATTGCCTGGCCACCTTTTATTTGCTCTGGCCCAGCCTCCAAAATAACGAAAAACATCACACAAGCAAATAGGGGAAAGGTCTGGGCTTTCCAGTCTATAGAAAAATAGATAATTCTCTCTGGGCATTTCGTGTCAGTTTCTTGATTGCTAATCAGATTTCACTTAAGCATTAGTGGCTTTCAAAAACAAACAGAATTAAGACTTACTGAAGACCTCAGTGTGCCAGGTTCTCACACACATTATTTCAGTTATCCTCACAACAGCCATAAAGAGCAATAAATGTTTTTCTCATTTTGGAGATGAGAAAAATGACTCTGAGATATTTAAGTTATTTTCCCAAGGCCTTCTGGATTCAAAGCCCAATCTAATTCCAAACCCTATCGTCTTCTACTCAACTGCACAGCCCCCAGCTACGCCCCAGGGCTGACTTGCCCGACCTACTCATTCCTCTTCATTGACAGGCTTATCTGTAAGTTGCATAACATCGACTCCAAGGGAGAATGATAATGGCCTCCTGATAAAAGGGAGTAGGGAAGACGAAAAAATTTTTCTGAGACTCCACTGTGTGCCAGGCCATATGCTAGCTTCTTCTTTTTCTTCTTTGATAATCTTGTTGTTCAGTTGCTCAGTTGTGTCCAACTCTTAGTGACACCATGGATTGTAGGCTACCAGGCTCCTCTTCCATGAAATTTTCCAAGCAAGAAAACTGGAGTGGATTGCCATTTCCTACTTGAGGGGATCTTCCCAAGCCAGAGATCGAACCTGCATCTCCTGCATTGGCAGATGGATTCTTTATCGCTGAGCCACCAGGGAAGCCTCTTTGGTGTCTTAGCTGTTCATTTTTTCAAAAAGCTATTTGATGAAGTTTTTTAGTTTAATATAGTTGAATCCATCAGTCTTTTCCATTATGATTTAAACTTTTTGTATCTTGTTTGAGAATTCCTTCTTCACTTTCATGATCATAAGATATTCCTACAATTTCAAGTTTGACAGAGAAGATTCAATTTTGACTCTTTCATGCTAGATCTGTTTCTTTGGCCGCTTTTGTTGTTATATTCACACGAAACGGCCTGCCGCAGAGAATCCTGCCCCTTTGCCTGACTGTTAAGCTAACACGCTTTCGTTCAGAACCCTGGCCACATTTAGATGGCAGGAAGGAAGGAATGAACATATTTCCCCTGCCTGAGGCTTGCTATTCTAGAAGTACTTGCAAGAGTAAATGGATTTTTTACTTTGTTTTCTTACCTCCCCGCATCTCTGATACATGAAAGAACCTGGCATCTGGACCCTGAAGTGAAGTGAAGTGAAGTGAAGTCGCTCAGTCGTATCCGCCTCTCTGTGACCGCATGGACTGTAGCCTAGCCTACCAGGCTCCTTGGTCCATAGGATTTTCCAGGCAAGAGTACTGGAGTGGGTTGCCATTTCCTTCTCCAGGGGATCTTCCCCACCCAGGGATCGAACCCGGATCCCCCGCATTGTAGGCAGACGCTTTACCGTCTGAGCTGATTATTTTGAGACATTACTCTGCCATCTTCTCAGTCAGTTGGCTTTCCAAATAAAGTCGTATTCCTTGCCTCAACACCTCATCCTTGGATTTACTGGCCTCTCTGGGGCAAGCGCTGCCAGCTTAGGCTGGTAATACGTTTCCATGTATCCCCTCCCCTTTGCACTGCCTTCCCATTCAGGTCACCACAAAGTGAAAACATGGAGCGCTTCACATGTTCAAAGTTCAAGGTTGAAATTTGCATGTCATCCTTGTGCAGAGGCCACGCTAATCTTCTCTGTATCATTCCAGTCTTAGTATATGGGCTGCCAAAATGAGCACTATGCCAGCCCCAGCTTCTTTATACACGTTCATCCTTCCTAGTCACCTCATTGTGCAAATAAGAAAACCCAAGTTCAGGAAGTCACATGACTTGCCTTGATTACCCCCACAAGTGTGTGTTAAGGTCCAGGTGGTTAGGACCATCTAACCCAAAGCACAGACATGGAACTTCCAGGAAAACAGTGATGCTCTACTAAAGTAATGGGCTCTGGGACTTCCCTAGGGGTCTGGTGGTTAAGAATCCACTTGCCAATGCAGGTGACATAGGTTCAATCCCTGGTCTGGGAGGGCATATCCCACATGCCTCGAGGCAACTAAGCCCATGTGCCACAATTGCTGAGACGTGCCCTAAAGCCCGTGGTCCACAACCATTGCAACGAGAAGCCTGCACACTGCACTGAAGAGTAACCCCTACTCGCCGCAACTCCAGAAAGTCCACGCAAAGCAATGAAGACCCATCACAGCCAAAAATAAATAAATACATTTTAAAAATAATAATTATAAGAGAAAATAAAGTCGTAGGCTCTGTTTTCAGAATTTAGGACTGAGATTTTGGCAGGTTGTCAGGCCCAATCAGTAACGTGGTATTCCATGTAAGTGGAATAAAACTCTGAAAGCCACAGACTGGTGACATTGATGATGTCAGGCACTTATTGTGATGATGTGGCTCTCTGAAGACCACAAGAGGAAATGCAGGAGGTCCCAAGCCAAAACCACACAGCCAGCCATCCTCCAGGGGCTGACTGCCCATGAGTGTGTTGCCCATACATCTGTATGGTGGCAAGAGACCCCAGAAACCACCAGTCCCACTGGATAAGTTTAAACAGCTATCCACAGGCCATCTCTTGGGGAGAAATCTCTTCCGAACCATCCTTTGGGCATGGAGTTCACTGGATCAACATTGCACACAATGGAATAACACAAATCATTTTAAAATCAGAGATATAGCAAATACTTATTGCATTCTCTGCTTAGCAGTCATTCATTTCCTTCCTGAAACACCCCAGGTTTCCTCTGAGCCCTGTCCTTCCCTGCTGTCAGTAAGCTGACTCTCCCAAGGACGCCAGGGGCAGGCAGGTGACCAGGCCCAGCGAATCAGAGCACTGTGTTCTCTTCTGGACCACAGTTATGTGTCCAGATGAGCCTGCAACCTATGATATCCAATGAGACTTTTGCTTGTGCTGTAGGTAGGAGACCCTCTCTTTCCTTCTGGGTTTTCACCTGGCAGGGTGTTGACTTAGAATTGAGAGCAGCCAGTTTTCCTCTGTGCAGAGCTAGAGAATGAAGTCACCACAGAGGAGGGACTTCCCTGGTGGTCCATTGGTTAAGACTCCATGATCCCAATGCAGGGGACTCGATCCTTGGTCTGGGAACTAGGATCACGCATGCCTCAAGGCAAGTATATATATATAGTAGAGCTAAACCATATATGTAGATATATATACATATATAGCTCTACTATTAAAAAAAAAAATCACCACAGAGGAAAGCAGAGATACTGCTGTGGACTGAATGGCTGCACTCCTGCACCAAACTCGTATTTTGAAATCCTAACCCCAGTGTGACGGTATCAGTTAATGGGGCCTCTGGGAGACGTTTAGGAGCCCTCATCAATGGGTAAGGCTCAATGCCTTTATGAAAGAGACTCCAGAGAGCTCTTTTGCTCCTTTAGCCGTGTGAGGACACAGTGAGAAGACAACCATCTATGAAGCAGGAAGCCAGCCCGCATCAGACACTGACCTGCCAGCACCTTGATCTCAGACTTCTAAGCCTGCAGAGCTGAGAGAACTGAATGTCTGCTGTTTAAGCCTCCTAGTTGGACTTCCCTGGTAGTGCAGTAAATAAGAATCCACCTGCCAATACAGGGGACATTGGTTCGATCCCCGGTCCAGGAAGATTCCACGTGCCGTGGAGCAACTAAGCCCGTGTGCCACACCCTCTGAGCCTGTGTGCTCCAGCTAACTGAAGCCTGAGTGCCTAGAGGAGCCTGCACTCCGCAGCAAGAGGTCCACCAAAATGAGAAGCCTGAGCACCGAAACAAGCTCACCACAACTAGAGAAAAGCCCATGAGTAACAGTGAATACCCAGCACAACCAAAAATAAACTAAATAAAATAAGCCACCCAGTCTATGGCATCAATATTTCTGTTATAGCAGCTCGAACAGAGTAAGACAGTTACAAATGAAGAAGGTCCTAATGACCTTGCTTTGCGGTTGCACCCTACGGGTTGCGTCCTAATGACATTGTTTGACCCTTAAAGCTGACCTTGACTTTTCAATTTCCTGAGCTAATAAATTCCCACTTTTTTGCTTAAGTCAGTTTGAATCTATTTTTGTATTACTTGCAAGAGAAAAAGTCCTGACACAATTTCTTTTCAAAACAGAAGTCCCTCTCGTGGGGAAAAAAGTCCCCCTCCCTTGAGGTTTTGGGGCCTCAGAGTTAATGACAGTCTGATAGAACTGAATCTTTTTCATATCTTTGCTTAACTGTCTCCTCAGTAAGGCCTTTCCTGACTAAAGTCATTTCGATTATGACTTCATCCAACCTAGTAACCTTGTCCCCTTCCCTGTTCTGTTTTTAAGTTTTCACCGTGCAATACGCTACTTATTTTACTTGTTTGTTTTCTTTGTTGTCTGTCTTCCATAACTAGAATGTAAGTCATAAAGGTGGATTCTTTTTAGTCTATTTTATTCATTATAGTCTCCCTTGGGCTTCCCTGGTGGCTCAGATGGTAAAGAATTCTCCTGCAGTACAGGAGACCTGTGTTCGATCCCTGGGTCGGGAAGATCCCCTGGAGAAGGGCATGGCAACCCACTCCACTGGAGAATCCCATGGACAGAGGAGCCTGGGGGCTACAGTCCATGGGGTTGCAAAGAGTCGGACACAACTGAGCAACTAACACACTGGACTCAGACAGACCTGGGTTCGAATCTGGACTCCCCAGTGAATGGTTACTTGCTTTACGTAAATTTCGATGAGATTCAGTTTCTCACATATAAAGTAGGGTGGGGGTAATAATCGATACTCTCAGGATTATTGTGAGATCAGATGAGATGATAAAATCCTTGCCTGCCATCCTGTAGGCTCCCATTATAGGTTACCTACACATAGGGCAACCAACCAGAATGAGAAAGAGAAATCACTAAAATGATACATCAAAAGATCCTGCTCATCTTTTGTGAATCCATGATGACTGAGGAACAACCAAAGGTATATATTTGACTCAGTATGACAACCAAGATTTTTGTCCACTGTTAGCATGTCTACCTGGTTTTAGAGTGACTGATCCAAGAAAGAAGGCTTTTGGATGGTGTGGGAATTCCTGTGGGTCACAAATGTTCAATTGCTGTCTCCTTGCAAAAGGTGATGTGACTTGTATTATCTGCTTATTTATTTAATGCGGTGGATTGAATGTTTGTGTCCACCCTGAAATTCCTATATTGAAGCCCTCTCCCCCACAATGTGACGGTGTTTGGAGACGGAGCCTCTGGGAGGTGATTAGGGTTAGATGAAGTAATAAAGGCGGTGTCCAGGCTTCTCTAGTGACCCATTGGTAAGGAATTCACCTGCCAGTGCAGAAGACACCGGTTCAATTCCTGGTCTGGAAAGATCCCACATGCTGTGGGACAACGAAGCCTGCGAGCTACAACTGCTGAGCCTGCACTCTTGAGCCCACGCTCAGCGACGAGAGAAGCCACCGCAGTGAGAAGCCTGGGCAGCACGACTACAAGTAGGCCCTGCACACTGTAACTGGAGGAAGCCGGAGCACAGCAAGGAAGACCCAATGCCATCAAAAATAATAAAGTACATTTTTAAAAAAATTAATAAATGGCTTCAGCCTTAATAAAAGGCTGAAGCAGACGCTCCAATACTTTGGCCACTTGATGCGAAGAGCCGACTCATTGGAAAAGACCTTGATGCTGGGAAAGATTGAGGGCAGGAGGAGGAAGGGATGACAGAGGATGAGATGGTTGGACAGCATCACCGACTCAATGGACATGAGTTTGAGCAAACTCCAAGAGATGGTGAAGGACAGGGAAGCCAGATGAGCTGCAGTCCATGGGGTCACAAAGAGTCAGACACAACTTAGTGACTGAACAACAACAAAAGAGGGCTTGCCCTTTATCTCTTTCTCCCCCACTTCCCCATCAAATGAGGACACAGAAGGAGGTGGCCATCTGCAGGTCAGGAAGAAAGACCTCACAAACACCTGACTGTGCTGTTACCCTGATCGCAAGCTTCTAGCTGGCAGAACTGTGAGAAAATAGATATCTGTTGCTTAAGCCACCCAGTCTATGGTATTTGTTATGGCAGCCCGAGCTGACAAAGACACTTGGGTACTCTTCCTTTCTTGTTGCATACACAAAAAAATGAGAACCTGTGTAATTAAAAGTCAAGTGAGAATAAAAAATGTCAGGGGCAAGGAAAGTGCACATTAGCAAAGAAAGCGTAGAGAAAGGGGAGGAGCAAGTAGTTCATTGGGTAATAGAGAGTTCTAGCACTGAGATTTACATTTCTATGAGCTTCCAGTTGGCCAAAGAAAAGACATAGAGGGAGACATTGTAAGGGTCAGCAAAGGGCAGTTTCCCATTGGCTTAATCTCTAGGGGGTTAGAAACTTCTAGAGTTCAAGAGCAGCGTCAATTATTTAGCAGTGTATAAAGTTTGGCTACTTGACTCCATCATTATATGACTGGGGCCTTAACAAGCTCAGGTGAGTAGATTCAAATGAACATGTTGAACTTTAAGAACTGCCAAGGGAGCTCCCTGGCGGTCCAGTGGTTAAGACTCCGTGCTTTCACTGCCGAGGCCCAGGTTTGATTCCTGATCAGGGAACTAAGATCCTGACCAGAATGTCATGTGGCATACCAGAAAAAAAATGAAGAAAAACAATTGTTGAGAAGTATCCAGTAGGCTGAGGCTTCCCTGGTGGCTCAGATGATAAAGAATCCGCCTGCAATGCAGAAGACCCAGGTTTAATTCCTGGGTCGGAAAGATCCCCTGTAGAAGGGAATGGCTACCCACTCCAGTATTCTTGCCTGGAGAATCCCATGGACAGAGGAGCCTGTGGGTGGGGGAGGGGGCTACGGTCCATGGGGTCGCAAAGAGTTGGACACAACTGAGTGACTATTACTTTCACTTTTCCTATCCAAGCAGGCTGCCTGCTTTGGCTTATCACATTTAATGAAGTTTCTCTTTTGGTAGTAACTTCTTTATTATTTTTTATAAGTTCAAAAAAAATTCATTTGGCTGCACCAGATCTAAGTTGTAGCACGTGGCATCCTCAATCTTGTGGGATCTAGTTCCCCAACCCCCTGGAACCCAAGCCCCCTACATTGAGATCGTGGAGTCCTAGCCACTGGACCGTCAAGGAAGCCCAGGCAACTTTTTAAAAATAGACTCCTCTTTGTCCTATGATAATGGAGGTGAGTTTTTTAAAGAACAGCTCTCACCATGGAGCCCTTTAGGTCCTATCCTAGTTACTCCATGAACCTTTCTGCAACTCACTCTCCTCGTAGGAATAAGCAATCCCAGCTCAGGAAGGTTAAGTAATTTGCCTGCAGGCTTCCAGCTAATATGTAAAATAATGGGAACCCAACAGCTTCTGCTCTTTTCATTCCATCAATGTTCCTCAAGCTTTATTCCTATATGTGTCTTCTTCACTATCTTTGTCTTACCCTCTAACATGCATGATTGTTTAATATTTTTCAGCAAATTAACTCTCTGTATTATAAGTTTAATTTTTATTTAAGCAGTATTCATGAAATTATGAATTTGATGTGCGTGTTATATGTATGTTATATTAACAATATTATTGTGTGTGTATATGCTCAGTCGCTTAGTTATGTCTGACTCTTTTCGACCCACAGACTGTAGCCTGCCAGGCTCCTCTGTCCATGGGATTCTCCAGGCAAGAATACTGGAGTGGGTTGCCATTTCCTTCTCCAGGGGGTCTTCGGATCCAGGGATTGAACCCATGTCTCTTTTGCAGATTTTTCACCACTGTTACATCTGAGAAGCCCTATACTGACAATATTATTAGTACACATTTATTATATAACCTATTAATTTTTAAATTTAAAGTCATGTGCATATGACCTAACATATTCCTCTAATGGTGTGCATATTCAACCTTTAGAAAACCTTACACAGTGTCCAGAAGTGGAAAAATATGAACATTTCAATGAACAATACTGTTTGTTGTTGCTGTTCTGGGTTCTAGAGTAACAAGACCAATCTTTAAGCAAGGCTCATTCACTGTCTCTGAAAGCAAAAAAAAGCTGAGACCCCAGAATGTTTTGAATAGCCACGATGTTATCACAAGAGACGTGGCTAGACAAAGTCTGCAGTGAGGGGATACAATCACTTAAATAGCTAGGTTTTTGCTCTTCTGTTCAAAATAAACATTTCTTAATAGTTACACTTCAAGCAATGCCATGAATAAAAATCAAACGAAAACCCTTTGGACTTTGATAACTACAAGCAGACTAATAGCAAATCATATTTAAATAAGGCTTTCATAAGTGCATCATGATGAAACAGAAGCAATAAGGTTAAGTCTTTATGTTCTATTATATACCTAGGGAACCCAGCCTCTTTAGATTAAACAATATTAAAGATAGAAGGGCATGTGGTAAGTTGCATTTATCCTCAGTGTATCAACGAAATACTCTTCTTGGATTTTCACTGGTTGCTTTTAAAGTTGGTTTGAGCAGTAATCCCAAGAAAGGAATCTTTTGATCTAACCAAATGAAGGAGTAATCCATTAGTGCTCAAGCAAGAAAGACATAGGACTTCCCAGGTGGCACAGTGATAAAGAATCCACCTGCCAATGCAGGAGATACTAGAGACTTGGGTTCAATTCCTGGGTCAGGCAGATCCCCTGTAGGAGGGCATGGCAACCCACTCCAGTATTCTTGCTTGGAAAATCCCATGGACAGAGGAGCCTGGCAGGCTACAGTCCATGGGGTCACAAGGAGCTGGACATGACTGAGTGCACACACACACAGAGGCAGGCATCATCTGTTCGTGCAGCCAACAGCTACTGCATGGTTGCCTAGTGATGCTAGGTATTGCACTAGGCTCTAAGATACCCTAATAAGATATGGTCCCTGACCTTGGGGAGCTCATAGCCTAGTTGAAGAGACAAACAAATCAAACAGAACGATCATGCTGTGTTGTGTGGCTACGGGTATTGGGTTGGGCAAAAAGTTTGTTCGGGTTTTTACATAAGATGGTACGGAAAAACCTGAACGAACTTTTTGACCAACCCAATACTAGGGGGTCCCGGCAAAAAGGAATTATATACAGCCTGAAGGAGTCAAGACAGGCTTCACAGAGAAGAGAAAGGGGCAGAGCTAATTGCTTATGGATGAACTGGAATTAGCGATGAGGCACCTCCAGGGAGAAGGACTAAATCACATTTGGGAAAGCACCTTAGTGAAGGACTACAGGATGGAGTTGAGGACCAGGTCGTGTATGGTGAACAAGTCATTCAATACGGTTTGAATGAAGAAGGGGAGAAAAAGTTCAAGCTGGAGATGGACCAGGTGATGACAAGCCTAACTGACTAGTTTATCCCGAGAGCTATAGAGCCATTTGAATGGGGTAAGCAAAGGAGACTTGGGTTGCCTGATGGCGGCTGCCAAGACTCCTCTGTGAGGGCTGCTCATCTCCATTCTCGGGACTTTCCCTGGACGCATTTGGCAACAGGGCAGCAGCTGTGATTACTGAAGGCTGGAAAACAGGGTCTCTCTGGCATGTTATTCGGGCAAGTGTAATTACAGATAATGGGCCTCAATTTGCCCATCAGGAATTTGCACAGTTGGCTCTGTCACTGGAATTTCAATATTTCACGTTGTGCTTGTGTACCAGAGTTAGACAGCAGGAGAAGCAGAAGCGACCGTGGTTTCTCAGCAATTCCATGCGTTGACTTTGGAAATGGTCCTGGGCCTTTGTGAAGCAGTGGTGCTTCCTTGAAGAGCAAGCCTTGCCCTGAGCAAACCCATCCCCCCGGAAAAGGTTTCCAGCCACGCTCCTCAAGCACCAGGTCTGGAAGCCGAGCAGACAGGACCTGCTGGTCCAGTGAGGCCGAGGTCCTCTTCTGGAGTCCACAGCTGGTAAGGAGGACTACATCCGCTAAGATCCTGGTCTGTAACCAGGCTGACACACGATTTAAAAAAACAAAAAAGATGCTTTGAATGTGAGTATTTCAGCTCCACTTAGGGCAATTGCCTTGGAAACTCTTGCTTCATTACTGTTTTTCGTCTTTAGGCTGCCTTCTGGTGCAGGGTCAACCAATTTTGTTTTCTACTATTCCAATTTTGTGTTCTGTTCTTGTCCCAGAACTGGCCTTACTATCCATTCCACACTTATTAATATAGTATTTGGCCATATATCAAGTCATGTTCTAAAGGTTTCATGTGTATTAAGTCATTTACTTCTTGTGACAAAAGTATGTGATAAATACAGATAAGGAAGTTATTATACCCATTTTACAGATGAGAAAATGAAGCCCAGAGTAGGGGAAATCAGATTTGAACCAGGCAGTATTGTTCCAAAGTCTTACACCAAACTTCACTTGAATTTCATACATTCCAACCTGTGTTTTCTTAATATCTGAGATATTTTTTTACTGAGCAACTTTTTTTTGGTGCTAGGTATTTTACATGTGTGACTTCCTCCAGACAACTGAAAAGGACAGATACAGCTAAATGAACTAAGCCATAGTGATATAAGCAACTTGCTCGTGATTATGCTGATAGTAACTGGGAAAGCTGCTGGCCTCTGAGCCAGACAGAACTCCTTATCCCCCCATCTATTGCTTCATTCTCTCTTGTACTGATTGTTTGGGGTATTTTGACAACTTGAGTCTGCCCTAGGACTGAACCACCATGATGACCCTAGACACAGCCCAGGCCCCACTCAAGGGGAGGCTATGACAATCCACCACAGTTTCAGAGAAAAGAAATAGAAACCTGCAGTTACTCTGTGAGGCCTCATTCTCACTGTTTTAAAGGGCCTTTTAATAAACACAGCTCTAACAATTATAGTCTCCATTTATGAAATGCTTTCTAATGTGCCAGGAGCGTTATATATGATACTCCTAAGCAGCATGACAATCCTACAAAGTCAATATTATTGCTGTTATTTTACTGATGAGGAAACAGAGGCTTAAGGAAGTTAAATAATTTACCCACCATCACCCAATTATTCAGATATGCTGACTCCAATATCCAGACATTTTCTCCCATACTGGCTTCCTGTGAGCTAGATTCAGAATAAACCTTTCCAAGGGCTTAGAGAAAATACAGAGGGTGAAAGAAAATAGATTGAGCATGGATTGGGGACATTTCTTCATTTATTTGGCTTTGCCAGGTCTTAGTTGTGGCACGCGGGATCTCTGGTCGTGGCATGTGAACTCTTAGTTGCAGCATATGGCATCTAGTTCCCTGACCAGGGATTGAACCCGGGCCCCCTGCATAGAGAGCACGGAGTCTTAGTCACTGGACCACCAGAGAAAACCCTGGGGGACATTTCTTTTTTCCTTCCTTCCTCTCTCCTATCCTCCCTTCTTGCTTTCCTTCCTCTTTTCAATTAAAAATGACACAGTGGTTAACAAAGCTAACAGAAGCCCTGGACTTGGCCTCCTGTCATCTTTAAAATCCAAGTTCCACCCATGCACAATTATGACCGCTGACAATAAAATCCCAGCCCAGTGTGAATCAGCACAAAGAAAAAGCAAAAGAGGGCAGGGCTGGGGCTTGGTGCTTAGAGTTAGCCCCAAAGTTATGAGTCAGAGAAGTCTTAGGATAACCTCCTGCCAAGTTAATCCCAGGCCAGGGCTTGCCAAGGTGCAGCTGCTCTCACAAACTCCAGAGGACCAAAGTGGACTGCTCTGGGGAGAAAGAGCAGTTCTACTGGGCTGGAGAGAGACCACTGGACAAGTCATAGAAAGTGTTGTCATTGACTGAATCTCATTGGCGCTACTGTGGCAGAAGACAGTCCTATAGTCACGTAGGTGGCGGTGTATCTGTTTAATTCTCCTCTGCACTGTACCCAGATACTCGGTAAAGGTGTGTATAATGCATTCAAAATGGAGCACAGATTTGTTTGTATTACTAATACAATGTTTGCAATGTGGACGAACCAAAAATAAAATGTCAACACAATGCTTGCGTGCTATCCTAAAAACAATGGCATGGGTCTGTGAAAGCAAAAGTCGCTCAGTCCTGTCCAACTCTTTGCGACCCCATGGACTATAGCCCTCCAGGCTCCTCTGTCCATGGGGATTCTCCAGGCAAGAATACTGGAGTTGGTTGCCATGCCCTCCTCCAGGGAATCTTCCCAATGCAGGGATGGAATCCAGGTCTCCCGCACTGTGGGCAGATTCTTTACCAACTGAGCCACCAGGGAGGCCCAAGAATACTGGAGTGGGTAGCCTGTCCCTTCTTCAGGGGATCTTCCCAGTCCAGGAATCAAACTGGGGTCTCCTGCATTGCAGGCTGATTATTTACCAATTGAGTTACCAGGGAAGCCCCCACATGGGTTTATAGAGACCTAAACAAAATGAAAAAATTTTTGTCATAGTTTGTCCTTGGTCTGGGTTCTCCACGTCACCTCCAGGTCCACCTCTCTCTCTGAATCTGAAATTTGTGAGTAAATTCTAGGGTCAGAAGGTGTCAGAATCACCTTGTGCTCCAACTTCAGACAGACCTAGGCTCTTATAGACAGACTAATTTGCACTTCTTTCAAAACACAGAAACTAGGAAATTTTCTCATATCCTTCTAGAGAAACAAGAGGGAGTTATCCATCCATCCTTGTGGAAAGAGAAGAGGACTTTAGAATCATAAAGATCTGGAAGCAAACTCTGCTATTTACCATCTGCATAAGCACTGGGCAGGTTATTGATCTGTAACAATGAAGAAAATGAGACTTACCCTTGGAAAGTTGTTGAGAAGACTGAGAAAGTACATGTTAAAATGCCCAGGATGATGGCTAGCTTGTAGTTAATTAGATCTTCATCCCCCAGTCTCCTTGGCTGACCTGTGCTTCTTTCTGTATTCCCAAGTCCTTATGAGAGTCAGCACCATCTGTTCTTTATGATACAGGAATCGTTGATCAGAAATGCACCAAAGGCCACTCTGGGATTCTCTCTTGTATTCCAGAAACAAAAATGGGCAATTAAATTGTTCTTTTATTCCATAAAATGATGAAGCACATATTCTGGGTTAGGGACTGAACTAGGAGCTGGGGATGTATAAATGAGCTGTGGACCTTGGTTTAGAGGGGGAAAACAGACAAATCAGACTATACTTGGGATATCAATAAGGACAAAAGTAGAGTTTGTGCATATCCCAGAAAGAGTATTTAAATGGGATTCTCAGCAACTGCTTGAGGGTGTGTGTATGTGTGTGTGTCTGTTGAGAAGTAAGGCATGAAGGAGAGGGGGGCAGGTGGGAGCCTAAAAGGGCAAGCAGGAGCCGACCAGGTGAGGCAGGCAGGTGGGATTGGCTCTGCTGGTAGAGAGAACAATGCCAAGGCAGAGTGTGAAACCACCTTGGGTTCTGATGATCAAGGGGACCAGAGCATATTAGGGGGCGGGGCCCGGGCAGGGGGCGGGGCCAGGGCAGTGCCTGGAGAGTTGGGCAGAGGTCAGATTGCAAAGGGCCTGGGGAGCTATGCTATGCAATTTTTGGCTTTTAACAGTACATGTATAGTGAGTCCTTGAAGCATTCCAAGCAGGAGGGTAACATGATCAGATTTGCTTTTCTAAATTGCCATGACAGGGACTTCCCTGATGGTTCAGTGGTTAAGAATCTGTCTTCCAATGCAAGGGACCTGGACTCCATTTCTTCCAAAGTGGAAACTAAGATCCCACATGCTATGAGGCAGCTAAGCCCCTGTGCAGCCACTAGGGAAGCCCATACACTGCAACTTCTGAGCCTGAGTGCTCTAGAGCCGCAGCTAGAAAGAAGCCTTGTGCCACAACAAACACCCAGCACAACCAGAAAAAGTTGCCATGACAACTTATGTCCACAAATTTAACTTGTTTTTAGGAACTTATGACATTATCTACCCCTTTACCCTTTCCAGGCTTCCCAGGTTGCTCAATGGGTAATGAACCCACCTTCAATACAAGAGACATAGGAGACCCAGGCCCAATTCCTGGGTCGGGCAGATCCCCTAGAGAAGGGCATGGCGACTCACTCCAGTATTCTTGCCTGGAGAATCCTGTGGACAGTGGAAACTGGAGGGCTACAGTCCATAGGATTGCCAAGACTGAATCGATTGAGCAAAAAAAAAAAAAAAAAAAAAAAAAAAAAAAAAATCCCACTACCCTTATCCTATAGAAAGAGAAAATTATATCTTCAAAAATTAAAATTTTCAAAGAACCACATGCTAGGTGGGATTTTGGTTTTGTGTTGAGGGTGCTGTTGGGGGTAGAAGAGATTGGGTTTGAATATAAATATTGACTTTATGCAGCTTCCCAGCTGGCGTTAGTGGTAAAGAATCCACCTTCCAATGCAGGAAACACGGCTTGGATCTCTGGGTCAGGAAGATCCCCTGGAGGAGGAAATGGCAACCCACTCCTATATTCTTGCCTGGAGAACCCCATGGACAGAGGAGCCTAGCAGGCTACAGAACATGTGGTCACAAAGAGTCAGACACAACTGAAGTGACTTAGCATGCACACATCACATCACTTCCCGGACTAGTGATGAATCTGTGTCTCCCGTACTAGCAGGCGGATTCTTCACCACTGAGCCACCAGGGAAGCCCCGAGTCCATGGTTCTTATAACATGAACAGGAGTTTTAAGATTTTTACCAAATCTGGAGACAATGATATTTACTCTAACAAATGAGTTAGAGGCCTCTCCAGATTGAAAAAGCAGGAGGGCTGTAACTCAACCCTGAAATTTATTAGCAGAGTCAGTTTACGACTGTCAAGTCTCACTCTTAAGGCACCCCAGTGCTTGCCTTCTATTTCTGGCCCTAACTGAAGCTGTTGGCTTCTCACTTTCAAAAGCATTTAGCTCATTCAGTTAAAAAAGATTATGATTATGAGAAGTCTAATCATAATCTGAAAATCTGATGACTTCATTTTTTTGGTAAATCCACAACATTCGTGATGACTTGTTTTTAATCATTGTCACTTCTCTTGATCAAATCAACTATCAGGGTTTTGGAGTTTCAAGGGCAGTTTATCCTACGAATCAGGACCCATTATCTGAGGCTCTGTCTCTGTAACTTCAGTACAACACGCCCACATATCATAAAAATCCCGACCTCAACAGCAGGCAAGATCTGGAAAGCAGACTTAGAAAGTGGATGAAAAAAGAAAGCACAAACTTTCTGTGTTGCAATCCTATAGTGCCCTCATTCACTGGAAGGCTTTTCTAATGTCACATTTGTCTTGGCAGATGAAGTGTCACATACTAAGCAGATGATAAGTGGCATAACTCAATGGAAGCATTTGGGAGAGCAAGTCAGGAACAAATAAGTAGCTGGAATGTGTAACCACCAGCTCAGACAGGCAAGGTCCCGATTTGGCCACCCGGCTGAAGTTAGACGGGTTGGAGCTTACTCTCTCTTTTTTTTAATTGTATTTATTTATTTTTGTCTGTGCTGGGTCTTCATTGCTGCACTGGCTTTTCTCTAGTTATGGAGAGCGGGGGCTACTCTCTGGCTTCAGTACGAGGGCTTCTTATTGCGGTGGCTTCTCTTGTTGCAGAGCATGGGGTCTAGCGAGTGCCGGCTTCAATAGCTGCAGCTCCCAGGCTCTAGAGCGCAGGCTCGATCGTTGCGGTGCGCAGACAAGTGGACCCTTTACCACTGAGCCACCCGGGAAGCCTAGGTTTGAGATTACTTTTAAAATCAGTCTCCCCAGGAGTGTGCGCGTGCGCACGCACATGTGTGTGTGTTACACAGCTGTTGTCTTTCTGTCACTGAATACTTAAAGTAGAAAATCAGGAGGTAATGTCATACTTAAAATGAAGACAGAAACTAAGATCTTCAAGAGAAAAACAAAAGGAGGAAAGCAGATTTCCAAACTGACCTGATATCCACTTCAGGAGACCGGCTAAAATTACTCCAGCTACAGAGTGTCTTGTGTCCACAGGCTTTGTCCCTAATGTACGCTGAGGCCAAGGCCTCTGCAAGCAGCGTTTCTAGTCACAGCTCAGCTAGGAATTATACACCCTCCAGGGTCTGCAGGTCAAGATTTAAGCGCATGAACAAAGGACCTCTTCAAACTAACGTGACAGAGACCCATCCCGTCCGAACTGAAGCCAGAAAGGGGAAAGAAAACAAAATTAAATGGTTCTTTCATAAATTTCATTCAAGTTTCACAAGCTGAGACACAGATGTGAAATTCAAAAAACATTCTCCGATGCCTTCATTCTGGATGAGTAGGTTTCTCCATTTAGGCAGTTTTGGCATTTGTGAGGCACTTGCTTTGTGTGAGGGGCAACAAGTGTGCGGACAGGAGAGAGAGAAGAGGGCAGTGGAGGGCCGGCTTTTGGCCTGTACCTGGTTCCAAGGTTTCCTAGGTTCCCCAGATCTTGGTTTAAGCACTCCATTTAACTGTGAGAGCAGCTCCCAACTTAAAGTGAGACCCAGAACTGTCTTCTGGTGTGTCAGTTACTAATCTGACTCTTCGCTAATCGGGAGCTTCACAGAGGTGGTGTTCTTGAGCTGATTCTTAAGACTTATCCAGGTAGTGATGCAGTGGAAGAGTTTTGGGGTCGAGGCAGCTGTAGCAACAAGGGTGGGAAGGAAAAATCCAGAGGAACTGTTCTGGACATGTGAAGATAAAGGACTGAAAGGACTTGGCATCAGTCTGGATGTTCAGGGCAGGGCAGAGGGAGATGTTGGAGGTGACTTGCAGGTTTCAGTCCAGTGGTGACGTTTATTGAAGAATGGAATAATAGGAAAAGGGATGAATTTGGAATGGGAGGTGGTTGTGACAGTTATCTGTTGATTTTGCCTTCCCAGCATCTATCTCACATCCTTCTATCCATGGTACTTCAATTTTCCTTCAAGCAAACGCCCATCCTGTATCCTCTATTCATGTGGTTCAGGTGTAACTGACGCCATCTTCGGTTCAGTGGGTAGACGCATGACCCAGGCCTGACTAATCAGGACTTCATCTCCCAGGCCATCAGGACTCTATACTTTTATATAAAATTGCTAATAGATGCTAATGTAATGGTGGGATGGTGGAACTTTGAGCTGTGTTCTCATAGTGATTTATGAGATTAAGAAATCACCAAAAATAGGTGGATGATGTGATTACAGGGGAGCTAGGAAAAGGCAATGGCACCCCACTCCAGTACTCTTGCCTGGAAAATCCCATGGATGGAGGAGCCTGGTGGGCTGCAGTCCATGGGGTTGCAGAGAGTCAGATACTACTTCACTTTGACTTTTCACTTTCATGCATTGGAGAAGGAAATGGCAACCCACTCCAGTATACTTGCCTTGAGAATCCCAGGGACGGGGGAGCCTGGTGAGCTGCCGTCTATGGGGTCGCACAGAGTCGGGCACGACTGAAGCTACTGAGCAGCAGCAGCAGCAGGTCTTCTTCAGTAACCTGTTTGCAGTACTATGCTGCCAGTGCTGTTGATTCAGGGATGGGCATGTGATCAAAGTTGAGCCAATGAAAGATAGTCCTGAGACTTTTGATCAAAGTGTTGGGAGCTCTCATCTCATTGGGGGTCCAAAGCTGATGAAATGTAATGGTAGTTACATTGTTACTATAAGAGAAGAACTTTCTGAGAAAGAAACCAAGATAGAAGAGAGCAGAGCCAGGAGAAAGAGATGGTGAAAGACAAACAAGGTGATGGGGAGGACAGATGTCTGCTAATGCCATCACTGAATCACTTGGAATCAGACTCGTTTGGAGTCTGTCACTGGATTTAATTCTCCTTTTCCTTTTTTTTCTTGAACCAGTGAACCAAAAAAGTCTTAATGAATATAAAGATGCTATTTTTTCCTCTTTTTTTTTAATTTTTAAAATTATGAATGCAAGATAACACATTTACTGGAGACTTGAAATTACAGAACAAATGTACATAGAGTTCCACTTTATAGTACAATTATTTTTTAAGTAGGTAAATTAAGATTTTTAGCTAAGTTTCAATATCAAACTCTCAAAGATTAATAGAATGAATATACAGAAAAGTAGAAGAATATAGTAGACTTGACAAGCACCATGAACCAATTCAACAGAGTTAAGATTTATACAATTTCACACAACAGTAGGATACAAATTTTATTCAAGTTCCCATAGACTGTAAACTAGGAGACATTGGAACATATTCAGGGACATAAAACAAGGTGCCAAACTTCACGGTCTAAAGGTATTGAACTCATACAGAGTCTGCTCTCTTATCACTGTGGAAGTATGTTAGAAATCAACGTAAAGATGCCATTTTAAAATGTTTATTTATTTTATTTTTGGCTGTACTGGTTCTTTGTTACTGTGTTTACTGTGTGCAGCCTTTCTCTGGTTGCGTTGCACGGGCTTCTCACTGCAGCGGCTTCTCTTGTGGAGCTCTAAGCCTGTGGGTTTCAGCAGTTGCAGCTCTTAGGCTCAGTAGTTGTGGCAAACGGGTTCAGTTTCTCCACAGCACATGGAATCTTCCTGGACCAGGGATCGAACCCGGTCTTCTGCATTGGCCGGTGGATTCTTAACTATTGGACCACCAGGAAAGTCCTGAAGATGCTATTTTTGGACAGATCTATTTTAGGTTCTGGGAATCACCCAGACAGTTCAAAAAACAGAGCAAAACTAGTGCCCTGGACACTTTCCTTGAGCCTGGAGACAGAGTTTTAAGAGTCGTTCATACGATTAAAAACAAAAAAGCAGTAGTAAGAGCTAAGTGTCACATTTTTGCTTAGTGCCAGGTATTGTTCTAAGGGACCTCATATTTATTCTTTCATTTCACCTCACAGAAACTATGTGAGTAAAAAGCTGTTATTTGTATTTTACTGAGGAGGACATTAGTACACACACTGGGGAAGGGAAGTTAAGTAGCTTGCTGTGGTGGCCAGACTCCAAGACTACTCTCATGAAACCTGCCTCTCCTTATTCATGCCATTATTCCCTTCTCCCTTCCCCCTAGCCCTTGAGCAAGTCACCTAGTGACTTGCTTCTATGAATAGAGAAAGACAGAAGTGATGGTTTGTGACTTGGAGACAGTCATTAAAATAGTATAGCTTCTATGCTCCTCTCTCTCTCTCTCTCATCACTTATCTTGAGGAAAGCCATGTTGTGATCAACCCCATGAAATGCCTCATGAGGTGAGAAACTGAAGTCCCTAGTCAATGGCCATCAGAGTTGAGTTTGGAAGTGGATCTTCCAACCCCAGTCAAGTTTCCAGAGACTATAACTTCTACTGATAGCTTCACCTCTTGAGAAACTCTGAGCCAGAACCACTCAGCTAAGCCCTTCTCAATTCCTAATCCTCAAAAACTGTGTAGATAGTAAGTCATTATTTGTTTTAAGCTGATGGGCTTATGGCTAATTTCCTACACAGCAGCAGATAATTAATACAGATTTTGGTACCAAGAATGGGGTGCTGATGTAATAAAAATCTAAGATGTCCACATTGTTTTGGAAATACAGCTTGAGTGGAAACTAGAAAAGCTGTAAGGATTTTGAGGAAGGTGTTAGTGAAAGCTTCAGTTCAGTTCAGTTCAGTCGCTCAGTCGTGTCCGACTCTTTGCGACCCCATGAATTGAAGCACACCAGGCCTCCCTGTCCATCACCAACTCCTGGAGTTCACTCAGACTCACGTCCATCAAGTCAGTGATGCCATCCAGCCATCTCATCCTCTGTTGTCTGCTTTTCCTCCTGCCCCCAATCCCTCCCAGCATCAGAGTCTTTAAGGGCCACAAACACACAATTTGTAGAATTATGGACTTCGAAGAGCCCATCAGTAAAAGTATAAATAAAAATGGAGAAAACCTTATTAGAAACTGTATAAAAGGGGGTCTTCATTATGCACAGCAGTGAGTTTAGTAATATCATTGTCTTCAGTGATGTGGGTGGTAGAAAATGTAACTGATTAACTGGGTGATCGAATTAAGGAGATTTCCAGCCAGTGTGTTGAAGGTGCCACCTGGTTTCCTCTAGCTGCTTATAATAAAATGCAAATGAGAGGGATACACTAATGGAAGGATTGTTAAACCAAAAAGGAACCGAAGGGTTTGAAGAATCACATCGTGAGTAGATGCCAAATGATGTCAACATTTAAAAATGACTTCTGAGAAAAGATCAAATCCAGAGTACTATTGGGAAAACCTGGTCCAGAGATAAAGCCCAAGGTGTGTCTGTAAAATGCTTTGTTAATACTTGGAAAGCTTAAAGGTGTTGCTCACAGTACTGTTCAGGCAAACAAAAAGCCCTCTAAGATGTTAAGGGTGTGACTAACAGGTCCTCTCAATCAAAGAATAGGACTTCTAAGAAGCTTAAGGGTATTGTCTTTCCCTAGGATTTAAAAGTAGAGAAGAAATATATCAAAGAGATTTGTGAGTGTGGCTTTATTTTACTAGAGTGGACCCCCAACAAGATAGTAAAGGATGGGAAGCCTGGAATGCTGAAGTTCATAGGGCCGCAAAGAGTCAGACACAACTTAGCGACCGAACAGTAACAACAGCAATCAGCAGAAATACCACCAGATTTGACTAAAAAAGGTGAAAATTGTACAAAATGTAGAAAGGATCTTGGGCTCTTGAACTTCAACAAGACAGAATCAAACTGAGGAAACTACTTGGTTTCAGATACACGCAACATTTCATTAAAAAAGGAAAGATAACTCAGACCATGGAACCAAGAACTATGAGAAACAATCCTGGGCAGAGATAAGACTGAGTCCAAATCTAGGTACTCATAGTATTTTCCAAGATGGATTTCAGAATTTCTATGGGCCAGTATGACTTTGTGCCTCCTAATTTCTCCCTTTTTGAACAGGATGTCTGTAACCAATATCCTATACCTGTTATGCATTGGGTGTGTAATCTGGGGTGGGGGGAGGAAGATGACTTGTCTATTTCATAGAACTCACAAGTTTAAAGATTAAGAGCTACACTCAAGGAACTATACTTAAGGTCTACACCTGAGAAGCCATAGTCATACCCAGACTTCATTTAGGTTATGAAATTCTAGACTTTGATGTTACAATGGTCTAGAGACTTCTGAAGACCTTAGGATGTGATGAGTATATTTTTCTTAGCCTTGGGATATAATGAGTACATTTTTTATGTGAGAAGAATGTGAATCAATGGGAGATCAGAGAACAGACTCTAATAGCTTCCAAAATGACTCCCAACAGAGCTCCTAATGGTCCCCATCTCCTAGAAATCAGTCCTTCGTATAATCTCCCCTTCTTAAATGTGGACTGGACTTAGCACCTTGCTTTTTTTATTTATGTGTTTATAGCTGCTCAGGGTCCTCGCTGCTGTGTGCAGGCTTTCTCTAGTTATGGGTGAGCAGGGGCCACTCTCTAGTTGTGGTGAGCAGGCTTCTCACTGCAGTGGCTACTCTTGCTTCAGAGCACAGGCTCTAGGGTGCTTGGACTTCACTAGTTGCAGCGTGAGGGCTTAGTTGCCCCGCAGCATGTGGAATCTTCCTGGAGCAGGGACTGAACCTATGTCCCCTGCATTGGCAGACAGATTCGTAACCATGAACCACCAGGGAAGTCCCAGCAAGTTGCTTCAGATGAATATAAGGAGGAAGGCATGTTGGTGCCTGACTTGGAGACTATGTCATAATAAGCACTGTTGCTTCTACTATCTGTCTCTTTCTCTCTGTGTCTCTCCTGTTTTCTCTGTTTCTCATAATTCACTCTGTAGGAAGTCATACAGTCAGCATTCCTATGGAGAGGACCAGGTGGCCAGGAACTGAAACCTATGGCCAACAGCCAGGAGACTGAACTTGGAAGGAGATTCTCCAGCCCTAGTCCAGAGACTGTGGCCCCAGCAGCCAGCTTTACTGCAACCTCAAGAAAGGCTTGGAACCAGAACCACCCATCTTAGCACTTACAGAAAATGGCAGCCCACTCCAGTACTCTTGCCTGGAAAATCCCATGGACGGAGGAGCCTGGTGGGCTGCAGTTCATGCAGTCGCTAGGAGTCAGACACGACTGAGCGACTTCACTTTCACCTTTCACTTTCATACATTGGAGAAGGAAATGGCAACCCACTCCAGTGTTCTTGCCTGGAGAATCCCAGGGACGGGGGAGCCTGGTGGGCTGCCATCTATGGGGTCGCACAGAGTTGGACACAACTGACGTGACTTAGCAGCAGCAGCAGCAACCCTCAGAAACTGTGCAGATAAAGAATGTTTTGCTATTTTATCGCAAATCTTGGGATCATTCGTTACACAACAATAAGCAATATACTTGCCAAAGGCATAAACTCTCTGATTTCATATAAATGAATATTAGGGAAGACAAATCTAAGTTGTCTGGGACCATAGGTGGTGGTGGGGCTTGACAAGATGGGTCACATGAGAACTCTTGAAGATCACAAAAAATGTTCTATTTTTTTTGTTTATGAGGGCAGTTACACACCTTGTCACACTAGCTGAATTGTACACTTAAAATGGGTGTTATTTATTAAATGTTTGTTTTCCATAAATAAAATTGACTTTAAGAAAAGAGGGCTGTTAATGAGGAAATGGAATCAGTGACTATATGTGAAAAAATATAATGGGGAAGGAAAGAAGATGGGACAATGTCTTAAGAATGTATTTGTGTTGGGATTTTATTTATCTTTTAAGGTAATAAAGACTTGAATACGTTTGAAGGCAGAGGATAAGGACTAAAGGTGTAAAACAAAAAGTTCAAATTATAAAATAAAATTCTAGATGGGACAAATATAGCTTATATTAAGTAGGATTTGGGGGTGGGGGGTGGATAGTGAAAAACTTCCTGGGAAAGATGGCTACAGGAAGAGTTAGAAGCTTTGACAGGGACTTGGGTTCAGGTAAAGAAGTCTAATATAGTTTTTGTGCAAATTGACACTGGAAGTCAATTATTTTTGGATTGTCTTCTAAGGTGTTAAGTCTTATTCTGTAAGCAACTAGGAACGATTATAGTCTTTTGATAGGGGAAGCAACAGGTTAGAGCTGTGCTTTAGGCAAACCATTCTGTAGCAGAGAGAAATATGGACTAGATGGGAGATATCAGGGGTAAGGAAACCCATTACAAGACTATTGAAATCATTCAGTCACAAGTTGGCAATTGATCATGAGAGAAGCAGAAAAGAAAACTTGGCTTTTTGGTTTGTAAAAGAGATGCATGTGTGTTAAGTTGTGTCAGACTCTTTGTGACCCTATGGACTATAGCCTGCTAGGCTCCTCTGTCCATGGGATTCTCCAGGCAAGAATACTAGAGTGTGTTGCCATGCCCTCTTCCAGGGGATCTTCCTGACCCAGCAATCAAACCCATCTCTTACATCTCTTACATTGGCAGATGATCTGGGAAGCCCTGTAAAAGAGATAGAGGAATATAAAAAGGTAGAATTTTGGAAATGATTAGATGGAATTGAGGGAAGGGAAAAGCAGAAAATGGAGCAGTTGAGGAAGAGAAGGAGACTTCACTTTTAGAATAAAGTCTGAGGTTCAATAGACTATCCAAGTGAAATGGTGTTTGCAGTGGGTGGGACTGCAAGTAGAAATCCCACAGCAATAATTGGATTAGGCTAGAGTTGAGATTTAGGAAGCATCCGTTTTCCTTTATTGATGAAAGAATCAAGACTCTGAAATGGATAACAGTGTGGGTGTATCAGTCAGCTTGGGCTGCTATAACAAAATACTGTAGACTGGAGAAGGAGATGGCAACCCACTCCAATATTCTTGCCTGGGAAATTCCATGGGCAGAAGAGCCTGGTGGGCTGCGGTCCCTGGAGTCACAAAGAGTCGGACACAACTGAGTGACTAACACTGATGATAGACTGAGTACCTTAAACAGGAGACATTTATTTCTCACAATTCTGGAGGCTGGGAAGTCCAAAATCATGGTGCTAGAAAGTTCAAAATTTGTTTGCTGGTGAGGGCCCTCGTCCTGGCTTGCAGATGGCTGCACATCTGTGTATCCCCATAGTGGACAGAGGAGGCTCTGGTGTCTTTTCTTCTCACAAGGGCACTAATTCCATCATGGGGGCTCCATCCTCATGACTCTTTATATTTAATTATCTCCCAAAGGAGATGTCCCCTTTATCTGATATCTTAATGTCACTTCTTCTATCTTCAACATGTGATTTTTAGGAGGCGCAAACATTTGGTTGACAACAATGAATAAATCATAAATAATGCTTCAGACTTAACCATGTGGCTCAGTGATAAAGAAAGAAAGGGAAAGGGAAGTCATTCAGTCGTGTCAGACTCTTTGCAACCCCATGGACTGTAGCCTTCCAGGCTCCTCAGTCCATGGAATTTTCCAGGCAAGAGTACTGGAGTGGGTTGCCATTTCCTTCTCCAGGGGATCTTCCTGACCCAGGGGTTGAACCTGGGTCTCCCACATCACAGGCAGATGCTACTGCTTGCTAATTTAGGAGACACAGGAAATGCGTGTTTAGTCTGTCAGGAAGATTCTCTGGAGTAGGGGATGGCAACCCACTTTAGTACTCTTGCCTGGGAAATCCCATGGACAGAGCAGCCTGGAGGCTACAGTCATGGGGTCACAAAAGAGTCAGACATGACTAAACATGCCCATATACTGTTCTTTCTGGAAGATGAATTGAATGAATTCCAGGGATCGTTTCTCAAAATGTTTCCTTAATGCAATATGAGATATTAATGCATTTTCCAAGAGAAATTGGTTTCATGATAAAAGAAGTTTGGGAAATAGAGTATTAAAACAAAACTAAACAGATTTTTAAAGGCAGTTCTTCTCAGAGTCTTCATACGTAATGGTACTATGCACAGTGAATTCTCAAGAGGACAGGACTACAGAATATAAACCATTTCTCATATTAGCTTAAATAGACAGTGGTTTTTCTTAGGAAGAGTTCCAGAAACTAATGTTTTAGGGACAGCATTGTAAAAAGAAACTAGTTTAATTATATGAATATAACATCACCTATGTAGTATTCTTATAAAAACAAATAAACCACCCTCTTCTACCAAGGAGGGATCAAATCTATTTATGCAAGAAACTACAAACAACCTAGACTCCTGAAATAAGTCAGTGTAATGGAAGACAAAAATAAAGAAAAAAAAGGGAGGGGGGGAAATGTTTCTAAATTATGTGAGTCTGTGCTTAGTTGCTCAGTCATGTCCAACTCTTTTCAACCCCATGGACTATAACCTGCCAGGCTCCTCTTGTCCATGGGGATTCTCCAGGCAAGAATAGTGGTGTGGGTTGCCATGCTCTCCTCCAGGGGATCTTCCCAACCCAGGGATCGAACCCAGGTCTTCCACATTACAGGTGGATTCTTTACCATCTGAGCTATCAGGGAAGTTCTGATATGAAAGTCTAAAGAGCTACTATTAATAAATGCAATGAATGAGCTTTGTTCAGATCACTTAGGGGACAAATAAGCCCAGCTGTAAAGATCCTTATTGGAACAACTGGTAAAGTTTGAAAATACACTGTCATTAGATAATACCAAGTAGAGGAAAAATAAGATTCTGACTCAGTTACATTCTATTCCCCAGGTCTTTCCCAAAGTACTTTGGTACCTGGGAATCTATGGTGTAAGACCTGAAAATATGACAGTCATAAATGGTATGTGCCATGTGCTCAGTCGTGTCCAACTCTTATGCGACCATATGGGCTGTAGCCCACCAGGCTCCTCTGTCCATGGGATTTCCCAGGCAAGAACACTGGAATGGGTTGCCATGGTCTCCTCCAGGGGATCTTCCTAACCCAGGGATCAAACTCGCATCTCCTACGTCTCCCGTACTGCTGGTGAATTCTTCATCCACTGATGCATCGGGGAAGCCCAAGTAGTATGTTAGCTCCACGTAAAAAAAAAGAAAGAAAAGGAACTTCCCTGACGGTCCAGTGATTAAGCCTCTGCACTTCAAATGCAGGAGGTGTGAGTTCAATCCCTGGTCAGGGACTAAGATCCCACATGCCCCTTGATTGAAAAAAAAAAAGAAGAAGAAAAAGAAAAAAACTCTTTTAAGCTGTACTGACACTGTAGTTATTGGGAACACTTGTGTGTGCAAATAAAGACTTCTTTAAAAACCCCATACAAGTTAGGGAACAATATTGTATTAAAGATAAAAAGCTTTTAAAAATCTGCCCAAGAAAACCTGAGTTTTCGCAAGACTGTAAATCAACTATGCTCCAATAAAAATCTGCCCCCCGCAAAAAAAAAAAAAAAACCCAAGTTTAGGTCTCCCATGAATTGCTGGCGTCCTTTTTCATTAAATAGTGTTTAAGGCTCAAAAAAAAAAAAAAAAAAAAAAAACCCTTGGTGTTTCTTTAACTCCAGCTTCACAAACCTACCATTATAAATAATTGGGGATAATTATGAGAGCAGCTGAATAAACTGGAAAAGCCCAGGCACAAAGAAAAAAAACCATAGGATGAAATGTGCAGTGCTGGAGTCAGCCCATAAATCTCTCTGCAATCAGAATAACAGTTCCCCGTCTTCTCCAAACTGGAACGTATGTTTAAAGCAAACACCAAAGCAAACCTAACCAGATCAAAATTATGCTACCCCCCAAAGTGAGTCTGGTTTCCTTTTACAGTTATAGGGAGAGAATCTCTGGGCCCTCAAATTAAATTCCCCTGACTCCAAACTGAGAAATATGGCAATAGCTTTTTTTGGAGGGCAGAATGTCCCTTAATCCTAAAGCTTTGGGGGCTCCCTTTTCTTCCATCAACCCAGCAGCCCCCCAACTCTTCTCCCCTGGGAAATACAATGACTTCAGAAGCTTACTTTGATACCATGAGCAGACTTTAGCAAACCTGTTGCTGGAAGGGTCATATGGAGAAAAGCAGGGGTTCCAGAAATTAAATAAATCGTCTATCACTAAATGGTACATCTGGCCCATATTAATTAAAGACTGGGAAACCCTTTGGGGCAAGAGAGTAGGTGGCTGCCGCATATATTGAGAGAGAGATCAATACATGACAATATGTACTTTTTGTTGGAAATTACCATTAAGATTGTGACAGAGTCCAGATTTCCTCAATTTCTCTAAATAGCACTTTTTTTTTTTTTGCATAATCAGGTCTACTTCTAGAGTCTTTGCTTATCATCTGTAAAAAAAGAAGTGAAGGAGGGAGTTAAAGCTGGCAGAGCACTTGCATGGCACCAGGCAATGTGCTAAGGGGTATGCAGAGACTGTTTTCACATATTGGCCATCGTGTGGCTAGTGGGTGTGGGTGATCGCTTTACAAAGAATTTGAGTGTCCAGGATCTGAAGCCAGCCCTGGGATGCTTCTAAAGTTCTGGTCTTTCTGTCTAACACAAGAACTTAAATCAGGACTTAAATCAGCACTCTAACACCTTCAGTGAAAGAGGCGTAGTGAAGGCATTACGGCCTTTGTTGTTGTTCAGCTGCTCATTTGTGTCCGACTCTTCGTGACCCCGTGGACTGCAGCACACCAGGCTTTGCTGTCCATCACCATCTCCCGGTGTCTGCTCAAACTCATGTCCATTGAGTCAGTGATGCCATCCAATGTCAGGGTCTTAAATGAGTCAGCTCCTTGCATCAGCTAGCCAAAGTATTGGAGCTTCAGTTTCAGCATCAGTTGTTCCAATAAATATTCAGGGTTGATTTCCTTTAGGGTTGACTGGTTTCATCTCCTTGCTGTCCAAGGGACTCTCAAGAGTCTTCTCCAACACCACAGTTAAAAAGCATTGATTTTTTGGCGATCAGATTTCTTTATGGTCCAATTCTCACATCCATACATGACTCCTGGAAAAACCATAGCTGTGACTATACAGACCTTTGTTGTATTATGGCCCAGGCACATGTTATGGTTGGAGCAAATGCCCAGAGTGACACTCCATCAGAACCAGTCAACCTGAGCTGTGTTGTCCAGCACAGTAGCTGCAGCCACATGTGGGGTTTTGAACATTTGAAATGAGGCTAGCTGGAACTGAGATGTGTTGTAAGTATAAAATACATATTGTTTTCTTTTGAAGACTCAGTATGATTTAAAAAAAGAATACCTCGGACTTCCCTGGTGGTGTGTGCATGCATGCTCGGTCGTGTTCAACTCTTTGTGACCCCATGGACTGCAGCTCACCAGACTCCTTTGTACATGGGATTCTCCAGGCAAGAATACTGAAGTGGGTTGCCATTTCCTCCTCCAGGGGATCTTCCTGACCCAGGGATCGAAACTGTGTCTCCTACATCTACTGCATTGGCAGGCGGATTCTTTACCACTAGCCACCTGGGAAGCCCTCCTTGATGGTGCAGTGGATAAGAATCCACCTCCCAACACAGGGACACAGGTTCAATTCCTGGTCTGAGAAGATCCCACATGCCTCAGAGCAACTATTAATAAGCCCGTGCACCACAACTATTGAACCTGTGCTCTAGAGCCCAGGTGGGATCCACAACTAGTGAGCCCACGAGCATACTGAAGCCCACGTGCCTAGAGCCTGTGCTCTTCAACAAGAGAAGCCACTGCAATGAGGAAGCCCTTGTACAGCAATGAAGACTCAGTGCAGCCAAAAACAAACAAACTAAAAAGGAATACCTCTTCTTAGCCATAAGAAGGAACGAAATAGTGCCATTTGCAGAGATATGAATTAACTTGCTGCTGCTGCTACGTCGCTTCAGTTGTGTCCGACTCTGGCGACCCCATAGACGGCAGCCCACCAGGCTCCCCCGTCCCTGGGATTCTCCAGGCAAGAACACTGGAGTGGGTTGCCAGTTCCTTCTCCAATGCAGGAAAGTGAAAAGTCAAAGTGAAGTTGCTCAGTTGTGTCCGACTCTTAGCAACCCCATGGACTGCAGCCCACCAGGCTCCTCTGTCCATGGGATTTTCCAGGCAAGAGTACTGGAGTGGGTCGCCTTTGCCTTCTCCATGAATTAACTTAGAGACTGTCAAACAGAGTGAAGTAAGTCAGAAAGAGAAAAACAATTATTTTATAATATCGCTTATATATGGAATCTAGAAAAAGGGTACAGATGAACTTATTTGCAAAGCAGAAATAAAGACACAGATGTAGTGTCTGTGTCTACTTATGGATACCACGGGGGAAAGGGTGTGGGATGAATTGGGAGATTGAAATTGACACACATACAATACTAGTATAAATTAGGTAACTAATTAGAACTTACTGTATAGCACAGGGACCTCTACTTAATGCTCTGTGGTGATCTAAATGGGAAGGAATTCCAAAAAAGAGGGGATATGTATACATATAGCTGATTCACTTTGTTGTACAGCAGAAACTATCACAACATTATAAAGCAACTATACTTCAAAGAAAAATTTAAAAACAAACCAAAAATTAACCCTTTCTAGTTGAAAATTGAAAAAAAAGAATATCTCATTAATAAATTTTCGTCTGTATCACATGTTGAAATGACCATGTTTACATTTGTTTAAATATGATACTGTTAAAATTGATTTCATCTGTTTCTTTTTAAATGTGGCTACTAGAAAATTTTAAATCACAAATGTGGCTCACCATATATTTCTACTGGACAGGTTTGGGCTTGATATTGAGAAAGAAAATTTCTCTAAACCACCCAAGAAGTAAAAACGTGTTGGACTGCAAAACCTGCCGCCTGGAGCCCAGTTTCTCTTCGAGATTCTCCTGTTCCCCACCCTCATCGTCATCCCTCACTTAAATTCAGTTTAAACACATGGTATGAAGGTGATCTTCCAAGATAAAAATCTGTTCTCATCCTGGTTCCATGGCTTAAAATCCTTTGGAGTTTTTGCCCTGGGCTTTCAGGCCATACTCTTTAGCAAAGCAGTGTAATCTGGCCTTGGCTGACTTCTTCCAGCTTCACTTTTTACCCCTTATTGCTCCAGTTTCCTCTGTGTGTTGTGTTTCTGATACCTCCGCGTCTTTGCATTGGCTCTTCCTTTCCCTGGGAATGTCCTCTCTGCTTGCCACACATACCCAAACCTCCTGCACTAGCTATATCAACCACGGTCCTTTAACTGGTGGATTGTCCTCCAAGACCTAGTTTTACAGTAGCTCCTGTTGGTGCCTCCCCTGAACTTTCGCCCTCTTAAGTGTTCTTCTCTAAGCCCCCTAACACCCTACATCTGCTTTTGTGGAGGGTGTTCTGATTTCCTGCTGGGTTGATCGTCTGCTTCCCTCATTTGACTCAGTTCCTTAAAGCCAGGAAACTTGTTCTTCATCTCGAATCCCAGGACCAAGCCTAAGCCTGGCACACAGTGAACATTCAATAGCTACTTGTAAGTGAATTGAGAAGCAGGTCAGAGAACTGACCAGGGATCATCCACTCCCAAATGGTGTATCAATTAGAACTCCTGTGGATGCAAGTGACAGAAACCTCCACTCTGACTGGTTTGATTGTCTTACAGGATTGAAAAGCCTGTGTGGTGCTCTAGCTTCAGGAATTGCTGGATTCGGTTGTTCAATCAGTGTCACTGAGATGTTGGTTTTTTTTGTTTGTTTGTTTGTTTTCTATTTCTACCTCTCCACTGTGCTGGTTTTCTGTGAAGAGATTCTGTCCTTAGGGCAACGAGATGGCTGATAAGCCTATCTTCCAGTTTCCAGTTGAGAAAAACAATGTTAGCCACCTTGATAGTTTGAACAGAGGGTAGAATTTGCTCCTGCTGCCCCTAATTGGCCTGTCTGGGGGTCATGTGCCTAAGTCTGAACTAATAATTGTTGACCTGTGGATAACAAACATTGATTGGCTCAGGTTGAATCATATGATGAAGCAATGGAATTGAGACTGTGGTGCAGTCGACTTCACCCCAAGCAACAGACTGAAAGCAAAAGCTCCTAAGGGCAACAGCAGGTACTCTTTGTATTCAAAGGGAGTAAAGAGTCCGCTGCAATGAAAGAAGAGCCCTGAGGCAAGTCGGTTCCAGAGTGCCTTCTTTTGCACAAGTAGAAATTTTCGGGACCACGGATCTCAAGAGAAATTCATCTTCTTACAACGGCACTGATTTTGTTTTTTTCCCTTGCTTTTGCATTTTCAAGGGACTCTGTAAAATGGGGGTTATTCTTGTTAGATGTACAGGTATCATGTGCTGAGCTGTGCTCATTCGTTTCAGTCGTTTCCAACTCTTTGTGACCCTATGGACTGGCCCACCAGGCTCTGTCCGTGGGATTCTCCAGGCAAGAATACTGGAGCGGGTTGCCGTGCCCTTCTCCAGGGGAATCGTCTCTACCCAGGGACTGAATCTGAGTCTCCTGCATTGCAGGTGGATTCTTTACTGCTGAGCCATCAGGAAAGTGAAGTCGCTCAGTTGTGTCCAACTCTTTGTGACCCCATGGACTGCAGCTCACCAGGCTCCTCTGTCCATGGGATTCTCCAGTCAAGAATACTGGAGTGGGTTGCCATTTCCTTCTCCAGGGGAATCTTCCCAACCCAGGGATTGAACACAGGTCTCCCGGATTGTAGGTAGATACTTTAACCTCTGAGCCACCAGGGAAGCCTTTTGTAAATCAACTGGAGAGCTATGTGAGTTGACTAGAGAGACAGGTTAGAGATAGTTGAGAGACACAAAATCCTACTGCTGCTTGATAAGACCCTGGTATCTTTCCCGGCTTGAAAACTTACTCAGGAAAGTGAGAGAATGACTGAACTCCAAATCTCTTTCTGGTGAAATGGGGCACACTGAATGGAGACATTTGGTGTCCCTTGGAAGAACAAGTCTTGAGTATCAGGGACCGTCAGTTGCAGGGCACCTCACAGTAGCTCCTTCTGTACAAATTCATTCATGCAAAACTTCTGAGTGCCTAACTATTCCCATTGGCAGTCTGTTAGGTGTAGGAGAGAGAGAGGTAAACAAAACAGATTTTAGGGAGCTCACATTAGAGAGAGCCAATAGAAACACAAATAAGATACTTTCACACTGAGATAAATGCTATGAGTAAGTTTGAGTGATATGAATGAGAGGGACTAAGAGTGAGTTATTTTAGATAGATATTTTCTCTGAGGTGGGATGAGAGCTGGTGCCTGGAGGATGAGAAAATGTCAACCATGCAAATCACTATTTAGGACTTGCCAAGAAGATGGAGAGTGTAGCTGAGAAATCTGAAGTAGCGCCTTGCTCCTCAAGGGGAGATCCCAGACCAGCAGCATCAGAACCACCTGGGAGCTTATTAGACATGCCGAATCCCAGAACCTGCCCCAGCCCTACTGAGTCAGAATCCACATTTAATGAAGTGGCCCGGGTGATTCGTAGGCATGGTAAACTTTGAAAAATGCTGGACTCTTGATCTTTTCTGCAGCTCACTGGGAAGGTATAAAACCCGCTGAGGCAGGGAGCAGGCAATACTGCTGTCAGCAGCCGCTAGAAACGGGAGCGTTTGCTGCTGCTGCTTCTGTAACAGACCAGCCGGGCTGCTGGAGAAGACCATGAGGTTTTCACGTGTTAGAGTCCTACAGGTTTTCTAGGTTAGTTCCCTTGCTTTACAGGAGACTGAGGTTCTTGGAGAAGGCGTGACCTGCCCAAGGTGGGCGCCTCTGGGCAGGATCTAGGATCTAGGAGTTTCCTTTCTCTGGGCTACCTTTCAAATATTGACAGGACAGGTTAGAGTGAGAATGGAGGAGGGGATGATAAGGTGATTGGGAAATACTTTCACATGCAGCACTGGAAAACAGCTGGCCTTGGTGTTTCATTCTGTGAGGCAGAACTAAGAAAATACACATGAGAACCAGGTTCATTTACAGGGCAGCAAATTTCAGCTCAAGGCTAGGAACCTTTCTAAGATTTAGAGCCAAACAATTGAAAGTGCCTCATACAGGCAGTCAGTTAGTTCAGTCTCTCAGTCGTGTCCGACCCTTTGCTACCCCATGGACTGCAGCACACCAGCCTTCCCTGTCCACCATCAACTCCTGGAGCTTGCTTAAACTCATGTCCATTGAGCCAGTGATGCCATCCAACCAACTCATCCTCTGTCGTCCCCTTCTCTTCCTGCCTTTCAATCTTTCCCAGCATCAGGGTCTTTTCCAATGAGTCAGTTCTTCACATCAGGTGGCCAAAGTATTGGAGCTTCAGCTTCAGCATCAGTCCTTCCAATGAATATTCAGGGTTGACTTCCTTTAGGATAAACTGGCTGGATCTCTTTGCATTCCAAGGGACTGTCAAGAATCTTCTCCAACACCACAGTTCAAAAGCATCAATTCTTCGGCACTCAGCTTTCTTTATGGTCCAACTCTCATATCCATACATGACTACTGGAAAAACCATAGCCTTGACTAGATGGACCTTTGTTGGCAAAGTAATATGTCTGCTTTTTAATATGCTATCTAGGTAGGTCATAGCTTTTCTTCTATGGAGCGTCTTTTAATCTTATGGCTACAGTCACCATCTGCAGTGATTTTGGAGCCCCCCAAAATAAATGGTGTTTATTTATTACTGCCTGTATGGGAGACCATAGAAGGCAATGGCACCCCACTCCAGTACTCTTGCCTGGAAAATCCCATGGACGGAGGAGCCTCGTAGGCTGCAGTCCATGGCGTCGCTAGGAGTCGGACACGACTGAGCGACTTCCCTTTCACTTTCCACTTTCATGCATTGGAGAAGGAAATGGCACCCCACTCCCGTGTTCTTGCCTGGAGAATCCCAGGGATGGAGGAGCCTGGTGGGCTGCCGTATATGGGGTCGCACAGAGTCGGACACGACTGACTGGCTTAGTGCGGTATGGGAGACAGAGCCTCCGGGCCACTATCGCTGAAGCTCCGAGCTCTTTCTTCTCCTCCAGTCTCAGCGGGGGCGTCAGGAATGGGCCCCAACTGCCTCGGGCCCCACCCCCTGCGCCGTCAGGTGTTTTAATGGTGTTTAAAAAAATAAAGTCTCTCACTGTTTCCACTGTTTCCCCATCTATTTGCCATGAAATGATGGGACTGGATGCCAGATCTTCATTTTTTGAATGTTGAGTTTTAAGCCAGCTTTTTCACACTCCTCTTTCACTTTCATCAAGAGGCTCTTTAGTTGTTGTTCTCTTTTTGCCATAAGGGTGGTGTCATCTGCCTATCTGAGGTTATTGATATTTCTCCCGGCAATCTTGATTCCAGCTTGTGCTTCATCCAGCCCAACATTTCTCATGATGTACTCTGTACGTAATTTAAATAAGCAGAGTGACAATATACAGCCTTGACAGTACTCCTTTCACAATTTGGAACCCGTCTGTTGTTCCATGTGGGGTTCTACTGTTGCTTCTTGACCTGCATACAGATTTCGCAGGAGGCATTTTCCTTCCCAGGGATTTGGGGTGGGGAAGGCTTGGCTGGGGTGAGGGCTGGTGAGAAGCCGACTGGCCTCAGATTGCTGGGGCCTAGGGACAGGATGGCGCAGGGTGTGGGGCCCGAGGCGGTTGGGGCCCATTCCTGACGCCCCCGCCAAGACTGGAGGAGAAGAAAGAGCCCGGAGCTGCAGCGAAAACGGGCCAGAGGCTCTGACTCCCATACAGGCAGTAAGTATCCACAAAATCCCCCACTCTGGTAGGAGCTTGACTGGATCAGGGTTTCACAAAAGATAGTCGTTTGCATCTTCACATTTTTGTGGGCCATATCATTTGTAAGTATTTTAAATTGACATAAAAATATGAATATGTGTAAAGTTCACTAATCTTCATTGTACACTGGATGAATTTTCACCGTAAGTCTATACCTTTGTTATCTACCATCCAGATCAAAATACCAAACATGCCCAGCACCCGCCCTACACTTTCCAGCCAATAATGCTTCTCTCTCTAGGTCACCACTGTTCTTGCTTTGATTACAATCAATTTGCTCATCTCTGAACTTATATGAAGTTCATATAAAGTGTGTCCATTTTTTACTTAAAGTTTTTCTCTAAGTAGATTCATTTTTACAACTTATCTAAGAAACAACATCAAGGAAACCGTTTGATGTGATAGATGTTTCCCCCCAATATACACTAAAACGCACAACTTGCAAAATGAGCTTCTTCGTGTACCAAGAGACCACATTTTGCTTCTCAAAAGCCGCCAGATGATTTTTTAGGTCCTTGCAACTTGAAGATTTGAGGTGAAAAGCCCAAAGTTTATGGAATACCCTGTCACAATCCCAATGCCATCATAGGCCAGCGACCCATCTAACTAAAACACTTGTTGAATACCTAGCAGCGACTCTCAAGGCACTGCACTCCACTCTCTGGAAAAGACCCCACTTTCTGATTTCAAGGGGAGGGAAAGAGAAGAGGAAATCATTTCAGGGTGTGTTATGGTAAGTGCTGCAGCTCAGGTGAGCACCCTGACACAGAGGAAGGGCGGTTTCCGGAGTCAGGGAGCAGAGGAGAGGGTGGGTGAGCATATCAGTCGGCACCTCTACCAGCCACCCGACTTTGATCACTTCGCCGCAGCGCAGCAGCTGCGGTCAACCTCAGCCTTCCTTAGCAACCTGAGGGGCCGCTCAGGCGCCTTCCTATTAGCCGGGAGGGGTTTGATGGGCAGCTCTGCCGCGCAACGCCGGCGCGCGGCTCCTAGCGCCCCGCTCACTCACGGGCGGGCACGGAGGCGTTACCGCCCCCCGGGTGCCCCGCCCACCTCCCGAGCGGCGCGCGGCGCATGCGCGGGCGGTTTGGGGCTGTGTGCAGGGCTATCGCCGAGCCTGACCAGCTGCGGAGAGGCTCCTGGGCTCCGCCGAGGTCTCCGCTCCAGCTCCTCGCTTCGGCCGCCGCAGTTTCCAAGCCGCCGCCGGGGGAGCGGCCGCTTATTGTCTTTCTCCGCGGCCAAGGTGCGGAGCTGCTCCAGCTCGGCCCGCGGGGGAGCCCCGGGCGCCGCACGGTGAGAGCGCGACTGAACTCGGCGGAGTTGGGGGAAGTTTTGCGGTTAGAGGAGGGGTCGCGGCGGGGAGCGTGGGCCGCTCCGGGCGGGGGCGCGGAGCTACCCGGGCGCGGCCGGGGGCGCGCGCGGGCTGGGATGCATGGGCACGGGGGATAGTTCCCCGGCTCTCCGCGCCTCCGCCCGGGCCCCCCATCACGCATTGTCTGCTCTCGCTGCTCCCGCAGCCCAACCCCGGGGCCGCCTCCGCTCCCGGGCTGGGGGGGCGCGGCCGATCCCGCCCGGCTGCGATGCCCCCCTCCCGTGAGGCATCCCCTCGGGGCCCGGACCCCCGGTCTTCCCCGAGTCGGCTCCTCCGGGAACGGGGGCCGCAGTCTCTCCCCCGCGGGAGCTGCGGCTGCTCCACGGGTCCCACCGGTCCGGGAGCCGGCGAACAAGTGCCTCGGACGCGAGGGAGCGGCTCTCGGGGGCCGCGGCGAGCGGTAAACACGCCGGGCCTGGCCGGCCTCGCGGGGGCGCCCTGGGCGCTTGCTCCAAGGGGGCGCGGCCGGGGCGCCCGCGAGGGGCCGGAGACGTGCAGCCCGGGGGGACCCGCCTTGGGACCGTGGCTTGGGCTCCGCTCTCGTCGAGTTCAAGTGCAGCCAAACTTTGAAACCAAACAATACTTTTTTTTGGGTAAATACCACTTACTGAACCCCTCTCCTTTCCCCCCTCTTTTTCCCCCCCAAAGTCAATCAGTAGGTTAAACTTTTAAAATAAATATGGGGGAAGTCCTCAAGAGTTTTTCTATCAGAAGAAAGGATAGGGTTTTTTTTGTTGTTGTTTTTTTTGGTAATAGTGCTTAGAGCAAAATGACTCCGTAGCATTTAGTTTTCTAGATCTTAACTGTGAACTCAGGAGTTCACAAATGTAAGTTGGATTGAGCAATATTTGGTGTTCAGTCTTAGCTTTAACACTCCTCAGTGAAGTTATTTTGAGAGTTTGTTGCCGCAGGCATACGGAACTAAAGTAAAAAACAGTGCCTTTTTTTCTCGTTCAGCAACCCCCTCCCCCGTTTTAGTTTCATAAGTAGCTTTTTCTATTTTTTTTTTTTTAAATCGTTGGATCGCCCAGATCAGGATAAACGATGGAAAAATCACTTGGAAGAATCATTTTCTGCAAGTTTGTAAAGGAGCTGTGATAAATCATTGTTACAGTCCCATAGCCTTCCGTGGTCTCTTGGGAATTTGCAAACGGCGAGCCCTGTCGTCAAGCTTTGGGTGCTTCGTTCTGCTGAATTCAGTTCATTTGGCTTATGAAGTCAGAATGATTCTGTTTAAATCCCCACATTGGATTCAGCATAAATGTCTGTCAGGTTGCATGGTGGAAGAAAATGACCAGAATGTGTTTCTATCAATTGTTTGTATTCCTTTGCCGTCTAGTAAATTAACAAGAAAACTTCGAACCAAACACCGTGGGGGTCAGTGCGTTTCCATTGGTATCTCCTGCTGAGTGACCGATGTGAGGTGTGCCCTGGGTTTTTCTGGTTTCCTTGGCCTCATTTTGCAACTGTGTTCACCTGACAAAGGTAAAGAAAAATGTCCTGATGGCATAAGCTTGGATTTTTGAAGTACAGCCACAAGGTTGGTTTTAGGAGTCCTAATCCTTGCCCTTTGGGTTTTCCTTCCCAAAGTTGTGCAGCTTTAGATGGCTTGTGTGTAGGGGTTGGGTGGGGGCTGGGAGGAGGGGTTAACAGAGGTTGGAAGGAGTTGTCAGGGAGGGACAAAATGTAAACAAACACTGCTTAGAACCTTAAGTGACAAGCAGATCAGTTCCTCTGCCTCTCTGATAGCATGTTATACATACCTTTGTTTTAGGGTTTCTTGCACTTCATTATTTTTGCCTGACTGCATATGTAATATATATATATATGGACTCCTCTTCCAACCTGTTAACTCCGGAGGGCTGTGATGAGTCTCAGCTGTGTGCCTCTTTGCCCAGAAGGAGTCTTAACACAGTGCAGGTCCTCAGGAGGTATTTGTATTGGGTGAAGTGGCTTGGTTGGTGCTTCACCCGAACATGGGACCCAGGGAACCACTGAACCTGGGGACTCATTAACGGTGGCAGCTTACTCACAGGCCTGTAATGCGATTTACTGTACTTCATACAAGGATGTCTGACCTTTCCTGTTAACCCATTAATTACTTCTTGAAAAGAATCGAGGTTTAAATCGTGTGCTGTGGATTTTGTAAACTGGTTTCTGATTGGGAAAATTTCTCCCTTTTTTGTTGAAATGACTAAGACTGCCCGACACATCCATTCACTCCCCTGCCTGTTTATACCTCTGTTGTGACTTGGGGAGGTAGCACAGTGTAGAAGATGCACATTCTTTGGAATTAGGTAAACTTGAATTCAAATCCCCACCCTTCCGTTGACAAGGTGGGTAGCCTCGAGCAGGTAGGTCCCTTATCCACTCTGAGCTTCGGCTTCCTACTGTGTAAGGTATAGTAACATACTTTAGAGCATTCTTAGAAATAAATGAAGCTGTGTGATGATCTTCATAGAATGCCTGTTATCTGGTAGCTGTAATGACAGTGATTTGGGTACTTTTTTGTATGATTTAAAGCATGTTTAAAAGTCTGATGCATCTGAGCATAGTGGTTTAGCTGTTTTTCATAGAGGGAACGCTTCTCAGGGCACTCAAAACCGGTGCTATGGGACAACCCAGAGGGATGAGGTGCGGAGGGAGGTGGGAGGGGGGGTTCAGCGTGGGGGACACATGTACACCCGTGGCTGATTCATCTTGATGTGTGGCAAAAGCCACCACAATATTGTAAAGTAATTAGCTTTCAATTAAGATAAATTAAATTTTTTTGAAAAGAAGAAATACATAGTGGCTGTTGTGAAATAATATTTGGTATTCCTACTGATACTAATATATATAATTATTTGTTATGTTTTGATTTGTTAACTCTATAAATAAAAGTACTGCCCCTAGTATAACAATTAAAAAAAAAAAAAGAGGGAATGCTTCTGGGAATTGAGTCTTAAATGCAGTTTTTTAGAAGGTGAAGTTGAACTGAACGTTAATGGAATTAGCAGTTTTATTTTTATCTTCTAAATCAGTTGTTAATCTTTGAGTGGGCCTGGCAGTGTGGCTCAGTAGGACAGAACTCTGCATTTATAGTGTTTAGGAAATGGTTAGAAATTGGTTGTTTTTAAGACTTGGAGTACGGTATCTGAGTTACTTAGTTCCAGCTCTTCTTCCTTATTTTACCTTAATTTTGAAAAATAGTTGATATGGATTATGACTACATTTCTCACACTTGCTTAAGATGGAACTGGCCTATGGGTTAACAGAGGTGGTATTACTTCCTCTTCAAAAACACTTTTGAAGGTGCCACCATTTGTGGGAGGAAGCAGTGATTTAAATCAGTTATACCAGAGTATTTCGAAAATTCACAATACCAAGTGAAATAGATACATTCTATAAATATTAACCTGTCATGGCATTTCTGTATATTGAATCTTATCTTTCCATTTTTTAATAAAATAAAGGCAAAAAGTTAATCCTGAAGGATTACAGTAAACCTTTAAAAATTATATTTGACCAGATTCACAGATTGAGGGGAAAAACCAAGGCTGACAAAGCTAGATGAACCCACTTGGACTTTTGATAATCCCCCTTTAAAGTTAATGTTGCAGTGCACTTGAATACACAGGGTTATTACTGATGGGGACAAGCATCCGTTTGGAAGCTGTGCTCCCATCATTGTCAGGCTGTCTTACCCGCCGTCCGTGGGGAGAGAGGAGGAAGCTATTGGTGGAAAGAAGTTGGCTTCCTTCACGTGTCTTCGCATTTGTGGCCCTGTAGCCCACCTCGGGGTTGATGGGGACAGATTGAGTAGAAGATGGGTAGGTAACCCATTTTGGTCCGTCCCTGCTCAAAGAAGGCCCCAGTAGACCCGATACTGAGATACGATGATTGTTACGAATGTTTGTGTAGGACAGTGGTGTGTTTTCCTTTTACTTATTCAGAGCTGTGTTCAGAGCCCTGGAAAGGTGGATATCAGTGTGCGTGATGTGGCTTTTGGGGTGGGGAGAAGGGAACAGTGTGAGGGATTTACCATTTATGTCACTCAGTAAGCTCTCCTATTAGTAATCAGTCCTTTTGAATTTTCACTTATGATCCTATCGTAAGCCCGTGTTTGGCCACAGAAATCGTCTTTACCACTTCAAAAGGCTAGTTATTCCTGAATGGTTAGGAATTAAGTATGTGGCACTGTAATGAGTTAGTCTTTTAGACAACTGAAGATGTCAAGCAAGAGGAAAGTGCCTTGGAGTTATGCAGTGCAGTGTTCCATCAGCCCAAGGTAATTGCTGGTGATGTCTGCCGAAAGCGTGTGATACAGGACCGCATGGCGGACTTCCTGAGCTTCACCAATTGCTGGCAGTGCGTCCTTGAGGAGGCCACTTCATGTGTCTCAGACTCAGCATCCTTACTTATAAAATAAGGACAAATTTGATATTGTCATCTAATCTCCTGCCCTCTACTGTCAATGAGAAACTCCGGAGAGAAAACACTATGCAAGTGCTTTGTCATGTTGTAGTTTTGTTGGTTGGCTACTGGTTTGGATAAAATTTAAATCCTAGTATAAAATGGGAAAACATCTAATGAAGTTTGTTGATTTTTTTTCTTTGTAAATATTATACCATTTCTTTTGCCATTCTTACTTAGGAAAATGGATACTGCTCACTTTTGCCTCTTTGCAGATTTCCTTTTACAACGTATTTGTTATGGGATATTTTTCTAAATTCAGTGCTTGCTGGGAGACCCACATTACTCTGAAATCACAGGAACTGACATTGGATCCCAGTAGTTGAAGTCAGGTGAAACCACAATAAACAGTGAACAAAGAATGTCAGTGTTTCAGAAGGGTACAAAAGAAGCTAGCCTAGTCACTGTCTGATCTTCACTGACTCATTTTCTTAAAAAAAGGTTTACTCCAATCAGGGAATGTGCCTCTTATGTGTCAGATGTTATACTGTGTGTCTTACATTTTATATATGGCTGAGTTGTGTGGCATGTGGGATATTAGTTCCCGGACCAGGGATTAAACCCTACATTGGGAGCGTGAAGTCTTAACCACTGGACCACCAGGGAAGTCCTACATGTATTTCATTTTTGAAACAAATCAATGAGGCAGAATTATTGATTTGTTTTAGGAGGGCTTCCCTGGTGGCTCAGATGGTAAAGAATCTGCCTCAATGCAGAAGACCCAGGTTCGATCCTTGGATCGGGCAGATCCCCTGGAGAAGGAAATGGCAACCCACTCCAGTATTCTTGCCTGGAGAATTCCATGGACAGAGGAGCCTGGCAGGCTACAGTCCATGGGGTCGTAAAGAGTCAGACATGACTGAGTAACACTTTCAGGAGGAGGAAACACCGAGAAAATGATTTGACAGTGGTCACATAGTTTTAAATTTTGGTGTTAAAATTTGAATAATCTGAACTCACTTTATTCTGGCTGCAAAGGGCATGCTTTTCACATCACTAATGTCACCTGAAAAGAGTACAGTTTGTAAACAAATCAGGTTTATTGAGTTGTTGTTTATATGATAAAATGCACCCATTTTAAGTGTACAGAGTTGGACAAGTTTTGACGAATATATCCATGCATGTAACTTAACAGCACAATAAAGGTATAGAATGTTTCCATCACTCCAGAAAGTTCCTTTGTGTTCTCCAGAGAGTTCTGGCTTCACCCCTCACTCTGCTGCCTAGCTCACCATAGGCAACCACTGCTCTGCTTTCGGTCACCAGTTTTGTTTACAGACTGTGGCCCACAGACCAGATCTGCCCTACTGGTTTTTTTTAATTAAGCTTTACTGGGACACAGCAGTGTTGCTCTGTTTCCATATTGTGTGTGGTGGCTTTGGTGCTACAGTGACAGCAGTTACAAGACACTGTGACCCCCAAGCTGCAAATACTTACTAATCTCACAGGAAAAGCTTGCTCAGCCTTGTTCTGTGTAACTAATTATAATGATGACATTTGAACAATTCTGTAGTATTCAGTGCATATTCAACTTTTCCTCTTTGTCCTCCAAATAGCTTTTTGTAGTTAATTAAACAAAAAAAATCAGGATATTATTCCATTGTGTGTGTGTGTGTGTGTGTGTATGTGGGCACACGCACATTTGGACATAGCTCTGTAAATAGTGTCGCTGTGAACATTGGGGTGCATGTGTCTTTTGGCATTAGAGTTTTAAACTTTTCAAGTTAGTTGTCTTCTTCTTATTGCCCCACCTGAAAGTAAAAAGACTTCACTCTGTATTTTTCTCCTAGAATTTTTATAGTTCAAAATTTTACAGTTTAGGTTTATATGAGTTAATTTTTCTCATGGTGCAAAGTGTGGATTGAGATTGATTTTATTTTTTTGCATGTGGGTGTGTAGTTTTTCCAGCAGTGTTTTTTGAAAAGACATCGTTCTCCATAGAATGGCCTTTGTACCTTTGCTGAAAGCCAGTTGATCATGTATGTGTGGGTCTGTTCCTGGATTCTGTCGTATTGGTCTGTCTTTCATTATTCTTTTACCACACTGTTGATTACTGTATCTATATAGTGAGTCCTGAAATCAGGTAGTATGAATTCTCTAATTGAGTTATTTTTCAGAATTATCTTTGATTATTCTAGTTGCTTTGCATTTCCAAGTACGTTTTATTTACTTATTTTTATTTATTTTTTGGCTGCACTTCAAAGCTTGTGGGACCCTAGTTCCCTGCCCAGGGATTGAATCTGGTCCCTTGACAGTGAAAGCATGGAGTCCTAACCATTGGATCTCCAGGGAATTCCCCCCAAGTATATTTTAAAATCAGCTTGTTGAGAAGAATCCCGCCAGGATTTTTGATTGGCCCTGTATTGAATCTGTAAATCATTTAGGGTAGAATTGACAGCTTAGTTATATTGAGCCATGAACACATGGTTTATGATGTTCTGTTTATTTCGACTTTTTTTTTTTTTTTTTTAGTTTTTTTTGTTAGTGTTTTGTAGATTTTAGTAATTGGATCTTGCATGTTTTTAAAATAAGATTAATATGTAATTCATATTTTCTGGTGCTGTTGTGAATGATGCTTTTAAAATTTCAATTTCCTGTTGTTCATTGCTAGTCTGTAGAAATAGGATTGAATTTTTTTATGCTGACCTTTTGTCTTACAAACTTGCTAAACTTACCTGGGCTCTTGTTCGTAGACAGTAACGTCATTGGCACATACAGGAAGTTTGATTTCTTCTTTGCAGTCTATATGCCTTTTATTTCTTTTTCTTTATTGAATTGGCTAGGACCTCCTGTATGATGATGAATAGGAGTTTTAAAAGTGGACCTTTTCTTGATGTTAAGGGGAAAACATTCGTGTTTTACCATTAACATGATGTTCTTTATAGTTTTTGTTTTTGTAGTTGTAAAGGTGTTCTTTATCAAGTTGATAAAGTTCTGTTTCTAGTTTGCTGAGTTTTTATCATGAATAGGTACTGAATATTGTCACAGGCTTCTGCATCTGTTGAGGTGATCATATATTTTTTCTTCTTTAATCAGTAGATATGGTGAATTACACTGCTTTTTCAGTGTTGAACTAGCCTTGTATTCTTTTGATAATCCTCAGTCATGATGTGTTTTTATATATTGTTGAATTCAGTTTGCTACTGAATCTTTTTTATTTTCTTTTTTGTCCATTAATGTTCCTTTAAAAAGTTCTTGGTCATATGTGTAATACTCATATCATAGTTGTTAAAGTCCTAGCTCATTAATTCCATTATTTGTTTCTATAGGCCTTTTCTTTTTTCCTTTTGGGTCACATCTTGGTAATTTCTTGTTAGATCCTAGAAATGGTGAATTTTAATTTGTTGGTTGCTGTCGATTGGTCCAAGTTAGATCAACCCTGCTGCTGCTGCTGCTGCTAAGTCACTTCATTCGTGTCCGACTCTGTGCGACCCCATAGACGGCAGCCCACCAGGCTCCCCCGTCCCTGGGATTCTCCAGGCAAGAACACGGGAGTGGGTTGCCATTTCCTTCTCCAGTGCATGCAAGTGAAAAGTGAAAGTGAAGTCGCTCAGTCGTGTCCGACTCTTAGTGACCCCATGGACTGCAGCCTACCAGGCTCCTCCATCCATGGGATTTTCCAGGCAGAGTATTGGAGTGGGTGCCATTGCCTTCTCCGTAGATCAACCCTAGCTGTATCCTTTTACTCTAAAACTTGTTTCACCCCATTATTAAGGCATGAAGCCACCATAGTTTTCATTGAAGAATGGTATGTTCTCTGTTCTCGCTGGTCTGAGTCTCTGCCAGCCCTGTGTGAGCTCTAGGGTTATGTAGAATATAGTCCTTGGGTCATTCTTTGCCTGCCCTTGTAGATTTACAGTATGCACACACAGCTTATTATTCATTATTAGACTCAGGCAGGCCTCTGTGCTGATTTCTGGAGATCCTTCTTCATGCAACTCCCAGTACTCTGGTTTTTAGCTTCCTGAGCCTTGTAATGCTCTTGGACTTGCTACTTGACAAGCCTGCCTTGCTCTGCTTGGGCTCCTCAAAGCACATGGTCCAGGATGTGCCTCCAGGCTGAGAAAGCTGGTGCATGTGTGGAGTTCACCTCTTCCCAGTCCTGTGCTGCTGGTGGTCCAGTGACTAAAAGATGTTGCCATTTTGCCGTCGATTTTTTTGGTTGTTGGTGGGGGTGCGAGCAGGAAGGAGTCTGGATCCATGTATTCCATCACGGTTGGAAATTGAAATCCTTTGAAAGAGTATAATTTACTGATGATGCTTAAAATCTCCTTACAGGAGTCTTCAAGTCTTTGTGGGTGTAAATATCAAAGAAATGTTTGTTAAATGTCTATGTAGCTAGCCTTGACTCTGTAGGGAATATAGAAGAAGTCATGTCCATCTGTTTGCGACCCCATGGAATGTAGCCTGCCAGGCTCCTCTGTCCATGGGATTTCCCAGGCAAGAATATTGGAGTGGGTTGCCATTCCCTTCTCCAGGGGAATCTTCCCGACGTAGGGGTCGAAGCTGGGTCTCCTGCTTGGCAGGCGGATTCTTTACTACCTCTATAGTATATACGTGAGATCAATCAAAAATGTGAAATGCTCTAGTGATGAGCAGAAAAGTGGTGTGATACTTTCATATAACGATTCTTTCTTTTACATCTTTGTTTCTTAACCTGTATTTATATTTCCTTCTATGGCACAGGATGGAGTGAGTCAGTGGGTATAGAGTATTGGCTCTTTCAGATGTGTTTGGCGACTTATTTGCTCTGTGGCTTTAGGTAAATAGTCTCTGAAAATCAGCATTCTCTTTTGTAAAATAGGCACGTGACATACCTTGTTGGGTTGTTTGTTAATTTATTGAGCACATGTTTGGGTGCCTTCTGTCGTCAAGCACTGTTCTAGGTGAGGAGATTTCAGTGACAAAAGGCAGTTGCTGCCGTCAAGGGGCTGACGTCTTAGCGAGAGAAGCAGAACATAAACAGGTAGAAGGCCGATCGTGATAATTGTAGGAAGAAGATGAAGAGCATTCAAAACATTGGGGGAGGATGTCAAACTTTCTGAGATGAGATTTCTGAGAGAGACCCGAGGGAAGTGACGAGAGCAGGCCCGAAGGGCTCTGGATGTTCCGAGTGGAAGCGGCAGCAGGGGCACAGGACTTGAGGGGAGAGTGTCAACAGGGCGGCGGAGGGTGGGCCAGAGAGGAGAGCGATACACATACAGGTATATACATACACATACATGAAATATATATGCAGCTAGTTGTTGCTGTTGTTGAGTCGCTGAGTTGTGTCTGATTCTTCCCCATGGACTCTCCAGACTCCTCTGGCCCTGGAATTCTCCAGGCAAGAATACTGGAGTGCGTTGCCATTTTCTTCTCCAGGGGATCTTTCTGACCCAGGGATTAAGCTTTGTTTCCCTGGCAGGCGGGGTTAAGCAAGATCTGTTCAGTTCAGTCGCTCAGTCGTGTCGGACTCTTTGCGACCCCATGAATCGCAGCACGCCAGGCCTCCCTGTCCACACCCAAACTCATGTCCATCGAATTGGTGATGCCATCCAGCCATCTCATCCTCTGTCGTCCCCTTCTCCTGCCCCCAATCCCTCCCAGCATCAGAGTCTTTTCCAGTGAGTCAGCTCTTTGCATGAGGTGGCCAAAGTATTGGAGTTTCAGTTTCAGCATCAGTCCTTGAATATTCAGGACTGATTTCCTTTAGGATCGACTGGTTGGATCTCCTTGTAGTCCAAGGGACTCTCAAGAATCTTCTCCAACACCACAGTTCAAAAGCATCAGTTCTCGGTGCTCAGCTTTCTTTATAGTCCAACTTTCACATCCATTCATGACTACTGGAAAAACCATAGCCTTGACTAGATGGACCTTTGTTGGCAAAGTAATGTGTCTGCTTTTTAATATGCTGTCTAGGTTAGTCATAGCTTTTCTTCCAAGGAGTAAACATCTTTTAATTTGATGGCTGCAGTCACCATCTGTAGTGATTTTGGAGCCCCCCAAAATAGTCTGTCACTGTTTCCATTGTTTCTCCATCTATTTCCCATGAAGTGATGGGACTGGATGCCATGATCTTCCTGTTTTGAATGTTGAGTTTTAAGCCAGCTTTTTCACTCTATGTCGCTTTTATCAAGAGGCTCTTTAGTTGTCCTTCGCTCTCTGCCATAAGAGTGGTGGTATCTGCATATCTGGGGTTATTGATATTTCTCCCGGCAGTCTTGATTCTAGCTTGTACTTCATCCAGCCTGACACTTCGCTGATGTACTCTGCACATAAGTTAAATAAGCAGGGTGACAATATACATCCTTGATATACTCCTTTTCCCTATTTGGAACCAGTCTGTTGTTCCATGTCCATTTCTAACTGTTGCTTCTTGACCTGCATACAGATTTCTCAGGAGGCAGGTCAGGTGTCTGGTATTCCTACCTTTTGAAGAATTTTCCACAGTTGTGATCCACACAGTCAAAGGCTTTGACATAGTCAATAAAACAGAAGTAGATGTTTTTCTGGAACTCACTTGCTTTTTCAGTGATCCAAGGGATGTTGGCAATTTGATCTCTGGCTCCTCTGCCTTTTTTAAATCTAGCTTGAACATCTGGAAGTTCACGGGTTCACATACTGTTGAAGCCTGGCTTGGAGAATTTTGAGCATTACTTTGCTAGTGTGTGAGATGAATGCAATTGTGCGGTAGTTTGAATGTTCTTTGGCTTTGCCTTTCTTTGGGATTGGAATGAAAACTGTCCTTTTCCAGTCCTGTGGCCACTGCTGAGTTTTCCAAATTTGCTGGCATATTGAGTGCAGCACTTTCACAGCATCATCTTCCAGGATTTGAAATAGCTCAACTGGAATTCCATCACCTCCACTAGCTCTGTTCGTAATGATGCTTCCTAAGGCCCACTTGACTTGCATTCCAGGATGTCTGGCTTCTAGGTAAGTGATCACAGCATTGTGGTTATCTGGGTCATGAAGATCTTTCTTGTATAGTTGTTCTGTGTATCCTTGCCACCTTTTCTTAGTATCTTCTGCCTCTGTTAGGTCCGTACCACTTCTGTCCTTTATTGTGCCCATGTATCAGTGATCTTTAAATGTGATGCAGGGGTGTACTGGGGCTTCCCTGATGGCTCAGATGGTAAAGAACCGGCCTGCAATGGGGGAGACCAGGGTTCTATCCCTGGGTTGGGAAGATCCCCGGGAGGAGCGCATGGCAACGCACTCCAGTACTCTTGCCTGAAGAATCCCCATGGATAGAGGAGCCTGTTGGACTACAGTCCATGGATTTGCAAAGAGTCGGACATTTCTGAGCGACTAAGCGCACACACACACACACACGGGGGTTGTGTGTGTAATTTTTACACACAAAGTAGTTTGGAAGGAATTTATCACAGGGTGTTAACTGTAGTTTTGTTTGTGGAGTGAGATGATGGTAGAATTTTTTTTTTTATCTCCTAAATGCTTTGCTATATCTGTATCTATCTCTGTATATGTTTTAATTTTTCATTTTCAAGCAGAGGTAATGCTTGGGAGCGTCTGCCCGCTTGGTGAGTCTCTGGGCTGATGCAGTTTCTTTGTATTTGTTCACACTACGTCCTCCACAGATGGGTCTTTGACTGTGGTCTGTTGTCTTGAAAATTTGAGCCGTTGATCTGCAGCGGGGAAGTCGGGAGAGTATGGGTGGTTTTGATAGAAGAGTTCACAGCAGCTCCTGTGAAAACTGTTAGCACGTGTTCTCCCCACCAAGCTGGTTGTGGCACCAGTTGTTCAAAGGGGATGTTGTGTTGTGTTCGTATTGTGGTGGGCAGGTCACTTCAGGTAAATTGACTCAAGCGTGAATATTTTTTTTCCCTTAGATCTGAATTATAACTTTACGTACCAGCTTAGATCGTTAGAAGCATTCCTTTTCCCAGGTGATAACAGTGCCAAAGGTGGAGTTTTTGCAGATTTGACATTTTCAGTAGTTGATGAATCACCTCTGAAAACACAGCAGTATAGTTTGAAATATGTCTGTAAATCAGTCCATGTACCTGGTGTTGCCTGTTGAGTTCTGCCCTGTTTAAGGTAGTTGCGTTTCTGGAGTTGGAGAAGAGGGACCCATTGTGGCATTGTGCGGAAATCATTTCTTTTACTTTTATGATCTGTCTGGAGGACAGCGGGGTTTTTTGTTTTTTTTTTTTTAACCTTACATTCTTTGTGCATGGAGAGGCTGGGCTCTTTGTATTCACAAAGGAACTCTGCTTGTGGCTTTGTAGTTTGGGAGTTATTTAGGAGGAAGACGGGACAGCTCGAGTTTGAGAAGCAGAGTTCTAATTGTTCACTTGATCACATGCAGCCTTGGGGCCTGGCCAAGGTGCTTTCTGCCTTTGAGGATTAAGAATGTATATGGGTCAGTGGACAGGAATGACCAAAAGTTTTTGCCTGGGTCCTCCTGCTAAACGAGTGCTGTATGTGTGCTTAGAACATAAGCTAGTGTGTATTTAAAGGACTTTTTCATTCTAGAGAGATCTTTTGCTAAAGATCAGGCCATTTCCCAAGAAGTGTCTTCTAAAAAGTGAAGTCACTAAAGAGAAGAAGAAACTGGTACTGGATGCCTACATATATATTATTGTGTGTTGATTTACATTCTCTCAATTCTTGACGGTAATCCTGTAAGATAGGTTTTATCCTCCCTGCCTTTTTGATGAGAAAAGTATGGTTCAGAGCTTTGACTTTGCCCCTCTCAGGTTAATGGACTATAATTTTCATCCAGGGCTTTGTGAACATAAACATACTCTAGTTTTTATTATATATGGCATAAGTCACATTTTTTATTCATTCTGATATAATTATACCCAACACAGCCAGCTTAAAATTCCGGCTTGTTCTTGTTGTAAATAGAAATCATTGTGGTCTGCCTTTCAAGTTTTCCTAGAATTCCTAAAAGCTTGTTGGGCTTCCATGTTTATACCTTGAAAGTAGCAGAAACTTGCCTGGAGAATTGTATTTTACTTCAGATGCAGGGGCTTTGTGGATCAGCATTAATAATTAACATTTACATACTCTTTCACGACTTCAAAGTGTTTTACAAACAGTTAATTAGTTCATGTTTAACCTATATTGGAAGTTGAAAGACCAGTTTTTTAGGTTCATTTTAGCACTCCTGAAATGTTAGGAACATAAGCCTGAAGTAAGAAAAATGTAGGTACGAACTGTGAAACATGATACATCTCTCCCGAGTCCCTTAGTTTTTCACCCAGCTTAGCTCACACCAGGAGTGTTTTTTGGGGTGGTATGCACATCTTTTGCTTAATGCCAGGGGATGGAATTATGTGGACTGTAAGATACAGGGTGCAAAGATCTGGATGATTCCGTGAACTGTGGTGCAGCTTTCTTTCCTGCAGTCCCTTCTATGTGAATGGTCCTTAATTCCTGTGGGGTTTTGAAGTGATTGCGAAGTGACTGGCACAGAGACTCTGGCAAGTGAACAGAGTCGTTATGCATGCTAATTTCTGGGAAAAATTCTTTTCCTTTTCACTCCTGGCTTAGGAGATAATAACTCTGTAACTAAATACCTTGCTAGTTTCCTCACTTGTCACTTGATTCCTTCTCCTCCCCCAATAAAATGGCATTTAACCTGGCAAAGTTGTGTAGCTGCAAAAAGACTGGAAAGGAAGATGATAGTTCAGCTGTGTTTCTGTCACCTAACTAGCTGTGTGACCTTGAGCTGGTTACTGCTGTTCTGCCCTTGAATTCTTTTGTTCTGTGAATAGTGTGTTGAAGTCACCTTTCATTGAGTCCTCGCAGGGTGACTGGCAGGATGCTACAAAACTTACGCTCTTGGACATGAAATGGAACAGGTGGCATTTTCACATCAGTGAAGATTCTTCAAAGTTGCAGTGACTTCGTTCTTCCTACTTTGGTTTAGATAATTAATTTTCTTAGTATTGTTGCCAACCACCCTGCTATACTTTAAATATCTCCCTTCAACCGCCCTTTTTCTAATACAGAACAATAAATAGAACCCTTTGGTAAATATTGTGTCTGCGTTATTTCCTTAAGACAGGATGTGCAAGTTCCTTGTCATCATTGCTTTATAGCCCTGTCAGTCAGAGGAACCTGTTGATGAATCTTTGTTGAGCTGATCTAGCCCGAGAAACCTTAGTCTGTGATGACAGAAAGGAGAAGGATTCTGAGAGCTTGGCATATATACTTAATAACATTTTTATTATGGATGGGAATCTGTCCTTTTAATGGGGCTAGGTAGGAATGGCCCTGACTTTTTTAGTCTGTCAAATGGTGTTTTTCAAATCTTTTTTTCCACTGCCCTTTTCCTTCACTGAAAACTTACAAGTGGGATGAGTTGGCTTTTGAACCTTTTTATAACGTTAAATACACCCAGGTTTAAGCTTTTCATCCTGTTTGACCTAAATTTTTGGTAACTTGGAAGGAATGTTTGTTATACAGCTGAACCTTACTGTGAACTTTGAGCAATTGAGATTGACTTAGAAATGTTGGAACCCACCATGTTGTTTTAAAGGATGCCTGCAGGGTAACACGTTAATTAATACTTTTTTGAAAAAGGACTCTTTTTGGGCCAAGTTTTGTATAAATTGGGCTTCACCGGTGGCTCAGATGGTAAAGAAACCACTTGTAATGCCGGAGACACAGATTTGATCCCTGAGTTGGAAAGATTCCCCTGGAGAAGGTACTGGCTGCGCGCTCCAGTATTCTTGCCTGGAGAATCCCATGAACAGAGGAGCCTGGTGGGCTGCAGTCCACAGGGTCTCAGAGAGGCAGACCCAACTGAGCAACTAACACTTGTGTAAATTAGACAAGGTAGAAGTTTTGGAAACTTCAGGTGGTTCTGCAAAAGACCCTGTTGCTGGGAAAGGTTGAGGGCAGGAGGAGAAGGGGACGGCAGAGGATGAGATGGTTGGGTGACATCACCGACTCAATGGACGTGAGTTTGGGTAAACTCCGGGAGCTGGTGATGGACAGGGAGGCCTGGTGTGCTGTGGTCTATGTGGTCGCAAAGAGTCAGACGTGACTGAGCGACTGAACTGAACTGATGGCAAGTATCATAAACTACAGAAATAAATGAAGTTTTCTAAGATACTATGCCAGCAACTAGGTGAAAAGAATGTTCTTCCTGTTTTTTGAGTATCTTGGATTGTACTGTTTTCGGTGCGTTCTTCAATTTTTATGTATTTTCTTTGCCTGCTGTTTTCCCTCTCCCAGTTAGTTCAGTAGGATTCGTTGTCACGTCGCTCACTGACTAGGTGGGGACAAGGTAAACCCACGTATCTGTATTTCCTCCTCGATTATAAGGTCGGGGAGGACAGACTGTATCTGCTTTGTTCGTTGCTGTATTCCCAGTACGTGGCATTGTTCATGACACGTAGCAGTTAGTTACTCCTCAGGACATTAACTATATATTAATAACATGCTTATTATTGATATCGGGTTGGCCAAAAAGTTTGTTTGTGTTTTCTCATATGATGGTATGAAAACTGAATGAACATTTTGGCCAACCAATATTAATAAAATCTATTTTTTGAGACTAAATGAACAGATTTCTTTTTTTTTTAAATCCCAGCATCAACTGTAGTTTGATTATGGTGAGTTAAATTAGCCTTTTGGGGGGAAGCGAAGGGCGCCGTGTTAAATGGAAGATTGACCAGCGCTGTGACCTAGCCTGACAGTGGTGTTTGTTCAGCTCTTCCTTGTTTTTTCTGTCTGTTGTTTTATATTTTAACCTGTTCCGCAGCTTCGTCACTGTCATATTAGTGTGGCTTGCACGTGGGTGTAGGTGTGGGTTGCCTGCCTAATTTTTTAAAAATGTGTTTAAAAATCATATTCACAGTAGAACACAATTGATCCCTGCAGGCCCATTACTCAGATTCTGGAGAATTAGTGAACTTTTGCCATTCTCTGCCACATCCCTTTTAAAATTACATACTGTGATATAATCTGTATAGAATAAAACAATATGTTTACTCCAGTTGTTTTGAAAGTTCCTACCAGACTTATTTTCTTAACAGTAAATTTTACATCAGACTTTCACTCCAGTGTTTAATGCTTGTAAACCATGAAATGTCTCTTAAGTCATGGCATGGTATGTTTCCAGGATACAGATCAGACAACTTTAACTCAAAGCTAGTGAGTGCTGAGTAGGATTTTTTTCCCCTTTCAATAGAATCATTTCAGAAATAGGATCATAAACCTTCTATTAAGCACTTTTGTATGCAATCTGAGGTTTCTGTGAAATTAGACATGGAAAATTAAACAGAGCTGCACAAGTTACTGATCTTTGCAGTTTTTGAGTTCTCCCTTAGGTTTTTTTTCCCCTTCTTTGGATGACTGTTTCTCAAATACTAGTACAAGAATGTTACAATCTATACAAAATTATTGTTGGATTCATATCAGTAGTTTTTCACCACCCCCCGTAGAATTTAATGGTTCTTTTTTTCTTTTGAGAATCTATTTTTTCTTCCTAAAGTGCATTCCTATTTATTTTGATTTTTTTGTGAAGGAAATACTTTTCAGGTAATTGAATATCTTCATAAATTTAGTACTTCCTTAAGAATTCATTTGGCAGTGTACGTAAAGGTAGTGTTGATTTTAGAATTGCTTCCTAATTCAGATTGTCATCTTAGAAGCTTTCATTTGAAGCCCGAGAACAATTGATCCTCTATTTTTCATGGCCCCTGTTTGTATACATTCTGTCCTTAAGCTCCTGAATTCTCTGAAATACCACCCCCCTGCCTCTACCCCCTACTTCCCTCCCTCCCCCACCCCCAGGTGCTATTTGGGTGCTTTGCCAAAAGCACTTGTGGCTGTCTAGAGATTTACCACTTTAATAGTTGCCTCTCTAGGATACGTGCCTGTAAACGGAGAATTTTCTTTCCTGAGTCTGAATAAAAGTAATGATTTACCTGTGAGATACCTCAGGACCCAAACAACCAAAGGAAACTCGGAGGAAAAATGATCTGTCCTGTCCCTTCAGTCTTGATGCCTGTGGAAATGTACAGGGCCCTGTTGCGGAAGACAACAGCTGTCATTTAGTGGGAGCCTCTGTTGAACTGGTATCTTACGTTTATCAGTTCTCACCTCTGCAGGGTGTTTGTATGATTTTGCCAGAGAAGGAGATTGAGGTCCAAGGAGGCTAATACATTAATTAATTGTATTAATAGGTATACTTAATCAGCAGACATTTAGGGTAACTTACTAGGTGCTGGGGGTCCAGGGGTGATCAGAAATAGAGACAACGTTCCTGTTCTTAAAGTGCTCTTGATTTTGTTTCTTAATTAATGCGTGATAGCAACAGTGATAGTAACAGCTGCCGTCGTTTGTTACTGTTTCCCTGCCAGGCTTAGTCCTCTGTGTTCCTTACAGCCTTATTTCATTTTAATCCCCACAGCTCTAAGAGGTGGGGTCAGCTACGCACAGTTAATGTATGAGAAGACTTGAGGCTCAGAGGGGCTGGAGAACTTGCTCAGGGTCTCACAGCATGTGGAAGAACTAGGACTTGAATGCCGGTCTCTGACTTCAGGGCCCAAGCTCTTCATGCATCAAAAACATTGCTACCAAGAGTTGAAATAAGTAATTATGTGAAAGGAACATCCACTGTGAGCTCTGATTTTGGCAGAACTTTGTGTAACTTTGACTTTGCCAGTAGATTTATTTTTAAAGTTCAGTTTCTGCTATATAATCTCTTATTCTAGAAGTCATCAGAGTTTGCATGATTCATGAGAGAGATTTTTTGTTTTATTTTTACTAACAGCAGTAATATACAGTCCCTGCAGAAATTCAGGAATTACCCATAAACAAAAAAGTACACATAAGAATAAATGACACTGCCTGGAAAATATTTTGGGTACAGCTGGTGTTTTTCTTCCCAAACTAAATTGGTAGAAGGTGTGTGTGCATTTGTGTATACCATATGTGATTGCATTTTATATGCTCTCAAGTATAAACAGATTATTAAGTATATTTCACAACTATACTTTTACACAACGTCAAGTGAATATAATGGCTATATAATATTTCATTGTATGGATTTAGATTTATCCGCAGATCACTCATTACCTTTTTATTTTTTTTTTCCATTTTTTGACCATGTCACACCACTCATGGGATCTTAATTCTCTGATCAGGGACTGAATCCATGTCTTTGGCAGTGAGAGCCTGGAGCCTTAACCAGTGGATCATGAGGGAGTGCCCTCATTACTTTCTTAGGAGTGGTGTTTCTTTTCTTTCCCCTCTGTCCCTCCCTTCCCCCTTTATCCTGTTGTAAACACTGCTCTGATGAACAGCCGTGTACATAATCTTTGTATCCTTGTTTACTTATTTCTCACAGAAGTGGAATTGCTAGAGCAAAGACTGTATGTTTCAACAGCTTTTAATAAATATTGTTGTCTACAGAAAGCTCATTATCATTTACACTCCCGCTGGCAGAGTATGAGTGCCTGTTTACCCTTTACTTCTCCATCCTTTCTTTTTTTGCCTGCACTGTGTGACTTGCAGGAGGTTAGTTTCCCCAAGCAGGGATGGAACCCAGAGATTGAAAGCTTGGAATCCTAACCACTAGGCCACCAGAAAACGAACTCTCCATAATCTTAAAGTTGTTGTTGTTGTTTTTTAATCCAGTGTTTAAAAGGAAGTTTTAAATGCCATGGTAAAATTACTAGTAGAATTACTGAACTACGGGCAACCAATTATAAGTAAAAGAACTCTATTTCTGAAAGAATAGAAAGAAGCTCATGAAACATACTCCCTACACTCTTAAGTGCTGAGAGTTAATCTAAGATTGGTTCTCAGTATTAAAAGGCCCATAAGGGAACTTTCAAATAAAGTCTCTGATGGTCATGTTCTTCGGCAGCACCTTAATTAGCAGTCCTAATTAACTCCAGGAATGAGGTGCAGAAGTGTTTGAGATAAGATTTATAGAGATGATACAGAGTTAGGTAACCTTCTGCATACTACACAGAGAAGCAGCGGGTGACAGAGGGTGAGATGGTTGGGTGGCATCATTGACTCAGTGGCCATGAGTTTGAGCAAACTTTGGGAGATAGTGAAGGACAGGGAAGCTTTCTTGTTCAGTCACTCAGTCGTGTCCAACTCTTGGCACTGCCAGGCTTCTCTGTCCTTCACCATCTCCCGGAGTTTGCTCAGACTCGTGGTGTGCTGCAGTCCTCAGAGCTGCAAAGAGTCTGACGTGACTGAGCGACTGAACAACAACTACACAGTGATCCATGAGAGGATCTGTGGCCATTCTGTTGCACATCCAAATGCATATAAAAAGCTTTAAAAATCAATATTGTGTCTAACAATGGACATGCAGAATTCGCATATGTGCCCCAAATCACAGTCATGTGTTGACATTGTGGTTTAACCAGGAAAATAAAAATCAAATTAAAAATTGGTCCATGCTCTTGACATACTAATATGGCCACACAGTTTTCTGTGAGACAGATGAGTTAACTGGTCTCACCTATGATAGCAGTGATTTTTAATAAGGTGACATTTGTCAGAATTTTCTGTACTATAGGTAGGAAGAATCAGCTCCATAGCAAGCAATAAGTCAGGTAGATTGTGTAAGTTGGTTTCGGGCACTGTTGATACATCAAAGTGTGTCAGTTCTGTTGGGCATTCTTAGCAGTATTATGTGGCTGATCTTTAGCCTAGTCCTGGTTATAGAGAAAGATTTGCTGGTTGACTTAGTAGATAAATCATCCCTAGAAGAGTTGATTTATGATAACTGTATAACAGTGTTGCCTGGAACCTGTAGATTGTTATTCAGTTGTGGGAGAACAACTGTGATCTTCTTGGAAACACCCAGTTTTTTATGTAGCATACCTGATTCTTGAACTGTTCAGATTTCATAGATGTGTCTGGGTGTTTTGGTTTCATAAGAACCCTGTTAAGTGGAGTTTTGAGGATATCTTCTCCGCTGACCTGCATTTTCAGAGGGCTACTGCTTTGGAAATCTTGCCGGGTCAGAAGAGTTTTCACCTTCTTCTTTTCCCTGTTACAATCACATTGCTTGGACTTGAGTCTTAAAAAGTGTGCCATCCTGCATTCACTGTTTTCTCCCCCTTGGCAACTTGAGTCATTTTAATCCTAGCTTTTTCTTGACACACTGCCCTTTGGGAGATAAAAAGGGGAGTGACAACATTTAGCAGATCAGGCGAGGACTAGGATCTCAGCCTGTAACATTTCAGAGGATTTGCCCCTGGAGTCTGGGTTACTTTTTCTTTCTTGGCCTATGGTTTGGGGCGTTAACCTAAAAGGCCTGGTAATTCAGCAGTGCTAGGAGTTACGTGTTTCACTGCAGTTGTTCTGGGACACATGGCAAGATTACTGGGGAACAAAGTTGTAAGAGAATAGACATGATATAAATAAACTGATTCACCAAACAGAAACAGACTCAGAGAACAAGCTTATGGTTGCCAGGAGGAAGGGGTAGTTAGGGAGTTTGGGGTAGACACGTGCATACTGCTCTATTTAAAATGGATAACCAGCAGGGACCCGCTGTCTAGCACAGGGAACTCTGCTCAGTGTTATGTGGCAGCCTGGATGGGAGGGGAATTTGGGGGAAGAATGCATTCAGGTATATGTATGGCTGAGTCCCTTTGCTGTCCACCTGAAACTATCACAACATTGTTGATCGGCTGTACTCCAATACAAAATAAATAAAATTTTAAGATTAAAAAAGTATTAGCAGAATGTAATGTGAGAGTAATAGAGTAATATAAAATTAGTAAGAAAGTAAGGATGTCAGATATAAAATTTGAGAATCAAAACTGTTGGACTGTGATATAGGTAAAGGTAAATTTTGATGCAGAGCTGAGAAAAACTTGATTGTTAGTGGACAGACAGGAGATTCGGATTCAGTAGATTTGGGTTCTAGACTTAGTTTTTTACTGACAGCCTGGGGCAAGTCACTTAGACACACCCTTCCCATCCCCAGTTTCTGCAGTTAAAAGTGAGGTGCATCCATTTTTGTTTTTTAGTTTATTTTCTTTTTTCAAAAGGTATTCTCAATCCCTCGGGATTCCTTAGAGTTACATCAGGGGTCCAAGTAGGGTTGCGGCGGCCATGAGAAAGAGACCGAATTGTTCCCCATAGAGTAACTCCACTTGGAAACATTTTGTGGGTTTCTTCTGACAATTCCTTTGAAGAAAGTCCCATTGCCAACATCAATTTGGAAACATCTAGACTGAAACATGTTGAAAATGGCTTTGGATGCTAAGAAGCGGTGTTTCTGAATACTCCTGCATAGTCTGTTCTTGGTGTGACTCTCAGAGGTAGGGAGATGCTGGTTCCGGTTCAGTTGTGAAGTCACTGTACAGAGCGGTGGATAAAAGTGTGCTCTTTGTCTCTGCTCTGATGCCCCCTGTATGTGAGAGGCTTCTCAACTACACAATTAGAAATCAAAAGTGCTTTTTACCTCTCCTAGCTTGGAGAATCTTAATAAAATGGTAAAGAAAACCGTATTCCGTGCTTATCAAAACATTTATACTGCCTGCCACTTCTTTGAGCATCTGCCTTGTGGCGTTTCATATAGGTTGCCTCCTTTAACCCTGGGGCGGCCCTGGGAAGCAGCAGCTGGGGTTAACTGTGCTGTCGTGGACCGTCCAGCTTCAGGGAGATCGTGTGGCTTGGCCGAGCTCCCGCAGTTAGCAACGGGGAGAGCTGGGGTTTGAAAGTAGGATTGCGCTTCTGAAATACGTGCACGCGTTGTTGTTAGCTTGCCTCTCCTACATTTAGAGTAGACTTGTAGCCGAAGAAATTGTAGCACCATGACTACTCATGGTTACTCATTAGTTTTTTGTTTTTTTTTTTTAATTTTATTTTATTTTTAAACTTTACAAAATTGTATTAGTTTTGCCAAATATCAAAATGAATCCGCCACAGGTATACATGTGTTCCCCTCCTGAACCCTCCTCCCTCCTACTCATTAGTTAAATCAGGCAATATAAGTAGTTGGCAGCTTTCATTGTTTTTGTTTGTTTTTGCCTCGCCATGTGACTTGTGGGATCTCAGCTCCCTGACCAGGGGTTGAACCTGGTCCATGGCAGTGAACGCTTTGAAGTTATGAGCACTAGATCACTAGGAAGCTCCCTTGCTATTCTTAACCTGCTTTGGATTATGCCAAGGACTCTTAATCAGAGGGCAGAAATGGTTTGATCAGACTGAATATATATATTCCTTATCCATTATCTCCTTCCAAATAAGGAATAAGTGAGACATTTATCAGATTAGAGCAGGATGAAATAGTCTGTATGAAAGCTTGGAAATGATTCCTGAAAGAATAATAGATGTGAAGACAAACAGACTTCTGCAGTAGATGATGCTGAATTCTTTTATAGATTACAGTAGTTCATAATCAGTGTGAGACTCATGATATCCATAAAGCTAGGGAAATTTGATGATAACTTGATGCCTCGAGAACAAGTTTACTGTGATATTACTTAATTGCGAAGAAACTAGGCTTTTTTTTTTCCCCTTCAAAATGTAATAATTGATTACTGGGCATTGTAAAGACACCACCTGGTGATGCTGCTCACCGGGGTTTCTAGCTCTTCCTTACTCATGTGAGAAGATGCATCACCCAGTCTCAAGTCCACCCATGACCAGGTGTCCTGCTGCAAGCAGTGAAATTGAGCAGAAATGACACGCGTCACTTTTGGACGAAAGCATTTAAAAGCCGACGTGAAATCCTCTCTCTTTCCCTGCTGTTGGGATCCCACCACGTGGCTAGTGCAGAGGGAATGCTGAATTGAGAAGGACAGTCTCTGTGAATTTCCTGGGACCTGTGCCGATGAGCGAGAAATGAACTTTGAGTCCCGCCTGCACCACCGTCGGGCTGTCTGTGTACTGTAACCTGGCCGGTGCTGATGTTAACTGCGTGTGGGTCACCGCATGCGTGTCAGTACTGACTGGTGTAGAGGACTGCCGAGGCGAGGCGCTGCCGAGAGCAGAGCCAGGTTCGTGTGGACGTAGGGGAACTCGGTGACACCGCAGCCAAGCTGTTCTTCCAGCTGTCACCCGTTGCATGCTCTGTCAGTGTAGTGCTTCCAGAAGTTCAGCTTCGCTGCTGCCACTGCTCTGCTTGAAAACATTGATAGCTCCTCAGTGCCCACAGAATAAAACCTCAGTCCGGCCCGCCACATGCTTTGAACCTGTTCTCTTGCCGTGTTGAACTGGACGTGCCTTTGCCCATTCACGCGTTTGAGACACTCTCGCTGGTCACTTTGCCTGCCTGTGCTGAGATCTCACTCTGGGAACACACAGAATGTTCCTTACCATCTCTGCATGTCCAGATTTGACTCGACTTTTATATGCACCTTGAAGGATACATCCTATTGAAACCCTGCTTCATTCTTAGTAGTGGTGTAGAGTTTCTCCTTCTGACTTCTCAAGCCTTTCCGGCGTGCCACTTTCTGTCCTGTGTCGTCAATTTTTACGCTGCGTCTCATTTCCTCTCCTGGGGGTTATGGCACACCTTTCCCTAGCTCCTAGCATAGGGTAGGGACTCAGTGATATTTGCCGAGTGAGTGGTTGGTAGAGGGTGATTGTGTTGAAAACTCAATTAATGATTAATTTGCTTTTGTTTGACAAGTGGTGTTATTGTTAGTTACTTTGCCTTCTTTGCTGGCACTTCCGCCTCCTGGCTTCTGGGGTTAAGTAGTAGGACCTTATGTGGCAATGGCATTAAAAAAAGAAAAGCATATCTACAATGCTGTATCCTAGAACACACTGGACACTGAGTCTTCTTTGCCATTGTGTGAGGTCTGTCTTGTGTTTTCTTAAAGAGTTACCTTAGCACTTCTTGATGTGACATGCGGGATAATTCTAGGGCATAAGAATGTGTGGGTCAATGTTTTAACCAGCTCAAACTTTTTTGTCTTGATGTTTTGCTGTCTCTATTGACAATCTCCTGAAAAATATGTGCCACTGATTCAGAATTTTGTAATGGGTGGTGAAAAAGGCCCAGATCCTCCTCTGGTTTGGCTGTTAGCTAACTGTGGTGGTTTTGGTCATGAACTTGGTATCCACAGAACGGGTGGGCTGGACAAGACTCTGTGATTCTTTTTCTGATTTTGCAGAGGACCAAGTACTTTGGAGAAGGTGATGGCACCCCACTCCAGTACTCTTGCCTGGAAAATCCCTTGGATGGAGGAGCCTGGTAGGCTGCAGTCCATGGGGTCGGCGAAGAGTTGGACACGACTGAACGACTTCACTTTCACTCTTCACTTTCATGCTTTGGGGAAGGAAATGGTAACCCACTCCAGTGTTCTTGCCTGGAGAATCCCAGGGATGGGGGAGGCTGGTGGGCTGCTGTCTTTGGGGTCACACAGAGTCGAACATGACTGAAGTGACTTAGCAGCAGCAAGTACTTTGAATTCTAATCTGGTGTGGATGCAAGAATTGGAGACAGCATCCTTCTAGACTTGAGACAGGATGAGGGAGCCTGTGGATTTATGAATTTATTGAGTGCTTACTCTGTTCTGAATGTTGTCTGTTCACTGTCTTGTGAGGGAGTTTTTATTTCTGTGTTTCAGTTAAGGAATTGGAGGCTCCAAGAAGCTGTGAGGATCCTTGTGTAGGCCACACAGCTGGTCAGAGCGGGATCCAGAACACTGGTCCAAATCAGTCTCACTCCAAAGCCAAGGCTCACTTACAAAGCCTGTTGTAAATTGCAGGCAGTTCTTGGTTTTGCTAACAGAGTGGCCTTTGGGGCAGAATGAAGCAGGGTCTGGATGTGTCTTGAAGGACGCACTGCATGTTGCATATGATAGTTGGTAGAATAATCTCAGATTACAGAGGAGAGTGACTGGATAAACTCTTTTCCTGGATCTTCTGTTACCCTGTGTACCCTGTTAGAGTGGAGTCATGGCCTTTGTTCTGTGCTTTACATCCTGAGAGAAGGGACTTGACTGAAGTCCCCACAACTTCGTGTGGGTTTTAAGTTTTGCTTGCTCCTCAGTAGTGTTTGCGACCTTGGGCTGCATACAAAGCCTTTTCGAAATGTAGTTTTTGTGTGTGTAAAATGGAGTAAACAATACCTGCTGTAGCATGCTGCTGGATTCTGTCTGCAGTTGCAGCTGTTATTGGGGAAAAAAGTTTTCAGCACAAATCATGGTCCAGGATGATGGAAGATAAGAGAAGACCTACGCAGAAGGCACTGACTTCAGCCGTGTGCGTTCCTGTTAAGAAGTAAGTTATTTGTGTCTTCCTGTTTCAGGACACAAGCGTTTCCTAGTGCCATAGTAAGTTGCTTGCAACTTGTTTCATTGCGGAGTATTGTAAGTACAATTAAATGCAATAACATCTCAAAGCAGAGCTTAGACACTTTGAGGGGAAAGTATATGAGCATGAAACTAACTTTCTAGGGGTAAATTATCTGGGGATTCTGTCCAGCAGACGTTTGAAGCATCCTGTTATGTGCCAGGCCCTGAAAGAACCAATGGAGAGTAAGACACAGTCTCATGTCACTAAAAGCGCATCTCTAGAGGGTAAGCATCTTGCTTACAGAACAAAAATTCATGTTATGCCAGTTGTAAGTAGTATTAGCACATTGAAGAAAATGAGCAAAATGAATGGAAACAGCCACTAGGAATGCAAAGATAATTTTTTTTCTTGACTGCGCTGCACAGCCTGTGGAAACTTGGTTCCCCAGCCAGGGGTGGAACCCACACCCCCTGCCTTAGAAGCCTCGAGTCGTAATCACTGAACCACCAGGGAAGGCCCGCAGATAATATTTGGGTGAGATGGAAACTTGTGGTATGAGAGTGATACCTAAAAAGCTCTAAGGGACACAGGTGAGGGGTGGGATATTTGGATTGGATCTTAAAGCGTGCGTATAGGAGTTGGCCAGGCGTGGGTTGAGGAGAGAAGGAATAGAATACGGGACAGCGTCGGGTCAGAGAAGCACGGCGGGCCCTGTGCTTGTGCAGTGGGTGGCACTGTGTCGTGTGGGTGGTTAAGGTAGAATGGGTGGAGTGTCTCCGTGTCACGCTAGGAATTGAGTTTGTCCTCCTGAAGCTAAAGGGAGGAGCCTCGGTTTTTATTTTGGATCATTCGTTCTGGGAGCAGTATGGGTAGTGACTTGGTGACAGGGGAGCACTGCCCCCAGAAGAGGGGGAAGAGACAGTCAGCATCGTCTGTGGCAGCGGTGCTGAGGGCCTGGGTGGTGCGGAGAGGAGAGGGGCGTCAGCAGATCCACTGGGCGTTGTCCAGGTCGCGTGGATTAAGCTTGGTGAGTAGGTGGTGGGACGGAGCAGGTCCAGGGTGACTGGACGGTTCCAGCTCAGGCTGCGGGTGAATGACTGTGTACTGAGCGGCCTGATTCACCCTGGCATGGTGGGTGTGGAGGAGCAGGTTTCCTAGAGGAGGTGACATTGGAGCCGGGCTTAGATTACCTCTTTCCTTGGTTTTTGTTCTTGCTTACACTCCTTTAGAGGTCATTTATTCGTCCAGAAAACACTGTCAGTTCACTGTGTGCCAGTAATCTGTATTTTTTAAATTAAATTAGTTTTGGTGAAATACACATTGCATGAAATCTGCCATCTTAACCATTTTTAGGTGTGCAGTTCGGTGGTGAGTGAAAGTCATGTCCGACCCTTTGTGACCCCGTGGACTACACAGTCCTTGGAATTCTCCAGGCCAGAATACTGGAGTGGGTAGCCTTTCCATTCTCCAGGGAATCTTCCCAACCCAGGAATTGAACCCAGGTCTCCTGCATTGCAGACGGATTCTTAAGTGCATTTACGTTGTTTGTAACCATCGCTACCATCTGTTTTCTGAAATGAAACTCTGTACCTATTAAACAATAACTACTTGTTTTCTCCTAACCCCCAAGCCCCCACCATTCTACTTGCATCCTTTTAGTTTGGCTGTTCTGGGTACTTTATGGGAGAAGGTAATGGCACCCCACTCCAGTACTCTTGCCTGGAAACTCCCATGGATGGAGGAGCCTGGTGGGCTGCAGTCCATGGGGTCGATAGGAGTCGGACACAACTGAGCGACCTCAGTTTCACTTTTCACTTTCATGCATTGGGGAAGGAAATGGCAACCCACTCCAGTGTTCTTGCCTGGAGAATCCCAGGGACGGGGGAGCCTGGTGGGCTGCCATCTATGGGGTCGCACAGAGTCGGACACGACTGAAGCGACTTAGCAGCAGCAGCAGTAGGTACTTATATAAGTAGAATCATAATAGCGTTTGTCTTTTTTGTCACTGGCTTGTTTCACTTAGCATCGGGTCCTCAAACTCCCCTTATGTCTCAGAATATCCTTCTGAGACAGAATAGTATTTCAGTGTATGGATGTACCACGTTTTCTTTCTTCATTCATCCACCAGTAGACTCTTCAACCAGTAGAGTTGCTTCTGCCCGTTAGCTGTTGTGAATAATACTGCTGTGGACATGGGCGTGCAAATATCTCTTGAAGTTCCTGCTTTCAGTTCTTGGAGTGTATACACCTATAAGTGGAATTGCTGGATTATATGGTAGTTCTATTTTTAATTTTTTCAGGAACCACCATACATTTTTCCCATGGTGGTCAACACTGTCTCACATTCCCATCAGCAGCGCCCAAGAATTTCAATTTCTCCACGTCCTCTTGTTTTTTCCCCCTCAATAGTAGTCATTCTAATGGGTGTGAGGTGGTATCTCGTTGTAGTTTTGATTTACATTTCTCAAATTATTAATAATATTCAGCATATTTTCATGTATATATTAGCCATTTGTTTATCTTCCTTGGAGAAATATTCCAAGTTCTCTGCGCATTTTAAAAAATTGGGTTCTTTAAATTTTGTTATTGAGTTGAAGGAGTTGTTTATATATGCTGTACAATAACCCCTTATTGACTGCAGCCATGAAATGAAAAGACGCTTGCTCCTTGGAAGAAAAGCTATGATCAACCTAGACAGCATATTAAAAAGCAGAGACATTACTTTGCCAACAAAGGTCCGTCTAGTCAAAGCTATGGTTTTTCCAGTAGTGATGTATGAATGTGAGAGTTGGACTATAAAGAAAGCTGAGTGCCGAAGAATTGATGCTTTTGAACTGTGGTGTTGAAGAAGACTCTTAACAGTCTCTTGGACTGCAAGGAGATCCAATCAGTCCATCCTAAAGGAAATCAGTCCTGAATGTTCATTGGAAGGACTGATGCTGAAGCTGAAACTCCAATACTTTGGTCACCTGATGTGAAGAACCGACTCCTTGGAAAAGACCTTGATGTTGGGAAAGATTGAAGTCAGGAGGAGAAGGGGATGACAGAGGATGAGATGGTTGGATGGCATCACCAACGTGAGTTTGAGTAAGCTCTGGGAGTTAGTGATGGACAGGAAGGCCTGGCGTGCTGCAGTCCATGGGGTTGCAAAGAGTCGTATGGGATGAGCAACTGAACTGAAACCCCTTATTGAATATGTGATTTATAAATGTTTTCTTCCAGTCAGTTCTTGTGTTTGTGGCCTTTGATGCAGCCAGTATTCTTTTGGGTTTAGTCACTCTGTTGTGTCTGACTGTTTGTGACCCCATGGACTGTAGCCCACCAGGCTCCTCTGTCCATGGGATTCTCCAGGCAAGAATACTGGAGTGGGTTGCCATTTCCTCCTCCAGAGGAATCTTCCCAACCCAGGGATCCAACCCACATCTCCTGCATCACCTGCATTTCTGGCAGGTTCTTTACTGCTGAGCCACTGGGGAAGCCCGGCATTGCACAAGCAGGGTTGGATAAGACAGCTGGTGTGCCAGCCTGAGCCCCGGCGGGGGTGCTCAGGTGAGCTTGAGTAGTCATGGTAACTGGATAGTTGTGTGCTCTGAGTGAAAAATAATGTCGGTTTTACTTAACGTTCTCCATGAAGCAGGACATTTTCACTTTTATCAAATCTCAGCCTTTATAGTACCTTTCTCCCCGCCCCCGCCAGTGCTGCATGGCATGCGGGATCCTGTTCCCTGACCAAGGGATCAGACTTGTGCAGTTCAAGCCTGGAGTCCCTACCACTGTGCCACCAGGGAAGTCCATATGGTACCCCATAGGTAAAGGATTCATTCAGAGTGAAATACCAATGACTTTAATAGAGGGCTTACCACTAATCTATGAGGAACTACCTACCATTGTCAAGTTTTAGTATAATATCAAAAGAAAATACAATTATTTGAAAAGGCTAAAAAACTCTTTTCCTAGCTGTGGATTTGAAGCTGAATTTTTTTTCATATACTTCAGTCAGAACTTCATATGTTACATCGTTTGAATGCAGAAGCAGACATGAGAATCTAGTAGTTATCTTAAGCCAGATGTTAAAGAGATACAAAATATATACAAAAATATAAAACAAGCCACTTTTTCATTAAACTTATGTTTTGGGGAAATACAGTAATTTTTCATAAAAACAGGTTATTTTAATATCTAATGATTTCATTCTATATAGTGAGTTTATTCTGTATAAAGTTTGAAACCACTGATTGTAGGTTACAGGTGGGAATTAGCTTCTGAGGGAAATCTTTAGATTCCGGCATATCTGAAAATCCGTATAGGAACAACACACAAGAAAAGAGAAATAGTTTCTGTTTGTATTGTGCCAAGTTACTGGGCACTTAACATGTGTCTGGCCCTGCGCCAAAGTACCTATATTAATTACTTCCTCTAATCTTTATCTTGCAGTGCATATATTTCCCCAGTTTTACAAATCAGGAAGCAGAGGCACAGAAAGACAGAAAGGTTAAGTCATTGGCTCACACTTATTCAGGAGGTTAAGTAGCAGAGCCAGGCTTTGGGGCTCGCTCAAGTCTGATCAAAAGCCTGAGCTCTTTGCGATTCTCGACCACCGCACAGAAAGCTGTGTGTCATGAATCAGCACTATAAACATGCTGCGGATCAGTCACTGGAATAAAAGTGCATTATCTTTTTTTAGGGGGGCTGTGCTGTGGCAGGCAGGATCATCTTAGTTCCCCGACCAGGGGTCAGACCAGTGACCCCCTGCAGTGGAAGTTCAGAGTCTTAACCACCGGACAGCCAGGGATGTCCTGAAGAATGCATAATCTGGAGATGGCTCATGGAGGCCTCTGGCTTGGCTAAAGGTCCTGCCTATGGTTGGTTTTTTTGGTTTGTTTTTGAACCCAGGCCGTAGTCTGCTGCTGTTTCATGGAACCAGATCCTTAGAAGGTGAGCAGAATTTCACAGCAGACCCTGCCTGGAAGGCTGTAGGCTTTGTGTCTTTGTTTTATTTTGAAGATTGGTTTATTTTTGGCTGTGCTGGGTCTTCGTTGCTGCACATGGGCTTTCTCTAGGTGCTGCGAGGAGGGGGCTCCTCTCTGGTAGTGGCTCCCGGGCTCTAGAGCGCAGGCTCAGTAGTTGTGGCTCACAGGCTTAGTTGTTCTGTGTCATGGGGGATCTTCCCAGACCAGGGATCGAACCCGAGTCTCCTGCACTGCCGGGCTGATGCTTCACCACTGAACCACCAGGGAAGCCCGGCTTTATGTCTCATAGGTAGTAGTCGTTAGTATGTGGTATAGCTCAAGGTGGGGGAGACTCAGGGCGGCTGTAGTTCAGAGACCCTCGCTTGGGCTAGTTGCCGCTCTTGGTTTTACTCAGGGGTACAGGGAACTTTGGTTTGGTTTGGTTTAGTCACTAAGTTGTGTCCGACTCTTGCGGCCCCATGGACTTTAGCCCACCAAGCTCCTCTGTCCATGGGATTTTCCAGGCAAGAATATTGGAGTGGATTGCCATTTCCTTCTCCAGAGGGTCTTCCTGACCCAGGGATCGAACCCAGGTCTTCCACATTGCAGGCAGATTCTTTACCGACTGAGCTATGAGGGAAGCCCCAGGAAACTTTAGGTCATCAAAGTGTCATTTTGGATCAGAGGTTGGTTTCCCCACTGGCAGAAGAGGAAACGGGAATGGAGTTGAAGGTGGTAAATCAAGGATAGTGCTGTGTGTCTGATTCCGGGCTCTTGGGTGTTACTTGCTGAGAGCATCGGGTGACCTCAAGACAAGCAAGTGTGAAAGCAAATTGAGAAAAGGGGGAGCCAGCGCACCCAGGCCTCTCGCACAGGAGCTGCGTTGCCGTGGCTTCCATTCCGGATGGTGTGCGGCCCGCTCGTTGGGGATCACCCACAGAACCCTTGTTTCTGCCTGGTGGAACGGTTTGCTGCCCGAGAGAGCGTCACCAGCGCGTGTACTCTCACCTCGGTGTCCCAGATGCTCGAGCAGCTGGGCATGCTACTGTTCAGATACTTCAACATTGTCTTTGTAAACTTGTTCTGAAATTAATTAGAGGAACAGTTTTATTTATGCTCCACATTGTAACGCTTTATTAAAGAGTGTGTGTATTTTACTTTGTGCCTGTGTGCTCAGTCTCTCAGTCGTGTCCAACTCTTTGCTACCCCGTGGACTGTAGCCCACCAGGCTCCTCTGTGCGTGGGATTTCCCAGGCAAGAATACTGGAGTGGGTTGCCATTTCCTTCTCCGGGGATCTTCCCTACACAGGGATTGAACCCAGGTCTCCTGTATTGGCAGGCGGATTCCCTGAGCCACCGGGGAAGCCCCATATTTTTTATACTTTATTATAATTAGTAAGCTCTCATTGTTTTCTTTCTTTTTAACCCCCTCCAAGGAAATGGAAATGAGTATCTGTTTTAGCCCAAAAAGCAGGGAAAGGAGGTGTAATTCTTTTTTCGTATTTTGGTCTTGACCAACTCTAGTTTTATACCCAGGTTCCTCATACTGTGCCTTCAAGCCAGTCTTACTTTTGCTCAGCATTGCTGTGGCCACATGTAATTGGAACTTGTCTTTTGGACTTTTGTATTATGTAAATAGGCTTTGACAGGGGGCAAATTTAAACTGTTGCGAAGATTGCCTATTCATTTCTAAAACTGTATTTTGCGGTGGAATTGAATTGCTAATTGTGTTGAAGGAGTTTTAAAATGAGGGGAAGACAAAACAAGAACTTATGAATAGTTGCACAGTTTAAAAAAAAAAAAGAAGAGGAGGAAAAGGAACATTGTGCTTTTTCTCCTCTGAACTGGTCAATAGCTATTTATTCCAATGATCATTAACAGAAAAGATTCCCAGACATAATGAAAATGAGTTTTAGTGAGATGTAGCCGATTATATATAGCACGAAGATGGAAAATGTACTATAAATACAAACGATACGGCTTCAGAGTGTTCCTTTATTTAGTAATTTGGGAAGAGTTAGGGAGCTCCAGAGTTGGATAAGCAAGTTGGTGGACTCCGTGTTTTGTTAACTCTTATGTCAGAATGCCTTTTCTTCATGTGGATGGGTTTCTAAGATGAATGGTTAATTTGTTCTTGGTTCTTTTCAATGACCGTCTTTGAGCAAATGACAAATTGAAAAGATGTCCTAACTCTGAGACTCTTGGCATCTGTTTGAATCTTTTTCTTCATCCTTCCCGTTGTATTCGGGAAGTATATGACTGGATGAGACTTGCATGGCCTGGGAGGAGGGTTAGTTTTCTGTTTTCTAAAGTTGATGCCAGGCTTTGTGTTACATAGGTTTGCAGCTTTTTGATGAAGGGAAAAACCTACTTGGGAGAAAGGCTATATTATGTGAGCTTTCTTGGTTGAGTTCTCTGGAATTGGGATGTTTCGTGTGTTAATTTAGTTTCAGGTTTGGGGTGGTAGGGAACTTACTCTAGAAGTCTGATCATTTTTTTCTTTGCTTAGTCTTCTGCGAAATTTCAAAGAGCAATGACTTTTTAAAGTGAGATATGCATAGATGAAAGATTAGCTCCGAAAATGTGACAGGAAGTTTCTGAGAGAACTGGTGCTTTGACTAAGCTTGGAATTTGTGGCTCGAGATCGAGTTATAAACAGAAAGATGTTGAGGCGGTATGGTAAAGGGCAATAGAAAGATTTGAACAAAGGTGGAGACATGATAGAGCAGCTGTGTCTGCTTTGAGAAGGGAAGTAGAGATGACTTTGAACAACACTGATTGGAACTATATGTGGATTTTTTCAGTAGTAAATATTATAGTACTACATGGTCCACAGACATCGAACCGTGGATACCAAGGAACATATATGGTGGGCCGACTATAAGTTCTATGTGGATTTTCAGCTTAGCCCAGGATCAGCGGCCCTAACCCATGCTTTGTTCAAGGGTCAGCTGTTGCAGTCTGAAGCCTCGAGAGTGTTAAAGAAGAATAGGATGAGATTATCCTTTTATAAACTCAGGAGTTCACTAGACAGCCAGATACTTAAGAAATACTATTCTGAACAACTATTTGTTGTGCAGTTTATATTTAGCTCTGTGATATGTGCTTGGGGAAAGAGTCACAAAAGAAATATATGTTAAAATTGCCTCAGTAATTTTGGAGGGGTACTTTGTGAACAGCCTGATTAGCTTTGGGTTTAAGCCTCACTTGTGGGTAGCCAGGGATTGTGGCAGACTGGTGCCTTTTTATTCATTCTGTTAGTCTCCCCTCTCCCTGCTGTTAGTTCACTTTGGAAATCATCCATCTCCTTAATGTAAAATCACACCTTATACCCCTCGCTGCGAGTACCATGGTCATGGCTGGTAGCCACAATAATTCAGGGCCTTCAGTGGTCAGTGATTGCGCCCGAGGTTCTTAATTTCTTCTACGGCTGACTAGTTTTCAGTGGGGAAGAGGAAATCTGAGAGCATTTGGGTAATCGGCTGTGACTTGCAAGACATGTGAAGTATCACATCACATCATGATAGATTATGGGAACTCTGGTATCTGTTGGAAAGCTAGAGATAGCGTCAAGGTTATTCTCCAGAAAACTGACCCATCTGAGGACCAGTGTGTTCGCTCTAGTCCATTCTCACCAAGGCCACAGTTTCCTTGTCTCTTCCTCTTCTTCCTTCTCCACTTCAAGGTAAATTTTAGGCATTCTACACACAGGCTTCCTTAACAGTTTACTGGAACAGGGAAGATGACCTGTCCTCATAGGGTTATATACTTACTAGAATTGGCATTTGTTATCTGTGGTGCAGAGTTTGATATGTTGGTATTGTAGAGATGTGTTAGATTTCAGTATGAGATATGGGATTTTATTCACCAAACGGTCTTGCTTCCTTTCTTCCCAGATTTTATTAATGCTTAACTTGAACAACTTAACTTGATTTTTGTAATAATTTTTTCTTACAAGCTTGCGAATTTAACAGCAGGTCACTTTTTCTTGCTTTCTGTTTTTTTTTTTTTGGGCTGAGTTGGCCCTAGAGTAGTATTAGAAATATTCATGTTCATTCTAGGTAGGGGTGAGGTCTTTCCTCCCTCCTAAATAGATACCAAGTAAGTTCCAGTAGTTTTGGACTTTGAAATTTTAGAAACCTCATTTTGTGTGAGATTTTGACTGCTTTTTTTTGTCTTAAAATTGTTGTGTATGACCAAATGAATCTTTCTGATATGTTTTGATAAAATTGGAACAGCATTCAAACAATAGACCTTTAGGTTAGAAAATATTATTTATGTAAAAATAAACCAGAAATCACTGAAATATGGTTTTGGAGCATTGGTCAATATTGCTGAGTTAATCAGTATGGTTGAGGGGTATTTTTCAGACATAGAAATATTGAAATGCAATGACAGGTCACACAGTGTTAAAAGAGCAGTCCTTTGTTAACCCATTGACAGGCTTTTTGTGATGCTTATGTGAGCGCAGTGGCGTCAGAGGCAGGATGTGTTACGTGCGTTTGTTTGCTTGCTGCCATTCCCTACCTTTCTCCTATGTTCTAGCCGTTATGTCCTAAGTACCCACTCACCCTCAGCCATGACCAGTGAAGAGGATGACATTATTGTAATTTCATAGAAGGAGGAATTAAACCCAAATATTGGTCAGATGTTCAGATTGCCCAAAACCAAGGGAGTTATTGGTCTTGGGAATTAAACCTACATCTGTCTGGCTCCAACTTAGCACTGTCTGATAGAAGTACAAAGTGAGCCTCATGGAATTTAAAACTGTAGTAGCAAAAACAAGTGATATTAATTTTAATATTTAACTCAAAATACACAAAAATACGATTTCAACATAATATGGAAATTGAGATATTGTACCTTTTTTTGGCACTGAGTCTGAAAGTCAGTGTGTATTTGACACATACAGCACATCTCAGTTTGGACTGCCCCCCCTCCTTTTTTTAAGGGGGACCATTTTTAAAGTCTTTATTAAACCTGTTACAATATCGCCTCTGTTCTTCTGTTTCGGTTTCTCGGTCCTTGGCCCTGAGGCCGGCAGCATCTTAGCTCCCCCGGGATCGAGCCTGCAGCCCTGCACGGAAGGGTGAGGTCTTAACCACTGGCCCGCCAGGGGAGACTAACTGCCTGGTGGGGCTGCCCCGCGCTGGGTGGCGCAGTCCTAGCGCTGGTGATGTTGCTGCTGTCCTGGTTCAGCGTCGGCCCAAGCTGCGCATGGTTGTGATGTCAGCTTAGAGCCACAGTCTTAGCATTGACTACTCGAGCAGTATTTCTGGAGGTTTTCAGGAATTCGGTCACATACTTGTCCTTAATAATAAAGACCACAAGTGGCTAAGAGCGCTTTTAACCACAAAAGGGGAACAGCTGAAGTAGTGTACATGGGTTTAAGGTAGATAAGTAAATTCAGCAGTCTACTTTCAATGTCTACTGGGTGTCAGGCATTGTTACATGTTTAGAGATTAAAATAAGAAAATAGATTCTTACTCAAGAATCTCACTCCCAAGGGTTTAATTAGAACAGTTGTTTCCAGAAAGAAAGAAAAAACTTCCCCATCTGATTGGTATTGATGGGAAGAGTCCAACTGTGTATCTCTGTGTGCATTTTAAGAAAGTATTACCTTGAACTGAAAGGGTTAAATTGCGAGTCCCAGAACAAGTTTAAAAAATGCTGTTCTCCTTCTGATAGTCTGTGGCTTGCCATTTTGTTGCCACATTTCTGTTCCTGATAAATTGAACTGTGATCATGCTGATTAACTTGGTGTGCATTTTCCCCTAAGCTTTTCATACAAGAATCGTCTTGAGTGTGATTGTATGTCAGTACTGAGCTGGATATCATCATGTGGCGGGTTGTTTGGTTGCCAGGTAGATGGAAGTAGAGGTGCTTCATCATTTAAATTTAAAGAGTTGGTTGCATTCTGGTTTACTTGAGTTGGGAAGGAGAGTAATGTTTTTCCAAACTCTTTTTTCTGGTGAGGGGAAAGGGGAAATGAAGAGAAATGATGAGTTAATCAGCACTTATTTGTTGTTTCAAAAAGTCAAAAGTTCTTAAAGGAAATATATGTCTTTTGTCAGTGGTAAAATGCACGTGTGTCATGCTTCGGTCGCTGAAGGCCACTGCCTGCAGGTGAACAGGGCGCTGAGAAGGTCACTTCATTTTGTCTCTGGGGTCATAAAGTGCAGCGGATGGGAGAAAGAAGACATACCGTTTATATTGCCATGTCATTTCTGGATGCCACAGGGTGTCTGGCCCTCGAAACAGTGTCTTTACAGAGCAGTGGTAGCTTCAGTATGCAGACTATTGTCACTTCATTTTTATGATGATCTGCAGAACAGCTTCTTGGAAAGTCTCAGTTTAGTCCAGTCTAACCCTTCCTGCTTGAAGGAATGGATGTGGAGACCATTGCCCAGCTAGTCAGTTGACCATCTGCTGAGACAGAAAAGGCCAGTACAAGTTGGAAGTTGATACTTAAAACGCATACAGTGAGTGACTGGGACGTGGAGGGGGGAATACCTCACTTTACCAGAGTACTACGCCAGGAAATTCTGCTGAGGGTAAAAATGAAGGGGCTAACGAGTTCACTCCATTACGTAAAAGGAGAAGTTACCTGAACAGCATGGAATTGTAGGAAGAGAAGCTGAAACATAGAATAATTTTTCTTTTCACTCCTTTCTTTTTTTTTTTTTAAGGGACTACACCTAAAAAATGAGATTTCACACTTAATAGGGTTATGACTCATTGCTAGGTTTTCACAGATTAGGAATCTTGAATTATGTGGAAGTCTGCAAGCCATTTCCATTCTCATTAAACAAAGGTGCAAATGGACAGTGACTCAGAAATTATGATGACAATGATTTTGATTATGTTTATTTGGTTTCTTAAGTTTTTAAAAAATGGTAGCCGAAGAATAAATAACACAGCAGTCTCATAAAGTAAACAAGTCTTTTGTGAGATCCCTAGGTGTCAGACAGAGCCTGACGCACATAGAATTGAGGTCAGTTAAGGGAGAATGTTGCTTTAGATTGCCTTAGAGCTCTTTAGTGTTCTAGAGACTCTTAAAGGGTGGGCAGAGCTAAACCTAAAAATAGATGGAGGCTTATCTGCACATTTGAACTTTTGGAGCAGCTGGAGCGGGTCTCCCTACCCCTCCCAGCCGAGTAATTCTCACTGTCCGTTAGCAGCTTCTTTGAGAAGTCTTCACCGGCTCTGAGGGCATTTTTGAGAAAGGTGTGAAAGGGGCTTGGGCTGGAGCGCAGAAAGTGGATTGAGTAGCATGGAACATGGGATGCTTTCTGCCACTGTCAAATAAGAGCAAGATTTGATGGGAGAAGTTGCAAGAGACTAGCTGATGTTTTGATGGCGGAGAGTGTGTGTGTGTGTGTTCACGTTCACATTCTTTTTTTCTTTTCCCTTTGCCTTTCTCTCTTCCAGTCTAATACTCATTTTTGTATAGACTTTGACAATGTAATGGACAAGACAAAGACTCCCCTCTCAAGTGAGGTGCAAACTTTCATAGGTGCATGGAGGGTACTGGAGGGAACTTCTTACTTGGTAGGTTTATTAATACTGTTTTTAAGTCTTTGAATCAGCTCATTTCTCAAGTTACGGCTTTTCAGTTTGGATGCACTGTTTAACAGCTGCATGTTGACTAAGGGACTCTTTGTTCTAGTAATGCCACTGCCACTGCTCTGTGAGTGAGGTCTGCCCTCCCCTCACCCCCTTTTCATATCCACCTCCCAGAACACCCTGCCTGGCACTAAAATAGGAGCTCCTCCAGCACACACCAGTGTTCCCGAGGCCTTTGTTACACTGCAGCTGAAGGATTGGCGTGAGTAACACACGTGATGGTGGGCCCGACCATGGATTCTCTCCGCAAATGGTTTACCCAGTCATTTGAATGATTACTATATACCAACCGGTGTGTGTGGTCCTGGGGAATCTTCATTTCTGGGACCTGATCTCACCTTCAGGGTGTTGGATTTTAGTAGGAGAGGCTAGACTAGTCACCCAGTGACTACAGTATGGAGGTGCTATGTTGCGGTTTGAAAGGGTGCTTTGGAGAGTATAGAGGGGGCCCACTTTGACCCAGTTTTTCCATGCACTGAGAGCATTGGTGATGGTTTCCTGAAGGTGATGTTTCTTCTCCCTCGTCCTGAAGGAGGGGGAGGGTTAGCTGGGGGAGAGTTGGGTTGGGGCAGGAGAGGCTTGGAGGCGAGGAGGCCTGTCCCTTGCGGAGCAGAAGTGCTGTGTTGCTCTCAGGCTGCGCACCAGTGTGACTCCTGTGTAAGGACTAATGGCTTCGTTTGGCTGTCACTCGTCTTATAATGTGAACAAAGTTCTTCCCAGTGGCGCAGGTTTAAGGAAGAATAAGTTCTTTATCAGTCTCCAAACTGAGTTGTGCTATTACTGTGAAATATACATCAGATTTCAAGGCTTAGGAAATAAAATAGGTAAAATATACCATTTATTGTTTTATGTGCTATACATGTTGAAATGTTAATATTTCGAATATAGGTGTTAAATAAAATGCATTATTAAAATAAAAAAATAATAAGTTCTTTTATCAATCCTACCTAACCTAGTCAAACCAAATCAGTCATTGCATCCTTCCCATTATATTTCTGTACATGATTCTAAATTAAGGAGAAACCCGTTTCCGATTTCTTATGGGTTAGAAGTTGTGTTATTGTACACTTATATTGGCAGCAAGTCCACTGCAGTAATGTGGGTGCTCTGTAGTCAAAATGGATAACTGAAAAATGCTTAGGGTCATATTTTCCTATATGATATTGATACCTTATTAATTCTAATATAGTGCATAGCCAGCGTACAAGTGAGCTACTTGAATATTGTACAATGTTATATGTTCGGGTTTATTGTATTTTTATTGAAATTGCCTTTACGTTACTTATAATGAAGAGCCTGATTACAAGCAGTAATTTGGGGAACGTGTTTAAATTATAAAAGGTAAAAACTTTCAGTTCTTGGGAAGTAATTCGTGGAGTATCAGACAGTATTTTGTTCATTTAAAAAAAGTCCTCTAGAGACTTTAGCCCTTGGAAGACTTGTCATCTTCATTTCAGGACAAAGCCTCTTTGAAAGTATTAATATTAACTGGGAGGATAGATATGTTTTTGAGGGTGAGAGATAGTTTTGGTTTTTAAAAATAGCCCCAAAGATATTTAGAAATAAGATTTGATAATAAATTGCATAAGAACGGTTTTGTGCAAAGAAAGAAAATAGACGTATCTATAAATATCTAATGCTATTTGAAGATTGTTGTAAAGGAGAAGATCCAGAAATGCTTTGAACAATGGGCAGTGCTGGTGGAATAAGAACTGTTGCTTCCAAAAGGACTCTGAATAGGATGATCCATGGTTCATTGTACCCTTTCCAGTTTTGAGTGCTTGGTGTACTAAATGGCTAATTTGAAAATAAGAAAGTGTGGTGGTTCTCTCGAAGGCCTCCCTTTTCAGTTAGAATTCTTTGTTATCAAAATCTTTTAATATTCTGTATTGGTTTACTGAGTAATATTAATGGGTAGTTCCCTTAACTTATGGAAATGTAAGGTTTCACTGTTGTGTGGGGCCTTGATAATTATTAAGCCAAGTGCTAATTAAAGCAGAGGAACAGTGTTCAGTGATCATTGAGATGAGAACTTAATCATCTCTTATAGTGAATGAATGAGCCTTTACTGTTGGGGGCCTCTGACATTATCATCAAGGATCGTATAAGACTAGGTAAAAATCTAAGAGAGTTAAGTTTTTGTTTAGGCAGTTTCACTTGTATGTATTAAGTTAACATAGTCTGTGAATTTTTTTAGCGTTAACTGACAGTTGTACATATTGCATTGGCAGGTGGATTCTTTACCTGCTGAGCCACATTTTGTCATTTAAAGTCCTAAGAGGAGAGACTTCTAGCCACAATTCTATCCCCACCCCTAACGGTTTTTATTTTATTTTATTTTATTTTATTTTATCCCCACCCCTAACGGTTTTTAAAGGGCGGTGCCCCGCAGGAGATTTTGGCTTTCTTCTCTACCAGACCCTCTCCTTCATCACCATCTCTGAGGAGTTTTCTTTTTGGTAATTCTTGTGGACATCTCTTGTGTACATCGTTACTTTGAGTAGAGATTTAGACTGCATGTTTGAATTCCTGTTTCAGCACGATCTTCTGGTTTACATTAAAACCTTGTTCTTCATGCTTTAATAGTAGAGAATCCTGGTCATCAGAAATGGTAGGATTTGTTTTTCTTCCTTCTCCCAGTATAGGATGTTTGGAGAAGGTTATTCTATCCTGAACTAAAAGCCAGTTAGGGTGGTTTTAGACAGGGGCATGAGAGGCATGCAAAGATAATGACTCCTTTAGGCAAAACTCTGTAGCTGTTTGTGTTTTTTTTTGTTTATTTGTTTTTATTCCTCTGAAAATCCTAGTGAAGTAAAGTTGCTTTTAAAGTAAAACGTTTGGCATAAATGTTTGGTAAATGCAAAAATATAATTTTAAAACTTGAAGACATCACCGAAACCATTTTGTGCAGTTTGTTCATTTCATTGATAAGAGAACTAAGGGTCAAAGGAGTGAAAAGAGGCTGAAATAGCCTGCCAGATCTGATAAGACTAATTATAGTAGAAGTATGTGTAAAGATCTGCATTTGGGTCCAGAAAACCAGTTGCACAGGTATAGATGGAGGAGGTCTTGATTTAATTAGAGCATTAATTGACCATAATAGGCATATTTTAGTCATGAGTGACATGGCCATCAGAACCTCTGAATTCACCTTGAGTTGGAATAGTCATCTTGAATTGCAATAGTAAAAGCATAATGTCCAAAAAAAGACTTTGGTGGTGTGTTAGAGAGAAGACCACTCCTGAAGATTCAGGCTATTCAGGTACTTAGCTCTGGGTTATCTGCTTTCAGAGAAACATGGACAGATGAGTTGTCTGACTGTCCAGTTGATACTCCTGAGTGCTGCCTGAAACCAGGCGCCCCAGGCGATTGACTTTGGGTGAGGTTCTGGCCACCCGAACAAGGCTGGCTTCTTTCTTGTTTTACTTAATGTGATTCTCTAGCCTTGTCTACTGCCTCAGGATCACAGTAACGCCTTTTACTTTTCTCCAGGCCTGCTTAGGACCTGGTATCCTGATTTAAAGCTGTGAAGGATAGAAGACTGTTTATCAGTGTCTTGTGGAGTCAGGCCCTGGACCTCAGTGAAGATGAGGCCTCTGTGCTTTTTTGGGGGGTGATGGCTGGGGCGCACGTTTTAAATGGTCACTGTGGGTTTGTAGTTCTGCTGTTAAGGTTTTATTTCCAGAAAGGACTTTAGAGATTCCTGGACATTACCATTACCTTTTAGCTTCCCCGGGGCTATGCATGTATCAGAGATGGTAGCTGAGGACAGCGCTGAGGATTGACACAGCTACAGGAGTCAGAACACGACAGACACCCGAGAAGACACATTCACATGATGCCGGAATGACCACACGGCCCTTTTCTGCAAGATAATCATCGTCTTTTATTATCTGACCTTACGAATTTCCACCTGAGGAGGAAGGGAGCTAATCTGCATTGAGCATCTGGATAAGAAGCCAGATGCTTTACAACTATCTCTTTATCTTCTAATAATGGTCTTACCCCATTTACAGGGTAGGATAAAGAAACTGGCTCATGAACAAGTCACGCCAAGTAGGTACTGGAATTCATTTGTGTCTTGACTCAAAAGATCTTCAGTTCAGTTCAGTTACTCAGCTGTGTCTGACTTTTTGCAATCCCATGGATTGCAGCACAGCAGGCTTCCCTGTCCATCACCAACTCCTGGAGCTTGCTCAAACTCATGTCCATCGAGTTGGTGATGCCATCCAACCAACTCATCCTTTGTTTTCCCTTTCTCCTGCCCTCAATCTTTCCTGGCATCAGGGTCTTTTCCATTGAGTCAGTTTTTCACATCAGGTGGCCAAAGTATTGGAGTTTCAGCTTCGGCATCAGTCTTTCCAATGAATATTCAGGACTGATTCCCTTTAGGATTGACTGGTTGGATCTCCTTGCAGTCCAAGGGACTCTCAAGAGTCTTCTCCAACACCACAGTTCCAAAGCATCAATTCTTTGGCGCTCAGCTTTCTTTATAGTCCAGCTCTCACATCCGTGCATGACTATTGGAAAAACCATAGCCTTGACTAGAGGGACTTTTGTTGGCAAAGTAATGTTTCTGCTTTTTAATATTGAGTCCCGTTTATTTTATGAGCAAGGAAGACAAATTAGTATATTTTTCTTATTTAGAATGGCCTAACAACCACCATTCTTTTCTATCCAGTTTTTTTCCTTTTATACTTCTTAGGCCCTTTATCCATGTTTTCCCTCTTTCCCTGGTGAATTTTCTTGAATTTTTAATGTTTTTGAGTTTCTAATTTAGAATTTTCCCAAATTATCTTCCCGCTTCCTGTCTCCCTTATAAGACGAATGGTCCATCTGGGAGTTGTTTTTCAGGCCAGGGAAGAGGGAAGCATGGGAGGTAATTCCCTAAACTGCTTCTTAATATTTTGTTTTTATTGGCCTAATTTCCTTTATTGACTGAGCATCTGGTATGGACATGATGTGGCCCGACATGCCCTCCGGAGATTTAGGATTTAGTTTGGGAGCTAACAGGCTTACTAGTGGCTCAGTGGTAAAGATTCTGTCTGCTGATGCAGGAGACATGGGTTCGATCCCTAGGTTGGGAAGATCCCCTGGAGAAGGACATGGCAACCCACTACAGTATTCTTGTCTAGGAAATCCCATGGACAGAGGAGCCTGGTGGGCTGTAATCCAGGGGGTTGCAAAGAGTCAGGTGCGACTTGCCGACTGAGCACACACACATGCATTGGGAGCTAATGTGGTAAGTGCAGGCACTTGGTTGATTGTCTAACAGCCAAACAACCCAAAACCAAACAATTGTTTAGAAGGGGAAGGAGCACAACCTAATATAGATATTACAGAGAGGCCATGGTTCGCAATCCTGGCTTAGGATCAGAATATTGGGGAAGATTTGAATTCACTAGGTATGGTGTAGGGCAGGAATCGGTGTTTCTGATATGCACAGTGGTTTATGCCATTGAGGAGAATCTCTTGTATCACTAAGTTCTCAGAAACAGGTTTGTCTTTCTCTTCTGAATAAGCTTTTGCATTTTCCTTTAGCCTGTACTTTAAGTTGAATCCGGGTGAATTTGGGCTTATTCCACTTGTCTAGTTTGTAGATCTGTGAATGTGATCTGTGGCTCACTTAACAGAATTTCCAGAGTAGGGTAGAGGTACATTCCGTCTTTTAAGGAGTTAAATGTAGAATGTAGTGAGGTAGACTTCGTTTATTTGTATATCTTTTGGGATTAAATTCATCTGTTTAATAGCAAAGCATCATCATATTCTGTAAAGTCTCATTAATTTGGACTCTTAATTTAAATTTGTATTTTGGAGGCAAACAGCACCACTGTTTACTGAGTGTGCTGATTGCACGTTTCAATATTGCAGCAGGTCAAATAGAACCTCTTTTTGATCATTTTTATTGCTTCCCAATTTCCATTTATCTGCATTAAAGTAGTAAAGCTTTCTAAATTTAGTCAAAACTATTAAGGAGCTTATCTTTCCAAAGCAGTTTGAAACTGGTTGAAGTTGTGAACTGTTTTCTGTACAGAAATGTGCTGACACTTTCTCTTTAATTGTAGAGAGATGCTGTGTATGACTCAGTCTTTCCAATCAGGGGAGATAAGTGATATGTACGTTAGTGGCTATTGGTGGGTTTATTTCTTAAAAGCAGTACGTTGTGTTTCACTGAACCAGCCTGTCTGATTTCCAGCTGTACATACAGCATGTCTTGCAGCTCTTAGTCATTCCTGCACTTGGGCTTGAAGTGGGACTGTGGGCCTTGGCCGTGCTTCTGTTTTTCATCCTGTTTTAACATGTCTGACAGTCACTGTTGATCTGGCCGCCTCCATTCCTGTTCCTAATCATTGCACATAACAACTAGCATTTGAATACTTATTGTTTACCAGGCTTCGTGCTTGATGGCTTTACACTTCGTAGCTTAACATTCATAGTAATATTAACACCTGTGTGCATAGTACTGTTCGCCATATTTTGCTCATGAGAAAGTTTTGCAGATTTAAATGTTTGCCTTAGGTCATAGAGGTAACAATGCAGATTCACATCTGTGCTGGGAACCCGGAGCTGGAACTTGGCTGTACCAGGACCACACCGGTCTTCATCATCGGTGCTCTTCTGCTCAAATTGCTAAGCATCAGTGCTCCTTCAGGAGCCGTCTCCTGGTGACACTAACAGGGAGAGAGTACGGTCAGTGACTAGTCAGCCTTTTTTTTTTTTAAATGATCACTGGGGATTGTGATTCCGGGGGGATGGAATAGCCAGCCACAAGTGTATTACTTCCCAGACATTCACACTGATGGGGTCGAGGGTCACGCTCAGTCCAGGACAGTCACCATTAGAAAGTTCTGTAGAACTATGTGCTCAGTCCCTCAGTCGCGTCCAGCTCTGCGACCCCATGGACTGCTCCTCTGTCCATGGCACATTCCAGGCAAGAATGCTGGAGCTGTTTGCCATTCTCTTCTCGTTTAGTAGAAGCGTATTTGTTATAAATGTAGGAATTGGGTGTATCAGTAAACTCTGCACTACCACTGGTTATGCCATTGTAATGGTTAAGAACTCAGCTGGGGAGCTGAGCTGTTTTACATTCATATCTTACCTCTGCCAGGCCTGTGACCCCAGGCAAACGATTCAACCTTTCCAGTCCTCGGTTTCCTTACCTGTGAAACAAGGGTATTACTAGTACCTTCCTCCAAAGAGAGATTTTGAGGATGAAATAAGATAATATGAGTTACCCAGAGTATTTTGCAAATAGTAAGCTTCACATTGGAAAAGGCTGATGCTGGGAGGGATTGGGGGCAGGAGGAGAAGGGGACGACAGAGGATGAGATGGCTGGATGGCATCACTGACTCGATGGACGTGAGTCTGAGTGAACTCCGGGAGGTGGTGATGGACAGGGAGGCCTGGTGTACTGCGATTCATGGGGTCGCAAAGAGTCGGACACGACTGATCGACTGAACTGAACTGAAGCTTCACATATTGCCTTCCTGTGTAAGCCAATAGGAGATCATAGTACTAAATTTAAATTATGTAAAAGCTCTGAGGTGGACATGATCGAATTTGTCCCTTAGGGTTAAGCAGACTCATGTCTGTGGCCTTAAGGTCTTCTGTTTTACAGCCTTAAATAGTCATTTCAGGAATATAACAATTCCAAGTTCTAAAGTATTTTGAAACACTTTAGAGTGGCTTATGTTTAAAAATATTCTTGTTAATATGATAGTGAAGTAAATGGTGAGGAAATCGATGACTAGGTTCTTTTAGTAGACTGGCTGTAGGATAGCTAAAACTCGAAAAAGGTAAAGTAGCGCTGTTGTGTGTTCATTTGGAGGGCTGCAGGGAGGAGCGACGCCCGGTGACAGTTACTGACCAGAAGGAAGGGTTGATGGAATCGTGCCAGTTGTGGGGTTTGCTGTGTGAAAAAGATGCCTTTAATGTTAAAATGACTTTGAGAAATAGCGTTTATCTAACCAAACTCTGTCTTCTCTGTAATATTTAAACACATCATACGTTTTCAAAAGAAAGCCATTAAAGAAAACTGTCTTGCCATAAAAGGTGGGGATGGGAAACCATTTACTTCTTAGCAAAGTCCTCTGAGCCACACAGAAATTCACTGTAGGATCTCCGACTTAATGATAACTTGCAAATGACTTAATTGGTGATTTTTTTGGTTTCAATTTCCATATTTGAAATTATGAACACAGACTGTTTAAAACTGTTTAAGGAGCAGCATACTTACAATATATATTGTGGTCAGTCCAAGGAGAAGGAAACAGAGAATGAAGTAGACAGCAGAGCGTTGGAAGCCGTCGGCTCACTTTTCTGTAGAGTGGTACGTATATTCATAACCTTCATCAGGTGAGAAAGTGGCAGTGCAGTGTCACGCCCATCTTCAGGCTTTCTGTCAGTTAAAGGATAAACTTGTGTTGCGTTTTTACAATTGCAGGAAAAGTGACAATTTTGCTGGTTGTATCTGAATCAGCTGATGAGCTGGAGCAGGACGATATCTAAGAATTTCTCCAGCTCTAGGATTTTTATGATTGATTGTCATCATCTGATGGAAATAATGACTGAAATAGCTGAATACTTGAAAATTTAAAAAGTTCGATTGATAGACTTTTTTTTTTAAACTAATTCTGAATTTGGTTAAGAGGCAGTTTAGATCAGGAGCTCTTTCCAACTCTGTTTCTGGAATTCTGTGTTTTTGAGTATTGAATGTTGCATACCAGATTAGTTCTCTCTCTCTTCCTTTTCAGTAGACTATGTACTTAACAACAATAGAAAACAGCTTTACTTTTAGCTGTCTTAACTTATTCTAGCCTCCTTTCTAACTTGGCCTAACTTCATAGTTTATTTTGGCTGCAAAATCCTGCCCACTTTTTATCTGTTGTAAAAATGTATTTTTCCTTCAATGAGGGGAAAAAATGCAAGCGGACGCATATTTATTTTGGATTATCTTTTCCTCCCATTATTTTCATAACCCCTTGCCATTGCCTCTGCCAGTTTTGAAAAAAGTTGATTGAATTTGAGGGTGGCTGAAGCACTTTTTAATGTAGGAGTGGTTTGTGAAATGTGGGAGAATTCTAGCAAGTTCCTTCTCAAAGCATCATCCAGTAGCAGCTTACTGGTGATAGAGTACAGCTTACTAGTATCCCAGCTTACTATTCTGAAATAGTTGTAGGTTTTGAAAGAGTCTGCTAGAGTTTAAAAGACATTTGCTCCTTGAAAGCTATGACAAAACTAGACAGTGTATGAAGAAGCAGAAACACCACTTTGCCAACAAAGGTCCATACAAAGTCGTGTTTTTTCTAGTAGTCATGTACGGATGTGCGAGTTGGTCCATAAAGAAAGCCGAGTGCTGAAGAATTGATACTTTCGAACTGTGGTCCTGGAAAAGACTCCTAAGAATCCGTTGGACTGCAAGGGAATCAAACCAGTCAATCCTAAAGAAAATCAACCCTGAATTTTCATTGGAAGGACTGTTGCTGAAGCTCCAGTGCTTTGGTTGCATAATGCGAAGAGCCAACTCATTGCCAAAGATTCTGAGGCTGGGAAAAGACTGAAGGCAAAAGGAGAAAAGGGTGACTGAGGATGAGATGGTTAGATAGCATTATCGACTCAGTGGACATGAATTTGAGCAAACTCAAATTTTGACAGTGGAGGACAGAGTAGCCTGGTGGGCTACACTTGAGGGGTTTGAAAAGAGTTGGACACGACTTAGCGACTAAAGAACAATAAGAACAACTAGAGTTTTACTTTAGTGTAGAAATCGGGAAAAATTTGACATCCGAAAAAGACCTAGGTGTATGTAAGCCTCATTATACAACTAGATTTTCGTTCACTTTGCAAATTTGGACTTTATGAAGCTACTCTAAGGTGAGAAAAATGGTTTACAATCCTGCCAGTGTTGCCGCAGATTGATCTGTATAATGCAGAATCGTATTACTCCAGAAAAGCAGAAAACTATTGAGAGCGAGCTCTGGGAAGATGTCCAACAACTCTGCTTCTTATGCTTCAAAGACTTGCCGTCATGCGCTGGTGGTGGCGCGCGCTCCTCCCCGCCACCTCCCGGTTATAGAAGTGGTGCGTAGCATTTGGTCGATATATGAAAGAGTTGTTCCATTACCTAGAGATAGTTAAGATTTTGGTTTTCTTCTAGCCTTTTTCTTCCTTGTATGTGGTTTTTAAAAAAAAAAAAATACTGTTGATCAGATTATATAAACTGTTTTCTGCCTTTTTTCATTTAATTGTGTGTTCCCATGTAATACAGTTTTGAGTATTTTAAGGGATCACATAATTCTATTGCTTGGAGTTAACATATTTAACTAATTCTGTTAGTTAAAAAAAAAATTTTTTTTTTCCAAAATAAGGTTTTCCTCAATTTGATCCTTATTTCCTTGTGGTACAGTAAAATTACCAAGTTAAACTTTGAGAGTTTTCAAGTTTCTTTGTACACATCATAAAGTTGTATCTAAAATGCTTTGACTGCTTTATATTTCGTACCTGTCATCTGAGTAAGGGAATATTTTGCTGCATCTTTGTCATCAACAGGTGCTTTTGTTTTTCCTTCCGTTTCTTGTTTTATAGGTGGAAAAAGGCAGTGAAGTTATACCTCTCTTAGAAATGCTGTGATTGCCTGGTCCGTTCATAAGCTCCTTGGCCTTCGTTTTGGTCTGAACCCAGTTCTGGGGACTTCATGATCATCCCTTCAATATTGTTATCTAAGCTTTGTGTGTGTGTTAGACCACATCTGGAGTGGGGTCAATAAAACCCTGCTATCACTGAATAGTTAAGGATCTCCCGCACTGGAGGCAGACGCGTTAACCTCTGAGCCACCAGGGAAGCCCTTGCATTCACATCACTGAATAGTTAAGCAAACATTTGCAAATTCTCCATGAAGGAAAAAGAACACCCAACAGAGCTGTCCATGTGGATGGTGTTCTGTGCTAATCCCTTGTATGGTTAGCAGTTGCTTTTGGAGAACCAGTTTGTGCATCCAGAAGAGCCAGTCCAGACTTCTCTGCCCGTCCCCTCATGTTGTCTTTGCTTTTGACTGGAACTCAGAGGTTTGCAGCTAGTTGACAGGTTACATACAGACTTGCTTATTCAACTTCAGCTCCATATCTTCTAGATATATAGGTAAAACTCTTTATTTCAGTTTCTCTCCTTCTGGAATTTCATCCTGTGTACTGAAATGCTTCACTTATTGTAACTGACTGTATTGTAAACTCACGATCCTACCCGGGGAGGACTTGACTTTGATACTGTGGAGAGCACTGGTGCCAAAATCTTCAACAAGCAGTTGTCGTAAGAATAAAAAGAGCAGTTCTTCTAAATGCATTGGTAGAAATGGTCCCATCTGATATCAGATGGGTGAATCTTTTCTTAAATTCACTAGTTTTCAGTTACCTTAAGGTTGGTCAGGCGCACTCACAAAGGTGTCAGTAGGGTGGTGCATCAGAATTCTCACACACTTTTCATTTGTCCTAGGAAAACTGCTTTCTCAGTCATGCACTTATTCTTCTCATATGCAGTTGGAAGGTTACTTGCAACTCATTGGCCAGCCTCTAGCAAAGTAAATGATGGCTATTCAGAAGCCAAGGGTTAAGTTTAGGAATGGCTTAGTGTGGTGGAAATCGGAAAAAAAAAATTTTTTTTTTTTTAAACAGTGGTTTAAACAATGCAAGTGGATTTCACTAAAGGGACTGCAATAGCGGTTATGAGAGCCAACAGTATGATAGCAGGAGGAACTGCAAAAACATACTTCACTCTGAGCTCAGGCTCATGCCATTTGCAAGTCTGAACGTTCTGTTCAGGTCTTTATGTGGTTATGTTTTCACACATGTAAATCATCAGGAGTGGGTTGCTGGGGTAGGCTGTTTTGCAGAGTGGCTATACCGTCTGACGTTCCCATCAGCAGTACTAGAGGGTTTCATTTCTTCCCCCCACACTGTTGCCAACAGTTGTTCTTTTAAAGTAACAGCATTTACTTTAAATTTCATGTGATTGGTATATGGACTCTGTTAATCGTTTTCATTGTAGCTGTCTGGTGGGTGTGTATTGGTAATGGTTATTGACGTTGAGCATTTTTCCCTGTACTCATTTGCCATTTATTTTCTTTGATGAAGTACCAGTTGACCATTAAATTTTTTGTTAGGTTTTAAGAGTTCTTTATATATTCTGGATACAAATCATATATTTGATTTGCAGATATTTTTTCCTTCTCTGTGGCTTGTCTTTTCATTTTCTTACTGATGTCTTTGGGAGAGGAAAAGTTTTTAATTCTGGATAAGTCTAGCTTGTCATGTATTCTTTTATGCGTTCTGTACCTTTGACGTCATATGTAGGAGATCTTTGCTTTAGCCAAAATCATGAAGATTTTCTCCTACTTTTCTTCCAGAAGTTTTACACTTTGAGCTCTTTGGGTTTTGCCTGTGATCCATTTTTGTGTGTGACGCAAGCTAAGGGTTTAAGCTCTTTTTTTTTTTGCATGTGGATACTCACTTGTCCTAGCGTCGTTTGTTGAAAAGATTCTTAATAGCGGCTTTAAGCTGTGTTGCTGCCTCTCAGTCTGGGATTCACGAAAGAGCAGCAGCCTTCATTTCCTGGCTGAGTTAGGGCAAGAAGGAGGGAGGCGGTTTGTCTTGAGTCTTGGCCTTGTTGTGAGGAGATCTTGTACCATGGTTTGCTTGATTTTGATTTTGTCTATTAAGACATCCACAGTCTTTGTAAGCAGTAGAGTTTTAGGCAGCTTGGCTTTAGTTAAGATGATGCTTGCTCTGTTATCCTCTAAGGGTGATTATGGAATCTTATTTTAACACACAGTTTGGGTTGGATAAGCCTGGGATAGTACAAGCTAACTTGCACATTTGTTAAAACTAGTTCTAATAGGAGAGTGATGAAACCCTACTGAAAACATTTTTTCTTTTTCAAAACAGTTGTTTCTAACTGTGTAAGTGAAATAGCTTATTATAGAAACTTGGAAATTATCAAAGAATAAAAAAAAACCTTTCTTTCCTCACCACTATCAACCTGGTTTTGGTACTGCCAGTTACTTTAAATTTCATGTGGTTGGTATATGGACCCTGTACAGTGTAGTTTTGGGCAACAGTATTTTGGTCTCCTGATGAATTCAGGCCTATCTTCTTGCATTTCTCCTGGGAAGTGAACAGATGAAGAGCTAATGCTTGGTGAGAATCTGTTGTGAGCCAAGCCTTGTACCCCATAAAGCTCCATGAAGTATTAAAATTACATGATGTGTTATTTAAAATATTATTAAATTTTAAACAATTCAGCTTTAAAAATTTATTTCCCCTCTCCAACTTCCTTACCTCCCCCTTGCTTTTTTAGTCTTGGGTTAAATTATTTGCCCAGTGTCTTTCAGTGAGTGTGATCAACCTGAATATCGGGGGGAAAGTGTGAGCATCATTCATTTAAAATAGTTAACCTGCATTTTCTTTCATGGTTGGAAAAGTTTTAAAAGCAAGAGGATGAAATAGTTCTTTTGTTCCTTTTCTTGTCCTGTTCATGTGGCCTCCCTTTTATTGTTGTCTGTCAGAATTAGAAGTTCCTGGTCTCCTTATGTCCTGCTCAAATTAAGGCTTCTACTCTCTCTGCCACTCCCTGCAGCTCCAAGAGCCTTAGTTCTAACTTTGGTATTTGTTAACTAAATAGAAAGATAAAGAAGAGAGCTAGGATTTTTAACAAGGAAAATCTCTTGAATTGGATTGATTTCATCAGTAATTTTAGTTAGCATTAACTAATAACTAGATGTTGACTACCAGGCAAGCCTCTCCATTTCTTCATCTCCAAAATGAATCAGCTACTCCCCATAGACTTTTCTAGCGTACGTTAGCTAGATTTTTGTGTTCGTGGAACCATGAAATTTAATACATTTCTGTTGATAGGGTTGGGAGTAATTGCCATAAGGATCAGTATTGAAAGAACCTCTGTCTTTTCCTGCGTGTGTGGGTGCTCAGTTGTGTCTGAGTCTCTGTGACCCCATCCATGGACTGTAACCCACCAGGCTCCTCTGTCCATGGGATTTCCCAGGCAAGAATGCTGGAGTGGGTTGCCATTTGCTCCTCCAGGGGCTCTTCCCGACCCTGGGTTTGTACCCACATCTCCTGTGTCTCCTGCATTGGCAGATAGATTCTTTACCAGTGAGTCACCTGGGAAGCCCCTGTTTTCTCCACAGTATCCTTAATTCTCAAATCATCATACTATTTGCATTGGAGTTAATGGGTAAAAAGTGTCAATTCCAGTGTACTCTGTCTCGGATACTTGTAATCTTGGAGTCTCGTGTTTCTTCCTTCTTGTTGAGGAGGTATTTATGACTGTCAAGGCCTTCTTGACAGCCAGAACTTCCATTGACGCCCTCATTTTATCAGGTAGCGTAGGTTACTCTAATCTTTTGCTTATGCTGTTGCCATAGTATCCTGTCTGGAAACAGAAAGGTGGTTGATAAGTTTGTACAGGAATCCAGATTTTTCCCCCTCATTGACATTTGCCAGAGATTTATTTTTTTTTTCTCTCGTGATTCAGGCCAAGGCCTGGGGGTATAATTAGTGCTAAGGGTTGGGGGTGGGGTGGGGGGAGGTGGCATGTTTGGACTCTGGACAGTTAAAAGCAGAGTCTTTTTATTAACCCACTCTGTTAATCACTAAACTGTTTTGTTGGTGATTTAAGACTTTCTGCTTGAACCATCTGCTTGTCATAGGAATTACATCTATTCCTGACAAATGTCATGTTTGAGCTGAACATATAGAACTAAGACTGGAGCATCTTCCTGCTTCTTGGTGTATCAGACTCATTAAAACAAAACAGAAAGCAACCGAAGACAGTGGGCTCCAGCCACTCTTAACATATTTAGACCAGTGGATCAGAGTGAACAATGATAAAAGGTGGTTCTGGAGATGCGGAAGAGAAATTCTAAAGGAAATAAGCAGGGCTCTTATTCTAATGCCAGTGAACCTCTGACTTGGTTGCAGGAGGCATCCACATGGGAATAGGAAGTTGTTGAGAGTAAAACCCTCAGTTTGCACTGATTGTTGTTTTTGCTCCTCACGTGTTCAGAAGAACTGGGGAAAAAAAGCTGTCAGTGGTTGACTGAAATACCACCAAGCTCAACAGTGTCTGTCTAGGATGTTGGAGGGGAAACGCGGAATCTGGTTTTACCTTTTTCAGAAGACACTGGCCCGTGTAGGCTTTGTGGAAAAGGTATTACAATTTAGGTACAATTTAGTGAGGTTAACACGGAATCCTGCAGCACGTCCTGGTGATCAGATTTTGTTCTGGGTGGGCTTCTGCTTTCCATTTTTGAACCTCTTCCTTTCCGGCCACGTTCTCTCCCAGCTCCTGTGCCCTGGAGTTTTTCTGTTACCACAGAATAGTTAACTGTTCCTTTTTTTTTTTTTAACAAAAAATTAGCGTCTTTTTTATTATTGTTGTTTTGACATGCACACACTGCTATATTTTTTCATTTTTGGTTAATTTATTTTTGGCTGTGCTAGGTTTTTGTCGCTGCGCACAGGCTTTCTGTAGTTGTGGCCAGCGGGGGCTACTCGCAAGTTGCAGAGCAGAGGCTCTAGGGCGCCCGGGTTTCAGTACTTGAGGCACACGGGCTCAGTTGCTCCGTGGCATGTGTGATCCTTTGGGACCAGGGATTGAACCTGTGTCCCTGCATTGGTAGGCTGGTTCTTATCCACCGGGCTGCCAGGGAAGCCCTAGTTAAGTCTTCATGTGGCACTGTCATCGGGCATCAAAGGCAGAGCGTGTTTGCACAGCGTCCTGCATACTGTGTTCCCGTCTCACATCTTGCCTTCTCTTGCAGTATTTGAGACTTGAACTCTTCCCTACTTTTCCCTCACCTTCCACATGCTTTCTCAAATCTCTTGTCTTCTGATCTCTGATAAGTACTGGGAAATATCTGATCAAGACAGTTCTCTGGTATGAGCCTCTTTGAGGTTATTTACATTGTTTTAATTGGCTCAGACGGTAAAGCGCCTGCTTTACCATGCAATGTGGGGGACCCGGGTTCAATCCCTGGGTCGGGAAGATCCCCTGGAGAAAGGAAATGGCAACCCACTCCAGTATTCTTGCCTGGAAAACTCTATGGACAGAGGAGCCTGGTAGGCTACAGTCCATGGGGTGGCAAAGAGTCAGACACGACTGAGCAACTTCACTCACTCACGTTGTTTTAAAGATGTCGGATAGTTTTAATCAATACTCAGCATAGTTCATGTGCCTTGTTTTTGAAGTCCGCACAACACTGAAGAAAGTGGTAACAGCTTGGCACTTTACCGTCTCTAAACCAACATTTCTAGAACTCACAGTGGAAGTTACGGGTTATAATGATACTCCTGAGAGTCAGCCTAGAGAAAACTTGATTGATATGTTCTTTTTTTGGAACAGAAATGTAAACTAATATATCTTAGAATTTTTAGTGATTGTTGATGCAGGAAATTTGTTATTGAAGGTAGTCTGTATCTTGAAACGTCATTAAATTCTGTTTTCCTGTCTGCTTGTCATATTATGAAGATAGTTTATATAGAAGTATAGTCTGTATAAATTCATGTAATTACATCTTCCTTTGGGCTCCCACAGCACTGTAATTTACCTTAGACTGACTTGGGATGAGAGATACTAACTGTGGAAAAAAAGCCAGTTTATAATTAAATTAATAAAGGTACTAATGGGACAGAGCCAGAGTATTCACATTTGTCTTATTGTAAATGGCGCTACCTGATGTTTTTTTCTCTATGTATTTGGCTTGCTGCTGCTGCTAAGTCGATTTAGTCGTGTCCAACTCTGTGCGACCCCATAGACGGCAGCCCACTAGGCTCCCCCGTCCCTGGGGTTCTCCAGTCAAGACCACTGGAGTGGGTTGCCATTTCCTTCTCCAATGCATGAAAGTGAAAAGTGAAAGTGTAAGTTGCTCAGTCGTGTCCAACTCTTAGCGACCCCATGGACTGCAGCCCACCAGCCTCCTCCGTCCATGGGATTTTCCGGGCAAGAGTACTGGAGTGGGGTGCCATTGCTTAACTATTTGGCTTAGTTATAGAAATACCATGATTGATGCGCAGCCTGGAATTGCTAGAGTTGCAATGACAGCAGGATCTAAAGATCTTGATACAGTTTGGCGCTCTCGAATTTGACCTTACTGTGAAGAAAGCAAGGAATCCTTGGGAGGGTTTCATCAGAGAATTGCCACACAAATCGTAATCACATTGTGGAGAAGCTGAGCCTTGTGATAACTGGTGGTTATGCTTAATGGTAGGGAGAACAGTAGGGAAGCTATATGGTCCAAGAGCTAGGGTTAGGATTTGGGTAGGAGGAACAGATACAGAGACAGTGTAAGCTCCAGTACTTTGGCCACCTGATACAAAGGACCAACTCATTGGAAAAGACCCTGAGGATGGCAAAGATTGAAGGCAAAAGAAGAGGGCAGCAGAGGACGAGGCAGTGCTGAGATAGCATCACCAACTCAGTGGACATGAGTTTGAGCAAACTCGGGGAGATAGTGGAGGACAGGGACGCCTGATGTGCTGCAGGCCACGGGGCTGCTAAGTCGGACACGACTTAGAGACTGAACAACAACAGCAGAGGTAAAGCAGAGCTTGTTGAGAAACTGTAGGAGGTGAAGGAGAGGGAAATCAGTGTATGGGAGAACTTGAGGGGAGGCCATTAATGCGGGGGAAGGACTGAGTGAGAGTGTGGGAGATGGGTTGGTAGGGAGCGTTCATGGGGAGTAGGATGTCTGGCAGGCTGTTGGCAGTTAGGAGGGTGTGGAGCTTTTAAGTTAGAGCTAGGGAGTCAATGTCAAGAGCACCCTGCATGTGAGTGATGGTTGAAGCTGAGGGAGTGGGGTGGGAAAAATATTTGTTGGCTGCGAGGGCTGTCTGGAGGTAGCGAGTTGTTGCCTTTTCTTCCTCCACGTTTTGCCCAACCCTTCCTAAAGCGCTGGGCTCTGATGAGAATTTAACTTAAAATCCATCGTATCGTTAATCATTGAATAACTAGATGACAGCATAAATATTTGGGTTTCAGAATGTACTCTGTGGAGGCAGTCCTGCCTGATGAATAAGAGCGTAAACTCTAGAGCCAGAATGCCTGGGCTGTCTACTTACTGGTGTGTGACCTTGGACAGTGTCTTCCACCTCTGTTGCTCCACTGCCTCTTTTGTAAAGCTGAGATAAAAATGATTATCACAAGGGTTAAATGGTTTCTTACGTTAAAGCCCTTATACCAGAGCTTGATATGTCATAAGCTCAAGCTGCACTTAACTAGCTATTGTCATCATACACTTTGATATGTGTTCTAAATGATTCCAGTGGTGATCCGGTACATTCAGAGTCAGTAACTCGCAGTTAAAGATTACTCTCCCCAGGTCTTTTTCCCTTGCCAGTAACTTTAAAAACTAATGCCCAGACATGGATTTGAATTTCTTTTCCTCTTTTCGCTTGCTGCGCCTTGGGCGAAGTTGGAGCAGCTCTGTGTCCCTCTTGCTTGTAGATGAGAGAGGAAGTGTAGCCACAGCAATAGTAGATCTTGAGCCTGTCTTTCTTCTCCTCCCTCCTCATTCTGCTCTTTCTGCCTGTGTGGATGCTGCTGTCAGCCCCTACATGGGCTGTTTGGGGCTTGAAGATGAGCTGCTATTCATTGAACTTTGTACTTTTAATCCTCCAGTCAGCTGCTGGAATCACTAGAAATTTCAGAAGGAGGCCGGTTAAGTAAAAGTAGTATTTTGTGTCAGGCAGACTGGCCTTGGTAATGTGGGAGGTTGGGTGGGTGGTCAGGGTTTGAGTCCCACCCGGTTCTACTGTTGAACACGTTACCTTTTAGGGCCTTATTGTCCTTCTCTATAAGAGAAAAGGGATGGGGTCTTCATTATCAGCATTTCCATCAAGCTCTGATAATGTCATTCTTAGAAACAGGACTCAAAAGTTAAGTGTATCCTAGCAAAATGGCACCCCATTCCAGTACTCTTGCCTGGAAAATCCCATGGATGGAGGAGCCTGGTAGGCTGCAGTCCATGCGGTCGCTGAGGGTCGGACATGACTGAGCGACTTCACTTTGACTTTTCACTTTCATGCATTGGAGAAGGAAATGGCAACCCACTCCAGTGTTCTTGCCTGGAGAATCCCATGGATGGGGAGCCTAGTGGGCTGCCGTCTATGGGGTCGCACAGAGTCGGACACGACTGAAGCGACTTAGCAGCAGCAGCAACAAGAAATGTAGAAAATAAGGAAGCGGATGTAACAATGTTTAATGTTTTATCTTTTTAGTAGCGGATTCACGTCACCATAGCTTGATCATCTGGTGCAGCAAAGAATCAGGTTTGGGGAAAGGCACATGTTCGCAGCTTCGTGGTGTTTGAGGGGAACATGCTTAGTTTTTTGGCATGTGCTTTTGAGAGGTGTACCTGAAATGTGGGATAGTTACTCAATGTTAGCTCAGTTTTCAAGGAGTTTTCATGAAGACTTTTTCTATTGTGTTGCTCAACTGGTATTTTTCAATATTGACTCAAATGGAGAAGTCACTTAAACAGTGCTCCTGGCAATGTATACCATTCATCAGTTAATCAGCACCTGGGGATCCACTGTGTGACTGTCACAGAATTGAAAGTCTCGATGGCGCGCATGAGTCTGTGATTCTCTCCTTACTCCTCTCAATAACTGGCATCACTGTCAGTCTGTGTCATGTGACACAGAAATCTAGAAATCATCCTTGATCCTCCCTTTTTCTTACTCCCTGTTTATATTACATTTATCAGCAGATCCCGTGTTTAGTATCCATGTATCTGTCATCTGCCCCCTTCTTTCAGTCTTCGTCACTCTCCCCCTAGCACTGGCTGTTCCTGCTTAGCTGAATTACTGCACAGCGTTCTAGCTGGAGTCTCTGTGTCCACTTCCTGCCTTCTTTCACGTCTTCCCATTACATAAACAAGTGAGCCTTTTAAAATAAAAATCTAATTATGACCCTTACTTTTAAAATAGAGACCAAAGTAGTTGGCAGTAGGCCCTGTATGGTCTGGCCTCTACACTCCTTTCCAGCCTCATTTCAACCCACTTAACGCTCTCCAAGCCTCATTTCACTTTTCTTGTTTGATCTCCTAAAAGCTGTCAAGAAATTGAGCCAGATCACTATTGATAAAGGAGAAATTGTTGGTTATCCAAAGTCACAGGTCTTTTTCTACATATGTTGACAAGGTAGGTTTCTTCTCTCTTCTCTCTGTTCCTTTGGGAGTTTTGATGTAAATTCTGGGTGTTTTTGAAGTAGAAGTGCAGGGTTCATTTAAACTTATATTAAATTTCATCTCAGTACATTTGGTCTCTCATGTATTTCTTGGTCCACCCTTTTAGTCTTTCAGGGTTTGTGGATCTTCACTCTTAACTTTCAGTATATCAGTGTTCTTAATGAATCTCAGGTAGTCAGTATATTGGATTGTTTTATCATTAGCTATTTCAAGCCCTTGGTAAAAGTGTTCACCAGAATTGGACAGAGGCGGGGTAGGGAAGAGTTGCAGTTAACTCTAATAGAACCTTGTTCCTTGTAGCCATTCATTTGGTTATTCCTTTTGCTTTGTTGTTGAAACTGTTGTAGGGTTAGGATGGAAACAGTGGATTATGGGGCACATTCTACCCCTCCTAAAATGTTTCCTTAAATTCCTGGAACATGCTATAGCCTAGAAGCATACCCTGTGGCTTCCAAAATACAGACAAAATCATGTACTGGGAGATGGAGAATTTTAGTCACCGTTTGCTTATATCTGAGGCTGCCAGATTTCATTTTGTTCACAGCATTATCATGGGAGATTTGGGCAGGTGTTTTGTTGAAATTCAGACCCACTATCAATCCCTAGGATGAAAAAAATGATGCTAAAAAAACAGAAACCAAGCCACAAACTGTCTTGGGTGTCTTAATTGTGGCTGTATGCTGGGTGTATTTCCCCAAGGCTTACAAAACATCCCTTTAACAATCTGTGTCTGATATTGGGATAAAATTCAATAGATTACAGTTTATGGAATCTGCTTTCTTACTGCAAACTGCCATTGTCTGTGTTTAATCTCCAATCTCTTTTATTCTTTTTTAAAAAAATTTTATTGAAGTATAGTCGAGTAACAGTGTTGTGTTTCAGGTGCACATACAGAAATTCAGTGATACATGTACATATATTCACTCTTTTTCAGACTCTTTTCTCATGTGGATTATTACATCTCCTTTATTTTAAATAGTCTTTCAGGACTTGGGAAGTCTCTCTTTCTAGCCTGGGACAAACTGCTCTAAGTCAGACACTCTTACAGTGTCTCCCTGTCTTGGGCTGTTAATTTTTGTCTTTGCTATAAATAATGAAGCCTGACGTTCATTCTGATCGGGAGAAAAGAAGGAAGTAAAATGGATAAGGAGTTCTTGTGTGTACTTCCTTTTGTACACCACCACTCTGAGCAGTGGGTCTTAGATCTTCCATCCTTGTCTTATCTCAAACATAGAAAACCTGAAGAGACTTTTTGTAGTCCCAAGGCGTTTTCCCAACCTTCAGGTCGTTTTTGGAGTAAAGAATTTTAGGCTTTGTGCCTTTCTACTCTAAACAGTTGTAAGTTCACCCTTCTTGTTGTAAGCAAAAAATCAGAAGTGTTTGATTGTTCAGTCACTCGGCCATATACACTGAACATTTTAGTTAAACAGGCCTTTCTGCTTTGGGTTGGAGATGACAATTAATAAGGTGTTAGAGATGAAAGCTAATCCTGACCACTCCTCCTTCATCAGAATCCAAATAATCAGGACCGTGCTGCCTCAGAATCCAGGGGAGACTGCCTCATTTTCTGTTTTCTTCTTGCTCAGGTTGGCAGCTTTCTTCCCTACACTGAGTCTGTGGCTCATGTAAGACCACTGCCCGTGAGCTTATGTTGTAATCAATTCCCTCAGAGTTCCGTGAAGGTTCCAGCTCTGGGGAGATGCTCCTCAGTCCATGCAATACTGTAATCTATAGTAACTACAATTTACTACCTACTGTGTGCCAGGCATTCTACGTAAATTTGCTTGCTTAATCCTCCAGGAACTGGAATTCTCCAGGCCAGAATACTGGAGTGGGTAGCCTTTCCCTTCTCCAGGGGAACTTCTCAACCCAGGGATCAAACTCAGGTCTCCCGCATTGCAGATGGATTCTTTACCAGCTGAGCCACAAGGGAAGGCCAGGAATACTGGAGTGGGAAGCCTATCCCTTCTCCAGAGGATCTTCCCAACCCAGGAACTGAACCAGGGTCTCCTGCATTGCTGGCGGATTCTTTACCAATTGAGCTGTCAGGGAAGCCCAGTCCTCCCAACAGCTTTGTAAGAAATGTATGGCCCCCCTTTTATTGACTCGGGACTGGAAGCTTAGAGAGATCAAATGAGTTGCCCCAGACCTCATTGAAATAATCTGTTTGATACTTGTGTGTTTCTATCAGTTTTTAAGAAACTGACTTACCTGAAATAGAGGCATACCTGGAGTTCTAACTTAGGTCTGTTTGACCTCCAGAGTAAGTGATTTTTCTTACTGCTGTTGGGGGCCTACTGCACGTGGTATGTTGCTTTGAGGATGTGAGATGGAAGCAAACACATTCTTGGCCTCTGAAGACATTTTGAAGAATAATGGCAAGGGGAGCCATTAGGAGTTTTAGGGGAGGCTGTACCTTTCTTTTGGAGAAGGAAATGGCAACCCACTCCAGTGTTCTTGTCTGGAGAATCCCAGGGACGGGGAAGTCTGGTGGGCTGCCGTCTATGGGGTCGCACAGAGTCGGACACGACTGAAGCGACTTAGCAGTAGCAGCTACCTTTCTTTGGGAAGCAGTGGGCTGAATCTGTGCTAATGAGTGTGCGGAGTTGGATCCGTAGTTGATGCAGCTGGACGTTACCTGTCTCAGCGCCGTGTTGTTGCAGCCGTCTGTCTGTCTGTCTGTCTGTCACTCTCCGCTTGGTCACGGCTCAGGCCTTGTCCACTGCCGACCTGCGGGGTGATAACAGAATGGTGGCCTGTATTTTAGGCTCTTCATTTACAATGTCTGTCTTCACATACAGAACCCCAGCCCCTGGTGGAGGGTGACTTTGATTTTTATCTATGTTGCTAAATTGTCACGAATGCCCTGTTTGACTTTTCTAAGCCGAGGGGTCAAGAAAAGAGATTTGAATGTTTGCCAAATAGAAGTAGGTTAATGGACGACGCCTCTGCCTTAAGCAGTTTTGAGGAAAATACTAACTTTTAAGTATTCCTTAAAAATAAATATCCCCTTTATTTTTGGTGATGCTCATTATGGAAATCTGGAATATGCAGAACGTATGGACTTACTATGGAAGTATTAGAATATGAAGTAGAAGAAATGAAAATTACCCATAATCTCACCTTCCAGGAATAATCACTGAACGTTTGAGTCTGTTCCCTCTGTCCCTGCTATATGTCTGAGAAAGCTGCATTTCTATATTCTGATTTTTATCACTTTACATTATAAGGAATTCACACACTATTGAGTTCCTCGTATGGTTTAAATAACCTTAATCATTTTCCTGATGTTAAATAGGTTATTCTAGATTTCTTTTGTCATAAAGAGTTGGACTTGACTGAAGTGGCAGAGCGCGCATGCACGTGATTGTCATGAACTCCATTGTCAAGAGCTATGACTTGTCTATATCAAGGGTGCTGCAAAGCCAGCATGTCTAGTTAACTCATGTATTACCCCCAAGTTACCACCTGCTCATCTGCTTTTTCCCTAAAAGCACCATTGTCCCAGTCGTCAAGGTAAAAGTAAGTCTTCCTAGACTCCTGATTAGTCTTCACTACTGAGGATATCTGATCACTAAATTCTAGCTAGGCTGCCTTTCACAAAATCTGTTTTCTGCTTGCCATTCTTATTATTATATTTAAACTCACTAGTTGTTGCCAGGACAATTGCAGTAGTCTCTCAACTTCCTACTTAGAGACTGTTACCTCTTCAAGGCTGTTTTCACATAATGGCTGGAAGTTACACTTCGGCATACACATCACGCTCTTTTATTGCTTACAGGCTTTAATAGGGTTCTCATTGCCTGGAGAGTGAAGACTGAATTTCTTAATAGTCTAGAATTGTTTCTTCATATCTTTCTGGTCTTACCTCCTGTCTGTCTCTCTCTCACACCCAAACACACCACAACACATACTCAGTCAACAGACACTCATATAATCACAGCGCTTGTATGAACTTATAATATGCATACCATTTGCACATGCTGTTGGTCTGCTGGAGACTACACAGCTCCTCACATAGCTTGTTGTGGTTGCTTAGTTGTGAAGTCGTGTCTGACTCTTTTGTGACCCCATGGACTGTAGCCCGCCAGGCTCCTCTGTCCATGGGATTCTCCAGGCAAGACTACTGAAGTGGGTTGCCATGCCCTCCTCCAGGGGATCTTCCCGACCCAGGGATCAAACCCACATCTCCTGCATTGGCAGGCGAATTCTTTTTACCACTGAGCCACCAGGTTAAGCCCCTCAGCTTGATACGTTTCTTATAGGATAGAGCTGAGTTCACTCGTGTCACTGTTCATGCACCGTGGCAGCCCATGCTGGCCAGAAGCACCTCTCTCACTTCATGTTTATTGAACCTTTTATGAGACTGCCTATGATAGACAGACTGATGGCCCCCCGGAGATGTCCACATCTTTTTCTGTCTGTGAATAAGTTACCTTATGTGGCAGAAAGGACACTGCAGATATGATTAAGGACCTTGAAGTGGGGAGAGTACTTTGAATTATCCAGGTGGGCCAGTCTAACCACAGGGGTCCTTAAAAGCATAGAATGTTTCCTGACTGTGGTGTGTGTGTGTTAGTCACTCACTCATGTCCAACTTTTCTTGACCCCATGGACTGCAGCCCTCCAGGCTCCTCTGTCCAAGGAATTCTCCAGGCAAGAAAACTGGAGTGGGTTGCCATTTCCTTCTCCAGGGTGACTGGCCAGAGGGGGATTGAATAAGGGTCAGAGAAGTTTGATTTTGTTTACTTTGAAGGTGGAGGGAAAGGGCTGCAGCCAAGGGATACAGGCACCCTCTAGAAGCTGCAAAAAATGACGGGACAGATATTCCCCGAGACCCTTCAGAATGGGATGCAGTCCTGTCCTCCCGCCACTTTGGTCTGTAGCCGGTGAGAGCCATGTTACTGGATTTCTAGCCTACAGAACTGTAAAGTAAGACTTTCTGTTGTTGTTTTACAGCGCTAGGTTTGTGGTAGTTTTCTCATGGAAGCATGAGAACTATCATCCATTGTGTCTTATTGTGCTATATGTCTGCTTTCACGTCTTTTTCACCAGGTTTAAGCTCTGTGAGAGCAGGACTATGTTGATTTTCACCTCTGTCCTCAGCATGTAGTACGAGTGCCAACACGTTGTCAACACCCAACAGTTTGAGCACACGAACTGGCTAATACAGTGACAGCGTTGCTCTGTCAGGCCTGACTCTTGTGACCCCGTGGTCTGTAGCCTGCCAGGCTCTGTCCGTGAATTCTCCAGGCAAGAATCCTGGAGTGGGTAGCCATTCCCTTCTCCGGGGGATCTTCCCAACCAGGGGATTGAACCTGGGTCTCCTGTACTGCAGGCGGATTCTTTACCGTCTGAGCCACCAGGGAAGCAGTACTCGTGTCCTTCTTGTGTCCATCTTCTAGGATTTTTGCCACATAAATTCCCCAAGCCACTTTTTGAGTTAATATTTTCTCATTTTAAATAGTTTTTCTGTCTCCTTTTCCCTGTTAACTTACTTTTCTACTGCTCCTGTTTTTTCCTCTAGCTCTCTCTCTCTTTTTTTTAATATTTGGTCAGGGGCAGGAGGGTGCACACAGTGTGGCCTGTGGGATCTTAGTTGCCCAACCAGGGATCAAACCTGTGCCCCAGCAGTGGGAGCACAGATTCTTAACCACTGAATCACTAGGGAAGTCCTTCTGTTCCTGTTTTCTTTAACTATGGTGGTTCCTTTCCTGTTTTTTTTTTTTTTTTTTTTGCTTCCAGTACAGTCTGTCTTACATCATTTGCAGGTGACAATTTAGAATAGCATTGTCCCTTAGGAGAGAATCTTGTATAGATACAGTCTTAATCAGTCCTTCTTTACAGGTAGTGTGTACTTCTTTCTCACAAATCTGAACCAAAATTTTACTTAAGTAATTTCTATAAATGAAACAATTACTGATTTTCCCACTCTTTTTGTTAAACTGCATTCCGTGTAAATCTAGCATGAATTTCTGGTCCACTTAGCCTGTCATTTATCAACCATAAATTCTTGGTAAAATACAAGAACAGTATAAAGGTACTAGAGAGCAACCAACAGAGTGGATTCTGTAGGGCAGTTGACTTGTGGAAGCTTTCAGTCCGTGGGTGATTTCTCATTTTTAAGTTCATAGGAAAGCCCTAGTATTTATATTTTTGGCTTGTATCACCAGAAGGCACAGTTCAGAACAATCATAGCCATTGAACAGGAAGGAACAATTCAGGAGAGGAGAGAGCCCCAAGAGGAGGTGCCCCAAATTCTATGTAGAAATTGTATTCAGACTCTGCCTGACCCCTGATCCATGCATGAACAGGGCAGCCAAGCTAAGGCTTAAACTGTAGATGGGGGTTGCCATCCAAGATGCAGAAGTTTGTCGTCTGAGTTCAATTAGCTGCTTGCTAAAACAAACAACAAAAACAGAGATTCTTTGGAGGAATTACATAATTCAAAGCCTCTGTAGTATCCAGGATATGTTCTAAAATTACTCAAAATGTGAAGTAACAGGAAAGTGACCCATTCTCCAAAGAAGTCTGATCAGTGGAGATTGATCCCAGTATGTCCCAAATCTTGGGTTGAGGGGAGGAGGGTTTTTAAGCAGCTGTTGTTACTATACTCAGTTATGTACAGGGAGATCTACTTGTAATGGAAAACTATGAAATCTCAGAACCAAAATAGAACGTATGAAGAAAACCTGTCTGAAATAAAAACTTTAAAAGATAAGTCTAACGGAAGAGGATAGACCAAAGAATCACCGAACTTCTAGATCAGCAGAAAGAATCCAAAGACCAGAGAGCTGAAAGACTGAAATGGAAATGAACAGAACCACTGAGCCCTGGGGCAGTTTTTAAAGGGCCTGTAATATGCCTGCAGTAGAAGTTCCAGAAAGAGGAGAGGAGGAGAATGGGACAGAGTTATTTGAGGGAATATGGATACCAGTATTGACTAAATTTAGTGAATTAACCAGAAATCATTACTGTTTGACATTGTTTATGAGAAGAAAGGGAAAGGGGGTGATGGCCGTAGAGCCCAGGAAGGATTGAGGCCATCTCGCCCTCCTTTCTCCCGAATGTCGGGTCTTACCTTACCTGACTGATGTCATCCCTAGGGCGTTTGTTTCTGGGCCTTTCAGGTCTACACTGTCAGGAGATCAGGAGGTTAATTTGCAGCCAGGACTGAATTGCAGAGTGGGACCATCGAGTGGTTTTTGAAACGCGCGAGGGCTGCTTTCTTGGGGAGGTCTGCAGTGAGCACTGGGTCCTTTTGTGCGTGCACTTTGCCTGTCTTCTTGGCTTTCCTTTCCTGCTGCCCTCTTGTTTCTGAGAAAAGAGCCCGATGCACATGAGCTGGACTGGCTACGCCAAAGGCAGTGAGTCCTGTTGAGATCCCAGTCAGCTTTGGCAGAGTCCAGCCACGTGGGAGACCTTGGTCGGGTCTTTGCTTTCCTCTCCTAGATGCTGATGCTGGGGGCAGGGCTTGGACTCATTTGGTAATGAGTCAGTGTTAATGTGCCTCAACTGAAATGTGGAAGCCACAGTCCTGTAATTCTGACCTTAACCTTTAAAAAAAAAGAAGTCTGCCAGCATGCTCACATCCAGCTAGTGTGCACTGGTGAGACCGTGCTGATTGTTCAAAGTTTGAAATACTGCCCCAAGCCCTTGTTCCCATCCTCCTCGCTCTGTCTGCCCATGGAAACCACGCTCCCCCTGAAGCTGGCCACCACTGACTCACCCACCTGTGACCCAGCAGCCGAAGGGGTCAAGTCTGGCATGAGGGCTAGGTGCCTCTGCTAGGCTTTATCAGACTAGTGAGTTCCTTGGCCATAAATTTCGCAGCCTCGGCCTGTCTGTCCCTCTAGTTCTCACGTCCATCCATGTGAGTGCAGCAGTATGTGTCCTATATAGGCCTTGGAAATTTGGGGAGATAGTGTGGTCTAAGGATTAAAAAGGAGTTTTGGAGTCAGACTGACCCCAGAGTCTACCGGTTTTGTGCAGGATGTCTTTAGATAAGTTCCTTGAACCCTGACGTCCATTTTCTTGTAGAATAGGGATAATACCCATCGAAGCTTAAAATAATCTGTATATGCTAATTAATTTAATTTAATTGATTTAAATAAGATAATATGGTAATAGGCTTCTTGGTTTCATCATAGCTGTTAGGTCATCTCTAATTTTGTACATTTTTGTGTAATTCTGTTTTATTTAATTAATTAATTTTACAGGAGGACTCTAAAACCGATAGTTTTTCTCATTCTTACCTATCTTTACAGAGAGCTGACTGATGATGTTCAGAGGTACAGTTGGGTTGCCCAAGAATATGCAGTGATTTTGGAGCCCAAGAAAGTAAAGTCTACCGATGTTTCCATTGGTTTCTCCATCTATTTGCCATGAAGTGATGGGACCGGGTGCCATGATCTTTGCTTTTTGGATGTTAAGTTTTTTTTAAGACAGCTTTTTCACTCTCCTCTTTTACCTTCATCAAAAGGCTGTTGAGTTCTTCACTTTCTCCCGGAAGGATGGTGTCATCTGCATACCTGAGGTTGTTGATACTTCTCTCTTGATTCCAGTTTATGCTTCATCCAGCCCAGCATTCTGCATGATGTACTCTGCATATAAGTTAAATGAGCATGGTAATAATATACAGCCTTGATGTACTTCTCCTTTCCCGATTTGGAACCAGTTTGTTGTTCCATGTCTGGTTCCATCTGTTGCTTCTTAACTTGCATACAGGTTTCTCAGCAGATAGGTAAGGTGGTCTGGTATTCCCATTTCTTGAAGAATCTTCCAGAGTTTGTAGTGGTCCATATAGTCAAAGGCTTTGGTGCAGTCAATAAAGCAGAAGTAGATGTACTCTGCTACCATTCAGATATAGATTAAGTACGAACCTCTTTCAACCCAAGGACACTGTGACTATTAAGCAGCATGTATTAAATAACACAGCGGATCTGTTTTAATAACCATGCATGTAAACTTTGGCCAGGACACCTTCGATCCTAAACAGAAAGTCTCAGAATACTAGCCTGGGGATTATAGTTTGTTATATAGGGGAATAAACTGATGCCTAGAGAGATTAAATGGCTCGTACAAGGTTTTTCTAAATTCTTACTTAGCTTACAGATTTTTAAAAGTAGCTTTTCCCTGTTCAAAATAACTTCTCTCCTGCCTCTCTGCCTTTGCCGTTATAACTAATGAAGTCGGTGTGTCCTAATCAATTTTTTGGAGATATTTGTCTTCCTGAGTTGTAGGAATTCTTTATATATTCTGAGTACATGTCCTTTGCCAGATATGTTTTCCAAAGAACAGAAAGAAGTTACTGATTTTGTTAGCAGTTATCGTTTTGTTTTGTTTTTTTTTTCTCTCGTTAATGTTTTTTGTGTTCTGTATAAGAAATCTTTGCCAAACTGAAGGTCACGAGCATTTTCTCGTGTGTTTCCTGTGAGAAGTTCTCTCTCTCAGATTTAGGTTTTCGGTCTGTTGGAGTTAACTTCTACAGCTGATGTGAGGTAAGGGCTGACATTCATTGTTTGCTTAAGGATACCCACTTGTTGCAGCACCATTTGTTGGAAAAAACCCATCTTTTCCTTCCCGAATTACTTTTTGTGTGGGTCTTTTTCTGGGGTATCCTGTTTCTTTGGTCTTTATCCCTCTCCTTAGACCAGTACTAACCCTGTGTTAGTTAAGATAGCTTTGTGGTTAAGTCTTGAGGATGGTAGTGTAAACCCTCCAACTTTGTTCTTTTTCAAAATTCATATGGATATTTTAGGTCATTTGCATTTTCATGTGCATTTTCATATCATCTTGATTTCTGTAATGAATACTGCTTTTTATTGTTTCATTGGAAATGCACTAAATCTGGAGCTCAATTTGGGGAGAGTTGGCATTAAACTACGATGTGTGTTGGCAAAAAACTATGATTTTTTTTATGTTTTAAAATATCTTATGTATTTTTTGAAAGTGTATTTTAAATTACAACATTTTGTTCAATTTATACTTAGTATTTCATGGTTTTGGTACTATTATAGATATTTGGAGTTTCAACTTCTAGTTGTCTGTTGTAGCATGTAGAAATACAGTGGATTTTGCTAATGAGGTAATGTCATTTTTCTATTTTATTTTGTTGATGTGGTGAATTTGCAAAAGCTAAACCAACATTGTATCCCAGGATAACCCAGTTGGGTCATTGCGTATTATCCTTTTTCGTATTTCTGGATTTGAATTAGTAACATTTTATTATTAAGGGTTTTTGTGTCCGTGTTGATGACAGGTTTGGCTTGTATGTTTTTTCTTATAGTAACTTTGTCTGGTATTAGTATCAGGGTAATGTAAGTAAAGGAAGTTAGAAAACCCCCACACACCCCTCCACTTTTTGATATTGATGTCTTTTTTTTTTTTGCTAATCTTTTTGGTACATGTCACTGATGTCATCTGGGCCAGTTTTCTTTGTGATACATCTTCGCTAAGAATTCAAGTTCTGTAATAGAAATGCGGTGATTCTGGTAGATGTGCTGCTCATAGTAGTTTTAATTTTCCTGTTCCCTGATGACTAATGGTACTGAGCATGTTTTCATGTGCCTCCTAGCCATTCATGTATCTTCTTTAGTGAAAAAGGGCCATTTTTAGTTGGGCTCTTAATATTGAGTTGGAAGAGTTCCTTAGAAATCCTGGATGTGACTACTTTATCAGATATATGATTCGTGGATATTGTCTTTGGCTTCTCAGAGGTAAAGCTATGAATCTTAGTCAAATATGAAATGAACATGTGTTGAAGATTTTATCTAATTCATTTATTAATGGGGTATCCAGCAAGATGTTAAATGTAATATATGATTGCACATATCTAGTAATTTTTTATTGTATATTACACATTCTGGATGATACGTTTAGAGACTTCTCTGTTTTTTATCTTCTTAAAAGTGTTAACTTGTTCTGGCAGGCAGCTAATTGAATTGGATTTAAACTCCTACTTTAATTTGATCTCTGCTCAGTTCTTTCAGCCTCAGAGATTTGCTTTTTGCCGGAAATCTTGCGACTCAGTATATGTACAATTCAGGGGTCTGCCAAGGATTTGGGGAAAGCTTATATGCAGATTTTAAGAATGCAGCTTTCTGCTCTAGTTCTATCTACTGTCTTAAGGGATCTGGGAAGTAACCATCATTGAAAAGCAAAGTAAAAGTGAATCTTTGACTCAGTGCTTTTCTCTTCAGCTTTCTATCTGCTTTTATCTCCTTCCAGTGCCTTGAAACAGTAGCTTTTGTATTTTAGTCAGTTACAATTGCTTATCCAGGAGCACATCTTCCCTGGTGCCTTAGCAGAAATGAATCTGGCTACAGTGCAGGAGATTCAGAGACACGGGTCCGATCCCTGGGTCGGGAAGATCCCGTGGAGGAGGAAATGGCAACCTGCTCCAGTATTTTTGCTTGGAGAATTCCAAGCAAAACTTGAAGCCCAGAGAGGAGCCTGGTGGGCCACAGTTCATGGAGTCGCAAAGAGTCAGACTCGAGTGAGCTGCTAACATGCTCACTTCCACTTTTGTGAGAGGAAGTGAGCAAGGAAAGGTCTTTGAGAAGGGAGGTGATCTAGAAAGGAATTAGATAGGTTAGGTAAGGGGGTTAGTAAGGTGAGGTTGCAGAGAGTCAAGACACTGGAAGCCACTGAGCGTGTATACACGCAGGCGCAGTGATCTAATATAGGGTAATTGGCTTTTATTTTTTTGTCAACGTTTTAAATAATGACACTCTTTTTCGGTCATCTGCAGTTAACTTTCCATAGTATATATCTTTCAAAGAGGGACTGGAAGCCTAACTCAAGACTTCAGATTTTTGAAAGTGAAATAAATAGGTTGATTTGCTCTGTAAGATTTAAAAAATGTTTTCCTAGCTTCCTGTCTGTTTTGACCTGACTCCTTGAAGGGCAGAGCTTGTCTTCATAAGTGCAGCTGATGCTGGCCCTGAGTGGGGTGTTTCGTTGTGTTTGTTAAAGCTCCAGGCCTCAGGCTGTTAGCCCATAAGGAGTGTCTCCTTGGAGATTTCATAACTGAGTTTTTAGATTCCCCAGCCCTTTGGTGTTCTTTTTTTTCTCTTGGACTGGGTGGGGAGGTATTCTGTGGGTGGCTGCATTCTTGACTTGCTCCTTGCTCTGACCTGGGATAGCCATCAAGGTCTGTAATGGAAGGTCACAGAGCCTGTCTCTGGTCTGTCCATTTTGCTTTTAACTGCTTTGTGTTTTAATGTTCTGTTCACTTGAGTAGCAGACTTCAAGACTGCTAATCAGCTGTATGAAAACTCAGTGTACGTGCCAGGTATGGATGGTATGGATGGTATGGTTCTTACTGGTACTTACGGTTTGTAGGATTTAGTATCGTACCAGCAGAAATGGGGCTCTTCACTGGGACTGCAGTTTCGAATGGGAAAGACTCCCTGTTCATTCCCTTGAAGCCTGGGCGTTGGTTTTGAAGCTTGATTATTTGCTTTATCAGAGTTTTGTCGCATTTCAGGGAAAACATTCTCAGACGTTCCTGTTGCTTACGTAACAGCAGCTGAATTTTGGGGGCCAGCAGATTTTAGTTGGCGGATGTTAGCCTGTGTTTGTGTAAAAGCGAGTTTGTCCATTCCCCGCCAATTCTCAAGCTTGTAAACATTTCCATTTGGAGGTGGGTAGGAACATGTTGGTCTGTTGAGTTGCATTACTTGTTGGGTGATTGCGAAGCTGACTTTTCCTGTAGGCCATTACCTACTCCTGTGGGAAAACAGAATAAGGCACGTCTATAAAGTAGTCGAAAACGGTTGAGTTTTGCGGGAGATGAAACAGATGAATTAGTTACAGAGAACTGCTGAACAAGTATGTCTTTGCCTTCTTCCTCTCCCATCAGTCTTTTATTGGTGAGGCACTGCTTCTACCACCAAGCATTTTCCATTTAAATTCTTCTCATTCTCACGGGGTTTAGTCCCCAGCTCACAAAATCACCTTTCTGCCTCCTTGCTTGTAGACCTAAGGTACCCAGTGTTTCTATTCATGAAATTATGATGTGTTAAAGAGACATGGATCTCTTCACTTGTGAAGTGGATTAATGTGAGGATTTGTAGGTGCTTGACGCAGTTAGAAACTCTTTGTTAAGCGCCAGTAAAGATGATGGTGATGGCAGTTAGCTCTGCTTAGCTGTTAAGGTGTAGGGTGTCAGGAACGTAGAATTTACGGGGTTTGCCTTTTGGGTGAGCCAACAAGAACACCCATTGAGGAATGAAGTGGGAGAACCGCGCGGTACCTGTCAGTGAGGGACAGACACACTGGGTGCTTTTCGATGAGTGTGAATTCTGCAAGCCAGTGCGTGCTCCTTACCACCAATGTTATTCCCAGCATACACTTCAGAGAGAGAGAACAGGGGAGGAAGGAGTATTTTTCCTTTAAAACGCCCTTGGTTGAATTTCAAAAGTGGATTTCAGATGCCAGGAAGCAGCTTGTAACGAGAGGATGAGGTCAGTTGGTATAATTGGAGCTAGTTGATAATTCCTTTACTCTGTTCTCTGAACATTTAGTGTTTCTATTTCTGTAGAAACACACGAGCTAGAAAATGACTAGGTCTCTCCATAGATACGTCGTGTGTCCAACTGGAGAGGGAGGCGCACAGGACGAGGGAGATGAGGGTCAGAGCCCAGAGCCAGCCTCAGCTTTCATCCCTGCTGAGCCTGCAGTAGGTCCCGCGGCCATTGCGTTCTGTTTAAAAGCCTCTGAAGGTTATTTTAGAAATGCCATCTTCAGTTTGATTGTACTAGCACTTGGGCAGGGGGACAGAGGGGAAGAAAGAGGAACCAGGAATGTATTTTTAAAACTCTGGAAAAAAAAATTGACCTATGAGCTTCTACCTCAAGGGGCAGGGGCTGAGACCGCTGGCTTGCGGTTTTCACCATCTTACTTCCTGCTCTGCCACAGAGTCAGCTGTTCCTGGGCCCACGTTTGCTGGTTGAAATCACCCTTTTCATTTTATTCAAGTCACTTAGAGGGAGAGGCGGCACCAACTGAGGTTTCAACTCTAAGCTTCCAAACAGGTGGTTAGTGGAGCGGCCTCCGTGTCTCAGAGATTCTGCTGTTGCTGCAAGTAGGGAGTCAGGGTTCTGCTTTGCGGTTGCCTTCACCTTGCATGGCTTCCTTGGTGGGTGTCCGGAGCCAGGGGTGCTGGCGGGGTTCGTGCCTGTGAAGGACGGTGTATAGAGAGAGAACACCTGTTCTGTCACCGCTGTACCGAAGCGCTGCCCACGTTTGACTGACCTCAGTGCCCTCCCCCTGGGGGCCCTGTTACTCTGTCAGCTCAGTCCTAGTATTCACCAGGGGGCGGGGTGTTTGTTACCTCTCCTCTTTGCCCCCTCCCCCCCCCGGGGGGGTCTTGGCAGCAGCTGTGGCTGTGAGTCTTTTGGAGCAGTGAGAGTCCTTGTCCGTCTTCTCACCGCGACTGATCCAGCACCGAGCCCGCTGATGCTGCAGTGGGGTAGGGTCCCCGGGGGCCTGTGTAATTTATGCGGAGAGTCAGAAAGTCAAAGATCTCAGCTCTCAGGCGAGTTTATTTGGACTGTTTATAGTTTGTTGCTCTGTCCACAGTCCCTTGTCTAGAGTACACTCACATTCTTGATGGCGTGAACTCTTTCCTCTCGGTGCCTTTCCCATGCCTTCTATCTGGCATCTTTTACGTCCGTCTTCGCCATCCCTTCCACATCAGAGTGGCTTCTGGACAGGCTGGGCCCTTGAAGACACCTGTACAGGGACCTGCTCACCTACCCCACCCCACTCCCACTTAACAAAACCTGCAAAGCCACAGTTTTACTTTTGGGACAGTATGTCAGGCAGCCTTTTACTCTGTTTCCTCCACATTAATTTACCTTTTGATTGTAAAGATTTTAAGCAGCCAAGTGAAGCATTGATGATGATCAGATTATTAGCACTTGGGTCATTCTGTGATAATATTGATTGTATGAAACACGCACACACACATATATTGTATTCTGAAATGTAAAGGAGAGGGTACTGTGTAGTAGAGCTTGACTTTCTCTAGCTGTTTTTTGTACATTCTAAATATATTAAGTATTTGAAGTTTCACAGTGCAAAGCAGTACTGTCTTTTTGTACATTAGCTAGAAGCATCAATTCATTGTCATGCATTTTGTCATGCGCCACTTGCCTCCACACATAGCTAGAAATGCTAAATGTTTTAAAGCAACAGTTTTCTTTTTTAACTTAGTTCGAGCAGGGAAATTAATTTTCCATTTCTTATTGTGTAAGTTATTAATATATGTGATCCTCTACGAGTTTCCTTTTAAGAGGAATTCAGAAAACTCGAGATTCAGGGAGTAATCTCGGAAGTTTCTCTTAGCCCTGTTATTTCTAATTCCAGAACAAGTGTAATATCACCTAAATTTAGCCGGGCAATTAACCTTTTAAAACATTAGCTTTAAACCGTTTTCAGTGAACTGATCAAGTGAGGAGAATTTGCAGAGCACGTTGTCATTGATTTTCAGTTCAGCCGAGATCTCCTCTTACCAATTCTTTCCCTTAGTTGTCAAACACCTGTGTTTGTTTTGTGACACTGTGTGTCCAAATTGAAAGTGAGTTGGCTTTATTAACATCCAAACAGAATTAGACACAATTCTTTTAAAGCACCATTTTCAAAATGCATAGGCACTTCCTCCTCTATTGTGGACCCCGAGAGTGCAGCGTTACACTCGCTTTGAGCATGACTTGGGGAGAGTTCACTGAGAGAGACCTTCCTATAGAGTGACAGGGCCGGGATTGTTATGTCAGAACATGGGTACGTGTTGGTCTTCAAGTAGCTGAATTCTCTGCTGAAACTGCTGATCAAGTTATCACAGGTTCTACAGTGTGTACGGTTCCATGTGGCTTCCAGATTGTTAGAAGGAGGGGTGATAATTTTCATGTGCTTTTAGTTGACTGGCCCTAGTTGTTTCTTCCTAAACTAAGTTTATCAGTAATTAAAAAAATTACTCTCTGCTCATTGTATGATATAAAAACAAAATGACTCCCCAAGGGATATTTTATGAATAGAAATTCTCCTTTAAAAATGAAAGTCTTCCCTTAAGTTAATAGAGTGATTTGTTTTTTTAAATCCACTGCTGCTACTGCTGCTAAGTCACTTCATTTGTGTCCGACGTGTGTGACCCCATAGATGGCAGCCCACCAGGCTCCCCCGTCCCTGGGATTCTCCAGGCAAGAACACTGGAGTGGGTTGCCATTTCCTTCTCCAAAGCATGAAAGTGAAAAGTGAAAGTGAAGTCGCTCAGTCGTGTCCGACTCTTGGTGATCCCATGGACTGCAGCCTACCAGACGCCTCCATCAATGGGACTTTCCAGGCAAAAGTACTGGAGTGGGGTGCCATTGCCTTCTCCGAAACCCACTAGTGGGCTGCTGAAAAGTATTTGAGTTTCTTTGACTCTATAAAATTTTCATTTAATTATGTAATACACAAATTTCTTTTACTCAAAGTCTTTATTGTTCAAAAACCTTCCCTCCCATTTTGCGATGGTTAAACAAACCTTGTGTTTTCAAATACCATTATTCTTAAATACCATTATTTGAAGACCTACTACTGGAGAATTATAATATTGAAGGCAGTTATTTATCCTCGCCGTATGAACAATTTAAAAGCTAACGTTGACATCCTTAGCATCTGCTTCTGATACACTCTTCTGCCTGCCCCTTGTGGGAATGATCCGATAGTTCTTTTGTCACGCACCATGACCAAGAAGGCGGTCTGCGGGTCACTGTGAAATGATTTCTAACCAAATAGCCACTCCAGGCCTTGGGATTTGTCCAGGTGAGGTCCTCCAGCTTAGTAATGTCTGCATTTGTGTGCGCGCCCACTGGCCTAGATTTAGTCTTTCCAAGTAGTTTATAACTGGTTCGGCCCATTTTATTGCTTGCTTTTTGGATGATACAGGTTGGGGAGGATGAAGGAAGTAGAAAGGCCTCAACTTGGCAGTCTCTTTACAGGATGTCTCTTTTAACCCCTGCTGAGGTTAATTTACATAAAACCCAGCTGTGTGTGTGTGCGCGAAGTTTTCTAAATTTAAAGTTTATTCTTATTACCATAGTGATAAGATTGTCAGCACTCCTGAATTTACGGTCTTGCTCTCCTCTATCTGGGCGTCCTGGCAGCTCACAGTTCCGTTTCCTTTGGGTAACAGGATGCAGCTGGCGGCTGGATTCTCACCTGTGGAATAGCCCTTTGGAGCTCTCTCCTCCATGTAGGTCTCTGCAAAGCAGCAGAAACCATTTTTGCAGGAAACCACAGGCCTGTGTTAAACACCAAGGGAGCATTGAAATAACATGTGTGAGTGTTCCTCTTCCCGAAGGTACCAATCACCGTGGAGCGCTGCCTTCTGCCCTCCCCTTGGCTTTGAGGTTCTTGTTTAGTTAGCTGATGCTCACTCCCCCTTTCTCTCGTCTCTGTTACCTCTCCGGCCAACTGAGTAAGTTGAACCAGGCTGGATTTCATAATGAGCTACTAGGTAAGCCTTCTGGGACTTTCAGATATTTTGGGGAAGATTGATTTTTGTTCTTACATGCTGTGGACCCTTGGCCATCAAATGGTATGGGGAAGCTCATTCATTTGTCTGTGATGGTCATGTCAGTCAGGAGTCTCTTTAGTATTTACTGGGTGCTCAGTACCGTGCCAGATGCTGTCAGGAGCCGTGGTGGTATGGAGGAGGAGTGCTCCAGAGGACTCTGCTGTGTGGCAGGCCAGCATAAACAAGCCGAGGGGAAAAGGCAGGCACGGGATAAAGGGGGAGAATACCAGTGTGTGACTTACTGCTGACTGTGTGGATTAGCCTATCAGCAGTAATCAGCAGGGCGGAGGGTATTATCTTGAGCCAGAGGAGTGAGCACTGGGCCGAGGGTGGAGCATGCAGAGGGTGTGTAGGAGCTGCAGGGCTGCTGTGGGGGGAGAGGAGCGCTCAATAAGGCGGTACAGATAGTGCACCGAACAGTATTTGGAGAAGTCAGGGTGGGTCTCTGGGGGAGCCTGGATGACCTCTCGAGGTCACCGGGGATGAAGGGCATATTTAATAGAGTGCGGTGTCTGGTGGGGTTCCCATTTCTCTCATCAGTACCCTTCATTTAGAATTCAGGGTCAGCACGGCCATTAGGACGGTCCAAGAGAAATGCTCCTTGAACATGATGTGAGATTAATGCTGAGAAGACTAAAGACATAACTCGTGCCAGGCAGTAACGATAGGAGCGGAATTTATTGAGTATTTTCTCATTGCTTAGTATCGTATAAACATTTCATATACGTCTTTTATTCTTAGGTCTCCCCATTTTACACATGAGACTGAAGCTTGGCAGTTAAACAGCTTGTTGGAGGCACTGCAGCCAGAAGTGTAAGAGCTGTACAGCTCAAATCCAACTCCGTGTCCTTCTCTGAATTGTATTGCCTTTCTCATTTTTATTCCTGCAGTATTTTAGTTGTTTTTGTTGTTCAGTCGCCACGTCAGGTCCAACTCTTCCTGACTCCATGGACTGCAGCATGCCAGGCTCCCCTGTCCCTCACCATCTCGTGAAGTTTGCCCAAGTTCATGTCCATTAAATCGGTGATGCCATCCAACCATCACATCCTCTGTTGCCCCCTTCTCCTGCCTTCACTCTTTCCCAGCATCAGGGTCTTTTCCATTGAGTTACCTGTTCGCATCAGGTGGACAAAAGTATACAGTATTCTAGTAGGGGCTGCTAAAGAATCCTTAAATGCTAGAAGGTTGTCTTCCCAATCTAGATGGGCACTTTTCAGCCATCTGTTCCTTTAATATCTTTATTATTCATCCAGGTGGCTTATAGAAACACGGGGGAAAATAAATATGATGCTGAATTTTTTGCACAGGAAATGTGCTGAGCTTATTAACCTCCCATTTGGCAGCTGCCCGTCCCAAGCAGCCCATGTGTATGTGCAGATGCGGCATCTGGGCCTGATCCTTCAGGTTCAGGGCTCCCCCTTTAGAAGAACTAACGGGTTAAATGTACTCCCCAAACTGTGATCACTTCCTGTTTTTAGGCTTTTCTCTCCCTTTCTTGGTAGCTCAGTGATAAAGAATCTGCCTGCCAATGCAGGAGACTCGGGAGATCCCTGGATCGGGAAGATCCCCTGGAGAAGGGAATGGCAGCCCACTCCAGTGTTCTTGCCTGGAAAATCCCGTGGATAGAGGAGCCTGAGAGGCTACAGCCCATGAGGTCACAGAGTCAGACACAACTGAGTATCCACGCAGTGCTCCTTTTTATGAGGCCTGCAGATCTTAGCACCGTTGCCTGGAACTTCCTAAAGAGAAGAGGCTGGTGCCCCCAGAGAACCTTCTAAGAGGTAAGAGATGGCTTACCACTTTGTAGGCAGAGAGGAAGCTGCAGAGTGAAAGCAGCATTTTAGGAAGGTTGAGTCAGAGCCGCACATGGAGCATGGAGAGATTTTCTCAAGGTGATAAGGCCCGGCGCTCAGGTCTACAAGCAGAGACAGGCAGACTGGTGGTGATTCCTGCCTGGGGAAGGAGGTGATGAGGGCTGCTCTGGGACCCCTTCTAATTATAGAGTTCATGGCTCACAGGGTTTGGCTCGGTTTTGGGGTGAGGATCCCAGGGCCCCTGGATATTGATTGGAAAGCCAGTCTTTGCCTGCTGCACCTTGGGGAAGCCACTGTGGGGTTCTAGCCTGGCCTTCCTGGTTGTAACCCACAGCAGATACTTGCACTCTCAGGGTTTGAATTTAGGCTACAGGAGATTACCTTCCAGTGGCACTTTTTACGAGTTGTGAATGATTAGACATTTGAGCTGAGCTTAAAAAAAAACAGAAGACAAAGCAAAACCAAGAAAATGATGGTAATAAAAAAGCAGAGATTTGTTGATGCCGTGTCATCGTACGGCTGTCATTTCTTTGGGCTAGCACTGTGTCACAGTGGTTTTGTGTATTTTCTTCTGCTTTCCTTCCTTGGCAACTTGGAGGCATGTGAATTTACACAAGTGTCTCTCCTGACTTCTTCCCTCACCTCCTGCTTGCTTTTCTCATTCTTCTGCATAGTTGTAAAGAACTAACTGCGCTGTCTTGTCTTTGGCTATTCTGTTCTTGTTTTCTTTCCTTTCTGTATTACACATCTCCTGCTGTGTCTACGTATTTAAACCTTCCCTAGCATTGACTGAAGCGACTTAGCAGCAGCAGCAGCAGCATTGGCCTTCTACAATAAGCTATGTCTGGGCTCCACCTTCTAGAGGGTTTATAGCTCCTTCCTGATCCTTGTAAAATTTTTATTGCACTAATCATAATGTACTGTAAATTAAGTATTTAAGTGTGTGTGTCACTTGTGATACTGGTAGGGGCCATGTGTTATTTCCCTATCATGGATCGCAGCCTTGTCATGGCGAAGGGGCTTGTGTAACTCAGTGAAGCTTTGAGTCATGCTGTGCAGGGCCACCCAAGACAGACGGCTCCTAGTGAAGGGTTCTGACAAAACACGGTCCACTGGAGGAGGTATTATTGGCCAGTCACCCCAGTATTCTTGCCCCATGGACTATATGAAAAGGCAAAAAAATATGATACTGGAAGGTTAGCCCAGGTTGGAAGGTGTCTAGTAGGCTACTCAGAAATTCCAGCTGAGTTATTTAAAACCCTAAAAGATGATGCTGTTAAAGTGCTGCATGCAGTATGCCAACAAATTTGGAAAACTCAGCAGTGGCCACAGTACTAGAAAAGGTCACTTTTCATTCCAATTTTAAAGAAGGGCAATACCAAAGAATGTTCAAGGTACCATACCGTTGTGCTCATTTCACATGCTAGCAAGGTTATGTTCAGAATCCTTCAAGCTAGATTTCAGAAGTATGTGAACTGAGAACTTCCAGATACACAAGCTCGGTTTTGAAGAGGCAGAGGAACCAGAGATGAAATTGCCAACATTGTTAGTTCATGGAGAAAGCAAGGGAGTTCCAGAAAAACATCTGCTTCATTGATTAGGTTAAAGTCTTTGACTGTGTGGATCACAACAAACTGTGGAAAATTCTTAAAGAGATGAGAGTACCAGACCACCTTACCTGTCTACCTGAACATCCTGTATGCAGAACAAGAAGCTACAATGGACTGGCTCACAATTAGGAAAGAGTACAATAAGGCTGTATATTGTCACCCTGCTTATTTAACTTCTATGCAGAGTACATCATGTGAAATGCCTAGCTAGGTGAATCACAAACTGGAATCAAGATTGCTGGGAGAGATATTAACAACCTCAGATATACAGATGATATCAATCTAGTGGCAGAAAGTGAAAAGGAACTAAAGAGCCTCTTGATGAAGGTGAAAGAGGATAGTGAAAAAGCTGGCTTAAAACTCAGCATTCAGAAAACGAAGATCATGGCATCTGGTCCCATCACTTCATGGCAAATAGATGGGGAAACAATGGAAACAGTGACAGACTTTATTTTCTTGGGCTCCAAAATCACTGTAGACAGTGACTGCGGCCATGAAATTAAATGATACTTGCTCCTTGGAAGGAAAGCTATGACAAACCTAGACAGTGTATTAAAAAGTAGAGACATTGCTTTGCTGACCAAAGTCCATATAGTCAAAGCTATGGTTTTTCCAGTAGCCATACATGGATATGACAGTTGGACCATAAAGAAGGCTGAGTACTGAAGAATTGATGCTTTTGAATTGTGCTGGAGAAGACTCTTGAGACTCCCTTGGACAGCAAAGAGATCAAACCAGTCAATCCTAAAAGAAATTAGCCCTGCCTGATAGGTCAGTTGGTAAAGAATTTGCCTGCAATGCAGGAGACCCCGGTTCGATTTCTGGATCAGAAAGATCGCTGCAGAAGGGATAGGCTACCCACTCCAGTATTCTTGGGCTTCCCTTGTGACTCAGTTGGTAAAGAATCCACCTGCATTGCGGGAGACCTGGGTTAGATCCCGGGGTTGGGAAGATCTCCTGGAGAAAGGAAAGGCGGCCTATTCCAGTATTCTGACCTGGAGAATTCCATGGACTGTATAGCCCATAGGGGTTGCAAAGGGTCGGACACGACTGAGCAACTTTCACTTTCACTTTATTCATTGAAAGGACTGATGCTGAAGCTCGAATACTTTGGCCACCTGATACGAAGAGCCAACTCATTGGAAAAGACCCTGATCCTGGGAAAGATTGAAAGCAAAAGGAGAAGAGGGTGGCAGAGGATGAGATGGTTAGATAGCATCACTAACTCAGTGGACATGAATTTGAGCTAAACTTGGGAGATAGTGGAGGACAGAGGAGCCTGACCTGCTGCAGTCCATGGAGTCAGAAAGAGTTGGACATGACTTAGCAAGTGAATGGTAACAAAGTTATATTTGTCCCTAAAGCTCAGCATCTAGCTGTCCGTGGACTATTTTAAGGGCTCAGTAATATGAGATTATCTACCATTATTAAGTCTTTACCTGCCAGGCAGATGTTATAAACATATATATAGAAAATGAGGCCCAAGTCACTAAAGACTATGGTGTGCTTACCCATATGAATTTTAGAGCAAGTTCTAAGATGAATGTGAGAAAATCAGAGTTTTAAAATTAAATTTAATTTCTTTATTTTAATTAATTGATAAACTTGTGACAAAGTTCTGATTTGTTTTATTCCACGATAATTACTCTAATTGTGTATGTGTGTTTGCCATAAATTCTGGGTCATTCTGCCTACTGGGTAATGCAGCACTGATAAAGAATAAATCAAATGAGTGCGGCTGTTGGGTTTTTGTCTCAGTTTGCTGTATCCTTTTGTTTTCCTGTGAGTATTGCCGTCTGTTAGACTCTGTGTCCTGACAGCCTCTCCGAGGCACCCCCTTCCCCTCCCACCCCTCTTCTGACTAGTGCTTTGCTTTTTTCTTGGTGTGTAGTAAGCACTGTGTCATGAGAGGGTGGGATAGAGCAAGGCTCACTGTGCCGTGAGAACCAGACACCTGATCTGAGTCTCAACACTGTTTCCAAAAGTGTGGGCTGTGATTTCAAAGGAAAACATCACAAGGTTAGGTTTTTTGATTTGGACTCTGATGGTGGAAGTAGGCAGAGAGGGACTGGGCAAGAATTGGCATTATCTGAGAACGTGCCAACAGGTGATCATGTGCCCTGAGGTTTGAGCATCACTGCTTAAAGCTCACTGCTCAGTTAATCAGTGAGTGCATCTTTAAACAGAAGAGCTTGGACATATACGAGGCTTCCATAAGATTTCCTCAGTTCCTTATTCAGAAAATATACTTGGTATGTGTAGTATTTTTTTTTTTTTTTTGTAGAACTTGACATCCTCACCAGGAAAAGCCTGTCTACCCCTTTACTGTGCTTCCTTTTCTGTTGTTCAGAATTCCTGGCTCCTGCCCTCAGCCAGTGCATGACATGTTTATAGCCAGCAGCCCAGACTCCTTAGGAATGAAGGAGAGAGTCTTTTGAATCTTGTTGTTTTCCTTGAGGAAGACCTGAATGTTGACCGTTCTGCAAGAATCCAGAGTATGCGTTGTCATTTCCATGTTAACCCCCACCCAGATGTTTGTGGGTTTTGAAGGATTTATTCTAGCCCAGTCGTAGCCAGGTCCCTGGCCATGGAAATTCATCTGAAGCACACTTTTCCATGGAAATACCCTGCAGGTAGAAATACTCTATCTATGCCTGGCTGCATCCCAAACAGCTGTCCTTGCCTTAATGAGACTGGGGTGGTTGTGTTTCGGGGGCAGTTGGCACATCTTTTTTGTGGATTTAGATGCTTCCCTGTTGTGAATGGCAAAAACCAGGCTGAGTTTGTCAGGCGTGGACAGCTAGTCCTTAGGAAAAGAGAGTTTTCAGTATAATTACCTGCTGTGGTGTTGGGGGCACTGTGACTTGCCCGCTGCCCCTCCTTGAACATTTGGCTTTAACAGGAGCACCTGTTAAAGGCTTCTTTAGTGTAAAGTGTGACTGTGACCGAAGAATAGTGAGTTTGGTTTATGTTTACAGATGTATGGGTGCAGACATTCTTGTTTTAATTGCTTTGCTTTGCTCTAGGGACCTCTAGTAAAGCTGGCAGATTTATTCAGTTTGACATTGAGGGGAAAAAACAGGTCTTTTTACTCCTTTCTAGGTCTGTTGTAACAGGGGACTTATGCCTTTCCTGTATTGAGACATGCTTGCTTTTTTTTTCTTTTTCTTTTTTTTTTAAGATGGAAAATATCTTTGAGACATATAAAACTGTTGAATGAGGACATAATGTTTCTTTGGATTATTGAGTTGGTTTTTTTTTTAGCTTTTGACCAAGAGTTGGCATTCTGTGATCCACTGGCTGAACCTAGACTTCTGCCTCTTTTAGTAAATAAAGTTTTATTGGAACACGGCCGCACCCAGTCATACATATGGCAGCAGAAACCCTATGCCTGCAGAGCTTAAAATATTTACTGTTTGACTTTTTACAGATATGTTTGCTGACACTTATTAAGGATTCCAATTTTTATTTAGGTGTGTATTTTTTCTTCGGGGCGGGGCGGGGGGGGTTTACCTGGTAAGATTTTGCATTTGTTTGCTCAGGCACATTGGTTGTTGGAAGTGCTTTCTGTCCTGTCTGTCCCGCAAACTAGTCACACAGGCTTATTGTGATCCTGTGTAGTGACTGAGTTTCTGCCCCGTCATTTTTCAGGTAGAGCGAGGTGCAAAACATTCCAGAACTTTTGCTACTGTAAACTTGGTCAGCACTGCACGCCCAGTGCTAGTATATTCTGATGATGGGCTGTGCTTTGCACCCTGTGAGGAAAAGGCTGATGCTAGTTTATGTTAAAGTACAGGAAGGGATCGTTGCAAGTCTTTGCTTCTCTAATCAGCAGCACCCTGAGACTTTTTTTTTCCCTCTTTCTCTCTTTTATATTTTTAATAGGAGGATAATTGCTTTTTATTGTGTTGATTTCTGCTGCATGAATCAGCCATAGGTAGACATATGTCCCCGCCCTCTTGAACCTCCCTCTCACCGCTCTGGATAGTCACAGAGCACCTGATTTGAGCTCCACTGTCAAAATGGGAGAAAACAATTGCAAATGAAACAATTGACAAAGGGTTAATCTCCGGAATATATAAGCAGCTTATGCAGATCAACAGCAGAAAAACTAATAGCCCAGTCAAAAAATGGGCAGAAGACCTAAACAGATATTTCTCCAAATAGATGGCCAATAATACATGAAAAGATGCTCAAGGTTGCTTATTATTCAGTTCAGTCACTCAGTCGTGTCCGACTCTTTGCGACCCCATGGACTGCAGCACGCCAGGCCTCCCTGTCCATCTGTTAACTTCTGGAGCCTATGCAAACTCATGTCCATCATGTCAGTGATGCCATCCAACCATCTCAACCTCTGTTTTCCCCTTCTCCTCCCAACTTCAATCTTTCCCAGCATTGGGGTCTTTTCCAGTGTATCAGTTCTTCGCATCAGGTGGTCAAAGTATTGGAGTTTCAGCTTCAGCATCTGCCCTTCCAATGAATATTCAGGACTGATTTCCTTTAAGATTGACTGGTTGGATCTCCTTGCAGTTCAAGGCTGCTCATTATTAGAGAAATGCAAATCGAAAATACAATGAGGTATCACCTCACACCAGTCAGAAAGCCCCTCACCAAAAAATCTACAAATAGTAAATGTTGGAGAGGGTTTGGAGAAAAGGGAAGCCTTTTGCGTTGTTGGTGGGAATGTCAATTGATTACAGCCATTATAGAGAACAGGGTGGAGATTCCGTAAGAAACTAGTAATAAAACTACCTGCCTGCACTGTGGGCAGTGCGGGAGACCTGGGTTCGATCCCTGGGTTGGGAAGATCCCCTGGAGGAGGGCACAGCAACCCCACTCCTGTACTCTTGGCTGGAGAATCCCATGGACAGAGGAGCCTGGGAGGCTGCAGCCCATAGGGTCGCAGAGTTGGGCACGACAGAGCGCACAGTGAGGGGGCATGGATGCAGCCTCGGTGTCCACCCTGAGACTTCTTGCGTGTGGGCGTTGTGGCAGGGCGTGTAGACGTACAGGATTGACACAGCTGCATTAAAACTGGGGGAGCCTGTTTTGACATAAAGTGAACATGTTCCATTTATACAGCAGCAAAGTGTTTGGTTTTTCTCGGAGCATTTTGAAATAAAACTCAAAATGTGGGATGAATAAATACACTTACTGTGCTTGTTATTACTATTATTTCACACACACCCGAGTTTATGACTTCCCCAAAACTGTAACAGGTTACTGTGGAGTGGCAGAGTTGGTAGACATACCTAATATTATACCATTTAAATCTTTGCATTTTGATAGTTCATTTTCTTCATGGTCTCGTTCAAATGGCGTGCAGCCTTGACTGGCCGCACAGCGTCAGTCACATGTTGTGCTTGTGAAGTCATTCACTAGTTTGATATCAGAGACAGAAAACATTTTAAGATTTTCTCTTAAAATTCCTTGATCAAATGATTGGATAGACATGGTGCTCTTAATTTTCCTCTTGAGAAAAAGTCTGTTGACAAAGCAAAGACTCCAGTGGTCTCCAAACTGGGCTTGGGGTATAGGTTGGTTTTCAAGTGCGTTTGCTCTGACTGAGAAGATTGCCTTCCTGTAATACGTAGTCTCCTTTTTTAGAACACAGTTCTCAAGTAAATTAAGTCTGTTTAAATGTGTGAAATAAGTTGATGCACTGTATATAGTAAGTGTTTGATGGTTTAGCATCAGAACTCTTGAGTTCTCGGTTTTAGGACCAGTTTGAGGGTCTTTCATCTATTAATTTGTATTACTTGCTTTCTTAATCTCTTTCGCTGTGGGGGTAAAACTCACCCCAGGAGGCCTTCCCTCAGCCTCGTATTTAAAACTGTATCCTACTCATTGCCTGTCCCCTTTTCACTGATGCTTTCCCGTAGCTCTCACTAGTGCTTTTTCTCTGTTGGTCCTCAGATAAGCTCTGTTTGTACTCTCAATGCCTTGAGCAGGGTGCCCAGCACACTGTAGATGCCCAGTGATGCTTGAATTAATGAAGTTGAGGAGAGTCTGTGCTGTCTGTAGAATGAGGGCTAGAGGCAGGCAGGGCAGGTCGGTTGGTGACATCAGACTGGGCTTGAATTCTAGGTTCATCCACCTCTTATGGTGATATTAAGTAATTCAATCATTGAAAGGAAACACCCCCCTCCCCAACCAGTGAGATGGGAAAAAAATGGGGAAAATAGTAGTTTTTAAAAGGGGATTAAAAATGGTGTTGGAGGGACTTCCCTGGCTGTCCAGAGGTTAAGACTTCGCCTTCCATTGCAGGAGTGTTGTGGGTTCGATTTTTGGTCAGGGAGCTTAAATCCCACATGCTTTGTGGCCAAAAAACCAAAACATGAAACAAAAGAAAAATGGTAACAATTTCAATAAAAACTTTAAAAGTGGTCCGCATTAAAAAAAAATGATATTGGTTTTCAGTTCAGTTCAGTCGCTCAGTCGTGTCCAACTCTTTGCGACCCCGTGAATCACAGCACGCCAGGCCTCCCTGTCCATCACCAACTCTCAGAGTTCACCCAAACTCATGTGCATTGAGTCGGTGATGCCATCCAGCCATCTCATCCTCTGTCGTCCCCTTCTCCTCCTGCCCCCAATCCCTCCCAGCATCAGGGTCTTTTCCAATGAGTCCACTCTTCGCATGAGGTGGCCAAAGTATTGAAGTTTCAGCCTCAGCATCAGTCCTTCCAATGAACACCCAGGACTGGTCTCCTTTAGGATGGACTGGTTGGATCTCCTTGCAGTCCAAGGGACTCTCAAGAGTCTTCTCCAGCACCACAGTTCAAAAGCATCAATTCTTCGGCGCTCAGCTCTCTTCACAACCCAACTCTCACATCCATACATGACCACTGGAAAAACCATAGCCTTGACTAGACAGACCTTGTTGGTAAAGTAATGTCTCTGCTTTTGAATATGCTGTCTAGGTTGGTCATAACTTTCCTTCCAAGAAGTAAGCATCTTTTAATTTCATGGCTGAAGTCATCATCTGCAGTGACTTTGGAGCCCCCAAAATAGTCTGACACTGTTTCCCCATCTGTTTCCTATGAAGTGATGGGACCAGATGCCATGATTTTCGTTTTCTGAATGTTGAGCTTTAAGCCAACTTTTTCACTCTCCTCTTTCACTTTCATCAAGAGGCTTTTTAGTTCCTCTTCACTTTCTGCCATAAGGGTGGTGTCATCTGCATATCTGACGTTATTGATATTGGCTATAAAGCTCTATAAATGTTAGTCCTTGCTTTCCCCTGGTTTGTCAGCATTGAAGAAGCGTAAAGGCAGTCTGAATTTAGCAATCGGATGCTTCTAGGGTCATTACCTTGATGACTTCTGACAGATTTATTCTTCCAGCAGCCTGTGTTGCCAGCATAACAATGAACTGTCCCTTTGACCAGTGTGGGTGGACAGACAGTTTGTCAGCCCTCTTTAATCCTCATATCAGAATAACTTGTATGGGTTCTGGCTTTGAAATAAGTTGAGGCGAGTCCACGATTGCAGATAGTTGAGAGGGCATCGTGAGACCCTTCGCCCAGATGCAGCGGGCACGTCAGAGAAGTTTGTTTGTGTTCCTGGTACACAACAGTCATTCTGGGTCTTCTGGCAAATCAGGAAACATTGGAAGGGTGGTAGGTCACCAGTCTGTCTCCATAGATTTCTCCAAACCTTACAGGTCTGGTTACAAGGTGTTACTTCTTGTTTTGGTTTCCACTGATGTTTCTTCTGTTGGATGGTCAGCAATACTTCATAAGTCAGTTAAAGCAAATGGATTTGGTTCGTGCATTTATAGATTCTTTCAGTCTTTTGTCCCAGGCAAGTCTGAACAGGACCTAGAAAGCTGATTAAAAGACTAGTGAGCATGGTGCTTAATTTTAAGTTAAATGGATATTTAACGTGTTGAGAAAGTATTCCATCCTCAATCTTCCTTTTTTCCTGTTTTTTTTTTTTTTTTTAAATCATCCATGCTTGCTTTTTGAATCTGTTGGTTATAAAAACAAAGGTTTTCTAAAAGAGTTGACTATTGCTCCATTTCTCAAGTTTGGTTTTCAGTGTGGATTTTTGTAGGTGATTTTAGCACCTAAGGGTACAGAATCATTAAATGAAGCCTGACAGGAAGGAAAGAGTGCCCTAAGCCGTGTGTGTGTGTGTGTGTGTGTGTGTGTGTGTGTGTGTTGGACGCATCTGTTATTGTGTGTGTGTGTTGGGCAGGTGGAGATGTAGACTAGAGGACAAACAAGCCTTGTGTGTGTGTTTGGTGGGTCTGTTTGTGTGTGTGTGTGTGTGTGTGTTGGGAGGGTCTCTCATTGTGTGTATGTTCGTGTGTGTGTGTGTGTGTTTGGCGGGTCTGTTAGTGTGTGCGTGTATGTGTTGGGTGGGTCTCTTATTGTGTGTGTGTGTTCGTGCGTGTGTGTGTTTGGTGGGTCTCTAATTGCGTGTGTGTTCGTGCATGTGTGTGTTTGGCGGGTCTCTTATTGTGTGTATGTTCGTGCGTGTGTGTGTTTGGCGGGTCTGTTTGTGTGTGTGTGTGTTGGGCGGGTCTCTCGTGTGTGTTCGTGCGTGTGTGTGTTTGGCGAGTCTCTTATTGTGTGTATGTTCGTGCGTGTGTGTGTTTGGCAGGTCTGTTATTGTGTGTGTGTGTGTATGTTTGGCGGGTCTGTTATTGTGTGTGTGTTGGTGGGGTGGGGGTGTGGACTAGAGGGCGAACAGGGCAGGCAGGGGAGGTGGTCAGTCCCTGTGGGGCCACCTGGCTGTGGGCACGTCTTGCAGCAGAGTTAATGAAACCCATGGCCTGCTACTGGTTGGAGATGATTGTGCGTGGGAGTCTGGTTATAGATTTATCTTTTTCCCTAGAGGTGTGTGTTAACTGTTTTTGGGGTGAGCCTTTGATCCTCAGACTCACAACCTGACTAAATTGGCCGATTTGTAAAAAAGTTTTAATACTGAGAGGATTCTGTTATTTGAGCTGTGTGTGGTTGCTCAGGCGTTGCTTTTTATTCTAAAATTTGGTCTTTGATTTCTAATTTATGCTGTTGGCATTTTGATTATTATGTTTTTGTGATCTTGTCTGGCATCTTGCCAAGTATGGGATTTTATCTTTTTCTTTTTGCACCTTGAGTGCTGTTCCTGTACTTTTTTTTTTTTTTAAATACTGCTAGATCGTAATTGATCAGGTCCCCTATTATGAACAAGACACTCAAAATCTATTAGAATGAAATTACTTGGGTCTTCTTCTCGGATTCTTACGAAGATGGGATTAGCTTATTCTGAGATTGGTTTATTTAACAAAAGATTTGTCTGTCTGAAGTAATTCTGGACTACGATGATTTTAGCTTAGATGAAATCCTGGTCAAATCACCAAGGTGAGCTTCTCAGTATTCACAAATGTATTATATAATGCTGTAAGTCTTCTCTAAAGTTCTTCCTAAGATTTTTGTGAGAATTCATTTAGAGGGGTAATGACAGGGAATCCAGCTGCTGATTTTCAGGAGACCAACAGCTTCTAGTGGACGGAGGCCACCTGTAGGCCCTCCTCTGAGAGGAAGAGGGCTGTCTCGTGGTCTCCCCTCCGCCCTGAGTGCCCTAGAGGTAACTGGGGGAAGCATCTTATGAGTTTGGGGGATTATATAAAAGTGTAACTTGCGCACGCACTGTTCTTTTTTTGGTAACTGCTTTTAATATCCTGTTGGTTGGTTGTTGAAACATCTCCTATGACTGCAGAGACTTTTGTCTTTGTTTTTCAATCAGAACTTCTTTCTCCGCACTTGTAAAGATGGAATCTGGGCCACAAGGCATGCTGCAGTCCTTGAACTTCTGTTAACAAATCTCTGAGGAAAGCTGGGTATCTGTAACCCCAGACTCCTGATTTTGCTCATGTGACCTTGCTTGACATCTAGGACTTTTCCAGTGGGTTTTAAATTTTTGATGATAACTTTTAATTTTATTCTCATTTATTTCTCTCTTTTCTGTTCCAGTGTCCTGGGTCATGAAACTTAATCCACAGCAAGCTCCATTATATGTGAGTAAATCACCAGATTTCATTTTATCCTTACTTCTGCTGTTTAATTTTTATAATAAACTCAAAAATGTTCTCCTGTGATTATCAAAGGAATGTTGAACCATCTACATATGAATATATTGACATAATGCACATCAGAAATTGAATTTGATTTAGTGAATATTAAATGATGAATAATACATGTAACTGAGCAGAGAACAAGTCACACCTGTAAGCCTTGTGTGGTAGACTGGTCGGGTAGATAAGATGCAGGTATAAAGCAGTTGCATTGCCCTGCAAAATGACTCTACAACTTCTTTTAACCCACAGTTCATTTCTGTAGAAGCAGTGTGTCCAGCTTCCTCCTGCCGTTGCCGTTACTCTGTGCCACGACTAGGGGGCGCTCTGTCACTGGCAAAAGGGCTATTTTCTTTTAAGAACCTGGGTGAAAGCCATCATCTCCTTAGAAAGTGAGGAGATTATAAGATGAAATGGAGAAATGAATGAATTGAGGCTGAAAAAAGTAAATTCTAGGTGTTTTTGTTTGTTTAAAAAAAAAAACTGTTGTAAGAGTGAGTTAGCCGAATCGAGGTGATGAAAAGTGCCTGGTGGGTGAGCAGCTGTCCTAGAGGTGTAGCTCGGCTTGTGAGGGGCCGGGGGGTTTGCTGTTCCCGTGGTCTGGAGAGGTGATAAAAGTTTTTTTGATGGCACAGGACTTCAGGCAGGACTTCAGGCAGATCCTTAATCATGAAGGTTAAGGATCGTTTCATTGTCTGAAAAATGCTCCGAGTTTGTTGAGGACACAGACCGGAAGGTAGAGGGTTGGGTGGCAGTGAGCGTGGTGTGCGGTGAGCAGGCAGAGTCTGGCCCCGCTGGGTTTGTGTTCATGGGGATGCGAGTCAGATCTAAAGAGGTGGGTGATGCTCAGCTGTGGAAGCACACTAAAGTGTGCGCAGTTTATTTTGTGACCACTGAGGGGCTTTTAATGATGTTCAAACTGGCTATTCCTGTTTTGTGTTTATTTTCTTAACCATGCTGTGTTAGTAAAAGTCATATACTTTCCTAACATAGAGCAGTCATATGATTGCTCTTCATACAAAGCAAAACATGTGTTCATAGGCGATATCTTGCGTTCTTAAATTCCTTCCAGGCCACTTGGAGACCATTTATTATGTTCACCAGTGGGTTTGCACATGAATTTAATACCTTGGACATAAGAAAACAACTGAGATAAAGTTCACACACTGTAAAATCCACCCGTTTAAAGTGTACAGTTCCATGGTTTTAGTGTTTTCACGGTTGTGTCATCTTCAGGGCGCTTTTCAGCAGCCTAAACAGAAACCCCACATCCTTTAGCAGCCGCTCACCAGTTCCCCTCCCTCAGCCCTGGGCATCTGCTCTCTACTTCCTGTCCTTATGGTTTTACCTGTTCTGGAAATTTCATATAAATGGAGTCATGCAGTATCTGACCTTTTGTGACTGGTCTCTTTCACTTAACAGCTTATATATAAGGTATATATCCGAATGAGTATGAATACTTTGTTCCTTTTTATTGACAGATAATAATCCATTATATGGACATATTATGTGTTATTTATCCAATCCTCAGTTGATGGGCATTTAGGCTGTTTCTACTTTTTGGCTGTTAAGGTGAATGCTGCTGTGAACAGCAGATTTTTGTGGAGGTGCCCAACTTTATTCTTCCCCCATTGATTTTTCTTGGGCACTTTTGTTGAGAATCAGTTGAATTATTTCTAGACACTCAATTCTGTTCCTTTCATTTATGTCATCCTTCCTTGGTTAAGTTTCTTTCAACAGTGATTGATAGTTTCCAGTGTACATGTCTTTAATTTTTGTAGAATTTATTCCTAAGTATTATATCCTTTTTGATGCTATTGTAAATGATACTGTTTTCTTAAATTCATTTTTAGATAGCTCATTACTGGTGTAGAAATGTAGTTGATTTTTGTACATTGATCTTTTAATCTACAGTCTTGCTGAACTTATTAGCTAGTACTTTTTTAAGTGGATTCTTCAGGATTTTCTATATCCAGGATCATGTCAGCTGCAAATGTGCTGTGCATGCTAAGTCGCGCTTCAGTTGTGTCCAACTTTGCAACCCTGTGGAGCATAGCCTGCCAGGCTCCTCTATCCATGGGATTCTTCAGGCAGGAATACTGGAGTGGGTTGCCATGTGCTCCTCCGGGGGATCTTCCCAACCCAGGGATTGAACCTGCGTCTCTTATGTCTCCTGCATTGGCAGGAGGGTTTTTACCACTAGCTCCACCTGGGAAGCCCTGTTGAAAATAGACATAGTTTTTGTCTTCCCGGTCTTCTTATTTCTTTTTCTTGCCTAATTGCCCTGAGGAGAACCTTCAATTCAATGCAGAGTTGACTAAAATAGTGAGAGGAGACATCCCTATCTTGTTTCTAATCTTAAAGTGAAGGCATCCAGTCTTTCACTGTTAACATTAGTATGACGTTAGCTGTGAGTTTTCATATGAGACTTCATCAGGTTGAGGAGGTTCTCTTCTCTTCCTAATTTGAGTATTTTTATCATGAAAACTGCTGAATTTTGTTGTTGAATATTTTCTTCTGTCTGTTGAGATGTATTGTGTGGGTTTTTTCTTTCATTCCATGATTGTATTACATTGATTGATTTTTAATCATTAAACCAGCCTTTCTTTCCTGGGGTTAATCTCATTTGGTCATGGTGTATAATCCTTTTTCTGTGTTGCTAGATCTGGTTTACTAGTATTTTTGTGTCTGTGCAGGTTTTCTCCTGGTGTTTTTGTCTGCTTTTGGCCGTTGAATGAGTTTAGTTACGGGCTGATATGACTGCATAGTTGTGGCAGACAGAATAATGGTTCACGTGTGTCCACGTCTTGATTCCCAGAACCTGCGAGTGTTTATCTCACGTGGCAAACGGGGCTTCACAGATTTCAGTAAGTTAAAGATCTGGAAACCAGAGTTTATCGTTTATCCTTTAATTATCTGGATAGACCAGTGTAATCACGAAGGTTCCTAAGTGAGAGAGGGAGGCAGAGATTGTAGATGCCACGCTGCTGGCTTTGAACGAGGAAGGGTCCATGAGCCAAGGATTGCAGCCTCTCGAAGCTGGGAAAAGCAGGCAGACAGCTTTCCCTTAGGACCTTCAGAAGGAACACGGACATCCTTGTTTTAGCCCAGTGAAAGCCGTTCAGGCCTCTGACCTCCAGAAGTATAAGATAGTAAAACCTGTGCTGTTTTAGCCTCTGAGTTTGTGGTAGTTTGTTGTAACAGCAGTAGAAAGCTAATACAGTGGTAGTTTGGGAAACTCAGTTAGTAGTGTGTGGGATAATTTAGAAGGAGCGAGCAGAGGCCGAGAGGTCAGTTAGAAATTTTCTTGTCTTGCCATCATTGAATCTGAGAAGTTGAGAACTAACAGAGGCTATAGATGATACCTGCTTCAACCTCTCCATTTTAGAGATGAGGAAATGCATTCTGAAGATACTGTGATAAGGTCACGCAGCTCATTGGTGGTAAATTGTGATTTACATCTGTATTTTGGGGTGCTTAGTCATAGCAATCACTGTAAAACTTGTGAAGCATAAAAAAGCTTCATTCTGTTAGGGAAGCAAGACTCTTAAAAATCAGTTCTGAAGAATATACTTAGTGCTTTTATATATGACTTAGGTGTTTAGTATAGTTGGACAGGCTCTACCAGGAAGACCATTTTCAGTGAACTAAGGCAGGGCTCAGGGGTTTCCACTGTTTGGGTGAAGCAAAGCATAGTCATGCCCCCTTGACTTTTCTAGTGATCTAGCATCACAGTTTCACTTTCTGTGGTTTCAGTTACCTGCAGTCACCATGGTGATAATATTATATGGAAAATTGCAGAAATAAACAATGCATGTATTTTATCTATTTATTTATGACTGCACTAAGAGGCATGCAGGATCTTACTTTCCTGACCAGGGATCGAACCCACCCCCTGCATGGAAGCACAGGATCTTAGCCATTGGACCACCAGGAAGCCCCATGATTCATAAGTTTTAAGTTTCCCGCTGTTGCGAGTGGTGCGGTGGAATCTTGCTCTGTCCTGCTTCATCCTGTAGGGGACATGGATCATCCCTTTTGCCAGTGTGTCCTGCCCACTGGTCACTTAGCGTCTGTCTGGGTTATCAGATCATCTGTGGTACCTCAGTGCTGTGTTCACGTGACCCTTACTTTACTTACCAGGGGCCCCAGAGTGCAAGACTAATGAGGCTGGCAATTCAGATACACTGATGAGGAGCCTTGAAGTGAAAAGGAAAAAAAAAATTTCATATGCTGAGGTTGCTAAGATCTATGATAAGAATGAATCTTTTAGCCATGAAATTGTGAGGAAGGAAAAAGAAATTCATGCTATTTTTGCTTTTGCACCTCAAATTCAAACAGGCACAAAGTGTGATAAGTGCTTTATTTAAGATGGAAAAGGCATCAAATTTGTACAGTAAGATATTCTGAGAGGAGGAGGGAGATACCACATTCACCTCATTTTTATTTCATTGTAGAATTGTTATTTTGTTCTATTTTGTTATTAGTTATTGTTAATCTCTTTACTGTGCCTAGTTTGTAAACTTTATCACAAGTGTGTGTGTGTAGGGGAAAAAACATGTTCCATATATATATATATATATAGAGTCAGGACTGTCCATGGTTTCAAGCCTCTACTGGGGGTTGGTGAGTGTAACTCCCGGGATGGGAGAGCTGCCGTAACTGTTAACAAGGCAGTCTGTTGGTGAGGGAGTCAATTCTCTGCACCTCAACATGTACTAAGCAAAATAATAGAGTGTGTTGAAATTTTTCTTAATGATTTGAGATATGCTAGGGTGTATGTCATCAACAGAAGAGAGAAAACTCCTAGTTAATAAGGAAAAACAATGTACACTGAGAATAACTTTTACCTGAAAGTTAAGAAAAATAGGCTGGATTCCAAATATTCCAAATAAACATCTTAACCAGGCTTTGCATAAAAGCAAGTCCACAAAAAGCTGCAGTAGTTAAAATGTAAGGAATGTCCCGGATTTCACAGGCAGCAGCACTGTCGAATGCTTCAGTGAAGCTATTGCAATGGGTGATTTTTGTGGACTGTTAATGGTGGAACACACGGAACCTGGAACTTTGGGTGCCAGGAACTGTGACCTGGCTGTGCCTTGGTTTCCTTGCCTGTCAGCTCTCTGATTTTGCAACTACACCCTTTGTGTTAGATCAGCTGGTTACGTTACCAGGTCAGGTGTTTGCCTCAGCCTCTACAAAAATACTGATGATTGCCAGATGAATGTTGATAAGAATCGCAGTTTCAGGACCGTTGGGTGGTGGTGGTAAAAACTTAGACAGGTTTAGTTACACCCCTCTAGGTGGTAAGGGCCTGGATTGTTGGATAAAGTGCTGGGTATTCAGATGTATCCGACTCTTTGCGACCCCATGGGCTGTAACCCGCCAGGCCCCTCTGTCCATGGAATTTTCCAGGCAAGAATGCTGTAATGACTAGCCATTCCCAGGTCTCCAGGGGATCTTCCTGACCCAGGGATCGAACCTAGGTCTCCTGCATTGCAGGCAGATTCTTTACCATCTGGATTGTTTAGTGGAAGTAAAAATGGAGAGGCAATGGCAGGTGCAAGAAATATTGATAAGAAGCAGTAGATCGGAATTCTTTAAAAACGAAAGAATGATGGTGGATTGAGAACTTGAATGTGAATGGCAGCCTGTGCCATTGCCAGATGTGGAAAAAGGAGGCAGGTGATGGCTTTGTTCTTTAAACATGTTTGAGGGCATGTTGATGTTCCATTTACAGCAGGAGAGGTGGGCTTGGAACTGTGGGCTGAGAAAGTTGGTTTCGAAGTAGAGTTTGAGTCATTTGTAAGAAATTGGTACTTTTGACTCTAAGAAGAGACGAAAGATAAAAGAGTGAATAGAATTAGGATGGTGGACTATAGCAAGAGAAGGTGAAGTTGAGTCGAAAGATGAGTTCCAGAAATCTGGGCTGCATTTGAACTTTTGGCCTTTTATCCCTGGAATTCTTAAATTTCAGTCACACATTAGTACTGGGAGTGAATTTGGGGTTAGAGCTGGGGAGTTCTTAGATGCCTGCTTTGTGAGGACCCCTTTTCAAAGGCTGGGAATTTAGCCAGGAACAAAGCGGAAGGCTCTTGGGCTGCTTGCATTATAGTGAGGACAAGGCATAACTCTTAAACAAGAAAATGCCTGGAAGAACAGTTTCATGAAAATAAAACAAGAGGATGTGATGTGGCTGTGTCTGAGTAGGGGCTCTTTTAGGGGTGCTCGGGGAAGGGGTTGGGGAGTACCTCTAGCTAGGGGGCAGAGTGGACTGGCCATTTAGGCTTAGCCCTGAGTGACCGGTACGAGCCAGCTGTGTGTGGATCTGGGCCCAGTGTTCCAGCCCAAGGCAACAAGTGCAGAGCTCTGCAGCCAGGGCTGGGCTTGGGCGGAGAGGGGGCGGGGTGTGTCCTCTCCTGGAGGAAACTGGAGACTCAGCGAGGAGACAGGGAAAAACCTGACCTGGAAGGGTTTCACAGACCCTTGGGTGACTCCCACAGGCCTGCCTTCTCTCACAGCTGAAGCCCACCTCTGAGTGTCCTCTGAACCCCAGCCTCTGGCTCACGGTCAGGTCTGGCCTCTCAGGGACAGTGGATTTATCGTAAGGCAGAGTGCTGGGCCCCAGGCAGACTGCATTCTTAGGCAGTTGAAGCATGTTGTTTTGGATTCCCCATTTGAGGAGAAACAGTTTTCGTATTCTGTAGTCATTTTTAAGATCCGTGTTTTGATGTAAATGGAACATCCTTGAATGGAAGAATGTTTTAAAGGAGATCCGACTCTCATTCGCCCAAGGACAGTGGGATTAAAAGTTTCTGCTGTTTCTTTCATGGATGAATCGCTTTTGGGGAGAAAAGGAAGTCTTTCCAAAAACGTGCTCTTGTGAACCTTCATGAACGACGTGTGATGCGATTTCACAAGTGGTTCTTTCAGCCTCTGGTTTTCTGTGACTGCTTCACCAGCTGGCGTAGCACTCAGCTGCATCTCCCATAACCTTTCTGGATGACAGCTCCTTAAAAACAAGAGTTCACATGTGTACACTGCCTCCAGGTGTAGAATGCACATTTGCACACAGAATATCATTTGATTCTCATTACAACCTTGTGTAGTCCGCCTGCAGTGCAGGAGACCCCAGTTCAATTCCTGGGTTGCGAAGATCCGCTAGAGAAGGGATAGGCTACCCACTCCAGTATTCTTGGGCTTCCTTTGTGGCTCAGCTGGTAAAAGAATCCGCCTGCAGTGCAGGCGGGTTTGATCCCTGGGTTGGGAAGATCCCCTGGAGAAGGGAAAGGCTACCCACTCCAGTATTCTGGCCTGGAGAATTCCGTAGACTGTATAGTCCACAGGGTCGGACATGACTAAGCAACTTTCACATTGTTTCTTTCACAATCCTGTGAGGGGGAAGGAAGCTTCCTTCTTACCCTCATAATACTTGAAGAAATGAGAATCCAAGATGGTTCATTTAGTATATGCTTTACCCAGAGATTGTAAATCTCAAACCCGTGGTCTTTCTTCCATATACCAAGCTGTTAAACAAGGTTTGCTATCCATAATTGTTACCTGCTGCTAAGTCACTTCAGTCGTGTCCGACTCCGTGTGACCCCATAGATGGCAGCCCACCAGGCTTCCCCGTCCCTGGGATTCTCCAGGCAAGAACACTGGAGTGGGTTGCCGTTTCCTTCTCCAATGCGTAAAAGTGAAAAGTGAAAGTGAAGTCGCTCAGTTGTGTCCAACTCTTAGCGACCCCATGGATTGCAGCCCACCAGGCTCCTCCATCCATGGGATTTTCCAGGCAAGAGTACTGGAGTGGGGTGCCATTCGGCCTTCTCCGATAATTGTTACCTAGAACATGACAAATCTCACTACACTTTATGTGATGGAGACTTGCACAAATAGGCTTCCCTGGTGGATCAGATGGTGAAGAATCCGCCTGCAGCATGGAAGACATGGTTCGATCCCTGGATTGGGAAGACCCCTGGAGGAAGACCCCTGGAGGAAGGCATGGCAACCCACTCCAGTATTCTTGCCTGGAGAATCCGAAAGACAGGAGCCTGGTGGGTTACAGTCCATGGGGTTGCAAAGAGTCAGATGTGACTGAGTGACTAAGCACAGCACAACACAGACTTGCACAAATAAAGTCCTTTTTAAACTAAGTAACCCACATTTAGTCTTCCATTTCTCACGTTTTAAAAAAATTTTTAATGTTTTATTTGAAAGTGCACATTTACAGAAAAATGACAAGAATGCAGCTTCACTTCCGCTCACCTTTTATTAACATTTAGATGTGACCTAAAAGTGATTTTCTTGCCATTTTCTTTATTACATATTTTTTTGAACTGTGTGAAAGTTGCAGGCATCATACCTTCCCCCCCTAAATATTTCAGCATGTATCAATAGTTCTTAAAGACTGAGACATTCTCTTTCATGATGACAGTACAGTTAACAAAACAGGTATCATAACATTTACGTGATACTCTTCTGTAAGTTCATATCCAGATTTCTCTGATCATCCCAAAATGTCCTTTAAAGCATCCTCCTTACCACTTCTCCCCAGTTCAGGGTGTAATCCGGGATTACACCCTGAATTTATTTACAGTCTCGGAGGGATTGGGGGCAGGAGGAGAAGGGGACGACAGAGGATGAGATGGCTGGATGGCATTACTGACTCAATGGACGTGAGTCTGAGTGAACTCCGGGAGTTGGTGATGGACAGGGAGGCCCGGCGTGCTGCGATTCATGGGGTCGCAAAGAGTTGGACACGACTGAGCGAGTGAACTGAACCGAACCGAGTACAGTTCCTTTGTCTGTCTTTCCTGGTGCCGACATTTTGGAAGAGAATTTGGTCAGTTAGCTAGTTGCTTTGCTGAATTTTTTCTGGATTTGGTCAGGAATACTACATAAATTCAAGTCAACTTTGCTTCTTTTTGACAGAACAATTGCCTTTTCAAAGTTGCTCATTAAAAAGTAAAATAAAGATGCTTACTTGTTTCCCAGGTTTCCTTATTAGATTTACCTTGTGTGAGTCCTGAATCGACAGTGCTGTCCTCTTTGCGATTAAAAGCATTGCTCACAAGGAGACACATGTCTTTATTGTGCACCTCTAACTTTTTACAGCTCTAAGGGGATGTGTACAGCATCCTTGCAAAGTGTAGCAAAGAATGTCTCATTTTCTTCTAGATATGTGTTCTGTGAATAAATAACCTACTCATTCCTTTAGCCAGTTGAAAAGGCACGCTAGACATAGAGTCCCGAATCACTGTCTTTAGTCCTTATGGGACTTATGGTCTGAGCCACTTCTACAATAAACGACATACAGCAGATAGTTTTTCTAAGCATAGTATATGTACCCTTTGGCTGTAGAGCCCTTTTCACTGTCAAGATAAAAGCATATACTTAACCCCAGAAAGGATAGGGGGTGAGGGATGCTATCAGGTGATAAAAGAAAAAGCCAGGCATATGAAACCAAAGTTGGTATTTATAAAACAAACAAAATAGGTCCCGCCACCACCCCCACACACGAAGCACTACTGGACCCAGCAACCTAGCAACTGGCCAAGAGCAACAGTAAATAAATCCTCCCCCAGACCAACAGCTGAAAAGGAAGCTAGATTTTCAACGGAAGGAGGAGGAGGAAAGGGTCTCTTTAAATGCCTCTTATCTAAGGCCCCCAGGCTTGTTCTAGAAGAAATCTGGGCAGACCAGCCCTGAAGGGTTTTTCTTGTGTCATCTGATAGCATCCCTCACAACGTGTCCTTTCTGGGCACAAGGAGACCGTAGGGGTCAAGAATAAGCAGATCTGGATTATTCCAGAGAAAGTCACTTCCTGTCCCCACTCTGACTTTACTTTTCTGGAGAAAAAGCCGTGATGATGCCCCCAAGTGACTGCCCCACGGTTGGCACCCGTGTGGGAATGAACTTTGTGACCGAGGTCAGGACTGCAGAACCGTGAGATGAGTCAGGGGAATCATTGTATTTTCAGGGCGGTTGACCTCACTCTGCTGGAAGAGTGAAGAAACTGAGCTATTTGCCTCAAGTTTCATGGAGGTTGTGATGGTTCTAGTCAGATAGCAGGATCTGCAGGTAACTAGCCCAGCCAGCATGCCAGGGGCGGAGGTTGGAATTCAGGGTTCAGAGTACACGCACTGAGCCCTTGTGGTAGAAGTCTGGGAATACATGGGCTAAGTAAGAGAAAAAAGGAAACAATGGGAATGCTGGAAGGAGAGAGAAATATTTGAAAAGATAGCATTGAGCTCTCTTTCAGAGTAGTGTTGGTCGCTCAGGTCGTGTCCGACTCTTGTGACCTCATGGACTGTAGCCTGCCATGCAAGAATATTGGAGTGGGTGGCCATTTCCTTCTCCAGGGGATCTTCCCAATCCACGGATCGAACCCGAATCTCCAGCATTGCAGGCAGATTTTTTAACAAGTAAAAATAAAATGTGGGTTGTAACACTTGAGTGTAGAGAAGTCATTAATAACCATTCTGGTGAATTACTCAGGCAGATACTTATCTTTATCCCTAGATCTTCTACAGGAGGATGGGGGTGGCTCTTTAGCCCTGGACCTGTGAAAGGAAGAGGTAGCCAAGGCTCTTGAATGACTAAGGCATTTCTGTGTGAAGCACAGCTCCTGCAGGGTTTTTTTTTCCCCCTCGTTTTCTGTGTTAGAATAATGTCCTTACTGGTTGCCAAAGTGTTCCAGTGGGCGTTGGGCACTTGATGGTTAATGAAACCCCAGAATGGATGGCTTGGCTCTGACGCTGACTCAGAAGGTTTATCTTGGATGCTTGATGATCCACTAACTAGAATCACCGTAAGAACACATTTAAAGAGGAAAAACTTGGGGTTCATTTTTCAGATCCTTCAGTTATAAAGTTGCTATTGTCCCCAAGATTTGTGGTCAGGTGAACCCATCTCAAGGTCTCCTTCAAGAAAACCAAAAGCTCCCATCCCAAAACTACATACTTCTTTAAAAGCAGAGAGATAGATGTGAGATACAGGTTATGTATGGAATACTTACCATTACCTGCCTTATGACTGGGATGAAACCCACATTTATTAGATTTTCAAGGGGAAGAGCTATTCTAATTACAAAACAGATGTTCAGAACCCCAACAGATCTGGTTTATTATGTCCTTTCGCATTTCTCTTTTTCCATAGCACTGAATGTTTTTGCCTGTAACTGCTTCTGGGAGGAGGAAAAACATCCTGACGTATCTTTGGCAATGGATTCCTTTCTCCATTTAAAACTTACAAAACCAAACAATATCCAGTGATTATAACTATTTCTATTAGAATAGGGACCAAATTTTTAGATGATGTCACTCTCTGTTCTGTCAAGTAAGGGGAGAGTGGGTTAGGATACAGGTATTGCTTGAGACTCATTGGAAAAGACCCTGATGCTGTGAGAGACCAAGGGCAGGAAGAAGGGGGCGACAGAAGACAAGATGGTTGGATGGCATCACCGACTCAATGAACATGAGTTTGAGCAAACTCTGGGAGATGGTGAAGGAAAGGGAAGCCTGGCGTGCTGCAGTCTATGGAGTTGCAAAGAGTGGGACACAACGTAGTTACTGAACAACAGTAACTGTGTGTGTGAATCAGAACTGACCTCAGTGCCAGAAGATTAGAGTCCACATGGAGATGTCATGCTGAGAAAGAAGGGGGTTTAACATGAACAATTAAAAGTTTGTTTTTGCATAAGTATAGTTGGCATACATAATGACAGTTGAGAAAAGTAAAAGTGTTAGTTGTTCAGTTGTATCTGACTCTATGCGACCCCATGGACTGTAGCCCACCAGGCTCCTCTGTCCATGGAATTCTCCAGGCAAGAGTACTGGAGTGGGTAGCCATTCCCTTCTCCCGGGGATCTTCCTGATCCAGGAATCACGCCAAGTTCTCATGGTTTGCAGGGGGATTCTTTACTGTAGGTTACCTCCAACTTTAATGTCCTCGGTTGCTCTTTGGAGGGAAGAGGACCTACTTGGTAGTGGCAGCATTTTATCTCTTCCTGATAAATGTGTTTCCCTAGCAGGAGGTGAAATAACAAGGCTGTCCCTCTTGCTTGGCTGTGGTGTTACATGTTGCTCTTACAATGAGAGCTTTATCAGCTTTCTGATCTCTTAAATTAATTACCTGTCTTTGCCTCAACAATACGTGTCTGATGGGTCAGCTGCAGTGTTTTGTAGACTGGAGGCTCTTTCCAGCCAGATCTGAGTACTGTGTTTTAAATAATGACAACTTTGTCACTAGTGCCAGAAGAAATAAGGAAGTCAAGTGTTCCTCAGTTTAGCTTTTGATGACTTTACAGAGCAAGAGCTTCAGTTTCCTTCTGTTGGGCTTGTTAGCTCATCTGCAGCAACTCGCTTTGAAGTTTACAGATTTTGCATCTGCAGATAGCGTTTTCTTCTTTTTCCTTGGCATTTTCCAAGCAGGTGGAGATACATAAAGGCCAAAAGCCTTCTCAAGGTCTCTCTGCAGGGTGCTTTTACACTAACTTGATGTTTCCCAAGCATCTGGATATTTGGGGAGGGGAGTGGTGGTGGGGACAAGGCAATAGAATTAAATTTTCCATTTGGTTCCAATGCAGAGAAGTCTTGCTTTCCAAAGAAGACCAAGTTGTAATGCTCTATGTCCTTAGCTCACTCATCAAGTCGTAAAGCACTTGCTAAGTGAATGGAGGACCTGGTCTTCGAGGAATAGATTCTTTCGCAGGAGCTCACATGTGTGAGGAGTTAAATGACAGTATAGGTAATATGGGCTCAGATGCTGGATTTGTTACACAGGCAGTGATAGTTCATGGCAAGAAGAGGGAGGAGATGTTGGCAGAAATGGTAGGAAGGCCTTCAGGAAAAATGGGGTTCCGTTAGCCTGGACAGATGGAGAAAGGAAAGAGCAGAATGAGAGAGGGGCGTAGAGTCTGCGAAGTAAGGTGTGGACATGGCATTATCAGGGGTTGTGGGGGCCTGGCTTGACTGGAGAGGACAGTCCCCATGGTAGAGTACGTGGAGAGGAGATTGCATAGATCTGCTCTGTTCATTAGTGTAGCCACTGGCCCCGTGGAGCCATGGAAATTAATAAAAGAAAATTTAAAAATCAGTTCCTCCATTGTAGAGAGCTTAGCTGCCATGCTGGCTGGCGGCCGCCACGTTGGACAACGCAGATAGACTATTTCCATCAGTGCAGAAAATTCTGTTGGCCAGCACTGATAGAGGGAGTATGGCATTTTACAAGCAGGATAGGGAACAACTGGAGGTCTTCCGACTAGGCAGGGGGTCGCACGGTGGGAGCAGTGCCCAAAGGACACGGAGGAGTGGCGTGGAGAGAGCAGAGGAGGACTGCGGGGGCCTGTCGAATGGGTGAGCCTGGTCACCGTTTGAGTGTGCGGGGTGCACGGGAGGATGGGAAAGCGGTTCCAGAGAGCAAGTGGATTTTGTCTGACAGAGTGGCGGAAAGCATCAAAGAGCCACAGATATGACCTAAAGGAAAATCCTTTAGGATTTTCCTAAAAGAAGAAGAGGGATAATATAGAGCCAGAGCGAGGGGTGCCATGATGGATAGAAACCTTAAATATATAGGTGGTTTTTAAAGACACCCATCTCCTTTATTTTATGTAACATGAAAGCATATGATTGTGTGGCTTCCTCTTGCATCTCTGCATCAGCACGTGGGTTGGTAGCTCTTTCCTTTGTTTGCTTAGAAAGAGGAGAATGACACTTACTGAGTACCTTTCATGTAAGGTGACTTACATACGTTATCTCTTCACCCGCCTGAGGCCTGTGTTGTAAGAATGGTTTCACTCCCGGTCCCTTAAATTGCTGCCACCCTCTCTTAACCTGGGAACTCGAAGCCTGATGCTTGTATCACATTCTACATTTAGAGGTTGGCGTCAGTACTGGATTCCACTTGCCGTCGCTTCTTTAAATGTAAGCTGGAGATCTTGTAAACATTGTTTACTCAGGGGCAGTCATTGGTGTGAGGAGTTGCCCAGACTGACTTGCAGTTGAATTGTTCTAGAGCACTGGTTCTCAAAGTGTGGTCCCACTAGCATGAGCATCACTAGGAGCTTCTTAGAAATGCAGATCTTCAGGCACCATCCAGACCTACCAAATCAGAATGCTTGGGGTGGAGCCCTACAAACTGTGTGTGTGTGTGTGTATTCACCCCTAACCCCTTCATGTGAGAGGCTTGTGGAATCTTGGTTCCCCGACCAGGGATCAAATCCTCATCCCCTGCAGCGGAAGCACCCCCTCTTTGCAGCCCCATAGTCCTAACCTCTGAACCATCAGGGAAGTCCTCATTAAAAAAAAAAGTTTAATGATAGTTTTCATGTAAGTGAAAGTCGCTCAGTCATGTCTGACTCTTTGCCACCCCGTGGACTATATAGTCCATGGAATTCTCCAGGCCAGAACACTGGAGTGGGTACCCCTTCCCTTCTCCAGTGGATCTTCTTAACCCAGGGATTGAACCCAGGTCTCCCCGTTGCAGGCAGATTCTTTACCAGCCGAGCCACCAGGGAAACCCTGTTCATATAAGTTCACTGATAAAAATCTCAGACTGTAGATTGTTTGTAAACAATTCCAGTTATTTGGGTGTGGTGGTCATTGATTCCGCAACCTTCTGAAGTGTTTCATACATAGACTGACTGGCACATTACCCTGCAAGCCACTTTTAAATCAGCCCTCCAGATGATTCTGTTGCAGCCCAGTGTTTAAGCATGAACCAGTAGACAAAAAGCATGGTTTTAAAAGCCCCTTTCCTGCGGATAAAATTGGACAGAAACTTGATACTTGAATTGTTTTTGTTGCTCTCACCTCAGCTTCTATCGCAGCACCTTGCACATACAGGTTCTCAGTGTTTTTGATTAAATAGAGTTAAAGCTGTTCAGGGCTTTCCAGGTGGTGCAGTGGTAAAGAATCCACCTGCAGTGCAGGAGGCGCAGGAGACTCAGGGTTGATGCCTGGATCCAGATGGTCCCCTGGAGAGAGGAGCCTGGCGGGCGGTGGTCGGTGGGGTCGCAGAGAGACGCAGCTAAGTGCGCATGTGGACACACACCGCTCTTCAGGAAAGCGCTTTGCTGCGTTCATGGGCGGTAATAAACGTCTGATTAGTCAAGGTGGGATTTGGGGCGGGGGAGTGGTAATATTTAAGATCCCCAAGGGTAGACCACTCAGATGAAGTGACCCAGGGGACTTTGTTTCCTGGAACCAGTGATACTGTGTCACTTTGACCTCTGAGATAGGGTCTCTAAGGAAACTTGGGAATGATGCTCAATGAAAAACTGCATTTCAGTCTAAATAGTTGAACACTTCTGTGTTGTGTATGGTCTATTTATTTGGAACTCTGTGTTTTATTCTTTCTATACTAATCTCATTAGTTTGACAAGCCTGTGATTAGGAGGAATTGTTTTACAGGTGGGGAAAGATTTATATTTTAAAGTTTTAGTACAAGCTATTAAGTATAAGATAAGCTATAAGGATATATTATACAACATGGAATATAGCCAACATTTTATCATAACTGTAAATGGAGTATAACTTTTAAAAATTGTGAATCATATATTGAGAAAGGTAATGCCAAAGAATGCTCAAACTACCGCACAATTGCACTTATCTCACACGCTAGTAAAGTAATGCTCAAAATTCTCCAAGCCAGGCTTCAGCAATACGTGAACTGTGAACTTCCAGATGTTCAAGCTGGTTTTAGAAAAGGCAGAGGAACCAGAGATCAAATTGCCAACATCCCCTGGATCACGGAAAAAGCAAGAGAGTTCCAGAAAAACATCTATTTCTGCTTTATTGACTATGCCAAAGCCTTTGACTGTGTGGATCACAATAAACTGTGGAAAATTCTTAAAGAGATGGGAATACCAGACCACCTGACCTGCCTCTTGAGAAACCTGTATGCAGGTCAGGAAGCAACAGTTAGAACTGGACATGGAACAACAGACTGGTTCCAAATAGGAAAAGGAGTACGTCAAGGCTGTATATTGTCACCCTGCTTATTTAACTTCTATGCAGAGTACATCATGAGAAACACTGGACTGGAAGAAGCACAAGCTGGAATCAAGATTGCCAGGAGAAATATCAATAACCTCAGATATGCAGATGAGACCACCCTTATGGCAGAAAGTGAAGAAGAACTAAAAAAGCCTCTTGATGAAAGTGAAAGAGAGTGAAAAAGTTGTCTTAAAGCTCAACATTCAGAAAACTAAGATCATGGCATCTGGTCCCATCACTTCATGGGAAATTGCTGGGGAAACAGTGTCAGACTTTATTTTTGGGGGCTCCAAAGTCACTGCAAATGGTGATTGCAGCCATGAAATTAAAAGACGCTTACTCCTTGGAAGGAAAGTTATGACCAACCTAGATAGCATATTCAAAAGCAGAGACATTACTTTGCCAGCAGAGACATTACTTTGCCAACAAAGGTCCGTCTAGTCAAGGCTATGGTTTTTCCCATGGTCATGTATGGATCTGAGAGTTGGACTTTGAAGAAAGCCGAGCGCTGAAGAATTGATGCTTTTGAACTGTGGTGTTGGAGAAGACTCTTGAGAGTCCCTTGGACTGCAAGGAGATCTAACCAGTTCATCCTAAAGGAGATGAGTCCTGGGTGTTCATTGGAAGGACTGATGCTAAAGCTGAAACTCCAATACTTTGGCCACCTCATGAGAAGAGTTGACTCACTGGAAAAGACTCTGATGCTGGGAGGGATTGGGAGCAGGAGGAGAAGGGGACGACAGAGGATGAGATGGCTGGATGGCATTACCGACTCAATGGACATGAGTTTGGGTGAACCCCGGGAGTTGGTGATGGACAGGGAGGCCTGGCGTGCTGCGATTCATGGGGTTGCAAAGAGTTGGACATGACTGAGCGACTGAACTGAATTGAACTTACATTGTACGTCAGCTATACTTCAGTGTAAAAGAAAGTTCTAGTCTATTCATTATAAGATTTTTTATTGTCCTCTTTGGAATTTGCTATGACAGCAAAGGTCCATCTAGTCAAAGATATGGTTTCCCCAGTAGTCATGTTTGGATGTGAGAGTTGGACTATAAAGAAAGCTGAGCACCGAAGAATTGATGCTTTGGAACTGTGGTGTAGGAGAAGAGTCTTGAGAGTCCTTTGAACTGCAAGGAGATCCAGCCAGTCCTGAATATTCACTGGAAGGACTGAAGTTGAAGCTGAAACTCCAATACTTTGGCCACCTGATGTGAAGAACTGACTCATTGGAAAAGACCCTGATGCTGGGAAAGATTGAAGGCAGGAGGAGAAGGGGGTGACAGAGGATGAGATGGTTAGATGGCATCACTGACTCAATGGACATGAGTTTGAGTAAACTCTGGGAGTTTGTGATGGACAGGGAGGCCTGGTGTGCTGCAGTCCATGGGATTGCAAAGTTGGACAGACATGGCTGAGCGACTGAACTGAACCCAGGCACTGGATTCCCTTTTTGGTCTGTGGGATCCATCGATCTGATTGTGGACTTATTTTCTGCCATTCCCTTTTATCGTCTTCAGCCAGTTAAAAGCCTGGGGGTGATCTTAACTTCCCCTTATGACTGTGCATTCCTCTCTACTCACTTCCTGCATTCTTCACTTCTACTTTGATTAAAGATGATTCGCTTCTTCATCTTTTACTTGCTGTAGTTTATGCGTATGCAGGAAAAGGCAGCAGAAATGCAGGTTGTATGAAAATGGTAATCCTTAATGAATTTTTGCATCGCTAAAAAGTTTGTGACACATTGACTCCACTTGTTTGACTTGGTATGAGTAGAATTTTAGATTTCTAATTAAAAAAATAAATAGGCACCAAGCAATAAAGATTTACTGTGTTGCACAGGGAACTATAATCAATATCTTTTAATAACCTATAAGGGAAAGTAATCTGAAAAATAATGTATGTGCATATGTATAGCTGCACCACCTTGCTGTGCACTTGGAGCGGTCAACTACACTTCAGTAAAATATGTATATTAGAGGAAAAATGGTAATCCTAAGGGGCCTCATTTTTTGTTGCTCTTTAATTTGGGGGAGGGCTGAAAACATGTATTTCTAATCAACTTCTGGGTGATGCTTTCGTTCTGGGACAACACTTGAAGAGCCCGGGTTGAGAAATGTAACTTCCTTGTAGGTGTGAAGTAGATAGGGGTAAAATTCCCGCTCTAGTACTAATCAGCTGTGGGAGCCTTACAGTCTTCCTCTGTAAAATTCAGCAGGGTAATGCCAGAATTATAGGTTTTCTGTGAAGGCTAAATGTGATTTTAAAAATGACAGCCATGGGCGGGAGGTGGGAGGGAGATTCAAGAGGGAGGGGACATAATGTACACCTCTGGTTGAAAGTGAAAGTCGCTCAGTCGTGTTTGACTCTCTGCGACCCCATGGACTGCAGCTGGCCAGGCTCTCTGTCCATGGAATTCTCCAGACCAGAATACTGGAGTTGGTAGGTGTTCCCTTCTCCAGGGATCTTCCCAATGACAAACCTAGACAGCATATTAAAAAGCAGAGACGTTACTTTGGCGACAAATGTCCGTATATTCAAAGCTGTGGTTTTCCCAGTAGTCATGTATCATTGTGAGAGCTGGACTATAAAGAAGGCTGAGAGCTGAAGAACTGATGCTTTTGAACTGTGGTAAATTTTGTTGTTATCTGAAATGGTAGACTATTTCTTCTTACTACTTCATGATTTTTAAGTATTGTGGATTATTCAGTGTCCATATAGCTATTTAATATCAGTTAGAATGTTTAGCCAGCTTTAAGAAAGCTTCATAATTTACCTTTAAAGCTAATCAAATTTTTAATTTTTTTCTACATTTCTGTGTTGACTGCTTTTCAGAGGGTCATAAAACCAATTTTGCCATCCAGTTAAAATCCGTCACCTGTAATTAAATTAAAAAAAGTAAAATTTATTACTTTATTTTACTTTGAGAAATATATTTTACTGGAAGAGAGTATAAAGCAAAGCAAAGACATGGAGATTCTGAAATATGGGGTATTTTTGTTTACTTTGAATGAGTGAGGACCTGTATTTGATGTCTGCTGTATGCTAGGTACTTGTTAATATACTAGTACTTTGGATTAAACAGTACCCTAATCTGTGTAAGACAGTGGTGCTGGTTTGTTACAGTTAGCACTTGATGAAAGAGCCATTATTAAATTATTTCATGCACTTCAAAATACGTGAATATAAAATACAGTTTCTACCCTTGTGGAGCTGACAATTTTGTGGTTCCCCAGAAGGACTTGAGTGGTTCCCAGAAGAATCCCAGAGCTGACAGCCACTGAGGCTGGAGTTCTGAGTCACAAGACTTAGGGCCCGTGGTCTTCCCTCCAGAGTGATGCCCCCATTCTGTATTTGCATCTTCCCTCCTAAAGACGGTAAAGAACCTGCCTGCAGTGCAGGAGACCCAGGTTCAGCCCCTGGGTCAGGAAGATCCCCTGCAGAAGGAAATGGCACCCTCCTCCAGTTTTCTTGTCTAGAGAATTCCATGGACAGTTCATGGGGTCGCAAAGAGTTGGACATGACTGAGCAACTACCACTTTCCTAAATCTTGGTGTGGTTGACAGTGTCCCCGTTTCCAGCTTTGGTTATCTCTGTTCATGGTCTCGTGGTCTGTCGTATCCTGGGCTGGGAGTGAGATCTGAGCAGGCGCCCTGGACCCACTGGGTCCCCCCATGGAGACATTGCCCGTTGCACAGATAGGAAAGGAATTGGAGGCCTTGGCCTCCATGCCAGGAGGGAGGCACAGTGTCTGATATCAGCAAGCAGGCCATTCACCCGAGGAAGGAGACCAGGTGGCTCCTCAGAAAAGAAAGGCTGGGCTGGTTTCATGCGTCCCCTCCTGGGCATCGCCGGACAGGTGAGAGGAGGACGTGACAGGTGAAGGGAGCCGTGTGCCCAGGCGGTGCGACACCCGTAGTGAGAGTCAGGCTTCAGCCTCTGCTGTGTCCTGTCCATGTGTTGTGTGCCTGCAGTGTTTGTGTGGCGCTTCCCTGGTGGCTCGGTCGGTGAAAAATCCACCTGCAACTCAGGAGACCCGGTTTCGATCCCTGGGTAGAGAAGAAGGGCATGGCACCCCATTCCAGTATTCTCGCCTAGAGAATCCCACGAACAGAGGAGCCTGGGGGGCTACAGTCCATAGAATCATGAGAGTCGGACACGACTTAGCAACTAAACCACCACTAACAGCGGGAGGGGCTCTGGGAGGCAGAGGTGGCTGGGGAGCAAGGGCCGTGTTGAGGGGAACCTCGTTTCCTGCAAGTTGAAGGGAAGCACTCGTGAGTTAAGACATCATCCTGTTGGTCGTCCATGAGTCTCAGGAGAGTAACTTGACCAGATTGTATTTTGGAGATTTGTCCTGTTGCCTTGTATTGTTTGGAGGTGAGTCTGGAAGCCTGGAGACCCATTTTCATAGATGCCTTTAGAGGAAAAAAAAGAGACCTGACCAAGGAATAGCCAAGGAAGCTACACAAATAAGTGTGGCAGGTGGGTAGAGCACAAGTCCAGTTGCCAGATTTTAATGATAGACTGCCCCCACTTCAATCCTCTGCTTCCTGGGAGGGCAGAGAAGGAAGAGAGAAAGGTTCTGTCAAGAATTAATTTTAAAAAATCCTCATGGTGTCTGCATTTTAACCAAAGACCTGGTCCTGTTAGCAAAGGGGGACTGTCTCTTTAAGTGTTGACCCAATTACTTGAGCAGTTCCAGAGAGTTGTGAAACATTTGTGAGAGGGTGAGGCTGTTTTTTAAAGCCTCCAGCCAACACCCTTCGACCAGTTTAGCTTTGCTTATTAACAGGAATAGACTGAGAGGCAGGGCTGTACATTGAAACAAAAAGCTCATCCTCTTAGAATTGTAAAAAACTTCTTTTTAAGGAACACTTTCCATTAAGGGGTCCATACACTAAATGATTTCCTAATTTTTTGTAATTTTGATTCCTTTACCGGCTGAAGTTTCAAGATGCTTCCATGTTCAGAGAGAGTAGTCCCTAAAACCAGTTCAGAGCACTCTACAGACAAATTGAGCGCCATCTACTGGTTTTATTTTAACGGACCATGTCGGTGGTGCTTGGAAATCTTTTAAGTATTTATGTATATCTTAATGTTGCAAAATTATGAAGCTGGAAGACAATATGAATTTTGACCATAATTAGTAATAATATTTAATAATGTTAGCATTGGGAAGGGGAATGCCTTTTGGCTGGAATATAGACATATGATCAAAAATGAAAGCAGGTTATAGGGATTTCACTGACTGTACCTTTATCTGGCAAAAGATTAGCCTGGTTGAAATAAAAACTAACCTCAAATGTCAAATAAAATGGTTGCAGTATTTTCTAACATTTGTTGTTGTTGAGTTGCTCAGCCGTATCCGACTCTTTGCAGCCTCATGGACTGCTGCACGCCAGGCTTCCCCGTCCATCACCAGCTGCCCAAGCTTGCTCAGACTCGTGTGCGTTGAGTTGGTGATGCCATCCAACCATCTCGTCCTCTAGATGCTGTAGTGTTCTCCCCAGATGCTCCACTACTGTTGAGTGACTGATAAGGATGACAGACTTAGTGTTGGGTTTAATTTGTGGCGCTTTACGTTTTGTTTTTGAAAAAGGATAACATGTTTTCGGTTCAGCCCAGCAGACATTAAGCACTTGCGATGTCTCAGGCCTTCTGAAGAGATGTTGCGTGTACAGAGATGAGCTGGATGAGGGCCAGCCCCAGCTCCACGTAAATGGCTAAGCGTTCAGAAGACCCTTTCCTCCCTGGGTGATCCGTCCTGAGCCATGAGCAGACCTGGACACAGCCGCTTCCCTGCGGAGGCTTTCCTCATACCCGCCTCAGGACAGAGTATGGGTACCTAGAGACGCTTGTGTTACGCTAATCACAGCACTTACCGGGTGGCCTTCTGTCCGTAGGCATGTCTGTCTCGGCTCCTGGCGGACAGGAAGCGTTTATAATTCTAGTGCCAGATGATACCAGAGACAAACTGTATTAAACACAGGCACTGTGTGCTTGTTAAGCATCAGTGGATGAATAACTTAAGGCTTTGGTAATGGGAACAGAGCAGAAGGGAAGGGAACGAACACGTTAATATTGGGCTGTTAAATATCTTTCAACTGTTTAACTTATCTACTTGATGGATGGACTGGAATAAAAATTTATACTAGCAGTAAAAAGTTATGAACTAATAAAACACACTCAAGGAAATGTTTCAAGTAATAAAATACTTTTAAGTATTTTAAGGCTTATTTACATATCAACATTAAAATTTCAAATATTCCTATTTTAAAAATAACCCCAATAACTGATAGTCAGTGGTCCTATAGTATATTTGATAGCAATAAGTCCTCTGAAAGTCCTTTAACTTTCGTTAGTTCAGTCTGGTTTTCTACCTCATTAGTACAGATCAATGATTGTGAGTAATATGATCTTGGAAAAAATACAAAGACTTTTGTAGTTATTGAGGTTATTATTAACAAAATGGTTAAAGTAAAGAGAACTTTGAAATATTTTTGATGGTTAGAAACTAACTGCATCACGAATCTAGGAAACGATATTTATTTTAGTTGTGAGCTCTCTAGAGTATGCAAAATGAAAAAACTCTCAGTATTTTAAGTTTTTGGCTAGAGAGGACTCGATTGTGGCTGCCATTAAACAGAAATACGGTAAGTCTCGTGCTCTTCCTTGATAGCATTTGAGTTTGAGTTCCTGTTGGGTCCAAAAGATCTTGTTTCTGGGGTTGAGGGCCTGGAATAGTATGTTGTGAAAAGACCCATTTAAGGCTGGAGAAAAATGAAACAGTTCTTGAGTTTGCTGCTTTCCTGTCTTCCCAGCTCTTCTCCCCCATGTGTTCTGAATTGCTTAAACATCATTGCTTTTAAAGCTGGGAATCCTTTGGTCCTCACCTCTTCTAGCATCACTGATGCTGTGTCCCTGGATGGCATCTTTTCGCTGGCTGGCCTTTCCTTGCTCGGCCTGTTTCTCCATCCCCGCCCTCCTCTACAGGAACTTGGGGTCTAGGCCTTGGCTCTCTGTTACCATGGCGACCTCGTTGCTGGCAAGGCTTCTCAACTTAGTGCGGTTGACTCTCAGATCTGCCTCACCAACCCAGGCCTTTTTCTGATACCCTGTCCTGCTTGGCCAGAGGAACCTGGCGGGCTGCAGTGCTCGGGGTCGCAAAGAGTCGGTTGTGGCTGAGCATGTCCTGTCTATAGAATGTCTACAGCTTCCTCTCCAGCTGGCAGATGAAACTTGGCATTTAAAGCTTACCATCCAGTTTCTCACAAATCGTTCCACAGCCCCCTACCATTTTTCCTTGGAGAGATACCCCTTTTTTCCTCCTAGTGTTGCTTCATGTCTGTTCTCTTCCTCTGTGTCTATTTGTCCAGCTCCCATCGTCAGCTGTCATAGTTCATCAAATTATTTTCAGCCACATGCCTTTCTCACATTGATTTCTTTTTAGGTCATCTTGGTGCAAAAGTAGTTTAACTCCCTTTTGCTTCCTTGCACTGTGTTTTTGTAATGTTTTCCCAGACTGGTTTCCTTGCCTCTGTTCTCTTTTTCCTTCTTAGAATACTTCTGTGAGATAAACCTTTCTAGAACATTTGCTACTTCCAATTTTCTCCCAAAACATGCCACTCAAAGCTGTTTTTTCTTTCTTTTTCTTGCCTACACTCAGGTTCAAATATGAGTGTTTTGGCTTGCCATTAATATTCTGTGTAAACTGATACCTGCTCCCTTTGTCCATTCATGTAAGTTACTCAGAAACTTCTTGTTGCCACAAAGGCACTGTGTGGAGTGCCCTCCGAGACACAGTTCTTGCTTCCCATAAGCTTTAGATGTTGATGAGACATACGTACAACATAGTGCACTGTGCGTGCATGCGTGCACAGTCAGTTCATTCTTGTCTGACTCTCTGTGACCCCATGGACTGTAGCCCAACAGGCTCCCCTGTCCATGGGATTCCCCAAGCAAGAATACTGGAGTGGGTTGCCACACCCTTCTCCAGGGGATCTTCCCGACCCAGGGGTTGAACTTGCAGCTCCTGTAGCTCCTGCACTATGGGTGGATTCTTGCTGCTGGAGCACCGGGGAAGCCCTGGTGTGCTGAGTGCACACTTACACACGCTCTCCGGCTTCGTCACAAACACTTGGGGCCACGCAGCCGGTGTGCCCGGGTTTGAGGTTGCCCTCAGTCTCAGCTTGTCTTGTGTCTGAACTCCCTCACATCACCTCCGGACCCCTCTGTCACCCTTGTTTTCAGCACCCTCTTCCTTCTACCTGCAGACCTTCGGGTGTCTGTCGCTTGTTATTGACATGTGTTTCTTCTGAGAATTACCTCTTTGCGTTTCTCTCCTTTCTGCCACTTAACTCTGTCTCCGGCACAAACCTTAGTGTCAGAATCGTGGAAAGAATACAGACTTTGGAATCCTACTTGGATTTGAATCCCAGCTTTTAGCCTTTCCTAGCTTTGTTCTTAGACGTTAGAGTACTCTGGGCTGCTCTTCTCATCTCCAAGAAGGGTAAAGATACTTGCCTTGCAAATACTTGGTTGAGTTTGCAAAGCAACTGGTTCTGCCTCTGACCTGCAGGGGGCACTCAGAAGATGGTTGTGCTGAGCCCGCATGCCCGTCTCCTGTCCCCAGGCTCCCGTGTATTTATCGTTTGTAGAAAACTAATTTAGTGATTAAAATGGTTGCTGTGGTGTGTTAACTATTTTCCCTCTCTTGTTGGGTGAGAGGCATTTGTGCGTGGGGGTGGGGGGTGGTCCACACTCTCAGCCTGGGCTGGAGCACCAGGAGAACTGTATAAACAGAGTTTGCTGTCGGTATAGACCTTTGTCCACATCTGTGTTGATAGAGCTTGCCATATCCCTAGTCTGTGAGTCCTTTAAACCTTTATGAATTAAACATTTCCCCCTTATCTTAAAATCTTATGTGTGGAAATAATTTGAAATTCATAAAAAGTTGTTTAAAAAAAAAACAACAAGCAGGGCAAAGAATACACAGATACTAGTCACTCAGGGTAATTAAGTCTCGCAAACACTCTACCCCATTTGATTTATCATTGTACTCTCTAACTAAAAACCTGTACACACTCACAGTGTATCCTTATACTGTCTTTTGCTAAAGTGCCATGTGTAATGGATTTTTACCCCTTACATGCTTTAGTATAAATTTCCTAAGACAGGAGCTTTTCTCTTACAAATCATAGTAGAGCTAATTACTGTTTTTAGCTGTCATGTCTCTCTTAGCCTTCCTTATCTGAGACAAGTCCACAGCCTCTCTTTATCTTTTATGGCATCAACCATTTTGCAGAATACAGTACCCCTCTCCTTTTTTTTTTCTTTAAACTTTATAGTGGAGTACAGCTGATAAACAGTTTTGTGATCGTTTCAGGTGAACAGTGAAGGGTCTCAGCAGTCCACGTACATATATCTAATCTCCCCCAAGGTCCCCTCCCATCCGGGCTGCCACATAACGTGACAGCCTGGGGGAGACACTTTTAAGGCAATGTAAATGGCTTGTTCCCCCTAAATTGAGTACTCAGCGAAAATTTTTGCCAGACTCAAGCTCTCCCATTATGATGGCAAAATGGTAGTAATTTCATTACTTGGACATTCCTCCCACTTTGACCATCAGCCTTCCTCATTCCACTATACATAGGCGTTCACCTTTCTCCTCTTTATTTGTCTATTGTTAGTATAGAGTCATGGCTTCCTTCCTTTTTTTTTTTTTAATTGTTTATAATTCATTACTGTTCTTAATTGCCAGTTTGGTCTAAAATTGTCCCAGATTTGGTCAGAGGAAGCTACGCCGACGTGCATCATGTCAGCATGTGCCTGTCCTTTTTTGGAGGGAGGGAGGAGGACATTTCCTTACTTTTTGTCAAAACAAGATGTTCCAAGCTCATCTTGTACATGCCCTTGACCTAGACCTGGAACCAGCCACTTCTTCCAGCAGCCTTGGTTCCTTTTAGTGGAGAGTGGTATTAGTGACCAAGATTAGTGCAAGATGTTAAGAAAAAAAATTTAAACAGCCTCAGAAATGGAACTTAATTTTGCACCTTTTTGAATATCTGGCCATATAAATTATTCGAAAAATTGTTTCTTGAAAACTTACTTTAGAATGATTTCAAGTTTACAGTAAAGGTTTAAGAATAGTATAAAGGAATCCCATATGCCTTAAACCCAGCTTCACCAACTGTGAACATTCTACCTCATTTGCTTAATCATTCTCTTTTCCCCACCCCGAATCATTTGAGAGTAACCTGTAGACAATGCTCCTTTACCCCAGATACTTCACTGTGTGTTTCTTAAGAACAGGGATCATATAAATCACATCACGGTTACAAAATCAGGAAAATTCTAACATTGGTACAGTGTTAAATGTGTGTAAACCTCATTTAAATCTGGACACATGTCCCATTAATGTCCTTAATAGCAGTTTGCTGTTCAGGGTCCAGCCTAGGCCCATGCACTGCATTTAGTTGGAAAGTCTTTTCAGTCTCCGTAATCTGATTCTTTCCTTAGTGACATTTTTGAAAGGTTCAGATCAACTTTTTTTTTTTTTTAAAATAGAAAGCCCCTCAGTTTGGTTTTGTGTGATGTTTTCTTCTGACTCAGTTGAGGAACACTACGATGCTGTGTCCTCAGTGGGTACGATCAGGAGACAAGTGATATTAGTTCATTTAATTTTTTTGTGTCACTTGCTTCAGGTGGCAAAAGAATTACAATTTGATGTTTTGAGTGTTTGTTACATCTCTTTTTAATATTTATATAATTATAAATTTTTATCATTACTTTTTTGTGTGTGTTTCATCTGGCATGTAATTAAATGTCTGTTTTTTTGTTTTTTAATTTTTACAGTGTTGTCTTGGTTTCCACCATACAGCAACGAGAATCAGCCATAATGACCACATATCCCCTCCCTTTGAGCCTCCTCCCATCCCGCCCCTCTGGGTCATCACAGCGCCAGGATGGGCTCCCAGTGTTATTCAGCAGCTTCTCCCAGCTATCCATTTTATACATGATAGCATGTATATGTTGATACTAGTTTCTCCATTCAGGAAAGCAAATATCATATACTTTTAATAATGGCCATGTTTAACAGCTGACTTGTGGGATTTCTGAAAGCATGATGCGCCCTCACAGGCCTGTGCGGGCCAGCTCCAGCATGCATCCCACCGCAGTGATCTTGCTGCGGAAGGGGCCCACCTTCAGGAACCTTGTGACTGACTGTGTCTTGCTGTCTTTGAGATCAGCGCCGTCCCTACTTTTGTCGTTCCTCCCACAGGACTCTGTCTGGCTCACCCACCTCATCTCCACCCAGCATCTTGCCTGCTTCCAGGGCCTTGTTTGTCCCCACACTGGGAGCGCCTTCCCATGCCTCAGTTGCTCTTCTCTGCCCCATTTCAGTTTGTCCCTCGGCACGTTACCGTCCCCAGTTAAAGGAAGGCCCCAGATGTGACTAGTATCTTGGGGCAAGGAGAGTCTCTCAGCAAGATGGTAGGTCTAATGCAGAGACAGAATCCTTTATCTAGAAAAGAAGATCTATTCTTAGGACTCCAGGGTAGAAATCTAAGTAGAAAATAAATTTTTTTTCCCCTGCTTATTAATAGGTGGGTACATGAAGATGATTTTAGTTCTATTAATACAGTTTATCTACTATGTAAATGACTTAAAGATGGGAAGCCAAGACCATAGCTACCATTTAAAGCCATGTAAGTGATTGATCTGTAGCATTTAGAATTACAATGTGTTTGTATATCGGGGATCACCTGTGAATTGCAGAACGAGGCCTGGCGGCGCTGACTAACGGCACTTTCCATTAGTTCTCGTGTCATCTGTCAGCGAGACTAGTTAGGACCCTGGAGAAACAGTCAGGTTCAAGGATACATTTCTCATGAATGAAAAAACATGGGATTATTTTTGTAATAACACGCCATGGTTTTTGAGTTCAGATTACTGGAGAGGTGCAAATGTAGATACATTCTCTCCTGGGGATTGGGTCAAACTAAAATTTTGATCAAGAATGTCTTGAAATTTTTCCTTGTTAATAAGTTCATCTGTTATAGGTAAAAACACAACAGACGTGTTAACTGGGTAGCAGACGGCTTGATTGACCTGTCTGTCCCCCGGGGCCCGCCCTGCCCCTGAGCAGCAAGATCCATTACCCGGGGATCTCTTAGGGAAGGTGTGATCAAAGCGGCCACCTCAACTGAGCATCTTACTTAGACCTGTTTTCCATTTTTATTTTGTAATCGCCTGTTTTAAGGCCATCTCGAGTAGTTCTAAGTGGCTGGTTACTACTGCAGTAGAACAGGAGTCATGCGGCTGAAATGCGGGGTCCAAATGTTTATCATTTGCTCCTAGCAACTTTATCAGAGAGCCGAGAATACTCCTTCAAGAACAGATGCTTCAATTCCAGGTGCCTTCAGAACCTAAACTTCAAGTGAGTTTGAGGTGAATTAGGGTTCTGTGTTCACTTCTATTTAATACTGTGGGTAGCTAACTCAATGTTTAAAAAAAAAAAGGAATTAGAGCTATGAAAGCAATTTAAAACTTACTTTTGTCCTGTGAATGAAAAAAGAGGTTGATCCTGAAAGCTTTATTAAAAGGAATTCCAACTGCTTATTAGCCATCCCTTCTGACCGCAGTTAAGAGAAGGCCTCAGGTGTCGCTAGCATCTTGGGCACAGAAAGCCTTATGGCAAGATGGGGCCCTTGTGGAGAGGACCTTCTTGATACTGAAAAAAGATGTATTCCTAGAATTTCAGGTTAGATATCTAAGTGAAAAAAAAAAAAAAAAAAACCCACTCCTTTTTTTTCCCTGTTAAAGTCCACATTGTAAATAATTTAGGCATGCAGACTATGTGATCTCTTTTGCAATAACTCAGCTCTTCATTGGGCTTCCTTGATAGCTCAAGTGGTAAAGAAGCTGCCTGCCAATGCAGGAGATGCAGGCAGGAGACTCAGGTTCCATCCTTGGGTCACGAAGATTCCCTGGAGGAGGAAATGACAACCCACTCCAGTATTCCTGCCTGGAAAATCCCAGGGACAGGAGCTTGGCGGGCTACAGTCCACAGGGTCGCAAAGAGTCAGACACAATTTAAGTCAACTCTTTGGTGGCCCATTGTATTGCAAAAGTAGCCATAGACAATGTGTAAACAAATAACATGACTGTGTTCCAATAAAACTTTATTTATGGATACTGAAGTTTGAATGTCATAGAATTTTCCCATGTTAATATGTGTGTGCCACATACAATAAAAGCCACACACAAACAAGCAGAGGGCTGGACTTGGCCCATGGCTTATAGTGCCAACCTGTGCTCTAAAAAATGAAACTTTAGAACTTTCAGTAACTTTTTTTTTTCCAGGTTATTGGCAACCCACTCCAGTACTCTTGCCTGGAAAATCCCATGGGTGGAGGAGCCTGGTGGGCTGCCGTCTATGGGATTGTACAGAGTCGGACACAACTGAAGCGACTTAGCAGCAGCAGTGATATTTCAATACCTTGAAAAATTGATTCTTCTTTGTATGCTGCAGACATTTTAACTGGTTGTAGTTTTATCATGCCAAAGGATAGTTTACCAGCCTCAATTTTTCAAAAATGTTTCCAAAATAGGGGCTTACGAGACCTAAGCGTGTGTGTGTTTAATCGCTAAGTCATGTCCAACTCTTTTGCAACACCATGAACTGTAGCCCACCAGGCTCCTCTGTCCATGGGAATTCCTAGGCAAGAGTACTGGAGTGGGTTGCCATTTACTTTTCCCATATATATACATATATATGTGTGTGTGTGGGTGGGTATGTATTTGTATATATATATATATATATATATTTCCCTTTCCCAGTAGCTCAGCAGTAAAGAATCTGCCTGGAGTGCAGGAGACACAGGTTTGATCCCTGGTTTGGGGAGATCCCCTGGAAGAAGGCATGGCTACCCACTCCAGTATTCTTGCCTGGAGAATCCTATGGACTGAGGAGCCTGATGGGCGCTAGTCCATGGGGTCACAACTTTTTTTTTTTGGCTGAAAATACGACTGAAGCAACCTGGCACCTCAAGTGTGTGTGTGTGTGTGTGTGTGTGTGTGTGTGTGTGTGTGTGTGTGTGTGTAAACACACACACACATTTATTTATTCTTTTCAACCACTTAAAAATGTAAAAACCTTTCCCAGCTTGTGAGCCATACACAAACAAGAGTGCTGGACTTGACCGATGGCTCATACTTTTCCAACCTGTGCTCTAAAAAATGAAACTTTAAAACTTTTAGTAACTTTTTTTCCCCAGGTTATAGTGATATTTCAATACCTTGAAGAACTGATTCTTCTCTGTATGCTGCAGACATTTTTTCTGGTTGTAGTTTATTTTGCCAAAGGATAGTAAACATTTTACCAGCCTAACCTTTTCAAAAACATTTCCAAAACAGGGACTTACAAGTCCTACAGTTTAGTTCTGAACAGTGTCTGGAGTCAATGGTAATGCTGTTGTACCGACCGTGCTGTTCCTCTGTTAGGGTGCTTGGGGACTTTCTGGTTCATCAGTCTTAGTAAGGTACAGCTTATTTGTAGCTCATTCTGACTTCTTACAGCAGACTGGAACCCATATCGGACACAGGGCAGTGCACAGAACCCTGGGGAAGAAATTAGAGGCACTCAGGGCTGTGGGAACTACTTGGAATTCAGAGCATTCCTATTACTAGCCTTGATCCCAAGTTTGATTTTAAGATGTTTGGTTTTCATTATGTGCTGAAATAATACTTGCTTCTCTGTTCTGCTGCTGGACATTAAGTTGTGGCCATAGAGTGGCATGGTTCTTTAATTGGCTTTATTACTGCTAAAGTAGAAAGGGGGAAAATGCTGTAAGTAATGAGAATTCTCTCCCCTATTTAATGTTAAAATGGCCTGACTTTCTCTTAATTAGATTTTCCATTGCACATCATTAAAGATGTACACAACCTAAACCTCAGTGCTTTAAAGTCCTTTGTTTATGGTTACAACATAAATTATATAATGTTTGGGAGAATGGTAATTAGGACTCTTTCATAGAATAAATTTGATTTAGCCACTGATCTCAGTTAAAAAAAAAAGTTATAAAAATTTCTGGAAGAGGGAATTCCCTGGCGGTCCAGTGGTTTGGGGCTCAGCTTCCACTGCAGGGGCGTGCGTTCAGTTCCTGGTTGGGAAACTTAAGATCCCACGTGTTGCGTGGTGTAGCCAAAAAAAAAAGTTGTTAGAAGATTTTTGAAAATGATAGTTGCAGCCCTATGGACTGTAGCCTGCGAGGTTCCTCTGTCCATGGGATTCTCCAGGCAAGAATACTGGAGAGGGTAGTCCTTCCCTTCTCCAGGGGATCTTCCCAACCCAGGGATACCCCGGGTCTCCTGCATTGCAGGCAGATTCTTTACCAGGAAGAAGATTATCAGCAAGTGAAGGATGAAGATGTCTTAACTTCTAAATAGTTGCAGAGTCACAGGCAGAGTTACCGGGATTAGATTTATGGCATGATGGAGGGGTGGGATAAAGAAGAACAGCAATTCCAGATGGTCCGGAAACACACATGGTTGGAAAAGCAACCCTCCCATCCTCACAGGTTGAGAGTCTTATCCTAGGCTGAGTGGTGAATGTGTTTCAAGAGTTCTCACATATTAGCTGTAAGAAGAGAAGGTATTATCTCCATTTATACAGTCAAGGAAACTGAGATTTAGAGGATTTAAGTAAAATCTTTTTAGATGGAGTTTAAACCCAGATTGGTCTTGAGCCCAAGTCCTTTGCACTCCAGCGCTTCCAGGCCAGCTCTTGAGAGGCGCTCCATGTTCACTGGAGAACGGGTGGACTTGGCAGCAACTCCTGGGATGTAGAGTTCAGAGAGTTATTGCCGCAAACAGAACACAGAGGTGAAGGGGCACTCGAAGTATAAGGATGTAGCTATTTAATATATTTCCTCCGTCCTCTCTGCCTTATTTTTAGATTTTCCTGGAATTTTTACAGAGCTTTTTAAGGGAGTCGTTTTATGTTCTTTTAAAAAATTTTTCCGAGTATCCCATTATCTTGTTGGTTTACTTGTTTTTCTCATTACCTCCACTAAAATGTAAGCTGAAAGAAGACAGACTGTTCCGTATACTCAGTGCCGAGACCACTTCCTGGCACATTTTGTACTGTATAAACTCACTAGAATGGGTGCAGTTTGTATGATACATTGATTTCCCTTTCAGTTTGATGTTTTGTAAAAATCAACTCCCCAAAAGAACCTTGCTAATGCAGACCTGCTCTCTCTTCCCCTTTCCTAGGGCGATTGTGTTGTTACTGTACTGCTCGCGGAAGAGGACAAAGTTGAAGACGATGTAGTTTTTTACTTGGTGTTTTCGGGTTCCACCCTCCACCACTGTACAAGTACTCGGAAGGTCAGTTCTAATACGCTGGAGACCGTTGCTCCTGGTAAGTATTTGAACACAGTCTTCACCTGCCTTTATTTATTCTGTGTTCTAGCATAGAGTGATAGGAAGAAGGGTGATGAAACTGCAGTTGGGTTTTTGTTTTAAATACACTTCATTTTGTTTATTTCTTGCTTGTTGCACAAAATCTGAGCCTAACTAAAAATAATTGAAATAAAATGGTGTCATAAATTAGAAGACAATCGTTAAGATCAACAAAAATTTTAATTTATTGGAATGTTGAAGCAAAGTAAAATACATTTAAGAGAGAAAAGTTCATGCGGTCGCTGTGGTATGACTGCAGTTTTGATTCCGACTTTCCTTGTGGCAAAAAGAAAGGTAAATGCGATTACTAACACGGTCCTTCGTATCTGTGAGGGGAAGACTGTAAAAACCAAAGTTCCCCCAAAGTAACAGATTTTAGTTCACGGTGAAATGAATACTTAATCACTGTTGCATTTATCCATTTAATGGAATTAAAAGGAAACTGTTTACTTGTTAAAAATCCTTTGCAAAGTCATGATATCATTGCTAATGCCACCAGAAGCGGCTTTTGACCGATCCCAGGCATCTAAAGGTATATTGATTTGTGTTTGGAAATGAACTTATTCTGTCTTTCCTCAAGCTTGCTTTGAAGTTAATAATTGGTTAAATTTCATCTGAGTGCAAAAGAGGGGAGATTTAGGGGGGACCCATAAAACTGTTGACAGTTGAACCATTTGCTTTCAGAGAACAAAATGGATTTAGTTCTTACTGAAACTTTTCCTGTCTTCAGTGTTTTTACGTAACATCAATTCCACTTTTTTGAAATTAATCATGTAAAAAACTGCCAGTTTTTGGTGGCTGCTGTGCCGTTTTACATAAGTTGACTTCACTTGTGGTACCTGCCAGGTCCTGGAAGTTACACCACATTCACGAACTGAGACTCTGACATTTATCCTCCTGTATTTATCCTCCTACTTGACAAAAGTGATTTTGAAAATACAGGATTTAAAGATTTAGGCAAATCCTATGTATATTCTGCCTCAAACTTCTAGGGACAGGAGATTGAGCAAGACGTTCAGGAGAGGTGCTGATTGTTTCTTCTTTCCCCTAAAGAGTATTGTGCACCTTCCTTGTAACGTAAAGCCCCAGCAGTCTTGTTCCTGTGATGGATATCATGTCAGAGGGTCTGATCTGGAACCTTGCTGTCTGCTGAGTGGGAGCCATCCATTGTCACCCCTGCTAGACACATCTGTGTGTGTGACAGTGAGAAACAGCCCTCAGATGGGTATTAACAGAATCAGTCAGTCCCTGACTGTGCTCTTATTAGGAAAGGAATGAGGATAATTTATAAACTTACTTTTCCTCCTGATTTAGAAGTACTGTAGCAGTTTGTGTGTTTGTGGATGTGTAGATATATATATGTGTGTGTGTGTGTGTGTGTGTGTGTGTGTGTGTGTATATAGCAGATAGATGGCAAGAAAGCCTGCAAGCAGATACCAGGAGGATGGGCTTCCCTGGTGGCTCAGACGGTAAAGAATACATCTGCAGTGCAAGAGACCCAGATTGGATCACCACGTTGGGAAGATCCCCTGGAGGAGGGCATGGCAACCCACTCCAGTACTCTTGCCTGGAAAATCCCCATGAACAGAGGGGCCTGGCGGGCTACAGTCCACGGGGGTCGTGAAGAGTCGGGCAGGACTGAGTGACTGACCCAGAGGAGGGCCAGCTGTCGGGCCAGCGCCCCGTGTCCTCGCTGGCCTTGGCCACCGCGGGGCCCCGCCTCTCGGCGCAGAGGGCTGTGCCCGGCGGCCCTGACACCTTCAGTGTGAAGGTGCTGAAGTTAGTGTGGGCTGCAAGCAGTTGCTGTCTTCGGTTCACAAGTCCATGGTATCGTATGACAGCCAGGAGCTCCCGGTTCTTACCAGATCCTTGTATACTGTCCCCAGCCTGCTTTTCTGACTTCAGTTTCCATTTCCCCCTTGCCTTTGGGCTACCACCTCTGTAACAGGTCTCAGGACCCCTTCTTTCCCAGCCCCCCACATCTCTGGGTGTTCTTTGTACCAGTTGACTCTGGGTGCCCTCGTTCTGCTGGCTCCAGCCCGCCAGAATGGATGTTGTATTCTGCTCTTTCTCCCTAATTTGGTCGGAATCCTCAGTACCTTCCTGACCCCTTTGCTTGGGGCTTGGAACCCCAGTGCCTGGCCTCTCCTAGTTTGCCACTAAGCAGCTCTCCTCCCCTCCAGTTATGATCTTACCTGGTGCTGTCTTCTCACAACGTGCCCCTCTGCTCCCCACCGACCTGCATATTCTGCAGCCCGCCTGATCCGGTCAGGCTGCTGCATGAGGCCCTTAATCGCAGCAGAGGTGACAAAGGATTCAAGTCCTTGAAAGACCCCGTTGTACGAGCAGGCCGAATGAAGAGCGAGGCGCCCCATGAGCCTTTGATGTGTGTTCAGGGGTCCCCGTGAGCCTCCCTTCTTGCTGAAGGAGGACCTCTGTTAGCCACTGAAGCAGGAAAGACTTCTGAGTGGATCTCAGTGCTCTGGTCATTGGGTGTGTGATTTTCCTCTTCTCTTGTCTTTTTCAGCTGCTCTTGTCCAGATTGGCTCAGGAACTGTTGTGGAGGAGGGGGGAGAGATGGGCAGATTTCAAAACTAATAAGCTAATTTTGAATTTCTTCTTTATATTACAGAGTTAGTATTTTCGTGTAGAAGTAAACGGCCTTAAATCTGCCTTGGGGGATATCTTTGACTTGTTTCTTATTTTCCTTGAGGTCTTTACTCAGATGATCACCTTCTCAATGAGGCCTTTCCTGTCCACTTTATAAAAGTCTAGCCTCTCCTTTATATGTATATATAAACCTGCCTTCTCTACACACTCCCTGGTCCCTTTCCACGCTTCACTTTTCTGCACTGCACTGATCATCTTACGACTCATTTATACGTTTTATTTATTTTCTGCTTGCCTCTGCTGGAGTGTCAGCTTCACCAGGGCATGGATTCGTGTCTGTCACGTTCTCTGGTGCATCTGTGAATTCCTCCCACTTGATGAGACCGGGTTTCTACCATGTTGAAACTCATCCTGGTTCTCAGAAACTGCCCTGCTAGAAAGGTTGTACATACATTTGTTCACACACACCCCACACACATATTCACACACACACACACACACACACACACACACACAAAGCCCCCCACCCCTTTCTTTTGAAAACTGCCAGAGGACTCTCTGGCTTCTTGTGTTGCTTCTTGTCTTGGGGCAGGAGCCTGTTTTCTGTCCAGAGCTGCATCTGATGATTTCTGTGTGTCCTATTGATGGGCTCAGACTTTGTGCGGAGCGCGACGTCAGATTAGTCACAGTTCCCCGTGGGGAGTCCGCTCCTGCCCTGTGCGTCCTGGTTAGAGGGGGACGCACCCGGCCTGTCCGCAGCTGCTGCTGTCGGGACGATGTCCCCGCCCCGGCTCCCGTGTGGGGCTCGCTCCTCGGGTCCTAGTCGTCCGGCCGACCATGGAAGAAAAAGAGCTTTGTGTCTGCAAATGTCAAGTTGCATGCAGATTGCTGGCTCTGATTTTTCTTGGAGTCCTCCGTGTGCTTCACTGGCACTGCTGTGTAATAGTTTAGTTTTCATGAAAACTAGATGATTGATTGACCTTCCTAAGACAGCTACTCCTTGATGTTCATTCATCTGTGACCTTTTATGATTTTGGTGGGTAAGGAAATGAGACATTTCTTGATAGTCCCCGAAGAAAAACCTCTCTGACTCCAGATATTGAGATTACAGTCCATCGCGCCCCCCCCCCCCCCCCCCCGCCCCAGCGCCGTTTCTTTCATATTTTCTCACTTTTTGGCTTTTCTGATGATAAAATTAACAATGAATTGTATATGTATGTTTACTTATAAAGAAATTGTAAAGGCATTTTCTTGCCTTATCACCATAGACAGGCTGTAGACATGATACAGTCCCCCCTTTTTAAAAAATGAAATTATGTTAAGATTAGTAGCATCTTGGGACAGTTAATTGGAGCCTTTGGAAACTTTATCTGCCTTTAAATTGTTTGGCTGTTTTAAAGTGCATGTGTAATTTTTAACATATATAGTAATTTTTAAGAAAAACATATGAAGACTTTGGAAATACTGTCCTCTCTTTCAAAAGTAAAGCTGTCTTTGTGCTAATTAACACTAGATTAAAAAAAAGTTTTATAGTATAATACTACATTCAAAATACCTATGAAATTGATTAGTTTAAGAATATAATTTGCTGTGAAACATACGTCTAAAGACAAAAGGTGTTGCCTTTGTAATAAATAAAAATAAAATACCTCTATTCTTTTCTCTTCATATAAAACAAATCCAACCCCAAATCCCATTTTAACAAAACAGTGATTCTCCTTGTGGGATGAGGTCGAGATATTTTCTTTCAAAGGCTGTAGGATGAGTAAGTAATATAAAGAAATCTGAGTACCTGCTGAAGGTAATTCCGGGAGGGTATGAGGTGCTGTCCTGTGCTCACTTTTATTAATTGAATGCGAAGATAGACCAAGCAAGCAGTAACTGCAGGATGGAAAATAAGGCAGGGTATTCAGTGGGTGAAGCCTTGTGAAGGGCCTTGGTGCAGAATCTGTCATGACATGAAATCCTAGCATTGCCCCACATGTCTGTCATTTACTTTTAGAATTCACAGCGAAGGTTCTTGTTTGACAGGAAAATAGCAAACATTCCTTGACCCAGGATTTGACTCAGCTCTTTGGTATCTTTCCTTTCTTTCTCACTTATCAAGGGAAGTTTCTATATAAAGCAGATTTGTTATTGAAAGGAAAGAGAAAAGTACATCTATCATGATCAGAAGTCCTAGGGGGCTTAATTAAAAATCTTTGCTTACAGCCGAGGTCTCAACAGGTAGCCTGCAGTGAAACCACCGTATCTCTCAGTTCCTGTGAACCAAGGCTCTGTTTCTGGCAGTAGATGTCCAGAGGTCTCCAAATCAAATAACACTTGAGAAGTTCTAGGCTTTTAACTGGCCCAATCAGAGATGCCCTCGCTCTCTGACAAAGTAATCAGTTAGTTTTTCACTGGATTCTAAGTCTCCCTATCCTAAAATACTCCTACTACAAGGCTATCTCTAGGCAGATGTGATTTTATATTTTAAAAGACGTAAATTAATGTCCAATGCTAATCAGTGTACATGGCTACTTTTGGGGAGGACCAGGTGAAGGAAGCTGTGTGCTCTCTGGTGTCCAGGTGAAATGCCTGTGTGGACCCTGCACCCTCTTGAGCTCTGGACACAGTACTGGGATGGAGTTCACGTGTCACAGTGGGGCCAGTATCCTCCCAGAGGGGTGAGAATTGGTTCTTAGGTGGTTTAAAAAAAAATTTTTTTTTAAACTCTTTTTCCAAAAAAAAAAAAAATAATAATAATAACTTTGTTTGCTTATTTATTTATTTTTGGCTGTGCTGGGTCTTTGTTGCCACAAAGGCTTTCTCTAGTTGTGGTGAGTGAGGGCTACTCTTGTTGTGGGGTGCAGACTCAGCAGCTGTAGCACACAGGCTCAGTTGCTCTGCTGCACGTGGGGTCTTCCTGGACCAGGGATGGAGCCCACATCTCCTGCATCAGCAGGCGGCTTCTTTACCACTGAGCCACCAGAAGAGCGCCCATTTCCCCGATCTCACTCTTCACATATAAAGCCCAGATATAACATACAAATGTATGAGATGTCTGTAGTATTAAAATTTCATGGGGTGGGGATGTCAAACAGAGAGAAATGTTTAGAAAAGCTGCTTGGGAGATGTCAGTGACTAAAAGATTGAGCATACTTCCTTGGAGTAATAAGCTAGATTATAGTCCACCAGATTTTTAGTGTCAGTTCGGCCCTTTCTTCTCCCAAATGTACATGATTCCTGTGCCTGCTGTTTCTCCCTCTCTCCTTAAATGCTTCTCTACACACATACAGAGAGCTTTGGTACCTTTATGCAAATTTGCACATCTTCCATTAGACCACTGAAAACTAGCAGTAGGTACATACTTTAGCAGATAGTCCTCTCTCCTGTTAGAGTGTGGGTCTGAAGATCAAAAACTTCCTTTAACTGTGTAGCCACTCCAGAGGGAAGAAAAAGACACCAAAATTTCAAATCCTTTGCCAAACCGAAGTAGTAAAGTGTATTCTTTTTGTCTTTTCCGCTACTGACTGCGAATGCCGTCTTTGTCATAGGAAACGACTGAGGCGGTCTGGGCTTGGCTGGCCCAGCAAGCACTTCCAGGGTTCCCTTTGTTGGTGTGGGGGCAAAACAAAGTCCCGATTGTTTCATCCTCAAAAGAGAAGGCCCGGATGGGATGTGTGCCACTTTTAGCCTAATAGGAAATGAAGTAATTGTTGGGTCATGCTTAAGCACTTTTGTTTATCTGTAACACCATTTTGTTGCCATGGGTACAGGTGCGTCTTACAGTGATAAGGAGCCTGCGGAAAAGCTCGCTGACCTCAGGAGCACAACACCTCCTGACCTCTGAGCACAAAAAAAGGCTTAGATGCTTTTAAGAGGACCACGAGCAGTTAAATTTTTGTTTCCCTCTCAGGTGCTCCTGGTTGTATGGGAGCACATACATTCCCCCCTTTATGTTTTCAGTTCTCCAGTGTGTCAGGGACAGCGCTTAGCTCAGAAGCTGTGTTGGGCGTATGTGGAATCTCTTGGTACAGTAATAGAGATCTGTTTGCCTTGAGTCACCTGAATAGGAGCATTTTAAGGAGAGTGAAAAGCTGGCTTAAAACTCAACATTCAAAAAATGACAATCATGGCATCTGTTCCCATCACTTCATGGCAAATAGATGGGGAAACAATGGAAACAGTGACATATTTTATTTTCTCGGGCTCCAAAATCACTACAGCCGGTGACTGCAGCCATGAAATTAAAAGATGCTTGCTCCTTGGAAGAAAAGATACGACCAACCTAGACAGCATATTAAAAAGCAGAGACATTACTTTGCTGACAAAGATCCCTCTAATCAAAGCTGTAGTTTTTCCAGTAGTCATGTATGGATGTGAAAGTTGCACTATAAAGAAAGCTGAGTCCTGAAGAATTGATGCTTTTGAACTGTGGTGTTGGAAAAGACTCTTGAGAGTCCCTTGGACTGCAAGGAGATCAAACCAGGCAGTCTTAAAGTAAATCAACCCTGAATATTCATTGGAAGGGCTGATGCTGAAGCTGAAGTTCTAATATTTTGGCCCCCTGATGTGAAGAGTCAACTCACTGGAAAAGACCCTGATCCTGGGAAAGATTGAGGGCAGGAGGAGAAGGGGATGACAGAGGATGAGATGGTTGGATGGAATCACTGACTCAACAGACCTGAGTTTGAACAAACTCCTGGAGATAGTGAGGGACAGGGAGGCCTGGCATGCTACAGTTCATGGAGTTGCAAAGAGTTGGATACAACTTAGGGACTGAACAACAACAATAGCTGATAATATTAAAATGATTTTAATTACCAGTAGTAGTAGACACCTGTTTCTGTAAGGTGCTTGCTGTGAATATGGCCATCTGTGATACTTTCTGACTCTCCCCCTAGTTGTTAGTCTACTTCATGACCTCTTAGAATTCACTCAGTAATGGTCAGACCTCTCCCAGCCCATGATTTATTCCATACTTCTGATGTAAAACTTATCAGACCTGATTGTGCGTTATATTCAGAAGTCAGTGTCAAAAAAAAAAAAATGGAATTGAGGTTTTAGGCCTTATTTCTTTAACAGTCTGTCTCTCTTCTTCCCCTCTCTCAATTCTCTGGAGGTCTTTCCCTCAGAAGGGCCTCAGTGGAATTTCCAGTACTTCCCTCTCTTTAAAAGGACTTGTGGTTTTCTTTCCTCTCTCAGTTACCAGGAACTTGAGTGGAAGGAGAAATGCCATGGAAGTAGCCGAAAACCTTATTACTCTTCTTATGCTGCAGCTTCTGTTTTCATGTAAAAAGGAATTAAATTGTGGTCATTATGTCAGACTGGATATGGTTTCCCATCCCATCCCTTCTTTTGCCATGAAGATGTAGACATTTTTAATACCTTGTATTTTGTGTGTACAAAGGCAGTCCTAAGTTAATGGCCCCAGAAGATAGTTGAGTCTTTAGAGCTAATTTGTAGTAGTAAGATATTTTATGTGGGTAGATGCAGTGATTTCAGTTTTATTAATGGGTCCGTATTATCATATAACCTTTGCTTTTGAAAAAAAATTTTTTTAATATATATATATACTTTATCTGAAAGGTCATAGGGATTAAAAACCAATTCTGTGAACTCAGATCATGTGAAAACATGATGTTAGAGGGTAGCCTTGTCAGTCTTGCAGGGTGGTTTTCCAGACGTAGGGGAGGCCCTTGGTTCGTGCTTAGTAATAACGCTGCCAATTGACTGAAAGTTTAGCAAAGACTGTGCCAGGACCCCTCAGTTCTCCAGTCTTCTTTTAACCCTCGAACCCTATAATCATACGAAACAGATTCCAGATATATGGCACATTGTACTTAGCATGATTCAGAGTTTCTCCTTCAGATTGTGAATTCATGTCTGAAGGGAGAATATCGGGCACACAGTTCGATGACTTCTGAATGTCTCACGGCCTTTTCTGACATTCCGCCGCCCCTGGCACACGGTTTTGTTTTAATTCCACAGAGCAGACCGTAGTGTGCCCATCCACCTTCTGACAGCTAAAGCAGCAGAGAGAATTAGGGTGCCTCTGTTGCTGAGCTCATGCATGCGTGTGCACACACACAGACACATACCCTTAAACCATGCACGCACGCACGCACACACACACACCCTTAAACCTTCTATTTCTGCTCCCTTTGTTGTCCCCACCCCATTAGCCAAGTAAACAGTCGTTTTAGCAGTTTTAGATTTCTGGGCAGATACATTAGTTCTGCACTTTGCAGTTTTGGATTATGTGGGTATTGCTTCACCACGGCCTTTGGCTGTGAGTGTGAGTGTGTGTGTGCGCGCGCGCGCACGCGTGCGCCTGTGCAGGGGAGTGTGAGGTGAAGCTGAAGATCGGGACGGTGGCCTGGCGCCTGTGTTTATACAGGAGGTGACTCACAGAGCAGTGCTGATGTTCACCGTAGTGACCGTGTGACACCTGGCTCCCAGGTGTCCCGGACGCCTCTGCCCAGGCTTGGGGAAGGAGAAGGGTAAGAAAGATGGGTGGGGCAGTAGGTATTATTACTGTAGGTTAGGGTAGTGTAAGATCTCTGCTAAGAGTGTGTTTAAGTTTTGAAGGTAGAATTCAATTTGGATCCCACCTTATTCACGTTCTCATTGAATTGTGAAACCTCAAATTTTAGCTTTTATTGACATTCATTCAGTTACCTCGAAGGACTGTCAGGAGTTTTAAAATGAGCTTTGTTGTTGTTCTCTAGTCACTGAGTCTTGTCCAAATCTGTTGTGACCCCCTGCCCTGCCAGCCTCCTCTGTTGATGGGATTTTCCAGGCAAGAATACTGCCTGGGTTGCCATTTCCTTCTCCAGGGGATCTTCCCAAGCCAGGGATCAAACCCGTATCTCCTACATTGGCAGGTGGATCCTTTTACCGCTGAGCCACCAGGGAAGCATATATATGTACATCCAGCATATGTGTCTATGTTTATATATAGCCTATGTGTGTGTGTATTATATGTATGTGTATATATATATGTGCACACACACACACACATAACCGTTCTCTTTCAAAAAGAAAAATAACCTTGAAGGGCTAAGCGTGAGCCCCCTGGGAAGCCCTGAATAAACGGGAAATGCTCTCATTGCTGGTGAGGTTTGTGAGTGAGAACCATCACATTGTTCGGGTCCAGTCACCTCTCAGTATCTGCAGGGCGCTGGGTTCCAGGAGCCCCACAGACCCCAGGATCCACAGGTGCTCTGGGCCCTTCGTCCACCCTCTGTGTCTGTGGTTCCATCCACCAACCATGGATCGTAAATATAGTAGCACATATACGTGGGGAAACAATCCACCTTATCAGTGTACCCATGCAGTTCAAACCTGTCTTGTTAAAGGGTCAGCTATAGTTATTCTGACTGAAATAGGTATTGTCTGTCTAATTTGGAAATGAAATGAGGCTGTGTGTATGTTGTTTGGGGTGATAAGTATTAAAGAATTTGAGAGGAGTCTTCTAAATTAAAGGTCTTCACTTTGCAGACGAGGGTACTCTCTATATTTAAAAGTGTTAGCGAGCTTGTCACTTTCCTCAGACCACACAGTCTAGGAAGTAAGAAACTAGGTTTGAACCTGGGTCTGTCCTCTCACGAAGCCTCTAGAAGTAGCCTGATTAGTAATCTTACTGACACTGTCTCTTACAGTAATTATTCCATTCTTTGGACTCTGCTTCCATTTTTATGTTTTTGAAACCATTTCCTACTCCTGGAACCTGAGTTTCTCTCTCCCCGCCTTCTGCCTGGTGAAACCCACAGACTCGTACAGCTAGAGGAACCATAGTGCCTACAGAGGCTGCCCCCTCACGCTGTACGTGAGGCCTGGAGAAGCAGAGATGCTCTGAGGTCAGGCAACTTAGGAGTCTCATAGCCAGGATTTGAACGTGGAGTTTTCCATACTTTCCCATTGGTTCTTCCATGGTAGCACCGTTTACTCTTTAAACCTTCTTGTCTCCATGTAGGTGTAGGGGCAGACGTGAGAGCAGGTAAACCTGGGTTCAGATTATGATTCTACCACTGGTAGGAGCTTTAGAACTTTGGAGCAGATATTTAACCTTTTTGTACCTTGATTTCCTCGTCTGACAAATGGGGATTTAGTAGTACTGCTGCTCAGGGTTGTGGTGAGGGTTAAATGGGCTGTTATTTGGAAAGCTCTGAGAATGGTGCCTGGAACAGAGATTATTGGTGATAGCGACAATTACTGTCAGTATTATTAGTGATAGAGGCAGGAAGGAAGGATGCGGCCCAACCGAGCATCTCGAGTGCTGAGGGCTGCAGTAAGAACCTCTGGGGTTGAGAGTTGGGAGCAGGACCCGTATCAGAAGAGTCCAGGGTTTAAGACTTCACCTTCCAATGCAGGGGGATCCCTGGTCCCTGAGTTAAGATCCCACATGCCTCACAGCCAAGGACCCAAAACACAAACAGCAGAAGTAACAGTGTAACAGACTCAATAAAGACTTTACAAATGGGGGAGGGGGGAAGGGGGAGGTCCTTAGCTGCAGAAGTAACAGTACAACAAATTCAATAAAGACACATGCAGGAGTGGGGTGGTGGGGGAGGTCCTTAGCTGCCAGCTTTCACCCACATGTGACATTGTGAAGTGCACTGGTCCGCTTGCTTGAGGGGCATGGTTTGTGTTTCTTTAAACCTCTGGAGGGCTTAGATCCCTGTGGTTAGCTGCTGCTGCTGGCAGGGGGTTAGGGGGGTGGGTATGTGTGTGGATGTGTGTGTGTGTTCAGCTTCTACTCAGTGTCCTGAGCTTGGTGGACGTCCAGATAGATGTTAGTGATTTTTTCCCCCTACCAGGGATTGAGCCTGGGCCTGAGCAGTGAAAGCACCGCATCCTAACCACTGGCCCACCAGGGAACCCCCCAGATGTTAGTTGTTAAATGTGACAGAACAGTTTCAAAGAAGTTATTTTCTGCCAGGAAAACCACCCAAACCTTAACTACCTGAACCAGCTGATTTGTTCCTGCTAAAGTTGTCTTATATAATCAGGCTGGCTGCCCTGCAAAGAAAGATGAATATTTTTCCCCCTAATTTCATTTTGTGTAATAGATGTATACATTCAGTGTATTTGTTGAATTGAAATGCATATCTGAGTATACATACAGAGCCATGCCCATGCGGGCAGAGGATGCTTGATTCCCACAGCCTTTCTAGAAGGAATTCAGCTGGGAAGGCAATGGGAGCAACTGGTGGAGTTATGCATTCGAGTGGAGACTGGTTTCCGGGGTTCATGAGCCTGTCCCTCTGGCTTTAGTAGGCATCCTGGCCTGTCACCCCAAGTATAGGGCGGGCTCCTTGCAGACAGGGGCGTAACTGTCACTGCTACTTCTCCATTTGTAAGCGATGCTTTACAGAACTCGCACACCATGATGTTTAGCATCACACCTGATAGATTCTGCTTCATGGTTGTGTGAATCTGGGCAGTTTATCTCTTGAAGCCTCAAGAGTTATCTGTAACGTGAGGACAGTACACACCATATAAATTTGTTGTGTTGAGAAAATGACACATCAGGTGCCTGGTGTGTCATGGGTTCTTGGTTAGTCAGTACTTGTTCCCATCCTTAGATTACACACCAGTGAGAGACTTTTCGTCACAAAGGAAAGCCTTTAAAGAGGCTCCTGGGGGGAAAGGGACTTCCTTGGTGGCTCAGATGGTGAAGAATCTGCCTGCAATGCCAGGAGACCCAGCTTCGATCCCTGGGTTGGGAAGATCCCCTGGAGAAGGGAATGGCAACCCTCTCCAGTGTTCTTGCTTGGAGAATCCCATGGACAGAGGGGCCTGATGGGCTACAGTCCATGGGGTCACAAAGAGTCATACACGACTAAGCGACTAAACACACACTGTGGGGGTGGGGGGAAGTCTGTAGAATATAGATTTACTTCTCTTGTTGGTCACATGGGGAAGAAAAATGATTGTTTTCTCTTTCAAAGACAGCAGAAAGCTTAGTTTGCTCTGCCGGGTGGGAAGCCTCTGTTGGTTGCGCCCGTGGTCTGGGGAGTGGCACTCAGGGACCCTCCAGCTCATCCAGAAGTCAGGATGGGCTCTGCATGTGGGTGGTCTCTGGGAGCCTGGCCCTCAGGTGCCTGCAGTTCCTCAGGCAGCGCGCCAGGCGGCGCAGCTCACTCAGAAACACCAACTCCAGTTTATTTTCTCATCAGAAAGATATTTATGGAAGAAATGATGATGTTAGGAGCATAGTTCCAACCAGCTGAGATCAGTGCCTGAAGGTGGAGGAAAAGTGTGTTTTGGTGAATACATTCCGCATCTTGGAAATGCATAACATTGCTGAAAACCCCAGGGAGATCTGATTTTCCAGGAATGCCTCCCTGCGGGAACAGTGCTCACACCTTCCCGGTCTAGACACCAGTGGAGCTCCCTAGGGTGGCAGGTAGCTTGCTGCCTGATGTCAGAGCTCATGCATTCTCTACCCCTCTGGGCAGTGGGCACCGTGGTCTCTGGCCCTGGCATTGCATCATCCCTGTGCAAACCGGGCGATTTCTTTGAAGTTCTCTTTGCATTACAAGAAAGAATGGGCATCTCAGAGCGAAAGTTATTTCCTCTGCCTTGAATTGCTTCATAATAGTGACGTGAAATCAGGTCGCGTGCTTGGTGCCTGCTCAGTTGCTTCAGTCGTGTCTGACTCTTTGCCATCTTATGGACCGTGCCCTGCCAGGCTCTGTCAGCGGGGTACTGGAGCCTCAGTCCAGTTCCTGCCGGGTGACCCGTGGAAGTGACTTTTTCCCTGCTGGGTTTCCAGATCCAGGGCTGCTCAGGAGCCTTCCCACTGGACACTAGGCCTCATCACAAGGTCCTTGAGCTTTCATTCTTTAATTTGTTCAAGTTGAACGAATTAGTGTATATTGAGATTTTCAGAGACTGTTAATGCCAAACATTATGCTGCCAGCATGGTGGCAACTGGAATACAAAATTAACCTGTTATTTGGTAGGGGAACCGGGGCTTCCCAGGTGGCTACTGGGAAGCACCTGCCTGCCAATGCAGGAGACAGGGAGACGCAGATTCAGTCTCTAGGTTGGGAAGATCCCCTGGAGAAGGTAATGGCCACTCACTCCAGTATTGTTGCCTGGAGAAATCTCATGGACAGAGAAGCCTGGTGAGCTATAGTCCATGGGGTCGCAGACAATCAGACATGACTGATTGACGGAACAACAACAACAGGGGAACCAATTGATATTTGCAAATAGCACTTGTGAAAAATGAATTAGAGATGGAGTTTTGTGAAGTGTGGAAGATTACTGTCAGAGCTTGGGGGAAGGAGGGGGAACGTGTATGTCACGCAGGAAGAGCTGAGATTGCCGCCGCCGCCCTGTCTTTCAGGAGGAGGGCTCTGATCTGTCTCCCTCCTGCCTGTGTCTCCTTAGGTCATGACTGCTGCGAGACAGTGAAGGTGCTGCTCTGCGCTTCCAAAGAGGGCCTGCCTGTGTTTGTGGTGGCGGAAGAGGACTTCCAGTTCATCCAGGATGAGGCCTATGACGCAGCCCAGTTCCTGGCCACCAGTGCTGGCAACCAGCAGGCCCTGAACTTCACCCGTTTCCTGGATCGCTCAGGACCCCCGTCCTCGGACGTGAACTCCCTCGATGAGAAAGTTGCCCTGGCCTTCAGGCACCTGAAGCTGCCAGCGGAGTGGAACGTGTTGGGGACAGACGCAACCTCACACGGTAAGGACCTCGGATGACCCGCAGCCTTTGAGCTTGGGATTCTTTGTTTTTGGATGGGGCTGCTTTCCGTTGGGGATGCTCCTCCCGTCTCCACGGTGGCTGCATAGACTGTGCCGTTAGAGGAGCAGAGTGGCCTCAGTGGCGCCTCTCCTGGGTCCTCCTGCCGAGCTGTCAGGCCAGTTCTTGTCGGGAAACGACCCCACAGAGGGCTCACTCAGAGCGGCAGCTGTCAGTTAGAGTAGCCGGTGGCTCGATGCCCTTCCGTGGCCCGACTGCACGCTTGATCTCCTGTGTATAGAGAGAGGCCCGTCCTTCATGAGGAGGGCAGCAGAGGAACGTTTGACACTTCTTTCTAAAGATCAAAGACAGGATTTTCATTATTGTATTCTCAAGGTGTCTAGGAATTCCATGAGGCTGGAAGAAGGAAAAGACAGGGGAGTAATCAGGAGGGGCACGCAGGGGAGCTAACCAAGGCCTGGAGCACCCACCCCGCACGTTTGTAACCAGAGTGCCCTCACTCTGGTCTATTTCATCTGCTCGGGACTCCACTTTTTAAAAAGCAGTGATGTAGTAGGTATCTATATATGTTCCTCTTTTTCTGACAGGGGATTTCCTGTGTCATTATTCTTGTGGTAAATGACACCTGTTAGATGTTGTGAATGTTTGTGTGTGTACACACACACACATCTGATGAAGCAGCATATACCTGGAGTCCAGCGAACAGCGTCATCTTTCCCTCCTGAGTGCAGATCTAATGGAAAGATTTATGAGTTACGCAGAGATCAGAGCGTTTGCTTTGTTCCTAACAGAAACTGAATGGAAAGGCTGACATCAGTCCACTTGCCGGAAGGGGTTGCTTATCCTCTCGACTCTTATCTCTGGAAGAACAGGACAGTCACAGGACCGCCCTGCAGTGTTCCTGACTTTGGTTATTGTGTTATGAAGGGGTCGCCCAGAAGGCCCCCGCCCCCCCGCAGGCAGGCAGACCCTGACTGAGGAGGAGTGCCCAGCGGGGCTGAACCGGGAGGGTGCTCAGTTCCCCACTCTCTAGACCCACCAGATAGTTGTGTTCTTCTCATGGAAGAAGGGCAGCGAGGTTTTGCTAGCTTTAGTTCTCTTAGACCCACTGAATTTAAGGACTGGGGCAGTGACCAGCTGCAGGAAGGGGCCCCCACTGTCAGGGGCTTCCTGTCAAGATAAGACCGGGCACTCCTGCCAGGTGAAATACAAGAGGAACTTTGGATGCTCAAATGAAGGGAAAAAGCATTTATCCTTTTTCTTTTTAACATAGTGCCTGAGAAACCTCTGCATTACTGAGATCTAGAGATCAGAAGATTTGCCATTATATCGGACAGTGGGCACTTTTCCAGAAACCTAATGTTCAGACATTTCTAGCTCCTCCTGTCACCCTCCCCCCTACATATTGATTTGTTTGTTTGTTGATTGATTGATTGTTCTGGGCCTTCATCGTCTTGTGTGGGCTTTCCCTACTTGCGATGAGGGGGCCACTCTTCGTTGTGGTGCGTGGGCTTCTCTGCGGTGGCTCCTCTCACTGCAGTGGCGTCTCTTACTGCAGAGCACGGGCTCTGGGTAAGCTTCAGTCGTTGCAGCATGCAAGCTCAGTGGTTGTGGCTCACGGGCTTAGTTGCTCCGGCATGTGGAATCGTCCCAGATCAGGGATCGAACCCCTGACCCCTGCATTGGCAGGAGGATTTCTCTCCAGTGCTTCACCAGGGAAGTCCACTCCTGCGGTTTCTGTGTTGTGATTGGAATGATTATTCTGGTTGCCATTCATAAATCAGTATCAAGAAGGGTTGCATTAGTTATTTATGGGGCATAAAGTTGTTTTGTGTGATTTTGCTTTGTCTTGTTTAAAGAAGGCACAGGAATTGGATAGTTTGTTCATGTCACCTGGTTAGAAAGAACTGTAGGAAAAGCATAGGTCTGAGACGTTAGACATATATCCTTCTCTTCTCTGGGTCTTAGCATCTTTGTCTTTAATAGGAAGCTTGCCAGATTTAGTATTTTTATGGTCTTTCCGTGTACTTCTTAAGTTTCTGTTGTACAGGAAGGCTAACTCAAATTTGGGCACTTAAGGAAGTGCCTGAAAACCACAGTAAGGCACTGTTGCACATTTTCAGGAAGGCCAGGCGCTCGCGAGGACGCACAACCGCATCGCAGATCTTGCTGGAAGAGAGCCGCCCCAGGAAACGGTTTGCGGTCTCCTATGAAGTTAGATTTATTATGTGACCTAGCATTCCCGCTTTTCGCTGTATGTCCTAGAAAAATGAAAAGTTACATTTAGTTAAGAAATCTTTGCCCTAATGTACCTGTAGCAGCATTATTTACAATCACCCCAAGCTAGAAACAACCCAGATCTCCCTCACTGTACACAGACTGTGGTACGCCATGCGATGGAATACTACTCAGCCATAAAAAGGAGTGATCTGTTGACATGCACATAAACCTGCATGCATTTTAAATGTATTGCACTAAGAAGTCAGATTCCAAAGTTACTCTGTGACTCAATTTATATGATTCTCTAGAAAGGGCCCTGGAGAAGGGAATGGCAACCCACTCCAGTATTCTTGCCTGGAGAATCCCATGGACAGAAGAGCCTGGTGGGCTACAGTCCAAGGGGTCGCAAAGAGGCTGACACAACTGAGCAGCTTTCACTCACTCACTCACTAGAAAGAGCAAAATTGTAGGGACAGAAAATAGATTAGTAGTTTCCAGGGGCTTGAAGTAGGGGAAAGGTCTGACCACAAAGGGGTGTCCTGGGGAGATTCTTTGGGTGTTGGATGGTTGTGTGTCTTGGTTGTAATCCTGGAAATCCTGGAGATTTCAATGGACAGAGGAACCTGGCAGGAGATGGTCCATGGGGGTTGCAGAAGAGTCAACTAAACAACAGACAAAGCGTCAGTAACAGGTCCTTGCTTATTGTTGGGTGGTGGTGGGTTGAGTCGCTCAGTGGTGTCCAACTCTTTCTGATCTTGTGGGCTGTAGCCCACCAGGCTCCTCTGTCCCTGAGATTTCCCAGGCAAGAATACTGGAGCCATTCACTTCTCCAGGGGATCTTCCTGACCCAGGGATGGAACCTGGGTCTCCTGCACATCTCCTGCATGCAGGTGGATTCTTTACTGCTTGAGCCACCAGGGAAGGGGGACAAATGCAAAGAAGCAGTCTGCTTAGAGCAGAGAGTTGCACATCAGATGCTTTTTGAAAGATGTTTAAAGGAAGAAGGTAAGTCAGCTTGGTGCCTGGGGTAATCACACAGCTAAATAGAGCACTTGTTACATAACAGCACTGCTTCCTGGTGAAAGCTGGGTGTTTACAGGTGTTCCAGCCTGATACTTATACAAAGAAGTGAGGGAGGATTTATGGTTAATCCTCCCACTCTAATCGTTTAGATGCATTGCTTTTTAACTTTTAAGGCTCAGGTCACTAACTCCTTTGGAAATAGCTCCGATTTTTCCGGATGGAAAAAAACACATAGGAACCTGCCTGCAAAATTGTACATATTGTTTCAGGAGTCAATCTCCCTGAACCACAGGCATTAAGAACATGACATTAAGAACTCTTGGCTTTAGCAGGGAACTCAAACCCAGGGCTCTGTAACAACCTAGAGGGGTGGGACGGGGAGGGAGGTTCTAGTGGAAGGGGTCGTATATGTATACCTGTGGCTGATTCCTGTTGATGTTTGGCAGAAGCCAACACAATACTGTAAAGCAATTATCCTTCAATTAAAAATAAATTAAAAACAATAAAAGAACTCTTGGCTTAGGCTTGATATTATGAAGTGGAAAAAGCATAAGCTGCAGGGTCAGTTTGTTACCATCCTGGCTTCATTGCAAGAGTGTGTGCAGAATATTTAATCTCTCTGTTTCTCAATTTCTTCATCTGTAAAACGGAGGAAAATATATCCTGGAGTATGTGCTAGTTTGCAGGCTTTTAAAAAATTTATTGTTGTTAAACTTTTTTTTTTTTTAATTTAAATTTTGGCTGCGCTGGGCTCCGTAGCTGTGGCATCTGGGCTCTAAAGCACGCAGGTTCGGTAGTTGCAATGTGCAGGCTTCTGCAGTTGCAGAGCTTTGGCTTAGTTCCCCGGCAGCATATAGGATCCTGGTTCCCCAACTGGGGATTGAATTCATGTTCCCTGCATTGCAGGGTGGATTCTTAACCAGTGGACCAGCAGGAAAGTTCCAGGCGCTTCATTTTTAGCATGCCATGACCAGTATCTAGTACCTTTTGGACAAGACAGTGATGAGCTCTGATGTGGGAAAGCAGCATGTTCTATAAAAGGACTTAAAAAAAAAAAACTTCTTTGAAGCAGAATGAGATTTTTTTTTAGCTTATTTCTAGAGTCTTTCCTTACCCATACATCATCAAGAGGGAGTTTGTCTGCTTTATCCTCCTCAGTGTTCTTTACTTCCTAGTTACATGAAGCACTGGACTTTTTTTTTGCCTTAGTTCTGCCTTAAAGGCAAATAATACGGGTTCATGTGGGTGGAGGGTGAATGGTGGGGTGGGAGTATCTTCCCTCTGAGCTACCGAGTTTCACTGAGTTGTCTCAGGTTTTCAGCACCTGTGGTTAGTGAAAGGGTGAACTAAGACAGTTTTTCCCCTGAAAGACCCTCGTACAGTGGCAGTCAGCATAACTTTCTGGTAATAGAAGGTGGGCCTTGAAAGCCCTACTCTGAAGAAAGCAAAGAGGAGCAAGGTCCTGGGGGAAGCCTACCTTCTTATTTAGATGGTGTTGTATAACTAACCGAGAAGATCTGATCATCTCTGGGGTGGAGAGAGTTGGGGTGGAGAGAAGGGTGAGCCAGGTTTCAGCCAGTTTGCACTAAACTTGTGTTCTCAGTTCTTTGTATCTGGTGTTTGGTTAGTGAAACCACAACGGTAATCATTTGAGGTTTTAATTCCCATACCTTTTCCAGATTGCTTGATAGCTTTCCATGGAAATTTTTCCTTAGCTGCTCTCACTAGACTTTTTGTATGTTTTCACCTATTCGTAGCTGCTAAAAAAGAAAATAAGCAAAGATATTTTATAATATATAATAATAATCTATAGGATTGACTCCAAGACAGGTGTTTCCTCATTATGGAGCACTTTAGCTCCAAAAGGTTTTATTGCCTCTCAAACCTTGACTCCGTCACAAGGTCATGCGTGGCGTGTTTCCAGATGCCCGTTTCTCGCATGGGCCTGCTGCTGCCCGTCCCCACGAGGCATGAGAATTCCTGCATCATTCCGGACCTGAGGTTTATTTGAGGAGTCAGTAGGAAGAATGGAGATTTTGGAGTCTCCCAGATACACATTCAAAGGGCACTGCGAGCAGGGTGGCTCCAGCGGTAGGAAAAGCACATGTAGCCTTGGATTACCATTTTGTTCACAGAAGTTGGGACCCTTTGCTTAGACAGAAAAGCCGATGACTTGAAAAGGTGCAGCCGTCTCTCATGAGGCACAGCCCCTTTCTCTGCCGAGCTGAGTGTGAGGGAAGCTTCCAGCACATGAGTAGATAGGAAGCAAGACACTTCCTCCTGCCTTCTCCATGGGAAGCTGGGTCCAGGCCCACAGAGCTATTTTTTTTCCCAGTTGAAAATAGTTGAACAGGAAAATCAACCAACCAGCATAAGGCCCTTGAAGTAACACTGAAACAGAAAGGGAATGGAAGAGGGTCATGAGTATTCAGATGGTGGCCTCTCTAATTTTCATTAAGAAACCCAAGAAAATTCAGAAGAGGTTTTTCATTTGCCCTTTAAGAGATTGAAGAAGTCAGACCCGTTATAAAATCAGAGAAGGAAGCAATGAGGGAGAAAAAAATACAAGTTTAATGATTGTGTTAATCAGGGTTGCCCAGAGAACCAGAACCGGTAGGAAGATGATTTCAGGGAATGGCTTGCACAGTTGTGGAGACTTAGCTAAGCAAGCCCAAAATTTGGAGGGCGAGAGTAGAAGAGAAGATCGGGGCAAGCTGAAACCCACCAGCGTGAGCCAAGGCTGTCCTCCCTGGACAGGAGGGGAAGTCCCACGCTGGATGGCCTGCACAGCCACAGGCTGACACCGTCCTCTTCTGGCAGGGTTTCTTCTCTGTCCAGGGGAATCTCAGCTGTGTCGTTAAAGCCTTCCAGCTGGTTTGGTTAGGCCTTCCCAGATTAGCTAGGATAATCTTCCTTATTAAATCAACTGATTAGGCCCTTTAATTACATCTGCAGAAAAGCCATCACAATGAGGGCAAAGATGGAAGGGAGTTGTCTTAAATGATGCAAGGACAACCAGAATGCCATAGCATAATTAAATTCAGATTGGGGACAAAGGACCCAATTGACATCATAGGAAATGCAGTTAGTGATCTGAATAGCAAAGTTGAGCAGCTCTCCCAGTTACAGAGAAAACACAAAGATCGCAAGAGAGAAAACAGAACAGAGGTCAATTCCAAATTGTAGATCTTCTGGATTTTAAACTGAGATGAAAGGAACAAAAGCAATGATGAAACTGTGTGTTAGATAAGAAAAATTACTTTTGGAGGAAAACAAGAGAAGGTGCTTCTTAAGCTACAGCATGAGAATGCTTGTGTGGTTTTGTTTTGTTTTGTTTTAAACAAAAAGCGATGGGATGGAGTAACGGAGAGGGATCGGTTTCTAGACTCAAGACAGAAGCATCTTCAGATCTTGCTGATTTTTGCTGTGGGCAGTTATTAACCTGTCTTCATCCGCGGAAAGAGGATAACGAGGCCTTATAGGGTTATTGTGAGAATGGAAAGAGTGAATACAAAGCACCTAGCCCAGTGCATGGCTTTGAGCAGCCTTCACCAGATATTACTATTCTTATTACCTGTTGACTGCAAAGAGGGGGCGGCCTAAAAGCAGACGTGGCACCTTCTCCTAAGGACTGTAGGATGAGATTTGGGGTCCCCCGGGTGCCGGAATCGGGGTGCCAGTTTCAAGCAGGTGTATTGCCTTGTTATTGGAACTCTGCCTTTTGAAGGCTGAGCTGACTCAGAGCACATGAGGGATGAGGAAGACTGGGGGTGCAGAGGAACTGCTTTAAGGAGGTGCCATCTAGTGAGGCCGGATTAACCAGTCTGTAAAAAATCATCGAGTTCCCTGGCAGTGCCTTACTCACTTTTTTGTATTTGTAAGGGTGTCAGAGTGCTTGCAAACAAGCACAAGGCACAAGTCACGTGGTGATACTTGATCTTTTCTGAAAATTCTTCCCGTCCGTCCTTCTGGCCTGGCCACCTGCTCTGAGTTGTTTATTCATATTGGCACCCACACGTGCACCGGTTCCTTCCGTAGCGTTGATGTCTTTCCAGCCTTATGCCTCTGTCACCCATCATATAAACCGTTTAGTGTGCTGAGTTCTGTAAGGACAGTGTAAAATATGAAAGATGGTTTTTGCCTCCCAGGAAACTTAACCCAGCAATAAGGAGACTAGACTAAGGCATGTGTGACGTTAGAAGACAGTGCAGTTCATATACAGTTGCAGGGTTGCGATGCATTTATTCTTACCCTACTGCTCACATCTGAAGCATCAGGGACTTAAATGTAAGGGGAAAACACTGGGGTCCAAGAAGGGTGAGCGTGCCTGGTGGGGTAGGTCGAGACCTCCGGGAAGCTTTGGAGAATGAGAGATGGTAGCGCAGCTGAGGGGGCAAAAGCAGGCACAACCCCAGGGCACCATTCCCATTCTGAGTGGTACTCCCTGGGGTCAGGTAAGCCCAGCCTCATCATTCCAAGTCGGACGAGGTGCAGAGAGTGTTGCCAGCGAACCTGGATTGTGATTGGAGGTCAGGAGGGACAGAGCAGAGAGCGGGGAAGGGCAGGAACGCAACATTCACTGAACACCCGCCACAGCCTTCACCTGACAAGCGTCTCGCCCACCCCTCTGAGCTGTTACTGCGGCCGTGGGAGCAGAGGTGGTGGCACCCCACTCCAGGGAGGCAGGGAGGAGAGCTCCGAGAGCTGAAACGGGTTGTGTCCACTCACACGGACAGTAAATGCCAAATGGGAACCCAGGTTTGTCTGACTCCAAAGCCCTTCCTCCCTCTGCCACTTTCAGAGTGACTCTGTACCAAGACGGGGCCTTGGCTTCAGGTGAAACAGGCACGTAGTTTTCCTTCTGAGATTGTTAGCCTATCCTCTTGGAATTGGTCTTTCTTATTATGCCAGAAGATGCATTTCTTTCTTAAACAAACAACAAAAAAAGCTGCCACTGCCAGCAATTTGATTTGCCCTTCATGTGGGAGAATAAAAAGACCTGTGTGTACTTAACAAGCAGAACCTGTTTTTAGTGTTTAACTAGCCAACTCCTCTCTGGGTGATATATTTTTTTTTAAGTAATTATATTTTTTGATACACCCATCTAAGCCCCAACAGCTATTCCCCTTGGATCCTGATCCCCATGTAGCGAGGCTGCATTCACTTCTTAAATTTTTTCTGTCTGTCTGTCTGTCTTCCTCCCTCCCTCCCCTCCCAGTATGTGTGCAGTCACCCTTAACGTCTGCATTAAATCAGAATATAGAAATGGTTCCTCTTTTGTAGGACTGTCTCCTATAGGAGATTTGGCCTCTCATCCTTTTTTCTAGCTTTGTTTTGTCTTTGAGAGATGATTCTACTCTGCCACGGTAAAATTGTTCATGCTATATGTTGAGGCTTAATGGTATGCTGTCAGGGGCTTGGAGGCAGTGGCGTTGACCTGAACCATCCTTTTCTTCTTTTGCTCTGGGTTTTCATGTTCTCCTCCCTGATCTTCGTCTTGTCCGCTGTCTGCAGATGGTGGCCCCCGAGAGACGTTGATGCATTTCGCCGTGCGGCTGGGGCTGCTGAGGTTGACATGGTTCCTGCTGCAGAAGCCAGGTGGCCGCGGAGCTCTGAGCATCCACAACCAGGAAGGAGCGACACCCGTGAGCCTGGCCTTGGAGCGGGGTTATCACAAGCTGCACAGGCTCCTGACCGAGTAAGTGCGCCTTCTCCCATTTCCTCCTTCTGGGCCGGCCCCACCCCCGGATTCACAGTAACCCCGCCCACGTGGCATCTCCAGCCTTAGCTGGGAAGTAAACCCTCAGCTCTGTGCCTTGCCTTTCGCTGGAGGTCGGTAAGCTTGCTCCTGCTCAGCACTTCATTGTCTGAGAGGAACACACGTAAGTCACCTTCCCTTTTCTTGCCTTTCCTCAGCTTTCTCTGCCCTCACTGTTTCTTGCCTCTTAAATTTTACTGAAAACTCAGAATAAGTCTGGTCTGTAGGGGTAGCACTCTGTGATCCAGGGCATCCAGTTTCCCCAGCTTAGTCCAAGAGGGAACAGACTTTCTGGGCCTTATATTTTTTTCCCCCGATATGTCTTTAATTCTTGAAAGAGTTAACTCAAAGCAAATACTTGTAATAATTGCATATAGAAAGTATGCTGAACCACTGCGTTTTGGTTTGAATGTAATTTCTATAAATAAAATGGAGAGCAGTGGTCTCTTCATACAAGGAGCAGTAAAAAGCAACCGAGTTGTCCTGGAAACGTGCTGTCGGAAATCCTGCCTGTGTGTTTGTGGGTCCAGTTGTTACACATTCTGACTCTTCAGAGAGTGCTTGGAAGGAAGGCCGTTCGTCAAAACATTCAAAGAGTTCGTCTTCCTTTTTTCTTGAGTAAATAGAAAAATAAATGCATTAGGACAGCCAACACTTTTTTTTTTTTAACTTCTTATTTGGTATTGGGATATCCACAAAAACAGTTGTGATAGTTTCAGATGAACAGTGAAGGGACTCAGCCATCCATATGCATGTATCCATTCTCCCCAGCCAGTACTTTTCTTCGGAGTATTTATAAAAGACAGAAAATGTCAACTATAATTTCTCTTATTTAGTGTATTCTTTACTGCTTTATGATCATCACCATCTTTTCCACCACATGAGCAAGAATCAATCCCATTGGATCTGTGTTCTTTAGCAATCGAGGGACCCTTGTAAATTAAGTCAGTCTTTGCAATTTCTCAGGTATTTTACCCATGTTAGATTCGATTTAGTTGCCTTTTATTTTTTACTAAACTGTGTGTGTATGTGGTGGGGGGTAGTCTGGAAGGGCCCAGAAGAGATCTCAATGTAATGTAACTTCCTGTTATACAAATGGGGGTGGGGGGTTGTTTGTTTTTCGTTACCTGCCCCATGGTTATAACGTCCCCAGTCACTCCAAACAGGAGGTTCCTTGCGGAAAGCTTTCTGATGGGTGCCTCCAATCCAGTGACAGCGGGAGGGGGCACACCTCACGTCAGATGAGCTGTGGATATTTGAGCTCTCCCGGGACACTATTCCAGAGGGCAATGCGTTCCGTTCCCTCGCACTTCCCATCTGGCTGTGACTGGATTCCTTCTGCTTGTCTGCCTCACGGCCTCCAGAAGACAAGCCTCGTCCCATCAACTCCATATTACTGCTGTGAAGTTCAAGTGCAGTTTTCTCCAGATTCAGTCTTAGAGCACAGAGGTTTTGCTGGGAAGCAGAGTTGGTTACGGATTGCCATCCAGATGGGGAAATAGAATGATTACAACAGCTTCTTTATATGCCGGGAGAGGATGTCACAAGACCATTCTTGCAGCACAGCTTTAAGGAAACTAGAGTATGTGTTTTTGGAGGAGAGACTTTGCTTTGCTTTATACTGCCACCTCTGTTACATGTGAGACAGCCGCTTTGCTCCTTTCGAAAGGGAGTAGGTAAAGGAAAGCCAGCTTGAGAAGTCTCGCTCACAGTAGGGCAGTACAGTAGGGCTACAGCAGGGCCATAGGGGCACCCTGTCACAGATCTAGCTCTGGACTGAGATTCTTCTGGCTGTTACTGTTCTGCAGCCTAGAAAAAGTGCCAAGTCCTAATTGTTGTTCAGTCGCTAAGTCATGTCCCACTCTTTGCAACCCATGGACTGTAGCACACCAGGCTTCCCTGTCCTTCACTATCTCCCAGAGTTTGCTCAAATTCATGTCCATTGAGTCAGTGATGCCATCCAACCATCTCATTCTCTGTCATCCCCTTCTCCTGCCACCTTCAGTCTTTCTGAGCATCAGGGTCTTTTCAATGAGTCGGCTCTTCACCTCAGGTGGCCAAAGTATTGGAGCTTTAGCTTCAGCATCTGTCCTTCCAATGAGTATTCAGGGTTGATTTCCTTGAGGATGGACTGGTTTGGATCTCCTTGCAGTCCAAGGGACTCTCAAGAGTCTCAAGAGTCATAGTTAGCAATTTAAGAAATGATCAGGAGGTGATTTTACTACATCCCTCACTCTTCCTGTGATGTCATTAGACTCTTCTAGAATTCCCAGCATAAAGAGTCAGGAGAGATGAGATCATCTTTAGCAGATGAGGAAGCTGAGATCCAGAGTGGCAGAGTGCGGGGATGAGAGTGACAAGGTGGTCGAGCCAGAAACAGAAGCTGCATCTCCTGGGAAGCTGGCCAGAGTGGCCGGGCTCCCCGCTAAGATTCGGAGAACCCAAGAGGAGACTTCCTGGGATCCACAGCCTTTGAAATTAACAGAAATTTATGCATGTGTGTTTCTGAATAAAGAGTTCATTTGTGAAATTCACAGTGAGATTTGTGGGAAGTTAAGAATTGCTGTGCTGTGTGATAGTTATCTTTCTTAGTAGTTCACTAAAATCTTTAGACTTGGGTATGCTTACTCCTTCTCCCTTTCAAATTGTAAATTCTCACTTAGGCCTGTCTCTTACCCTCCCATTCAGTTAATATGAAGTTGAAGTATCGTTTGTATCCATTTTACATTAATTGTAACTGTTTACAGTTTAGCCTTAGCTGAAACATCATGTTTATTTCAGTCCCTTTATACCTCTCCCAAGAGAAATCTGTTGTTTTGATTCTTTGCTGCTTATACCGAGTGTTTTGAGCGGGGAACTGAAAGGTGCTGTGCCGATTTGGGTCCAAGTTCTTTCTGCGTTTGTGTCCCTAAGGCTTATTTCCATAGTCTGTTTTGAATGACTGAGTCATTGCTATGTGAAATGTGCTTCGGGTTAAAAGCTTTCTCTTAAGTAAGACTCATGTCTATAGGGAACCTCTGTTTAGGACATTTTGGGGAGTTCCCCTTTTCTGTAACCTGTAGCTATTAATTTTCACTTTGTTAAGTGACAGGGAAGAGAGAACTTTTGTTGACTTAGAGCTCTTTTGCTTTAGTTTTTATTTTGACTAGGGCTTCTCTGGTGGCTTGGTTGTGAAGAATCCGCTGGCCAATGCAGGAGATACAGGAGATGTGGGTTCAGTCCCTGGGTTGGGAAGATCCCCTGGAATAGGAAATGGCACCCCACTGCAGTATTCTTGGCTAGAAAACTCCATGGACAGAGGAGCCTGGTGGGCTATGGTCCATGAGGTCACAAGAGTGGGACACAATTAAGCACACGTCTTCATATTTTGATCTACATTGTGAATATGGATGCATTTGAATCTGAAAATTCACCTTAAATAAAATGTTAACCAGTTTTGCCTGAGAAATCTTACTCCTTGAAGAGGACCCTGCCCATCTGCACCTACTTCTTTTAGATGGATGCACAGTCATCTCCCATGTTTTGAGGAGCTAGTTGCACACCCCGCCCAAGGTTCCTCAGTGATGGGCAGAGCAGGGAGGCAACCCAGGTCTTCAGGCTCTTAGGTGAGGATGCTTGGGAATGACGGCGTTAGAGAAGCGTTGCATCGGCATCGTCTAACAGGAGAATGTTAGAGCTGGGAGCTACCTGATATCTCGTTCATTTAGTGACAAATAAGCAGCCTTAGGACCTGGGTCACTCATTAGAGCTGAGACCCAGAGGCAATTCATGGTAAAGGCAAAGTGTGCAAACTTTGGGGTCAAGTCTAAGTTTGTGTTTTGGCTCTGCCATTTTTAGCCGTGGTAGTTTGGACCCATGAAGTCACTTTTCCTCTCTGAGCTTCAGTAATATCTACTTCCTAGAATGATGGCTGAGGGCTGGGCGTGTACAGTGTCAGAAATCAGGGTTTATTGATCACACAGTTTATGGTTGTTTTTGGGAACACATAAAGGGGCTATAACTATATATCATCTTGAAGAGAGACAGTCTAGTATGGTGGGATTGCTTAGGGATGAAAAAGTTAGTATCTGTGTTTCCCCCACTTAGTGCACAAGTGACTCAGAAAAAGTCACTCTCCCACTTGAGTCTCATGTTTCTCCTCCCTTATGGATAATATCTCATCTGTCTACACCATAGGTTGTTAGAACCAAGTGAGATTTGTGCAGATGCCTTATTAAAGTCAAAGGGACTCTGGATGAAAGTGTCCTGTGTAGTCATAAAATCACGGAAATGATTTTCACTGATCAGTGAAGCTCACCTTCCCGTTGATTAATCTGCCTACACTGTCCTTTTTGTAATGTTAATTATAGTTGTCTGTGAATTACAGTCTGTAGAGAGGTTGGGAGAGTTGTAGCGGGGCAGTCTGGTTTTGAGTCCAGGGTCTGCCTGTGTAGAGCGAGCTGCGTGATGTTGGGTGATCCACTCATGTGATGTCTCAGTGCCTTGTTTATAGCATGGGAAGAGTAAGAGGGACCGTCTTTAGAGAGTTGCTTTGAGAAAAGAATGCATAGCGTTTCAGGGAGTGGGGCACAGCACATGGCTGACATAGATGTCATCTACCCTTTTATTATTTTCCCTTTCCTTCCTTAATTGTCCTTTCCTTCATATATTAAGAAAAATATGCCCAAAATGTTGGACGTCTTTTCAGGCAGCGTTTGAACACTGCTGTTTGATAAGACTTTGAAATTATTTCCCAGTGTAGCAGATAACACTTGAAAAGATTAGCGTAGCTCTGATACATACAGTGATGTCGGCGCCTCCGGGCTGTTGGAGCTAGATGGATAAGGAATCGTTTACAGCGCTATCACCCTTATAGGAAGAGTTATTTCTTTGAGGAATTGCCACTCCCCAGTGTTGACATAAAAGTGCTGAAATATTTTATTTGCCCAAAGAATGAGTTTGAAAGGATTTGTCCTAACAGTACTTCACCTCCTTTTCCATATCAGTTCAAGAAATCTGTATTTGTTGAATGCCTGCAGTGCCCTAGAAATCACGGTTGGTACAGTGCAGGTCATACTTCATTTTAACCTTATTACAGCCTTGTGAAATAGGTTTTATCTGTTTTATAGATGAAATATAGAGTCTCAGAGAATTGAAGTAACTGGCCCAAGGCTGTATAGAAATGGTGGAGCTCCTGGTACACACGCAGTGTGGAATTGCCAGGGTCCCATACTTCCCTCAGTGCAGATTTGACAGGAGGAGGGAGACTTGGGAAGGGCCCCTGGGATGCTGGGTGAGCATCACTCACTCAGGGACAACCAGCTTTCCATTTAGTCCCAGCCCCTACACTCCCGAGCAGAGCAAGATCCTCACTAAAATAACCTAACGTTTATATTTCCCATCATATGGTTTTAAATCTATTTTTTGGTTACCCTTAGGCTACCGTTTTGCATTTCAGTTCTCCCGACAGCCTAATGAGTGGGTAGGGTAGGTATTGTTGTCCCCGTTTTATAATCGGGGGAACTGAGGCCAGAGAAGTGAAGTGAGTGGCCCAGCGCCACGAGGCTACACACCAGGCGCAGAGTCCAGTGTGCCCGGGCAGGGGTGGCACGACTGCGTGTGCAGGGCAGAGACCCGGCCTGGCAGACCGAGGCCCTCAGCGGGTGGTTCATGCTGCAGTGTCCGCAGCGGTGACCCCGCTCTGAGAGTCTGGGGGTGCGGCACCCACACCCATCTTCTGACACCTTTGCTCTTGAAACCCGAGTTCAGGGTCAGGTGGTAGAGTACCCGGCACTCAAGTGTACACGTTTCCCAACGGGACGCAGTCCTGTTGAGCAGGACGTCCTGTGAACACAGTGGTTGCCTTTTCAGGGTCCTCTTCAAGTGCTTGGCAAGTGGGTCCTTGGTAGCCCATCAGCTACAAAACAAGTGTGTAGGCTTTGCTTTTGCTTAGGAGGAGAAAGGATGAAACAGATGCACAAACTTACATTCAAAATGACGGACAAAGCAAACGATTTTTAAACTTTACATTTCTCTGGCCCAAGTCCTATCCAGCCATATGTTTGTCCATCCCTCCCTCCCTCCGTGTATCCATTCCCTCATCCTCTTTTCTCATTGTGTCTCCTGGGGCTCCTTTGTGTTTTGGTCAAGATAGGTGGTGGAATTGAGTGGAAACTAGGCTGGTAGCAGTAACTGAGTGTTGAATACCTGCTGCGTTGGTGCTTTACACTGTGTTCTTACTTAAAACCTCTTAGCAAGTGTCTAAGATAGAGTTAATACAGGTAGTATCAGTATTTTTTCTACAGATGAGAAGATAGACCCAGAAAGGCTAGTTTGCCTAAGGCCATGTGGTTAGTAAATTGGCATTATTCACAAGCTTGTGTATTGGTTGTTTTAAAACTCTTAATACAATTTTGTGAGGAGGTGTTTTTGGTAACATTGTCAGACTTTTAACCAAACTAATGATTCATAGATTTGGTTTCAGTAACACCCCTTCCTTTTTTGGGTAAATTTCTAACCTGAAGCATTTTAAGAATTTTGACATTTCTCGGTTTGCTTTTTTAAAAAGCCATTCAGCTACTAATCTCAGGATTTCCTTATCTGGCAACCTGCTGGCAAATTGCAAAATGAACTTTCTGAGGATAATGTTTGTATTTATCTAACAATTACACTGGTTACCATTTATTATATTTGTGTCAGGCATTTTGGGTAAATTCTCATATATTTCCCGTCTCCCAAACCCTTTGGGGGTGGGCACGTTATCCTCAGGTCGCAGGTGATCACTGTCGCTGGCAAGTAATGGGGCAGTACTTTGAACCCGATGGGAAATCTGAGCTAAAACCCATGGTCTCTTGTACTGCCTGGGTCTTTCTAAGAAGGTGAGTGGGTCCTGCTAGTTGGTTGGAGCAACAGAGCCATTCCACGTGTCTCGTGACTCCTCCTGTGCACTTCTTTTCCCTGCTGCAGTGTGCATGCAAACAGTCCCAGCCTGTGTTTATTCTTGGTGTAACATTTATGCCTCAGAGGTTTTCTTCAAAGAATTACGAATTTACACAGCTTAATTAGTGGTGACAAAGTTTCTGTGGCCAACAGCACGTGACACTGAAAGTACCTCTGACTTGACTACAGACCCAGGTGGAAGAAAACGTGGACCCAGAGCTTAGGGCCTGATGGGTGTTTGTGAGGAAATGAGGATCCGCGGGCGCACTCTACCCTCTAAGGAGCACACACCTTTAGTATATTACACATTAGTTTCATCTGATGAATTTTGAAATTTCCTTAAAGGCATACCAAGACAAAGAATGACTTGACCATCTTACCTGCATTTATTATTAACAGAAATGGAAATGATTTTTAAGCAAAGAAAATAAGGAATGTTGAATAAACCTATGTGGCTAAAATCAGTATTTGGCCAAAGCTGACTATCACCAGTGTAGAATGAAGTTGTCTTGTACACGAATAAATATGAAACAGTATAAAAAGTAATTCTATGTGTTTACTAACGTTTAATGGTTTTAAGAGTCTTAGAGTGGAAAAGCAGTAATTTCTCAGCATCACCACCTTCTATCTGCATTGCTCTTGATTCCTTAACAGCATACTCACTTTCTGTTGACAGACCAGTGTCCCTAAACAGGTAGGTGTTAGAAAATTATAATTCAGGAGAGTTCTTCCAGAGCATGTTTTCTAAGAGGAATTTTGTACCTAGGATTCTTGATTTAGTGATTCTCAAAGGTTCTTGAGCTGCTGAACTTGGTTAGCATTAGAAAAGTCATTTTGGCAAGGTTTTGCTCAACGGTTTTATTGTCCATACACACTTTATACACCGTCTATAAAGGGCTTGAGCATCCCCGGATATAGGTATAGGTGGGGGGGTCTTGGAACCAACTCCTGCAGATACAGAGGCATGGGTGTGTATTGTGATGTCCTTGAAGTATTCTTAATAAAAGTCTGTTGTTTTGATATTTGATTAGCAAAATGTATTTGAGGTACCTCATTTTTTCCTGTTATTTCTTTATACATTTATATCTGGATTGAGGATAATTTGTCATAGTGGCTATACATGGTTTTTGCATGTCTACTCTTTGTAAAATTTGGAGATGGCAATGTTGACTTTTCAGCTTTTATTTTTTCTCTTATAAGACATGAATCATTTACAAATAGAATCTTCCTTGAAAGGCACGTGGCTTAAATGGAATGAGAGATGTGCAACTTAAAGCATTTATTCTAGTGAATGTTTATTTGGTGTTGTGAACAAGTTAGCAAACAATTAATCAGAATTAGAGTTTTTATATGTCCTAACATAATTCTGAAAGAGATGGGAAAACCAGACCACCTGACCTGCCTCTTGAGAAACCTATATGCAGGTCAGGAAGCAACAGTTAGAACTGGACATGGAACAACAGACTGGTTCCAAATAGGAAAAGGAATATGTCACCCTGCTTATTTAACTTATATGCAAAGTACATCATGAGAAACGCTGGGCTGGAAGAAGCACAAGCTGGAGTCAAGATTGCCGGGAGAAATATCAATAACCTCAGATATGCAGATGACACCACCCTTATGGCAGAAAGTGAAGAGGAACTAAAAAGCCTCTTGATGAAAGTGAAAGAGGAGAGTGAAAAAGTTGGCTTAAAGCTAAACATTCAGAAAACGAAGATCATGTCATCTGGTCCCATCACTTCATGGGAAATAGATGGGGAAACAGTAGAAACAGTGGCAGACTTTTTTGGGGGGGCTCCAGAATCACTGCAAATGGTGATTGCAGCCATGAAATTAAAAGACGCTTACTCCTTGGAAGGAAAGTTATGACCAACCTAGATAGCATATTCAAAAGCAGAGACGTTACTTTGCCAACAAAGGTCCATCTAGTCAAGGCTATAGTTTTTCCAGTGGTCATGTATGGATGTGAGAGTTGGACTGTGAAGAAAGCTGAGCGCCGAAGAATTGATGCTTTTGAACTGTGGTGTTGGAGAAGACTCTTGAGAGTCCCTTGGACTGCAAGGAGATCCAACCAGTCCATTTTAAAGGAGATCAGTCCTGGGTGTTCATTGGAAGGACTGATGCTGAGGCTGAAACTCCAGTACTTTGGCCACCTCATGCGAAGAGTTGACTCATTAGAAAAGACCCTGATGCTGGGAAGGGTTGGGGGCAGGAGGAGAAGGGGATAACATGGCTGGATGGCATCACCGACTCGATGTACATGAGTTTGAGTGAACTCTGGGAGTTGGTGATGGACAGGGAGGCCTGGCGTGCTGTGGTTCATGGGGTCGCAAAGAGTTGGACACGACTGAGCGACTGAACTGAACTGAATATAATTCTTCCTTGTATCATTTATCTTTCTGTAAACAGTAGTGGCTCAGAAAAGGTAAGATAATCTTCATAAAGTTATCTAGCCAGAGCACTCTCTTAATATTCATATTAACTGTCAAGCTATGTCTCTATTAATTTAACCATCTGAAACACTGTTGTATAGTGCATAGTGGCATAACAGTTTTCACGATCACAAATTATTATAGCGTTTTACTCTTAACAGTAAACACATGTATGCTCTAATTGGTTATTAGAATTTTTGCAGCAGGAGTGTATAAGGAGATGTGCACTTTATGTACTTGATCGTTAATCACATGCATGTTGGGTAGGCGTTCAGCTGTTTGGCCTTAAAAAATAGCAAAGCAGAACTTGAATGCATCCGTATCGTTTGTCATCTGTGAACCTGTTTTCCTCATCTGTAACATAGGAAGTCACAGCATGTATCTCATAGGTCTGTTGAGATTAAGCGAGAGCATGCCTGTGCAGTTCTCAGGAACTCAGCCTGTCGCTTTATTTGGAGAGCTAGGAACGAAGATCCACCAGCAGTGAGTCGAGCACTCAGCTTAATGTGAACGTGACACCTCTCCGCACCACCACCCAGCTTCTAACACATCTTTTCCTGGTCAGGTTCACCGCACAACTGTAATGCTATCTTGTGAAACAGCAGGGAGCCGAGAGTCCTGTTTTCTTCTAGCGGTAGAGTGGTTTAGGGGTGGCTGCCTGACCGTTACCCCACAAGCAGGGTCTCCCTGCCTTTTCTTTTAAATGTCTAATACTCAGAAACTGCCTTCTGGTTTGCTCAGAGTCACACCACCCGTGGCGTCCCATGGTGTCACAGTGGGAGAACCAGATGCTATGCTGGTAACACTTCACAGTCGAGGTCGCTTGATCTCACAGCAAACCTAGTATTCCCACTCTACAGACAGGGAAATTGAGCTGCTGAGAAATTGAAGCATGACTAGCCCAAGATCCCACAGCTGGTAGTCTGAGTAGGGAGTCAAACCAAGTCTGTCAGACTTTCCAACTCATGTTCTAACCATTGCATTATAAAACTTGTGTTTTAAATTATTCAGCAGCATAGAATCTGTGCCAAATTGCTGATACAGAGTAGTTGTTCAGATGATTGGCTCTTCTTCTTTTGTGCTGTTCCCATTCTGGTCATTACGGGCAGGTGGCTGTATTGTGTCAAAAAAAGAAGGAATATCAGTGCTAAGATTCCTAGAGAATCTGCACATGTGTGTGAAGCATAAGTTGTCCAGCGGTGTGTTGTTAACACCTAAGGTAGTAGCTTTCTGTTCAGTTTAAGATGGGTCAGTGCTTGCCCTCCCCCTTCCTCCTCCCCTCTGCTGGCGCTTGTCTTCTCTCGCTCCGTCTCCGTGGAGCTGTGGTTGACGCCGCAGGACTCCTTGAGGTCTGGCACTGTGAGGGTGATGTGGTTTCATGGAAGATATTGCAGTAACTCGCAAATAAGGAACTAGGTGCTGCACTTCCTGTCAGAAGTAGACTCAGCAAAACACGCCTTTGAGGAGGCCTGACCTGGCCGTTCCTCCTCTGCTCTTAAAGCCAGGACCCAAATAGGATGGGCTTGCGGTACTCGTGGTGCGTGGGCAGCCGAGAGTGAGTATCATCTTCCAAATGGGTGCACTGCTGACCTTCCTTGTTCATATTCTGCCATTTGATGGGGCCTTTTGCTGTATCTCAGCAAGTATCTTTGAGCTTCCTCCCCAAATGACTCGTGTTGTTAGTACCGGAAAAATGTTTTTCTCTGCAGTTGATTTACAGGGTTTTACATGTATGTTAGCGTCAAACTGAACTTTCTTTTTGAGTTGCGACACACAGGGTGAGAAGGTGGAGGTTGATTGGTGGTTGACTGTTGTGTAACAGCTGGAACGCTGGCATATTAGCCGAAGTTCATTCTGGGCTTATTGAATTTTGTTGTACCACGTACACAGACCTTGAGGTTTGGATCCAGCCATGGATTCTCCATGCTTTTCTACAGTTGAAAACTTGTTATGGATATTATAAAAATTTCGACAGAAAGCCTTCTATACCCGACTGTGGTGATTTAGTCGCTAAGTTGTATCTGCCTCTTAGGACCACATAGACTGTGTAGCCTGCCAGACTCCTCTGTCTTGGGATTTCCCAGGCAAGAATACTAGAGTAGGTTGCCATTTCCTTCTCCAGGGGATCTTCCCAACCTAGGGATTGAACCTGGGTCTCCTGTGTTGCAGGAGGATCCTTTACCCACTGAGCTATGCAGGAAACCCCTGCTATACCCGACATCCGACTAGCTTCTGGTAAGTATTATAGTGGACTTAGAATTTTCAGAATTTGAATGTGTCCTCATAATTTGACATGGGCTTTTCTCGTGGCTCAGATGGTAAAGAATCCACCTGCAATGCAGGAGACCTGGGTTCCATCCCTGGATGAGGAAGATTCCCTGGAGGAGGAATGGTTACCCTCTCCAGTATCCTTGACTGGAGAATCCCATGGACAGCAGAGCCTGGTGAGCTACAGTCCATAGGGTCGCAAAGAGTCAGACACGACTGACACTAACGCTTCATTTCACTTCATGATGGGACAGTGTTGGGGGGTCAGTATCACTGTGGATAGTCTAAAGCGGTACAGAAGTTTTGGAATGAGATCTGAATTAGTACAGATTCTGGGTTTTTCACTTACTGTGGACTGGGGCAAGTTGTTCCTGGAGCCTCACTGTCCTCACAGGAAAAATGGGAGCACAGCAGCCTGTGTGTCAGAGCCGTTGTGGAGGTTAGAAGTCAGCGCTGTTCACCTCATACTGCACTACTAGCTTCCCTCGTGGCTCAGACAGTAGACTCTCCCTGCAGTGGAGGAGACTGGGGTTCGGGCCCTGGGTCGGGAAGGTCCCCGGGAGGAGGGCATGGCAACGCGCCCCAGCCTGGGAAATCCCATGGACTGAGGAGCCTGGTGGGCTGTGGTCTCTGGAGTCACCAAGAGTCTGGCACGACCAAAGCTGCTAACACCAAGTAACCATGCTGCTAGTATCACTGATTTTTCTCCTGCCCCGCCGCCCCGGTTGCTTACTCCTTCCAGTGTGTTCTCACCCCACTCGGAAGACAGTTCTCGTTCCTGCATGATCGGCAAAGCTCTGTGAGATCTGAACTGTATAGAACCCTCAGACCTCGTTTCGTAATGTTCCCTTCATTCCCGTCACCTTCCCTGCACAGCCACGTCGGCCTCAGCCGCGCTGGCCAGCTGCTTGCCACCTCGCAGGTTCTGTGTGCTTGCTGAACCCTTGGCCTCATGAATTCTGTCCCGGCAGCGTCACATGCTCGCTCTTTCATGTGGTTCCGATCAGTTGCCGTATCTTCTCAGACCATTTTCTGGCACCTGTCTGCAGAGCCAGTGTCTCCACTCCAAGGAATTTTCTGCCATAAGCACCTTGTTTTATTTGCCTTAAAGCCCTTACCTCTAACTGTAATCATACCCCTCTACACTGTAACCTCCAACATGGTAGGAATCTTGGCTCTCTCATTTATTTGTCAATATTATTTTTCGCACCTGGAAACATAATAGATACTGCATGAGTATGCATGTTTGAATAAATGAAAAAATATATAGCCTAGACCATCTTCTGAAAATGTATGTGTTTTTATTGTTTGTTTTTGTTTTTTAAGATAATCCTGAAATAAGAACTTAAGAACAGTACAGAGAAGACTAAATTCCTGTAGAATGCATTTGTAACACAATGGACAGTAACACTACTACCTGTGTGTTATCTTTTCAGTGGACTTCTGGAAGCATTTTATTTGGTATTAGAATGTTTGAAAACAAGCATTCATATAGCTCTTACTACATTCTCATATATAGAGAAACAGTATTTTTGTAATTGCTACACATATAACCCAATTTGGTCCTATTTAATAGGATATAGATTTTCATTTTAAGGTTGTACAGAGTAAGGTAAAATTCTCTGTATATTTATACTGGAAATATCTTCTGGGATCTTTTTATATGCAGACCATTTTAGAGAATATGTGCTAATATGAAAATAGTTCTGTTAAGGTACAAGTATTCAGTAGAATACTCTCAATACCTTTTTAAAAGGTGATCCAGAGAAGCATTTAGCTTTTCTTTTAGCTCATTAACCCACATGAGTTACTATACTAAATTGCTTAGGAATAGATTGCTTGGAATGAAAATATATATATATATATATATATATATATATATATATATATTTAAATCATGTTTTAGCCCTCAGGCAGCCCTAACCCCGTGAAACCTTGTTGGTTTACCTGAACTTTGTTCTCCATCTACATGTAGAACATCAACCTTGTCACCTGGAATATTGCAAATATTTATAACGAAAGAACTCCGAAAAACTGAGTCCTACTGTTCAGTGTATGGTAGTCCCTCAGGACCTGCCACTCATACCAACGCCCATGAATGCTCAAGTCCCATAGCTGGCCGTCTGTATCTGTAGCTCTGTAGCCTGTTTCAAGCAGCTGTACATTGTGTAGTACTTCAGTGGATTTATTGAAAAATATTCGCACGTATGTGAGACCCATACAGCTCAAACCTGAGTTGTTCAGGAATCAGCTGTACCATTTTTATTATGTACTGTGATTAGCTTCCTATATTTCACATTTTATTAAAGGAAATCATGTCATTGTATTAGTGAAAGAAGCTCTTTGTGACGTGCCTGTTAAAGTAGATTTTTAGATGCTTTTGGTTTTCTAAAAATAATTATTAAACACTGGTTGGGACTAAACTTTTAAAAAACTCTTGAATATCCTTGAGTTAGTTTCCAGGCCCATGTGAAGTATTCCTTGGGAGAAAAGGAAATTTGTCCAGTGGGTCTGTAGCTGGTACCACATTCCATGTTTCTGTACATGCCATGATGTTTCTTTCTGCTGCCACTGGCCTGAATCCCCAGGGTGTGTAGATTTTAAGAATATGAAGTGTGGTCCTGGCAGACTGGAGGGATCACTGCAGTTCAGCATGGGGAAGGCCCTGAATTGGGGCTGATCTGCCAGCTCTTTGCCCTGCTCCATGATGAGATCAGTATAAAGTACATTGAGAGTATGTGTTTAGAAACTTTTATAGTAATCTGACATGGGCTTCCCAGGTAGTACAGTGGTAAAAAATCCGCCTTCCAATGCAGGAGATGCAAGAGATGCAGATTCGATCTCTCGGTCAGGAAAATCTCCTGGAGGAGGAAATGGGAACCCATTCCAGTGTTCTTCCTGGGAAATTCCAAGGGCAGAGGAGCCTGGCGGGCCACAGTCCATGGGATCAAAACGAGTCGGACATGATTGAGCAGCTGAACACACACAATAATTAGAATAATTGTATATCTGTTGAATCTGTTAATGCTTTGGGCATAAGTTTTTTGTATAAGTTTTGTTTTTACCAGTAATTTTTAGAATTTTAATTTTTGTGATGAATAGGAAATTTTAAAAAATCTGACCCTTCATAAATAGTTTTGAGTTCTCACCTGATGCATTTAATCTACTTATTTTGCAGTGCTATAAATCAGGGAGAGTGGATTAATGTTTTATGGTTTCTGTGTAAGTAGCAGAGTTTCTGGGAAAAAAGTAGAGGAGAGTTACCAGGAAAAATGTCACATGTAGGCCGTGACCAGTCTATTTTGACTTCATTTACTTGTCTGATTGCTTCTAAATAAGATTAATCCATTTCATCAATTGAATTATGAAAAGTGCTGAATAAGGGCAGTGGGACTTATAAAGATAGACAAGATCATTAGAAGTTTGTTAGACTCAAGTATGGATTCCTTTCTTAAATTTTCTTTTTTTAAATGACCGTAACATACTGTAACGGAGAAGGCAATGTCACCCAACTCCAGTACTCTTGCCTGGAAAATCCCATGGATGGAGGAGCCTGGTAGGCTGCAGTCCATGGGGTCGCTGAGAGTCGGACACGATTGAGCGACTTCACTTTGACTTTTCACTTTCATGCACTGGAGAAGGAAATGGCAACCCACTCGTGTTCTTGCCTGGAGAATCCCAGGGATGGCGGAGCCTGGTGGGCTGCCATCTATGGGGTCGCACAGAGCCGGACACGACTTAAGCGACTTAGCAGCAGCAGCAGCAGCAGCAACATACTATAAAGTCACATGAACTTCATGCCTGAAGATGAGTCCTGCCCAGATTAATGAACAAAAATTAGTTTTTCTTTTTCCTGAACTGGAAAAGCTAGTTTGCAGAGTGCCGACTCGTAATTAAAGTTACTGGTTTGTATAAGTAAGGCAAATAGTTTATCTTTAGAATCATGAAATCTTCACTGTTTGAAGCCTGTTAGTCAGCTGATTTAATGGTCACTGTTACACTGAAGTTTGGGATTCGTATTTAGCTCTTAATCTTTCTGTCATATTGAGTTTCAAATGCTTGTCAGAAAAAATGGATGTGTATTCCTTTCCCTCTATTGTGAATAGGTTGTTTAAATCAGTAGGTTTAAAATAGGTTATTTTAAATCAGCTTAAAAATACTGTTTTGTAAGCATTTCTGTCATGCTAGAAATTGCATTTGTTTAATAAATAAATAGTTAGCATTTCCATTTCCGACTTTGAATTTAATTTTAGGCCAGAGTGACAGTGTTCTCCCTTTTGAAACAATTGCCATGTGCCTGTGTTTCTCATTCTCATTAAGTAACATCAGGCGCTTTGGAGGCAAAGGACATGTGTCTGTGTGCTTAGTCACTCAGCTGTGTCTGACTCTCTGCAAGCCCATGGACTGTAGCCTGCCAGGCTCTTCTTGTCCATGGGATTCTCCAGGCAAGAATACTAGAGTGGACAGCCATTCCCTTCTCCAGGGGATCTTCCCGACCCAGGGATCTAACCAGGGTCTCCTGCACTGCAGGCGGATTGTTTACCAGCTGGGCCACCAGGGAAGCCCAGACAAAGGAAGTAAGTAGGTATTAAGCCAGTGACTGTTGTGGAATAGGCAAAGGACCAGAAGTTCTGTGAGCAATCAGTGGATCAACCCAAGTCATATTTAAATAGAAATCTCTCTCACTTAGCTGACCTAAGTCATCTGGGGGAGAAAAGGGCTGAGCAAGAGAGGATGCATTGAGCAAGGAGAGGTCAGTCCATCTGGGTTGCTTCTTAGCGGAGGGTCTGTTCGAAGTGCCTGCTGTTGTCCTGGGGACGGATTAAATATGACTGTGTCAGAGTCCAGGCCGAGACTTCTGTGTCATGGTTAACTTCTCCACGTTCCCTTAAAGCGGTTTCAGTGACACGTACACTGAGCTGCCTCTGTCTGTCCTGTGACTTAGGCCAGAAGCAAGGACGATCCCAGGGAGGGAGAAGTAGCCTTTTTTAAACAATGAGGTTAACATAGCAAAATTATTCGTAATGCTGCCACTGGAAGACAGGTTTATTTCATTGTCAGATATTCCCTTCTACATTGCACGGAGTTTCTTAAATATCCGGTTTATTTAATTGTCAGATACTACCTTCCACATTGCATGGCGTTTCTTAAATAGTTGTAGCTGATACTCCATTATGTATTCTGATATATTTTCACTTTATGATACTTCTACCTATTTCTCTGGTCTTTCTAATTATTTTTGAGGCTCTCTAAAGTATTTTGTTTATCACGAGTATTCAAACCATTTAATGTTGAAATGTTAACTTTAACCTTAAAACCAACAGAAATTAACTAATGAATGCTGCAGTAAACTTCTTTTTTTACTTACAAATTTTTACCTCTGTTAAATTATTTCTGTAGGATAAATTCCAGGGAATAGTATGATTAAGTAAAAGGATATATTAACATGTCTTGCCAGCCTGAGCTATACTTTTGTTTTTTAAATGAATCAACACCTATGTGGTGTCCTTAGCTGCACATTAGAACCACATGGGAACTCTAATTGTACATTACAGTCTCCTGGGAACCTTTAAAAATATCAATGCCTCAAGGCCTCCTCGAGACTTTTTTTATTAGTGTGAGGTGTGATCTGGACATTAGGATTTTTAAAAGCTCTCCAGGTAATTCTGAAATGCAGTTAAGATTAAGGACTTTAGTTAATATTGCATCTGAAAATTAATTCCTGAGAGTTTGTTGAATTAGGTTGGTGGCTTAAATCTGATCAAGAAGAATCAACAATGAAGTATCAATAGCTTGATCACATCAATAAATACTTAGATGTTAATCTAGTGTAAACTTTATTTTTTTTTTACTTGGGGATGTACTAGGTCTTGATGTATACACAACTAGTATCATGGTAGGATATTAAAAAATATTTTTTAGGATCTTGAAAGCAGTGAAGCTAGAAAATGGAGAACTTTGGCCATTAGAGGAACACGATATTCTACAAGTCATGGAACCATGGAGTAAGAGAGAGCCCAGGTTGCCCCTCAAGAGTGAAAGCGACGGAGAAAAATGTCCACAAAAGTCATGGACCAAACACTGTACTCTGTGTCCATAATGTGTAGTAATCCAGAACTCACATCTCTCCAAAGCTTTAGCCCTCAAAGTCCATATGTTAAAAAATATTTAGTTTGTTTCATTGGTCTGCATTTTCCAGTGCAAACTAGGCAGCAGAGATAGTTTTATGTGATGGTTTAGAATGTCAGCCCAAATTCTGGCTTAACTGACTGTTAGGCACATTATTAAATTTCTTATGGTTTTAGTTTCCTCATCTGCCAATCTTCCCTCACAGGGTAGTTAGAAGAATAAATTAGGTGATGTATGTAAAACACAGCTCAACATTTGATATATTGTTGAATAATTTAGCAGTAAAGGAGTGATTATGGCTATACCCATTGCTTGTGGAAGAAAATAGAATCCAATATTTAATGAATTCTTAATGCATACATTCTGGGGCTTCCCAGGTGGCTCAGCGGTAAACAATCCGCCTGCCAATGCAGATGTGGGTTTGATCCCTGGATCGAGAAGATCCCCTGGAAGATGGCACGGCCACCCAGTCCAGGATTCTTGCCTGGGAAATCCCATGGACAGAGGAGCCTGGCAGGCTGCAGGCCGTGGGGTCACAAAGAGTTGGACATGGCTGAAGCAACTTAGCATGCTCACGCCAATAGATGGATAGCATTTTGTCCTTTGAAGCAATGATTTATCTGTCCCTTCAGACAGAGTGCATTCTTTGTGATCCCAAACCATTTGTCTACAAAGTATATCCCTACTTTTCTGCCCTGGAGTGAAATCCCAACAAATACTGGAGTACGGGCCATGTGTCAGGAGATGGAACAGGGCAGTGCGACCCAGCCAGTCAGAAGACAGGAGGTCCTGGCCCTCCTTAGGGGTTACAGGGAGTGGAGAAGGTGCAGGACAACACGAGAGATCTTTCAGCTCTCAGAGGTGGGAGACTTCTCTAGGAGTCGAGCTGGACTCTCCAGATAAAACTCAGGGTGCCCAAGAATGGTTCGAAAACAATATATTAACAGGATGCTTGATAGGTTCCCATATTCACAGCGTCAGTCCTTTATATCTTGAAGTCTATTCTGGGGCGTGATTGAGTGTAACCCAACGAGAGGTCCTCCGAGACGCACAGTAGCCTGTGATGTTGTAAGGAAGTACCGCCTGCCCTGCGCCGCTGACGCCGCTGGTAGTGAAACACCCTTTGCTTGGCTCGCGGCGGCGGTGTCCTCACGGGGTGAAAACAGAGAGGTCACGGAGATCTGTCGCGCTCCCCTCCCCCTGCACTGTTTACACGCCTTCATCTACAGATTTTCTTTCTCTCGTTTTTATTTGTTTGTTTGTTTTTCTTTTCAAAGCCTCATCTGAGGCTCTGGCGCCTCCTAATCCACCAGCTGAAATAACCAGAAATTCTAGTGAATTTGCGGTGTGTTTTTCTGTCCTGCCAGACTTGATGGCATAACATCCTGGTGTGTGTTTCTGAGGTAAAGTTTAGATACCCAGGCGTATCTTTCTTCACGGCAGAAATACAAGGCCGAGGCCCGAGTGACTGACTCAGCGCTGCAGAATCCCACCTGCCAGTGCAGGAGACTCGGGTTCCATCCCTGGGTCAGGAAGGTCCCCCTGGAGAAGGAAACAGTAACCCAGTTCACTATTCTTGCTGGGAAATCCCATGGGCAGAGGAGTGTGGCGGGCTACAGTCCATGGGGTTGCAGAGAGACACACACACACACTTCTCCGTGGCCAGAATGTCAGTGCAAGCAAAGGGTCAAGTCAGTTACCAACTGTAGGCATAGAGAGCGCTTCTAATCAGGAGAACGGGGAGTAGTTACCTAGGAACAAGGAAAGTGAACTTAAACTGGGAAGAAAGCCTGTCCCTCGGAACTGAGAGCGTGGGGAGGAGCCTCCAGCCCACCTCTGCGGGAGAGCGGCCGGGGAGGCCTGGGCCCTGCCTTTCCTGCCCACTCTTGGCCCATCGGCAGAGCAGCTCTGTTTCTGCACATGTTTCTGTTTGAAACTCTTCAACTATATAGAAGTGGGAAAACCAGTGTCTCGGGTGACTTGTGTTGCAGTTTATCTCAAGCCTCCGAGCTGGCCTTTTTCACGTGTATCTGCTGCCCGTGTGTTGAGAACTAGGGGCTCACAGGCCAGTGTCCACATGAAGTTAAGCAGATGACGTTGGGACCGTTTGTTTATTTGAACTGTTTGTACCACCCCTACCAGTATTTAGAGCAACAGTTGACTATGTTTATACTCTGTGTTATTTCTGTTAAGATACATATTTTTCTAGTTTGTGTCATAATTTAACTCAAAACCATTATTTTCCTCCTTAGTAATACATTAAAATGATGTTGTTATTACGAGTAACAGCATTGTAAAGTCAATGAACTGTATTTAGTGCATAATATGCCACACAGGGGTAAAACCCCCATGAGAGTCTGTTTTTTGTTTCCACAGAGGTGGCAGTAACAGCAGTAAGCCACATTGTGGTCACCGGACAGGAATCCGTGTTTGACCTTAGAACGGTATTTGTTTATCCTTGAGAAAGATATGCTTATCCTGGTAGCCCTGGCGTATAGCAAAGTGCCTGCCATTTAGTAGAAGCCCAAGTTCAGGAAGTTGACATGTGTTCAACTAAGGTGTGAGAAGAGAAAGAAAAAGCCAGAGAAAACAGTGGATGAATAGGAGGGTTCTTAAGGGCATCAAGTGAGGAAAAGTTTTTAAAAGAAGAATCAGGTCACCACTTTGAGATTCTATGAAACTCAGACTCAGTGGGGGAAAAAGTCACTGGATTTGGGGGTTTATTTTGTCAATGGAGACCCATGACAGAGAAGTCTTAGTAGCCATAGGAGAGGCGATGGTGGTGGTGTTTAAGTCGTGCCAGACTTCTTTGCGACCCCATAGACTGTAGCCCTACTCTTGCCTGGAAAATCCCATGGACGGAGAAACCTGGTAGGCTGCATCCATGGGGTCGCGAAGAGTTGGGCACGACTGAGTGACTTCACTTTCACTTTTCACTTGCATGCATTGGAGAAGGAAACGGCAGCCCAGTCTAGTGTTCTTGCGTGGAGAATCCCAGCGACGGGGGAACCTGGTGGGCTGCCGTCTATGGGGTTGCACAGAGCCAGACATGACTGAAGCGACTTAGCAGCAGCAGCAGCAGACTGTAGCCCACCAGGCTTGTCTGCCCACGGAAGTTTCCAGGCAGGAATACTGGAGTGGGTTGCCACTTCCTCCTCCAGTGGATCTTCCCAACTCAAGGATCGAACCAGCATCTTCTGCACTTGGCAGGTGGATTCTTTACCCCTGTGCCACCAGGCAAGCAGCCAAGGGAGAGAGTAGGCTCCAAATGGCAAAGCCTTTAATTGTTTTAACGGCCAGTGGGGAGGCAGAAGGGAAGGGGTTGGGGGGGGTGTTGTATGCAGATTAGAGGGGTTACAGCAGAGAGTCTCAATGCCAGCATTACTGGTAGTTTGGGGCCTGATGACTCTGTGTTGTACCGTAGGGTGTGGTCCTGTGCCTTGGGGGACAACCGCCGCGCCCCCACGTATGGCAGTGAGAAGCGCCTGCAGACGGTGTCAGATGCCCCATTGGCTGGTGCAGGTTGGAGTGAGACTGCTGCTGGCACACACTTTGCCCTTTCTCCCCTCCGCTCCGTTGTCTGCTGGGGTGTTCGTGGTACTTGTAGGCAGATGGGGAAGGAACCGCTCCAGAAACAGGTGGGAAGCTACAGGCATCCAGGGGGCGATGCCTGAATTGGTTACCAGAGGGCAGTTGATAGGGGACCAGGGCAAACATACCGTTCAGAGAGGTGCCCTGAAGTTAGAGGAGTTGTGCAGACGTGTTTAATGTTGGGCAAAGGTGGACTTAGTTCATGTTAGTTCATGGCCTTGAGCTTCTCACTCTGAAGAGAGAAAAGATCACCTGAGGATGAAGTAGATGAGGTTAATGTTGGGTCTTTGAGGGAATTACAGAACGTTTTGGTAACCCCTGTGGGGATGGATTAACACACATGAGTAAAAAGCGATCTGGAGCAGCAGTGAGGCCTGGCTGAATAGGGACTTTAAAAAACTACTTAAGACATGAATTAAAATCTAGAGAAGAGGACCTCCCTGGTGACTCGTTGGAAAAGAATCCACATGCCAGTGCAGGAGGCACAAGTTCAATCCCTAGTCTGGGAAGATCCCACAGGCCACAGAGCAGCTAAGCCTGCACGCCATAGCTTCTGATCCTGCACTCTGGAGCCCGGGAGCCCTGACTACTGAAGTCGTTTTTGTGCCTGGAGCCCGTGCTCTGCAACAGGGGACGCCACCACCGTGAGAAACCTGTGCACCGCAAGTACAGGAAACCCATGCAGAAGCAACAAAGACCCAGCGCGGCCAAAAATAGAAAAGAAGAAAAAGTAAAGCAAAAATCCAGAGAAGAAATAAACCTGTAACCCAACCACTGTAACACTGTTTTAATTTGTGCCCTTTACTGTTTATGCTCAACGCTTTTTGCCTTTTTTATTTTGCTGAATATAGATTTCAGTGTTACTGAACTGTTATTTGAATTATAGTTAATGGCTACAGAATAGTCTCTAGGGCTTCCCTAGTGGCTCAGTGGTACAAAGAATCCACCTGCCAATGCAGGACAGACTCAGGAGTCGCAGGTTTGATCCCTGGGTTGGAAAGATCTCCTGAAGTAGGAAATGGCTACCCAAGTATTCTTGCCTGGAAAATTCCATGGACAGAGGAGCCCGATGGGCCACAGTCTGGGGTTGCAAAGAGTCAGATGCAACTGAGTGGCTTTCCCTTATAAGACTAGGCACACAGGTAATACTGTGTAGATATTTTCTTTAATCAGATAGCCCTCTAGTTACTGGCTTGGTTAGGTTGTATCCAGTTCTTAGTAACAATTGTCCTTAATGTTGTAGCACACTTTCATGAAGCCTTGCTGGATTTTATTTGTGGATCCAGTAAAGGCTTTATACAGTGCTGAATGCAGAGCAGAAAATGTGTTGGCCTCAGGGTCACTTCATTGAGTTTCTCCCTGACCCACCACATTTAAAACTGCAAACCCCATCTCTTCTTCATTTTTTCCACCACCCCTGCTCTCTCCAGAACACTGGGTGTTTTATCCTGATTGCTCTTATCTCCCTTGCTAAGTCCACGAACTCCCACAGGCAGGACAAGGATTTGGGGTCGGTTGACCGGCACAAAGAATGCTGGCACGTAAATACTTGCCCAGTGGTGGGGTTTACCCTGACAGACAGGCAAGGTGGGTTTGAAGAGTGTCCACAGCAGCACATATTCGTGGAAGCCAGTGGGAGGATAATTGCACTAACTCATACTTGGTTTCCAGGTAGACTTGAAAACAACAGCCGTCCACGTGGCTGATGAGTTGCGGGGTGTAGGGTTAGCGCTGGGGTGGCAGGTGCGCATTCCTCCAGCAAGAGAGCGTGGGAAAGGTAGAGGTAAGCAGACTGTGGGTCCAGCAGGGAGTTTCCCAAGGTTTCCTTACGACAGAAGAAGTAGTTTGAGAATTAATAGTGACATGGTTGGTAGAAAATGCCGTTTTGCCAGGAATGGACTGTGTCACTGTTTAATCGCCTCTGCCTTGGCCAGCAGCCCCCTCTTGGCTGGATGTGTATTTGATTCACACCGTATGGTACTGTATAAGTTAAGTTGTGTTTTCAAAGAATTTTTTTTTCCTGATCGGAGCAAGGTTGTATGTGGTAATCTGAGTGAGCAGATAGGCCAGTCATGTCTGAATTAAGCAGAGCTAGTGACGGTGTCACCTCAGCCCAGGTGGCACAGTGGGAAAGAACCTGCCTGCCGCTACAGGAGACATAAGAGACACAGGTTCGATCCCTGGGTCGGGAAGATTCCCCTGGAGAAGGGCATGGCAACCCCCCTCAGTATTATTACCTGGAAAATCCCACGGACAGAGGAGCCTTGTGGGCTACAGTCCTTGGAGTCTCAGAGAGTTGGACATGACTGAGTGACTAGCAGTCTTACTTGGTAAATAAGTAAGATATTTAGCATGGCATATATTAAGCAGCCGTTGGGAGTCTTGCTTGAGTATGGAAATTGTAATAGTTTTCTTCTGAAACAGCTTTGTCACCTTCAGCCAGTATCTGGCTCTCCAGTTTGTTAAAGATTTTCTACTATAACGTATTTTTAGTTTCCAAATTCCATGTATTTCCTGGTGAATTGTTAAGGACGGACAGGTATGATTTAGTGGACGAAACACTGGGTTGACAGTTGAAGTAATGTTTCCCCCTCATATGTGTCAGTAGGTGACATGTCTGTTATGTCTTAATTCGTTTGTTTCTTCCTTTTTAAAACATGATAGTGATCCCCAACACCACTTTCTGCCTTCTTCCAGAATCTCTGGGACACTTTGTCAACATACTGGTTTATTAGAACCATGTAAAGAGATTTCATGTTTTGAGGTCTGTCCCAGAAATGCTTTTTTTCTTAGCTATGCCTTTTTCAGCTTTATTTGAATATTGAGATGTATCTGCAATGATGTGAGTTGAGCTGAGTTGGTCATCTTTTAAATTTAAAAAGTTATAATTTGTGTTATTGGGACCAAGTGCTTTATTCAATATAGGATTTGATAATTATATTGACAAGTATAGTATGATAAGACATTATAGTATTTTTTGTATATAGTTTTGACTTTGCGAATTTTGAGGATACAGCCTCCACTTATTTTTAACAAAAATTGGACTGACCTTGCGTAGATTGGAGCGATTAATTTCTTCCCTTCTCAGTAAAATTGACCACAATTAGCATGTGCTGTAACCCATTTTAAGACAAAGGCTTAGGAAGACTTGCTTTTTTTTTTTCCTTTTTTTGAAAACCAGAGGAAAACCATTCTTACATATCCTCATTGTTTGTTTGTTAGCATAATATTAACTCTTTCAAAATCCCAGTCTTCTCTTTATCTTGATCAAAGAACATCCTTAGGAAGGAATCCTGCAGTTTCCATTTAGCCCATTTGTGACTTCTTGTGAAGTTATGTCTCAATTACTTGGGAACTGTGCAAACCAACTTTCTGGAGCAGAGCCTCAAAGAGCAGTGAGGTTAGAAATTTTACATAAGAGAGAATTTAACCTGTCCCTGAGAGGCTGACTATATATGTATATTATATTAGTATGTTTTTATATATTAATATATATATTACAGTGTATTTGAATGTATTATATAAAGAATATACATATGTATTGGAATTTCCCATGTGGTGCTAATAGTGAAGAACTCGCCTGCCAGTGCAGGAGACCTAAGAGATGTGAGTTCAATCCCTGGGCCCTGGGTCAAGAAGATCCCCTGGAGAAGAAAAGGGCAACCCACTCCTGTATTCTTGCCTGGCGAACTCCATGGACAGAGGAGCCTGGCAGGCTGTAGTCTGTGGGGTTGCAAAGACTCAGACACAACTGAGCGACTGAGCACACGCATGCATATGTATACCTTAACCAGCATTTGCTTCTTTCCAGGGAGGATGCTAGAGAACCAGACTCCTGGAGCAGTTTGTCCTATGAAATCCCTTATGGAGACTGTTCTGTGAGGCATCACCGAGAGCTGGACGTCTATATGCTAACCTCCGAGTCTGAACCACACCAGGAGCCCCCACTTCCTGGAGACAGTTGCACTGGACATATTTTTAAACTTATGAACATCCAACAGCAGCTAATGGTAAGGAAGAAAATTTCCATTTTCAGTCTTTGGTACCCTCACCCCTTCCCCCAGTGAGCTTTGCCATAATTAGAACATAGCCGTGCTTCCCTCAGAGATTGTGAAACCTGTAGAGCAGTTTTAGCTGCATTCGAAGTCAGCATTTATAGCGATAGAGCTTAGCACTGGGGTAGTAATAAGAGGAGACTGGGAAAATTCTTCATTGGTTTTTGCCAGGCTTTTAAAATAATGAAAGATACACATACACATTGCCGACTGAGAACTGTGCAACAACTAGAGCTAAAATTTTCTGGCTTAAAAGGAAATTTGTTTAACACTGTAAATTTGTTGGTTTAACTTTATAAAACAAAATGAGCTGAACTGTTTCTGAGATTGTTGCTAAAGAACAGGAACCAAATTTACTAAGGAACAGTCTTCCCTCAACTCTTTCAGTGAGTGATGGCCATGCTGCTCTATTTAAATTGATAGTTGCGCAGTAAAAAGATCACTAAAAAAATAAAGGTTTTTATAATCCACTCAAGCCTTCAAGATAAAGTTGTTGCCAGACATAAAAACATTACAGACTCCCTGGTGGCATTTATTATGGATAATATACACGTCATGTGGATACATCGCTCTTGGCCGTAACATCTAAAAGGCTAAGTTTAGATAATTTTTCCACCCATTTTATTTCAGAGTTGATTTGATTTGGAAAACTCTTGGCAGTAATTTCATTTAAGGTCACCTGGGGTCAGCTTCTCTGGGAGCAGACCTTATTTCAGAGACCAGCGGGCCAGGACACTTCATGGCAGGGTTGCAGACGCACTCGCCTCTGCCTCTCCGGGTTGTGTTTATTCCAAACCAGGTGTCACTTTATTTTCCTCTCTGGAGGTGGCTGAAAACTCAGGTTTTCTTTAGAGCTCTTCTACTGGGTGAATGGTAGTCCATTCAGAGACAGCAGATTGCAGATGCCACAGCTACCCGCAAGATGTGGAAATAGTTTCCTGGAAACCATGAGAAATTAGAGCTATGAGAAGATACATGTGTTAGGAGCATCTAAAATTTCTCAGGCCATACCACTTTTTTCTCCAGATCCCCATTCTGTCATGTTCGCCCTTTGTTAAATTCCATGACCTGTTTTCATAATTCCTTGGAGTTGGTCACCATCTCAGGAGGAAGGAAGCAAGCGATTTTTGAGTTCTCTTAAAGAAGCGTAGCACGGCAGAGTTCAGTGCAAATCTGTTTTTCTCATACTGTCTTATTAGAAGGACCTGAGTGAGCTTGACGGGTTTTACACCTCCACATGTGAACTTTCACATGAGACCCAGCACGCAGACAGGAGCAGGTGATGATCGAGGACTGGAGGCTCAGGGGCCGAGTAGGTGGAGGAGTGAGAGGGCGGCACACAGTGTGTGCGGGAGATTATCCTGACAGAGCGAATACGAGTGAAGAGCGCACCAGGCATTTCAAAAAATAGTTCTGGGAGCTCCCTCGTCGCTTAGTGGTCAGGATTTCAGGCTTTCTCGGCTGTGGCCCGGCTTCAGTCTGTGATCAGGATGTGCAGTGCAGCCGAAAAATAAATAAGGAAAGAAAACCATGTAACTCAAAAAAACAGTGCAATTCTAAGGGTTCCTGAAACTTAGATACAGAGGTAAACCCACTCTAACGATCAGACGTATTTTGTTTCTCTCCATTTTTTTCCTAAGCTTCGTCTAACATGTACTTGTGGCTTTTACATAATTTTAACTTTAGATTAACTGTTTTATTTATTTTCTAAAACATTATAAATATCTTTTTCCGATTTCACTGTAGTCTTCACTGTTAACGTTTGGAATATATGACAGCATAGCGTTCTGCACCAGGTTATTAACCACGATTGTTCTAACCATTCCCATAGTTTGTCATGTCTGTTTCTCAAGTTGCAAAGACCTGTTTTTGAGATGACCTATAAAATATTCTCAAAGCACAGTACCATCTGAGAATAACGAAAAATTCCCTATTGCTCGTTTGATATGTTATTTGTTTAATATTCAGTAGTAGAGGAACAGAGGAACTCTTTATCAGAAAGTGAAAGAAAGAATTGAATCATGCCATTCTTTTGAAATTATTATAGCCCCATAACTAAAATAGTTACCCTAGATTGAACAGAGCCTGTTTTGGAGCTTGAAGGATGCTGTGTAACTCCTAGGTAAGAATTCAGGGCATGGGAGCATCTGTCTGTCCCTTGTGATTGAAGAGAGAGTTTACCAGACTGGTCAGGATTTGTTTTTACTTGTATATACAAGGCAGGAAGGAAGCTGCCTCTGCCCCTCTAAAGGCCCTATAAAAGGTAGCTTTTTCAGCTGCTCATTTGAAGATCAGTTCTGTGCTTTTTTAAAATAAGGTTTTTTGAAGCTCAGTTTTCATCTGCTTTCTAAAATAAGTCAATAATATAGAAAATAGCCATATTGTATTTTCTTGGCATCTTTGCAGCTATCAGAGGAAACTGAGGTCAGAGCCGAGGGAGCGTTTATTGGCATTTATTTAGGTTGGCTCATCCTGTGATTTTAGAAGGGCAGAATGCTAGTGACTTGTCTCCCATGTCAGTGACATCTTTTCTCATGGTCAATTTTTAAAAAAAAAAATCTTCTATTTCCTCCTAGAAAACAAACCTCAAGCAGATGGACAGTCTCATGCCCTCAGCGGTGACAGCACAGGATCCTTCAAGTCCCCCCTGTGACCAGGATGCAGATGGTCACTTTCTTCCCCGAGCGTCCGAGCCCACAGCCAGCCAGCAGCTTGCCTCTCCTGAAGCTGCTGAGAGCTGTCAGCGCTGCCGGGGGAGCTCCGTGGGGCAGACTGAGAGCTCCTGTGATTTGTCAGGTGTGGCCAAGGAGGAGGATACAGACCCTTCCTGCAGGAAGAAGAGCACAGGCGTGGAGAGAACAGGAGGTGAGGTGGGGCCAGCACCTGTCACAGACCCTGGGGCGGCGTCTGCTCCCGACAGCTGCATTCAGAGCGTGCCTGATGGCAGAGGAGAGGGCCCAGAAGGCCTTCCGTCCTGTGGAGTCAGAGATGAAGAGACTACGTCTTCGGCAGTGGCCACCAACCTGGGGTCCCCAGGCAGCGTCCTGCAGGGGGGCGTGGCCCAGGCCTGCTCTGGAGGCAGGCTGGTGGTTGCTTCACCAGCAGGTGCCAGTGCCCCCGAGGCTACAGGAGAAAGGGAACATGGTCTCGTGCATCCCAATGCTGCCATCGGGGGGAGCATGCTTGAAGTGGAAGAGACTATGAAGAAACAATTTGAGGACTCTGGTATCAGCACAGCTGGAGACTCTGACGGAAAAGTCACAGACGAGCTTGTGCATGGAGCCAGCCTTCCAGACGGCGTCTGGGCCGCCAGTTCCCTGGATGCTAACAAAGCTGCAGAGTCGATCCTTGGAATTAGTAATGGCAAAGCTGCCACTGACCAAACTGCAGAAACCGAAACTTCTAAAAGCTGTACAGAGAGTGCTCACACTCCAGGAGCCCAGAACCCTCAGTTAATTCCAGCTGCTGCAGGCGACACAGTTTCAGAAGGGCTCCGACCCAACACTCCCTTAGCCAGCATGTGCGCACCAGGGTCGCCCTCTGATTTAACCTTGCCTGGGCCGCACAGAGGTGTGACGCCTGCCCCGAAATCAGAAGCGGAGTCATCTGGTGTTCACAGCCAAGACAGCGAGTCACCCATCTGCTCCGCAGCTGGGGGTGATAAACTTTGCACAGCCCCTGGGTGTCAGCCAAGCACAGGGACGTCTAGTGGGGTGTCGCTTGCAGAACATCGTGACGACACAGCCCCCCAGCCTGAGAGCACAACCACAGGACAGCTCGGCACACGGCCCCCGCCCCCTGCCAGCTGCCTGAGCGGCCCACAGGCCAGCTCCACCCAGAGCACCCCAGACACCCCAGAACGTGTGGCTGCATCTCCTCTCCAAGTTTCAGATAAAGAAAGCCAAGGAGAAGATCTGAAAGCGGAGACATCGTCAGCAGATCCGGCTGAGGTGGTTCCACACCCACAGGCCGCTCCCCCCACGGCTGAGAAAGAAGGGGCGTCATGCCCGGCTGTGACGCCAGGCGGTACTGTCTCTCTGGCAGGCAGTGAATCAGTAACCAAAGATGACGCACTCTCGCTTGTCCCCTCCCAGAGTGAAAAGGGAAGAGCAGCCCTCCAACCACACACAGGTGGTGGAGATGGGCCTGACGGAGACACAAGACGTCCGGAGGAGCAGCCTCCAGAAGGCGGCACAACGGGCCTGGGCCCACCCCCCGCGACCCTAGACCCGCCGCCCAGCATGGGGAACACCGGTCCCGGAGGACTCGCTGGGGAGCAGGAGTGCCCCTCCCCCACAGCGGCCCCCGAAGCCCCGGCCGTCGAGGGGGCCACTGCCTCTGCCCTGCTTCCTGGGGGTCAGACCACTGCGACTGAAGGAGGAAAAACTCAGGTGGTTCCTGAGGGCCCAGGAGGCGAGGGGAAAGCCAGGACCTGTCCCACCACTGAGGATGGCGCTGTCTGCTCTGGAGCATCGCAGGAAGAGCGCAGACCACCGCCTCCTGTGCCAGAGGCCCCGGGGGTCCCCGAAGAGCCTGGGGCAGAGGACAGAGTGCCGCAGCCCAGCAACTCCCTGGGCACACCCTTGGCCCGTCTTCATGCAGAAGCTAAACCCAACAAGGAAGTGGCCCCAGCAGCCTCCCGGCCGACAGGAGGTGGGGCCGCACAGAGCCTGGTGCCACCAGGAGCCGGTCTAGCTGCACACTCCAGCCAGGACGCCCCAGGTGCAGAGCCGAGCAGCTCAGCTCCAGTGCCAAGTCTGTTAGCAGGTGGGCCCGAGGCGCAGAACTGCCGTCCAGCTTCTTTGGCTCCGGCTGTTGAGGTGGAAAACACCCCGTCCCCGGGGAAGAGCGCTGGGTGTGAGGTGAGTGGAGATGCAGCGCTGGACGGTGCCTGGGTCCGTGGTCTACAAGAAGCCCTTGGGGCCAGGACAAAGGATATATCTCACAATGCCCCAGACGCCTCGTCCTGCCAGGAGGAGAATATGATCCTGGGTTTGCCTGGAGCTTCACCAGCTGCAGGCATGACTGACCCCCAGGGCACCGCGCCCCTGGAGCTGGTGGCGCCTCTGGGTGGGGAGAAGAAGCTGGAGGGAGCAGACTGTGGCTCTGTTGGCCTGCAGGAGGCCCAGGGGGACAGTAAGGCGCATCATGACCCGCCGCAGCCTGCGGGCGGAGAGCGCCCCCCAGAGATGGGGCCCTCGGGTGAGGCAAGGGGTGCCCCCGCTCTGCCCTGCGCTGTCTCCACCAAAGCCCTGCATCGGCCCGAGGGTGCCAACTCCATCGAGGAGGCTGCCAGCCGCATCGTGGATTCCGTCATAGAGCAAGTCAAGGCCTCTGGAGCACTGATGACAGAGGGGGCTCTCGGGCACGGGTCACCGCCCAGGCCTCCCAAGGCGGGCCCAGGGACGGAGCCCACAGCACGTGCTTCTGCCGGGGAGACGAGCTCCCTGCAGCCTGCGGAGACCCCGCCGGTGGACAGTGGTGGCAGAGAAGCCTCTGGGAGCCTTGAGCAGTGCTTCACTGGAAGCGAGGAGCCAGAGATTATTCTGCCTGTCCAAGGACCTGCACCAGAGACAGGTAAGCCACACAGAGTACACAGCAACCGTTTGAGGGATAGATTCCCTTCAGAGTCTCTGGGATGTGCTGGTAGAAATACAAGTGTCACTGCTGTGTAGAGGCCATGTGTTCACTGGGTCGGTTGCCAGGCTACCAATCAACACCATCCGGAGAGACACGTCATGTCAGACTGGGACAGATTTTGCTTCCTGTATTCCAGAGCCCTGGCTTGATAGCTCAGAACCTACAAATGCTCTGTCTGTCCCACTGGAGCAGCTGCAAGTTTCCTAACCTGGAAAACAGTACTGCGATCCCAGGTGCTCCAAAATGATAAAGGGATGGAGCAGATGTTTTGAATCACGTGTCTTAGTCCTTTTTCTCGAGAACCGTGATACACAGTGCCGACAAAGTGTGTTTTATTTACAAACCTGAAAGTCCCTTTCTTTGCCCGCCATCCTGGTCTGTGTCCTGAGCACATTTAGAATCAGAGTGGTTTCAGAACAGCTGGCAGTATCTTTCTACGCCGATGGCCCAGCATCCCCCATGGTGGCATCAGGTCATTGGTGGAGGCTGGGGGGACGGGAACGCCCTACTCTTCCTGCCCGAGGAGCAGGCCTCCTGTTCCATTGCCGGTGGCTCTCGGGCAGCCAGCCGTCTGGGAACTGGAGACCCCGCGCCGCGCAGGCCCTTGGATGCAGGATTTCCGCCCGAGCCTGGCCTGCTGCGCTCCTGTCACAGGGCAGACGCGGTGTCTGCTTATCTCGGGGAAGCAGCTGCAGCGAGCAGATTGCTCACACGGCAGCAGCCCCGTTCCCTCTGTGGGTGACCATGTCGAGAGAGAGCAAAGAGAAGCCACTGGTGCTCGGTGGAAAGAGACCAGCCGCATAGAACTTCTTATTGGGGGTTGAGGCTGAGGCTTAAACTGAAGTCGGACTGGGTTTTGACTCTTGACGTCATTCAAGTTCAGTTGAGTTCACACTTTGAGACCACCACCTGTTCCCAGAGATAGAGGACCTATCTCCATGCTCGCCCCCAGACTCTCATAGGTAAGAAGCCTATTTTGTTTTTATCGTCCAACTGTTTTTGCAGTTCCTTCTAAATTTTGAAAAACCCCTTTACTGTAGCTGTGTGTTAAGCGTTGCGGGGGTGGGGCAGGAAGAGAAACGAACCAACAGAAGAAGGCAAGAAGTTGCTTTGGAAAAAGAGCCATTTAAACACAGTGGCCATTTCTCCTGATAAAGGGTTTTTAACCATTTATAATCTGTTTTTCCAGTTGAGGGATTTAAGAAACCCATAGTAGTAGTTTTGGTGGCTTCAGGCTTTTTGTTTTCTTAATATCCTGGATTGTTAGCCATGAACAAATTTCTATCACTGTCAGTCTCAGGATTTAAATAAGAAGGTCTCTAATTTTTTAAATAAGGCACAACAACAGGTCTATTTTGGGGGCCCTGGCAGGTTGACATTTGAGAAGAATGGGAGTGGCTGTAAGCTGATGCCCGGCTATGTTCTTTTCATTTGGGTGCTGCGTCTTTGGCCACATGGGCTGGAATTATTTCTCTTTCCGGCTCAGTAGTCAGAATTTAACCCAAGTAAGTACAGACTAAGTAAGGTTGTGTCCAGAGTACCTTATGAGAAAAGGCAGATACCAAGAAGAGTTTCAGACTTTGATTTTTAGTAGTACACAAATATATTAAGGATGCTAAGGAATTGCATCTAAGATTTTAAGGCTGTAGGAAGGGAAATGAGACAGAAATCCAGTTTTAACAGTGTCTGTGGGTTTGGAGTGGGTGGATGTGTGTGGGAGAGTTACTTCTGATGCCTCGAGCAGTTGTGTGTGTGCTCCATGCTAATGGCCTCCAAGGACAGGGAGAAGTAGCCAGTAATAAAGCAAGGGGTGCTTTTTTCAGAAAATAGCCAGGACTGGGGAAAGTCCCTGGTCATGTTGCCCCAGAGAAAAAGCACCCAAGTGTGATCTCAGACCAAAGGGTATTTTCTAGGAAGTTTACATTTCACTAATGAATTTAACCCTACTGCTTTGTAAGTGGGCAGACATCGGTGTAACTGCTGGTTTGGAAGGGCCCACATAGCATTGGCCTCTGTTTTTATTATATACTGCCATCGGCAGAGCCAAATAGAAATCGAGAGGAGGGAATCACACACCTTCATTCGAACGAGAGGTCAGGGCCCAGTAGGTATCAACAGCACTGCCTGTGGTGCTTTGGGAAGTTAGGATTGCATGACGGAGCCCCGCCAGTTCTGTGTGGGGCTGCCGGCACCCTGCGAGTCCCAGTAAGCTCTGTTAACTGCTGTGACTGGGTGCTGCTTGCCAAGATACATATTTTCAGGTGATGGATACTATCATCAGGTAGTAAGGATTTATGAGAAATCATATCTCCAAATAAATGAAATAAAAATCAACACCTGCCCCCCGACCCCCTCCAAAAAAAAAAAAACTTGTCTTACTCACGTAGAAATGTTTTAATCAAGGAATATTTAAGGGGATTGCTTAGTCAGATTGTTTTTTTTTAAACTTTAATCACATATTATAAAATGGAAGACAGATTTTCATTCTTTGGACAACAAAACGTTTGCTTTTTTTTTTTTTAATTGCTAGTAAGATTATGTACTTAAAAATAAAGGCAAAGAAAGGAGACTCACAAGTATTCATTTATAGTAATATAGCTTTCCTAAATCTAAAGTAGATGTTTATACATGTCACAGTGTGCTATTAGAATACAATGATTTTTTAGATTTATTTTTACTTGGAGGATAATTGCAATATTATGTTGGTTTCTGCCATTTGAATCGACTGTGAGTATACATATGCCCCCTACATCTTGAGCCTCTCTCCCACCTCCCAGCCCTAGAATAGTCTTAATATACTTCATTATTATATACTGAGTATATACTGTACTATATAATGTAGTCTTTGGTGAAAGAAACCTCTGTGCCCTCTGTTGTAGGGAGCATTTTTCTCTGCCAGAGTAGTAGTATCACTAGATTAATAATCATAGAAAAATTTCAAGATGAAATCGAAATGATAGTTGGATTTGGATTTGGATTATTACGATGAATTTTGACTGTTCAGCCATCAGAGTCCCCTTTAAAAAAAAAGTGTCAAAGCTTAAATTTGTCTCAGGCATCATTCTATCACTTCCTTCCTGTATTAGCTTGACCATATGGTGGTCAGGGAACAAAACCGCTACCGTATGGTCTGTTAAGCATCAGTCTAAAGAAAACATGAGAAACTTTTTCTAAAGAAAAGGACCTGCTGGTTTGTAATTGTGTTTTGGTTTGGAAAGAAATAAAAGTTAAAACAAAGTCTAATTTACTCAGGATACTTTAGGTGGATGAGTGTGTGTAGTATGTTTTTAAAAGACTCTTCCCAAAGGCTGTATCTCATTCTCATCAGCTCTTTTCTTCTTGCCGTGTGCAAGTATGTCTTGCCTCTGTGATAATAAAATGGACTGACTACTAGCTGTAGTTGTTAATCGGTTCCCTTAAAGCTTGTGAGTTTTCTTTTCCATGTGCAAGTAAGCACCACACTCAGAATCATCATGAAAAGTTAATAGTGAAAATGGAAGTTCAGTAGGCATTGAACAAGATCTTCCCTTAGCTACAAACCCACACAGAGGCTGGAGAAAACCACACAACCCTGTGATCAAGGGCTCAGCACAGAGCCAGAAATGACACCAGCTCCCAAACAATACTTGCTGTTTAATGCCAAAAAAAAAAAAAAAAAAGGCAAACAAAATGCATGAAACCTGGAGCAAGTTGTGTAAACAGAAAGGCCCAGGGAATCAATTTTTCAAATGCACTTTGTAACCACCTTGCTCTCCCTAGAAATGCCCGACACGAAAGCTGAAGATGAAGTGGATTTTCTGAGTAACACCCGGGAGAGTTCAGTTTCTGAAGAGGTGGCTCTGGGAAACAGAACTTCTACGCCGGAGGTGAAACCAGGCCCGAAGACCCAGGCGGTGAGTCTGTGCGAGCACAAAATGTGTTTAGCCTGCTCTGCTGTGTCTGCTCTGTGGCGTTGTCGGGGGGATTTTTTAAATTCACAGTAGGGTTTTTCCCCTTCTCCCTTGTTCCCTCCTATACAAATGTGGACGTGGTGCGGTGAAGCTTTTACACAGCGTCGCTTTAGAATGGATGTCTTAGATCCCTGCAGGGATCCCTGGGAGGTTGTAATGAAAAGGGTTTTTTCCCTGTGAGCACAAGACTTTCCAGTTTGTCATGAGGTTTAACATGTCTCAAGATGGGAATTACCACAAAAAGGGATCTACTGACACTTCTTAAACCTGACTCTTCTTGCTTTACATAGAAACTGATAGCGAAGATGATGTTTTCATTTGAAACCCAATACTGACGGAAATAGAAAGTATGTCATTTTTAATGATTTAAAAAAAAAAGGTTTATTAGATTTTCATAACAACTCTATTCAGACATAATCACATAACCATACGGTTCGCTCATTCAGGTGAAGTGCGCGGCGCGGTAGTTTCTACCATATTTACAGAGTCGCACAGCTGTCGGTGCTGCCCAGCTTTATACCATTGGCATCACGCCAGGAAGAGCCCCTCCTCGCCAGCAGCTCACCCCTGCCCGCCTGCCAGTAGTCACCAGCCTCCTTTCTGTCTCCAAGGATTCGCCTCTTCCAGAACCTCATGCACATGCAGTTCCAGAACATGTGGCCTTCAGCAACTGGTTTCTTTCACTTAGTGTATTCTTTCAAAGTTCATCCGTGCTGTAACATTGATCAGTATTTAATTTCTTTTTATTGCCAAGTAGTACCCCATTGTATGGATGTACCATATTTTTTTCTGTATTTGGATTATTTCTACTTTTTGGCTGAATAGTTGTGAATAGTAACTGCTAACGAACTGTCCGTTTGTATGGACATATGTTTTTATATGCTTAGTAATTGTTGTGTTGGCTCATGTGGTAATTCTATATTTAGTATTCAGTAAGTTTTCAAAAATGATTTTTTTTCAGTCTTGATTATTGTTCTTGTTTGAAGCTATTAACTTGTAAAACAAGAGAACTTATAAACTTGTTGAACAGTGCTAGTGCTCTAAGCTTTAGATGCCATGATTTTCTTTTTTTAAAAAGCAACCAAAGCAAACAAACAAAAAAAACCCACGCACATCTTTGGCTGGAAAATCAAGTTACTGGAGTAAATCACATTGCCCATCTGAAAATCAGCCATCCTTGTCTAGACTTGAGGGTGTGTTTTTTTTGCTCTTCAGAGGGCTAAGTATTTTTCATAGAATTACCCCAGTTAGCTAAACACAACGGTACCCTTCCAAACTGTTTGAAGTGTATGGATTGGGATAAACAAGCTTCATTTTGTTGGAGTGCAGTGGTAGGGAGGTGCTGGCTGTTCTCACCCACCCCTTATTACCGATAATATTCATGACTAATGCCTGGGTGGCTACTTGTACAGCAGGCATTATTCAGACAAATGTTGCTTTTGCCCCTGGGGAAAGAAAAAAGAACACGCCCTGCATGGGTAACATGTGTCTTTGTTTCCAGAAGCCCCTGAAAAAGGGAAGGAACAAACTCACATCCTTGAATTCAAATACCTCTGTTTCTTCGTCCTCCACATGAAGTCCTGTGATTAGTGTCCTGTGTACAGCCTGAGGCTTGGCCACAGACCCTTTGCTTTCCTGTGAGGATAGCTCTGTCCTGACTGTATCTTAACCATTACAAAGAAGAGAGCAAAACTCTGTTTTGAGTTTTTGTTTGTTTTGTATTGGGGGTAGAGCTGATAAACAGACAGTGCTGTGATAGTTTCGGGTGACCATTGAAGGGACTTAGCTGTACACATAAATGAATCTATCTCCCCTAAACTCCCCTCCCATCCAGGCTGCCACATAACGTTGAGCAGAGTTCTGTGTGCTAGACAGCAGGTCCTTGCTGGTTATCCATTTTAAGTACAGCAGTGTGTACATGTCCATCCCCAACTGCCTGACTATCCCTTCCTCCCATCCTTCCCCCTGATAACCGTAAGTGCCTTCTCGAAGTCTGCGAGTCTGTTTCTGTTTTGTAAGTAAGTTCATTTGTATCATTTCGTTTTAGACTCCAGATATAAGGGCTGTCACTGGATAGTTCTTCTCTGTCTGACTGACTTAAAGTTGCTCCTTTCCTCGTCTCTTTTCCTCTTCTCATTTTCCCTCCAGTTTTAGAAGTTGAGAGAGAGGACACTCCTCTGGTTGGTCATCAGGCATCATTTTACAGATAGAAGAAGTAGACCCCCAAATAGTCCCTTGGCTAGCTCAAGGTCAGGGCCTGCTAGAATGGGAGCTTCTAGTTTGGTTCTAACCTAGAATCTGCCCAGTGGGGTGCTTTCCTCCCCAACTCTTACCCCAGGCTCTCTACTGTGGGCTTATCCTAAGGAGCCTCAGGATTCGAGAACCATGTAATTTGTCTGTTGTTGCTGGGGTATCTTTGCTTTGTGTCTGCCTCCACTCCATGTAGTTAGAGAAAGCATACTTTAATGGGATTTTTAGTTCATGAGGATCTTCAGGTCTAGCGTTCACAGCGTTCTTACAGTGTCGTGAAATCTGACCTCTGACCTGCCCTCCCTTGCTGTGGATCGAAAGCAGGAAGCGTGGACACACATTTTGCATCTTCCGGGTGTCGCATTTTCTCCTTTCTTCCCCATCTGACTCTCTGCATGTTCTTTGCCTGGAGGGAAGTTTGTGAACACTTACAAAGGACAGAGAATAAATACTTTTGTGGGAGGTACAGTTTCTGTAACAGCTAATCGCCTTTGCTGTTGCATGTGAAAGCAGCCAGAGGCTGCCTGTAAACAAGCGTTTGACTGACAGTTCGGATAAAAGCTTCATAGAAATTAGAATTTCTTTTTAAAATTTTTTTCTTTTCTTTGAAATTTGAATTTCATATTGTGAAATCATTTCATATTGTAAAATCATGTCATATTGTGAAATGATTTCATGTCACGAAATAACTCTTTTTTGAATTTTTTATTTCATCACTAGAAAATGTAAAAATCTGCTCTTTGGTGTTTTTTTTTTTCCATGTGCTGTACAAAAACGGGTGGTGGTAATCTGTCGGCCCCTGCCTTTAGAATATGTGTGCCTCAGTGGATGAGAAGAAAGAGAAAGCAAGTAGAATTTTTTCTCTTCTGAGTGGTCTCAGCCTGTGGGGGAGCTTGTTACTAAACCGCATAGAGGAAGCAGAGAGTTTCATGTCTCTCCCGAGTGTGTCTTTTGACTTGGTATCTCGACTTCCTTGTCCTGTTTGTCTTCTGGCCTTAACCTTCTGGAGCCTGGGCTTGCAGTCTGAGATTGTGATGGTAGTCGAGGGTGGAGTGGCACTTGCTTAGGATTATTTAATTTGGTCTTTCAGACACATGCCCAGTCTGTGTATTGCCCTTGGGAATAAACCAGTCATTGCCTCATTGACTCATTGTTTCTCTGAATCAACCTCTTCCAAATGTAAAACAGGAAAAAATCTGTGTGTCTTAACGCTTTGCTACTGTCTTGAAAACCTGGAAATAGCTTTGCGTAAGGAATAAAGGATGCATAAAGGAATCGGACAGTGTCAAGACTGGTGCTTGTGTGTCCGCAGAGAAAGCACATGTGTATTCAATGCTTCAGGTTTCTCAGCACGTGATACATGGTCCTGACAGATACTTCCCCATTGAATCAAAAGTAGTTCACAATTCCAGAGGCCCGGTTTTACACACAGAATGGTCCATTCCCAGTAGTCATTTTATCACCATTTTATATTCATGGTTTGTCCCTACGTATTGCCAAAGCTTTAATACTAGTTACACTTTCAGTTCAGTTCTTTTCAGTTCTAGATTACTGTTTGTTGTCCTTTTTTCCCCTGGTGACTTAATATCTATCAAGTACGTGGAACTCAACATGCAGTAAGTACAGCTTAGCATTCTTACTATTAATTAGTTTCATAACTTCATATTCCAGTATCTTTTTTACTCACTGAAGTAACCAGTGACTTAACAGTGGTTCCTAAAGCAATCAAACTGCAGATTCTGCTTCTTGAACATTGTTATAAAAGCTTCAGGAGTAGCAGCTAGCATTAATTTAAGTTGGGAGACAGGGTGCTGGTTTTAGTTCTGAGATCTTTAGAAATTTGAATGGACCTGAAAGATTATCTGAAATATAAAGGAAAAAAATGGTTCCTGGAAAGTTAAGCAACTAGCCTCATTTCACAGCTAGTTAACTCTGTACGCTAGACTGAAACTCGTTTCTGTACGGGTAATGTTTCTGTTACACTGTGGTTTTCAGAAAACTCCTCCTGAGGATATACATCTGGGCAGTTCAGCTCACTTTGATTTTTCGTGTTTTAAACAAACAGCCCTGAATGATGGATACACACATGAAGATTCTGAAACAGTTGCGTCATACTCCCATGCTTTCCATGATAGTCGGAGAAGTTCCTTTGACTACTTTCAGTTCAGATCAGATCAGTCCCTCAGTTGTGTCCGGCTCTTTGCAACCCAATGAATCGCAGCACGCCAGGCCTCCCTGTCCATCACCAACTCCCGGAGTTCACTCAGACTCACGTCCATCGCGTCAGTGATGCCATCCAGCCATCTCATCCTCCGTCGTCCCCTTCTCCTCCTGCCCCCAATCCCTCCCAGCATCACAGTCTTTTCCAGTGAGTCAGCTCTTCGCATGAGGTGCCAAAGTACTCGAGTTTCAGCTTCAGCATCATTCCCTCCAAAGAAATCCCAGGGCTGATCTCCTTCAGAATGGACTGGTTGGATCTCCTTATAGTCCAAGGGACTCTCAAGAGTCTTCTCCAACACCACAGTTCAAAAGCATCAATTCTTTGGCTACTTTAGCACCTACTTTTATTTGCTTTAAAAGAAGTCTCGTGTTCTTCTTATAATTTGTTCACCTGTAGCTAAATACCATCAAGATGGTATTTGTCCAAAGAGTTTGCTTTTGCTGAATAAATAAGATTTTCCAGACCTGCTATTTATTTCCTAAAGAATGCTGTGCAGAGATGACCCTGAATATTGAGTCCAGAACAGAAGGCCTCTGGGACCGTTCACCTTGGGGATGTGCAGCACAGAGGCCAGGAAGGAGTTCTGAGTCCTGCTTGCCTGCCCTAGTGCTCCAAACCAGCGTACTCCGTGTCTCCTGTGGATCTGTTCAGTGTATGGCCAGGTAATTAGGAAGGACTGTCTGTTCATTGAGGTTATTTCTATAATTCCTTTTCCAAATGATCATTGCAAAAGCTGGTTAGCCATATGGAAGAATTAATTCAGCGAGCCAGAGAGTCTTGTCAGGATGCCCATGGTCCTGGCAGCCAAACACTCGAGAAGAAATACATTCAAGCCCAACTATAAAATCCCGTATGTTGAGTGTTAGGTTACGGGGAAAGTCTAGTCTTCATTTAACACATTCCCCAATCAGAACCACTCCCTGTAAAAAAAAAAAAAAAAAAACAAACTACATGGCCAAACATTAAATTAGCTCAATTTTCGTTCTTAATTATTTTTACAACAGTGTTAATATTTGTTTCTTCATGGTTTTGGTAAGGGCAGTGTTAGACTATTTTAAATCTTTTTGAATTCTCCCTGTGCTTTGATTATTTTCCGTGTTTTCTTCCTCTTGTCTCAAGGGGGCGAGCTTGCATTTCCATACCTAGGCCAGGAGTCTTAGGGTTTTGTTTTTTTGTGTGTGGCTTTTCACAGCCTTTATGCTGAGCTGCGGCAGCTCTCAGACTATTTGGTAACTGACTGGACAGGTCATAGCACTGAAAACACAAGAGGGCTCACACAGCCTACCCTGTTATTTGACAGTTTCCAGTTTTTAAAAAGAGGCTTTTGAAAATGTCTGTGCTATCATATTTACATACAGAGTTTTGTGGAGTGTCACCCAGGAAAAAGCAAAGTGGCCTCGCCAATAAGTCTCCTCTACGTATATTCGATGTTTAAGAGAACCGGCACCCCCGTCCCTCTGCCTCCATTGCCAGTTATCTTTTTTGGGGTCCAGATCTAGAGCTACCTTTAGTCACAGGGAAACTTACTCCTCAGCTTTTTCATATAGAATTTTTAGAGATACTCTGGATGTTTCTACTGACATGGACTTAACAAGAAATTTGTTCAAGTATTTGAGCAAACTCTGGGAGATAGTAGAGAACAGAAGAGCCTGGCTTGCTGCAGTCCATGGGGTTGCCAAGTCGGACACAACTTAGAAACTAAACAACGACAACATATTATTCTAAAGAAGATAGTTGCCAAAAAGAAGTGCCTTGAAGAACCCCAGATCATAAAGCCACAAGCAGAAAAACCTGCAGCCTTAGTGTAAAAGTATCTGTAGGTAATATTTGTAAGTTCATATGTGTGTGCTCAGTCACACACATATGAAGAGTATAATTTAATGATCTGTAAGAATATAATTTAATATCTGTAGATAATATATGTAAGAATATAATTTAATGATTTAATTTAAAACAAAATAGCATAAGTTTTCCCTTTTCTAAAAAACTGAGGTACAGTTGGTGTACAATGCTTCATTTTAGCTGCTTAGCAGTGATTCACAATTTGTAAAGGTTTGTGTTCCGTTTATAATTATTAAAAACACCAGGTATGTTCCCTGTGTTGTGCAGTATGCCGATATAACTTATTTTACACGTAGTAGTCTGTACCTCTTTATCCCCTTGCCCTGTCGATTCCACATGTAAACAATACCATATAGTATGTGTTTTTCTCTGTTGGACTTAGCTTCACTTAACGTAATTCCCTCCAAGTTCCTGTACATTATTTCAACTGGCAAAAACTCATTCCTTGTTATACTGAGTAGTATACCATTGTATATGGCCATACACTTTTAAGTGACTATTTGGTCTGTGAAGAAAGGCTTAGGTCCCTGTTGATAATGTGCATAATTGGGGCAGTTATATTCTCAGCTTAGATTTTGATTGTGTGTTTTAAGAAGAGGCCTTGCTGGTTGGCTGCCATAAGAATAAATGGTGCACACTGTGTGTGGGGTGGTCTACTCTAGCCAGGAAAGGGTTCAGAGGTACTCATTGCTCATATCTTGGTCCTCTTCGGCTGCTCAACTTTGTGATGGGGCCTGTGGCTTTAATTTCAATTTACTTATTCATTTAGTAAGGCTTAAGTGAATGTGCCTTTCCCTCTCAAGGAGTTGCATCGAATATGTAGGGAAGTAAAAAGAGGTTAGATATTGTCCCTGCCCCCGGTCCAGTTAATACAGCAAGCACGCACGGGCACTCACCCTCTGGCCGCTGTACGTGAGATGTGCCATAAGGTGCCTTCGGGGGGCTGTAGGAGGAGTTCACAGAACTCAGGTGCGTTCTTCCTGAGACGTGCTTGTCTGGATGTAGTGATGTTTCCTTAGTAAAACCTTTTTGTAACACTTGTGGTGGAAATATTCACTACAAAGTAGGGATGGGTTCAGGGGACTTGTGATGTGCTCCCCAGCTTGATACTCTATTGCTTTCACAGTGTGCTCGGCCCTTGGGAGATCTCAGAATTGCCAGAAATGCCCCAGTTTCCATTTAGGAAACTGAAAAGTAGCATTTACCAAAAGAAGTACAGGAGTCGAGGGAGAGAGTCACAGGCGGTGCTGGTGAGATGTGGGTTCAGTGACCCCCGGGTCAGGAAGAGGCCCTGGAGGAGGGCATGGCAGCCCACTCCAGTGTTCTTGCCTGGAGAATCCCATGGACAGAGGAGCCTGGGGGGCTGCAGTCCATAGGGTGGCAAAGAGTCAGATGCAGCTGAAGCGACTTAGCACACATGCGTGTATAAAGAATGGAAGTGTTCGGTAGTGTGTGAACCATGTAGGAATTAAAAAGAGTAGTCTCTCTGTTTAAGCATTTCCATTCTTTGCCTCTTTCATGCAGTGATATAGCCACTATTCTGCCCTTCTGAGAATCCTGCATGCCCTCATCTTGACCTAAGGACCAGAGAATTCTAACATGGTCTTAAGTCCACACCGCATGTGTAGTCTTTAGTTGATGGTGAAAATACTTTCCATAAAGTTCAGAACAGAAAATGCTATTATGAGCACATTTAAAATGTCTTCGGTTCAAGCCTTAATAAGAAGTCCAACTAAGCCAAATGTCTATTATGTTGATCTTCCTTGTCTGTGTAGCAGTTGGCATTCTGTTCTGAGTCGTCAGACCTGATACATATTTAAGAGTTTTGAAAACCTAATTATTCTGGGGTTGGAGCTTAGAGTCAAACTGTAGTATTAATGTAAGAATGCAATAGATTTTTTGTCTTTGGTTCCTAGATTTCTATTGAGATAGTTAGAAGATTTCTGGAACTGTTTGAACTACTTATGATAGGAATAATTAGAATCAGTATATAGCTTCCCAAAGTGGACATTGTGGAAAATATTTGAATGTCTAAATTTGACTTGGAGCTTTCACTTACGTGAGATAAACAGTAGTTCCTCCTTATCCGTGGAGTGTATGTTCCCAGACCCGTTTGGACACCTGGAACCGTGTTTTGTTCACTCAGTCGTGTCTGACTCTTTGCAACCCCATGGACTGCAGCATGCCAGGCTTCCCTGTCCTTCACTGTCTCCCGGAGTTTGCTCAAACTCATGTCCATTGAGTCAGTGATGCCATCCAACCATCTCATCCACTGACGCCCCCATTCACTTCCTGCCCTCAGTCTTCCCCAGCATCAAGGTCTTTTCCGGTGAGTCGGCTCTTCGCATCAGGTGGCCAAACTATTGGACCTTGGGATAGTGCCAAATCCTATACCCTGTGTTTCTTGTACACACGTGTGATAAGGTTTACTTTATCAGGTACAGTAAGAGATTAACAACAGCAATAATAAAATGTCATGGTTATAACAATATACAGTAATAAAAGTTCCATGAATGTGATCTTTCTCTCAAAATATCTTATTGTACGGATTTAACATCTTCTCCATCTTAACTGAGCACTTTCATTGCACTGTGCCTGTAATTCTTGTAATTTGAGATGAGACAGCAGAACTAACACTTTTTCCTTGTTCCTGCTTCACAGTTTCTCAGAAGATTCATTCTTAACCATAGATCTTAGCAACTTCAGCATATGGTTTGTTGTTGTTTTTTTCTTCACCCGTTATTAAGTCTGAAACTTTCACCTTTCCGGGCTTCCCTGGTGGTTCAGCTGCTAAAGAATCCACCTGCAATGCGGGAAACCTGTTTGATCCTGGGTTGGGAAGATGCCCTGGAGAAGGAAACAGCTACTCACTCCAGTATTCTGGCTGGGAGAATTCCATGGACAGTATAGTCCATGGGGTCGAAAAGAGTCAGACACAACTGAGCGACTTTTACTTTTTTTTTCACCTTTTCACTTAGAGCACTTTATATCTTTGGTAGATCCTAATTGCCGGCATCACTACTCTTGTGCTTTGGGACTCCTGAAATAAAATAAGGGTTAGTTGAACACTGCAAAGTGATACTGAGATAGTCATTCTGATAACCAGAAAAGCTACAAAGTGGCTGACGGGCAGGATTTACTCTTCTTGATTGCAGTCTCCTTGAAGAATGCTGCTGTTGCTAAGTTGCATCAGTCGTGTCCAACTCTGTGCAACGCCATAGATGGCAGCCCACCAGGCTCCCCCGTCCCTGGGATTCTCCAGGCAAGAACACTGGAGTGGGTTGCCATTTCCTTTTCCAGTGCATAAAAGTGAAAGTGAAGTTGCTCAGTCATGTCCGACTCTTAGCAACCTCATTGACTGCAGCCTACCAGGCTCCTCCGTCCATGGGATTTTCCAGGCAAGAGTACTGGAGTGGGGTGCCATTGCCTTCTCCATGAAGAAAGCTAGTCCAGTAGAAAAATGGGCTGAATTTAGAGACACCTCACCACCCCTTTGGTTGGTTTGCAGATACAGCAAGCATGGGATCATAAGATGTGTAGTGGGGGCGTTTAAAGGTCTTTGCTCTTTGCATTGGGATTCTGCCATTACAGGAACCCCAGATCTTCTAGCACACATTGCTCTCCTTATAGAATCTTAGTGTAGGGTGGCACTGTGGCCTCCGTCACGCAGTCTCTACCCTGTAGTTTGCAAGGAAGCAACTGGAGCCCAGAGCGCTCCATGCTCAAAGGGCTTACCTTTGTTTGCCCAGATGGTTGGCACAGAGCCCAGCCCGGGACCCCAAACCCTGGAGCCTGGCCTCTCATTTCCTGCCCACCTCTACCTGCGAGGCCACCTTGTCTCCTTTAAGTCAGCTCTTCTGTGTCCCATGCTAAGCTGAGGCACCCTGCCAGCCTCTCCAGGCCTGGCTCCCTCTGCTGGGGCAGTCCTTAAATAGGACCAGCTCTCCTGGACAGTGGCCCTCTTCTGTTTCATGGAGCCCTCGTGCCATCCCCATACATAGAGAAAAGTCGCAGGATGGGCATAGCTGAATCTGCACGCTGCTTCCTGTGCTGGGGTCATCTGCTGCCTGGGGGGCTCTGCAGCTCTGCCTTCAGCAGGTTGCCAGCTCATGTGGATTCTTGGAGTCACAGGCTGGGGCCTGGTGCTGAAATCACAGTACCGGGCTGTCTGGACAGGTGTACGGGTTGCACCCCTGTGGCCTTCCCCTCTCCAGAGCGTGGCATCTTGATTTTGATGCATTCTTGACCTGTGTTGCCTTCCCTGTGATTTAATGCAGATCATCATCTACCGAGGCAGGGGGATCTTTGGATCTAAACAAGCACGTGTGAGCTGGTCAGGACTCCACATGGGTCTCACAGTGTTTGTTTCCTGGCTGTGTCCTGGTGGACGAATGGTGTGAGATGGGAAAGGGCCTTGGGCTCCCCTGTGAGTGCCGTGTCCTCCACTCAGGAGTCGCCCCTGCCGCCCTGGGGAGAGCACAAAGGTAGGATGTCCCTTGCAGCGCCCTTCATCTTTCTGTTTCTATGAAAATAATAATTTCTGGAAATGGGCTTGTGGGCTTTTTCATTTCTGACATCAGTTTATTTCTTTGCCAACCTTCCTCCTTACTTTACCACCTCAAATTCTTTTTTTTTTTTTTTACCCCAATCTTTTATTTTGTATTGGGGTATAGCCGATTTTACAATGTTGTGATAGTTTCAGGTGAACAGGGAAAGGGACGCAGCCATACATATACATGTATCCATTCTCCCCCAAACTCCCTCCCATCCAGCCTGCCGCGTAACATTGAGCAGAGTTCCCTGTGCCGTATGGTAGATCCCTTGTTGGTTACCCATTTTAAATACAGCCGTGTGTACATGACCTTCCAGAGTCCCTAACTATCCTTTCTTCCCCTCTCTGCCCTCAGCAACCATAAGTTTGTTTCCGAAGTCTGTGGGTCTCCCTCTGTTTTGTAAGTAAATTCATTTGTGTCAAATTCTCACATTCATTTCCCCATTGAATCATCTACAAGCCGAGTGCCTTGTAGGCGGTGGGGTCTAGGGGTCTCAGGACAAGGGTTTGGCATCAGGCCTCCCCCACCCGCACCCCCATGCCAGGCTAGTGGCACGGGTGTCGAGAGAAGAGCCAGGTCACCACCTCCGCCGCTGGCTTCTTGAGGTCGCACCAGAACCTTGTCGCGTGCGACCGCCCCTCTGTGGACAGCAGGATATTCATTCCAGGAGACGCAGGAGATTCTTCTCTCTTTCCACCCCTGTGAGGCCAGGACTGGTGGAAGGCCACAGCTTAACTTGTCAGTGGGGGCCGCGTGGGGAGACCGTGTGTGTATCCATGCCTGAGTTCCTTCCTTTTAAACATTTATAACAAGATTCCAGTGGTAAATGAGACTATGGGGATGTGTTCCCTTCCTATAGGCCTGACTTAACTTGTGCATTTCCAAAACTAAATCAAGCCTTCCATTGGCAAACATCTCCTGTTCTGTGTGTTGAGCTCTGTAATAGAAGCTGGGGGTGCTGTGATGGTCAGATGAGGAGGCCATCCCACCCCTCAAGAAGCCGTGTTGGGAGAGGCAAAGGAATGAGCCACTAGTTGGCCCCTGAGGCCAGGGAGCTTAGAGAAGGAGCCGTCTTTCGCCGAGGCCTTTTTATACCCGTGTCCCTGCTTTGGTGCCGTTATACCATCAGCCGTTCAGTGGAGTTCTGCCGAAATGATTCACGTGGGGATTTTTCCCCCGTTGACAGCCTTGCTGGCCTTAAAATAAAGACCCGGTCTTTTCATTCCAGTTCCAGAAAGTGATGCTCGTGTTGTCGGTGTTTTGCCAGGGAACAGTTGCTGTCTCCAGCACCATCGTCCAACAACGCGATGGGCTGCGTTCCTTCCTAGGAGTCATTAGACATCCCTAATGAGATGATCCAGAGGAAGAAAATAAAGCTCTGGCCCTGCCTCCCTCATTAGTGCTGTGTCTGCCTCACATCAAGCTCATTGAATTGTTTTTCTCCTTGCCTGAGACTGTTCTTTCCTCCTTGGCTCAGGAAGAGGGTTGCAGGCCAGGCTCTCTTGACGTGGGACCTTAATGCATTTGCTCTTGCAGCAGAACCCAGCGTACAGGCTGAGCAGAAATCACTGTTTCATGGTTGCCATATAGCGTGGACTGTACTCTGAGGTTTGCTTTGCTTTTTAAGTCCAAAGAATGTGTCCTACAGGCCTTGAAAGAAAGCTCGTCTCTGGCGCACTCCACCCGTATAGCCCCCCGGGCTCGGTGAAGCCAGGGGAGGTTCCAGAGAAGTGCTAATGCCGATGATGGACACCTGCCGCTCAGTGTCACCGGTTCCCTGTTTTTCTACATATTTGCTTCGGTTTTGGTGTCATACTGGAAGCTGCTGTTTGAGCTGTCCTTGGCGGGGTCGGAGCCAGGTGTGGAAACCTCATCAATGCCTCAGAATGCTGTTTTCTCATCTTTACTTCCTGATGGGGAATTTTTGCCTTTATTGCCACACGTCTATCTCATGGCATGGCTGTTTAGTAAAAGCAAGATAATGCACGCCCTTTCAACACAATAATCTTTGAATCAGTCTTACTGTTCTTTGAAACTTAATGTCCCTGTGGGTTACCACCTGTTTATTGGTGGGCAAGCATGAAGGTGCCCTGAAAGTGACTGATGTGAAAAGTTGCCTTGATCCTTCCTCCCTCAAGCTAGTTAGTGCTAGCGTGTAGCAGGAAAGAGGGAGGTGGCAAAAAGGAAAGGGAAGATGAAGGAGAGCTTTAATGTGGGGGCTGAGGAAGCAGAAGGATAATGCAGCCTGAGTCTCTTTACAGCATCTGCAACTGTCCAAGGCATGAAATGGTAACAGCTGTGAAAAGACCCGGGTTGTCTAGTTCTTCTAGCAGTTGTTCATGTACGTTCTTGTAATTCATCACCCCAGGGTAGAGGAGATTATAAAATGAGATATTAAAAAAAAGAAGGGCTGGCCGATCCTTCTTGTGAAAAGGATTTTATCACCTAACCAATTAGCTTAATGGAGTATGATAATTGCACAAATTTAGCTGAGGAAAAAGTGGGAATTGTCAAAATATTTTTTAAAGCAAGGTTTTTAACTTTTAGATAGAAACTGGTCCTCCCAGGAAATCTCAATAACTATTGCGCAGTAGAGGCACCGCTGGGCCGCCTTTAACGTGATAGATAGGACTTTATAAATATTGGCATCCGTTTTCACCAAACAAGTATTTCTTTGGGAACTTCTTTTTAATAAAGGCTAATTAAGACATGTGGCAAATGCTTGTCATTTTTACAAGATGGCCTTTTAAAGAGATATAACTCCTCCTACCCCGTTCCCAAATGTGTATGTGTGCTGATGACCACAGGGCGTAGCAGAGCTGAGACAACTCGACTCTGGCAGCAAGAGAGGAATCTGTGACGCCTCCTACCATGTCTTTAGCATCCATCCCTTAGAATTGTGTTCTCAACATCCATTCCTTAGAATCGTGGCTTGCAGCTCCTCATACCGCCTACCCAGGAGTGAAGACCACTGTACAATTAGATGGTAGCTTCTCCACTCTGGAAGCTTGGACATGGCAGTCCTTTAGAAATGGCAGAGTTTTCAGATCGCTGGAGGTAAAGCCTCAAGTGCTGGAGCTTCCATTTAAAAGTCTTTGCTGTCATGTATTTCTGAAATACCCCTGTATATGACAGGCTTGTTAAATTCTGAAGAAACTTGACCCTCTTCTTGATGGCTTGCCAGCATCACCATGACTCTCAGGGACTGCTGCGGCATAAAGGTGGGCGGCACTGGGCACTGGCCTCACTGGCAGTTCAGAAGCTTGGCTGGAGGAGTTACTCATACCACCTTACGGCTTGGTCAGGGCCTCAGTCTCTCCAAAATGGAATGAGCCGTATGGTCTATGAGAAAGTGCCTTTCAGGTAAATTTGTTTGCACGTAGCTCATGGAAATAGTCTTTTCCTAAAGAGTTCTATTTGCTCTTCAGAAAACCATCTCTGCTTTTCATTCCTGCTGTAGTTTCTCTCAGTTCATCAGCTTCATTCAACATATTAGGAAATTGTTGGTTCCTCGCTTCACGTACATAAAACTATACTTTCATATAGTCTCTGTTTTTCTTTCTTTTTTTAAAATGTATTTTATTGAAATACAGTTGTCTTAGAGTGCTGTGTTAATTTCTGCTATACAGTGATTCAGTTACACATACATGCATTCTTTTCCATTACGGTTTATCACAGAATATTGAATATAGTTCCCTGTACTATAAAGTAGACCTTGTTTATCCATTCTGTATCCCAAACTCCAGATCAGCCCCTCTGCCTCCTACCCACCCTCTCCTGCAACCCCAAGTCTTTCCCTATGTCTGTGAGTCTCTGTCTGTTTCACAGATTAGTACGTCTGTGTCATATTTTAGATTCCACATGTAAGTGATATCCAGATATTTGTCTTTCTCTTAGTTACTTCACTTAGTGCGATAATCTCTAGGTCCATCCGTGTTGCTGCAGATGGCATTATTTTCTTCCTTTTTTATGGCTGACTAATATTTCTCTGTGTCTGTGTATGTACGCACACCACATCGTCTTTATCCATTCATCTCTTGATGGGCATTTAGGGTGTTTTCCATGTCTTGGCTGTTGTGTATAGTGCTGCTATGACCATAGAGGTGCCTGTATCTTTCTGAAGTCTCATTTTGTCTGGGTTTATGTCCAAGACTAGGGTTACTGGACCTTATGGCAAGTCTGTTTTTAGTTCTTTGAGGAACCATTATACTGTTTTCCACAGCGGCTGCACCAAACTGTGCTTCAAGCAGTGCAGGAAGGGAAGGCTCCCTTGTCTCTGCACCCTCTCCAGCGCTTGTTATTTGTAGATGTTTAGTGATGGCCGTGCTGACCAGTGTAAGATGTGGTACCTCACTGTCGTTTTGATTTGAGTTTCTCCAGTAGTTAGCCATGCCGAGCATTTTCTCACATGCATTTTGGCCATCTGTATGTCTTCTTTGGAGAAATGTCTGCTTAGGTCATTTTTTGATTGGTTTGTTTATTTTCTGTTGTTGAGTTATATGAGCTGTTTGCATATTTTGGAAACTAAGCCTTTGTCCTATTCCACAAACTGTCTTTTTGTTTTGTTTATGGTTTCCTTTGCTGTTCAAAAGCTTATAAGTTTTATTAGGGCCCATAAGAGTCATATCTTTAAGTCTTCAAGTCTTTAAGCCATTTTGAGTTTATTTTTGTGTTTGGTGTGAGGGTGTATTCTAACTTTATTGATTTACATGTGACTGTCCAACTTACCCAACACCATTTGCTGAAGAGACTGCAAGCTAGAAAACTTTCATCCCAGATTCCTTCTTCTTAGCCCAAATTAAAAAAAAATGTTTTGGTCAAATTTACCTTGTCCCTTCAAACTTCTGGTTTAAATATTTGTGCCCTCATCTTCTCTCACCTGGGCTCTTTGGTTTCCTTAGCACTCATTTCTTCTTGCCTTACAACTCAGCTGTTCTTGAACTTTTTGGTCTCAAGATTCGTTAATACTTCAAGAAGTTATTGAGGACTCCAAAGACATTTTGTTTATATGAGTTATATCTATAAATATCTACTATGTTAGAAATTAAAACTGATACATTAAAATATTAATTCATTCGCGGTAACATCAGGGCTTCTCTGGTGGCTCAGACAGTAAAGAACGTGCCTGCAAAGTAGGAGACCCGGGCTTGATCCCCTGTGTCAGGAAGATCCCCTGGAGAGGGGCATGGGAACCCACTCCAGTATTCTTGCCTGGAAAATCCCATGGACAGAGGAGCCTGGCTACAGTCCATAGGGTAGCAAAGAGTTGGACATGACTGAGCGAGTAACACTTCCACTACTTCACTTTTCAACAGTAGTAAACTTACTGCTTGTTAACATAAAGAGTATATTTTCATGAAAAACAACTTTTCCAAAACAAAATTGGAAGAGGTGACATTGTTTTACTCAAACTTCTGGCTCAGTAGAAAACAGATTCTCACATCTCTTACACATTCAAGCCATTGCAATAGGGGAAAATCCAGTCTTTCACAAATGTAGTGCATGAAAAGGAAGGGAAATTTTAATAGTTGCTCACAACTTAAAAAATCGCACAAGTGATTTTCCTTAGGACAACAATCATACCTCCATAACAGAAGGATTTTATGTCAACTTCCCGTTGTCACATAGTATTAGAAAGATGTGTACCTAAAGCTTGAAATTGAATGCTAGTAATAATGTTTACAGCTTCCTCAAGGATGTTCTGTGTGAAAATGTTGTTTCTTTTTGTTTTTTTTGTACTGTGAAGAAGTACAAAGTGCTGATTCACTTTGGTAGCTCTGCCTTCATTTGTGCTGAGGCCTGTCAGTGCAAATGTCAATACAGCAAAGGGGCAAATGACTGTGAAAATAGTTTTGACCCCACGGGTGCCCTGAAGAGGTCTCCAGGCCCTTGAAGGTTTTGTAGACCATACGTTGAGACCCACTGCTCCGGGTCATGTTAGAGATGCTTGCTGAACTTAGTGGTGTGGCAGGGACTTCACAGTCTGGCTCCTTGGATTACTTGGACGGTCCCGTCAGCTCTGCTGTTCCACAGGCCAGCTGCCAGCCACGCCAGACTCCTCTCTGTCTACCAGGTATTCTGAGTGAAATGCATCCTGGGAACCTCCCTGGGTGCTTAGTCTTTGATTCTTTGAGACCCTTCTCTGAAGGGCTGTGTCATCCTGCACCACAGACCTCTTGTGTAGCCTCCTCTTTGCTCTTGGTGGAGCTGCTAGGAACCAAGAAGCCTGGCAGTACCGCCCCTCCTGCCAGGGATGCTCTCTTAGCCATTGTTAGGGACCTGCCACAGCGTCCCACACACGACGGGCGTTTATCATGTACGATGCCTGGTGGGTGACTTGAAAGAAGAAGGAACCCAGGAAGTAGTTTGACAAGGCGTATTTTCTAGTTAATTGACAGGTTTTTTGTAAGTATGACTTCACTGGACTGAAGATTATACTTCACTTATCAACATCTCTCCTTAGGGCACTGTTAAAACCTTAAGTAGTTCCCTTTCTTTTGAAATTTGATTTCCTGTTTCTTTGTTTTTTTTTCCTTAATTTTTTCTTGATTTCCTATTTCTATAGCAAATATATTTGAGGCTTTTACATTTTGTTAGTACAGCTTTAAAAGGCTGATTTAATCAGGATGCCAGGAGTTGCAGCTAAAAATTATGTGGAGAATAGGAAGTTTCACATTGATAGCCCATTAACACGAGTATTTGGGATTGAACCTCTACGTAGAATTGAGAGTGACCTTTGTAGTAACACAGAACAGATCAAGGGTTTTCTTAGGGTTTATCAGTGTAAGAATGGCATAGAGCCATTAGAATTCAGACCCAGGGAAAGTCTACCTGTATGAAAGAGAAATAGTAACAGCAAGCCACATTAAATAAATTGTGCTCTTCAGAATACTAATGCTGTTGCTTCCCAGGTGGCTCAGTGGTACAAGAATCCACCTGCCAATGCCGGAGATGCAGGAGACAGGAGACACAGATTCAGTCCCTGTGTAGGGAAGATCCCTTGGAGAAGGAAATGGCAACCCACTCCAGTATTCCTGCCTGGAAAATCCCGTGGACAGAGGAGTCTGGAGGGCTACAGTCCATCGGGTCATAAAAGAGTTGGACAGCACTGAGCAAATGAGCACGGACGCAGTGCTTATTGTTATAACATCCTCACAGGGGAGGCAAAAGAGAAGGGTTAATAATACTCTTATATGTACAGACTGCAGGGACAGACTGAGCCAGGCCTTCTGTGTCCTTCCTGCTGAGTGCTGGGAGCTCACGAGGTTACCCTAATAGTACTTCATGTTCTTACTGTTACTTACACTGTCTCCACGGGCTCCCTGGTTGGTTAGATGTGCTACTCTTGACACAGTGCATGGACAGTCAGTGATGTGCAGTATTCTGGGGCGTTAAAGTTAACATGCACAAACACTCATACACACACATGTGCGCACGCCTGCATACACACATGCATATCTTTGGAGAAAGTATCAAAATGTTTCCATGAACCTTGGTCCTGAATTGACTGTTGTGTACATATATTATGTTTATATAAATATGTATAAAATACATAGTGGGATATCAGGTGAAAACTATGAACAAATGAAATAATAACCCCGAATTAATATGTATTTAGTTAGATAAATCTCTAGCAGGGATGATCTTACAGAAGCCACCCAAACTGCAATTGTTTAAAAAAAAAAAAAAAAAATTCAGGGTAGGCAGAGGATTCTGTTCTTTTACTTACTGATTAATTTCTGATGTGTCCCATTTATTGATGAGGTTTAACTAACACCATCTGTTTGTGTTGACCAGAGCAGACATCTCTTTGATGCAGGAGTGCATGTTTCTGTATCAGAAATCCATGAATTATGTAAATTTATGAATAAAGGAGCTTCTGAATCTAGGTTGCCTGCCCCAGTTTGATCTGCTCCGAGAATGCGTGACCTTCCCTGAAAGTCCCTCTTCAGACAGAGAGGTAGATACTGTTTCATTCACATGGGAACTGTTTGTTGAATGCTCAGTAAGCCCAAGAACCTATAGGAAAGCCCAAGTAAACAGATCTTCTGGTCCAAGAAACTTGTACCGCAGAGTCCCAGAAGACGGTGATAACCAGTGTGTGGGTGACTTAAGTGTGGTAGGAGGGCTAGCACAGTTCTGATAGGGTCGGAGGAAGGACAGGCCAGGTTTTTGACTGAGGTGGTCAGTGGAGGCATCGGGCTGTGATAGCACGTGAAGGCGTCTTCTGACCGGTGTTGCTTCCATGGGGAGAAGCGCGAGGGAAGGAGCATGGACTCAGGCAAGTGTCTCGTCTCACTTGAGCATGGGGGGCGAGTCTTCCGGGGGCAGGTGAGGGGAGAGACCCTCGAGGCTGGCGTGGTCCTCAGCCTTCCTCCCAGTCTCCTCTGAGAGCCACGTGCTCTCTGTCCCAGCGGTCACTGGTATTTTGGCCGTCTGGAAGGGGACTGTTCAGGGACATTTTCAGTTCAGTCCAAATTGGGCACTTGGGGATTGGCCAGGAAAAAACATCTATAAATATCTGTCTTTTTCTTCTTTCCCTTACCCTCACATGAAGAGGCTTTTTTCTTTTTTTTCCCCCAAGGCTAACTCTTAAATCTGGGTTCCCAGTCCTGTCTTGACCTTAAAGTTTACAGAACCGCTTCTCCCTAAAACCGCTCGGCTTTCAGGTTCAGATACTGAGATGTTCCTTTAGTCTTAGCTTCCGGGGCAGCTCCCCACCTTCTCCACTTAGCAGAGGAACGAAAGCCTGACTTTTCCCTCTGGTTTGCCGTCTCGTGATACACCATATTTTCAGAGGGAACACGGTGATCTGAATCAAAGCAGAAGCATCGTGTTCTTTCAGCTCTGACTTGAGTGGGATGTTCAGTTCCGTGCTTTTTTCCCATATGCACCCTCCTGTTATTGTTGTTCACTTGCTAAGTTGTGTCTGACCCTTTGTGATTCCCTGAACTGCAGCACATCAGACTACGCTCTCCTTGAGTGTCTTCTGCAGTTCACTCAAACTCAAGTCCATTGAGTTGGTGATGCCATCCAACCATCTCGTCCTCTGTCTCTGCCTTCTCCTGCCCTCAATCTTGCCCAGCATCAGGGTCTTTTCCAGTGAGTTGACTCGTCTTTGCATCAGGTGGCCAAAGTATTGGAGCTTCAGCTTCAGCATCAGTCCTTCCAGTGAATATTCAGGGTTGATTTCCCTTAGAATTGACTGATTTGATCTTCTTGCCCAGGGGTCTCTCCAGAGTCTTCTCTGGCACCACCATTTGAAGGCATCAATTGTAAGCTGACTTAGATACCTTCTTAAAAAAATAAGGCAAAGATGCAATAATAAAAATAAAACTATCATAGCAACTAATACTTACATAGTATTCACGCCTCAGGCATGAATATACAAAATACTTAGATGTATTCTTTTTTTTACTGTATGTCTTTTTATTTTTATCTCCCATCAGTAGTGTTAAAAAGTAGGTTTTCTTCTTGGAGGGTTTTTCTCTTTTCCCTTTGTTTTGTCTTTTCGACAGTTGATATAAAAAGCAAGACAGTTGATATAAAAAGCAAGTTATACTTCTTCATTTTTTTGGAAAGCATGACTGTACTGGGTTTGCCTGGGAGGGCCAAGGGACATTGTCCATGGGAAGCTGAGTCACTTTTTGGCTCGTCTGACTGACTCTGCTGGAGCTGTTCTTCATTCTGTGAAGTGAAAAATAAGAATAAGTCAAGTGATTTCCTAAAGTGACACTTTTTCATTTTACGTGGGATTCAAATTTTTCCTAAAGGTGTGATTATTTTGAGCACCAGTTTTCATGTCTGGCCAGGACTTCTATCCTTTAAGTGTAAAAACTCTTCCAGATGGCTCACCTTTTGTGTATAACATTGACCAAGACTTCTCTTGTTTACTAACTAAATCTGGTCAGCCTTTTGAAAAGTCCTAGGATTATGATTGTGGCAGCAAACGGATGTATAATCAGTTTCTCCTCTAGCTCTCGGATGTCTAGGACCAGTTTTGGAGAGACTGGGAGAGATTTAAGAAGTACTCGTTGCCCTCAGCATTCTACTTAGAGAGCAGCGTGCAGCCGCAAGGGAGAGCACAGGCTGGAACTCGTGGCAGCGGGGCAGCGGTCTGAGGACACCACGGTTCACAGCGCAGAGTTACAAGGAGAGTCGGAGGTGGCAGAGAGCCTGACTCTTAATAGAAATGTGGGAAGGTGGAGAGACCAGGTAGGGAATTACAGAAACCACAGTTGTCCTAAGAACCAGGGTCACTGAAGTAGGAAGAACCCTCTCATCCTAGTTGTGGAAGCTCGAGAGACCAACTGTCTACTCATCTTGAGGACCGACAGCAAACGAGGTTGGATAAGTATCATGGCGTGGTATCCCCTCGAACAGGAGACTTGAGGAGGCTAGAGACTTACAGATTTTCTGAATTACAGCACAAATTGAGCCGCTTCCATGCTGTAGCACCTTTGGTGGCTCCCTGTTGCCTCTGAGTAGCGTCTCGACCCTTGAGCCAGGCATTGGGTGCTTCTGGAATCCAGGCGGTGAGCGCTGTCCACACCAGTGTCGCAGCGCGGTCTTGACTCTGATGCAGGTAACGGACGGCTTGCCAGTCCTTGGTCATACCTGCTGCACATCAGCACTTGTACCTTCGATCTCTGTCTGCATCGGGGTTGCCTGCCTCCTCCCTCCCTTTTTCTGTCTTTCTGTCCCTTCATGTTAAAGCACCACCTTCATGAAACTCTTCTGCCTGGTCAGCTCAGCCAGAGCTCCGTACTCCTTGCTGAAATCTGCGTTTCATCTGTACTACCCAGACTTTCTCATATGTACGTTTCTTCCCATGGTCCCTGGTTTGTTTCCTTAAGGTCCCAAAAGCATCTCATCCATCTGGACATCTCTCGTGACACCTCACAGAGCCCTGTAACTTCAGCCGATACTTAAGTATTGTCAAACAGATAAATAATCTTGGCTGATATTAGCTAGTCGGCTGCTGTTGGCCGCGGCGCTGGGGATGACGCCGTCCCTTGGGAAACGATGGTCTACAGTTTTCAGTGCTGTTTGCCTGACCTCATTGCCTTTGTTTTATGAAATGAGGTCTGTTCTTATTTTCATAGATGATCATATGGAAAGGGAGTTTCTCAGTTGTTGGCCCTTCCCTTCTGTTTCCATTTCCTTGCCAGACACCGTCCACGCTGCTCTCTCCTCAAGCAGTAGCTTTTGTTCGTGTTCCTGACCAAGACACAGTGCCTGCACTCAAGGGTTCTCCTTCGGTCTCTGACACAATCTCTAGGACAGAACCGACATAACAGGCATAGAACTCACCTTGTGTCAGCGGTCCTTTTTCTCTGCTGATGCTTCGTTTCCTTCTCAGAAAGGTTTTTACGCACTAAAGTGTATTCCCAGGTTGGCCATCCTGTAGCAGCCATTCTTTAAGGATTCACTAACGCACTTTGTCTGAAGAGTAAGATATCTCACGAGATAACTGGAGGAAGTGGAGTATATGACAGAACTTAGAATTTCCCCTGTGAAATGGTAGACATTCAAAAGAAATTGCAGTTCAGCCTTCCTCACTCCACTACGGCCCCAGAACTTGCTCTCCCCAACCAGGGTCCACGGAGCATTCACAGAGCAGAACCCCCTTCTCTTATGACCTGACTTTCTTGCAGCATCGGGCTCTGTTTACCACTCTTGCTCTCTGGCTTCTCGATGTCACACCTCTGTGTTGATTTCCATCATCAGTGTGCCCATCCCAGCCGTTCTCCCACGCCCCAGACACAGACGCTGATGCTCCATCTGAAGGCACGAGTTTGTGGTAGCCTGGGAGTCCTCTAGTTGGGCATTTCTCACACACATTGTTTTTACTATTTAATGTCCGTCTGGTTCTCTATTATATTCTCAGTGCCAAACATAGGTGTTCAGTGAATATTTGTCTCATGATTGAACTAATTTCAAAAAGCTTGTTGAAGATTCAGGACAGTGGCTCGTGAGACGTAGCGATCACAACAGTATTCTTCCATGTAGAATTTGTTGCTTGTTTAAATGGCTGTTGATACTAAACTTGCCATTTTTGGCATCTGTAGCAGTCTAGGTTTTTAAAATATTAATGTATTTTAAAGCCACATTCTTTGGGACCCTTTGAAAATTCTAAAAATGTTAAATGTTTACAAAATACCTAGTACATTTTAAAGAGGAAAATGTATAAAGTGGGGTTTACAGTAAAATCTCGTGATTATAGTATGGAAGAGACCTGTTTTGATATGTCCAACAAAAAGGTATGGGAAGTGACGTACTTCACCACAAGCTTATATTTGTCTAGCAGTGTGGTATGTCTGTTGAAAAGAAAGGCAGTTTGATCTTAGTCGTCCCAGTGTACTCAGCACCAGAGGGTTTTTGTCTTGGTGTTCGCATCACACAAAGGACACCCCCTAACTGAAGGGCCCTCAGTTGGGTACCCTGTGGCATGGGGAACAGTTGTGGGAACCACGAGCCAGAGGAGAAGCTTTGAGGAGGGTGGTGAGTCATGATGAGTATCTTCAGATACTCATTTAAAAGCTGCCATAAGAAGTAACTTATGTTTGTTCCCTGGTGGCTCAGAGGTTAAAGGGTCTGCCTGTTATGTGGGAGACCTGGGTTCGATCCCTGGGTCGGGAAGAAGGAAATGGCAATCTACTCCAGCATTCTTGCCTGGAGAATCCCATGGACGGAGGAGCCTGGTGGGCTACAGTCCACGGGGTCGCAAAGAGGCGGACACGACTGAGCGACTTCACTTCACTTCATGTTTGTTCCCAAGAGGAAAGCAGTACAGCCAGTCATTCTGAAGGAGACCTGGAGACAGTTGTCAGTAAAACTCTTCGTCTCTATGCTGGATGTGTGCATTCTGATTTTTGTAACATTAACATAGTGAGAAGCTATTTAAAAAAATTAAACGTCAAGTATTAAAATGATGGCAAAGAAGTTGAGTCCATTTAGTGTAATAACACACTTTTTCTACCGGTACTTTCTAAAATTAGGAACCATATGCCATTTTTATTGAAAAAATAGTCTTTTTCTGTCCTTTTTCATTTTTGTAAAATCAGATGTGAAAATGCCAATGATTGAAAAAACAGAATGCCAGTGATACGAGAAGTGAGTTCTAGTTTTGTTTCCTGAAACTTTGACCTACGTTTTCTCCCTGAGAGTTCTTTCTTTCAGTTTAGGGGATTACTCAAGGCAAAATAAGATGCATGTGGAAAGAAAAATTTCTCGAATTGACTTTAATGCAGACTCATTCGTTGTGTGACCTCGTTGTGGTTTAGTTGCTGAGTCGTGTCCAACTCTTTGCGACCCCATGGGCTTTAGTTCACCAGGCTCCTCTGTCCATGAGGTTGATGCTCCAGGCAAGCATGCTGGAGTGGGTAGCCATTTCCTTCTCCAGAGGATCTTCCTGACCCAGGGATCAAACCTGCGTCTCCTGCGTTGGCAGGTGGATTCTCTACTACTGAGGCACCAGGGAAGCCCACATGGCCTGATACACCCGACTTAAACTCGGTGGTACTTTTCTGCATCTGTAAAGTAGACAGTGTCATTTCACCCTTTAGCTTTTTATGAAGAATAAACGAAATGGTACATGTGGGTGCAGGTGGCATACAGGAAGCACTCAGTAAATGTTATTAATAAATCTTGCCTCCAAAAGACCTGTCCTAGAGGTTACATTGTCCCATCACCACTTTTCCAGAAGAAATCTGATCTGGATGTCTGCCTTTCTCCCCTCCTTCTTCCTTTTCTATCATCAAGCTGCTGGTAATTTTAGTAAAATTTAACATTTGTGTGCTTGTTCCATGAGACCTGTTTTCCTGTGAGGTGCACAGGTTGGTGAAGAGACGTTTCTAAAGCTCTGTCTTGCTCTCTTCCACCTTAATTGCTTCTTGCTGCTGCCATCAGCTAACTTGTGTTCAGATTTCTTCTTGGAAAAGGTGAGAAAGGATTAAAGCAGAGGGACTGCCAGGTAGAATTGCTGGTTGGCTGGTCACCGCCCTCCAGGTCTTCCTAGTCCCCTTTCCTCTTTTAACCTTCCTGCAACCTCCAGAGCTGGGCGTGACAGAAATGCAGGGGAGGGGGCCTCTGCCTCGCTCTCCTGGATCAGCAGCACCCGATCAAACACCCAAACTGAAATGGAAAAGGAAATCCTCTGTGGGCGCAGTGCAGTTGCTGCAAATCCTTCTCATCTTCTCTCAAATACTCAGGTATCTTATATGAAGCAGACTTAGTTTAAACAGTCTGGAGTTGCTCAAGTGGAGGCTGTTAATAAGAAAAAACAGTATAAATGTTTTATCTGTATAAATGTTTTATCTGTATTTTAGTAAATTTTGCCACCAACAAGTTTGTAGGTCTTGGTGACTATTTTTAGGTTAATGAAATCATACATTCGTGAAAACTGAAGACTCTGCTAGTCGCTTCCTTCCTTTTCATTTGATGTGAAAAGTGGAGGTGGGAAATATAATTATGCAAGAATACACTGCATGTTTTCTACAACAGGTTTTGAGAGAACTTCTCAATTCCTTTTTCCTTCTCCACTGCACCCACATCCTGTGAGTTATTTGGCAAGTGATAAAGATTTGTTAGTCTCTGGCTGACCATAGCAGATCAAGAAGGAACTTCAGATATGACCTAGTGTCCAGCCCTTCTCACTCCCCAGTTCTGGAAACCTAGGTCCAAGAGTCAGTCTAATTATCCCAGGGTGCGCAGTGAGATGTGACAGACCTACGGATGGAAAGAACCTTTCCTTTTCACCTTGTGCTCCTTGCAGAGACACATAAACATGTTAAATTGATCATTGGTGTGTCTTCGAGCCAGTGACAGGCTAGCGCTGTATGTTCAAACTTTGAGGTTACAGAACAGATGTTTCAGCAGCAGCAGACACCCCACCCTCCGACCACAGTGCTCACTGGCCTTTGTGTTCTGTTTGGGTCCTCAGTATACCCACTAGATGGTGTCCTATTTCAGAAACTTTGCTATGGGGCTACAGGTAGGGTTCTGCCCTCACTAAAAAGCAGCCAAATAGCGCTGACCCATAAGAATGCTTAAATAATTTGGATAAGGTGTTAGATCTTGGAATTAAATATCGAGGGAAAATTTAACTCATGAACAGAAACGCTCTAGTTAAAGTAAAATTCATAAAAATATTTTTATACTTTGTTTTCTGGAATCTTTAAGATACATCAGGCCTGTGGTATGAACAGACTTTTAGCACTGGTTGCTTCTATTGAAGAATGTAGGCCTCCTTGTTTGACTTTGAGTAAGCTCCGGAAGTTGGTGGTGGACAGGGAAGCCTGGCGTGCTGCAGTCCATGGGGTGACACGGAGTCCCCACGACTGAGCGACTAAACTGAACTGAGGCCTCCTTGTTGTGGCTGGAGTGTGGGATGGAGGGAGATATAAGTAATCTTGTGAATAATTACTATTGTGAAAAGAGGTTGTAAATAAACATATTTTACTCTTTAAGTTCCCAAACTTAAAGGAAAAGAGACATATCCTCAAAACGAAGCTTCATAGGTCTCAGCTTTGGTTTGGAAATAAAACGATTGGTTTCTGAGTTTCCAAATCCTAACAGAATAACTGCTTGGCAGTTGCAGATGTTTTTGATAAAAACTTGGAACTGTCAGATCAACAGCGAAAGCGCAGGACCGCAGACTCTGTCTTCTGTGGCGAGTATCGAACGGATCCAGAGGGACAGCAAAGCAGACTCGTGTTCCCCACCCAGGGCATGTGTTCCCTGCCCAGAGGATTTGTTCTCCAAGATGGAACAGAACACGCAATTACAGTTCCAAATCCTCTTAACATGTTTATGTGTACCAAGCAGCTAGGAAGTCTCAATTTCCAGCCTGCAGTGCAAAGCCAGCATCTCAGCAGAAATTAAAAAAAAAAAAAATTAAACCGTCTCAAAACAGTAACCTGGGCCATTTCAGACAGTTGTATTACTGTGAAACAGATTTCTTTTAAATTTCTTGAGGGCAGAGATTTTGTTGTTTGTTTCTTTTGTTTGCCTTTGTTGCAAGGCAGCATACATGCAGATAACAGAATGTAGAGTATCTGTTCAATCAGTAGATTATCTGCATTGAAGTCAGTAGTTAGATGAGACTGGGAATAGAAAGGCTTTATGGTGATTAAAGCATCTATGATCCCTAGGGAGAAGCCTGGGAACCTTGGAAGCAGGAAACATTTGATTCTAATTAAAACAGAAGGGAGCGGCAGTGGGGAATAAACCATGTTGAGGACAGAGGGGAGGTGGCTCTGTCTTTCTGTGGGGAGGAGGGAGAGTTCTGAGTGACAGCTTGGTGAAAGTTCGTACAGGAAAGATAATAAACCATCCATTTTTCCCCGCACCAAAACCTAAAGGATCTTTCCATTCGTATCCTAGACCACATAGTTTTCAAAGTCGTCGTCAGTCACCGGCCAGGTTCCCACCCTTTGGGTAAGCTCGAGTTAGAATTTTATTTACAGCTTTCTACTCTCTCTCCAATCGTCTGTTTTCCATTGTCACTCATGAAAAGCAACATCTGGTTCACTGTCCACACTGGTAGCGTCACAGCGCGATGCGCGCTGTGGGCATATGGGGCAGGGGAGGGCCCGTCCACCCCACCCCGTGGATGAGACTGGGATGGACAGGCTTCAGGCTTTCGCGCTGTGGGCATATGGGGCAGGGGGGGCCCGTCCACCCCACCCCGTGGAGGAGACTGGGATGGACAGGCTGCAGGCTTTCGCGCTGTGGGCATATGGGGCAGGGGGGGCCCGTCCACCCCACCCCGTGGAGGAGACGGGGATGGACAGGCTGCAGGCTTTCGCGCTGTGGGCATATGGGGCAGGGGAGGGCCCGTCCACCCCACCCCGTGGAGGAGACTGGGATGGACAGGCTGCAGGCTTTCGCGCTGTGGGCATATGGGGCAGGGAGGGCCCGTCCACCCCACCCCGTGGAGGAGACTGGGATGGACAGGCTGCAGGCTTTCGCGCTGTGGGCATATGGGGCAGGGGGGGCCCGTCCACCCCACCCCGTGGAGGAGACGGGGATGGACAGGCTGCAGGCTTTGAGCGGGTTGGGCCACAGCTGCCGCATGTCCGGGGCAGCAGGGAGGTGCGTCCTGGTGGGGTTCGCTGCCTCGCTCTCCTCTGAGCTGGTCAGCCACTTGACGGCCTGGCCAGAGGGCATGGTGACTCACCAGCCCATCTCTGCCTCTTTTATTGTTCCTGGAAAGCCTCTCCATCAGCTCTGTTAGTGATACCGATGGAAATTTCGGTATTAAATCTCTTCTCCTTTTGCTTGTGGCCTTGGAGCCCCCTCACCCACACTGGCAGGGCCAAGCCAAGGACTCCGCCTGTGGCCCCTTGAGGGAAACGTCAGCAGCCTGACTCTCCTAGAAGGAGAACATCCTTTCAGTTTTTCCGTCTCCACTCCCCCCCACCCCCACCCGCCCGTGTCCTCCCCAGTTCTTTCTCCTCCTTTCCCACCCAGATCATTTCTGACACCAGCGAGAAGATGAGTTCTGGGGCAGGTCCACCTCTGATGATCGTGGCTAGGGTGGGGCCAGAGGGCGGGCGTATGGAGTGACGGCGCCCCCGCGGGCTCGGTCGCGAGAGGGGGAGAAGGCCCTCCAGGGGCACCCCTTGGCCCCGCCAGTGCAGCTGACGCGCGTGCCCGCGCACCGGTCCCTCCTCCTCCTCTCCTCATCACTGGTCTAAAAGCACCCCTCCCACCCACCCACCCCATCACTCCCTTCCTCTCTGCAAAAAAAAAGAAAAACCTAACTGACCTCTTGATCTCTAAGCCTTGCCGGCCACTTCCGTAAGCCCTTGTGGGTCCTGGAGACATGTCCCTGAAGGCTCAGGCTAGCATTTTTCTCACGTTAAATCACTGGTTTGCGCCTGGCAGGGCGCTGCAGCGTGCGTCCGGGGCAGTGGCCACTTCCCTGACTTTGGGGGACAGAGAAGCGTGTCGTGCTCGCCTGCGGTGTGCAGGATGCCCACCCCCCCATCCCCACGCCGCCCCGACCTCAGCCCGGGGCGCATCTGGGGGTGCCCTACAGAGCCTGTTTCATAGGAAGCAGCATGAGAGGAGGAGGAGGAGGAAGCCGGCTGGAAAAGGAAGCCTTGTTTTTCTCCTCTTCGTCTGGGGATGAATCATGTTCCCAGCACTGCCTTTAGGTTTTCAAGCCTCGGAGGCTGCTGGTACTGAGCCGAAAGGGCCAGTCGTGACGTTGCTGAGGGAGGGAGGGAAGAGGGGCCCGCGCCCCAGAAGGGAGGGAGCATGGGGGGGAGGAGTGGGCTTTTTTTTTTCCTTCCTGCTTTCAGTCCGCTGTCATTAGACTTTTCAGCTGAAATCAGAACCAAGCCCTGCTGCCTGGCGAGCAAGAGGCTGACTAGAGACTCTTTCTCTGAACAGAATCTCAGGATTTCAGTTTGCTTGCCTTTTTTTTTTCCCCTGTGAAGGAAATACTGCTTTTCCTTGCTTTTGTTTTTTTAAGCAAGAAGAGGTTTTCATGAGAAAATTTTGTCCTGCTATCCCTGCGAAGTAGAGCTGTCTTCCCTTCTTCTCTGCTTGTCTTTTCCCGACAAGGCACATACTGGATTTTTTCTCGCCTGCTCTGGGCTGTTCCCTGCCACGTGCGTCGGCCGGCATGCGTAGCCCGTTAAGCCTTCATTTTTCTCCTGGAGTTATCGCCCGTGATGGAAACAGTCTGTGCTTCTCTCTCCGTCGAGATCTGACTAAAGTATAGCATCCAGGGGCGATTACTGTGGATACTGTGAGTTGGCCCGGGGCTCAGGCACTGCCAGGAAGTTCTCCGTCCGGTGAGGGACTTGGGGTCCTGCGTGGTTTGACCCCCTCGAGGTTGTCTTCATAGAGGAGTCCGGACGGCAGAAACCCCCTCCGGCTCCCCGTAAGAGGTTCAGACCTGGGGGCTTGCGGGAGCACCCCGACGCCCCAGGTTACATAGTGGGTCCCGCCCCTGCATCTCGTGTCCTCTCTGCTGCATTTGGACAAAATGTACGAGCGGCACAAGAGGCGCTACAGCCTGTGTGACATCTCCAAGGTGGACAGGACCGTGGACGTGGTGCTGCTGAAGGTAAGGGCCTCGCCGCAGCCGCCTCCTGCCTCTGAATCCAGTAGCTGGGGCCCTGGCCACCCTGTATTGGGAGAAGAGCTGAGAGGCGTGTATGTGTGTGCGTGTACAGTGGGGATTGTGGAGTTGGGTTGGTGATTTTAAGGTTCCTAGCAGAATATCCCACTCCAGTGTTCTTGCCTGGAGAATCCCAGGGACGGGGGAGCCTTGTGGGCTGCCGTCTATGGGGTCGCACAGAGTCGGACACGACTGAAGCAATTAGCAGCAGCAGCAGAATATCTGACCAGAAACAATGGGGACTTAAAAATCATCGAGTCACTTAGGTGTCAGTGTCATTTTACTTGCTTTAAAGTGGGTTCTTCTGCTCAAGAGAACCTCCTACTCTTGTAAATCGCAGGTGGAGAACTTCACCGTCAGTTGCTCTTTTCCAGGGAGGTCTGTGTCCCTCTGTCCCCAGCGTCCCCACCCCAGGGCCCCATCCGTAGAGGCATCATTATCTATCGGTCTCTCCCCATCTGCCTCTGTCTCCTAGTCTGTCTTTTGCCTGAGTTTCTTTTTTCTCTTCTCTTTCTGTTCTTTTTTTTTTCTCTCACAGCTCTTGGGGGGAAGATAGTACTTATTTCCTTTGGAAAGATCTCCACTCAGTCTGTTGATCGAAGTGGCACAGTGGCCGTTTTGGCTTGGTTTGACTGCTTTACAGGTCTCGCCTCTGACTGTTAATGGCTGTGTTTGTTTTCTCCCGTTAGTGATGCTGGCTGTCTCAGCAGGATGGGGGCGGGGCCTCTGGCCAGCTAATTGCTCACAGAAGGCATCCTTGAGTCTAAAATTAGTAAGAACTCCTCCAGCCATAAGGTGGGAGTCTGGGAATGTTGGACGACTCAGGGAGCACTTTTTGGAAGTTTAGCCATTTTCTGGCAAAGGCAGGGAAAACTCGAAGCCAGCCAAGTGCTTCAGGGTTGCCAGAGAACCTCAGTACCTGAGCTGATGAGGGTGTGGAACCAGGGGAGTGCAGGCGCAGGAGGAATGTATTGTCCCGGTCAGGGAGGTAGGGGTGCTTTCGCATTGATTGATCAGTTCAGTTTATTACTTGAGACTCCCTCATTTTTTCCGCTGATCCACTGAGGCCAAGCATGGCTCAGAAAGCTAGACACAGATGCCAGTGAACTGAGACCACCCTTTGGGACACCGATGAGGGGGAACTGCCGTCTGTCCGCCATAATCTCCATCATCTGGTGCTCTGACTTGCCAGGCCGAGGCTCAGAGCAGTGGGCAACTTGGCATTTTGAACTTGATCCAAGATCTTATTCATGTTAGTTTCTCTAAAATGTGAGCTCTGCTATGAAGTGACAGTGATGTTTTTGTTTTTGTTGTTTCTGTCTTCCTTTGTTTAGAAGAGTCTAGTTGTTAGGACCTTTACAAGCTTGACTCTTTATGACATTGGGCTTCCCAGGTGGCGCTAGTGGTAAAGAACCTGCCTGCCAGTGTAGGAGATGTAAAAGACGAGTGTTCAATCCCTGGGTCGGGAAGATCCCCTGGAGAAGGAAATGGTAACCCACTCCGGTGTTCTTGCCTGGAGAATCCCATGGACAGAGGAGCCTGGCGGGCTACAGTCTATGGGTCACACAGAGTCGGACATGCCTGAGCGCTTTGCATGCTTTATGATGTTCCCTGTCTGGGGAAAAAAGGGAAAGAGGGGAGGGAGGATAGAAAATCTCAGTCTTAGTGTCCCAGGAATGTGGTGCATTTAAAACCGTGCTGAAATACGTAATCCTCCCCACTCTCCCAGGCGTGAGAGCCCTTAGTAGTGGAGCTGACTCAGCACAGGCTTACTGCCTTCACAGATGCTGTTCTACAGTTTTAACAGAATGCTTTTATATACGTTACTTCCTCTGAGAGGATTGGTCACGCAGCAGTGGTCCCTGAACTCCCACCCCAGACTCCTTTTCCTAGGAAGAGTTTGAGGCGTCTCCTGAGCCCAGCTGAGGAACGTGAAAGACTTGAGTGATGTGATGTTTTGGGTTTTTTCTCCGCACAAGGCCACAGCTCATAAAGGACGTAATTTTTTTCTCTCTCTCTCTTTTTTTTTTTTTGGATGTGCCTGTATTTGTATTCTTTTTTCTTTCTTTCTTTTTTTTTTTTGCACCATACAACCTTTACATAACCAAAGAATTTCAGTAGAAGAAACTTCACTTCTCAGAAAGCAGGCATTTATTACAAATAAGGAAGCACAAAAAGTCCTGAAAATACGCTATTTCCAGGTTGAGATGATATGGGCAGCTTTGGTGCTGATTCTGTGCTTTGAAGACAGAGAAGGTCACGTCACTGAGAGATCTACACAAAAACAGTATTAATGATTTGTTCAGTGTCGGGCATGGTGCTCGGTCCAAGGGGCACATGGGTCTTCAAAGTTTCCATATTGCTTAAAGACAGGCAACAGAAACAAACAGAAACAAAAAGTACACATTACTGTAAGTGACTTGATAGATATAAACAGTGTGCACTATAAGAAGTACACACGATGGGAAGACATTTCAGGTAGGAGATCATTCTGAGGTTCTGGCATTTAAAAAACTGGTGTCCAGAGAATTAGAAGATGCCAGCGCTGCACCTAGGGAAGGCATTCTAGAAAGGATTGGCAGAGGCCCTGGGGTGGGGAAGGATGGGGGAGGCCGAGGTGATGGGAGAAAGCTGAGCAGGCTGGGCCTGGAAGAGCCAGGCCTTGACCGCCATCGGGAGGGGTTTGCTTTGCTTGGGAATGTTACTTCTCAACTTATGTTTTCAAAAGATCGTTCTGGCAATCGTTCTGGCACGTGGGAGTCACTCAGGCTGCCATTATGGTAGGCCCGGCGTGATGGAATGGCTTTGTGGTCTCCAGTGGGCAGGCACTTAACCTTTACATCCCTAGTATTTGTTTCATCTTATGGGGAAAAACATTTTCGGATAGTCGGTAATTTTCTCACAGCTCATCCTACGTAATAGGATGCAACCCCAGACGTGATTCTTTTCAAAGCTCATGTTCTTTCTTAGTCCCCTAGACTTCTTCTTTGAGTTGGCCAACACTTTTATTTCATGAATGTGTGTATCTGTATCTATATGTATCTTTTAAAGTTTTAACTGCTACTACTTTTTCAGTATGAAAAGTTGATGTCATTCACTTCTTTCCCAGTGTGGGGATTCTTTCTACAGCACTTTGAATTCAGATATGAATCCACCATTGTTAGCAGCCTTTCCCCCACAACTTTTTTTTTTTTTAATTCATTCAGCAGTGGCCTCCTTACTTCTTTCCATTTTGAATTTGTTTTTTTAAATCAGTGTTTTTAAAGGTGTATTATATTGGATGTGTGAGCTACTTAAGTTCCCAAGTGACCATGTGCTATGTTCTCACTCCCCTTTTCAGTGGAAGATTGTTTTTTTTTGTTTTTTTTTTTTTAAATATACCGAGGAGTTTGTAATTGTTTTAATCTATTCATTATGTCTAAGCACTCAAAACAGTGTCCCTAATTTGTGTTAAATGCTCAATAAGTTTTGTTAGTTGAATGAGTTCATCTGTTAAGATTTGTAAGTATGGGTTCATAACATGTCATGGTATGTGAACTGTGCTTAATGCACTGGGATGGTTGGGGTAAAGAACAGAGAGATGAGTTGGGACAGTCATCACAAAGTCTGGACCATAACCCTGTCCTTCTGGTATAACGTTTACAGCTCCATTCCTTCCCACTGGCATCCGAATAATTCACTGTGAATTAACTTGAAAATCCTATCGTCTGTTATGTGCCCCTTCTTTCTGAGACTTACTCTGCATTCTGACTCGTTCCCTTCGTCAGTTCTGTTCAGTGACTTTCATGGAAGCTCTTCTGCATCAAAGCCTTCCCTTGGGATTTTTCCCAAGGCTGGGTACACTGGTCTTTATCCTCACATCAGCCATTGCTTCCCATCATCAAACCCAATAGATGCTGAAATCTTACCTCCTCCTTGAATTTTTTTTTTCTAATAGTAAAGTAGGTTAATCGGAGAAGGCAATGGCACCCCACTTCAGTACTCTTGCCTGGAAAATCCCATGGACGGAGGACCCTGGTAGGCTGCAGTCCATGGGGCCGCTAAGAGTCGGACACGACTGAGCGACTTCGCTTTCATGCGTTGGAGGAAGAAATGGCAACCCACTCCAGTATTCTTGCCTGGAGAATTCCAGGGACGGGGGAGCCTGGTGGGCTGCTGTCTATGAGGTCGCACAGAGTCAGACACGACTGAAGCGACTTAGCAGCAAAGTAGGTTAATAGTGTTCTTGGCTCTGCTGTCCCAGTACACACATACATACCTGTCACTCCTCACAGTATCCCCCCGTGCCTGTGTGACTTCTGGCTGCTTATGGTAGGTAAATAGTTAGTAACTATGAATCATGTGCAGAATGGGATACGGGAGAATCTGAATCATTGGCAGACACCCTTTGGTATCAACAGGGCCATTTTCCTCAGCACCTTTCAAAAGCCTAGTTCTGTGTGTTTTTGTTTGGGGGTCACACAGGGCCTTCATTGCAGGAAGAGAGCTCTTCATTTGCTTGTGCGGGATTCTCTAGCTGTGGCGCGTGGGCTCTGTCATTTGCAGCAGGTCGGCTCAGTGGTTGTGGTGCCATAGTTGCCCCTCAGCCTGTGGGAATCTTAGTTCCCTGACGAGGGATCAAACCCGAGTCCCTTCCATTGGAAGGTGGACTCTCAACCACTGGACCACTGGGGAAGTCCCTCAAAAGCCTACACAAGTTGGTGAGAGGAGCCTTTGTCTCAACACAGTTCAGTAGCTAACTCATGATCACATTAAGAGACTGTTCTTAACACAGGAGGACATCACACCAAGTGTCAGGAACTTGCTGCAAAAGTAGCATGCCAAAGACAAAGAAGTCAGAATCCTAGATCAGCTACTGACTTTAACCCAGGGACCATTTCCGTTTCATTAGTTTTATTACTTTGGGTACTTGCAAAAATATTGCCTACTAGTAACAACATGATTCTTCCTGTTACTGATGATTTACTGACAGCATACTTTGTAACTAGTAAGTCAGAGTAGCAGATGAATGGTGAAAAGGTTTGCAGCCATGTTTTGTGGACACTGAGTGACAATTTGTACGGAGGACGACGACCCCCTCCCATCCGTGATGTTCAGGCAGGCCACCTGGCCTCATCAGCGCAGGAGTAGTTTGTCTGTAAGCCCAGCGTCATCTTCCAGGAAATACACGTCCTTTAACAAGTCTACTTGCTCAAAGACACTTCCAATGCACTTCAAACAAAGGACATTAGGAGGCAAAAGACGACTGAAGGCAGCTCTGCCTGTCTGCTCAGTTACAGTCTGATTCCCTGAAAAGACTTTTGACTCAAGTGTTGGCTCCCCTGTCCGGATGGTGGGGTTTCTGCTTCCTTTTGTTCAGCCTTGTAACTCCAGCTACATCTCCTGAGACATTTGCAAAGGAAGTAAATACAGGCAGTGGCTGGGAAGGCTGGGTGTAACCATGAGCTGTGTTATTAGGATGTTCAAATATAAACAGTAGCAGAAACACTGCCAAAAACAAGGCAGTTCCCTCTCCACTGAAAATATGCACGGCTCTATTTTCTGACTGATGGGAACACAGTTTAGGTGTGGTTTAGATCATTCCAAGGGAACCGAGGCTTCATGACAGGCATGAAAAACGACCAGGATGGTCAACATTTTTTTTTTTGCGTTAACTTCTCCCATCCCATGTTCCATATGCACTGTAACTCACCAGAACTTTGGATGCTCGGTACCTGTAATATCCACAGTCTGATTGTCGTGGAGATACAATGTGGACAGAGTTTGTTTTTTAGCTAAAGAATCGCAAATGGAGTCAGAGCCAGAAAGTGGTTTTGGGTGGCTTATTCCTCCAAAAGATGTGGATATTTAATGGCACAGTCTCTGTTTTCCTCATTTCCAACTGCTTGCTAAACAAAATTTCAGAATCATTTTGATCTACTCCTCCTACCCATTTAATCAGTTGCCAATCTTGTATTTTGGTATTAGTTCAAAGATTCCATAGAGCAACACCTGGATAAAGGGCCTTATTATTATTATTACCTTTGTTTTCTTCTTAATCTCAAATTATTAGCAGTCTCAACACTGTTGTTTCTAGTCCATCTCCTAATTCTGCTGGCAATCAGAATTTCCTGCTAAGCCTAGTCTCAAGATGGCTAAAAAGAGTGTCAGTGGTACAGAGAACAGTCTGTCACCCAGTAATGTAGAAACCTGGGTCTTAGAGGTCACCTTTTGGAAAAGAGACTACTGTGAGAAGAGATGTGTTACCATAAGTGTGATCAAGGCCTGGCATTTCCTCTGGTCTGTAGCAAGCGCTCTGAAAACATCCCAGTAAGCCACGCGGGGTGTGTGGCCTTTAAGTTATCTCATTGTATGAGTGAGAAGCAGTGGAGCTGTTGAAAAACAGACCCGAGACGAGGGCAAATGTATCGGTCACACCGGTGTTTCTGAAACCAGGCGGGAGGAGGGAGAGAGGTTTTGTAATACAGTTTCTGCCTCTTACACGGCTTGCTTGTGTATACTCAGCGCAGTCCTTGTCACACGTGAGCGTGATCTGCTTGGGGCTGCTGCCACTGTGTACAGGATGTGGTCGAAAACGCTGATGCCCCTTTTGACATTGTTTCCACACTCGTGTCTGAGGACTCTGTCCTCTGGTTGATGGCACTGACCACGATTGGTAGCATCTGGCCCAGATTACCAGCGCTGCCTCCAGCTGTGGGCCGCCTGACCGCTTTTCTCTAAACATGCTCGCTTCTTGGAACTGCCGCACCCCCACTCTGTTGTTGTAAGGAAATACATAACATTGACCACACTTGAGTGTACAGTTCAGTGGCATTAAGGACGTTCACATTGTCGTGCAGCTGTTGTATCACCACTGTCCAGAACTTTTTCGTCTTTGCAAACCAATAAATAAACAGTAACTTCGTTTCCCCTGCCCCCAGTCCCTGGCAATCACCGTTCTGTGTTTTTGGCTCTAGAATTTGACTACCCTAGGTATCTTATGTAAGTGGCATTGCACAGTATTTGTCCTTTCATGACTGGTCTGTTTCACTGATTATGATGTCTTTGGGGTTTATCCATGTGGAAGCAGGTATCAGAATTCTCGCCTTATTTTAAGGCTGACTACTACTCCGTTGCATGTATATACTACCTTTTGTTAATCCATTCATCTGTTGATAGCCAGTTGGGTTGTTTTCCCCTTTTATCTATTGTGAATAGAGGTGCTGTGAATGTTGATATGAGTACCTGCTTTCCGTTCTTTGGGGTGTGTGCCCAGAAGTGGAACTGCTGGGTCTGGGTCGTATGGTGATTCTGTTTAAGTTTTGGAGGAACCCCTGTACTTTTTTCCACGTTTTTACATTCCCAAGAATTTACGTGCACACAGGTTTCAGTTCTCTGCATTCTCACCAACACGGGTTATTTTCTGGAGGTTTTTTGTTTGTTTGTTTTGGAGTGTGTGTGTGTGTGGTTTAAATACAGTGTGTGTGTGTGTGGTTTAAATACAGCCATCCTGGTGGGTGTGATGCAGTGATGTCTCCCTGTGGTTTTGATTTATTTTGTTCCGTGACTGCGCGCTTGCTGCTGCGCTGTTTCTCTCTGCACGCAGCCAGCCTCCCGGTTTCTTCACCTGCCACTGTGCGTCACCCGCACGCGCACCACCAGCAGCGTGTCTTCCCTCTTGGCACGTCCATGCAGCTCCCTCTCCATTTCACACTTTTCTCACCACCTTTTACTCGAGCAGATGAAACTAGCGCCAGTCTTTCAATATTGATGACTTTTAAGCATCTGAAAGGCATCTTGACACTTCAGACTCAACCTAGTCAGAGAAGGCACCACCACCGTCTGCTCTGGATCTCCTGTCTGTTTCTAAGCGTGGAGTCTTTATCTCTCTCTCATTTCTGTGGATTCTGCCCTTTGTACCGGCTCACTGGCCTGCTGCTTCCTCCGTGTCCCGCTGGGGCCACACGTCCCCAGCCCAGGGACGCACCCTCCAGACCAGAGCTGCCTAGACTCCTCTTACTGGGCTATGTCCTGGTTGTTCCATGCTTTCCTTCCTTGCTTGCCTGTAGAAAGGAAAACTTCCTACAGTTTTCCTAGGATAATACCGATTTTTTCACTCCCTTGCTTATGTAACTGGGGTGAGGGGCTCACCTTGGTGGAGACTCACGGCTGCCATGTCTCCCATTCTTTCCTCAGTCATACTTCTGGCCACCCTTGGGCTTTTCGTACTCCTCAAAAACTTGTAAGAAGAAGTCTCTAAGAGTTGTGAAGCCGCCTCCAGAACCACTGACTGGACACACACACGTGTGTAACATGCGTGTTTCTGGGAAAGAGCGGTCCCTGGCTTCCCTCAGATCCTTGAAGGAGTCTGTGCCACCAAAGGCCACGAACTCCAGCTCTGAAATGTCCTGGCGGCCTTGCTCAGCCTCTCTTTTCCATGGCAGGAAGGACTATCCAGTCTGGAGTCCATGGCTGTGGAGGCCTGATAATCCATGAGCCCATATGGTTATATGCATTGTCCTGGGATGTGGAGGCAGGTACAACCCTTGATGCTTTATAGTTTATTTTTGGCTGTGCTGGGTCTTTGTTGGTGCACGGGGGTCTGCTCTCTAGTGCGGGTTTCTCACTGTGGTGGCTTCTCTGGTTGCAGAGCACAGGCTCTAGGGCGCGTGGACTTTGGTCCTTGCAGCACGTGGGCTCAGTGGTGGCAGCTCCCAGGCTCTTGAGCACAGTCTCAGTAGTTCTGGCAAATGGGCTTAGTTGCTCTACGGCACGTGGGATCTTCCCAGATTAGGGATCAAACCCGTGTCTCCTGCCATTGGCAGGCGGATTCTTAGTCACTGAGCCACCAGGGAAGTCCATCCTTAACATTTTAAATGAACGAAGATTCCTCGTACTTTTAAACTGTGGGACCCATTGTGTAAATTGTCACCAGGATCACGATTCGTCTTTCTCTTGCTGTCCTTGACACTGTTTCTTGCCTAAAGTGGGCATGGTACTCCCCAAAAGCTGACTGGCAAGCTGTGTGGTTTAATCAACAAGGTAGCAATAGGAAGAAGGCTTCTTGGGCTAGATTTACTCACTCTTTCCTGGTGAGGAAGTCTCTGATTTACCTGAAATCATACTGATTTTCAGTGTAGGTTTTAGTTTGAAGTGTTTGTGAATGAGTCCTGATTCCACAGAAGGAACTAGCTGGAGCTGCATAGCTGTCGGATTTCCTGAGGTTTCCTTGAGTGCTTGGAGGCGGTGAGCCTGCTCAGCACGTCGTTGGTAATTAACTGTTAGTGACTGAAAACGCAGGCTCCTGAAAGCAGACAAAGCCAAGACAAACAAACAAAACATTTCTTTCAGTTACAGCATTTTGATGTTCCGAAAATTGGCACCCCCAGTTTCATATTTGAGTTTTCTCATTATGATACTTTACTTTCTGAATGTTTTTGTCTAATTTAAGCAGTGACTCTCTTTTCCAGCCAATAATCTCCAGAGATGTTAAATGCGCCTTTGCCAGATTTTTTCAGTTTCATATTGCTATTAAAAATTGTTTAAACAGTCGTTGAATTCTGAGACAAAGTTAAGAACAAGAAGAGATACTTGTAAGTGTGGGGAAAGAGCACTGGACTGGGAGTGAGGACAAATGAGTCCTCACTCCACCCCTAAATGCTCTGTTACCTCCTTCAAGTCCCTTCACCCGCTGTGCCCGCCCCCCTTTCTAATGGATCTGATAAAGGGAGGCGGGGTGATCATCTCAAAGGTTCTCCCTTTAGTTCTATATATATAAAAATCATTGAGGATAATAAACTCAAAGATTATTCATTAAGCATCTGCTATCTACCCGTGGGGAGATCTGCAGAATTTTTAAAGGTAGGATTCACTTCTCAAGGAGCTTACGGTCTTTTGAGCAGATGCAGTTACCAGTACAGTATAGTTCGCACACAAATCTACCATCCCCAAATCTAGCCTCACCCAGCGTGTGGCCTCGTCTCAAAAATGGCGATGTGCCTCCCAATGGGACAGGCAAAGGGTCCCATCCAGGCGACAGTAGTCTGCAAACTTGCAAGTTCCATCAATTTAGAAATATAATGGGATGTTTTACAGTTTTAGTTCTGGTATCACCTGTCGTGTTTCAGACTCTTCTTTCCAAAGTCGCCATAAACCTCACGGTTGCCCAATTCAGTGACTTCTTTTTAAAAATGTATCAGTTCCAGCTTCTCAGCAGCAATTGGCACTGTGGTCCTACCTTCTCTCTTCAGCCCTCGGCTTTTAACTTCCGTGAAACTCCAATTCTTCTGCTTAAACAGTGTCTGGCCGTCTCTGGCCCCTCCCCCACATGTATTGTGCAATAATACCTGTGTAAAGTGAAAGAGAGGAGTTGTTATCTGGCCCAGTGTTTCTGTGTGTTACATTTGTGACCTGGGCAGAAGTGTATAAAGAATTTCAGATATAGTTTGGCGTTAGAGTGTCTCATTCAGTCTGATTCCCATTTCTACTGATCATAGGACACTTTGTCCACACTCATTTCAGTGGCTTATGTGTGCAGAATGCTGTGGAAGAGTTATTTACTTAATTTTTCCACATCTCTCTCACACCCACTGAGTTCTTAGAGGACTCAGTTCCTTTACTACTACTGCTTTTAAGGCTTGACACAAATGTTTTGATACATTGAGGATATTTAGTACATTTTTATTTAATGAAAGAAAGAAACAAATCTGAGGGTGTTCAGCATTATGTCTTTGCAGAGTCTACCTTTTCCTAGAAAGTAATCAATAGATTAAAAAATAATTTCCATTTTAAAAGAAAAGTTGGAAGTATGTTTCCAATGAGCAGTCATGTTTAAAACCAGCTGAACCACATGATCATCTTTGATTTACTTTTATATAGTTTGTTTCACTTTTTCTATTTCCTGTTCAGTGCTCTGATTTCATTTCCAGTTTCTCCATCTCTTTTTTTTTTTTAATTTTTTTTCTCAAGCCTCTATCAAGCTTAGTAGAAAAGCTTTTGTATACATATACATACATAATATGTATAATATATATATTTTTAGAAAACTTATGACTTTTTGCCTACTAAAAAAATTTATGACATTTTGAGTCTACTTAGTACGAATAGAATGCTAGATTTCTAATTTTAAAAAAATGCAACCAGCAACAGAGGTTTACTGTATGGCACAGGGAACTACAGTCAGTGTCTTGTAATAACCTATAATGGGAAATAATTTCAAAAATAATACACATGCATGTGTATAACTGTGCACCTGAAACACTGCAAGTCCACTGTACTTTGATAAAATAGATATTTAAAAAAAGGAAAAGCTGAAAGTGTATCTCATACACTCACGTGCGATACCATTCACACCTGCCAAGTTGGCTACATCTAAACAGCTAAGAGCAGTAGCAGGTGTTGGCAAGGGTGTGGAGAAAGTAGAACACTCGGACATTGGTGGTAGGAACGTCAAATGGCACAGCCACTCTGGAAAAGTCTGGCAAGCCCTCAGACTTTATTAAACATAAAGGTATCATTGCTTGACATAGCTGTCCCACCCTTGGGTGTATACTCAAAAGAAGTGAAACATGTCCAGTGCTCGTATATGGATATTCATGACAGGATTATTCATAACAGCCAGAAAAGCAAAAGCAGCCCACATGTCTATCAGCTGAAGAATAAATAAACAGAGTGTGGGCATGTCCATACAGTGTTATGGATTATTAGGCAGCAGGGTACAGTACTCATAAAATGCTGAAACACAGATGAACCATGAAAGTTAAGTGCAAGAAGCCAGCAACCAGAGACGTCAGAATGTATGCGTCCATTTATACAGAACGTCCAGAGCAGGCAAATACATAGAGACAGAACTTACATTAATGGTTGCCTGGAACCAGGAGGGGAGGGGTTTGGGGTAGGGTGTGACTACTAATGGATGCAAGATTTCTTTCTTGTGCCATGAAAATGTTCTAAAATTAGATAGTGGCCATGGTTTCACAGCTGTGTTAAGATGCTAGACCACTGAATAGACTATTTAATAGTTAAATAGGTGAGTTTTAGAGAATATGAATTAGGTTTCAACTTGTTGTTCAGTCGCTAAGTCGTGTCTGACTCTCTGCAACCCCATGGACAACAGCACATCAGACTTCCCTGTCCTTCAGTATCTTCCAGAGTTTGCTAAAACTCTTGTCCATTGAATCAGTGATGCTATCCAACAGTCTCATCCTCTGTCACCCCCTTCTCCTGCCTTCAATCTTTCCCAGCATCAGGGTCTTTTCCAGTGAGTCGACTCTTTGCATCAGGTGGCCAAAGTACTAGAGCTTCAGCACCTGTCTTTCTGAATATTCAGGGTTTATTTCTTTTAGCATTGACTGGTTTGATCTCCTTGCAGTCCAAGGGACTTTCGCGTCTTCTTCAGCACCACAACTGGAAAGCATCAAGTCTTTCATGCTCAGCCTTCTTTATGGCCCAACTCTCACATCTGTAAATAACTACTGGAAAAACCATAGCTTTGACTATACAAACCTTTGTCATATATTTCAATAAAGGTCTTAAAATGCAAAATTGCACATATACACACACAAAATGTAATGTGGTATGCTGGATTGCCAGCATCCGTTGGATCATCAAAGAAGCAAGAGAGTTCCAGAAAAACATCTACTTCTGCTTTACTGACCATGCCAAAGCCTTTGACTGTGTGGATCACAACAAACTATGGAAAATTCTTCAAGAGATGGGAATACCAGACCACCTGACCTGCCTCCTGAGAAATCCGTATGCAGGTCAAGAAGCAGCAGTTAGAACTGGACATGGAACAACAGACTGGTTCCAAATAGGGAAAGGAGTATATCAAGGCTGTATATTGTCACCCTGCTTATTTAACTTAATGCAGAGTACATCATGCAAAATGCCGGGCTGGATGAAGCACAAGCTGGAATCAAGATTGCCAGGAGAAGTATCAATAACCTCAGATATGCAGATGACACCACCCTTATGGCAGAACGTGAAGAACTGAACAGCCTCTTAATGAAAGAGAGTGAAAAGTTGGCTTAAAACTTAATCATAAAATGAAGATCATGGCATCTGGTCCCATCACTTCATGGAAATAGATGGGGAAACAATTGAAACAGTGAGACACTTTATTTTGGGGGCTCCAAAATCACTGCAGATGGTGACTGCAGCCCTAAAATTAAGACGCTTCCTCCTTGGAAGAAAAGCTATGACAAACCTAGACAGCATATTAAAAAGCAGAGACATTACTTTGCCAACAAAGGACCATCTAGACAAGGCTATGGTTTTTTCCAGTAGTCATGTTGGATTTGAGAGTTGGACTATAAAGAAAGCTGAGCACCAAAGAATTGATGCTTTTGAACTGTGGTGTTGGAGAAGACTCTTGAGAGTCCCTTGGACTGCAAGGAGATCCAACCAGTCAATCCTAAAGGAAATCAGCCCTGACTATTCATTGGAAGGACTGATGCTGAAACTGGAACTCCAGTTCTTTGGCCATCTGATGCGAAGAACTGACTCATTGAAAAAGACCTCAACGCTGGGAAAGATTTAAAGCGGTAGGAGAAGGGGACGACAGAGAATGAGATGGTTGGATGGCATCACCGACTCAATGGACATGAGTTTTAGTAAGCTCCAGGAGTTGGTAATGGACAGGGAGGCCTGGTGTGCTGCAGTTCACGGGGTCGCAAAGAATAGGACACAACTGAGTGACTGAACTGAACTAGCTGATCCTGGATTGGATCCTGGAACATTAAAGAACATTAGTGGAAAAAGGAATGAAATCCAAAGTCTGGAGTTAATTAACAATAATGTTCCAGTGTTGGTTTCTTTCTTTAAGTTTTCATTTTTTTTTTTTTAACACCAAAGACACTTTGTATTGGGGTATAGCCAGTTAGTAGTCATTAAAGAAGATTCAGGAACCTATAGAAAAGTTAGAGTGGATATTAGTTGTCTCTTTATGATCACTCAGGCACAACCACTCGGTGAAACATTGAGTCAGATTAAAGCTTTTCGCCACATAGGTGTCATCAGGAGATTTTTGGCCGCTGCTACCTTTAAGTATATCAATACTATTTAATATATACTAATTGTCAACTGAACTGAACTGAATTGTCAAAACTGATGGGGTCTGAGATTTCACCCTGCTTGCAAGCTACCAAGTCAGCCTGACAGTTTCATGGCTGCTGTCTGAAGTCAAAAAGCACCCTGAGCATCAGCTTCTTGTTGGTGCTGCTTGCTGCCCTGCTCCCATGGGGGCAACACAGGGGACCCGGGGAGATGCTGTGTTACAGCTGAGGAACCCCAGCCGTGGGACCCCTGCATTTTTGCTGTGTGCAGTAAGCCTGTCTCACTTTTGTTCTGACTTCACACCTCTGTCATCACACAGAAAGAAACAGTATCTCTGTCTCCCGAGGCTGTGTGATATGAATGAAAGCGCAGAAAGCGTCCTTTGCTCACGAGACACTCACAGGGAGATCCTTGAGGAGTTGCCTCCCGTCACTAGTATGTTCTCGTCACTATTATTCAGAAATCAGTGTATTCCATTAAAGGGCTTTAATTTTAACTTTCTTTCAATATTTATTGTATACTAAATGGTACTCTGCTAACTTTTTTGTTAAGTAATACATTATTTTTTGTATTATTTATATATTTATATGTTATTTTGCAAAATGTGTAACTCATTTTCTGTAACACACAAATGCCTAAAATGACATGAAAAGTGAAGTCAGTTCGTCCCTCAAGTATTGACAATGAAGAAAATTCTGTTTACTCATTGGCCATAGAGTAATGTCTGAAAAGGTGATGAAAACATTCTCACGTCAAGAGTTTTAACAGAGTTTCCTAAAATGTTGACCGGAGAGGTGTTGAAGATTATGGACTGGGAGAGAGCAATGTCGTCATAATTGAGAGCTGCTCAGTGTTCTTCACTGTTGTTAAAGGGTCTGCTTTTAAAATTTCTGTTATCTATTTAAAATTTGTTGCTGTGTTCATGGAGCAAAAGTACAGTAATTATGGACCCTTGCTTTTCCTGTTGACAGAGAAACTTAATTCACTGGAAGTGAAATTTGGCTCATTTCAAGTGAAGTGCAGTTCAGTCAGAAAATCCTTCTCTAAATGAAAGGTTCTGTTTTGTTTTTGAAGGAAAATTTGCTGTTTCCATTCTTTGAAAGATGGGGATTGGGTTTGTTAAGGTTACTGAATTTGAGGTTTCTTCCTTATACACACTCAAATTGCATTTTGAAAGGGGATACTTTGCATAATCCTAGGGAACCTGCTGAATATTCTTTTCCATTCAAAGATCACTTTCAAATTCTTGGCATCATTCTGTAACACACCAGGAGCTGAAACAGTGATGATGGCCCCTGGTCCCAGCCTCCATTCGTCTCTACTGGGAAAAGAGCTGAAACGAGTCAGTGATTTGGTGTTTTTGTTTCCTGTGGCTCTAGGTTTGCATGGTTTATTTGCAAGCAGTTTAATTTCTTGCATTTGCTCTTTGTCAGGCAGTTGTAATTGGACAGCATGCCCCATAGCTTTCTACCTTATCTCGCTTAGTATGTTTAGGAAACCTGTTGTTCTTTCTCACCCATATACTTTAGCATCTTCTCACCAAAGATCAGAAATTGACAAATGTAGGTCCTTCAAGCCTAGTTATTCTTTGGCAAGAGAAATAATACAAACTTCTTCGAACTAGTGTGGGGATTAAATAAAATGATATATGTAGAATTCTTAGGATGAAAGGAAATAATGTATGTAGAATTCTTAACCTGATATCCAACATATAGTAATCCTTGAATAAACAGGAATTATTTTTGCATTTTTTTTCTGACTTGGATGTGAGATACATATTTCAACATTTGATCCATTTTACCTGTTAACTTCTTTTTTCTTTATTTCACCCTTGGCCGCACCATGATCTCCTCTTTGCATGTCTTTTTCTGTTTTGGTTTTTTATGCCTGACTTTTACTCAGTCTCTCTTTCTTTCCCTTCAGATAAACCGAGAAAGCTGGTGTACCATTGAGCCGTGCCCTGATGCAGCATCTCTTCTGGCTCCCACGCAGAGCCCAGGTAAGCGGGGATTCTCCATCTTCCGGTTTGCTTGAATAACTACATCCAAAATGTCCCTCTTCCAGAGCCACCATCCCACTCTCATGCAGAATGTTGGCGATCTGTCCTTCATGAGCATCAGTGGGATAAGTGAGAAGAGTGTTACGTGATTTGGGTTTCTAGGCCTTTTATCTATCTCACAGCTGAAAATGAACATGTAATTACCTAAATTTCATTTTAGTAGTTAAGTTTCCACAGGTGACTTTATAGTTGATTAATTCATCTGTGAAGGCATATGTACATGTGATAATGGTTTCTTAATATGATAAAACTATAAATATATGTTATTAAGGACTAATCCCAGGTCTCTTGATTTTGGCTGCACATTGAAAGTACCTGGGGAGGTTTAAAAATACACTGATGTCTGGGTCCTACCCCCTAGCGATTCCAATTTAATTGGGCTGAGGTGTGGTCTGAGCATCAGATCTCTCTAAAAGAGCCTTTGGTTCCTCTGCTGTGTAGCCTAGGTTGAGAATCATAATCTTTGGAGATACTGTCAGCAGTTGAGGCTTTCCTTAAGCACCCACGAGGTATTAGTGACATTAGATGAGGGTAAAAGGCCCTTAGGACCTTGGTGGTTAATGACACGGTACATGTTTTGTGGTTGTTAGGAGTCCTGACTTCTTACCCAGGTTGAGCCTCTAATTCACTGTGACGCAGGGTTTGTTCCTGTGTCTGTGCTCCGTTATCTTCATCCCTGAAGCCTACTGGCTTTCCTTAAGGGAAGGGTCCAAATGGCTGGTGAGTCACTCAAGTACCCTATGGCTGTTCTTGCAGCTGGTAATTTGCATTTTGGGCTCTTGAGTCTGCTTTACCCAACAAAACCTCTGTTAACCTTTTCAATTTTTCCTGACTTGCTTTAAAAATTACTGAGTTCTCATTTGCTGGTCTTTTTAGAAACAGTTTAGCTGTGGATATATGGCAGTAGGAAGAAATTTAAGAACAAGATGGTTCAAATCCTCTTCCTAAAGAGAAGTTTCCTGCTGATTCTCAACCCTCTGACTTTGCTCCAAAGAAAGTGTTGGAAACAAATATGAGAAGAGTTATTTTTTTTTTTTTTCTATTTTTCTTTCATACAGAAGTTAAAGAATATTATTATGCTGTTGTTGTGTTTAGGGTCTCCAGATATTGTAAGATTGACCTTGTTCACAGATGTAGCTGACCCATTCCCCATCTAATCCCCTAGAATCTTCTACTTGAAAGTATACTACTCACTCTGTTTTAGTTCCTTAGCTGTTAGGGGCTTTTTCTAGAAGTGTAATTGCTCTCAGCCACTCAAGCCGTGACGTTGTCTGCCCTGTAGAGGTTGCCTCACAGTTAGAGTATTCACAGAAAGGTTCTCCACATGCCACAGTTTATTTTTACTCCTTTCAAGAGGTGAATTTGAACCCCTGAGCATTTTCCCCAGGGCATAATCTTAAATATTGTTGACTCGCTCCATACCCCAGCCCCCTGAAAGACTTTGATTCTTTCGAATCTTTTTAAACCTCAGTTTAACAAAATCCTGAATTATGCTCCTGAACTTGAGGCCTGAGATTATGATTGTAGGCATAGTTTCTTGTGAATTCTAGATATGTTCAATCATGCAGGTTTCTTTCTTTTGCTTTTAAACGCAGCTCAAGAGAACAATAGTGTTAGACTAAATAAGATAATAACCTTTATTTAATGTCACTTTGTGTACTCTTGAGGCTTCCCTAGAGGCTCAGATGGTAAAGAATCTGCCCACAGTGTGGGACAGCCATGTTTGATCCCTGGGTCAAGAAGATCCCCTGGAGGAGGAAATGGCAACCCACTCCAGTATTCTTGCCTGGAGAATCCCATGCACGGAGGAGCCTGGTGGGCTAGAGTCCATGGGGTTTCAAAGAGTGGAACATGGCTGAGCAACTAACACTTTCACTTTCTTTCACTTGTGTAATCTTCAGTCCAGGATAAATGCACGCTTATTTAAGTTGAAATAAGTGCATATGGATTACGGTTAACATGGTTCAGCAAAGCCCAGTGAGCGGGCTGCTGCTAAGTTTTCCTTCCCCAACTATAATTTGTTTGCATATGTAAAATTTAAGCCCGAGGGACTGATAAGCACTTTGAAAGCGCACATTACATTTTGCTTGCTTTTAAAAAGGTGGTTGCTCAGGGCACAAAAGTAAGAGACAGACTTATAAACAGGTCATAGAATAGGACTGACCCACCGCAAAGCGTCGTGTCCTCACTGGACATTTGTCAGATCACAAGTTACAGGTTAATGAAGCGTCAGCCCCATTAGATGTGTGTATCATACTGTGCCTGCTGTGTGCCGAGGCGCAGATGTCCGTTACTAAGTGTGTAAATTCTTTCTCACCATCACGACAACTATTTTAGGGAGGGACACACTATCCTGTTTCATTGGTAAGGAGACTGAGTCTTAGAATGACTCTTGCCTGGGGGTCTTTTAGTAGTCAGATCCGGATTTAAGCCGCACCCACCTCACTCTGTCTAAACCCCATGATGGTTGTTCCTGTTTATACCTTCCTTATGCTCCACCTTATGGATTAGGAAGAAAGATTCCATTCGTTTTGAAAACCTGCCAGCATATGTGAGATGAGGGTCCCCGCAGTTCCATCTGTGGGGGTTTCATAACGCTTTCAGGTCCTCTTCTCTCCCTTTTTCCTTGTTTTCATCCTCTTCCCTCCGCCCCAGCTCGACAGTCAGCGTTGTATCCCATCCAAGACTCGGGTTCGTTCCCTGGGTGAGGTGTTCCTCCCGGGACTGAGTTTGGATCTTCCCTGTGACTTTTCCGTTAGAATGTCTTGAGCCGCTGTGTTTTCCAGTCTGGAATTTGGACGTGGTCTGTTTGACTGCCAGCTGGACAGCGAGCAGCTCGGCGTAGCTGCTGTGGCAGCCCTTTCTGCTTCTCGGGCAGCCCCCTCCCCCGCTGCTTTCCCCTCAGCCACAGAGTGGAGGTTTTGATTTTTCCAGGTGGGGAAAGCCGGGATGGTGGGGGGTGGGGGAGCAAGTAGAAAAATCACAGCCACCGACTCCACCTAAGGTAGTACATACTCTGACTGTGAAGGGGGGGAAAAACGCCCCAAATTCTAGAATACCTGTGATTTCCAGGCTTTTAAAAGCAGGGCTAGTCCCATTGAACTAACACACACAGAAACAGTTTGGACCAAGATTGAAATGGACTACTCTTCTACTTTAAACAGAAACATTTCCAGATTAATCTGTAAGCCCTGCCTCAATTCCTGTGGGATGATTTATGTATTAATACTTCTGTGTTGAAATTGCCTCTTAATATATTCATTTCTACCCCAAGATTATAAACTGCCCCCTACCCTCCCACACACAAACATGAGACAGCTCTTTATTTGGATAATCCCCAGTCCCCAGTCAGATGCTTCACTAACAGAAAAGGTAATTTTGTTGACAAGTAATTCATGACCTGTATCAATGCAGTGCCTTTTTGACCTTGTCTTAGATTCCTGGTTAATCCAGGGCTGATAATTTTTTTAATAAATTTATTTTTTAATTGAAAGATAATTGCTTTACAGAATTTTGTTGTTTTCTGTCAAACATCAGCATGAATCCAGGGCTAATAATAATCACTTAATTCATGATCACTTATTAGTTAATTTAGATAAGAGAACCTGTCTGTTCTCATCTCTGAGCACTGACATGTACACACAGTTACCGTCTAAGCATATGTGTGATGTGCATGCGTGCTCAGTTGTATCCAACTTTTTGCAACTTCATGGGCTGTAGCCCAACAGGTTCTTCTGTCCAAGGAATTCTCCAGGCAAGAATACTGGAGTGGGTTGCCATTCCCTTCTCCACGGGATCTTCCCAACCCAGGGATTGAACCTGCATCTCTTACATCTCCTGCATTGGCAGGCAAATTCTTTACCGCTGCGCCACTAACGAAGCACACTAAGCATAGACTCTAAGAATTAAAAGAGACACTGGCACATCTCGTTCAGCCTCCACTCCCTCTTCTGTGTAGACAGTTTTTTCGAGACCTCTTGCCACAGGCACGCATTCTTTGCTCCAGCCCTTCTCGTGAATGACCCTGATGACTTCAGATGTCTTGTCAGTCTGTGGCCCGGAAGCCCAGTTACAGTGAAGCTCTGGTTTCACTGGGCGAGCCTTCAGCCGTCCTCAGACACATTTTCTTCAAGCTCCTCTGCAGCCTGAATGTATCTCGGGCATTTCCACTCATTGACCTCATTGCCACGTTTACCAGTGTTTCAGTTGGGTTTGTTTAGGAACAGACCCCGCCGTGGAGGTGCAGCGCTGGTGGCCCCCGCTGGCCGTGGCCGGACCGTCCCCATGCTGGACTTGGGTACTGTCTGTTATGCCTGTGCTTTGTCTGTGAATAGGGCCTGAAGCTGTTCGTGTCTTTCGTTTTGCCGTCACCTTGTGCTGTCAACTCCTCTTGAATTTCCTTTCAAGCAAAACCTCCAGGTAGAGTTCTCTTGAACTGCATGCAGCCAGGTTGTCTGCTGTGTCCCTCATCACTTAGTAGCACCTGAAGATTTGATAAACTTCCATATGTTTTCCAAGTCACGCATCATGCCAACTAGAATGGAATCACTTCATCTTTCGAAACTTCCTGAAGGAGGTTGATATCTTTCTTGGTATCACTATGTACCAGTGTTTTAATTTCTGTTGTTACCAGGTCACATGTCCCTTTTGGATACAAAGTTAAGGGAGAGAATGAGTTAAATACTGAGCTAATTTAGGTATACTAAGCCTTTGGAATTCTTTGAGGTACCAGTACAATATTTCTGTCAAGGTCCCCCTCTCTCTGCTTCCCCAGAGTTCATATCCTAGTTGTTGAACTGAAAACAGATTCTAGATTATGTATTTTTCTTCATCACATTATTCATCCAATACCAGATCTATCTAGGACAAGTTAAATAGTTATATTTCAGTTATTGCATAATAAAATCTGTAAGTTTAATACACTGGTATGCTTATTAGTTATGCTTCCTTTTTGTCTTTCATCTTAGTATTTTGATAAAGTAACAAGTTTCCAGAAAGAACTTAAGTCTCAAAACAGAAATTGTCCGCAAACCCTATCACATAGTTTCCTAACGAAGAACTTCAGATTTTGGTAGCAAAAGAAATAAATTCTCTAACTACCAAAAGGAAAAGATGTATGTTTAAATACATAGGTGTTATTACAGTTCTAAATCACTGTTGTTGTTGTTTTTTCTTTTTTGTGCCCATGATTTATATGACAGACTCAGGTTATCCACAGAGAATTGAAAGCAACTAAATTTGTGTCCTTTACAGATTCTTAATTGAAACATGTATATTATGATATGTGAAATAGATCGCCAGTCCAGGTTCGATGCATGAGACAGGGTGCTTGGGGCTGGTGCACTGGGCTGACCCTGAGAGACGGTATGGGGAGGGAGGTGGGAGAGGCGTTCAGGATGGGGAACACCTGTAAACCCATGGCTGATTCATGTGAATGTATGGCAGAACCACTACAATATTGTAAAGTAATTAGCCTCCAATTAAATAAATTAATTTTTTTAAAAAGAAAAAATATAGGAAGGGAAGGAGATTGGGTAGTTGATCGATTTAAAATGCTGATGGATGGAATGAAAAGAAACTGATACTTTTTTTTAAAGCAGTGGTTGAATGAACTTTCTTTTTCAGAATGTGACAGCTTCCTGGATGTTGGACTGGGCCAAGAGTGTGCCTCAAAACCAGGTGTCCTTAAAAGAGAATCTGGGAGCGATTCTGACCTTTTTCACTCGCCCTGTGAAGACGTGGACAGCATTGTCTTCTCCAAGGTACCGTTGGCCTCAGTGTGCGACTCTGGCTAGCCGTCACTCTTACTTGATCTCAGTGACTTGTAAAGGCTCCCTTTTGGAGAATGAAGCTCCAGGTGGCCGGGCCTTGGAAAAAAGCCTTGACTACTTTCTTTTCTATAGAGTCATGGCTGGTTCCATGCAGGTTGTGAAGCTTACATTGAGCCCTAAAGAAGTGGATGTTCCTTTCAAGTGAATTAGAAGTCAGATGACAGTGACTACTTCTCAGGGAGCAGGAAGGACCACAGGACAGACTGTAAGACGTCATGTGTATAAGCTCACCACAGAGTCCTGGCTGGTTAATGTGTTTAGGCCTGAAGCTCACAGTTGAGCTTGGTGAGGTCAGCCCTCCTTATTGCCTGCTTAATTGGAACTTTCTAGACCTCTGCTTGGGAATCCAGCTTTCTCCCTGGTGGAAAGCCAAACCCATCCACATGAGTCACTTCACGTTTTCATAGTATTTGAGGCTCCAAGGCATGCTGTCTTAACTTAGGTTTGTGTCTAGTTGCAGCAAAGTCCGTTTTGTCTCCTGAGAATAGAGGCTTTTCCTGTAGCCAGGTCAGCGCACAGTATTGTTAACCTGCTGCAGGGGGTTGTCTTAACAGAGAGCTGGGGAGGGGCAGACACACAGCAGCCGTGCCGACGCCCTTGTGAGGGTGAGAGAAGCGGCAGGAGGTTGGGTCAGTGGCTCATCAGGTCCCCAAGGCAGGCTGGTGGTGCTGGGTCTAAAGCTACACCAGAGGCCTTCTGGAACTCTCGTCCAGAATGCATTTGAGCCTCTCTGACTGTACCTGCGCTTTCCCTGCCTTTTGCTCAGAGGCTCTCATGTGTCCTCTGGGCCTCCCCTTACCCTTGGCCTCTTTCCACAGGGGGCATTGGAAACACTCAGGGACTTCAGCATTCCTGTCATCATTCCTTGTAGAAGGGGGAAAAGTAAAGTAGAAAAGTCCACTAACTTGGCAGAGCTATCCTTCTCTGAAGTTATTTACAGAGAAGAACATCAATATGATCTCGGTTTTTTTAACCAACAGAATTTAGGTAGTTTCCAGGGTTTTTTTGAGGTTTGCATTGTAAGGACTCCTAAAAGTGTCTGCTTCCCCCCAAGGGGAATACCGTTCTCTAGGTGCCTGTCTCTCAAAAGGCATTGGTGAATACATTAGATATCATCTCTGAGTTCCAGTTTTAGAATGGAATCGTTGGTAATCACTTACACGGGGCCCTGGATATGTGAGGATTTGTTCAACATTTATATACGTGGGACAGTTTTCTCAGTAAAAAAACTTTTTAACCAATTGTAAAGTTTCCTCCGTGAAGAAACACTTGCTTGAAGCTCCTAGGTGCCTGCCAGCTTGCCCTGAATGTTGCCATCTCTAAGCTGAATGATTTTCCTAGCTGAGGAGAATTAGCATTGACTATATGTTACTTAATCATTCCAGCCTGCCAAAACCGTTTAGGTTTTGTTCATAAAAAATGGCCAGCGCTCGATTTTAGGAGTTTTTTCCAGGACGACAGCACAGATAGCATTTTTAAAAGTTGAAGCATATCCCTGACCAAACTTTGGCCAGCATCCCATGCCGGGGTTCCTCAGGAAGTCCAGACATGGTGGAGACGCGCCCTCCTCTTCACGCTCACGAGAATGTCTGGTGGCCGGGGGTGAGGTCGGAGGGTCCTTCCTCTTAGTGTCTCCACCCTGCCACAGCGGTTGGTGACCAGGAAAGGTTTTACAACCACGTTTTCTGTAACATTCACAAAACCAGGGGTTTACATGTGAAAGGAAAAGGAGACAGGCTAGTGTTTCCAAGGTGCTTACTTTAAGTGAGGCACTGAACAGAAGTTTTTTACATAGGTGACCTCATTTCATGCTCCCAGCGGCCCTGCAAGGTGGGTGGTTTTATCCTCATTATACCCCTGAGGAAGCAGAGGCTCTGGTTGGTAAAGAGGTTGACTCAGCATTACTCAGCTAGTAAGTGACAGAACTGAGATGTGTCGCTGGGCCCAACTCTGAAATCCACTTGTTGATTTTGCTCTGTCTCCACGCACCTGCTTTGGTAACCAGTGCCGTATACACAAGCATGGCAGTGGGGGCAGACAGGCCGTCAGCTGCGTCCTTGAGGCCTCCCCTGTGGTCATCTGCACAGCGTTTGCTGTGACGCATCAGACCCTCCCGGAGTCTCTGCAGGCTCCAGCCCTCCCACTCCTCCTCTAAAGACTCATGTGTAGGCAAGCCATTGCACCATCCTTTTCTGTGGACCGTGAGTGTGCATTAGGTCACTTCCTGCAGCCACTTGTGTGACTTTAGCCTCACAGAGGGCTTTTTAACATCAGCCCACAGTGCTTGTCAGAACTTTCCACCTTAACCTCATGTTTCCACTTGGCATGCCAGCCTCCTGGCACATATGACTCTTTGGTGAGTGTTGCGAACTTCATGTTTTTTTCTGATGGATATTTGCGGGTTCCTGAGGTCTTGGCTTTTCCATAGATCAGTAGCATAAAAATTTAATTTTTGCTTTTAAAGTGAGAAGAAATCCTAGGGTTCTTTCTGGCCCTAGCTAAGAAAGAAAATGTGGTTGTAAAATACATGATCTGGGCCACTCTTATCCAAAAGGATAATTGAAGTCCACAGAATTATACTAATAGTTGCTGCCTCTTTTTCCCAAAGGTAAAGCCCTTACACCTTGTTTTTTTGTTTTTTGTTTTCCAAAATCATAAGACACTACCCACAATTGATTAAGAAAAAGCAAAGTGGCTTCGCCAGCATGCTAGCTCTTAAAAGGAAATCCTTTATTTCATATGCTGTCAGAGCTGTCAAGCACTTAAACATCAAGCCAAAAATTTACCTTATATTTTTTAAACTTTCAGATAAAAGTAAATATATTTACAGAATCCAGAGTAGAAAACCTGTAAACTCTTAAGGCACAAGTGTTGACATGATTATAGTTTCAGAACTGTGAAGTGGGGCTGGTGCTTGCCCTCAGTATAGCGCATAAATGGGTTAAGGGATGGGCACATACTAGGCATTTAATATATGCTTTTATTTTTAAGGCACATGCCAAGTGCTTGAGTATACTATAACAGATAATTTATAAGTATTTGAATAAAAGAATGAAAATTAAAGAACTAGGATTTTGGTAGTGTTAAGGGTGATCCTTCAGGTGTAGTAATAAGATACAAAGTGCATAGCTATTTCTAGATTTCTATATATACAAGTGTGTATAGTGTTTATACCTCTCCATATACATATCTGTATCATACCTGCATGCTGTGATTCTGGTTAAAAAAGCCAATCAGGCATTTTTTCCCCCCCAGTACTCTATTTTTAAAATTTTGAAACAGAAAAGTAGGAAGAATTCTGCGGTGAATACACACCACCTAGATTCTACAATTAACCTTTTATTATTTGCTTCATAATTGTGCATCTGCCCCTCATTCTTTCCATTAGGTCATCTAATTTCTTTAATACACTTCAAAGTTATAGATATCAATACACTCCACTTCTCAATACTTAGAATTCAGTATTTGTTTATAAGATTTTTTTTAATAATATTTACATAAAATGAAGTACACGGTCCCGAGGGTACCATTCGGTGACTTTGCTTCCAACTTTATTGAGTTATAATTGACAAATAAAAATCATGTATTTTAGGTGTATGAATCCTAGCTGAACCTAGAATCACCTGGAGAGCTTGGAAAGGGAAATAGATGAAGAAAAAAAGAGTCTGTCCCTCAGAAACTTGAGTTTATTATGTAACCTCACTAAACTTCAGGTTTCTCATCAGATGCACATAAGAATAGCTACTAAATCAAACAGTTGTGAGGATTAAAAGAAATCATACATCTAAATCTCTTAGTAAAAGCCTCACAGTGGTGAGTATCTAGTACATAATTGCTGTTCAAATTTATGTAATAGTTATACTGCACATGTATTTTAAGGAGAAGGCAATGGCACCCCACTCCAGTACTCTTGCCTGGAAAATCCCATGGATGGAGGAGCCTGGTAGGCTGCAGTCCATGGGGTTGCGAAGAGTCGGACTCGACTGAGCGACTTCACTTTCACTTTTCACTTTCATGCACTGGAGAAGAAAATGGCAACCCACTCCAGTGTTCTTGCCTGGAGAATCCCAGGGACGGGGGAGCCTGGTGGGCTGCCGTCTGTGGGGTCGCACAGAGTCGGACACGACTGACATGACTTAGCATCAGCAGCACATGTATTTAAGAAATAGATTCTCTCAAGCTTTTTATAAACATCATTTATTTTAGACTTCTGTGTTAACTTTTATTTATGTAATTATTATGTAATTTCATTTTCCCTAATTTATTTGGCCTTAGATTAAGCAAACCCTAAGTGTGCTTGGGTCAGTCTGTCAGCTCAGCCCTGCCCTTGAAGCCGGAAGGCCAGTGTTGGAAAGAGCCACTGCCCTGACCCCTTTCTGTGCCCGGAGGGCATTCTCTCCAACACCTAGTGGGTTTTTCTAGCCTGATCACCACTTGCAGATATTCATAATTTTATTAACCCCAACGAAAGAGAAGCTTATGGTAGAGGGGAGAGTTTTTGTGTGTGTTCCATCCTGCTTTATGCAGGAGGAAAAGCAGTTATGAAAAGAGAGGACGAATTCATTTGTCAGCCTCAGGTACAGACATAGTCTTTGTTTCCCCAGTAAGCTTGCTTTCTTGCACGCGTGTGTGTTAGTCTCTCAGTCGTGTCTGACTCTGTGTGGCCCCATGGACTGGATCCCACCCGTCGGCTCTGTCCATGGGATTCTGCAGGCAAGAATACTGGAGTAGGTGGCCGTGCCCATACATGACTCCATCCACCCCTTCCTTCCTGTGTCTACACTTTAGCGTCTCATCTGCTTCTCTGCCCTAACCCAGTCTTAATACTCATCTCAGTTGTTTTCGGCCATTTGCTTCTAAGAATGAAAAAATATTTAATATATATACATGTATTTTCATTCTTATTTATTCACTGTGCTGCTAAGTTGCTTCAGTCGTGTTCGACTCTGTGTGACCCCATAGGTGGCAGCCCACCAGGCTCCCCCATTCCTGGGATTTTCCAGGCAAGAACACTGGAGTGGGTTACCATTTCCTTCTCCAATGCATGAAAATGAAAAGTGAAAGTGAAGTCACTCAGTCGTGTCCGACTCTTCGCAACCCCATGGACTGCAGCCTACCAGGCTCCTCCGTCCATGGGATTCTCCAGGCAAAAGTACTGGAGTGGGGTGCCATTGCCTTCTCTGATATATTCACTGTATTTATATGTAAATATTTATGTATTCAAATGTAATATTTATTCCATATAAATATGTGTTTATATATATGTGGGATTTGGGATACTAGTCCTGATTTATCCCTCCTGAAACTCTCGGGAGGAATGGTGCCATGGGTCAATTTAACTGGTACATTTGATTGACATGGATTCAAAACTAAGTTTTAAAATATTTGTTAGTTAAACTGATTCCATGGCACCATTCCTCCAGGCCATCAGGAATAATTTTCTGAGTCTTGAAAGTCATTAATTAGCAGATGTTCTAAGAGAAAAGACCTATCTGAAGAAAGACAGACCAGCTCAAAAACTCTTAGAAGGGCTTAAATACTAAGCATGAAACATTCTGTTTTGTGTTAGAAACCATTCCCCCTTCTAATTTATAGAAATAGAAAAATAGCATTCCCTAAGATCTGGTACCTTTTTGAGGAGGGAGAAGAATGGTGTAAGTCGTGCCTCTCCCATCTGCTTTCTGGCAGCTTTCTCTGAACTCTTGAGCACTACAGATTCAGAGACTGGAAAGGGAACATTGCAAAAAAAACCCTGAAAAGTTTAAAAAAACCCTGTTTTTCTCTTTTCCTCCATTATCCATGATTGAAATAGGTAATGTTTGTCAACAGACATTATATTAATTTGTAACTTCTTTAGATCTAAGGATTTTCACGTGACTCGTCCCTAGACACATACCTGGCTGTAGAAAGACCATGGCCGTATTCCAGGTTTGATTTCTCATTACACCACTGACTGCTTTCTAGTCTGCAAAGGTAGTGTAAGGATGTGATGAAGTTGGGAAACTCGTGAGAACACTAAAACAAAAAAAACCTGGAAAAGAGTATTATAGCCTTCTTTAGATTCAATCTAAAGTTAAAACCATTTGCCTCAAATACTTACTAAATGAGCTCTCTCTTAACTTCTGAATTTGTCCTATTTTTCCATTTTCATGGTGCAACTACCGGCTCATAAAAATACTTGAGTGTAAGAACATTATACTGTCTGAACCTCATTCTTAAATCAGAATCAGGAATGCAAAACTAAAGAAATCATGCAGTTACTATGAAAAAAAAAAAAAAAAACACAACTCCCTGTCTTTTAGTTTGTGGTTTTTGTTTTTTAAAAAGTTAAGATCGGAGTTAAAAGCACACGCTGGGAATAAGACCATGTTGACGATATATGCTAGGCAGGTTTCTCCTTTTTAGAAAGAAGTACCTGCTCTCCCATCTGCAAGTCATTTCCACACTGGGAAGAGCTAACTTGTAAGAAGAATGTGCGATACATGGATAAATGGAAACTTTCACTTCTTTTGAAGCCTTGCTTGTGTATCTTTACCAGATTTGTCACACATTTTTCTTTTCTGTTGCCCATTCTGTTTGTCCCTCGATATTGCTTTGAGAATTAGACATTTAGGCAGCTTTAGTTTCTAGGGCCGCTGTAACCAGTTACCACACATCTGGTGGCTTGAAACAATATAAACCTGTTCTTCCATAGTTCTGGAGGCAGGGGTTCCTAAAAGCCATGTATCCAAGGGGCTGCGCTCTCTTCTTACGAGGATACTACTCCTTTGGGATTCAGGAAATATTCTCATGTGAAGTATGACCTCATCTTAACGAACAACATTTGCAAAGACCCATCCAAATAAGGTCACATTCTGAGAAGGATGTGAATTTGAGGAGGACACTGTTCAACCCAGTCCAGTGAAAAAGCTAAGACATCCTAAAAGTGTCTTCTGGAGTTGCTATTCACGACCATTTATATTCTTCCTCTCGATGGAGAGTGGCCCCAGGAATAGAACACGTAGAATGCCCAGATCACTCCTCACTAACTTGAAAGGAGTCATTGACAATTTTAAACCAAAACTTACCCTATTTTAGAATCGACTCAGTATAGCTTTATTTTACTATAAAATAAAAATATATGGCCCAGTGTGGCCCAGTAAAAGGAACACTGAGGACTTCTGATGCAGACTTTGAGATCTTATTTCTTACAGGGTCTTTTTGTTTTTTAAGTGATGAAGATAGTAATAGAACAGGGCGTTTTAAACGTTGAAATCAGCTTGCGTTCAGGTCGTGCCTCTGCTGTACTTGGGGGAGCCCAGGAAACGGTCTGGGCCTCCGAGTCCTGACTCTCCAGCCCCTCTCATCTCCCTCAGTCTCATCCCTCACTGATTGTTTAAAGAGCAGTTAAGCGGGGAAGCTGGATTCTAGAGAGTAGAAAGAAAGACCTCACATGAGCTGGTGAGATTCAGCCCCAAGGATGTAAAGACTGCTTTGAGAAGGTAGAGTGCTTTTGAAGTGTTTTGTTAAGACTTGAAAGAGGCAGCCTCTTTAGGAGTTATTTTCTGTTTCAAGACTAAAAGGGCTCATGAGTTTCTATAATTTTTAAAATCTGTTTTGAAGAACTGTAAGTTTCTTTACTCCTAAATTAGGGAAATACTGTGAAGAAGCGGACGGGGGGATCACAATGTCTGCTTCCGTTTCCTGCTCCTTGTCCCGTGAGAATGAACGCATAAGAAAGATGCGAAGACAGTACAGTGCCCCCTGTGTGGCTGAGAGGGTGAGCGTGCATCTTTTAGACACTTTACTTGTCTTCTGTTTTTTGGATGCCACAACGCTCATCTTTCCCTCACCCATCACATGGTGTGTTCTGGTGCTTTTCAGCAGGTAGAGCTTGTCAGACTGCTGGATCAGAATGATACAGTTCCTGGTAGGCTCTAGAAGTTGGCCGGGGAAAGAGCACCATCACTTTATCAACGACTGCAGAGAACTGATTGTTTTAGGTACACTTTGGCTTGATAAAACTCAGCCAGTACTCAGTTGAAGGAAAAAAGGGGGGATAAATTTCTTGCATTTAGGTGTTTGTGGCCCAGAATTTGGACATTTGTGGCAGACTTTAGGTGGGATCATAAGCTGTTCTGCATTTTTGAAAATGCCACTGAAAATAGACTTGCTTTTTGAATATAAACTTCAGTATATCACTGTTGTAGCCAGGCACACTATCTTGTTTTTAGTTAGCTTATCTTCTGCCATCTCCATTCTACTCGTGAGCTCATTCAACTGTTTTTATTCTGATTATTGTATTGTTCAGGTGTCATAATTGCTGGTGGATTCTTTCTTATAACATATTTCTTCAGTGAAATCTTTTTTTTTCCAAAAGAATTTATAATTGCTAGTGCAAGTAGTTTCATGATGACTAAAAATATTTGTTGATAATCCCAACATGGAGAAGGAAATGGCAACCCACTTTAGTATTCTTGCCTGGAAAATTCCATGAACAGAGGAGCCTGGTGGGCTACAGTCCATGGGGTCACAAGAGTCAGACATGACTTACTGTCTAAACCACCACCACCAATCCCAACATATAAAGTATTTTCTGTTGACATAATATGATTGCCTTTCTGATCCAATCTGTGTTTTCTTGGTTGTTGATATGAATTAGTCTTGATTGTATGCTGGACGTGTTTGCTAACAGAAGATTCTGTTGTTTGTTGTTCAGTCACTGAGTTGTGTCCAACTCTTTGAGACCTCATGGACTGCAGCATGCCAGGCTCCCCTGCTCTTCATCACCTCCAGGAGCTGGGTCAAACTCATGTCTATTGAGTTGGTAATGCCATACAAACAAAATTTACAAAATTTTTTGTAAAAATAAATTTAACTTGACATGGTATGAATTTAGAGTTTTCATACATCAGAAACCTCAGAGACATAGGTTCCCTTCATTTCAGTTGATAGTACGGACTGAAAATAACTGACCGGAATTAGATCTTTTCCTCTGCAAGAAAGGGAAGACAATACATTTCCCATTTTGCACCTCTAGTGAAAGGGTAGAAAGAGTCTGGACCTGGACCGTACCTTTACTGGAGGCTGTTTGAGTCCATCTGTGATTGTGCTTTAAGAAAGAAAGCTGTTTGGCGCCAGCTGTCATGTTGCCTGTCCTCCCCCCCGTAAAGGCGCTGACTCAGTGGACAGTAGCCAAGGCCTCTTGGTCCTGCCGTTTCCAACCATACGTGCTTTCTCTCCACTGCAGCCCGAGGAGGAGCAGTTGGCCTGCGATATCACTGGATCCAGTTCCTCCGCCGATGACACGGCGTCCCTGGACCGACATTCGTCTCACGGCAGCGATGTGTCCCTCCCCCAGATTTCCAGTGTGAACAGGTCCAGAGACCGGCAGTATCTCAACGGCTTCAACAGCCATGGGGTGGGAGCTGAGGGTCGAGAGAGCGAGAGCGAGCCCACTGGCTCGGGTGAGATGGAGGAGGAGGAGATGGACAGCATCACCGAGGTGCCCACGAGCTGCTCTGTCCTGCGGACCTCCATGCGCTCTCTGTCCCCTTTCCGGAGGCACAGCTGGGGTCCCGGGAAGAACGCAGCCAGCGACGCAGAAATGAACCACCGGAGGTGAGGCGGCAGGCCGTTTGTCTCGTCTCAGTGTCTGCTTGCTTTCAATTTGGTGTTAACCGTTAGGGAAAGTTTTCAGGAGATACCATGGTATAGAAGAAAGAACATAGGCTTATCTATAGGAATCAGGAAAATCTGTGTGCCAGCTCCAGCTCTGAAACTTACTAGCTGGATAACCTTGGGCAAGTTACCTGACCCTTCTGAGCTTTAATGGTCTCATCTGTAGAACGCCTGCCTTTCAGAGTATTTGTAAGAGTAAAGATTACAATGAAATATGTAAGTCACATAGTGAGTTAAACACTGGTGTAACGTCTCTTTAGGCCAGATTTGTTCATAAAATTGAGAGGTTAGAAAATTTGAAGGGAATAATTTCATGTCAATTTTCAATTAAGAAATAAACTTCAAATCTTATAGTCTCAACACAAGTTTTTTCACAGTGCTTCATAGGATTTGCCATCTGTTTCTAGTGTAGAAAGTTTTGATAAAGTCTAAATTACCAGTACTTAACTGTTAAAGAGATCATAATTATTATTAAATTGTTACTGTTATTCCACATGTCATTCAGCCTGGGGGTCTCTTCTGGCACTCGGTGTCATCCTTTCGGTTTGCCAAGCAGGCTATGTGAAAATGTGGATTTGGTTTCTAGCCACTGGCTGCCTAGATGAGCTTAAGTTTGAAGTTTGAAGAACAGGTGCCATGATGCCTACTCTATGTGTAAAAGTGTGCCTACTCCAAGGCTACCTTCTAAATGAGGACCAACAGCCGGGGGAGGAGGCTGGCAGTTGTGAAACAGCTGAGATAAACAGCTCACCTGGAGCGGTTACTGGCTGGTTTGCTTTTTAAAAATTCCTTGACCTCCTAATATTTCGGCTCAGATTTCATAGCTGTAAGTACATATAATCTGATTACATTCATCAATATTTTTTTATTCGGCCAACATGTATTAAGCACAGCAGGCATTCCTAGGTTCTGGAGGCCCCAAGGTGAATGAAGACCTATCTTCATATAGTACCTTACACCCTCCTGATTTGCTACCCTTTTCAGATTCTTTTAATAACACATTGTCTCATGTAATTTTCCCATCCTCTTCATGAGTCAGGTGGGATTATCCCCATTTTTGCAGGTGAGACTGTGTAGGTAGTTTAAACCATTTACCCAATGTCAGTGGAATCCAGGTTTCCATTCTCCTGGTCAGGCAGTCTTTCTACAACTCCATTTTATTCTGGGGTACAGTTCAGGATGCAAACCTTACAGCTTTCTTCAAGCTGTAATTTTTTCTTTTTCTTTTAAGCATTCATATGGGAAAATAAGGATGGGGAAATGATCCCTACAGGCAGAATTCCCTTCCTGAGGCAAGGGAATCTGCTTGACGGGATACACGTGTCCCAGATGACAACAGCATTGAGAAAGGAGGATTCCTTTTATATGGGATCTGTTTTCCTTTATAAACCACACTGGATCTCTCTGCCATGACTTTAATTTCCAAGCTAGATGTGACAGTATGCATCATGTTGCTCCAGTGAGGAAATTGAAGCTCAGAGTAAAAGATTTGCCCAAGATTACAAGGTGATTTTAGGATAGAGCTACAATTAGAACCCTATTACCTAAATTGCTTGTATTTTCAGCCTATATAATATCATGGACTCTCCTATTTGCAGTTATCATTCAGAATTGCCTGGTACCACTGTCCTAGTACCTCTGGAGATAATGGAATGAGAGTTAGGGGTCATTTTCATCAGTTTAACTAATTTTTACAGTATTAACCTGCATAGAGAATTACCTGAATTTTAAAGTTTTAAGAAAATCCTGTTAAAGTTATGCTTGGATGACCTTTAGAAAAAGTCCTTTTGCTTTTATAATTTAATAAACCTCATTCCTGGTCACCTGATTGTTCCCTCCATGCTCCAAGGAGTTAAAGTAGCCCTTCTCAGAGATTATCAGGCCTTTTTGGTGATGATGTTTTCTTTATTCCACATTCTTTGATCCCCTTACTCCCAAACCATTTCTCTTTGGTGATTGTCTCTTCCTAGTGTGATGTTTGTGTGTTTCACGCATTTGTATCCATTTTGTTTGACCTGGACACTGACCTCTTCCACCATTCATTTTCAGTTCAATGCGAGTTCTTGGGGATGTTGTCAGGAGGCCTCCCATTCATAGGAGAAGGTACAGAGCTCACTAACTTGATGGACTAACTGTTTGCCTCTGAGCTTATTTTACTAACAAGCATCTCATTCTGCTTCAACCACGATTTAACAGTCTAATTTTAAATAAGTCCTGTCTGCTTCAGACAAATAAAATACAGGTACTTATTAATTGCTAATGTCCATCCTGTATGAAACGGTTTCTCGAATTTGGAGTTTTTTCCTGTTCTACTTTTATTAAAAAAAAAAAAAAAAGTTAAAAAAATATTTTTTCCATCTTGTTTTTTTTGGTGTTCAGATCACTTTGATAATAGTGTCTCCCCAACTTTACCTAAGGAGGAGTCTAAGAAGTGTCTGTTGTACATAGGTAATGGACCCCGAGGAGTACTTATTCTTTCTTTCCCAAGAAAAGGGGGAACTGAAAATAGACGTGTGCTCATGTATCAAGCCCTAAACTATTTTCAGCGCATTCTTTAAGAACGTGATGAACACCTTTCTTCCTCAGCCACTTGGGAGTCTGCTGTTCACTGTTAATGTGGTCCTGATTTCTCAGGGCTCCTCTCAGTCTTTCAATCCCATACTGGTTTTTGGTCACATAAAATTTTGAAGCTAAAAATTACAGTGATTTATCAGCTGAAAAGTCACTTTTAGTCGAAAAGTACTGATTTACTTTAATTTTTTCAAATGCTGAGTTTTTATCAGTACATTTCCTGTACAGGAGTCATTTGTGACTTTTCCAATTTTTGGAAAAAAATTTAGAAATCTGAAAACGATGGTTTGATTATGGTTAGTGTCTCATATTAGGAGGTACTTGTAAAGAGAGATTTTAAATTATTAGCTGAGGCTGTCTTTTTAGGAAGTGGGCGGATAATGATTTTTGTTGCCTACCTGGTCTTTTTAAGTGGGTGTTTCCTTTAGTTTCAGATTTTAGACACACAGTTGAGCTCAAGCACAGTGTAGTCACGAATCTCAGATAATCATAAGCCTGGTTACATTTGTCTCCAGGAGAACAAGTTATTAAAGGCCTTTTTCAGTAGAAGTATCTAAAACCTTTAGAGATTTATTTGGCTGACTCTTCTTTAAACTCGTCAATATGGACTTATTAAAAACATGCCCTGGATAACCCTGGAAGATGACCCGTTGCTGGATGCAGCCCAAGTTACCATGGACTCACAGCTGGCATAGCCACTTCAGTGACAGTTTCATCTTTTGTCATGTTTCTGTATGAAGAACAGGAGTTACGATTTTAAGTTTTGTGTTAAGCCTTAGCCACTAAAATGGGAAAATCTCAGCAAGTATTAAAAGGTAGGGCATCAGGATACTTTTTTTAATCTGGAACTATCTAAATCTCAAAGCTAAAGAACCGTGAAATGTTACTCCCCCAGCTGAGGAATTGAAATTAGGACACTCTGAAAAATACTCTTACTGTTGTGAAAGGAGTTTCTGTGACCCTAGGGCTATCTGCAGCTTCCTCCCTGGATCCTTAGGTTTTTCTGACGCTCCTTCTGTCTCCCTATTGTTCATCCTCTCTATCCTAAATTTCATCCCAGTCTCTCACATCATTATCATTTTCTGAGAGTAAAGGGATGTTTAAAATCCATAGAAACACATTGTTTAATTTTTAATGAATGATAAATTGGCATGTATATTCACTTTCTAATTTTTTACGTGTTCTGTTTTTAGTAAATTGGCCATGTAGACATAATATGCCTTTTTAGTAACAGCTTAGAGGTATAAAATTAAGTTAATACTTTACAAAGAATAGACTTGTGAATCTCATGTGTGTTTGTAAACTGTATCAGGGCTTGCTTCCCTAAGTCAGTCTGGTCTTGCTTAGCAGACTTGTAGAGACATGTCTCAGCTGTGTACTTCCACTCTCTGCTTTTGTACTTGTGAGCTTTATACTATTAATATAATCTGATTTTAAATGTTTTACCTTTTAATTTATTTTAATGGTATTATTTTAAAGATTTACTTTTAGAAGATCCATAGGGTTAGCTCATATTTATTCTTCCGTCATTTTCCTTTTTTTTTTTTTTTGGTCTATCAAAACCTTCCACTTGTCAGCACAAAGTTATCAGCTGTATGTATTCAAGACAAGGTGGTTTTTGTTTTCTGGGTTTTTTGTTTGTTTGTGTTTTTTTTTTAGCTTTCTTTTTGTTTGTTGTTTGGTTTTTTTAGTGTCTGCAGGTCTTCCCATTGAAGGTTCAGGGAGCAGATTAGTTTTATTGTTATCTCCCTGCCGAAAACAAAAGCATGTCACTTAGAACTTTAAGGCCGAAATAGTAGCAGTGTATTTTTTTTTTTTAATGATAGCTTTTATTAATCAAAAATCCTGACCTATGGATGCAGCTCCTTTTACAGAGTACCTGATACTCTGAGTTGGTTATTTTTTGTCTGCTTATGTTCCCTTATCATTTCCAACCCCAGATTTTCTGTTCCTACTGCATGAGAATAAATATAAGTGCTAAGATAGTCAAGGAAATAGATGACCAAATGGATTTTTTTTTTAATCTTGTGGGAAAATAGATACATACCTAAAATTATGGGACCCTTTGGTCAATACTATAAAATTCCCTTTCATGGAAAGTCATCCCTTCATTATCATTAAAATACAGGGAAATAGGACCATTGTTATATGCTTTATCTTTAGCATCCAAGCCTGGTGAATAGGGTTTGAAGGTGGATGATGATGTTGGATATCATTATGAAAGATACATGAATTTTCTGGCTTAGATTCATCCTTAATGGAAACACGGGAGAAAAAAAAACCTGACTCAGTGAGCCTGCCCCAGTGCAATCTGTCATCATTCCTTTTAATGAAGGATTAGAGATGCTGTGGTCAGGAGATGATCAAGTGGATTTTGTTGTTGTTGTTGTTATATGCTTTATCTTTAGCATCCAAGCCTAAATGGGTGGAGGAGTGGTGGGCCGTATAGAGAGAGTGTCCCCAGTAGTGGGGTTGAAACACTGCTGTGAGCATGCCCAGCCAGGACGCCACAGGGAGTGTGGGTACTCTGTTCAGGATTTGCTAGTAGGAATTCTGGGGTTTCCAACACTGAACTTATTAACCTGTAAAGAGTTCACGTAGTCATTTTTAACACATTATGTAGATGGACATCAATAGAAGAACTGTGTTTTTTGTTCTAGCCATTTTCTAAATTCTAAATCAGTGTTACATTCCTAATTTTTTTGATGATCAGAAAATCCATCTGTCTCTAACTGTGTCCCTTCTTTTTAAACCCAATAATCCCATCCCTGTTTCCTCTTCCATTTCTGTTTCTGCCTTTGATGTCATCCCCAGTATGAGCTGGTGTCCCTCTGGTGTGCAATACTCTGCTGCCCTGAGTGCTGATTTTAATTACAGAAGGTATGGTATTGTTGCGTGTCCAGCCACCAAAGGGGAATCGTAGAACACAGCACTCGAGCTTCCGGCTTTGGACTGGCTGTGTGGCTGGAATGCATGTGGCGGCCTGCTTTCTTTGTGAGCGCGGTGTTGTGTTGCCTCTGCTGTGGGCATCCTGTCCAGTCCAAGGGGTGCAGCCTCGGAGCTGGATGGTGTTCCCCGATGCATTCTGCTTGTCTCAAGTGGCAATAGATTCGGGTGTTTTCTGCACAGGCTTGTCTCCATGCTGTGGTAGACCACTTCTGTCTTTGTTTTCATCCATCCCAATTCCCAGCTCCTAGGAATTAGCACATCTGAGGAAAACAATAACAGAAACAAGGCAGCTACTAAGATGCATTCATTTCTTAATTACGCTTCCAAATCCAGTCATCTCTTTAGATTCTAAGCTCACAGATTGCTCATCATTACATATTCTTCTCTCAACTAAGCAGCCAGATTTAATCACTTACAGGATTAAATGTTGTGGTATAACCTTAGGATCTGGCTTTCTCAGGCTTTAGAAATAATTCGTAACAGAAAACTAAATTTCTTCTTCAATTAGTCTGTCTTCTTACCCTTGCTGTTGAAAATGAGTTTTACAGAGACATTTACTTGGAGTTAGTCATGATTTCTATTGTCATATTGAAATCAGAATAAAATCCATTGTTTAATTTATAGAGGCATATGGTTTCAGTTCATAATAAGTGATTCATAGGAAAAAGGGCAAATAGAAACCCTTCTAGACGGCATACAGCAGTTCACTTTGAGCAGAGGTAACGAAAGAGCTTCATTATGCCTTCAAACACAACTCCACATGCTTGTAACTGAGGGCATGGTGCTCTCCCCCTGCATTCTGAGATCCAGTGGGAACACACATGATTTATTCTGGCTAGCATCCCCAAGGGTGAAAGCTGGCCAACCTTTCTCCATAGCCTCCTCCTCACAAAAAATGCTTTTCACTCTGCAAACCACAGTCTTCATTCCAAGGATCCCATTTTCCATATCAAACCTTAAGTTTGCCTTTTTCCCCCACCTTGTCACTATCAAGGAAAAAGATATTAAACCTCTCTTAGACACAGTACCTTTTCAACTTTTGCCCTTTATGGTGGTGTCCCATGTGCCTGTCTGCAACTAACGATTCTCAGGAAACCTGCCAGAGCGGTGCTTGTTGGGGCAGGTGTGCACAGATGGTAATGCGCCTGTGTAATGCGGGATTTCTGGGGTGGACGCATGCCTCTGAAGCTATAAAGGTCACCTAGACTGTCGTGGAAGGTGAAGTTACAAATGTTACCTGGATTGTAGTCGAATGTGAAGTTACAAAGGTCCACTTGACGGCTGCAAAGGCAAGTCTGGATCTTCCCTATTTTCCTCCAGAAAGTCACTTAATGTTCATATTTTCTCTGTGCCATTTAATTATTTGGCGTTGGCAGGCTTCAGAGTCTGGCAAAAATTGATCACATCAGATCAAGGGTAAAAAAAAAAAACACATAAATAAAAGATGTATAGATAATACGGTTTATCCATATGGTATATTGAAAAATGTCTGAGAAGATGACTTGAAGTACTTCAACATTTGAGTAAATTGAATGAGGGTTTTTTAAACAAACAAACAAACCAAGTGCAGTATATTTCTCAGCCAACCAGTATTTAGGGGGAAGGGCAGGGGGCACCCATTTGGCCAGGCCTTGCAGACAGCTTTGCCGGGTGACAGAAAGTTATAAGCAAGGGAGACGCAAATGCAGGGGCTTTGTATCCTCCTTGCTTTCTGAGTCTCAGAACGAATTAACTCTTGTGTCTTGTGTTCAGTTTCAGTCTAGAAGGCTTGACAGGAGGAGCTGGTATTGGAAACAAGCCGTCCTCATCTCTAGAAGGAAACTCATCAAACACCAGAGAACTCAGGCACCCTTTCAGTGGCCAGGAAAGGGGTGACTCTCTGGTGTCGCTTTCAGAAGAGGATCTTGAATCAGGCCAGAGGGAACATAGAATGTTTAATCAGCAGGTAAGGCTGAAAGAGGTGTATGTTGCTAATTTGGGGGGAAAAGATTGGTTTCGTTTCCCTAAATACATCCTCATGTTAGGAACAAAGAAGCCAAGACTTATGTTCACATAAGGTTAGTAGCTATAATTACACATATACTCAGTGTTGCAAACAGCAGTTTTTAGCACTTAATGCTACTTGACAGTGAAAGTCGCTCAGTCATGTCTGACTCTTTGCGATCCCGTGGACTATACAGTCCATGGAATTCTGCAGGCTAGAATGCTGGAGTGGGTAGCCTTTCCCTTCTCCAGGGGATCTTCCCAACCCAGGGATCAAACCCAGATCTCCTGCGTGGCAGGTGGATTCTTCACCAGCTGAACCACAAGGGAAGCCCAAGAATACTGGAGTGGGTAGCCTATCCCTTCCTCCAGCACATCTTTCCGACTGAGGAATTGAACTGGGGTCTCCTCCATTGCAGGCAGATTCTTTACCAACTGAGCTATCAGGGAAGCCCAATGCTAATTAAAGAATACCATTAATCTGCATAGATTTAAATATTTCAGCAAAGCAAACTTTTAAAATTAAGAAGATATTAATTTTAAAACTAACACCTGGATGTACTTCTGAGAGTATTTGGGATACACTTTCAAGTGAAATTTTTTCTAATTAAACAAAAAAGTTAAAACGCCAGTGTCTGAGTAGGTAGCTTTCCTTTTAGGTAGAAGTGTAAGGCATCTTTTCAAACTAAACAAACAAAAATTTAAACAACCTGTTCTTCGAATCAGTGACTAAGGTTTTGTGTAGAAATCTAGTTTTTTTACTACATCCTGCTACATAGCAATGAAGTGACCAAATATTTTACATCTAGCACTAGGCGATTTGGTGATAAATGTATCACTTAAGACCCAAAGGAAATGAAATTGAAGGCCTAAAGGAATTTTGCCTTCTTTTGTCCCCTCTTCGTGGCTTCTTGAAAGTTAAGAAAAATAACAAGAATATGGAGAATATAGGTATTGAAGTAGATGGTGTCTATTTATTCAACCCAGTGGTAACAGGAAAAGAGGGAAAAATAGGAAACAATAAATTTGGTGACTACAGAGAGCATCTCTGACAAGTATGTCTGAAAACATGTTGCATTTTATGTGTAGAGAGTCCTTTAGAAATCACTTGTAGGACCAGGTAAAATACCAAAACTTGAGTTTACTTAGAGCCAGTAAATCCCCTCAAATTCTGCTTAAGCCTTTGTGTGTGAGCAAGTCGAGCCCATTTAAGTGACTTGCCTGAGGCCCCATAACTGGCTCTTAGCTGAACAGTATTAGACTCAGAATGGCAGGCTTTTAGTCTCCCTGTTACTCTGAAGTAGCTGACATTTGCTGAGGAAATGAGAGACTTCCGTCTTCTTGCTCATGTTTACGTGATACCCTTCTCCTGAGCTGGCGTTCCTGGAGTCGGAGTGATGGCCTCTCCTTCAGTGAGCGGCGTCCGTGTAAGTGGCCTTTCTCAGTCTGTCGAGAGGAAGTGTTGACCTGTAGCCCCTGGTGTGCCCAGCCTGCCCAGGGCTTCTGCCCACCGGCGTCTTCCATCTCGTGTGTGACCTCAGAGTAGGTATTTGAGCCACTTGTATCCCTGATGTGCACAAGTCGCCAGCAGCCAGCTTCCTGCTGAAGTGTTCTGCCTTTCAACTGACGTCATTTTTCAGACCTCACAGTTGTATTTGAAACATAGCAACTGTTTGCCTCAGACTCCATGGTTACCCATGGAACAAGCTCTAAATAATGAGAAGTCTTTGGTGTAACTGAGTCAAGTTCACCCTAGTAACGGATTTTCATTGCTTCCCTTTCAGCACATACAGATTTCAGACTGCTAGGAAGGGAAGGGATGATAATTAAAGTTAGTTAGCAATTAGGATGGCCTCTCTCCAAGCAAAACAAGAGTAGTCCCACCATCACCAGAAACGGGTTTTGTTGCAGGATCTTCTGCAGTGGGTCTGATTACACACTGAAGTGGCTGTGAATTTACTGAGGGATTGCAGTTACCCACTTGTTCGCATATAAGCAGTTTATTCTCAGAAGAGGAAGTGAAAACAGTTTAGGTTTCTATCCAGATGCAGAGCCTACTTTGCTTGTTATCTTAAAACCTTTTCTATTTGTATCTCTGTTTCTAATTTTTTAACATCAGAATGATATTACTGGTATCCTACTATATGTGTACATGATATTTAAATTTTCAAAGGGCAAGCACTACACATAGTCTGATATTTCCAGTGAAGTTATTTTTATCTGATTGTGCATTCAGTAGACGTGTATTAAGTGCTTATGAAGTTTGAGACATCGTTAGATGTCCCTCTTAGAAGGGATACAAAATGACCATAAGCGGTAGATACTCTAACTGTTCCTATTTTACAGATAAGAACATTGAGGCTCAGAAGAGCTGGATTGCTTCTCTGAAGTTGAGCGGCTGTTTTGTGGCCTACAAAGCTTGTGGTCTTTTCCTCTGTACTGCCTTATTTCCTTCTGCTGAGTCGGAATGTCAAGTTTTGTACTAACCTAGAAATATAAGAGCATGAACTGAGAACTGCTTTACCTTTATTTCCTTCACAGACATGTCACAGATCTAAACAACAGGGATTTAATTACTGTACATCAGCCATTTCTTCTCCACTGACAAAATCTGTCTCATTAATGACAATCAGCCATCCTGGGTTGGACAGTGAGTATGCTACTTTTTTCATTAAATATATTCAGAACATTTTCCCTTTCATTTATTTTTTTTTTGCTTTAAGACCCTGTGACATTGCCTTACAGCATTTGCCTGACTCTTCCCCTGAATGAATGACTGATCATTTACAGAAAAGGTGACACAGAATTCAGTTTGAAGACCTTCCTCCTTTTACTACATAAAAATCTCCTTAACACATTAAATTCATTGTATTCTGGGCCTAAACCTGACAGACATTTTTTAAAACTCTATTTTGAAATAATTTCTGGTTTTTAAAATAGTTGCAAAAAACAGCACTAACACTCACCACATAGTCTTCACCTGGAGCTTCCAAAGTGTTATTTTAACACTTGTTTTATCCATCTTGCTCCCTTCCCTGGCTTTATCACTTTCCTTAAAGATTTTTCTGAAGCACAGGAAAGTAAGTTACACATGTAATGCTCTTATGTCAAAGACACTGTCTTGTATTACCATAGTACAGATACCCAAACATTATCCAATACGAGTTCCCTGAGCTTTTCAAAAATGTCAAGCTCATGAAGGACAGAGAGAGACTGAGATATGTTTTTAGTTAAGCAAATGCCAAAAGGACTACAGCCAAAAGTGATTACTGAAACTGTATACAGATTCAAGATCGATGAGCTGTGAGAGTTACGTAGAGACGTCTGGCATCCACAGGCCCAGAGCATTTGCAAGTCAGAGATGCTCAAAAATATACTTGAATTGGATCCAGATGTTTGCCACAGACAGGTGTCTTTGGGAAGCCCCACTTTTTTTTTATTTTCAAAATAGATTTTTTTTTTTTCATGAGTAGTTGCAGTGTTGAATCTTGATACGAAGATTAAAATTCTCATCAGAGAGAGTGTGGTGTATTACATTCTTTGCTGAGAGATCATGCATTCAGGAACCTGAAATAAAGGGTATAAAACCCTCCTGCTGTTTCTTCACCATCTCCTGATATAGAACTCATCTTAAATGGGATGTTCTGTCTCAATTCATGACTTACTAGAGGCCTCTTAATGGGATGTTCTGTCTCAATTCATGACTTAACTAGAGGCCTCATCTTTTTAATGTCCACAATGTCGTTAAGGCATAAATGGATGATTGTATTAACTTCATTCTCATTTTAATATGATTGGTATTTCAAGTATCAACCTGGCCTGTTGGAATAAAGGTGCCTAATAGTGACTTATTTGCGAAGATAATAGATAAAGACTCACAGAGTTGTAACTGAAGTCGTCGTTCCTGTTCTTGTTTGGATCTTGGTTTGGTTTGCTTTTGACTTGGCTTTGGATCAGTGGTTCTGCTGGTATAGAAGGGACATCATTCTAACTGAACAGTTTATAGTGGCTTTGAACTCGGAGTACTAGAAATGGGTAACCCAACAGTCAGTGAGGCCGTTCAGCCCCGTGTCCCTCCTCCCAGGGCCTGGGGGAGGGCCTACGTCTCTATAGCACAGCTACCCAGAACCAACAGAAGGTGGCCAGTGTTCGGTGACACACAAACACTCTTATTTTTCCTCCAGAAAGCAAAATGGTTTTTGACTGTGCTTTCAGTTGCTAGCCAGACACTCTGAATGGTGCGGCTCCCTCTCAGGAAGCACAGTCCTTGAGCGCCAGGAACTCTGGCTCATCTTGCTGTGGGAACCAGGCAGCTGAGCTCCCCGAGGGGGACTGAGCTCTGTGGCCAGAGGCCGTCCCTCCCTGAGGGGTCTGAGCTCCGTGGCCAGTGGCCTTCCCTCCATGAGGGGGACTGAGCTCCGTGGCCAGTGGCCTTCCCTCCCTGAGGGGTCTGAGCTCCGTGGCCAGTGGCTGTCCCTCCCCGAGGGGGACTGAGCTCCGAGCTCCGTGGCTGGTGGCTGTCATGGATAGAGCTTAGAGCAAGAGAGTTCAGCCCTTTCATCAAAGTGGAGGCCACTCATTCTGATTTCTAATGTACATTTCATGTAGATTTGAATGATGAACTGGCCCTAACTACTTCCCTAAGTGAGCACAGGCTATAATTGGAGGGCTTATCCACTCTTAATGACAGTATTTCTCTTAAGTCCCTCCTCATGTACAAATGAATTAATTTCCCAACTTTTTTTTTTTTATTCTGCTCTGGAAACATAATTTTTGGGGGCAGATATTAAAATTCTGGCTGTTAAACAGAAGGCTAATAAAACTTCTTTCTTGCATGCTATGCCTCTAAGCCTCAGGGTAACTTGATGGTTGGTTTCTGCCACACACGCAAATCTTCACTCCAAATCTCTTAAATACCCTGCATGATTCACCTTTGGTCATGGTCTTCCCTGTTGAAAGTATCAGAATTAAAACCTACCCCGTGGTTTTAAAGCCTAAAGTGTGTGGAACACTTCAGGTATTTTAACTAATGCTTTATGGTAAGCATACTTAGTGGCTGTGTGACCTCGAGTCCTTCAGCTGTTCAGCAGGGCTAATAATGGGGTAGGGCTTAAATGTGTATTTATTTTAAATGCGCACTAGTGTGTTTCCTGGCTTGTGGGAAGCATTTGTTGTCACCGTGGAATGAGTGTGTTCATCATCCAGCAGTGTAGGGGTCTGTTTTTCTCTAACCAGGGTCTAAGCAGTGGTGAAGAACTGGAATACGATCTCTCGTTTGTCTTTAACTGGCTGTGTCTTACAAACAAACCTGGTTGTCTCAGTACAATATATTAATACTTCCTAAACTCAGCATTCTCTCACTGCTTCCCAGCTTTTACTTGTGTTCTAGATTCTCCCTTGAAGGAAGTTAGCAACTTTTCCCACAGCCTTTCCCAGCTGCTACCATTTGAGCTTTTCTGCAAACGTCCACTAAACTGTTGCCTGGACTGTCATTGGGTCGCTGGCCAGATTAGAAAAACAGACAGACTTGGCATTATTCCCAAACTGGCAGGGCACTGCCCTCAGAGAAGCTGCTCCAGGAAATGTGTTCGCAGCCTAGGGTTGAGTGTAGACTCCCAGCTTGCCAGGAGACTCTGATGGTTTGTCATTAGAACTTAAGAATAAACTTTATGTTTGCATACACAGAATAAGCCAGTTATTACAGACAATCCCTTCACAAGTCTGTATTTTTAAACTTGTTACTGCTTGCACCCAGAAGATGCTTACAGACAATAAACTGTGAGGTTGACTGGGGTTCGACCCCTGGGTTGGGCAGATCCCTTGGAGGAGGGCGTGGCAGCCCACTCCAGTATTCTTGAGAATCCCATGGACAGAGGAGCCTGGCGGGCTCAGTCCCTCGGGCCGGAAAGTCAGGCTCAACTGAAGCGACTTAGCCTGCACACACGTGCACTGCTAAGCATGTCAGGGGGGAGAATGATACCCATTGGACCGTGAAACCTCCTGGGCTTCTTACAGAGGTTTCATTTTGCCCTTCATTTCACATGGCTTGTTATCACAGAGAACAGTGTCCCCAGGTGTCACTTGCCCTTGGGATCGTTCTCAGACCTTCACGCAGGATGGGTGAATTGGCCAAGTTCCTGGGCATGCTTTGATGGTAGCGCTCACTTGTAATTGACAACGAAAGCTGAGTGGGTCTTAAGACCCAAACTGTTGGCATTTGATGTATAAAACGTACCAGATCTTCAACACGAAGTGACTCACATGACCAAAGATCAGAGTGGGCCTCTGGGCAGCGGTGCCAATGAAGGTATTTTATCTCTGCTTTCTGTGCTTAGTCTCTCTCTCTTAACTGGACAGTGGGAGGAGACTTTATTGGAATACATTTACTTTCTTAGGGTAGTTCTATTTGGAGAAGATAATATTTGACAAATTCATCAGAACAGATATTCGGTCAAGCAAATTGACTTTTTAAAAAATATGTGTTTATGACTGCGTGAGGTCTCAGGCAGCAAGCAGGATATTTCGTTGTGGTGTGTAGGCTTATAAGCTCCTCAGAAGGTGGGATCTTAGCTCCCCGACCAGGGGTCAAACCCATGTCCCTGCATTGCAAAGTGGACTCTTAACCGCTGACCACCAGGGAAATCCCCAGATTGACTTTTAATATTGGCCTTTTGATTAAACTGTGAGGCTGGAATATATTCATGGTCATTAAATTTGAGGGCATTTTAAAACTGAACCCCTGTGTTAGCAGAACATATTCTTTCCATACATGTTGAAGATACTCCTTATTCCTACAAGTAGGTTTTCTTTATGATCCGTGATCGTGTGACAGAAGAAGGGAAACTCTGAGATTTGGGTAATTAAGAGAGGTTATTTTCATTCCTTATATATGCTTCACATTTGGGAACACTGCAGAACACACACTAAAATGGTATCTTGCTTTTGCACTGGACTGCCACTGCTGAAAAAGCCAACGCACGTGAATTTGTGGCGTTCTTCGCACTCTGTTAGGAGCTGTGGCTACACCCCATGGTCTGCCATCGCTCGGCATTTGTCTGGGGTGTGGAGTGTCTTTTGTGCTGGGTAGGTACAGGGTTTTTTCTTTCATTTTATTTAGGATGTTGACCTTACAGAAAGCCTGACAAAAGGAAATTCATTTATTCTTTGTTAAATTAGTCAATGGTTAAGAACCTGTCCTTTGCCAGGCACCAGGCGAGACAGTGAAAGGAGAGGCGTGACCTTCCAGATATGATTTCTTTTCTCCCCACACTTCAGCTCAAGGACATGAGAACAGTTGAGTGTAGCAGATGATGATATATACAGTAGTTGAAAGAAACATTGGGTGCTCAGAAGCCCCAGACTTGAGGGGTCAGAGAAGCCTAACTGGGTACCGTGCTAAGTCGCTTCAGTCATATCCGACTCTCTGCGACCCTTTGGACTGTTGCCCAGCAGGCTCCTCTGTCCATGGCGATTCTCCAGACAAGAATACCGGAGTGGGTTGCCATGCCCTCCTCCAGGGAATCCTCCCAACCCAGGGATCGAACCCAGGTCTCCCGCAGTGCAGGTGGATTCTTTACCGTCTGAGCCACCAGGGAAGCCCTGGGGAGAAGTGATACCAAAGTCAAGACCAAGAGGAAATCACTGGGTTTGTTAGCAGGTGGAAAGCTAGACTGAGGACTCTGGGCTTCTTGTCTGAGGACAAGGGAGTGATTTTTGTTAAATCAACTGATTGATTCTGACACTGCAGAGAAACCTCACTGAAGACCGTGTTGGGAAGGAGAGGCTGGTAGGTGAGTAGAAGGCTCTTGCAGAGTTCTGCTGAGAGCAGATGCTGGTCCAAAGCAGGTGCAAACCAGTGGCAGTAGAGAAGTTGATGTTCAGAGAATTCTAGAAGACAGAAGTAAAAGATCTGAGTGAGAGGCGATAAAAGGATTCAAGGATAGTGTCCAGGTTTCTGTCCTATATGACGAGTTAGATGTTAGATACCACTCACCAAAGGACAGAGTAAACGAGGAGGAACAAGTCTGGAGGAAGGGGCTGAGTTGATGTATGTGCTTGTTGAGTTTGAGCTGCTGTAGGATGTCTGCCCACAGGTAGGCAGTGAGATGAATGAGGCTTGAATTCAAAGGACAGACCAGACTTGAAAATAGAAAGCTGTGAGTCATCACTGCATCACCTGCAGATTGTACTTGAAGAGGCAGCAGTGAATGAGGAGGTTTGGGGTGGGCGGAAAGAGAGCTGATACGGAATCCCGAGGAACACCACCATGCAAGGCATTTCCTTACCTTGAAGGGGAGGGAAGAAAACTCCAGCTGTAAATGATGGCTGTGAAAAGTAGCGCGCTTCCTGTTTTCATAATCTAACGAGTACGTGTCTTTGTTGGGTGCATTTTCTTAAGCCGCATTACATTCTGCATATTGAGAAAGAAAGATGGAAATGTGAATAGATGGTGCCAAGAGGCCTAGACAGCCTCTGCTGGCATCCTTCAGGCCAGTGGCATGGTTCTCGGCACCGTGGTCTTTGTTCTGGTGTGATCCGCAGGCGCTAATGTCTTCTGTTAACCTGTTCCTCAGCCCAGCGGCAGATGCGGCCAGCACGGCGGATCTCGCTCTCCGTCAGCATCTCACCTCTCCTCCTTAAGTCTAAAACTCTCTTTTCTCTTGGCTCTTCTTACTCCAGTGATGAGGAGGAGGAGTTGCATAGTAAGTAAGCAACTTTGGGGTCCAGTGGCTGCTCTCCAGGGCCTGACCAGCGCTGAAAATGCCGTAGGCTTGGTACTAAGAGACTGCGGGGCTTTTATCCTCCTGCATGTCACCACTGCTGAGTCATTCGCCTTCATGCTTTGCTTTGAAAATGAATTTGGATAAACGAATAAAGTTTTTGTCTTGTATACCACCAATGTTGACTGATACAGTGACCCAGTTCCAGGGCCCGAGACATGGTCTCAGAACGGAGATACCTGCAAAGGCATAAGGGGCTCCCACCCCACCTTGTGCCTTTTGTAACGCTGCGTACTAACATCTCAAAACGTTCCATTCAGTCATGTAAATTTCATTGTCATTGTTTCGCCTCTTTTGTCTCATAGGACAGATACCTAGATGTCCATCTGTGACATTTAAAAGTCACTGTCAGGCTTTTTTCTTCTCACCTTTTTTCCCCCATCTTTGTCAGTTTTTTATTTGTTTGTTGGCAGGGCGGGGGCGCTGTTCTGCATGGCTTGTGGGATCTCAGTTCTCCAGCCGGGTACTGAACCCAGGCCACGGCAGCGAAAGCTCCAATCCTAACTTCTAGGCCACCAGGGAACTACCCCAGGCCGTCTCTTTAAGAATATCTTTTCTTTGAGATTAAACCACATGAATTAATTGGTTGGAAGAAGTTCCTTTGAAACTTTTAGTTTTCAATCCTTTCACTACACTGTAGGTTTCATATTATTATATCATTACTTAATAATAACCTAGTTTAGTATTAGTTTTAGTAAACTCAGGAAATGAATCCCGACCCCCATGAAAATTACTCTTTTCAGTTGTACAAGATTTCTAGACGATTCCAGGATTGCTGTTTTTAATGGAGAAAGTACTTGCTATATAAAGCTAAATAACAAATTGTTTTCATTTCATATAAATCGTATTAGTCTCAGGCAATTATAATATAAATATGATTAAGCATCCTAATTCAGCACCATTTGCTGATCCTAAGTTTGAGCAGTATTTATTTAATACTTAAATATTAAGATTTAATAGTTAGCAATATCAACATCAAGGTGGCATTTTTGCATTGTTCTTAAAGGAAAGTGGCTTATGCACAAATGAATATCTTATATGTTCAATACTTTTTCACAAGTAAAATGCCTTTGGTATAGGCACATAAGATTTTCACTCCATACCAGTTGTCATAGGAGGGAAGTTGGAAACTCCATCTACAACTTTTGAGTTTTTACAAATTCTCAAGGCTGTTGAGTATTTGTAATATGCTTGGAAATAGGTTAGCATGACAAATAAAACTAAGTTTCCAATAGTATTTCTTCTACCACTAATATAAAATTATGACCAGTTATTCAGTTAATCAGCACTGGTTACTCAGTTAATCCAACATAATGTCATCATTAAGTATAGAAGCTCAAAGAAACCCTTGAATCAAATAGCCAGCATTCCTCAAAATGTGTTCCTTAAACTCAAAAATACAGTGAGAATTATGGGGTAGAGGGATGGGGTGGGGCGGGGGGAAGGGTTGGTTCTCGACCATATAAATTTAGGAAACTATTTTAAGCAGGTTTCAAAGGCTTATGTGTATCTTGTGAATTTTGAAGGTAGTGTTCAATATGCTGTGATTCCAAAATGTATTAACCAGGTAAACCACAGTGCAAGACAATGTGTGACGTCTCAGGAGACAAGTGTTCCATGGAACACGCTTTTATAAATACTATGTCGGCCTAACAGCTCCAGTCCTGGAATGTCACTGTATTAGGTCTGCAGGTTGTTTCATGCCTTAAAACAAAAAAGCTCTTGTTGAAATATACTCTTTACTTGCAATAGTACTTAGTAGGCTAAATTCAATGACAGATTTCTTCACTTCTGTCTGTAATTATATCATGGAAGTAACGTTGGTTATATCATGTTCTTAGATGCTCTGAAAAATTGACACTTCGGGAAAGTCAGAAGCATTTATTTTAGAAACATTGGTGAATTAATCACTGTTTTCAGAACCATACCTGAGAGGTTATAGTAAATGAATTAAAATGAATTGAAGTATTTTTTAGCAGCAAGAAAGTTGGAAATCCTTATAGGAGTTAGAGATTCTCACAGTATTTGTTGAGTTCTTAGTTTATTTGACAGAAACCTTCTGGGAGCTTAGTCTTGGCCAGGCTCTCTGCTGGTTGGTGTTTTTCTTTATGGGTTTTGTTTTTACTTTGTTCATATTACTAAGGTGGTAACTTACTAGGTAATTGATTACATGTACAGCAGAATCCTGGCAGCCTCAGAGAACTTGATGGTGCTTCTGTCATTCGGAGCTCCTTAAGTATGAAACTTTTAAAGCCCACAATCTAAACCACACTCTTGACTTTGGTTTAGGTAAGTGAAGGCATTCTGAGGTTTAAATGCTGGTGTTTTCACCAGATCACGCAGAACTGGAAGACAGGTCCCAGGTCTTACTCTTCCTCTCTCTCCTGGCTGTTGTTATCGTGCATCATAAATGAAACAGAAGGAGAACCCCAAACAAGTAAAAGGAAAAACTATAAAAGCGATCTTTTGAAGCCTTTGAATTCATTTTTAAGTTTCTATTGCATTATTTACACATGTTGGCTACATGTTAGTAATGACTTCACCTTTGCATTTCTATTCAAAATCTGGAACAATTTGGGAGTTCTTAAGAGTTTCAAATGTTGATAATCTGGTAGTGGAACATTTTTCAAATCTCTATCAAATTGAAGTTTCAGTAACCTCAAGGAAAACAGTGTGTTTTGTCCACATTATAACAGTAGTTACACAGAGCAACCTTTGTCTACCTGGAATCACACAAGAAGGTGTTTCTATACCTGTTCTCCTAAAACTTGGAAACCATTTGTCATTAACCTATCATAGGTAAAATAATGGTATCATTACTTCTGTATTTGTTCTATTTAATGCCCTGTCTTATTTAGCTATTGATGTAATGACTCATTTCAGTTTATGGTCTGATGGTTATGGAAGGAAGAATAATATATCTGCCCTACTCATCTGATCAGTATCAATCTAGAAAGACCCTTAGCATCTGTTTTATCTTCCTTATTTCAGAGATGAAGAAATGAAGTCCAGAGATCTCACCCCAAATTAGTGGCAAACCCTAGACCTTATAAGTTGGGTCTATGCTCTTTTCTGTTGGTTTCCTAATGCTCTAATCCATTTCTAGGAATGCTCAGGAAAATGTCAGGCGTATATTAGCTAGACTGTTAGTATAGATATATATGCACACAAGATTAACAGCATGCAGAAAATGACATGTCATTTCCTGTTGTATATTCCTCCTCTGACAGCATCTCAGAAAGATGGCCTATGGACTCTGATGAACCTTCGTAAGAACAGGAATTAGACATACATTTGAGCATTTTGTTGTTTCATTTTGGGGTTTCTTTGGTTACTTGAATCCTGGATTTAAAAAAATTTTCCCCATGAGAAATTCACTGCCAGTTGCTGCCAATTTCCGGTTCTAATTTGAGGGTTTCATTTTTAATTTTTCCTTCTTCCAAACCCTCAGAAGGAAAAGCACCCCACACTGGCTTTCAGAGGCTGTTTTTGCTTTATCTGTGTCAGTCATAAAAACATTAAACATTTTATCTGTTACCCAGGTAAAATGCTTTTGTTCTAATTTTTTCCTGCTGTTCTTGTTTTCCAGGTACACGGCCCTTCCACAGCACCAGCTCTAATCTGACTGGGAGGTACTATATACGTTTATTTTGCTACTCCTTTTCTCAAGATGAAATAAAGGAAATCTGAAATGTCTTAACACATTTACGCAAAATAAGTTAATTGAACTTACTGGAATTTTACTTCCTTGATTGATAAATTTGGAATATTGGTTTTTAAATTTATGTCCTGGATAGTTTTCTACCTTTATTCGTTGTGGCATCCTATAGATAAGGATGATTGGTTGCACTTATTCACATAAGGATACACTTGTATTAACTTTATGAACTTTGCACTCTTTGCTTACGGGAATCTTTAATTTCTAAGTCCAAGAACATTTTGTTTCACAGTGTGTGTGTGTGTATTGCTATTCACGCAGTATTGCTGCCTGCTTAGCCCTTGTAAGCTTTAAAGCTATTGTCTTCTGTGTAGGTTCAGACAGTACGCATCTTTGTCCAGGGAAGTGACTTGGTTTTTAAGAGCAGGCAAAAGATTGCTATTTTGACTCATTGTTTATTATTCAAGCTTATGAGATTAAATATTCGATTTTAAGCATAATTGGGGTTCTGATTGTTGCCCTGCAGTGTCTTATAAGTTGCCTGCCTTTTCACAAAGGCATCAGTTGTGACCCAGTAATCCAGAACTCTGTCAATATGAGTCCTCTTGTTTGCACTTAAACATATTCTGCTTACTCTTTGTTCTTTCTAGAGCAGTGATTTTCATTTCCCCTTTGCCTTAGTAACAGATTGCTTTATATTTCAAGCAGTATTTTAAATATAAATAGACTTGAGCTACTGAACAGGACCCATGTGGTCCTGCTTGTCTCTGCTCTCACAGAAGCCCTCGGGGCAAACACTACTTTTCCAATGGAAAACTTCTAGCATAACTGTTCTGGGACCCTAGGAAAAGTAGTTTGAATGGATTTCTGTATAATAGATGATGTATTGTGTAACAGTTCTACGTAGTTGTATGTGTACATAAATGATAATGTGTACAAGGGCCCCGCACTCTTTGAGGAACTCAACCTTTGTGAATTTCCCAGGGTCTGGAGATACCCATCATGGATGGGCTTGGGAAATAGGTGTCCTAAACAAGTAGGTCAGCACCTCCAGGTCTCTGTGAAACTCCTCTAGTAGATCTTTCTGCACTCAGTGTCAGTTCTACCTACCATTCAGTATATTCCCTCCTTAAATCGAGCATAACTGAATTCACATATTGACGGTCCAGTGTGCCAGAAACCTAAATAAAAGGTGTGGTCTCTGCTGTGAGGGAACTTGTATATGCATTCAGTCATAAAAACTCCTTGGTTTGCATCTATGGCTTTCTTTTTAGACACCTGTTTAATGCAAAGAAGTTTATACATTGGGTGCTGTTTTAGGTTAAGCAATTTCAGATAAAGTAATTAATGACTAATTGATCATTAATTCTAATCAACAATTAGCATCAGATCCCTGAAAACCCATTAGTGAAACACTAACAACCGACATAAGAAAATTTAGCCAAGTTTTCACAATAGGACATAAGCATTGTGGTGTGCCCTATTGTTGGGTTGATATTATTATATAAAACCTTTCAGCAGCCACTGGCCACCTCTTACCCCTTTTCCCATTTGCACCTGAGCATATAAGTTGCCTGTGACTTGTAGCCAAAATAATACCTGACAATGATGGTTACAAAGAGTTTTAATTTTTAAAAAACCATCTTCTGTAATCTTTTTAAAAACTCCTTTGTTTTCTATTTAGTATAACAGAAGAGAACTTTAATTTCCTGCCACAAAGCCCCAAGAAAGATTTTGAAATAAAGAGCGGAACCAAAGTCAGTCGTACGTTCAGCTACATCAAGAACAAAATGTCCAGCAGTAAAAAGAGCAAGGTGAGTACTGCTGTAGGCGCTTCTGGGTGACCCCCTCAGCCAGCCCTCAGTAGGCTCCGGGCACAGCACACGCCCGGAGACGAATGAACACGGTGGGGTCCTGTGGAATTGAGTTGAGAGATGCTGGCTGCAGGAGGCTAATATCTGAAGAAAACTAACAGCAAGAAAAACCACAATAAGAGATAACACTACCAGTTGAGTTTTTACTGTATGCTGAGAGCTTCCCATGTATTATCTTGATTTAATCCTTTCCACACACTGTAAGGTAGATATTATCTCCCTTTGTTAGGAGTAAGGTACCTCACCTGGGAAAAAAATCAGAAATAAAAAATACCTGTAATAATTCCACATTAGAAATAAATACTCTTCTAATATTTTTTAAATGTATTTTTAGAAAGAAAAAAAAAAAGAGTTAACTTTCTTATACTAATTCCCATTGCTAAACTGGAAGATTCTGTTTCAGATCAGTGGGGAAAACTTTCTGCCTCTCACTTTGCTACACTCTTTCTATTCACCCATCTAACCTCCAACAAAAGTAGTAGGAAACAAATTGGGACTCAATTAAGGACTTCTTGCCCAGGAATCACTATGTATCTGTGTGTTATATGCATACACACAGGTGCATAATTACCAAGTTTGTAAATGAGGTAAGATCTCTTTTCTTTCAGCAAATACTAGGTTTGGTCATCACTCAAATTTTTCCAGAAAACCTGCCACCACAATTTTGTTTTCTCCTCATTCACCTGCCCAGGTGCAGAATGGACAGAAAGTAGGCAAACTGAAAGATGAACGAAGAGTCTAGCAAACCGTTTCTAGAGTAGTCTCATATTTAAGTGTTAACCTCATGCTTAGCCTTGTTTTATAATTCAAAACAGTTAAGGTTAAAGAGGGTAGAACCCTTATTATTCTTTGTGTGGCAGCAGGGCTCAAAATAGAGCCGTGTCTGTCTTAGCAGCTGGCTTGGCCACTGGTTGGCATCAACAGAAGAAGGCCTCCTTCAAAGAGCAGTGTTAATTGGCCAAGAGTGTTTGAATGGGGTCAGCGTTCTGCTAGGTGCTGACGAGCAGGTGGAGGAGCCAAAGCACACAGTCTTTACCTGGACGATTTTTACCATCTGTTCGGATGATTTCAAGTGTTTCTCTTGCCTTTTATTTTGGTTTTAAACTGTGAAATCTTTTCTCCAAACAAACTTTTAACCAGAAGACCAGGGTGAAGTGGAGAATTCCCCCTTTTCCACCCATCTCCCTCGTGACGCCAGCTTAGGGGCCGAGTAGTGAATCCGCCACTGATGGCGTTGGCGAGGCAGTACAAGCAGATGTAAACATCTCGCATCAGTCTCCGTATTTCACCAACCGCGGCACAGAGAAGTACGCTTCAGGTCACAGGCCAGGTCATATCTTGTGATCTGACTTCTGCCAAGTAATACTGTTCATTTCATGTTCACTCTTCAGCAGGAGTGAGCTGCACAATGTCTTTTTCCTTTAATTTTGTTAATAACCTCAAAGGACTGGAGTCTGGAGTTTGCTAGGAGAGGGCTGAAGAGAAAGGGGGCAGGCAAAAAGAAGGTGGTTTGTGTGCAAGTGAGCCCGTCAGCAGCAGCAGGCTGTCTTCAGGTGACCTGTCACCTCCCAGCTTCTCTTTGTTAGAGTGACTGCACTCTTTTGCAATGAGACTGCTTCCCCTTTCAGGCTCTTGGCCCCAAGATTTGGTCTCTGGCAGCTTGTGCTATCTCTAGCGATGGAAATTCTCCAAAAGTTACAAATCTGTAACCCTGGATTGCGATCCATTTTACATTATCCAGGGTGCAGGCACCCCTTTAGCCACATTATCAGTTTATTAAGAAGCGTAAGAGTCACCTTTGATCGTTGTTACCAGCTCACTTCAAATAAGATTGTTTCGTCCTCACAAAGGATAGCTCAGCTTTTGTACATGTACCAAAAGATAGTAAGAAACAGGAGAATTGGTGAAGTAATGCATTTTATGATGATGTTGTTGTTTAGTCACTAAGTCATGTCCAACTCTTTTTGCGACCCCATAGACTATAGTCCACCAGTCTCCTCTGTCCATGGGATTTCCCAGGCAAAAATACTGGAATGGGTTGCCATTTCTTTCTCTAGAGGACCTTCCCAACCCAGGGATCAAACCCACATCTGCATTGCAGGGGAATCTTCACCACTGAGCCACCAGGGGAGCCCCACATTTTATGTTAAGTTGCATTAAATACCTTGTCTGTCTTTGCCATTGTACCCACAGGAGGGCTTTTCCATTCAGAAAAGTTTGATTCTCTAAAAGGATAACATAAAAATAAGTGGATATTTTCTTGGTGTCGTGGTGCTGGCTCTGCTGCTTTTCTTGCCATTGAATGACGTCACGTCTCCATAACGTGTAAAACTGAAGTGCCACGCTAGCTGTTAGCGCTACCTTCTTAGTGTAAGCACTCTATATATAATATACTATACGGATAACATAATACACACTATATATATATATATATATTTTTTTTTTTTTTTTCGTATCTGTAGCCATGTGAGTATGAGAAATTTGGGGGAAATTGAGTACTGAATCTTTTATAGGTCCTTCCAAGAATTCTCATTAACTGGCATGAGTTAATAGATAAATATGTTGAGTCGTGTGTGTGTGTGAAAGAGGGAGAACCTAAACAGGAAATAAAACAGGAAGACTGGCAGGCAGTTTCTGCTTTTGTGTTTTAGTATCTTTAAGAGGTAGTACTGTTTCCTGTTAAGTGAGTCTGCTTGCTGCAGACTCATAACATGACAGACACACATACATAATATATATATGTGTATATGTGTGTCTGTGTGTGTGTACATATATATAAAATGTCCTCATTACAGCGGGAGTGGGATGTGACCCCCTCTAAACCATCCTGTCACATCGATTTTTTTCCCCTAAGCTTTCCTCTTTGCAGACGAGTAGGAGATGGTCAGAGATGTTTGAGACAAATTCTTAATCTGATTTGAAGTAGGCCTTTTTGGATGCAAGGATTAGATTCCAGCACAGATGTTAATCTACTCCCCGGCTTCATGACAACACATTCAACATCACCTCCCAGTTCCCGTGAAGTGTCTAAAAAGGAACTAAACATCTTAGCCTTTCAAAGGTGCCAACTAGCCTTTCAAAGGTGCCAACTAGGGTAAAGTGGTGTTTGCCAAGACTTAAAGCAATGTTAGATATCATCATCTCTCTTGTTTCTTCAGTTGCTTAATGATAGCATGCTTCACAGTTTTCCAGAGAGTTCTTTTTTTTTTAATCATAATTACTTGTCTAAAATGGTAGGTTTAGAAGAATCAAAATATCATTTCCCCTCATAGAATCCCAGTGTAGTTGTTCTTGCATTATTCCCATTAAATATTATTACTTTCCATTTCCTCAGCACACAGGTTTAAGGCATTTTGTCAGGAGTTAAACCTGGAAAAATCAAACTTCAGAAAACAGCCAATCACTGCCTTTCCATAGGCGGCTTCACCAAAAAAGTTTTCTTTAGAAATGTATGGCTTTTCAAATGAGGACATCTGTTTAAATAGATGTGTTGCTTAACTTCCAGCATTGAGAAAAAAAATCCGCCTCAATTTTGCCAGAGCTCCCGTCTTGCCACTTAAGCGCTGCCCGCACAGCGTGTGCAGGGGAATTTGTTGCGTGTCGTGCCCTGGGTCCTCAGTGCCCGGGCGGCAGGCTGCACCAGCAGCATGCAAACGGTTAAGCTTATCTTAAGGAAACCCACAGCCTCAGCCCTCCCCCGTTCTTTTTCTCAACCAGTCCCCAGCTTCCTCTTACTGTTTGTCTAGTGGTTGCTCTAATGGCAGCTCAAAACTGCCAGGCCCTGCCCCTCCGGCGTGAGCCCCTCCTCCCGTGAGAGCATATTTCCTGGCATGGGGGTCGAATCATGTCGGCAAAATGGGGCCGGTTTCATGAAGCACCCCTCATAACAGTGAGATTCATAGGACCAAAGCATGGGGAGGTAAGCGCCTGACTTCCTTACAGCACTAGCTTCCGACCAACACAGGGAGAGACAGTGGAGTCTGTTGTTTTGTTTTGTGTTCATCCTTGGAGGAGCTGGTTGGGATTCTCGCAAAGGATGGGGAGATTATCTGTTCAGATTTGAAGAGAATAGCAAGGCTTAGGAGAGTAAGCTAGCTGCCCACAGATTTTCTTAACTCTTAGAGCAACTTTTTTTTAGCTTTCTTGAGCAAAAAGGTCAGGTGCTTTTCAGTTTAACATTTTGTATATGAGAAGCCTTTAGCAAAATTTAGTTCAAAGAAAAATTATTAGAAAAACTCAGTTTCTTCATACTGATTTTTATTAGAATTTTAGATACTTTAGCAGTTAACAAATTTTCACTCAGAACAGTTTCCTGTTTTATAAAGTGAAGTGGTTTGTTTTTCCTCCCTTCCTCTCCTATTGTGTTTTATAGTTCTAAAGTGTAGCAATTTGATTCTTAGATTTTTATTATATGCATGCTATTAACAAAGGACTTTACGTGAATCACAGACTTAACAAATGTTCACCATTTCAGTATAGCAGATGGGTTCTGAATACAGAGTCAGAAGACCTGGGCTTTTTATTTTAACTGCAGATCATTTGCTGTGTGACATTCTGTGAGTCCACAAACGTCTCTAGTCCTTGGCAGTAGAGTGCAGTGACCAAGAGCTGAGCTTTACAGTTGGCAGATCTGGAAGTTAGCTCCAGCTTGGGCAGTTACTGGTGTGTGACCTCTAGTACATGAGCCATCTCAGCCTTGGCTTCTCGAGTGTTACATGGAAATCATAGCTGGTCTTTACATGCCATTGGGTTGTTAATGAGAAATTTCATGATAGTTGCTTTCTGCAGTGTTTGGCGCATAATGATTGTTCCAGCTCTTGCCTGCTATTATCTTTGTTATTTATCTTTTCAGTTAGGAAATGGGAGGCATAACACCCACCCTACTCACTTCAGAGTTATTGAATCAGATGAAATAATGTAGATAGAAGACTTTGATTGAAAATAAGGCCTTTGGTAGTTGTCAGGATACCTGACTTCGGGGTATCTCCTTTTTCAGGAATTGTTTTGGATGACAGCAATACTGTTGTTATATGCCCTGGAAAATGAGTACCCTAAAGTTGGTGAGGACGACCACTACTAAATGCATTCCTCCTACCTCTGTAAATTGCAATTCAGGGTCCAGTTCGTTTGAAAGGAAATTATTCATTTGCTGTTGATTAACCAACCAAGTGTCTGTCTAACCGTGTCTGGGAAGGACCTTTTATGAAGAGTGTATGGTTAGACCACACAGTCCTCATCTCCTAAGGGTGGTGTGTACCTGAAATGCCCCTGACCGCTTTGGATATTTTATTAAGGATCTAGCACTCATTAGTGTTTCTTTGCATTTTTAGGGTTTAAACCCCTCCTCCTCCAGTTTGAAAACTGGGCCAAAGCTAAACCTTGAAGCTCTTAATTAGTAAGAACAGCAAATGTCTATGTGGGGGATAGTTCATATTTCTGGCTAGTGTAGGGGAGGCAGTTAGCAGGTATGTGCCCTCTCTTGAGGGTATGTGATGGGTGGGAAGCAGTTGTGGGGAACCTTGAGTCATTTTTCACGCTGTCCAATCACCTCTCCCTCAGGCGGGTCCCAGAACCATCGCATCCTTTCTTCTGCTCCCCGCCCTGCAACTGGGCTCGGTGTAGCTGTTTCAGGAGGCCTCAGGGCCACCGCAGGCTGCTCCTCCTCCAGCGGCCCATGCTGGTCCCTTAGGCAATGAACGTGTCTATTGGCATAGCTTCCCTGGTGGCTCAGACAGTAAAGAATCCACCTGCAGTGCAGGAGATCTGGGTTCAATCCCTGTGTTGGAAAGATCCCCTGGAGAAGGCAGTGGCAGCCCACTCCAGTATTCATGCCTGGAGAATCCCATGGACAGAGGAGCCTAGCAAACTACAGTCCATGGGGTTGCACAGAGTCAGATACAACTGAGCGACTAACACTTTGACTTTTCAAGCCAGGGACAAAACTGTTCAACCTGCCCAGTCCTCCTAAGGTTTTTCTAATGCAACTCGAATGCACACAACTTGATAAAAAAATTTTTTTATGTCCAGGACAACATTCCTAACTTTGATTCAAAACATTGACCAGCCACTGTTGACCACAGGTAGCCCAGTAGCCTTCTAGAAGGAGAGGCCTTCCAGTGTTTGGTTAACAGTGTAGTATCGGTTGTTTTCTTTGGCAGGAAAAGGAAAAAGAGAAAGATAAAATTAAGGAGAAGGAGAAAGACTCTAAAGAGAAGGAGAAGGACAAGAAGAGTGTGAACGGGCACGCTTTCAGTTCCATCTCGATTGTGGGTCCCATCGTCTGCAGCCAGTGCATGAAGCCCTTCACCAGCAAAGACGCCTACACGTGTTCAAGTAAGAGATGCGTGTGTTCCTGTGCAGTAAAACGCTCCAGGCTCGGAAACATTCGTTTCTAGTTTCCTGTCCTTCCCACCCCTTATCTGTTCCTCTTTGATGTGGAGAAGTAGCCCTTTTTCTGTCTTCCTTTAAACAGCATTGGAGACGCACATTCCAGATAAGAGAATATGGAGCCCTTAATGTTGCTCAAGAGCCCGATTTCAAATATCCTCTCCTGTTGTCCCTAAGCCACTGCCTTATTCCGGAAGTCCATGTCAGCATGAAAACCGTCTCGTAGCCTCAAACCCCGAAGCCGCCCCAGCAGTCCCTTGTCAGTCACTTCGGCTCACTTTTTACTCCACCACTAACCATTTGCAGTCCATGGGCCGTATGGAAGCAGGCTGCAATTTGCAGACCCTTGCTATGAGGCATTATGTCTCAAAACGCGGTTGCACACAGAAAGGAGTAGTGCTCATCGTGCGCACCGGGGAAGATCAGGGAGGCCGCTTGTGGTTAGACGTGGCTGATGTGAAGGCCAGTCATCCAGAAGGCGGAGGTGATGGGCGTCACGTTACACCTGTAACCACTTTGGACCGAGCGGTGACTAACCCAGTCTCCAAGAAGCACTGCCCAGACCATGATGTCACGACCTGGTCTTGATTTCAGTCATTTGTGTGAAATATCACAAGCGACATGTTAACTCAAGATAGTCAACTTACTGAAATTTGAAAATTTTTAAAACTGTATCTGAGCAGAGTCAAGAGTTACAATAATAATTTCCAGTCGCTTGCTTCCTTAAATTTTAGAGGCAGAGTGGAGGGACAGCTGGCACAGAACCTGTGTTATCCATGCTGCAGCTGTTGTGCTTTTTAGACAACTGGTGTTAACACACACATGTTCGTAAAATGCCTTTTATGGATGTATTTTACTCCAAATGTTGTCTCAGCCCTCTTTGTTCGACTGTCCTGTTTTTCCTAAAGAAAACCGCTGGGGAGCTCTCGTGTCTGTAGTCATCCTCGTGGGCAGACGTCACACACATTTATGCCCTCCGTCGTGTGTGACTTACCAGGAGGTGGAGGACTCCGGCGCTGTCACGTGGTCCGTGCGACCTCGAGGAGATGAAGGGCTGCCGCTGCCCAGGGTGTCCCCAGCACGTTAGTGTGGCGCTCAGGCTCTTAAAAGGGCTCATTCTTGGTACACCAGTCCCTTGTCACCAGGATGATTTCTTAGCTGCTAGACACAGTTTCTCAGTATTGGAGTGACTTGGTTGTCTGGGGCAGTGGTCACCAGGTCCTTTTTGGTATGCTTATCTACAATTAAAACATTCTTAGCCTCCTACACGTGACTTCCCAGGTGGCACTAGTGGTAAAGAATCCACCTGCTAATGCAGGAGATGCAACAGATGTGGGTTCAATCCCTGGGTCGGGAAGATCCCTAGAACAGAAAATGGCACCCCACTCCAGTTTTCTTGCCTGGAAATTCTGTGGGCAGAAGAGTCTGCTCCGTGTGTGTGTGTAATGTAAAAAGATTACATGTGTGTCCTATATTATACTTCCAAAGAGCTCATTCTAGAATGAGAAGTCAGCGTTGCCATTTTCTTATTTGCTGATCAGTTACTTTTAATATTCTCAAATGTACAGTTTCTGCAGGAGTTTGTCTTTTAGTTGAAACTACATATAATTTATAAGTGATATTATTGAGCACAGGTAAATTTGCATTCATCGCAAGGTGCTTAAAGTAAAAAGGAGGACGTCGCTGTTCACACCCCTGACCTACCATCCTGGCGCCTCTTCTTCCCTCCAGAATCCTCTAAGATCACACATATGATGAGGCTGCCTAACAGCATGGCGGAGTGAGCCACCCATGTGTGTTAAATAATCCATTTCTCTTTTAAATCTGTACCAGTGAGAGCTGTGGAAATTTCCTCCTCCACTGCAAAGAATTGTCTCCGCTCTGAAGTGCCTGTTCTCCATGGCAGGAGTGTTGGCCTCAGAGAAGAATGGGGAGAGACCACATTTCTTGGTTGGCTGCATGAAATTCATATTCTAGCAACTCCCAGCAGTACAGCAGGCCGAACACCTGCTTTCTGCTATGAAACATAGTTCTTAAAAATGCCTTTTCAACAAAATAAGTGTTTAAGAAAACTAGTACCTAACTGAGCATGCAAAAAAGAAAATCCCCAAGCAGTGCACATCCTGTTCTTCCGTTAGGGACTTGATTCCTTTCAACCGTTTGATAACTGTCAGCATCTTCTCCTGCGTCTGCTAATGCTGCTTCTTCGCGGTTTACCTTCCTTACATGGTATCTGGGGTTTCTTTTGTCATAAGTTCGGCTTCCGCTTCATAAGGCTTTCCCCTCCTGTGGGAATCTCGAGTCCCTGTTCTGTCGCAGTGACCCTGTGGTGCCGCAGTCCTGCGTCTGTTTCAGTGGGATCCTGCAGGGTTTCATCATTGCCAGATTGGAGTTCCACCAAACCTCTAGAGACAGCTCCCTAGCTCAGGGTTCTAGGAGATACAATGGTGTAAATCTGGACCCTGGATTCATAGGTAACACAGAATTCTCACTCCAGATCCAGGGGAGGGCAGGTGTGCATGGCTTTTTCCAGGCCCTTTGGCAGGGCTGTTACAGTCTTTAGTTTAAAGCTCTTGACTATATTCAGGGGTCTCAATTCCAGCTGCCACTATGTGCCCAGAAACCGCGTGTCTGAGGGAGACGCTCTCTGCTTCTTAGAATACCACACAACCAGTGGGTGGATTTGAAAAATAACTGAATAAAACTGACAGTAAAAATAAAACTAATAACAAAAAATTAGAAAATAACAATAAAGGTGGCTCTTGAAGAATCTTCATGGAGATCTTTCACACATTTTAGTGTTCTGCGTCATGGGCGGGTTGCTGTGATTTAGATTCTATATACATGAAGGAGCAGTGGCTTCTGTGGTGGGGAAGAGCTGAGGGAATATTCTAGGAGATCTTGGTGACTTCAGACTGAATTTCTTATTTTACTTTGAACTATCAATAAGTCTGGTGGCTCAAACAGTAAAGAATCCGTCTACCAGTGCAGGAGACACAGGACTCTTGGCTTTGATCACTGGGTCAGGAATATCCCCTGGAGAAAGGAATGGTTCCCCACTCCAGTATTCTTGCCTGCAGAATTCCATGGACAGAGGAGCCTGGTGGGCTCCAGTCCATGGGGTCTCAAAAGAGTTAGACCTAACTGAGTGACTAACACAGTACCAATAAGGATGCATTTGAGTTCCTTATCTTAAATGAATTTATTCAGCAAAAATCAGTTGCCTGCAAGGCACTGTGTAATTCATTCAAAAGCTGTTTGTCAGCAAATATTCTTTGAGCAACCTGTGTGCCTAGCACCTTTCTCTTACTCTTTTTTTTCCCCATGAGTATGACATGTAACACTGTGTAAATTTAAAAGTGCCAAGTGTTAACTTGATGCATTTATATATTATAATCTGATCGGTGTTAATGTTTCCATGTTTAGCACCTCTGTCACATCACATGATCCTTTTTAGTGGTTGGAATACGTAATTAGAAACACCTTTCTCAAGTTGCTTATTACACAGTGGCTTAGAATAAGAGTTCTAAAGGTGTAATCCTTGGTACTTACTCATTGCAGCATTATTCATGTTGTGGAAAACTTCAAAGGAGCTAAATATGTAACAGTAAAAGATAATATATTCTTTAGGTGGCATATTAGGCCAGTGGTAAAAATGGAATAGCTCAAAGGTCATCAGCAAAGTTTTTCTGTGGGGACTTCCCTGGTTGTCCAGTGGCTCTGAGACTCTGAGCTCCCAATGCAGGGGACCTGGGTTCGATCCCTAGTTGGGGAACTAGATCCCACGTGCTGCAACTAAGACCCTGCACAGCCAAATAAATTAATTTTTTAAAAAAAGCTTTTCTGTGAAGAAACTGATAGTTAGGACACTAGGCTTCAGAGGCTGTTAGGTGTCTGTGGCGATCACCCTACTCGCCTCTTGTAGCAGAAAAGCAGCCACAGACAAGACATAAATGTGAGCATGACTGTGTTCCAATGAACCCGCTTTTGCAAGACAGGTGTGAGTTGACCTCAGCCCCCAGGTGTGTGGTTTCTCAGCCAGTGGAATAGATCTGCAGGTACCGACAGATCTCCATGACATTTTGGAAACTTGAGAGGCAATAAATGGAACTGTGTGTATGATCCCAAATTATAGGAAACAGATAAGTAAATAGTAATTGTTAATGTAGCTATGTAGCTATATGAGATTGTCTATAAGGATATATACACCAAACTGTTAACAATTTGAAAAAGAGGTTAGAGGAGAGATTGAAGGGGACTAAGTTTTTTTTTATACTTCTGCGTTGTTTGAATTTTTTAAGACTGTACTTGAATATTGGCTCTCTGAGTTAAAAAAAAAAAGTAAATGTCATCTCAGTGGTAGTTTCAAAGGTTTTTCTGCTTGTCAGCTGGTCTCTGAAGAACGCGCAGACTATGCTGATGTTGATTGAAGAACATGATGGCTTTAAGCAGTTAGCTGGACGGAAGATCAGAGTCGCCCTGTCACTGTCCTGGTAGCTCCAGTGTGGACGAGAAGCGGACCCCACCAGCTCTCAGTTCTGAGTTATGATGTGAAATACTATCAGAAAGTTGAGGGACAAAAGAGAAGGAAAATCTTGTTTGAAGACCCAAAGAATGCTTTTCTTTGTGCTATTCTCTGGTGACTCAGACAGTCAAGAATCTGCTTGCAGTGCAGGAGGCCTGGATTCGATCCTGGGTCGGGAAGATCCCCTGGAGAAGGGAATGGCAACCCACTCCAGTATTCTTGCCTAGAGAATTCCATAAACAGAGGAGCCTACACTCTGTGGGGTCTCCAAGCATCAGACACGACTGAGCGACCAACTCTTTGACTTTCATAGAGAAACCATAGGTTTATGGTTATAGTGAGTGGATGACTCACTATATACTTCCACAAGTAGCTCCAGAAAACTTTTCAATTTCAGTGCAGGCCGGAGAAAGTTGTCTGATGTTGTCAGTATGTGAAGCATCTTATTACTGTCACTGGTTTTTGCATACACGTTATTTTCAGGTGAGAAGAGTTGAATTATTGTTAGTCTGTGTTAGAGTACAGTGACTCAGAACTGAACCTGTGCCTGGCACTCGACTGCTTTGTCCAGAGCAGAATATCCACTCTGATGGAGGAGAATGCACCTCTTCTAACCAGGCATCTTAAACCCACTTTTGTTCCCTCCATACCTTTCCCTGTTAAATAGAAATTCTCTTTTACTGGACTCACTCCATGATGAAATAGAGCTGGGGCACCTCAGACTGTTGAAGTGCCTATACTGTTGGTAGTCGTGTCTGTAGGACTCCCCCTGGAGAGGGGACCCGTGTAGCTTCTGGGAAATGTCTGTGGCCCAAGGACACTGAGCCACCCACAAAGAATCACCTGTGGGGGGCTGGTGCTGATGGGAAACAACCTGACTCGAGATTTGAGGCTTGTAGACTGAAGTTCTCAGCCACCGGTCTGTGTAGCAATTAAATAGCTCTATAGGACGGTGGTTTTCAGAATGGTTTTTGTGGAACTGGTGTTTTGGAAGTTCCACAGATTGTGGGATTTTTAAAACTAATTTACAGCCTACTGTAAATTTTTCCTTCCATCTCGAATTAATTGAAGAATGTAATATGATTGCAAGGCAAGCCATTTTTTTTTTTTTTAAAAGAAAACTACTAATATTTGTACCTACCTATCTGTGAAAATGAAGATACTGTACTCTGTATTATGCATGAAAAGTGAAAGTGAAAGTCACTCAGCTGTGTCCAGCCCTTTGCAACCAAATGGACTGTAGCCCACCAGACTCCTCTGTCCGTTGGATTTCCCAGGCAAGAATCCTGGAATGAGTTGCCATTCTCTTCTCCAGGGGCTCTTTCCGACCCAGGGGTCAAACTCAGGTCCTCCCTCCTGCATCACAGGCAGATTCTTCACCATCTGAGCCACAAAAATAAATACAGACATAAATTAGATGCTGAGGTAGATACGTGAACAGCAAGTATAATATCCACCTGATTGCTTATATTTTGATCCATCAGAACAGCTTCACTGTTATCTTTCATCGCAAAAGTAAATGTTGAGATTATAGTTCAAATATCTGTGCTAAATATTTTACATATTTGATAGCACACAATATAGCAATATTTTATTAAGGCTTTTTAAATATGGAAGATCAATAAAATAGTGGATTAACTACTAGTTCTATGTTAACAGTGTTTATAATAGTAGGATGGAGGTTTTTTGTCTTAATTTGTAATTTTAATGTTGAGTCACCCAAGTTGTCTGTTTCTTCTGGAAGCAGACCATTTCATGGAATCCAGTGTGTCATCGGAGAAGGCAATGGCACCCCACTCCAGTACTCTTGCCTGGAAAATCCCATAGACGGAGGAGCCTGGTGGGCTGCAGTCCATGGGGTCACTAGGAGTCGGACACGACTGAGCGACTTCACTTTCACCTTCACTTTCATGCATTGGAGAAGGAAATGGCAACCCACTCCAGTGTTCTTGCCTGGAGAATCCCAGGGACCGGGGAGCCTGGTGGGCTGCTGTCTATGGGGTCGCACAGAGTCGGACACGACTGAAGCGACTTAGCATAGCATAGCGCGTCATCACAAGAGTCTTCTGTTTGGAGAATCGGTCGGGGAGGAAGTATTGTCCTGAGAACTGCCAGCAGTTCTTTGACTTACGGAAGTCACTTGATCTAACTACAGATGTCACAAGTTATCTTAGGTCTGCTTAGCACAATAAGGAAGAAGAGTTAATGCTTTTAGGTTTAAACTGAAAGAATCAGACGACAAAAAGGAACTGTTGGATAGGGCCTGGTTACCCTAGTATATACCTAGGTGCAAAAATAACATTTTCAGTTTGTATACCACCCCACCTCAGAAACTTAGGGGCTCCCAGTCTCAACTGTAGCTTTGCAGTTCACTCCAGGGTTAGTGTTGAAAGAAGCTCAACATTCAGTGGTGGCCTTAAGATCTGTGTGTGACAGGGTGCAGCCTGCCACTTGTAAAAAGAGGAGGAAAAATCAAGGCTTGAAAGCAAAGGAAACAACGTGTCGTCATCTTCCCCAAGGAGCAGAGGTAACGGGCTGCTTCTCTGCAGCTTCCTGAAGAACAGGGCCTGCAGCGCCTGTTTGTGGGTGTGAAGCACCATTTGTGATCTTGGCAGGAAGTGGAAACTATGAGTAATTTGAGGACTCAGAATCTTTCTTCGCTTCCCTCCATCCCTCCATCATGTCCGGGATCTTCCCAGGAATCTCAGGAAACAACAGCATCCCTCCAGTTCCTTTACCTCCTAGGAAGCCCTTTCCTTGGTTTAACATAATCCTGTTTGCTGACCCTGGAGCCTCAGACCCCAAGTGGCTGCTCAGTCAGTTTTGACCCGCGGTTTAGAAAGATCAGCCACCTGGTCCATTGTGGTCAGTGTGACAATGGCTGATGTTGGTCTTTGCCTGTCTTTCAGACATCTCTAGTCACTTTAATACATCTTTCTGCATGCAAATATTGAGAGATTCAGCAGCCTGTAACTTTTAAAACAAGTCAGCAACTCTTGACCTCACTGGAAAACACCTGGACCAGTCTGAAGTCATAGTCGTGGTGAAAGCTGAGTTCCTTTGGTGGACTTAGGTGGAAGTGGTCAAGATCACAGACGCTAGAAATAGCCAAGGGGCAGGAGCAAAGCCTCCCTGAGGTTGGTTCCTCTGCAGTTTACTCCTGGAAAACAAACACACGGTGAAAGCAGAGTTCCCCCTTTGTCGGGAATTTGTTTGTTTTAACTCAGCCAAAACTCGACTCTTATTTTAGGATTTTGGTAACTTGAATAGAGAAAGGAGGAGAGCATCTTTCCACTTCTTCCCCCTTGCAGTTATGTAAAGCTTCCCTTGAATAAGTCAGCCGTTCTTTCCAGCCACCACGAATAATTTGGTCTCTGGAATGCCGCTGGAGTCCTTCAGCGCAAGGAATCCACTACATTCGGGTTTTCAGATCTTGCCAGCGGTTCCGTTTTGTTTGCTTTAAACACATGCAAGATGATAACTGAGATCACTGTGGATTTATTTTCTGTTGTGTTAGCAGCTTCTGAGTACTTTTGTGGTAGGTTGCTTCTCCTGATTAGAAGAAAAGAAACAAGTGGACCAGCCTCAACCCAAGTAGGAAACATAAAGAGTTTAGACTGTTTGTGATGGTCTGGTTCATCTTGAGATTTTGTCCTGAAAGGCAGCTCTCTGGACAAGCAGTTTTCTCACATTTAGAGTTCATTGCTTAGATGGTGAAATACATATAACCGGTGAAAGAAAAGAAGTGGAAGAGCCTCAGCAGTAAAGCCAGTTCTTATCCATGCACAGCACTTTGGGTTTTGCTTTTTGTTGATTTGTTTACCAGCATTCTTACAAAAACTGCTGTTAGGTGAGCCCTCCAGCTACGGTGATGTAGCTCTCTTTTGTGGCTTTGGTCTTGTTCCGTATAACCAGCACTGTGGTTATCACACCAGCTACCGAGAATATCTTACAAGTCATTTGTATCTACGCTCTATCAGTCCAGACCAGGCCCTGTCTCACAGTCCCCAGAGAGTTTAAACCAGAAGTTGCATAAATCCTTTTTGAGCATGTATTTCTAAATTTATCAGTATTTAAATGTTTTTCTGCTGTTGTTGTTTTGTTGGTGTTGACATGATAGCAAGAAGTTGGACCTTGCTCTCCTTAAAGTTAGAAAAGCCTCTCTAACCCCTAACCTTTAGAAGGATCTGAGAATTCTCCTGCACGTGGATTCTGCTGCTCAGACCGGTCTCCAGGAGGAAGGGTAGTCCAAGGTTTTCAGCACAGCCCTCCCTGGAAAAACGCTGGACGAGCCCTTTCTTCAGAAGCTGACACAACTCGGGAAGGTGAATCCTTCCTTTAACAGGCAGGCCTGGAGTATTCAGCCACTCTCTCATTTCATTTCAGTTTGGCCTGGCCTCTCCTCTTAACTCTTCTTTAAAGCTGATTTTCTTAGGCCAGTCTCTCTAGTGGGCTGTTGGATTTCTCTGCTGAAGGTGAATGGGTATGGTATATAACAGTTCACCAAAGCTCTGGTGGCCGAGTTTTAAAAGGTGAAGCAGCAAATAGATGCACACTCACAGCCCTGTGGGTTTTCCTTCGTATTCTTTTGTTTGATGCCTCCGTGTAGCCAGGAAAGAAGCTGCAGGCTGGGCTGTTTGCTTTTAAGTTCAGAGCAGTCTAATTAGGGGTCGGCTCTGTTCCTATAAACCACGGTGCCAAGGCCTTTTTGAAGAACTTTGAAGAATGAAAGCATATTGCTTACTGCTCTTAGGAAATCTTTTTTGAAAAATAAATAAGTAAAAGGCCAAATAATTATTTGATCTCCCTAACAACATGGTATAGAGTTTGTGACAGGAAGCTTGAAAGTGGTATTAGATTGTCTTCAATTCGTATGTTCTTGGTAATTGTCTGTTTTCCAAAACAGAGGTTTTAACCTCAAGATTGTCAGTTGGGCCAAAGTTTCTAAATCGCCCACATACACGGCTAAATCCATTACCATGAACTGAGTCCAGGACAGCTGGGTAACAAGTTGAGTGGTTTTCAAGTAGGTACTCGAGTGTGTTAAGCAGACACGCATGCAGACTGTTTATGTCTCAGACTTGTGGCCATGTTATAAAGTGTGTTGAAGCTTCAGCTGGGTTGTGGCTTTGGGGACATGTGTCTCAGTTAACTAGAACAGTGGATTGTGTGAAAAGCTGTTTACCAGAAGTACACTTTAAAAATACTACTTCTGCTTTTATGGTATGTCAATTGGAGTTGTCCTTTAAATCTCAAACACTGGTCTGAAAACTTGAATATTCCTAAAATCTATTTAAAAGTAATTGCACCATTCCTGCTATTTAATTCTCTATAGGGTGATGAAACTTGGGTTTTGTGAATTGCCTCTTCATAATCTTTATACCATTTTTCTATTTGGTTCTTTGTCTTACTGTTTTATGATTAATTTTAAACATTTTTAAGATAGGGTTGTTAGATGTGGCACTCCATTTTAATTCCATTTCGAAATCTGTGGTTTCTTTGGCTGTGATATGAATTCATTAGTTTTCCTCATATTTTTTTCACCCATGTTTCAAAGTATTATTTTGTGTAAGTAAAATGTTATGAAGAAGAGGTTCTCTTTGGACACTTAGGCAAGACTCAGAGAGAGCAAGGAAGAATGGGGTTAAAGACAGTGTAGTGAAAGACAAAAAAGGAGGAAGGGGAGCTGAGAAGCCTGTGCACGAGGACGTGTCGGGTCGGAATAACTGGGCCACGGTCTCAGGCATCTGCGGAGCAAGGAGGGGAGACCGTCACGGCACGGTACACGATGGAGGCAGGTGGGGAATTCCAGAAGCTCAGAGATCACTGGGGTCTGCTTCCCAGGGAGAGTCAGAGAAGACTTTGGAGAGCTGAGTCCTGCCAACCCAGTCAGGGAAGGAAGAGTGAGCAAGGGACACAGTTGCAGGAAAGAGTTTGTTCAGAGCTCAGAGGTGTGACAGAACATGGCAAGGGGCTAGAAGTGTACACACATGATGGGCTTAATCAAGCTGAGTAAGGACTGTGGCTCAGATGGCAAGATATCTGCCTGCAATGCGGGAGACCCAGGTTCAATCCCTGAGTTGAGACGATCTCTGGAGAAGGGCATGGCCACCCACTCCAGTATTCTTACCTGGAGAACTCTGTGGACAGAGGCGCCTGGTGGGCTACAGTGCATGGGGTCGCAAAGAGTTGGACACGACTGAGCAACTAACACTTTCACTTATCCTCAAGATGATGGGGGACCATTAAAAGAGTCACTCTCTGAGAGTCTCAGAGTCTCACTTTCTGAGAAGTAAGTGGGAAAAAGTTTTGAATATAAGTCAATAACAACAAATTTGGTCCAGCTCACTTGTTTCCTCTTTGACCCTTTCTGGAAGGCCATTGGCTCATGGGGCTTAAAGCCTTTAATGAAAGTTCACCAGAGTCTAGATCTGGAATGTGAGTTTCGTTGTATGATGTATAGAATGGTGTGAAGGCATTGGAGTCTCAGGAGTTATTTGGATTTCTATTTGCGGTTCTTCTCTTTTCTGGGAGCAGTATGATGGTTTCTTAGTCAAAATGTATCCTTATTTCCAAATAGCAGAGAACTTGACAATTTAACAACGGTCAGTGATTTCCAGTTCTTGAGAAAAGTATCCTCAAAAGATTTCCTTTTCGCTGATTAGAATGAGTCACTTCCCAGGGGGCTCTCTCTGCAAAGGCTTCCTTGTGCCCAGAAAGGGATGTTGCTGAGAAACCCTGGCATTAATATTCAGGGATGTATAACCCTTTCATAACTGCTGACCTCTGGAGCAACTTCATGACTTAACGTGGAAGTGTTCATAATCACAAACAGTAGAAACTGCCAGGAGCACAGCATCTCTGCGGCTCCCTTGCGGTGTCATCCTGGAGGAGAAGTGGAAGCAAGAATAGAGTTCTGACTGAGAACCCTCCAGGTTGATTCCTCTTGTTGATTCCCTCAATAAACCTTTCCCAGGAGAATCTCCCCTCATGCTGACATTGGGAAATGAACTTGAGTGCCTCTTCTAGTTGAAGAGCATCAGAAAAATGACTGGAGAGTCGATTTCTCATGGGGTGAAGCTAGAAGAGGTTACTCGACTGAAGGTTCGGTAGGCTGGAGAGTGAAAGGCCCAGCATAAAGCTTCACCCCATCCCACTTCCAAACTAGCTCCTGCTGTGGGCCATCCTGTTGACCAAAATAGAGTTGCTCCTTGTGGCCTCTTTCCTGGGGGGGTCGTATCTGTCCGCCATGATTCCTCCAGTGTGAACTTGCCCCAACCAGGCCCTAGTGACGATTCAGATGACTAAGAAGTTGAAAACTCTTCTGCAGCATGAGCCTTATAGAACATTTTGAAGTAATTTACTTTGGAAAATCATCTCTTTCAAGAGATGCAACATAAGGAGTCTTACAGAAGCTCAGAGAAAGGGAACTGGGGCGGCAAATGCAGTCTTTTCACTTTGGAGATCTGCGGACTGAGGCCTATGGGGGAGGAGCCGGCCTAGAGTCACAGTAACTTAGCTCGGGCAGCCAGGACCTGAAACACACTTAGTGTGACGCTGTGCCTCTAGAGCTCCTTTTAGGGTTAAAGTGCGTATTTGACCTACTGGAATCAAGGCTATGACAGGGCATTTGGCTTTTGTATAAAATAAGCATCAAGTCTAAAAGAGACATTGGAATAGGCAGCATGAGGCAGGCAGGCACTGTGCTAGGGAGACTTAATTAAAGTTTCAGCAGTAGATGGAGAGACCCTGCCCTGAAGGAACACTCAGTGGAGGAGAAAATGTTAGTCGCTCAGTGGTGTCCGACTCTTTGTGACCCCAGGGACTGTAGCCTGCCAGGCTCCTCTGTCCACGGGAGTCTCCAAGCAAGAATACTGGAGTGGTTTTACATTCCCTTCTCCAGGAGATCTTCCTGACCCAGAGATTGAACCTGGGTCTCCTGCATTGCAGGCAGGTTCTTTACTCAGTGGAGGAGAAAATCGTAGGATCATCCAATCCTCTGTGACTGGTGGTGTTAGGAAAGAGGCCTATAAACCTAGCAGATGTTGAGGAAGGAATGGAGAAGGCCCTGGGGTCTGTGATTCTGGCCTTTTCCACACTCATATCCTCAGAACCCGGGCATATAAGTCAGGAGAGCATCCTGCCCTTGATTCAAGGGTGACCATTCAAGGACCTGTGGTCCTTCCTGAGTCAGAATGGGAAGCATTGCCAAAGGGTGGTGTCTGTTGATTTTCTCAGGGAGCCTTGCCCTGGGGAGGCTCTCACCGTGGGATCCCCACAGACAGATCTCTTACTTGCTTTACTTCCCCTTCAGCCTCCTGGCCCAGCTCAGTTTATGACTTCATAGCAGCAGTACAAGCTGATGCTGGCCCTCTTGAGGCCCTGAGGGCTGGGTTTTTTCTGTCAGCAGCCCTTGTTGGTCTAGGAGTTGAGATGAAAATCATGTCCTCAGCAGATCGTGGGCGCTGCTTCATCTTTCAGGAAGTCTCGGCTTCGTCTTTCAGGAAGTCTCCCACTTTCTCTTGAGTCAGGGCTCCTGGAGGTGCTGAGGGGTGATTCTGATGCCCTTTCTCCTGCAGCTCTTGACCTGAGGTGTTGCAAAAAACTCAGGGTGGATAGGAGTCCAAGTCAAAAGGACACAAACAGGTGGATTTTCAGATTCATACTCCGCCTTTGACGCAGTCGTAAGCCCCTGTGATGGAGGTGCATTTACATATCATTTGTGGGTGTTCTTACATGTTAATGTCTGTGTGTGTGTGTGTGTGTGTGTGTGTGTGTGTGTGTGTGTGCATGCATGCATGCTCAGTCATGACCGACTCTCTCCAACGCCGTGGACTGTAGCCCACCAGGCTCCTCTGTGCATGGGATTTCCCAGGCAAGAATCCTGGAGTGGGTTGCCATTTCCCCCTCCAGGAAAGAACTATATGTACGTATAGTTCCATATCACTTGTGTTTTATTTGTGACACAGACTCACATGTCGACGGCAGACACTTTCACTTTTAGTCTTGGTAGCCTCTCAGCTTCCTGCCCGAGAAGTGCCAGGTTTCTCATTTTTATTAATCGCAGATCACATCTGCTCTTGTTTCTCCTCCTCCTAATGATGTCACACACCTGCTTCTTGGAAGAGGCTGCAGTCTGTGATCCTGGGTAGCCACACCCTGACGTGAGCGGCTTCCCCGGGGCCCCATAGGCCGCTGTGGCAGTGAAAATCCATGTGGCCTCTAGTCGCTGTGTGTTTAATGTCACCTGGCGTTCTGCTCTCTTTTCAGGTTGTGGCGCCTTTGTCCACAAAGGCTGCAGAGAAAGTCTGATCTCCTGTGCAAAGGTCAAGATGAAGGTAAGACATTTCTGCCTGAACCAATGAAATCCTCAGAGTTGGGAGACTTGGGCTTAGAGTTTCTGTTTGTCTTTTCATCATTCGCTACCTCCTTTGAGACTGCAGTAACCCAAAATGTTTCATCTCTTCTTGACACACTCGGGAATTGGTCGCTTTGAGAAGGTGAAATGCTTTCAGAGCTTGTCCACATTAAGCACACATTTTGCTGTGATTGTAACCTGTGTCACCAGTACAGTGACTTTCTTCTTAACCATGTTGCAGACCTGCTCTGCTCTTCACACCCCTGCCTTCCTCCTTGGGGACCTCGAGGGCAGCAGGTGGAAATTAGGGGCTCTGGTGTGCTGACGACGGGGAGGGCAGGGTTTTGAGCCAGCCTGCCCGGCATCCCTTTTCTCCACAGGCTCACGTGGATCACACGACGAGAAGGGAGGGGGATGGTGGTCCAGGCTCTTGAGTATGCACGTCACATAATAACACCCAGTGCTCGTCAGAGGCCCTTGTAGAACACGAGACTGGGGGCAGATGGGTGTTTAGGTGGCCCGTGTGGTTTTTCAGTGTTTCAGTCACTCATAACTGTCTTTGTTCTTGTCAGAAGAGTGCTCTCCAGCACCATCTACACACGTGTTGAGCGTGCTGTTTGCTTCTAGTAACCAAACACGTTTATCTAGTGAAGTGGCCTCAGACTTGAGAGTCACCTCGGGGGCTTGTTATAAAATGACACTGGGCCAGTGACCCCCTCCCAGAATTTCCGATTCTGGGTGGGTGGGGCCAAGGAATTTACCTTTCTAATAACTTCCCAAAAGATGCTGTTGCTGCTGGTCCGAGGACCGCACTATGAGAAGCACTGAACTAGTGTAAAGGCGACAGCTTCTGTGCCCTGGACCTTACTCACTCAGCCCGTGGACGTAAATTTTGTCCAAGGGCTGAACTTTTCTTTTTTTCCACAGTATTTATCATCTTCTTGAGGCTTCCCTGGTGGCTCAGACGGTAAAGAATTGGCCTGCAGTGCAGGAGACCTGGGTTCAATCCCTGGGTCGGGAAGATCCCCTGGAGAAGGGAATGGCAACCCACTCCAGTATTCTTGCCTGGAGAACTCCATGGACAGAAGAGCCTGGCAGGCTATAGTCCATGGGGTCATCAAGAGTCAGACGCAACTGAGTGACTAATGCAAAATATCACCTTCTTAGGGTCTGTGTATTTATTACATTTACCTTCTGTGATCTGTACTTTGCCCCCACTGGAATGTATATAAGCATCAGACTTGGCAGGCAGTCTGAAGTCAGGGGCGTTTGATCCGTCGGCAGCTCTAAGCCTGTAGAACAGAGTCTGGGCTGTAGGTCCTTGGATGCTGCAGAGCGAATGGAGGTGACAGCCCACTAGGCCGAGCGGCCGCCGCCTCCTCCGGGCAGGCGGCCCAGGCTGCTGCCTCCCGCCCCCAACGTGCCTCTGTCCTTGCCGCCTGACCCCATGGGCCTTTGAATTTGTGACCTCTGGTATGAATGTCATCATTGTGACTGTGCCAGAGAAAGACAGCAACGGGGACATAGCCTACCCTGTGTAAAAGAGTGTCATCGAAGAGGAGGAGTCCCATTCTAAACAGACCCTTTTCCACTAATGATTTATATCAGACGAATTGCTTCAACCCGTTTTCTCACATGGTGTCTCTGTTCCATGCCACAAAAAAGTCTTAAAATTAGCACTTTCCCTAAGAATTATTTCACACCTTATACATAAATGCTGATCACTGGAGAGATGGAAATGAAAAGGGCACAGATGCTGCTCGAGGGAACCAGCGTTGTGGGGATGATGGACGCACAGACAATGACCATAAATAAGGAAAGAACTAGAGGGGGGTACGCACAGCATTCTGAGGGGTGCCAGTCGCTGCCTCACGGGAGGAGAGGACGGAAGCTCACGGTGGCTCTGCCCCTGAGGCCTGACCTTGAAACAGGAGACTGCCTGGCCTGTGAAGGGAGAGGAGCGTTCCAGGCAGAGGAGACGGATCTCTCAGAGTTGCAGGCCGGGCAGGCTCAGGCAACAGCCAGCGCAAGTGGCTGTGTGAGTAGGACCCTGAGGACCGTTGGCAGGAACAGGAGCAGCTGGCTGTGTGTTCCAGGCCTCTTGAGACTTGACAGAAGATAAGTTGTAAAATTCATCAAAACTTGTGAAACTTATCGGCATTTCTTTCTCTTCCAGCAGCCCAAGGGGAACCTGCAGGCACACGACACGTCCTCGCTGCCCACAGTCATCATGAGAAGCAAGTGTGAGTGGTCCGCCTGCCCCTCCTGGCTCCCCTGGGCCGCTCCGGTTCAGGACATACACGAACTTCTGTCGTGTCCCTTTGTTGTTCTTAATCATGGTTTGAAGACCTGTTTTGTGGTAACTTAGAGAAGGCTGCAGTTTCATTGACTGAAAGCTTGGCAGTCTACCATCAGACACTCTGGAAGGTCTTAGAAGTGTGTGTGTGTGTGTGTGTGTGTGTTAGCGCGCGCATGTGTGCGCGTGTGCGCGCGTGTGCTTACAAGGCAGCACCTGAGCCTTGTTTATTTAAGCGAGTGACCCCCATGTTTTTTGAAGCTCCTTTTCCATGAGTCAACAGTGAAACTTGCTTTCGGTGTTCTCAACGTCAAATGAGACCTTGCTTATTAAACTCCATGACAGACTGTGAAATTATATAGTTTGGGGGTGTTTTTTCTTTTTTCTCTTTTTTTCAAGGGTTACACAGATTGAGTTCATCACACTTTGTCCCATCAGCCTATCTTCTCCATTCTGGGCAAAGCTCCACTTTGGTTTTGCTGAATGTGTTCCCCTTTTCATCCTCCATTCTCTGTCTGTCTCTCTGCTTTCTCCTCATTAGTACACACTGTGGTCTATTTAATGCAGACCTCTCTAATCTGCCGTATCTTCAGACATATGTGTACCTCTGAAAATATCTCTTATTGTTTTATGTGTTGAATTTAAATTAGACAGTATGACTTATGCTTTTCCCCTCAATATGGTTTTGAGATCTGCGTGTGATATTATATGAAAGCTATCATCTCAAATTGCTGCGTGGTATTCTTTCAGAAACATACGCCACATTTTAATTACCAGTTCCCCCAAAGACTTGAGTTGTCTCCACCCACTGCCATAAATAACACAGTAATGAATACCACGTTAATTAGCTCACAGAACCCAGTTGAGACTCGCCCCCAGGCTGTGTTTTTCAAGGCCTAGCTCCTGGATCAATTATAAGTGCCAGTTTTGGGCCCTACCCAGAGCTACAGCACCAGAGAGTCCAGGGGCGGAGCCTGGTGCTCTGTTTCAGTAGATGCTCCAGGTGATGGTGATGTCCACACGTGAGTGTGAGAACCGTGGCCCCAGGCCCAACTGTTCTGAGCGCTTCCGGACGGCTCGGAATGGCCACTCAGGCTGTACTGCCGGCGAGGGTGTGGAGTCCTGTCAGACGGAAGTCTGGTTATTACCCATCTTTGCATGTAAATTCCTATATGCCAGACTGTCGCCCACTTTAACCAGTGATCCAACCCATCCCAACACCTTTTACAAGCCTACTCTTACTAAATTTTTTTTTTGGCTCTGTGACATTTATCTCTTCTTTCAGAAATCTGCTTTCTTTCAAATCAGATAAAAAAGGTCTTCCCCAAAGCTACCTATTACATTGCCTCCAGCCCCCCATGTGTATTCTTATTCCGCTTTTACCCACCAAGGTAATGTAGCAGTAAGAGTCCAGGTGGTGGACTCAGATTGTATGGGTTTGAGTCCTAACACCCCACTTAACAAATTACTAACCAGAGGCATATTAATACATCTTTCATTACCTGGACATTATGACTTTATTGGTATCCACCTACCTCACAAATTGCCAGCCACACACGTTAGTTTTTGCAAAAATCCTCTAGTTAATAATGTGTTAGCAGCTACATAACCTCAGACAAACCTTTACGGCTCCTGCCCACCCTGCCCCGTACCTCGTGTTCCTCCTCCGTGGAAGGATGTAGTGGTATCATCAGGCGGTCGTTGGGTTTGAGTGAGGTGACGCCTGTGAAGCCCTTGGTGGCGGGCTTCCCTCAGTGGGAACGTTCCCGCTGCCATGGCCTTCGCAGGCGAGGACGCCGGGGCTCAGAGGCAGTGAGCAGCTTCCCTGAGCGGGGAAGGATTGGTTCCCAGCAGTCGCAGAGCTCTCTCTCACCTCCCCCCACACCGTGTTGCCTGAGATGCACGTTGCTCTTGACAGTCGTAAGGGCTCTATGTGACCTGACTTGGTTCTGCTGCTCCAGCCTTCTCCCCGGTCCACATGCCCACGCCCTGCCTGCCTCCTCTGCTTGTCATCTCCATTTCACGTTAGCGCTGCGCGAGCGTTTCTCCCTTCCTTCAGACGGCCCTCCTCCTCAGAATGTCCTCTTTTCCCGTCCGCCTGTCCACGTCCTCCCTTCAGGGACTTCCCCATTCAAGGACTGATGTTTCTCCCTCCATCTGATGGGTTTTTTTTAATTATTTATTTATCTTTGGCCATGCTGGGTCTTTGTGGTCGTGCGGGCTTTTCTGTAGTTGCAGGAAGCAGGGGCTGCTCTCTAGTTGCGGTGCACGGGCTTCTCATTGCGGAGGCTTTTCTTGTGGAGCGCGGGCTCTCAAGCACAAGGGCTTAGTAGTTGTAGCACTCAGGCTTAGCTGTCCTGCAGCACGTGGGATCTTCCCGGACGAGGGATCAAACCCCTGGCTCCTGCAGTTGGCAGGCAGATTCTTTACCACTGAGCCCCCAGGGAACTGGTCCTCCATTATATTTTATCTGCTCACCAGCTTCCCTCTGAGACCCTGAGGTACTCCATTCCCTCACACTAGAGCCTGTTTGCCTCTCTGCCTCTTACCCTTCTTCCCTGTTGGGCGAGGCCCCCCATCTCCTGGTGTTGTGCATATTTCCTGCAAGAAGGGTCTGGTCATGCAGTCGTGTGGCAGGTTTCTGATGATTACATCACCTTCTTCTGAATAGAATCGGAATGGCTTTATCCATTTTATTAAGTCAAGCACATCCTGTAATACTGTGAAGCTGTAACAGCTGCCTCAGTCATTTCCTTCAGCTCCTGACGCTCCTAGGGCTGGACGGATAATGCTGCTCGCGTCTAGGACAGGAGCTTCGTTATCATGGAAAAATCATCTGTTGCCCAGATGTCAGTGTGATTGCCTGACCCAAAATCAGAGCTCCAGTGTCCGCTTTGGGCGTGTGCAATGGCCATGAACTTGGGCAAGCTCCGGGAGATGGTGAGGGACAGGGAGGCCAGGCATGCTGCAGCCCATGGGGTCACATAGAGTCGGACATGACTGAGTGACTGATGAGCATGAGAAATACTCAGTTATGAGGACAAATTAGCTGGGTGACATCAAACACAGGTTGCATTTTCCTCCTCTGTAAATTAGAGGAATTGCTCAAAATCTGTGTTCTCAGACTTTGTACAGAAGAAACTCTTGGGAAGCTGGTAAAAAACGTCTTAGACTTCTAGGTCCCACCCACACAGGACAGACAGGGCTGGGAATTTGCATAACTAAAAAGCCCCTCACACGAAAAACACTGGCCTAGGTCATCTCTGAGGCTGCTTGTGTCCCTAAGATTCTTTCAATCTCCTTTTCCCTTTGAATTAGTTTAAAGTTTTAAACACATGGTGCTTTCACATGATTCTTTATCCTTATGGCCTCATTTCCATCACACTCCACAGGTAACTCCATTTCTTATGTTTATCTTTTCCAAGTTTCTTAAAATGAAAACAGACACCAATTTGGATTAAACATAGAAATGGTCTGTGGTGCACTTTATGCTGCATTTCAATTTTCTTTTCCCCCATAACATATTATCATGCAGTTTTGTGTCAGTTCATGCAGGGTGTCCTCATTTTTATCGTAAAGCTTCATAGTATCCACCAGTAGGATATACCATGATTTATTAACCGACCTTATTTTGGTAACTCATTTTGCTTTTACTGAACTTTGCACCGAATACCTTTAGTCATATGTCATTGCAAGTGTAAACAAGTAAATCTTGTGGCACGAACATGTCCTGAAGGAGGCCACTGGATCAGTAGCTATAGGCATTCGCACTTTCAGTAACGGTCGCCACATTGACCTCCCTAGAGTTTTTGTCTCCAGTTAACACTCCCAGGGTGGCTCTCTTTTAAAGCAGTCAGTTCCTGTTTGATACTTGTCAGGCGGGTCCGTGCTGGAGGGCCCGAGTCACTGACACTTGGGGCGTGTCCTCTCCCGTGCAGCCTCCCAGCCCAAGGAGCGCCCTCGGTCTGCTGTCCTCCTGGCCGATGAAGCCACTGCCGCCCCCGTGTTTGCCAACAGACGGTCCCAGCAGAGCATCGCGCTTTCCAAAAGCGTCTCCATTCAGAACATCGCTGGGTAAGTGGGGGTGTGGAGACAGCACAGTTGACCTCAGGTGATGAGAGCATCATAATTTATACCACGTGACAAAAAGATGCTCTTGAGAAAGAACGTGTAACCTAACGAGTTGGTGCATAGCTGAGTGATAGAGACAAGCAGGGTGAGGGCTACATTTGATGCAGCCATTCTGTAACAAGGATCCCCGTTGAACACCATCTCAAGTAAGGTTTCGTCCATGACCAGTCCTGCCTTTAAAGAACCTGCCTTCTAAGAGGATGATTTTTTTAGATCAAAATAAGAAGTGGAAATAGGAAATTAAAAAAAAAAAAAGGATTTAATGCTGAATGTTGGGCTGCAACCACTTACATTTTCAGATATCATACTTTCCTATTGGTCAGATGAACCTGGGAGGAGAAGGTAGTTTTATCTTTTTTTTTTAATTTCTATTTTCCATCCTTGCATCTTGCCTCTTCAGTCATGAGTGAGTAATGGGCCGAGGAAGGGAGTAGGCTCCCAGCCCTTCCTCTGCCCCGAGCTCCTCTGTGGTCCCTGCGGAAGCTGCCGTGACCCCTGGCTGTGGAGGCCCCGGCTGTGTGTGGTTAGCACAGGGCTGATTGTGATGTGGCTGGCTGTTCCGGGTCAGGTGCCTGCCTTCCCACCAACTAAAGAAGTCACCTCAAATGTAGGGCTCAGAGCATCCCTGGCAGCTCTGCTCACCCACGCTGGAGGAAAATTCCCAGCTGCAGGATGCAAATCTCCTTTTGTCTGTGTTTCCTAACCTCTGTGCTGGATAATGCTTCCTCCTCCTCAAGAAAAAAAAAAAAAAAAATCCAGGTATTTTTATATCATTCTTTCTTGGTGGCGTGTTTATCTTCTTTTCAGAGTTGTTAAGTTCATCTCAATTGGTTTATATTATGACTTTTAAAAGTTGGCCTTTAAATAAAATTTAGTTTTAAGTGACTCTGGCTTACCTCTGTGCCATACCACAAACGTAAACCACGTGCCTGATGTGCTAGCTGGGATCGAGAAAAGTCCAAAGCATATGATTTAGCGTTAAGTGCTGGCTCTGTAGGTGTTTAGGGAACACGAGAAAAAGGTGTTGGGGTTAGACACGAGTTTCAAACAGAGAAATTTCATTTATAATGGGTACGCAGTTTGAAAGAAGAGCATTCTTCATGTTACTTATGGTTTAAAAAATAAAACTGTAAGGTTCAAAAAGCTCATGGTTGCAGTGGTATTTCAAAGCCCCTCTGGCCTCCTTCATATTTCGTGTTGCACGTCGCCAGGTACCTGACGTAAGAAATTGGCCTTCAACGTCATTTTGTAGTTTTTCAGAGCTTTGCAAACCATGGCTTCTCAGAATACACCTGACAGTACGTGTTTCCTTCTGTCCCTAGAGTTGGCAACGATGAGAACATATCGAACACCTGGAAGTTCCTGTCCCACTCAACAGACTCACTGAATAAAATCAGCAAGGTCAACGAGTCCACAGAGTCCCTTACTGATGAGGGTAAGCGGAGGCCACAGCCCGTGTGGTGGGCGTCTGCAGAGACTGTGCCGTTAGCTGGAACGCAGGCACTGATAGAGTGATGGTGCCTGCTCTCCCGGCTCCTGTGATGCTTCTCTGAACTGCCTTTGCAGCGTCAGATGCTTTATAGCGAGCTGGTGAACCTGCTTATACAGTTGCTGGGTACTCGTCCACTTAAGGACACCATTGAGTAATGTGGTCAGCCTCTGCCACAGACACTGCTTCTTCCCCTAGACTTGCATACACGTTCAGTTCACAATTGTAAACCTTCTCTCTTAAACAAGGAAAGTCACCAGGACCCTTCTAGCTCTTGCTTCACGTAGGAATCATGTCTTAATCACCTTTAATTTAGGTGACTTTTTCACCCTTAACCAAAGTCGAATATAGTGTACGTCACTCTTGAACAGAAAAATGCTCCTTTCTAATAGAATATATATATATATATATATATATATATATAGTGAATATCACTGTCTTAGTGCAGAGTGCATAATCTCATGAAGTTATCACCCTGAGGAATGTCCAGCAGAGGTTTTTTTAGAGGTCACTGATGCAGGACTCTGACACCGATATTTTTCTTTTTTTTTTGAGGAGTAGGTACAGACATGAATGAAGGACAGCTAATGGGAGATTTTGAGACTGAGTCCAAACAGCTGGAAGCAGAGTCTTGGAGTCAGATTGTAGACAGCAAGTTTCTGAAACAGCACAAGAAAGATGTCGTCAAGCGGCAAGAAGTGATTTACGGTGAGACTCCTCATGTGCTCTGCTGAGATCTGATTCACGTTGTCTGGTGGGTGGTTTATTGCACTATGGCAAGTCGGTTTTCAAGTATGTATTATAGCCATCTCCAGGATTTTATTTAAAAGGTTTGAGGTATAGAGACATGATCTTATTTCTGTCCTTCCCTCTCTCTCTAAAATGATCTTCTTGAATCTTATTGAACATTTTATTAAGTGTGAGTGCTTATTTACTCAGTATTCTTAGAGATCCCCTGTGACAGTACAGTTTAATTCCTCAGCTGCAGCGGAAACTAGACTAAATACAAGTCCTTTCTGGGAAATGGGAGCACAGTCAGTTATGGAAGGTCCTGAATCCCAGTGATGGTAACTTTGGAAACCAGCATTTGAGAGGGATGGAGTCCAGTATGCCTGTCAGAAAGTAGCATGAGGTCCCATGAAAATCAGGAACAGGATGAAAACTCTTCAGGGAAAAGGCAGCTCTTGACCCAGCCTTAAAGTTTAAGTTGGGCCGTAAGCAGCCTTTAGACAGGCCCGGGCTCTCAGGAGCAGGGGAATCAGCGAGGGGGCATCCCTGACGGTCCAGCCCTGTCGCCCCCCAGAGCTGATGCAGACGGAGTTCCACCACCTCCGCACCCTCAAGATCATGAGCGACGTCTACAGCCGGGGCATGATGGCCGACCTGCTCTTCGAGCAGCAGATGGTGGAGAAGCTCTTCCCCTGCTTGGACGAGCTCATCAGCATCCACAGCCAGTTCTTCCAGCGGATCCTCGAGCGGAAGAAGGACTCCCTGGTGGATAAAAGCGAGAAGAACTTTCTCATCAAGAGGATCGGGGACGTGCTTGTGCAGCAGGTGAGCAGGAGCAGGGCCCCGGGCACTTAACACACAGACACGCACGCACGCACACACAGCAGGGCCCTGGGCACTTCTCTGTCATACACACACACATACACAGACACACACACGTAAAGACACACAGACATATACGCACGCACACAGTGACACACAGACACACACACAAACACACACATACACACACACACACACACACGGGGACTGGCAGCCGAGTGTTCTCGTCCCTGAACTGCCTGTGATCTCTGTGAGCTTGGGCGGGTGGTTCCATGTCTCCAGCCCTCAGTTTTCCTTTTTTGAGATTGAAGGCAGTAGTTTTCTCTTTTAATGCTGTTTTAAAATTTGAAAGCCATGGGTATATGAAGTACCCAGGGTACATGCTAGGTAAGCAATAAAAGTCAGGTTTCCTTGCTTTCGAGGGGTGTTTGCTTTGTGATCACTTAAAACGTCTCTGCTTTCAGCTTCTCTGTTGGTCAGGGGGAAAGGAAAGGCTCCCGTGAAGCTTTGGGGTGAGGCTCAGGCCTTGCCGACTGCAGAGGCTTAGTCCAGCAGGAATGGCTGCTAGCATGTGTTGCAGGGACCACTTAGACGCAGCGGCTGCCCCGCAGTGCGCATAGCTTCAGATGAGGTAGCACACACGGGAATTAGAGAAGGGCCACGCAGAACTATTGGGGCTGCTGGCCCGAGCTAAGTAGGATAAGCAGCCCTAGGTGACTTACCGTGGCTGTTTCTGACTTACCAAGGAGACATCCTTAAGACTGCTTCCTCATGAAAGACTTCTAGTGAGTCCCTTCATTTTATTGCTATTTTTATGACAATTGGGAGTTAGAACATGTTTTGCACAGTACATGGATACTTCTGTGTTTATTTTTTAAATATCCATATCCACTTTATTGAACTGTAATTCATAAGCCGTGTGATCCACCCGTGTAAAGCATGCCGTTCAGTGGTGTCTAGTTTATCCATGGATTTGAGCAGCCGTCACCAGGGCCAGGCGTAGAACGTTTTTATCATCAGCACCCACCCCGCTTCCCCGACTTCCCCCGCCCTAGGCAGCCACTGATGTACTTTCTCTCTGGATTTGCCTGTTCTGGACGTTGTATATAAATGGAATAAAACAGTATGTTGTCCTTAGTGACGGACTTTTCCTATGTGAGTACCACATTTTATCCATTATCCTTGGATGGACACGAGGATTAGTTCCCCTTGGTTGGGGGCTGTTGTGAGCAACGCTGCTGTGAACATTCACGTGCATGTTCTTGTGTGGACATGTGTTTATGGCCAGGAGTGGAACTGCTGGGTCACATGGTAACTCTGCATTTAACTTCTTGAGGAACTGCCTGTCTTCCAAATCTTCTGCAGCATTTCACTCTTCTGGGGGAAGTTATGAGGAAGATCCCCTGGAGGAGGAAATGGCACCCCACTCCAGTATCCTTGCCTGGAGAATCCCATGGACAGAGGAAGCCTGGTGGGCTGCAGTCTGTGGGGTCGCAGAGTCAGACAGGACTGAGCCCCCAAGCCTGAGCACAGTGAGGAAGCCCTCCTGGGTTATGCAAGTAGCGTGGGCCCTGGGCACGTGGCGGTAACACGAGCTCAGCGCCCTGAGTGGCGTCGTAACCTCTGCTCACTCTCCTCCGCAGTTCTCGGGGGGGAATGCCGAACGCTTAAAGAAGACGTACGGCAAGTTTTGTGGGCAGCACAACCAGTCCGTGAACTACTTCAAAGACCTCCACACCAAAGACAAGCGCTTTCAGGCCTTCGTGAAGGTAGTGACGTGAAATGTAGAACTCCCCACCGTTGCCCAGAGCCTGGTGTCCCTGTGAGGTTTAGCCCGAGCCTTCCCCTCCGGGTCATTCCTGACATTCGGTCTCCTCCCTTGCAGAAGAAGATGAGCAGTTCGGTCGTCCGGAGGCTGGGAATCCCCGAGTGCATATTGCTTGTAACCCAGCGGATCACCAAATACCCGGTTTTGTTCCAGAGGATACTGCAGTGTACCAAAGGTGAGTCTCTCTCTTGAATCAGTCTTACTTGCCAGTGGCCTGTTCCCTGTCTGTCCAGCAGAGGCCCCATTTTAGAAGGAATCTTCCACATCAAGGAGGACTAAAAGAGAAGCCTGTGTTTTCTTTTAAAAATGGTTTTCTTGAGTGCAAACATGAAATGTCACGTCACCAGACTTAGAGTGAATGAGAGCGAGAAGGGAAGGAACCACTAGGTGATCCCAGCCGAGAGTTGAGTGGCCTGCAGAGCTTGTCACTTGTCTCTCGGCTGGGAGGGGACACTCCCTCCTCACCTGCAAGTGCAGGGATTGCTGCTGTTTCTCAGTTAATAGTCCCTGCTCGCTTTTATCTCTGCTGGCCCTGCTCCGCCACAGCTACATTAAGGATTAGGTAAACAAAGACCTAGATTAAAAAACTGGAGGCGCCTCTCCCTCCCTAAAGATGTTGGATTCTTTCCACTTTAGAAGGTAGCTTGTGGAACTTACCCTGGTGGTCCGGTGGCTGAGACTCCTCCCTCCCAGTGTAGGGGCCCAAGTTTGATCCCTGGTCAGAGAGCTAGAGCCCATATGCATCAACTAAAGGTCCCATGTGCTGCGACTAAGACCTGCTGCAGCCAAATGAGTATTTATACGTCGATATATGTATGTATGGGGCTTCTCTGGTGAAGATGGTAAAGAATCCACCTGCAACGCAAGAGACCTGGGTTCAATCCCTGGATGAGGAAGATCCCCTGGAGAAGGGCATGGCAACCCACTCCAGTATCCTTGCCTGGAGAATCCCCATGGACAGAGGAACCTGGCGGGCTACAGTCCATGGGGTCACAAAGAGTTGGACAGGACTGAGTGACTAAGCACAGCACATATGTGTATGTAGAGAGAGAACGTAGCTCGTGAGTGCACATCATCTGTCTCACCGAAACGTCTAACCTTATTTAGAGTTAAACTCTGACCAAGCTAGAGGTCGGCACGTGACTGCAGCGTGTCGGCCTCGCCCTGCCCGCAGAGCATGGACAGTGCCGTGGGGCACGGAGGCAGGGCGCCCCCCTCCTGCCCGGTAGGGACTGAGCTCTCCTCTCCTCCTCAGACAACGAGGTGGAGCAGCAGGACTTGACACAGTCCCTGGGCCTGGTGAAGGACGTGATCAGTGCCGTGGACAGCAAGGTGGCAAGTTACGAGAAGAAGGTTCGTCTGAACGAGATCTACACAAAGACCGACAGCAAGTCAATCATGAGGATGAAGAGCGGTCAGATGTTCGCCAAGGAGGACCTGAAGCGGAAGAAGCTGGTGCGGGACGGGAGCGTGTTTCTGAAGAGCGCGACCGGGAGGTTGAAAGGTGAGGCCCGCTCACGTCTGAGGCTCCGCGCGCTCCAGGGGCGAGCAGGCAGGATGCAGGTGTCCCCAGACCGCTTCCAGGCACCCTCGTCCGGGCGTCCCCCGGGAACAGCTGTTGTTCAGTCCTTAGTCTTGTATCAGAAAGGCCTGGGCAGAGCTGGCTCACAAACCATGCCGATACAGTAAGGCAGCAAGGATCTGGTGCAGTCAGGGGCACGAGAAGATTTTTAAAGAGCAAAGAGTCAGCTTCATACTCAGATGTGAGCTCCTAAGGCAGATGTGATTCCCCATGAGAGACGGGCAGCAAATTTGGGGTCGGGGTCTCTGGCAAAACCACTGCCAGGAGGGAAGCACCATCAGCTGCCCCATTCATAGGTTCTCTGAGATTAAAAATACATCGTCGATTGTTCTGAAGAAATGTTAGAGGAATTTCAGTTCCTGAGACCTTAGAGAAACGTTTAACTCACAATTTGACTTATTATTAAACTTTGTTGTTCATATCTTCTATTTTTCTCTAAGAAAAAGAGATCATGAAAGATACTCATTTCCTGTTTGATCTTTGTTTTGTTTTGTTTTTAAATGATCAGCCCCATCAAGTTAAGGAAGTTAGGAGGTCTGTTCACTCATCTGTGCATCTGGTCTGTTGGGTTTTTTGCTTGGTTTCTTTAATAATTTTCCTCATCAAACCCGTATCCTCTGGGTCTGTCTGGTAACTCTAACCTCACCAGTAGCCTTGAGTACCCCCAGCCTGCCTCCCTGCCCTCAGTGAACTGAGCACACAAAGCCGCCCCACTGGCAAAAAACTCAGGGGAGGGAACCGGCCATGAGGCCGTAGGCTGCCGACAGCACCTGAGTGTCCTTAGCCAGCTCGGGTCTCCCCCTGCTCAGAGCGAGGCATGCAGGTGGATGACGCAGGACACCCTGCTTAGAAGTTGGGCTCGGACTGCAGGCATTTAAAGAGGTTCTTGCCCTGCGGTGTGATGGCTGCTGGAACAGAGGCATGAAGGGGCGAGGAGAGGGGCCTTCAAGTCACATCTTGAAGGATGGAGAAGAGGAAGCGTGAGAGCGCGGAGCCCTGGGAGGGGCAGGCGGGCGGGCAGTGGAGCGAGGCAGGAAGCTGGGGGTGGACACGTGCCCAGGCGAGGGGCTGACTGTGACCCCAGGGGTGGGAGGGGCTCACAACAGAGGATTTGAGCAGGACAGGGGTGGATTCGAGCGTGGGCGGTGCACTGCTCTGGGTGGCCGGAGGACAGCCGGAGCCCGGCGGGACCACTGACCGAGCTGAGGACAGTCCCTGGTGCAGGGACCCGGGGGAGGGTCCTCCAGGCAGGGTCACTTCAGAGAGAAGAAACACCCCTTCCGGCCCCCAGCCAGCTCTGCATCTCCCTGCTCCATGATGCGCTGCGTGGTCCCCGGGGCTCCCTCCTGTGACACCCTGAGACCACAGCTGGGGGCTCTGGCCTCCCCACCGCGGCGAGGCCGTCTCCACCGCCACCTGGTCGTGAAGTGCCGGTCCTCTTGTGAGAGCAGGCTTCCTCGAGCGGCCACTGCCTGGAGCCAGCGCCCTGTTCCTTCTCCACACAGCAGTTGATTCATTCGTTCCCGAAATAAAAAATAATTGATTCCAGCTGTTGGAACGAAGTCGTGGTCCAAGCAATAGCAGAACGATAGGCTTCCCAGCCCAAAATGTCTCCAGCAGCAAGAGGAGTTGGTTTCTAGTCATTTTCAGCCCCCAGTGAACTTGTGCCAAGAACAGCCAGTCCTGTGTCGAGTAACCCTTGAAAGGGGATGGGATTGTTTTTCTCTCATCTATTGACACTGGTCACATAAACTTCAGGATCAAAACTAAAGTTGAAAACTTATGTGTTAGAACTTTTTTTTTTTTTGGCAGACACCTGAACTATTTAAAAGTAAACTTTAAAAAAAACTCAGTTGTCAAAACTAATAGTGCTGCATGGAAAATTACTGTGTTCTGCGCTGAAAACTAGACCTCCCCAGGACTCAGGCCTGCTCGCCTCTGTTCCTCGTAGCTTTGCCGTGAATTACACAGGGGGGCACCCCCATCTTGGCAGAAGTGGTGGAAAAGGCCAGGAGGGGCCTTGACCACCCAGGAGGGGGCTGCAGAAGTCAACCTGTTGTTTTCCCCAGGGAGTCATAGGTGCCCCAGCCCCTTTCCTGGCTGAAGGTGGTACGGATAGGGGCCAGCCCACGAGGTCTCAGTAGACAACTCGCCTCCAGGGATGTCCCACTTTGTCCTTAAGGGGCCGCTGGGAAATGTCACTGCATACTCCTCGAGAATTAGAGCAACTGTTGGTGGCATTCTTTTGATTTCTGGATCCAACTAGAGATTTATTTATTAATTTTGAACACCAAAAAACATCTTGTATTGGGATACAGCCAGGTAACAATGTGGTGGTAGTTTCAGGTGGACAGCAAAGAGACTCAGCCAGGCATATGCATGCATTCTCTCCGAAACCCCCTCCCTTCCAGGCTGGCACAGCACGTTGAGCAGCGTTCCCTGTGCTAGACAAAAGGTCCTTGTTGGTTATCCATTTTAAATACAGCAGTGTGTACATGTCCATCCCAAATGCCCTAACTGTCCGTCCCCCGCCCCCCACCCTCCCCGGCAAGCATAACCAGTTAGAGATGTTAATTTGGCTCCTGTTGCATCTCAGCTGAGAAGAGCAGGCCATCTCTATGGCACGGAGAGGTTGAGGTTGCCGGCGACATGTTGGGCCGAGCAGAGCATGGTGCTCGGTGTACCTGAGACAGTGTGGGTGTTGGGGGGCCTCCTTGTCCTCCAGGGCCTGTGGAAGAAACCTGCCTTTCATGACGAGACTGCAGTAGTCCTCTGCATCACCTCCTGGCAGCCTTCCTGTCTGCTGTCTCGCGCCTTTCCCCTTACCGTGATCAGAAGCCGAGAAACACTGTGACCAAGAGTTATTTTGTGGAATGTGTTGCTGTAGTCCTGCTTCCCAACTTTTAAAGTATTTTATTCTTAAAGACCTTGCCTTGTGGGATCCAGCTTTCCAGCACTGAGTGCTCAGATCTTCTCAGAACAGGGTATTGGTGATCGATCCCATTTCCTCTAAAAAATCTAGTGGCCATATGTGGACCCTGCAGAGGTGTCAGACCCTGGCCTGGGAGGAGCGTGATAAAGCGCCGTGTGGGTGGGCTGCTGGGTTATCGTCTGGCCGCGCACCCTGGAGGTGCTTCCCTGCCAATTGACCGTGGTTCTCTCTCCTCTCGCCGCTCTGCAGAGGTTCAAGCGGTCCTGTTGACTGACATCTTGGTCTTCCTTCAAGAAAAAGACCAGAAGTACGTCTTTGCGTCATTGGTAAGCTGAACTGCTCATCTGTGCTGTTTGTAATTAACAGTATTCACAACCGTGAGGGTAGGTGGTGAGTGTTGCAGTTTTCTGCCCACCTTCCTCCCCTCCAGTTATGTTTCTGCTCCCTCAGAATCCCTTCTGAGAGCCTTCGGCATTTGATCCGAAAAGAAATCTGTCGTTGTAGTATTTCTCATGTATTATGTCTTACAAATCATTCCCTCTTATAACCTTGCCAACCAGAGTCTGTGACAAAAACCAGAAAGGACTCGAACCTTGATAGCCTTAAATTTTTGTTTCCTTTTTGGAAATCATTTCCTGTTGGATAAAATGTGAGTGAAATAACGAGCTATTTGGTTTTTCTCCTAAATCTGCCATTGTTTGTTAAGCCATATGCTTTGGGGGGCGGGGCAGGGAGAGAGAGAAACAAGATATCTTGTATTAACCCACATGTTTGGAATCTAGATGAATGGCACTGATGAACCTGTCTCAGGGCAGGAAGAGAGACGCAAATGTAGAAAGCGGACCTGTGGACACAGCGGGGGGAGGAGAGGGTGGGGTGCGTGGAAAGCAGGGCGCTGGCGTATACCCACCGCCCCGTGCAAGCCATAGGCTCCTCAAGGGCGTCTAGTTCGCCCTGAGATGGAAGCTGTCTCAAGGGATGGGTTGTCGCATCCACGTCTTTCTAGCTGCGCTCTCCCCACTTTCCAGGACCAGAAATCGACAGTGATCTCTCTGAAGAAGCTGATTGTGAGGGAAGTAGCACACGAGGAGAAAGGCTTGTTCCTCATCAGTATGGGGATGAAGGACCCTGAGATGGTGGAAGTCCACGCCAGCTCCAAGGAGGAGCGCAGCAGCTGGATTCAGATCATCCAGGACACGATCAACACCCTGTGAGTCTCTCCCCGCCCTCCGGGATCGCTTGATGGACGGGCCACTGTCGGGGTAACGGGCCTCTGAATAACGCGCTGTTCTGTTGGGGTCATGTCAGGAACCGAGATGAAGATGAAGGAATTCCTAGTGAGAACGAGGAAGAAAAGAAGATGTTGGACACCAAGGCCCGGGAGTTAAAAGGTGAAGCTGGTGGCAGCGGCCCAAGGGCCTGTCGGAGCAGGGGGGTGCGGGGAGAAGGAGGTGCAGTCACACGGTGGGTGCGGGGAGAAGGGGGTGCAGTCACACGAAGGGTGCGGGGAGAAGCGGGTGCAGTCACACGGCGGGTGCGGGGAGAAGGGGGTGCAGTCACACGGGGGGGTGCGGGGAGAAGGGGGTGCAGTCACACGGGGGGTGCGGGGAGAAGGGGGTGCAGTCACACGGGGGGTGCGGGGAGAAGGGGGTGCAGTCACATGGCGGGTGCGGGGAGAAGGGGGTGCAGTCACGCGGGGAGAAGGGGGTGCAGTCACGCGGGGAGAAGGGGGTGCAGTCACACGGCGGGTGCGGGGAGAAGGGGGTGCAGTCACACGGGGGGTGCGGTGAGAAGGGGGTGCAGTCACACGGCGGGTGCGGGGAGAAGGGGGTGCAGTCACCCAGAACCCCTGCAGATTTTCAGTTGATTCCAGAGCCGGCCGGAAGGGCGCAAACCAGGGAGGGGGATAGTTCGTCACAAAAGAGAAACCAGGTCTGAGCCGACGCAGGTCCTGCAGGAACATGTTGTGCTGTGAGCGTGGCCCGTGGGAACACGTCTGACGCTGGATCGTGGGGATGTTGGTTCTCTGACTCCAAAGTGTCCGTGGGCCCTGGTGACAGTCTTGGTACTATGTAACGGAAGAAGTTGCTGGAATTCACAGGCACATCTAAGATTAAAACAGGAAGGAGAGAAAGGTTCTTGAGGGAAGGAATTTCCCAGTTAATCCATTTATTGGTCACCCCCGCCACGGTGCCCTGAGTTCCAAGTGTGTTCCAAGTGTGTTTGGGGCGAAGTCTGCTTCCGGGTGCAGTTTGACCACTGTCTGTCGAGGCCTGCTGTCTCGTGTGGTCTTGTCTCCACCCCTGCAAGGCTGTACTCAAAGCAGGTGAGAAAGCTGGGCCCACGACAGCGGAGACGCAGGGCCTCACACCCCGCTCCCTGCAGAGCCGGGTTCGGCTCTGTCTGCTGAGCTGTTCGTGTGTCTTCCCCTTTGGCGCTACTGAGTGTTCTAAAAGAAGCATGTGTTGTGCTCTGGAAAGAAGTAAGGCCAAGAGTCAAGTACATGTAGGCTCCCGAGGAGTTCAGTTCACTCTCTTTCAACAGTGAGAGGGGAAAAAAAAAATGATGAGCAGATTTAGACTGGAGCCAGTGTCTCGTTGCTATCTCTTCCTGTGAGTAGGATGGCAGAGATGAGAACCACCCGCTTTTTCATTGAAGGATGATTGCTTTACAGTATCGTGTTGGTTTTCTGCCATGTACATGAGCATGAAGGGAACAGCCTTCTCTTCACATGCCTGAGGCACCTGGCCAGCCACAGTGCTCGGTGCTGGGGATGCAGTGATTCCTGAACTGGAGTCCCTGCCGTGAGGGGGACCTACGTAGATGACAGGCCCTGTGGACCACAGGCACGTAGAGAGTGTGTGGGACCTAAGAATCCTGCCTGTAGTCGGTCTCACGAGAAACTGACACATGAAGCTACATCTGAAAAAAGGGAAAAAACACCAACTCACCAGATGAAGAACAGGTGCAAAATGAAAAAGGAGTGAAGGTCTAGTGTGTCTGGGAGTCAGGGCTGAGTGATGGGAGACGAAGCCTGGAAGCCACCACATGTTAAAGTTCAAGCAGGGAATGATACAGTTTTTTAGCAAAATGTAAGCAAGTTTTTTTGGAGAAGGCAGTGGCACCCCACTCCAGTACTCTTGCCTGTAAAACCCCATGGACGGAGGAGCTGAGTGACTTCACTTTGACCTTTCACTTTCATGCATTGGAGAAGGAAATGGCAACCCACTCCAGTGTTCTTGCCTGGAGAATCCCAGGGATGAGGGAGCCTGGTGGGCTGCTGTCTATTGGGGTCGCACAGAATCAGACATGACTGAAGCGACTTAGCAGCAGCAGCAAGCAAGTTTTTAAAATCAGTATTGATGCCAGTTGGGAGAATTGCTTGCAGGCGCTGGGAGAGCCTACTAGGAGTGGGAACACCAGCTGGGGGACTCTCTGGATAAGTTGGGTGAGAAGTGGTCTGGAGGCGGGGTGGAGGCGAGTGAGAGATGAGGAACCACTGGGGGAGGTGGGACAGAGTGTGGAGAGAAGTCTCCCCCTGGTTTCCAGCCTGGGTAACCGGGGGGTGAAGGTGCTATTGACCTAGGAAGAGGCCAGGGCTCCAGGGAGGAGGTGGATGGGGTGGGGGCAGAAGCAGAGAACAGAGGCTTCTGACCTGCAGAGAACTAGGCGTCTAAGTGGAGCTGCCACTTGACAATGAGACTCAGCAGTCTGGTGCCCAAAAAGTGAGTAGGACTTGGGTGTCTTGTGTGAGTTAATGGGCTTCCCTGGTGGATCAGACAGTAGAGAATCTGCCTGCAATGTGGAAGAGTCAGGTTTGAGTCGGGAAGATCCCCTGGAGAAGAGAATGCAGCCCACTCCAGTTGAATCCTGTGGACAGAGGAGCCTGGCAGGCTACAGTCCATGGAGTCGCAAAGAGTCAGCCACGACTGAGCGACTAACACTTTGAGTTATCAGCACGTGAGAAGTAACTGAAGCCGTGGGAGTGGATGAGATCCCTGAGAAGGAAATGTGTAAGGTGTGGAAGGCAGTCCAGGGGGAGCCGGGGGACCAAGCGCAGGTCTGTAACGTGCCAGAGAAAGAGTGGGAGGAAGAGAGCCAGCCTAGCAGTGTCTGAGGGCCCGGGGCGGGCAACAGGTTTACATGTCGCTGGAGAAGAGGAGATGGAAAACTTGGTTGGATGCAGGTGTGAAAGATCGCCTTGGAGAGAGCAGATGCAGCAACGGACAGAGCCGGAGAAGAGTACAGGGGCTGAGGAATCAGCAGGGCGATGGGACAGTGGGGCACAGCGCACACTTGTTACATCGGAAATTCTCAGGTTTGCCTCAAAAGACCCAGGATAGTTTTCCAAGTAGACATGACGGATAAAAAGTCTGATACTGTCCTCAGGATGAAACAGGAAGCAGGCGTGGGGGAAGCTGCATTCCTTGTTGTCCCGGGCGTTGCCACGAGGTGGCGCGCGTGTCTCAGTCATCGCCTCTCGCTGACCTGTCAGATGACCAGATCCCTTTTCCAAATGTCCACAGAGCAACTTCAGCAAAAGGACCAGCAGATCCTGCTCCTCCTGGAAGAGAAGGAGACGATTTTCCGGGACATGACTGAGTGCAGCACACTCTTGCCAGAGGACTGCTCCCCAACCCACAGCTGTAGAACCCTCTTCCGCTCCAACACAGAAGAGGCTCTCAAAGGAGGACCTTTAATGAAAAGTGCAATAAATGAAGGTAATTTACATTCAGCATCGCCTACCCCCCCCCCCCCACACAGTGGTTTGCATGTTAGCATTATCTACCATTGAGCACTTTTTTTCTTTGTAAAAGGAAGCACAAAATACAGAAAACAACCCAAAACATGTTTTGCTTTAGTAAATTATTATCAGGTGAGCATCCTTGTAACTATTTCCCAGGTCCAGAAATAAAAATGTGGCCAGATCCCTAAAAGCCTTTGTGCATCTCCTGTCCCCATCACAGCTCTCTCCCTCCCTCCTACAAGCCATAGGTATTATGACTTTTAGAGTAATTACTTAGGTTTCTTTATGGTTTTATGTGGCCATGTAAAATCATATATGTGGTTTTAGGCATGTTTATAAACACTGTGATTTAGTTGTGTCTGTGGTTTTTGATACTCATTTTTAAGGTTCTTTATTTACAGTCCTCCACCCGCCCCACTATCCCTTCTTTTCCACACAGCTTATCCGTGAGCTTTTTGGCCTACAGGTTTCTCTTTTTTGGACTTCATTCATGCAACGGTTCTGTTCTTCTGCCTTCTGGTTCCTTCAGAAGGTGCTCAGGGGGGTTTGGGGGCTCAGTTGCTCAAAGGTGAAACGCCTTTGGCAAGCTGTGTTCCTGTAGTGTTTCATCTGGAGATACAGGCTGTCTAGTTGTCTTTTTTATTACTTTTTGTAACATGTAGGAGAAGCAGGATAAAAGGATAAATCTTTTTCCCCCTATTATTTACCAGTTTTCAAAATAGTGAACTGACTTATGGTCATTCTCTGAAAATGACCAGTACTTTTAAAACATCATTATAGACTCATTGATTTAAATATATCTGATGGGCTTTGAGCCATTGCACTTCTTATCATTATTGGAAAAGTCTAAAAGGGCCTCCCTCCCTGCCAGCGTGCACCTTTTCGTGTTGCCTCCGAACCCTTTTGACATGACCCCAGCGGTCTTGAGAGCCGCTCTGCTGTTTGTTGAAATGTTCGGGCTCGTCTTGTTTTCTGCACATGTCTGGCATTAGCCTTTCTCTGAGAAGCTGTGGTTTCTTCTAGTGGGAAATGATGTCTCAAGACCACTGTCTAGGTGCTGGGGGTAGTTGTCACTGCTGGGGTTTTCGCTGTTGGTAGGTTGGGCCTTTTCAGTGGACCTCTTGGGTGGAAATGTGTATGGGGGGACAGTAATGAATTACACCGATATATATTCAGTTCACCTTGTGAACTGCAATGTTGTTACCTGCGTGCTCAGTTGTGTCTGACTCTGTGATCCCGTGGAGTGTAGGCCTCCAGGCCCCCTGTCTATGGGATTACCCTGGCAAGAATACTAGAGTGGGTTGCTGCTTCCTCCTTCATGGGATCTTCCCAACCCGGGGATCGAACCTATGTCTCCTACAATGGCAGGTGGATTCTTTACCACTGAGCCACCTGGGAAGCCCTGTTTTTACTTAATCTCTTCTGTAATACACCTGTATCTCTTTTCTTCCATACTGTGAATCCTCATTCCTCAGGATACATTATAAAGTATCCTGTATTTACCCTAACACACAGGTGCTGATACTACTGTCGCGAAATAGGGCTCGTAAATGCCATGCCTGCCCACCCCCGCTTTGATCAATGGTACTTTGTCTACACTGTCAACTTCCAGCCGTTGTGTATGGCATGCTCCCCTTTTTAGACCTGTAGTCTTCATTCTGCAAGAATCACCACCAGTTCTCATCAGCGTCCCTCCAGTCATCTTGGATGTCTGAAGCTTACTCTTTAGTTCCTCTGAAAGATTCATGAGGATCATATTCCCCACGTCCTTGTATACTGGTAATAACTTGTGCCTTTATACTGGAAAGTCTGTTCTACTGGATATAAAATCCTCGGATCCCAGTTTCTTCAAGTATGCTAATTCTCAAATGTGTAACTCATTTTTCTCTGACGTAAAACATTTCAGAGTCCAGTCATAATTTGATTTCCCGCATATATAAGTCACATGCTCTCTGCCTTGATGCCCAAAGGGTTTTTTCCCCTAAATCCAAGTCGTTTTACTAGAATATGCCTTGCTGATGCTGATTCTGGAATGATGTTCTCAGGTTTACAGCGTTCTGTTTTGATTTATAGTCGCATACTTTTCAGATTTCAGAGATGTGTTCTTATAGCTCTTAGTGTCTTTGTTGTGCGCTGGCTTTGATTTTCTTCCTCAAGAACTCCCACTATCCATATTATTGGATCACCTTTGCCTGTCTTCAATACTTCTTGCTTTCCCAGAGTGCTTTTTTTATATCTTCATCTTTTTAACATGTAAATGTATCCTTTCAGCTTCTGTTCTCTTAAGTCATTTTCTCTTGGGTTTACTTGCTCTCAGAGTCTAGTTTAGATTTCAGAAAGGGGTATTTTTTTCCCTTTTGTTTCCAGTTATTTGAGTTTTGCCGCCTCCCTTCTGTGTCTCTTCATTCTGACTAGGGTCTTCCACATCTTGAGTTTTGGGGTTTTTTTTACCTTGTTAGCACACTTACTTTACGGACATGTCCTTCTGATGTGCTTGTATTATGTGTAGGGCAGCTGCACCCCTTTTTCTTTCTCTCTCTCTTTTCTTAACTTTGTGTGGGATTTGACTTTGATATTTTTCTGTTGCTCATTTTCGTGTAAAAATTCCAATCCCAAAGAAAGGTAATGCCAAAGGATGTTCAAACTACTGTACAACTGCCCTCAGCTCACACACTAGCAAAGTAATGCTCAAAATTCTCCAAGTCAGGCTTCAGTAGTACGTGAACCATAAGCTTCCAGATGTTCAAGCCGGTTTTAGAAAAGGCAGAGGAAACAGAGATCAAACTGCCAACATCTGTTGGATCATAGAAAAAGCAAGAGATTTCCAGAAAAACATATACTTCTGCTTTATTGACCACACCAAAGCCTTGGACTGGGTGGATCACAATAAACTGTGGAAAATTCTTAAAGAGATGGGAGTACCAGACCACCTGACCTGCCTCCAGAGAAATCTGTACGCAGATCAAGAAGCAACAGTTAGAACTGGACATAGAACAATGGACTGGTTCCAAATAGGAAAAGGAGTACGTCAAGGCTGTATATTGTCACCCTGTTTATTTAACTTATATGCAGAGTACATCATGTGAAACACTGGGCTGGAGGAAGCACAAGCTGGAATCAAGATTGCCGGCAGAAATATCAATAACCTCAGATATGCAGATGATACCACCCTTATGGCAGAAAGTGAAGAGGAACTAAAGAGCCTCTTGATGAAAGTGAAAGAGGAGAGTGAAAAAGTTGGCTTAAAGCTCAACATTCAGAAAATGAAGAAAATGGCATCCAGTCCCATCACTTCATGGGAAATAGATGGGGAAACAGTGGAAACAGTGTCAGACTTTATTTTCTTGGGCTCCAAAATTACCGTATATGGTGACTGCAGCTATGAAATGAAATGACGCTTGCTCCTTGGAAGAAAAGCTATGACCAACCTAGACAGCATGTTAAAAAGCAGAGACATTACTTTGCCAACAAAGGTCCATCTAGTCAAAACTGTGGTTTTTCCAGTGGTCATGTATGGATGTGAGAGCTGGACCATAAAGAAAACTGAGTACCGAAGAATTGATACTTTTGAACTGTGGTGTTAGAGAAGACTCTTGAGAGTCCCTTGGACTGCAAGGAGATCAGACCAGTCCATCATGAAGGAAATCAGTCCTGAATATTCATTGGAAGGACTAATGCTGAAGCTGAAACTCCAATGCTTTGGCCACCTGATGTGAAGAGCTGACTCATTGGGAAAGACCCTGATGCTGGGAGGGATTGGGGGCAGGAGGAGAAGGGGACGACAAGGATGAGATGGTTGGATGGCATCACTGACTCGATGGACTTGAGTTTGAGCAAACTCCGGGAGTTGGTGATGGACAGGGAAGCCTGGCATGCTGCAGTTCATGGGGTCGCAAAGAGTCAGACAGAACTGAGCGACTGAACTGAGCTGAAACTTTTAGGCTCAGATAGGTTTTTCACTTCACTGGCCTCTTCTGTTGTTTTCCTGCAGTGGTTTTAGAAGATGACAGTGGGTCTCCTTAGGAGATTCCTGGCCTCTTTGCTCCTCCTTTTTCCACATGGACCTTCTTTTTCCTTCATCTCTGTTGCATCTCTCCTGCTCAATTTCTGTTCCACGTTCAGCTCTTTCTCCTTTCTGTGGGACACTGCTGCTCTAGAAGAGAACTGTGGCTGGTCAGGTTTGATAATTCAGATGCTCAGACTTCCCTGTCCCCCTGACGTCACTACGGGAGGGGCAGAAAGCCTGCACTTTCCACTGCTGTTCTCAAATTGGCACATCTCACTTCCTGGAGATTTCTTTTTGGCTACTTCTGGTCTGACTGCAGGAGCCGTGCTCCTTCCAGTAAATTACTCTGCCTTCCCTGTATCGTGCTCACTCAGTCGTGTCTGACTCTTCGTGACCTTTTGGACTACAGCCTGCCAGGCTCCTCTGTCCATGGGGTTTTTCAGGCAAGGATACTGAAGTGGGTTGCCATTTCCTTCTCCAGCTTTCCCTGTACCCTTTTTACATTTCCTAGATCTCACGTGAATGAGGCTGGAGGTTTAATCTCTGCATTTCCAACAGAATCCAACTACAACACCTGTCCTTAGCTGAGAGCTTTCTCTGAACAAAGGAAGTCTCATAGTCAGCTTTGGGCTTTTCTGATCATCTTCGCTGTGTATACAGTGTGTTAATCAGGAGGTTTTCATTTTCACATTGCAAGAGATGTCAGTGTTGTGCGTTTCCTGTCTCCCAGTGGAGATCCTGCAGGGTCTGGTGAGCGGCAGCCTAAGAGGCTCGCTTGGGCAGGTCGTCAGCAGCCCTGCGGAGCAGGAGGGCATGGTCGGCCCCGTGTCCCTGCCCCGGAGAGCGGAGACCTTTGGAGGGTTTGACAGCCATCAGATGAATGTTTCAAAAGGTCAGTGGGGTGGTGGTGGTGGTGGTGGTGGTGGTTTTTATATAATTGTGTTTATTTATTTTTGGCTGTGCTAGGTCTTTGTCGCTGCACGGGCGTTTCTCTAGTTGCGGTGGGCTGGGGTTACTGTCTGGTTTGGTGTGTGGGTTTCTCACTGTGGTTTCTGCGGAGCACCGGCTCTCAGGTGCACGGGCTCAGTGCCCCGCAGCATGTGGGATCTTCCCGGATCAGGGATGGAACCCGAGTCTGTTGCACTGGCAGGTGGATTCTTGGCAGGGAAGCCCCCAGGTCAGTGGTTTTGAGCTCATGTGCTCTTCTGGGCAGTCCTTCACCATCAGGACGAAAAGCATCTGTACTCAGCGGCTCCATCGCTGCTGTCCTGCTCAGACAGGAAAGGTTTTAGTGAGGTCCTAAGTATCCCGCTGCTGGAACTCAGGGACCTCCATCTGCGTTGAGTTCATTTTGAGTAATAAGAGGTTTTCCTGGGATCTCAGCTAAGCTATAGCCAAAGGGGCAATAGGACTGTTTTTTTCCTTTCTGTTCCTAGTTCTTCTGTATCAGTAAAAGTGTTTAATAATCACATGGCTGCCCTTCTGCTGGCATTACTAAGATTCGGGAGTATTTTGTACCTAAGCTGTGTATGTAGTATTTTCTTGACTAATCTGTTTTGCAACTTGAAAAAAGTACTTGTTTGTGCAGGAGGTGAGAAGGAGGAGGGAGACGATGGCCAGGACCTCAGGAGGACCGAGTCGGACAGCGGTCTGAAAAAGGTATTTCTTGCTAAGAGACACTGCCTCCCTGCATCCTCCCGGGCCCTTCCTCTAAGCGCATCATCTTGAAATTAGTCCACTGTGATCGTGTTTTGGACACCCACTTTGCCCTTTTAATTTCCTACTTCATCTTGAGAGGAAAGCACATTTCTAAGCAAACGGCACCGTTCTGAGCCCCGTGTTCTTGGCCGTCGGGCCTCTCTGGTTCTGGACGTCACGTTCCAGCACACAGCTCCGCCGGCTGGACCGGTTCCACTGAGAGCCTTGTTTAAACACACACCACCCCCGCCTGAACTCATTACAAGGCTTCCGCAACAGTTCGGCGTCACCTCTTCACTGCCCTAATGTAGAAAGAACGAACATGGGACGTCACAGCATAAGTTAGACACACACTGAATATAATTTTTGCCTCAATCTTCATTTTCTTTACATGCACTTTTTTTTTTTATTGTTTTATAGGGTGGAAATGCTAACCTGGTATTTATGCATAAAAGGAACAGTGAGGTAAGGACACTCGGAGCCCTTTACAGGAGCATGATTTTGTTGTAGTCGCTAGGTTGAGCCTGCGCGTTTCTGCTTTGCCGCGTTGAGCAAACTGTGCTGTCGTCGGCCCCAGGGCATCGTCCTGTCGGTTTTTTGCCAGAAAATCGCTGCCTCCTAAACCAGCCTCTGCTCCCCTGTCCTTGAGAAGCCCCTTGCTTTCTTTGAACGTGGGCCACGAAGCCCCCACAGTGGCTTCTCTCCATCCACGCACGCTGAGCACAATTTGTCACCAGCTTGGCTGTAACTTTAACCTGGCACCAAAAGCTGCAGTGTGAAGCGTGACAGAGGAACTTGTGAGTGATTCTGCACTGTGACTCCAGTTGAGTTTTCTTCTCTGAGCACTGCTTCTGACTCCATATGTCACTCTAAAAAGTAGTCCAGGCGTCCCCTGGCTAGAGACCAGGTTCCCTGCCTTCTGCCGACCCTGCAGGGTAACCCAGGTCTTTCACCGTCTCCCCGTCTCCTTGGGTTCCTCTGAGGAAGTCCTCCTGAAGGCTCCAAGCTTAGCTGACTCTGCACGTGTGACACTGTGCAGCTGGAGCTGGACCCTGGACAGGGAGGGGCGAGGGTGTGCCTCTCAGGGTGTGTGCTCTGCGCTTCTCCCTGCTTTTCATAGAACACCTTAAAATCCCTGAGGGGCTTCGTTTCAGAATTTCAGATGCAGGGACTCGTTCCTTTTTCCCCTAAAACACAGGCAGCGGTTTGTCTTCTGTGTTGGCCTGTTAGCCTGCATGCTGTGACACCCTGAAGGAACCCCCTTCAGCGAATGAAGTAAACCTGCTTTCACACAGACTGCCCCACTCCTGTGCTGCTTAGAAAGCAGCCCTTTAGTTGTTTTTTCCACTTGCCAACTCCCCCTGCCCCACCCCACGCTGAGTGAGAAGAGTTGGGTAAGAGATCGCAGGAGGCCAGTGGCTTCCAGGCATTCCAGCAGGGACTGCACACTGCGTGTGCTCAGCCAGAGTCGGCTGGCCGGCTGGGACTTCTCTCTGTTAATTAAGAATAAACTTAAATGAGGGGCAAAAAGTATTCTCCAAAGAGCTAAGCCTGATAATTAAGTTTTTGTGTTTTCAAATAACATAAAAGGAATACATGATCATGGGAGAAGATTGGAAAAACATCCAATAATGTAAAACAGGAAAACAATAAGTAAATATCCTACCGCTGAGAAATAGATAGCTACTATTATTAAATGTGTGGTGTTCTATCTTCAGCCTTTTCTTCCACAGGACATGTATTTATGTGTCTTAAGTTTATGTGAGTGTGAATTGCATAAAAATAGTTTTGCACGGTTTGTTTCAATACTCCCTGGAACTTCATATCCTGCTTTTTTTTCTCTTAACACTCGAGAAGCATTTTCCTGAGACGTTTGTACAAAACATGCTATTTAACAGCTGTATATTATTATACTAGTTGCCATAATTTAATCTTTCCAATGATCAATTCTTTCTCTGCTTTTTTGCTTTGTAAATGATGCAGCCAGGAGCATCTTCATACTTGTTTTTTTTTTTTGGCAAAGCTGTGATTATTTCCTCAGCATGCCATCCTCTGCCTAAAACCTGCATTGAACCCTGTCAGTACAAGAGGATTCATCCGTTCTCATCATGCTTTCACCAACACTAGGAATTCTTTTTTAATTGACATTTTGTTGGCTTGATAATTTTATTATCAAGTAGTTATTTCTTAATTTTTGCATTCTTCTGACTTGAAATCTGGTTGAATCCTTTTTAATATGTTACGTATTCGACCGTTTGTATTTCTTCTTTTGTAAATCGCAGGTTTATGTTCCTTGCCTGTTTTTCTACTAGAATGTTTTTTGCTTATTGATCTGAGAGCCTTTTTTAAACCAAAGATTTTGTTTGTTTGTTTTTGCCTCATTCTGTTCACTGTCTTCTTTGCCAGATTTTTATTATACATTTTTACATAGTAAAAGTTGAAATTTCGTGTGTGTGTTCTTTCTTGTTGCTGTCTTTGAAAAGCCTTCCCCATTTCAAGATGAAAAAATATTCTCATATTTTCTTACAGCTCATTGAATTTTTTTTTCTGTGAGGCTGGATCCCAACTTAAGTTCTTCCAAAGATTTACCCAATTTCCTCAAAATACTTGACTGAATATTCTAACCTTCTCCATTGACTAGAAATGCTCCTTATCTGCTACACTAGCCACTGTGGCTTGCTTCTGAGCTCTCTGTTGGGTTAAATTGGGATGTGTGCCGTTTTTGTACCAGTCATTTTAAATAATCGGAGCTTCAGAATACTTCTCACTGTGCGTAACTTGCCCCCACACACAGTTACGCTTGTTTGATCTTATTTTGTTTCTCTTGGCTACTTGGGCACTGGCTTACTCTGTGTGGTGCTTTCAGTTTGAAAATGCTTGAGTCGCAGCCCCTTGCTGTGGGCTAGGGTGGGTTCCCATCGAGTGACGCACAGCGTGCTGGGGTCTGAGGTGACGGCTCGTTGATTGCTTTTGCAGCAGGTCATCCAGAGCGTCGTCCATCTCCACGAGCTCCTCAGCACTCTGCAGGTACGTGCCTTTTCTCCTTTGTTCCTTCACTTCCTAGTTGAGAGGGAGACCAACAAGGGTGTGGCTAGCCTGGATCTTTGAGGTTGATACATTTCTTATGGGTGAATACAGCCCTCAGACAAGAGAGACTGGCTCTCATGATGAGAAAGGTTCCAAAATGCAGTGGTTAAGATCCCCGGCGGAGGGAACGGCAGCCCACTCCAGTATTCTTGCCTGGAGAACTCCATGGACAAAGGAGGCTGGTGGGCTTAGTCCATGGGGTCACAAAGAGCTGGACATGACTGAGCAACTTACACTACACTGCAGAGTCTCACTGATCTTCTAAGACTAGAGTTGCTGAGCAGATGGTGGATGGCAGGTACCCAGAGCACAGTTAACAGCCATGCCCCAGAGTGCAGGGGGTGTGGGCCTTCACAGAGGAGATGCTTCCAGTCTGGACGGCCTTTCTAGGTGTCCGACTTTTTGCACCAGTGGTAAAGAACCCGCCTGTCAGTGCAGGAGACACGAGAGCGGGGTCAATCCCTGAGTCGGGAAGATCCCCTGGAGAAGGGCATGGCAGCCCACTCAGTATTCTTGCCTGGAGAATCCCATGGACAGAGGAGCCTGGCAGGCTCCAGTCCATGGAGTTGCAAGGAGTGGGATATGACTGAGTGCACATTCATACACAGTACCCTCAGATTCGGGTCCCTTCCTTCCTTAAAGATCTAACCAATCCAGTTCATACCTCCTCCCACCTCCAAAGGCACACACCACCCCAGACAAGGCCGCTGACTGCAAAATCGAAGTCTTGGCACCACTGACCTTCCCACTTGGTTGCTGCCCAGGGTTATCCTAGAGTACTTTTCCCAGAGCAGCTTAGAAAGCAGGGGAGGGCTGGAGTCCGGGTGTGGGCGCCATCCACCCTCGAGGCAGGCTAGGCACACAGTCCCCTCTTGTGGGCATCGTTCCCCCTCGTGGGCATTGCCCCCCTGGTGCTCATCACCCCCTCGTGCGCATCGTTCCCCCTCGTGCGTCTCCCCGCAGGGCGTGGTTCTGCAGCAGGACAGCTACATCGAGGACCAGAAGCTGCTGCTGAGCGAGCGGGCGCTCACGCGGACGGCGTCGCGGCCCAGCTCTCTCATCGAGCAGGAGAAGCAGCGCAGCCTGGAGAAGCAACGCCAGGACCTGGCCAACCTGCAGCGGCAGCAGGCACAGCACCAGGAGGAGAAGCGGCGGCACGAGCGCGAGTGGGAGTCCCGCGAGAGGGCGCTGCAGGAGCGCGAGGCGCGCCTGGCGCAGCGCGAGGACGAGCTTCGGCGCGGCTGCCAGGACCTGGAGCGCGAGCGCGAGGAGCTGCAGCAGCGGAAGGGCGCCTACCAGGGCGATCTGGAGCGCCTGCGCGCCGCTCAGCGGCAGCTCGAGCGCGAGCAGGAGCAGCTCCGGCGGGACTCGGAGCGGCTCAGCCAGGTACCGGGCGAGGACCCTCGGAGTCCTGATGTCCTCGAGGGCGGGATGTGGGGACCCAGAGGGAGGCCCAAAAGGGCGTGGGTGTGTGTATACATATGGCTGATTCGCATTGTTGTACAGCGGAAACTAACTGCATGGTAAAGCAGTTATCCTCCAATTAAAAAAATTACCCTTTGTGTGCCCAGCTTGGAGGAAAATAGGCAAATAGAATATATAGTATATAAAGGCTGATTTTATTGAATCTGTTTATGCGTCAGCAGAGGCGCAGGTGAGGAAATGAGTCTTTTTCTCCTTTTTGTCTGTAAGGGGTTTAGAAGTGCATGAAAGGTTGTAGTTTGGCCAGGCCACTGAAGGGGGAGTACCTGGCCCTTGGCCGGAGCCTGGCCCGTTTAGGCTGGGGTAGCCTCAGTGTCTGTGAGGGTGGCGGTCAGCCATCCAGGATTTGGGGAGCAACCCCTCTGCTCTGTGCCACGTGAGAAATCAGAATGTAAAGGACCTCGTAGCTGAACAGAGACAACTCACTGCAGGCACCAGACACACGGTGCCTGAGCTCACAGAGCAGTAAGGGCTCCGATGCCCGGGTTAGTGAGAGAACGCATGTGGTGAGGTCAGTGGGCCTCAGCTGCAGGGCCGGGCCCATCCCAGCCACAGAGGGGAGAGAGGATATTCTTGCTCGGGGCCGCTCAGACACCTGGGCCCTGCTTCATTCCCGATATGCCTTGCCACTGTGAATGCAGCCTTTTCCTGCAGCCGCTGCTGATTCAGGAAGGCCTTGCATTTGTGGGAGCACACTGACCCCCAGGTTTGTTTCAGTGGTAGTCCCTGGCTGTCCTAGAACAGGGATGCCAGAGCCTCCTGGGTATCCTGATACCCATGTTGCCATCCGTTTGATTGATTGACCTTGAACAGTGAAGGAAAAGGATACTGCCGTCTTCCAGAGGGGGATAGTTAGGCTTCGTGCAGAGGTTTCCAGGTGTGTGGGGAGCACGGGGGCTGGGCCGTGCTTCGTGTGGCCCAAGAATGTGTTCCCCAGGGAAGGCTGCTCAGAGAACACAGAGTCTATCTCTTTAATCTTCGGTTTGACCTTTGACCAGGATCTTGGTGTAAGCACGTCTCCACCTCCCATCTAACCTGAACAGACCTCTCTAATCTCTTAGCAATGAAATAATTATCCACTCCTGCATTTAAATCAGTCATCAGATAAGCAGCTCTTCCTGCCTCTCCAGGGGATGGGAATTGTGAGCTGCCTCATCCAAGGTGCTACTCATTCTTTATAGTGCTAATAATAGAAGTAGTCAAGGTATCAAAATGGTCATTTAGCACTTTCATAGATACTGCAGGGGGTTGGGGGAAGGGATTGGAACTGAGAAGTTCGGGGTCTTTATTTCAAGTTCTCCAGAGTCCAAAGGCAGTGAGTGTGCATGGGTCTGACACACCAGCATCCCCAGTGACCTTGTGCATTGCCCACTGAGCAGTCACTGAGGACGCTGCCGGTCCCCCAAGTCACATCCCTTCTCTCAACCATGCACAGGTTTCATATCAAAACACCAAGCTGCTGCGGATCCCATCCTTCTCTCCGAACCCTGAGGAGACCCCCTCGCCACCTGCACCTTCAATAGCCAAATCAGGGTCATTGGACTCAGAACTCTCAGTGTCCCCCAAAAGGAACAGCATCTCTCGGACACACAAAGAAAAGGGGCCTTTTCACATGCTGGGTTCCGTCAGCCAGACAAGCAAGGCACCAGAGGCTCAGAGCCAGACCCCAGTGTCCACGTCCACCCGCCTGTTCGGGTTAGCTAAGCCAAAGGAAAAGAAGGAGAAGAAGAAGAAGGGCAAAGGAAGCCGCTCACAGCCCGGGGGTAAGTCACACACCACGTCTCCTTCGGGCCACACCGCCCCTGGGGGCTCTGGCAACACGGGAGGAGTTACAAAGAGGTGCCTGCCTTTCAGGGCCGTAGAAGCTGACCCCCATATGTCTCACCAGACCCACTTGTTCTGCCCATAGAGGACTGTTGGAACTTAACGCTGAGAACTGAAATTCAGGGAGCTTTTAGGAACCCAGTCTGTGTGGCATGTGTGCAGAGTACGGAGCGCAGTCTCCTTTCTCACGCTTCCTGTCCAGATGAGGAGCAGAAACTCGGTGAATCAGTTACAGGCCTCCCTGCCTTTCGGCCTGGTCCAGTAATAAGCTACTTGAATGGAAAGCTGAATTTGTTGCAATCTCAGAAGATTCTTAACCAGTCACTAACATTTTTATTTAAAGACACAAGTTGAGATACTTCTATAAAGAAATTTCTACTGTAAAGGAGGATGATTTTTTTTAAAGATTCTGTATATTCATTTGCAAGTACTTTCCCTTACCACATAAACATATTTAAACATAAAAGATGCATATTGCTTATGTGTTCTTGTAAAGTTTAAGGCTTTACATAGCATTTCAAAAAGCAACAAAACTGACGCTGTCTTCTAAAAGACCCAGGAGGAAAAAGAAAAGTAATATACTAATAGGTGCTTGGTGAGCATTTTCCGAGGGCAGCTTTAATCCTGCAAGAGATATGAGGCAGGTGTTTTTGAGCCCAGACACCCAGGAACCCTGCAGCTCAGGATTAGCTGATGTTCCCGCCAGCGCAGGGCACACAATCAGACCACACGACACAAGGTTGAGTCCTTCTCATCAGGGTTGGCCTCTCCCTTCTGTGCGGGAGGGTGTAGAGAAATCCCTCTTTCCAGGCTGTCTTCTGTCGAGTTCAAGGATCTATAGACAGAGGACATCATTGAGGACCTCATTCACTATATCAGTGGAGGGGGCGCCGCAGCAGAAGTCATCACCCACCTGCCCAGCGTCTGTTTGCATCCCGGGGGACTTGTGTTTAGGGAAGAGAGGCCAGAATTTACCAATGAAAAGAGCATTTTTGTCTGAATTTCTCTCTCCCTCTTGGCTTCCTTTTTCCAGATGGCCCCGCGTCGGAGGTGCCCGCGGAGGGGGAAGAGATTATCTGCTGACCGGTCCCGCTGCTGTCCTGCCTGGTGACCGTCCACCCCCGCCATCCTGTGTGCGCTTCCCCCCAACTGACGCCTGCGCCCCGCAGCCCTCCCCATTGCCCTGGGGCCTGGGCCCGAGGGACAGACGGTCCTGGGGGTCAGGGTGGGGCAGGAGGCCCGGGATTGTGACCCAACCACTGGCCGGCCCTGCTGAGGTCACATGACAACGAGGATAGCGGCCCCGGAAGTCCAGGCGATGGTTGTGGACATGTCAGGAATGCCTCGAGGCCGAGAGGGTGTTTCCGAATGTGGTCTGAAGCTCTGGCTGCCTTTTGATTTGGGGGAACAGAACCAAAAATCAAACAGCAAGTAGTTTGCGCTTCATCTGAATGCGTATGGTACCCGTCTGTATAGACACGTGGAATACGATGGGACTGTGCATGATCTGCACCAGACGCCTGGCGGGCTCAGGTCCGCACGAGGGTGCTGACCCCACCACTCGGTGGATGCGCTCCGAGTCTCAGCCGCTGGTCCCCCCCACCAGGCTGTCTCCCGGCAAACCCACCCGTGCACACTTCACCCGCCTCTTCTGCGTGTATTTCTCATTCAGAAGGGACGGCAAACAGTTGTGAAAACCAATGAAAGAAGGCTCGATGTCTTTAAAAAGCAAATGATCCTGAAACACCTTGATTTTGGTGTTTTGGTTACTTTGGGGAAAAAAAAAGAAGTCATCAGATCTAAAAGAAATACTGTATTGGCTTTCCAAGATGTTTGCCCACAGATTCTGGGCACAGAAGAAGTAGAGAGGCCACCTTCCCATCACCCCCGCAGAGTAACACTTTACGGTCGTCACTGGCCATTCGCACATGACCACGACCCCCTGGCCGTCCCCCTGGGGCCTTGCAGTGTCTTCCCAGGGAAACCTCTCCTGCCTGTGCCCCCGCCAGGGGAGAGGGTGGCCCCCCGGCGCTCCTCTGCCTGCCCTGGGGCCGCCTGCCTCTTCCTCCGGGGTAGGGTGACCGCCCTCTCCTAGACAACTGGCTGAAAAGCAGGAGCAGGTGGGCGCGTTGGGCGTATGGAGTAGTTCAGACCAGGAGAAGAGCTGGCCCAGGAGGTACGGCCTGGAAGGGTCTCCTTCTGTCAGGAGGCCTGGCACAATTTTGATTTCTCCAAGTTTTGCAGTCTAAAGTTATGATGGTTACTGTGCCCTGTCCCTTGAAGATGCCACAAGTGCTATCTGCTTGTTCTTTTTCCTCCTCTCTCCTTTTTTCTGTGTTTTCATCTGTATTCCTGGAGGCTCGTCACCAGCCTGCAGGTCCAGAGCGTTTCCCCATGAGGCCCCCGCACCTGCCACGCTTGTTACCCCCTCATTGTGGGGGGGAAGACCCTGGAAAATTCTGTGCTTTCAACGTGGCCTTTGATTCCTGCCTTTCGCTGCTCAGGAGCATGGGTCTTTGAACATAACCTTTTTAAAAACAAACAGGTCTGTACCTTGGTGCTTGTTGATGAGTTGCAAGCTGGCCTTGCAGATGGAGATATCTATCTTTCAGTTTATTTGAAAGAGGTCTGGTTTAAAAGTTTTAGCTTTAGATTTATTTATTTGTGTGCCGGGTGCGTGTGTGTGTGTGTGTCTATGTGTGTGCGTACGTGCGTGTGTGTTAAGGGTAAACACACCAGCCCAACGGTTTTGACTGTCCGGTCAAGCAGCCCACGCTGCATCCTCACTCCTCCAGGTCTGTCAAAGTGCCTTGAAGGCCCAAAGGAAAATTAAGGGTGGGGGGTGAAGTCCCTTTCTTTCCCTCCTCCCACCCCAACCTCATTCTTTGACCAAGAGAGGTCTTCCTCCTGAGAGTTAAAAAAACTCGCCACCCATGGGCTTACATGTGCCTCGTTTTATCACGGCGATTTCTTACCCTTCAGAAAGGCTTTGAGAACCAGCTGATTTTCGACTGAACCTTAATATGCAGCCCCTCAACCCCCCGACCAAAGACCCTGAACGTCAGAAGGTTAGGTTGCCTCCGCTGCCAGTCCCTACAGCTCCGAGGATGGCCAGTCTGCCATGGCCTTGCTTAGACCCGCGGGGAGCTTGGCACTCTGTCCTGGTCACTGGTTCGGGGGGCCCGCGTCCTCCTTCCGGTGTCTGTGTAGGCCCGCCCCGCCCCCCCCCACCCCCGGCCCTGGGCGCGAAGCCAAGGCTTGGTGCTGGTGGCCGTGCCCTCACACAGGCTCTCCACCAGAGGCGCCCGGACAGAGTTTCTGTCCGTCGCCACACAGCTGGATTTCAGTTTCAAAGTGTCCTTCGTTCCCACCTGGTTGTGAAGTTGCAGTTGCCTCGGCTGTTTGGTGGCGGTTTTCTGAAACGATTAGCCCTCTGCCTGCACCCTATCTGGTCAGGTTGTGGTTGGACGAGTTTCGAATCTGAATCCAAGGGCGTCTTCCCCCTGACCCAGACCCGTGCTTCTCCGTGCCTTGGCCCCCTCTCCCCATCCAGTGTGGGGTTTGGGGAGCCACCTGGGATTGTTGCTGCTCCTGCTTTTGCTTCTGACCTCGAGGCCACCTCTGACCTCGAGGCCTGACCTGGTTGCTGAGGTTTTTTCCTGTGAGAAGGGGCCGCCTCTCAGGGCGACTCAGACTCTGCTCTCCACAGCATCCCCAAGCTGGGAAGGCAAGCTTCTCTGCTTAGGGAATCAGGAGCCTGACCTCCCTTGCGTTTAGATTTTGGGGAGCAGATGGAGACACCACCCAGGGTCCCCAGGGTCCCAGAGTCGAGTGATTCACCTAGAAGGAGGCTGCGCCTTCTCCCAGGACTCCCGTCATCTCAGTGGTCGCTGTCCTAGTCGTGCGACGGGCGACGTGTGCACTTTAAATGCTCCCCATGGTTGGCTTCACTCCGCGACAATCAGCTATTGACTGTTTTCTTTGAAAATGGAGAGGGTTAACAACAGCCCAGTTGCTGTCATTCAGCCTTTGCCAACATTCCCCCCTCTACCGCCATGAGAGTGGTCTGTGGGGAGGAACTCCTTAACGAGGTTTTGGTTTTTATTTGGAAAGGTACGAACCTTACCTTTTATCCTCTCACGTCTCAGGGTAATACCACTAAAAGTTCTTCTTTGCAGACATTCTCCTGTTACTTGCTGTCTTCCCGAGCCCCTAGTTGCAGCAGTAGGGAGCACGCACTGTAAGACCCTTGGGGTTTGTTTGTTTGGAGGGTGGGTGTTAGTGTGTCTGGGTTTATAAATAGGCCCCACCTGAACTAAAAGATAGCACCATTAGCCTTAGGGCCAGACCTCCAACCTGGAGGGTGTGGTTCCCAGCAGTACTCTAATTCATCCCTCGGACCCCAGAGTTCTTTTTCCATAGCCAGCTCTTGCTCCCAAGGATCTGTTGTCAGCTTGGAGCTGTGGTTGTTGATGCAGCATTGATGGGGGGCCCAGTGTGCCCCACAGACAGCCATGCCCAGGGGCTGGTTGTGAGGGAGAAGTTGGGAGAAACGGACTGGAAAGTGGGCTTCAGCAGCCAAAAGAGGGTGGTTCGGAGGGGACCCCAGCCACTGCCGAGGATTCTGGACCTGCTTGGACTGCAGACGCCCAGAAAGAACCCTCCGTGTCGCGGTGGCGGTGGCTAAGGCTTGGCGCCCGCCATCCCACAGCAGGGCCGTGTGACACGCTCACGGCGGCCCGGGTCACAGCCCCTCCTGGCGCTGCTGCTCCGGCCGACCCTCAGAGACAAGGAAGAAGTCAGCGGTTCGTTTCGGTTGGCTTCGTTTTCTTCAGTGTAGCATAACATTCCTAGTTAACCTGCGCTTTGAAATCTTCTGCCTGCTGGCCAGGTTTTAAGACGAGAAGTCTTTCAGTGCTGCCATAAGAGGGAAAAAACAAAAACAACAAAGGCTTCTTTCCATGTACCAGTCGAATTTAATTTGTCAGAAGCTTAGCTGGCCTTGAGTTCCTCCTCCATCTTGCGAAGGTTTAAAGACGGGCAGACCCAGCTGGCTGACGTGTCTCCTGCCGTGGACGGCGGCCGCCTGCTCTGGATCCCCGGGCCGCGCCGGGCCTCTGCTCACCCCGCCCGGACGGCCCCGGGCTCCAGGGCTCTGAAGGGCCACCGCGCTCTCCGTTCGTCTGAGGTTCCCGGCGTGTCACCCCCCCCCCGACGCACAGGACACCCCAGGACATGCAGGAGGCCGGTTCCCAGACACCTGATACCTCTGCTGTCGTTTCGTCGTTTTCAGATGCTAAATGGACATTTCTGTGCTGAATCCTATTAAATACAAAGGGGTTAAAACCCAGATGCTGTATATTAATTTGTAATTATGTATAAAGTAAAAGCAGTTTTAAACTGTAAAGATTTTTTTTTCAGTGTGTTTCCTGGAATTTTGCCGCAACATACTGGCTTTGTATTTTATTTATCTTCCTTTCTAGTTATCGGCTTCAGACCCTTGTAAAGCCCCCCTCCACCTTCCAAAAAAATAAATAATAATAATAATAATAAATGTCCTTTAATAAGTCTCAATGGTGACTCTGATTTATTCCTGTCCGGGTGAGCCTCCTGGAGTGAGTTCCAGGGTACTCCTGTTCCCAGTGAAGGGCCGGACCCCCTCCCCAGCTGTGAGGGAGCCTTCGACCCAGTGAAGCCTTATTTCTGTACCTTCGGGAAGGACCACCCCGGAGCACAAAGTGGTTCCTGGGGAACTTAAGTCCCCCCGGAGCCAGACCCTAGCTTGGAGGCGCCTAGAGTCAGAACCGTTTCCCGTCAGAAAAGTGCGGTGAAAAACGTCCTTGTTACAGATCCTGCTGCTGTAGGTCCTACTATGTAAAAAAGATGAATGCCAGTTTACCTGTCTCTGCTGACTTTTTTCCAGCCCGTCCCACTCCCAAACAAGGCAATTGCCAAAAACACGAATTCAGGGAGAAGAATCTCCCTGCATGTAGCAGGGATTTACTGGGTCTGATCTCAGAAACTGCTGGAATGCACGGTAGGAGCTGCTGTGCCTAACCCTAACCCGCCCGCAGGCGCCTGTGCTGCTCTTCCTGCGTCGCTGGCGGCTCCCGGAGCCGAGCCTGCCCTGCTGTCCCCGCGAGAGGCCCCTGGGTGCAGTTGGTCACCCGGTGTGATGCGGAAAACAGAATCAGCCTGAATTCGCAGCTCTGTGCTCCCAAGCTCCCCGTCCCTCCCCACGCAGCAACAACCAAAAAGAAGAAAGTCCCGCTGGGTTGCCAAGCGCCTTCTCTCATTCGGTGAACTTGGACGCGCCTGGATTTCTAAAGAGTCTTGTAGCCCTGGCAATAGCTGCCGCCCCAGAAGCCAGGAAACAGAGGTCCCTTCTCTCCGCCGCCCGCCCTCGGCCGTCAGGGCAGCTGCAGTGTCTGGACACCCCCAGCGGGGTGGGGGAGTGGTTCCCACGGCCCCGTGCTCCTCTGCTGCCCTGCCCCCACCAGCTCCTGGCTTGGGTCTGAGCCAAGGACAGGCTCCCATTGCCCGGAGGCAGGAGAGGGGAGGAGGAACCATCCTTTGTTCCAGGAGAAGCCAAAGGCACAAAGCTGGGCAGGCTCCATGAGGACCAGCCAGCCAGCCAGGTGCGGGGTCCCCGCCTGCTCCTGAAGGAGAAGGGGCCACTTCTGCCCAAGGACCCCCACCCCCGCCCCCCACTCAAAGGGAAACCCAGCCGTGCACCCCGGAAGCGAGTGTGCTAACTGCTGCCGCAGGACAGAGACAGAGTCACGAACAAAGCCAGCAAGCTGCAGAAGAGCCTGCTGGGCAGGGAGGAACAGGGCCCCTCATTGGAACCGGAAATAGAAGCAGATCCAAGGTCAAAAAGAGGATCAGAGTAGCTTCCCTGGTGGCTCAGTGGTCAAGAATCCGCCTGCCAACATAGGAGACGTGGATTCCGGGTTCATTCTGTCCCTGGTCTGGGACGATCCCGCCTGCCACAGAGCAACTAGTAAGCCCGCACACCCCAACCATTGAGCCTGCGCTCTAGAGCCCGGGGACCGCAACTGCTGAGCCCACCTGCCTCAGGTGCTGAAGCCCGTTTGTGCCTGGAGCCCGTGCTCCACAGCAAGAAAAGCCATCGCAGTGAGCAGTGAGGACACTGCACCTCTGCTCACCACAACCAGAGAAAGCTTCTGCAGCTACGAAGACCCAGCACAGCCAAACACTTTAATTAAAAATCTGAATGCTCCCTCTGTTACCACATTCCTGGCTCAGCCTGGGGCCACGACCACCTTCCCAGCAAGTCCCCCTGCCTCCCCAGCCACCCCTCCCGTTCCGGGCTCCTTGGGAGATTCCTTCTTCCTTGGGCTTCCCTGGTGGCTCGGTGAAGAATCTGCCTGCAATGCAGAAGTGGGTTGGATCCCTGGCTTGGGCAAATTCCCCTGGAGAAGGGAAGGGCTACTCCAGTATTCTTGCCTGGAGAGTTTGCACACCTCCCCCACCCCATCCCCATTCCTTCAGGGGCCCCAGGTCACGGCCAGAAGGTGGCCCAGAGGCGGAACAATCCAGGTGGACCATGTCCTCCTCCTCGGAGGCCCTGAGAGGAGTCCCCAGTGGACAGGGGTGGAACCCGGTGCACCCCAGACTTGGAGGCTGTGGGCCCACCGGCCTCCCGGGTCCTTCAGGGCCCAGTTGACCCGGGCCACCCCAGGGCCCGCTGGACTGTTGACATCGCTTCCTCAGACAGCTGCCAACGGCCCCACTCAGGTTTGGGCTGCTCCTCCCTCCAGGAGCCTTGAGAGACTTCCTTTCTTCCTGGGAAAGCGTCTCTGGACCCTCCGGATGGAGGTGGGAGGAGGGGAGGGGAGAGGGACCCAAGAAGGGGAAGGGCCTTGAGTGGCAGGACTTGGGGGCACGAGGGAGCGGCAGGCTGGCTCTGCAGACCTGCCGAGAACCAGCCTGCTTCTGTCTGCCTCCATCTGTACATCCCCTCCAGGGCCTTGAATTTCCCACCCCACCCCCACAGTTTCAGCATTGGAGCTGGGCGGTTGCCTGGACAACTGGGCTCCCATCCTGGCCCCATCCCTGGGTCCAGAGTGGTGGGGCCCCAGTCACCTGAAACAATGCTCCCTCCACCCGCAGGAGCCTGGCAGCTGCGAGGAGCTGGGGATGGGGCCAGGCTGGGGTCCCGCGCCATTGAGGGGACCTGGACTGAGTCTGGGGTGAGTGGGAGAACAGGCGCAGACTGCAGAGTCTGGGCTCAACATCCAGTCTCGCCATCTGATGGCCAAATAACCTGGGACAAGTGATTGATCCTGTCTGCCCCTGTTCCCTCTTCCATGCGGCAGCAGCCAGGGTGTTGCTCAGACTTGCTGTGACGGTTTCACGAGAGGCTAGATGCTGGTGAGCCCCGAGCCTGTCACCCGTGGCTGTAGGAGGAGCCTGTCCCAGCAGCTGCCGCACCGGAATCCCATCCCCTACTCCGTCTCCACATCTGGAGGTGAGCACCCAGAGGTGGAGACCACCTTCCCATCACCCGGTGTGACTCAGGGCTCCTTGTCTCTGGGCTTCTGGTTTGGAATACCTGTCACTTCCTAGAGGAAGCCTTCCCATCAGCCAGGGCAAGCCCAGCCCCTCCTTCCTGCCTGTCCCTTAGCATCCAGAACCCTCCTGGAATGCCTGGCCTTAGGCTAGCGTCCCCTCCCCCTGGCTTGGGCTGGGCGAGCGCAAGAAGCGAGGTCTGGAAACAGATCCCCTCGAGTTCATACCCTGGTGCCCCACTCCTGCGTGTCCTGGGCCAACATGCTTAACCTCTCTGCCGTTTATCTGTAAAACAGGGATGAAGGCACCTACCCCCATCCTTTTATTGTAAAAAAAAAAAAAAAAAAACACGTTCTTTCTTTTTACTTGGCAGGAAGAGACAAGATAAAGGCGTGGATCTTGGGATGTGCACATATGTGGGCCTGGTTGGAAGTACTTAACTGTGATGCCAGGGCTCCTATAGTGTTTCAGGTTCTGGGTCAAAGAAACTTTGCCAGTGTCTCGTTTTTGCTTTGGATGACCTCCCCGTGGAAGGCCCACTGGCTGGAGACCCACAGGTTTCATACCCTTGAGGCTCGTGGAATTAGACCAGCCCAGCCAGAGCCAGCGTCAGGCCCATCCTGCCAACGTGCAGATACAAGGTTCTCCCTTAAGCCCAAGCTCCTCAAACCAGTCTTTAGATCCCTGCGTTTGAACTAGCTGTCTGCTTGTTAAAAATGCATCTCCCTAGGCCTAACCCAGGTTTAATGACTCAGAGTCTCCAGGGAGGAAGCTGGGGAATTTGCAGGGTTCATGAAATCCCTGGGGGATAGTTTGAGAGACCCCGGGTGCACCCCCAGACTCCCCCCACCCAGGAGAGGTAAGTGTGGGGAAAGGGAGGTAAAAGAAGCTCCCATGTCCCACCCTTCGGAGCAGTGAGGTCCTCTCCACTCTACAAACGGAACTTCCCTCCATGGAATCCCGCTCTTGTTGTGCAGGTAATTCTCCTTGAACATACTGGCTGTTGACAAGTCTGTTGACAAATCGTGGGAGCTGCTGCTTAACCCTGGGCTGAAGAGACGGGCTTCAGTCTCTCCATCTGCAAGGTGGGACCCCCTACAACCCTGCCGGGCTGCTGAGATGACGGGGCAGCACAGAATCACGGCGCCGGAGATTCTTCCTCCTGTTGTGTGTGCCAGCCTTGTCACTGGAGGGCTGGGTGGCCCTGAATGTGTCACATCCACAAAGCAGGTGGTTGGACTAGAGCTAGGCTCGTGGCCTTGCGCACATTGGACTCACCAGCGGGTGGGTGGGGAACCACCCCACCCAAAACCTTGGAGATGGGGGTCAGACATCCCGACATTTGAGCAGTTCTGTTTGGTTCCTGCGTGTGGCTGAGGTTGAGAGACTCGTTGATCCCCAAGCTTCATCCCAGAGATCAGCTCTGTTCTGCAGACGAGGCTCCCTCCCTGGGCATCTCAGGGAGCCACTGGGATGGACAGAGCTGGCTCTGGCTCTGCTGGGGGTCTAAGCGTTGAGCAGTCGGTGCTCCAGGCCTGAAGGGGGACAGCTCTCCCCTTGGGCCTTTGACTCCCGCCAGAGGCTGCCAAGGGCTTCCCTGGTGGCTCCGCAGTAAAGAATTTGCCTGCAATGCAGGAGACTCAGGTTTGAGCCGGGAAGACCCATTTGGAGGAGAAAATGGCAACCCACTCCAGAATTCTTACCTGGAGAATCCCATGGAAAGAGGAGCCTGGCGGGCTACAGTCCATGGGGTCACACAGTCGGGCACGACGGGGCAGCTGAGAACAGCACACAAACAGAGGGTGAATACAAGGGGGCAGGAGGCTGAAGTGCTGCCCTGGGGAGCTCAGCTGCACGGGGCCAATGGGGGCCTCCAGAAGCAGTGAAGGTGGGGGCAGAGAAGACAGGGCACCCAGCCCACTCGGGGCTGAGTCAAGTGCCGCCTACAGGTCCCAGCTTCTGGTGCCCGCCTCCAGCTGACTTTCCCCCAAGGATTCTAGACCATAGGGCCACTTCTTCAGCCCCACCTGCCCTTCAAGAGCTTCACCCACAGCCTCTCCACCTACTCTCTATCCCAACCTGATAGGAGCCACTCCTCTGCAAGGATGCTGTCTTAATATTTGGGGATAGGGGGTTCATTGTTTGATAAAATATTGAGGTTTATTTTTAAAATATTTTTAAACACCTATAATCCCATCAGCCAGAAAAAAAACTATCCACTAATATTTGATCATGTTTTCTTTGTACTCATTTTTTAAAAACTGAAGTATAATTAATTTATAATACTGAAAATATTGAAGTATAGTTAATTTATATGTAAATCAGGTATACATCATAATGATTTGGGGTTTGTTTCTTTTGGCAAATGATATTCCATTATAAATTATTATAAGATATTGACCCTGTTCAGTTCAGTCGCTCAGTCGTGTCTGACTCTTTGCGACCCCATGAATCGCAGCACACCAGGCCTCCCTGTCCATCACCAACTCTGGGAGTTCACCCAAACTCATGTCCATCGAGTCGGTGATGCCATCTCATCCTCTGTCGTCCCCTTCTCCTCCTGCCCCCAATCCCTCCCAGCATCAGAGTCTTTTCCAATGAGTCAACTCTTTGCATGAGGTGGCCAAAGTACTGGAGTTTCAGCTTTAGCATCATTCCTTCCAAAGAAGTCCCAGGGCTGATCTCCTTCAGAATGGACTGGTTGGATCTCCTTGCAGTCCAAGGGACTCTCAAGAGTCTTCTCCAACACCACAGTTCAAAAGCATCAATTCTTCAGCGCTCAGCCTTCTTCACAGTCCAACTCTCACATCCATACATGACCACAGGAAAAACCATAGCCTTGACTAGACGAACCTTTGTTGGCAAAGTAATGTCTCTGCTTTTGAATATGCTATCTAGGTTGGTCATAACTTTCCTTCCAAGGAGTAAGCGTCTTTTAATTTCATGGCTGCAGTCACCATCTGCAGTGATTTTGGAGCCCCCAAAAATAAAGTCTGACACTGTTTCCACTGTTTCCCCATCTATTTCCCATGAAGTGATGGGACTGGATGCCATGATACTATGCAGTAAATCCTCAATTGCTATCTGTTTTATTTACTGTGTGTGTGTTAGTCTCTCAATCACGTCCAAACCTCTGTGAACCCCATGGACTGTAGCCCTTCAGGCTCCTCTGTCCATGAGATTCTCCAGGCAAGAATACTACAGTGGGTTGCCATGTCCTCCTCCAGGGAATCTTCCCGACCCAGGAATCAAACCTGGGTCACCTGCATTGCAGTCAGATTCTTTGTCATCTGAGCCACCTGGGAAGCTCATTACTTACCTGTTTTATGTATAGTACTTTGTATCTGTTAATCCCATACTCCTAATTCCTCCCCCGCCAATCCCATTTCTGAAGTTTGTTTTCTATGTCTGTCAATCTGTTTTTGTATATCGATTCATTTGTAGTTTTTAAATTCCACATGTAAGTGATGTGGTATATAGTATTTGCCATTCTCCATCTTACTCCACTAAGCATAACGTTCTCTTGGTCCGTCCGTGTTGCTGCAGGGGCACTGTTTCACTCTTCCTTATGACCAGGTGGCAGCCCGCTGTGCGCACGTACCTTCTTAAGCCGGCCGTCTGTTGGCGGGCACTGGTCGTCTCTGTGTCTTGGCTGTTGTAAGTTATGCTGTGTGAACATTCGGGTGCACGTATCCTTTGGTTTGGGGGCTTTTTTAGTTGCAGCATCCCAGATCTTTTTCACTGTGGTGTGCAGGATCTTTAGTCACAGGCGTGTTGCAAGGATCAGTTTAGTTGCAGGGATCTGATTTCCTGATCAGGGATCAAACCCAGGCCCCTGCATTGGGAGCACAGAGTCCTTGCCACTGGACCACCAGGGAAGTCCCACATGTATCATTTTAAATTAGAGTTTTCATCTTTTCTAACTATACTCCCAGGAATGGGATGGCTGGATCACATGGTAACTCTGTTTTTATTTTTAAGGGTCCTCCACACTGTTCTCCATAGTGGCTACACCAGTTTACATTCGCACCAACAGTCTTTGTACACATTTATTTATCAGAGTTAAAGTCATGTTCTGTATAGACACTTATATCCTACTTACTTCATTTCAAATTTTCATATGAACATTGGGTACCTAATATCCCACTTTGTAGACATGTCACTGTTGGGAATTGAGGTGTTGCCAACTTTTCACTCTTACAAATAACATGCAGGGCTGGTTTATACCACCGCTTTTCCCCCTATTTCAAAGTAAACACGTGTTTATTAGAGACAATGTGGAAACTATTAATAAGTAGAATAAATAAATAAAACTTAATTATGGTAGGAAGTTCTGCCTCCAACCAAGATGGAGTAATATTGACCAGATTTACTCACCTCCTAAAACAACCAAAACTCCAGACGAAATACATGGAATGACCGTTTAAAGGACACTGGAAATCAAACAACAAAGTCCAGGTACCCCTGAGAGACCAAGGTCCTGTCTGAGCCTACCGTAAGCCTTGCAACTGCCCTGACTTTCCCAACTGCAGCCAAGGATGAAGACATGGGTGGAACCTGGAAGACTCCCCAAGTTGAGGGGATGGAGCTGAGACTCATGAGACGCATCTGGCGGGACAGGGGACTTCCCGGGGGTCCAGAGGTTAAGAATGCAGGGGCCACGGGTTCCATCCATGGTTGGGGAGCTAGGCCCCAGCACTGCAACTGCAGAGCCCGCGCGCCACGGCTCGAGAGAAGCCCGCACGCCGCCACAAGGCCGCGGAGCGCCGCGGCAACAGATCCCAGCAGCGAGACCAGCGCAGCCAGAGAAAGCAGCCTGCTGGAGCTAGTGGTAAAGAACCCGCCTGCCAGTGCAGCAGACGTCAGGGAAACAGGTTCAGTCCCTGGGTCGGGAAGATCCCTTGGAAGAGGGCATGGCAGTCCGCTCCAAGATTCTTGCCTGGAGAATCCCATGGACAGAGGAGCCTGGCGGGCTACAGTCCATGGGGTCGCGCAGAGTCAGGCACGACTGAGGCGAATGAGCACAGCACAGAGGATTAGAGGTGAAGTGCCTGTGCTCACCCTGGACCAGGTGTAGCGCCTGCCCCCACCAGCTGGCCGGTAAACCATTCACAGGGCACAGGGTAGAGGACACAGAGGACCTTTCTTAGGAAATAGGGACTAATTGGCCCTACGTGAAGCACTGCTCCAGTTCTACCTAAGTCTTGAAAAGCAAGGCCTGGGCTTCTCAGATGGCGCAGTGGTAAAGAATCTGCCTGTCAATGCAGAAGATGCGGGTTCGATCCCTGGGTCAGGAAGATCCAGAGGAGTAAATGGCAACCCAGTCCAATATTCTTGCCTGGAGAATCCCATGGACAGAGGAGCCTGGAGAGCTACAGTCCACGGGGTCGCGCAGAGTCGGGCACGACTGAGCACACACACATGCAAGAGGACCAAACTGTTCCCAAATAACTGAGCCATGTCCCAGAGCAAAGTTCAGGAATATCTAGGAGAACATCCAGCCACAACAGTAACATTCAGTGTCTGGCATCCAGAACAATGACTACACATGGAAGAAAAAATTTAATTCATAGTGAGGATGAAAATCATGTAACCTGACACAGAACTGACACAGATGTTAGAATTACCAGACAAGGATGTTAGAAGTCAGTATAACTATGTTCCATAAATTTAACAAAAGGAAGTAGAACAATGATATTCCAAAGGCAACAACATATTGTTGAAAGAAATAAAAGAAGACCTAAGAAAGTGGAAACACATCTGTGTCCATGGATCAGGAGACTTAACACTGTTAATAGGCCAGTATTCCCCAAATTAATCTATGGGTTCACACAGTCCTTGTCAAAAGCCCAGCAGCAACTGAGATTCCCTGCAGAAACTGACAAGCTGACCCTAAACTTCATATGGGAATTCCATCGATCCAGAACGCTACAACAATCTTGAAAAAGAAGAGCCAAGTTCAAAGACACACACTTCCCAATTTCAAGACGCACTACAGAGTTACGGTTATCAAGACAGGGTGTTCCTGGCTCAAGGACAGACACAGAGATCTATCCTTAAGCCAGCAAAATAGAATTGAGAGTCCAAAACTGGGCTGTCACATTTATGGTCAGTGGAGTTTTGAAATTGTGTTACTTCTCTGTTTTGGCTGTGCTGGGTCTTCGCTGCCGGGCACGGGCTTTCTCTAGTTGCGGCGCCCGACCTCTCCGTGCAGTGGCTTCTCTTGCTGCAGAGCAGTCTCTAGAATTCGTGGGCTCAGTAGTTGTAACACATGGTCTTAGCTGCCCCGCAGCATGTGGAATCTTCCCTGACCAGGGATCAAATCTGTGTCCCCTGCATTGGTGAATTCTTAGCCACTGGATCTCCAGGGAATTCCAGTGATCAACTGATTTTTGACTGGTGTCAGGACTATTCAAGCAGAAAGAGCAGTCTTTTCAATAAATCATACTGGGACAGCTGGATACCTACATGTGAAAAAAAATGAAATTAGACACACACACACCACACATAATAACTAGCCTGGTCCCTGTGGCTCAGATGGTAATGAATCTGCCTGTAATGGGTTCTCCGTGGGTCAGGAAGATCCCTTGGAGAAGGAAAGGGCAACCCACTCCAGTATTCATACCTGGGGAATCCCATGGACAGAGGAACCTGGTGGGCTACAGTCCACAGGGTCACACAGAGTTGGACACGACTGAGGGACTAACACTACTGTAAGAGCTAAGAAAAAAACAGGGTCAGATCTTCATGACTTGAGGTTAGGCACAGCCTTCATAGATATGAGGCTAAAACCACAAATGTCAAAAAATAGCAAGATGGGCTTCGTCAAATTTAAAAACTTTTGTGCCTCAAAAGCTACCATCAAGAAAGTGAAAAGACAGCACAGAGAATGGGTGAAAATATTTTAAAAACTGTTAATCTGACACGGGAATTTTATCTAGAATATATTAAGAACACTTTCAACTGAATAATGAAAGGACAAATGACCAAATTTCAAAATGGGCAAAGCCTCTAAACAAACATTTCTCCAAAGAAGATACATAAATGGCCAATAAGCTCATGCAAAGATGTTCAACATCGTTAGTTATCAGAGAAATGCAAATCAAAACCACAAAGCATGAAATATCAATTCACACTCACTAGGAAGGTTATAATAGTTAAAAAAAAAAAAAAAAGAAACCAGATAACAAGTGTGCAGGAGGCTGTAGAGAAATGAGAACCCTCGTGTGCTGCTCCTGGGAATATAAAATGGCGCAGCCGCTTTTGAAAATGTTCTGACGGTTTCTCCAGTGGTTAACCATAGTGTACGGATACTTGCTACGAGGATGAGCCTTGGAAACATCGTGCAGACTCAGAGCCCAGTCACAGAGGACCACATTCTGTTTTATTCCATGTATACAAAACGTCCAGAGTGCAGGCAAATGCAGGGAGACCCGCAGTTGCCTCGGACTGCGGCAGCTGGCGGGGAAGGAGGGTGACTGCTCATGGGGCTGGGGTTTCTTCTGGGATGAATGAAAATATTCTAAAATAGACTCTGATCTTGGTCACGTCACTCTGCATACACTAACAGCCCCTGAGTGTAACAGTCCCTTGTTGTAGGACTTCGGTGGTGATGGATGTAGCACGACAGTTGATGACTGATGATTTCATGGGTATATTCATATCTCAAATGGTATAAAATTGTACAGTTTAAATATGTGCAGTTTATAGCATATCTATTACACCCCATAAAACTATTTCTAAAAATCACCTACAGTGAGCTTCTAGAAATAAGCACACTTCACAGTTTGATACATCCTTCCAATTTATTTTATAAAATGAGATAAGCCTGCTCTTTTTCCATTTGGAAATGTGTCATGATCATCTTTCCACAGCATTAAAAGCTTAGGAAATATTTGATGGCCACATAGCCTTTTATGTTCAATTATTCAGTAAAATTTGTTGTTATTTATCTTTTTTTTGGTTGCGCAGGGTCCTCACTGCTGCGTCCAGACTTTCTCTAGTCGTGGTGCACGCATACGGGCTTAGTCGTTCAGCCGTGTCTGACTCTTGGGACTGTAGCCTGCCAGGCTCCCCAGTCCAAGGGATTCTTGCTGTGAGAGGGGGCTACTCTCTAGCTGCGGTGTGTGGGCTTCTCATTTTGGTGGCTTCTCTTGTCGCCAAGCACAGGCTCTAGGGTTCACAGGCTTCCGTAGTTGGTTGCACGTGGGCTCAGTATTTGTAGCTCGTGGGCTCTAGAGCACAGGCTCCATAGTTGTGGCACACAGGCTTTAGTTGCTCCGAGGCGTGTGGGATCCTCCCCGGGCCAGGGATCGAACCCACGTCCCCTGCATTGGCAGGCGGACTCTTATCTGCTGTACCACTAGGGAAGTCCAATAATGCAGTCAATTTATTCCAATCAGGGGAATCCAAAATGATCCTTCTGAGCCTTTCTGGCTTCAGGGGCTCTTCTACCGCAGGGAGCCCAGAAGGCAGAGAGAAATTCACCCGGGCCCCATGCCAGCATAGGGCGGGCAGCCCAGGCAGTGATCAGCAGACTTTGAGGGTCATGTGTCCTTCTGAAAATAATTGCAGAACAACATGCACTTCTTGCGTTTTTAAGTTGATCTCTAAAATAATGTCACAAGTTTAGTACTTACAAAGTTTAGAAGTTGTCACAGTATTTATGTGCTTTGAGTAGATTCATGGCTGAAGATTTAAGCTGTCTGCTTCATAGGAGACGTCTACCATGTAACCTAATCAACAAAGCCAGTCCTTACTGGCAAACTGGCCAATTCGGATTTTGTTCCCCCTACCGCCCCCGGAAGAAGTTTGATTGTTTTTTAAACTTATTTATTTATTTATTTGGGGGTTCCCTGGTGGTTCAGACGGCAAAGAATCTTCCTGCAATGCCAGAGATCCGGATTCAGTCCCTGGGTCGGGGAGATCCCCTGGAGAAGGAAATGCAACCCACTCCAGTATTTTTGCCTGGAGAATCCCACGGACAGAGGAGCCTGGCAGGCTACAGTCCATGGGATCGCAAAGAGTCAGGCACGACTGAGCGGCCAACACACATTTATTTACTTGGCTGTGCCAGGTCTCAGTTGCAGCGTACAGAGTCTCTAGTTGCAGCTTGAGCCCTTCCTGGAGGCAGTCAGCCTCCGGAGGAGAAAAGTCTCTGCATCAGGAGCCAGAGTGGGTTCCTTAAGACTCTGCTCACTTTCCAGGCAGGAGCCAAGGTCCTATAACTGCAGGAACTGTTGGTTCCTGAAGTGAAAACCCGGGCCGTGGCAGGAGGAAGCGTGTGTACCAAGACGAGGGAGATGGTGGCCTCAGTGCTGAGGCTCCCAGGCGGCTCCTGCCTTCCTGCAGCCAGGGTTCAGGGGCAAACGTGGATTTCTGATGGAGTTTCCTCTCACCCTTCCCGCACCCCCAGAATTCTGGAGTGCTTTCTTCTTTCTGATAATGCTTTTCCTAACACGTCCCCCAAAATGACTCTGTTGGAAACGTCTCCGGGGCACAGGACACTGTGGAAGGAGGTCTTCATTTTCCTGAGGAGTAAAGGAAACTTCTGGATAAGGGTATCCACAGACAAGGGGGGCTGCAACCTGGGCCCCCGCTGGCCTGACTCCCAGTGCACCCCTATACCACCTTGCGCCGTGCACCCTGGGGGCTCAGGTGTGGGGACGGCACACACCGCCTGCGGGGCCAAAGCACAGCTCAGCCTCCCCTGGGAGGGGCCAGGGGCCAGGGATGCTGTGGCCCGCTGGAGCGTCGGAGCACAGCCTGGAGAACGGCGGGGAGCCGGAACCCCAGCCGAACTCAGCAGCCCGGCCTCTGGGGTGTCGTCTCTTCATTTGTGTTAAACTCTCATGTCTATCCCTGAGAACTGGGGCTGGAGAGGGGAAGAGACACGACCACTTGTCTCGAAATATTGCAAAGCTGAAATGAGCCCCTGTGGGGGAGAGAAGCCCCAGAAGTCTCAGAGCTTGCTTTCCCCTCCATGCTGGTCTTTGGATGAATCTTGGGGACTGGAGAGCTGCCCATCTTCCTCTCCCGGATCCCCACCCCGGAGGGTGCTGCTCGGGTGGGACCACCCTGGGGTGTCACAGGTGACGCAGGCAAACAACTTTACAATCATGGGGGTCTGGCTGGGGCGGGGGTGGGGTGGGCAGAGGTGTGATGTGAGCATGTGAGTGGGCCTGTCACCCACAGGGAGGGCAGGACCCCGGGAGGGGAACAGGCCCCCACCTGGAGCAGTGCCCGGTGTGGGCTGGTGCCCCCTGCATCAGATGAATTGGTTGGTTGTGCAGGACTGGGATGTCCGGAAGCTTCTTCTGGGGTCCCAGAGCAAGGCCCTTCCTCTCTCTTTGTTGCAGAAAGGCCGAGGCAACTCCCTTCTTACCCAATTCAGCTCAACAAGCCAGTGACTGAGTGCCTGCCTCGGGAGACCGCCCCGGGTGCGTTCAGATAGGAGTGTGTGTAACTGACCCTGTGAAGTGGCTACCGGTCCTCCTGACAGACGCGGGACCGGAGAGGTGCTGGGGTCCTCCCATGGCCTTCATGTGGCCAGAGGCCCGAGAGCCCCCTCCTCTGCTGTGACCCCAGGGCTCTGACCTCCAGCTGCCACGCCCAGGTCAGCTGCAGCCCCAGAGCCAGGCTCCCTTGGCTCGGGGGCCCTGGAAGGCCAGGGGTCGGCAGAGGGGCCTCAGGAGGACCAAGCAACTGTCCTGGTCTCCAGGGGGGTTTCCCACATCCTGAGACCAGGACATGTAGTTGCCCTGGACACAGGCACAAACGCCCACGCTTTCTAAACCAAATGCTCCCCAGGAAATCCCATTCCACCCCACCCACTTGGTGCTGAGGCTCCCTGGTACCACCTGGGTCCTGACCACAGTTGTTTCACTCAGCCTTCTTCTGAAGGCCTTCCCACCCACCCCCCGACCTGCCTCTGCAGCCCACCTAGAAAAAAATGCCCTAAGCTAGACAGGGCAGACACCTGAGTTCCAGATGACAAGCAAGCTCCCTGATGCCTGGGGACCCAAGGTCTGCATCCCAAAGGGATTGAAGCCCCCTGCAGAGCCTGAAGCTGGAGGACCCCCCCACACACAACCCCCAGATCTCTCCCAACCCAACTTGATTTTTAAGGAAAGGAAAAAATACGCATGTTCTTATACAAAGCCCCTTAACAGTCCTTCCAGGCTTCCCTGGTGGCTCAGCAGTAAAGAATCCGCCTGTAATGCAGGAGATGTGGGTTCAATCCCTGAGTTGGGCCGATCCCCTGGAGGAGGAATTGGGCCAGGCTGCTGAGGGCGATGCAGGAGATCAGGCCGGATCTGCTTGGCTTTGAAGCTAGACGCTCTTCCGGTGCAGGCCCTCCCTTTCACCTCCGTGCCTGTGTCTTTTCCATGAAAACTGCGCGGCACTCTGACCTCTGGGTATAACTTGGCCCGAAGCATCAACAGGAGAAAGAGTGACGTTCACAAAAATACCTGTAGTGATCCAACTGATAACCCCTAACCTCAAAACCGCAGGCGATATGTACGGATACGTGTGTGGAAACGAGCCAGGCTGGGGTCTCAACTCGGGGAAAGGTGCTGACCAACAGGAAGCTTACGGTTAGAGTTACAACGGCTCACCTTTGTGGGGCTTCCCCCAGGGCTCAGCTGGTAAAGAATTCGCTTGCAATGCAGGAGACCCTGGGTTGACTCCTGGATCAGGAAGATCCGCTGGAGAAGGGATAGGCTACCCACTCTAGTATTCTTGGGCTTCCCTGTTGGCTCACCTGGTAAAGAATCTGCCCACAATGCAGGAGACCTGGGTTCGATCCCTGGGTTGGGAAGATCCCCTGGAGAAGAGAAAGGCTACCCACTCCAGGATTCTGACCTGGAGAATTCCATGGAGTATACAGTCCATAGGGTCTCAAAGAGTCGGACATGACAGCGACTTTCACTTTCACCTTTGTGGAGCATTTCCTGAGTGCCGGGCACTGTGTCAGGACTTTGTCTAAGACTCATATGTGTTCAGTTCTCCTAAGGACCCAGTGAAATGGCCAGTACAGGAGACATAAGAGACGCAGGATCAATCCCTGGATCAGGAAGATCCCCTGGAGAAGGAAATGCAACCCACTCCAGTATTCTTGCCTGGAAAATCCCATGGACAGAGGAGCCTGGCGGGCTAAGGTCCATGGGGTCACAGAGAGTCGGACACAACTGAAGCGCCTCAGCATGCACGCAGTTGAAGCACAGGGACCTGGAGTGTCTGCTGCAAGGCCCGAGTGTGTGAGAGCCACAGGGTCCTGTCCCATGGGACCCTCCAGCTCCTTCTATAATGGAAAAGGAAATATATTTGAGGTCTCGTATATATTTGAGAAGAGGGCATCAGAGGATGAGATGGCTGGATGGCATCACCAATGCAATGGACATGAACTTGGGCAAACTTCGGGAAATGATGAGCGACAGAGAGGCCTGGCGTGCTGCAGTCCATGGGGTTGCAGAGTCGGCCACGACTGGGTGACCGAACAACAACAACAATATGTATCTGGGCTTCCCAGGTGACTCAGCGGTAAAGAATCCTCCTGAAGTGCCGGAGCCACTGGAGACGTGGGTTCGATTCCTGGGGTGGGAAGATTCCCCTGGAGGGCTCTTCAGTATTCTTGAAGAATACAATACCCACTCAGTATTCTTGCCTGGAAAATCCCATGTACGGAGAAGCCTGGTGGGCTCCAGTCCACTGGTTACAAAGAGTCGGACACGACTAAAATGACTCAGCACGCACACATGTACACACACACAGATAAAACACGTGGATGTATAACTGAACCATTTGCTGTGCATCTGAAACTAACACAATATCGTAAATCAGCTACACTTCAATTGTTTTTTTTTTCAGAGGTCCTTCTTTCCTCACTGTAATTTACGGGCTCAGGTGTGCCAGGATGCATGTCTGGTTCTTTTGCCCTAAGCATGTTTGCCCCAAGTGTTTCCACTGCATAACTGATTGGCCATAAGGCAACTTTGTCCAAGAAGATAAAATAATGAAAAATAAGAGGGACCTTAAAAAGGACATAGTAAAACATGAGAAATGAATAACAAAGTTAAAAACACTTTGTTGTGACACACAAAATATTTGAATATATTTAAAATATGTGTAGATTCATGGCAATAGTGCAGAAATAACAGATGTTGTGAGTTGTACCTAAGCACTTATCTTCCAAGTCATAGTATTTTATACATTTTTTTGACTTACTCATTTGTTTTGCTGACATCACACTTTTTTCATTAAAATCTCCTCCTTCCTTAAGAAAGATATTAAATATCTGTTTTCCAAGCACTAAGAGCGTGTTCATAGCTGAGCTCTGTGGTGTGTTGTGAAAACTTTCACGGCTGTTTCTGGCATTTTGTCACGTGTCCACTGATAGATGTTCCCAAGTTCTGGAAATGTAGCTTCAACTCTGTGTCTTCAAATCACAGAAGGATTTGCAAACCACTATGTTACCATTTCCTAGTGCAGCAGGCGGTATGGCTTCACCGTCTCACTTCACACCCCCAGTAAGTTCCATCACTCGTCCATATTGCGTGTGTGGTCAGCTGTTCAGTCTTTGCGACCCTCATGGACTGTTCATGGGATTTCCCAGGCAGGAATACTGGGGTGGGGGATCTTCCCGACCCAGAGACTGAATCCATGTCTCCTGCATGGCCAGCAGATTCTTCACCAATGCACCACCTGGGAAGCCCCATCATGGCTGTATCAGTTCAGTCGCTCAGTCCTATCCGACTCTGCAACCCCATGGACTGCAGCACGCCAGGCTTCCCTGTCTATCACTAAGTCTGGGAGCTTACTCAAACTCATGTCCATTGAGTCGGTGATGCCATCCAACCATCTCATCCTCTGTCATATATGCTGTGGCCATATATGTAGTGGTTTTATCCATGATTTTTTAAAAAATATTTGACTGTGCTGGGTCTTAGTTGTTGCTTCAGGACCTTCAGTTGAGACATGTGAACTCTTGGCTGCAGTATGTGGGATCTAGTTCCCTGACCAGGGATCCAACCCAGGCCCCCTACATTGGGAGCTCAGTCTTGCCACTGGACCACCAGGGAGGTCCGTCATCCACCATTTTCAGACCCCTACGTCTGTCACTGCATACATCATTGTGAAAATGCTAAATGCCAGTGGTTCCTGAAAATTCCCAAGATTTATGTAATATGTAAATAGGAGGATTGTGTCAAGGGATAAATGAAACCTGTTGTGAAACTGTCAACCAGTTATTGTCCTTTCTACACCAACACTGCCTTATGGCCTATTAGGCCGTGAAAATGCTGGGGACAAAGATGTTGATGGCAAAGATCCTGATGGAGTATGTTTCTGGAACCTCCGGGAGGGGCCCCTGGCCCAGAAAGGCCTGACTGAGGAGCAGGAAGGGGAGGCAGTGGGCACCCCTCCTCACCCTGGGGAACTCGGCAGCTCCAGAGACACTGACCCTGCTGTTGGAGGGTGTTTAATTTTGTCATTCATCTCTCATGCTTTGTCATGTCCTTTCAAACATTCCTCTCTTTGTTGTCAGTCACTCAGTCACGTCTGACTCTTTGTGACCCCATGGACTGCAGCACACCAGGCCTCCCTGTCCTTCACTATCCCCCAGAGTTCACTCAAACTCATGTCCATCAAGTTGGTGATGCCATCCAACCATCTCGGCCTCTATCGTCCCCTTCTTCTGCCCTCAATCTTTCCCAGCATCAGGGTCTTTTCTAATGAGACAGCTCTTCTCATCAGGTGGCCAAAGTCATGGAGTTTCAGCATCAGTCCTTCCAGTGAATATTCAGGGTTGATTTCCTTTAGGATGGACTGGTTGGATCTCCCTGCAGTCCAAGGGACTCTCGAGAGTCTTCTCCAACACCACAGTTCAAAAGCATCAATTCTTCAGTGCTCAGCCTTCTTTATGGTCCAACTCTCACATCCATAGCTGACTACTGGAAAAACCATAGCTTTGACCAAACAGACCTTTTAATTTTCATTATTTTTTATGGCAAAGCTGCCTTATAGCCAGTTAGTCCTGTCCTCTTTCCTGTCTCGGAGGCCACAGCCCTTGAAGGCTCTGTGGGTCCTCTTGGGACTGAGGTTCCCAGGACCCTTTATCCCGTCCCGGACAGGAGGGCTCCTGCTTGCATCCCAGAGTCGGTCTGGCCCCTGGGAAGCCAAGGAGCCTGGAGTCAGGCCTACAGGGCACAGACTGGGCACATATCCCACCCACTGCGATGGCACTGGTCATTCCAACTGTATCCAGGGCTCCCTGGTGTTTGGTGCTTTACAGAGCTTGACCTCAATCCATTCTGTTAACCCTGCCATTGGTAAGCCTTTATCAGAGAATCAAATGGTTTATCTGAGCCTGCACACAGATGAGACAGCTGGGACCCAAACCAGCGGGCTTAGCCCTGAAGGCCACCTGCCCACTGCAGCCTGGTGCCTCCCACCAGTGTGAGCCTGTGACGAGCAGCTTTAACCTCTTGGCCTGTTTCCTCACCAGCAGGAAGGGGACAAGGATGCCCACCTCCAAGGGGGGTCACTGTGAGGATTAGAGGAGGTGATGTAAAGCACTGGTCAGGGGCCAGCAGAGTTGCAGCTGACGGATGCCAGCACATGCGGGGCCAGGCTCTGTCAGGGGCTGATAGCTGGACTCATGTGTCCTGCTCAGAGAAGAGGAAGCAGGTCCACATAGGCAGGTTCCACTGCACACCAGGCAAGTAGATGGAGATGGTATTGTCCCTTGATAGCCTCTCTCCCCTTTGTTCAGTAATACAGGTTTACTGACACTTCCCAGTCTTCCTTGTGAGTGTGCAGAAATTATGTGTCGTTAAAGAGCCTTGCTGGTTATATCATAATCTTCCCCTCCCAGTGCCTGGAATGCATATGAGATGGCAGGGCCTAGGTGGCCATATTGGGCCAGGAGGTAGAAGCCTCAATGCAAGCCAGCAGATCACAAGACAGGAGGAGGTTGGGCCCAACCCTGTGCAGCCACTCTGGTCTTGGCTTCTTTACACTCACAGCACAGCTGCATGAAAGAGAAACACACCTCTGCTTCCTGTCTGGGCTTTTCCTACAGCAGCCTGACCCAAGGCCGATCCCAAGTGTCCAGATATCAGGCCTGGGAGGAGATGGTGCTTGCCTTGGCTGTTCTCAGCACTGCAGCAGGAGCGAATAGTGTGATGGGGCCAGAGTGTCCTCCCAGAGGTGGCCCTGGAGGCCGCACAGGCACCTCTGCTCCTGGCTATTCTACCAGCACTGTGCTTTTGAGATCCGCTCATTCATTCAGGTGGTGATCAGTATTATGAGAAACGTGCTGTAATACCCCAACTTCAGCATCCGAAGCATTACTTCACAGTGTTAAAGCCCAGTTTTGGCTCTGGGGGCTTGGACACCCTGAGGTTGAGAGCAGAGGTGCCCTCACCCTGCCACCAGGGTGCACCATGAGGTCAGGTCACCCACAGCACCCAGTGGTGTCTCTTGCCTGTGCCCCAAATTTTTTTTAATTGAAGTATAGTTGAGTTATTGTGTTGGTTTCAGGTATACAGAAAAGTGACTCAGCTACGTGTGTGTGTGTGTGTATGTGTGTGTATTTATATACATTTCCAGATAACTTTCCATCATAGGTTATTATGATTATTACCCCGTGCTATATGGTAAATCTTTGTTGCTTGTCTATTTTATGTAGAGTAGCTCCTATCTGTTAATCCCATACTCCAAATGTATCCCTCCCCACGCCCTTTTCCCCCTGGATGATGGCAAGTTTGTAGCTTGTATCTGTTAATCCCATCCTCCAAATTTATTCCTCCCCACCCCACCCCTTTCCCCTTGTTTCCCACTCTGTGAGTCTGTTTTGTAGACAGATTAATTTGTATTATTTTTTAGATTCCACATAGAAGTGGTCCCTTTTTGTCTTTCTCTTACTTCACTTAGTGTGATAATTTCTAGGTCCATCCATGTTGCTAAAAATGGCAATATTTCATGATTTTTTACAGCTGATTAATATTTGTTCATATAGACCACATCTTCTTCAGCCAGCCATCTGGTGGTGCACGCCTCGGTGGTCTCCACGTCTTGACTATCCTAAATAGTGCTTCTGTGAACACTAGGGTGTGTGTATCTTTTTAAATTAGTTTTCACCTTTTCTGGATCTATGCCCGGGGTGAGACTGCTGGATGATATGGTAGCTCTACTTTTAGTTTTTAAGGACCCTCTATACTGTTCTCTGTGGTGACTGTACCAATTTCCACCAACAGTGTAGGAGGGTACCCTTTTCTCCACACCCTCTCTAGCCTTCATCTATAGACTCTTTGATCATGGTCCTTCTGACCCATGTGAGGTGATACCTCATTGTGGTTCTGAGTTGTATTTCTCTAGTAGTGATGTTGAGCATCTTCTCATGTACCTAGTGGCAATTGGCACGGTCTTCTTTGGAGAGATGTCATTAGGTTTTCTGCCCTTTTTTTTCCACTGGGTAGTTTGTTCTTTTCATACTGAGTTGTATGCGCTGTTTGTATATTTTGGATATTAACCTCTTATCATCTGCGTTGTTTGCAAATATTTTCTCCCATCCCATAGGTTGCCTTTTCGTTTTGCTGATGGTTTACTTTGCTGTGCAAAAGCTTTTAAATTTAATTAGGTATCATTTATTTTTTATTTCTTTTGTCTTGGGAGACTGATGTAAGAAAATATTGCTACAGTTTATGACAGAATGTTTCATCCATGTTTTCTTGGAGTCTCAGGATGTCATCTTCTATTTTGGTCTTTAAGCCATTTTGTTTCTTTTTGCATATGAAGTGTTCTGATTTCATGTGTTAGTACACGTAGCCATCCAGCTTTCCCAACACCACCGCCGTTGCCCATGTTTTCTTGGAGTCTTAGGATGTCATGTCTTTTATTTTGGTCTTTAAACCATTCTGTTTATGAAGTGTTTTTTGTATATGAAGTGTTGTAATTTCATTTGTTAGTATATGTAGCTGTCCAGTTTTCCTACCACTGCTGAAGAGACTTTCCTGCACCGTACATTCTGGCTTTTCTTGTAGATTGACCGTAGGTGTGTGGGTTTATTTCTGGGCTCTCTATTCTAGGCCTTAGGTTTGTGGGGAGTTTGACCTCTTCCTTTCCAATTTGAAGACCTATTATTTCTTGTTTCATTCAGCACAGCTAGGACTTTCAATACTGCGTTGAATAGAAGTGGTGAGAGTGGGCATCCTTGTCTTGCTCAATTTATTTAGCAAGAAGGTTTTTATCTTTTCATCACTGTCATATTAGCTGTGGGGATGTTATAAATTGCTTTTATGATGTTGAGATATGTTCTCTCAATACCCACTTTGGTGAGAGCTTTTATCACAAATGGATATTAAATGTTATCAAACGCCTTTTCTCTATTGAGGTGATCATGTAGTTAGTGGGGTGTATCACATTTATTAATTTGTGTATGGTGACCCATCCTTGAGACCTGGAATGAATTCAACTGGACCATGGTGTATAATCCTTCTCATATACTGCTGAATTCTGTTTGCTAATCTTTTTTTTTAGGACCATACCATGTAGCATGTGGGATCTTAGTCCCCCAACCCGGGATTGAACCTTTGTCCCCTCTATTGGGAGCGAGGAGTCTTACCCACAGGACCACTAGGGAAGTCCCTGAGTCTGCTGATTTTCTTAAGCATCCCCATATTTTTATTAGTCTTACTTATTGACGTTTTTTTCACTGCAGCAATAGTGGAGGATAAAAAGTACTTTCTCCGCGTGCAAAGGGTGTCATGACAGCGGCTGCTGTAGGAAGGGCAGCTTTCTGTTGGTGAAGCTTCCGTGCTTGGGCTGGCTGACGCTGACCCAGCAGGATGCCTGCAGCGAAGCTGCACGTGAATTCCGGTGTCTGGAACCAGCCCGGCACAGCCCAGGAGACGTGCTGGGGAGGAACCCGCCCTGTCCACCCTCAGCTGGCAGTTGTACCTGGCCCAGGGACACTCAGTAAAAGGTGACCAAGTCCCTGTCTCCTGGTCCCCAGCCCCAGTCCCAGGCCAAGAAACGCACACCAGAAAGATACGGAGCAGGCCATGTGCCAGGGGACCCCACAGTGAATCCCTGCAGCCGTGATCCCGATACATCCTTCTCATTAGACTGCCAGTTGTCAAAGTTTGCTCATATTTTGTTGAGGAATTTTGCATCAATATTCATCAAAGATAGTCGTCTGTAAATTTTTTTTTTTTTAGTGGCTTAGTCTAGTTTTGGTATTGGGGTGATGGTGGTTTCATAGAATGACTTTGGGATTGTCCCCTCCTCTTCAGTCTTTTGGGAGGGTTTGAGAAGGATCAGGATAAATTCTGTGTTTGGTAGAATTCCCCAGTGAAGCTGTCCAGTCCTGGACTTCAGTTTGCAGGGAGTTTTTACAATTACAGATTCTGTTTCACTTCTAGTGATTGGTTTGTTAAAACGATGCTTCTCCTTGACTCAATTTTGGCAGCTGTAGGTCTCTATAAATGCCCGTTTCTTCTGCGTTGTCCAATTTGTTGCCGCCTAACTGTCCACTGGATTCCCTCATAGCTCAGTCAGTAAAGAATCTGCCTGCAATGCCGGAGACCCAGGTTCGATCCCTGGGTTGGGAAGATCCCCTGGAGAAGGAAATGGCAACCCACTCCAGTGTTCTTGCCTGGGAAGTCTGGACAGAGGAGCCTGGCGGGCTACAGTCCATGGGGTCACAAAAGCCGGACATGACTTAGCGACCACACCACCACCAACTGTTCCTAGTGTTCTAGCATGATGTTTTTGTGTTTCTGTGGTACTGGAGGTTATTTCTCTTCTTCCGTCCTATTTTGATTATTTGGGTTTTCTCTCTTTTTTCCCTGGTGAGCCTGACTAGAGGTTTGTCAATTTTATTTTTTAAAAAGTAGCTTAGTTTCACTGTTTTTTTTTTTCATTGTTCTTTTTAAATCTGTTTTCTCTCTTAACTTTTTATTCCCTTCTTCTGACTTTAGTTTTATCTTTTAGGTTGCTTGAGCGTCTCTAACTTCTTCAGGAGGGCCTGTATTGCTATGAAATTCCGTTAGAACTGTTGCGCTGCGTCCCACAGATTTCCTGAGATCGCCTTCTCACTTCTTTTGTCTCAGGCTGTTTTCTGATTTCCTCTTTGATGTGATCCTTGAGCGGTGCTTCTTCAGTAGCATGTTGTTTTAGTCTCCACGTATTTATTTTTTTCCCCATTTTTCTTTCTGTGATTGATCTTGAGCTTCATACCCACTGTGTTCCGAAAAGATGCTTAAATTTCTCTTAAATTTCTATCAACAATCTTTCTTAATGACTTCAGCACTTCTACTAGCTGCTCTTTGAACTTGGGGTCTAGTAGACTGGTGAGGTCCGCTTCATTATTTGTACTCTCACAGGATTTCTCGTTCTTTTAATGGGGAGTAGGTCCTCTGCTTTTTCATTTTACTTTCGTCTCTATAAATTTAGAAGGAAAAGTTGCCTACTGTGGTCCCGAAGGGGTGTTTTCCTGTGGGAGCGTCCTTGTGTAGACTGTGTGAGTGCAGTACTTTAGGTGTGAGGGCCACTGTTGGAACAGACGCCAGCCTCATCTTGCCCCCAGGTGTGCTGGCCACTGTCCCCTTGATCAGGGGTGTGTCTGGCGTCCAGAGCCTGCGGGGGGACATTGGGCAGGGCCTCCTCTTTACTCGGTGGTTGGCACAGCCCTGTCTGTCCCACCTTCTGGAGTTTACAGAGCCTGATGGCTACGAGCACGTGTGAAAGGAGCGTAGGCAAACGGGCATTAGTGTTGTAACCGATGCTGGACACTCGCGTAGCGACGCCTCCCTTAACGCTGCTTGTGTTACTTTCACATAAATTAGCGTTAACGGGGGGCTCACAGCACACAAACGCGGCAATCAGGGGAATTACATCTTTAAGCTGACACTCGTGCAGGGGCTTTTCAGGGAAGGAGACTCAGCGCGCCCCAGGAGAATCGGCGTAAGGCCTGTGGTGCTGAAACGACCTGAGGGCAGGAGGCCCTGTCCTCTGGGTGCCTGTGGGTCTCCCCCAGCACGGCAGGCCATGAGCCCTGACTGCTGCAGCGGAAATCAGCCTGCTCACGCCTCGCGTCCCCCAAGACTGGCCTCGGCACCCCAGGAAGGCACGATTTCTCAACTCTTTTATTAAGTTAGAAATGGGTAAAAACAACACAACTTGTGGAGAAAGCACCACTGTGAGGTCCTTTGTGCTGTCAGACCTGTGCTTAGCGCAGCAATCCAACAGGCTGGGGCCCCTCCAGGCGGTGGGGACGCTGGGCCGGGGGATCTCCTGGGACCAGGCCCCTGGCTTCTGGGTGGCTAAGAGGGAGCACTGAGAGCAGGGGGTGGCCTCTGACAAAGGTGGGGCCCGTGGGGTCCCAGGAACCTGGAGACGTGCCTTCTGCCTTTCCTCCAGGGGAAGCTGATGGCCTATGGCTGGTGCACATCTGTGGGCGAATTGTGCCCTAAAGATGCCTTCGGGGCCCCAGGAGACACCCACAGGCCCTGTAAGGGGGCAAGGCCAACGGGAAAGCAACCGGCCCCACGAGTACTACAGCCTACTTGGGAGCGCCAAGCCACACAGTGCACATGGCAGGCGGCCTGGGAAACCACCCGTCTGGCCCCCACGGTGCCCCCGGGCAGCCAGGAAACAAGCCCACACCCTCTAACACTAGGTGACGGGGGCCGCTGGTAGGAGCCGACCTTTCCAGAAACCTGAGGCTGCAGCTGGACCTGTGAGGAGCCCAATACTTGGGAGGTGGGAAAATGAACAAATGCGTGGCAGTTCTCTCATGACCATGGTCACGTTCTGAGCTTAGGGGACACATGAGCCAGACCCCATCACCAGCTGGAAGGTTGAGAGGCCAGCGTCACGGGGCTGTGTCATCCTCCAAGCTGAGTCCAGCCCTTGGCGGGGTCTGTCGGGGGCACCCTGGCGTCCCCCAGTGGTCCCCAGCTCACACCTGCTCCTGGTCTGGGCAGGTAGGGTCCCGCTCTGGGGTCAGGGTGCTCCTGGCAGGAAATGGGGTCACCGCTGCCTCTTGGGCTGGGCTCTGAGGGGAGGTGATGGGAAGCCCCACAGGCACGTGCCACCCAGGGCCTCTGCACACCTGTGTCTGCACCCAGGGCATGGCTGGTCTGACGGGGAGATGGTGAGGTCGCTGGGGGTGAGGCCCGACTCTCAGGAGCCTATTTAACACTGGTGGCCTGGAGGTCATTTGCTGAGAAAGCCTGGTGGCTGTCACTGAACGGTTCTCTCCCTTAAGACTTTCTCCACAGCACAATCCAGTCTCAGCCCCGATGCACCCATTCCCAGGGGCGTCCTGTGTGGGGAGACTTTACAACACCGCCAGGGAAGCCTGGAGGCCAAGACTGTGCTGCCCACCCTCCCCAGCCCACCCAGCCCCCTGCCCCAGTCCAGGATGCCCTCAAGGCTTGGCAGACGTGTCTTTCTCCTCCAGGCCGAGAGACTCCTGGTATCCGTCCACGCCCCCTGGAAGGTCCTCTCCCCCTGCAAACCACTGCAAAGCAGGCAAGGCCTCAGCCAGACCCACAGGACACGGAGACGGCTCTTCTTCCCTGAAGCTCGGAGCAGCCCCCGAGGCCACTGCTCCTAGGGCTGGTGGGCCGGCTTCTGGCGGCTCATCCCCTGGACAAGATCAGGGCCACGTGCAAGAGCGAGGGCTGTGGCCGTGGGGCGGGGAGAAACGCACAGCGTCTGCAGAGGAACGAGAGAGAGAAAAGGTGAATCCCCACTGCCCCCCGTCCTTACCTGGGGTTGGACGTGATCGCAAGGCCACGTGGAGGGGCTGGGGCTCAGGCCCTGGCCAGAAGGCCTGGACTGAGAATAGAGCTTGCCCGTCTACAGCAGTGTGGCCCAGCACAGGCCCGTCACCTCCCTGAGCTGTGCTTTGCTCACCTCAATTCAGCTTCTCCAGACACACACTCTGCACACCGTCAACCCAGCAGGCAATGTGCCAGGCCCAGAGAAAGGGGACGGCAGACACAGCTACCGTCTCCGTGGATCGTGCTCCAGCGGGAGAAACTGCAGGCTTGTACGAACAAATGTATACAGCCAACACACACAGAAATGCTATATGTGGGGAAAAAAAACAAAACTTAAAGAAAGAGATAAGAGAGCCAATCTGCAGCAGGAACTGCAGTCTAAAGTCCTGGGTGAGAGCCTTCTGCATCTGCAACCTATGAGCAAGTGAAACTGAGCTCCACTCAAAGGAAGAAAAAAGCCAATAAAACATGGAAGAAAGCAAGTGCGTAAAACAGTAGCGAAGACAAAACGGCAGAGCAGAAAGATGTGTGCTCACCCCTGCTTACGAAAACACCAAAATTACAGTTAACTGCTGAGCAGGCATCAACAACAAAAGGCTGGAGCCTACCGAAGAAGATACGCTGCGTCCAAAGACAAAGCAGCCACGATATGACGGCAGGAGGGGTGCAATCTCGATAAAATCAAATCCCATACCCGCGAGGAGGGCAGCGCACAAACTGGAAATTATTACAGAAGTTGTCCCGCGGGAATGAAAGTTCTGAGCCCCCGTCAGGCTCCCCGGTCTGGAATGGGAGGGGGCACCTCAAGAGAACCTGGCTTTGAAGGCCAGCAGGGTTGGACTGCAGGAATTCCACAGGACTGGGAGAAACAGAAACCCCACTTGGGGAGGCTGCACGGAAGGTCTTATGCACACGAGGGCCCAGTTAAAAAAACAAACCAGTGACCTCATAAGAGCCTAGGCCAGACCTACCTACCTGCTGGTACTAGAGGGTCTCCTGTGGAGGTGGGGGGCAGCTGTGGCAGACGGCGGGGACAAAGACATTGAAGGCGGTCGTTCTGGGGAGTAATCACTGACGTGAGCCTTCCTGGAGGGCGTCATTTCCTCACCAGGACCTGACCCCACCCAGCAAGCTGTGGGCTCCTGATGTCTTAGGCCAACAGGGTGGGGACCCAGCCCCGCCCATCAGCAGGCGGGTTGCTTAGACACATCCTGAGAACACAGCCGTCTCTTTGTGACCCTGTGGACTGTAGCCCAGCAGGCTCCTTTGTCCACGGGAGAACACTGGAGTGGGCTGCCATTTCCCTCTCCAGGGGATCTTCCTGCCAGGGGTTCAGGGATTGAACCCACACCACCTGAACTGACAGGATTCTTTACCACTGAGCCACCGGGGAAGCATCACACTACATTTAAACTGATGAAAAAATCGACAACGAAGAATACTCTACCCAGCAAGGTTCTCATTCAGATTTGATGGAAAAATCAACAGGTTTACTGACAGACAAAAGCTAAGAGAATTCAGCACCACCAGACCAGCTTTGCAGCTAATGATAAAGGAACCTCTCAAGGTGGAAAAGAAACAAATTACAAATGGGAAGGCTCCCTGATAAAGTAAACTCCAGTAAAGGCAGGAAGTGACCCCCACACAAATATGACATCAGCTGTGAGAAGAGAACACAAATGCAGGATACCAGAAATGCATTCAAAATGAAAAAACCAGCAACTTACAACAACCTTGTTTATATACAGGCTGCTATATCAAAACTTGAAGGTAACTGCAAACCAAAAATTGACAATAGATAAACACAGAAAAGAAAAAGGAATCCAAACACAACACTATAGTCATCAAATCATGAGAGAACAAAATGGGATGAAAAAAGATCTACAAAAACAAATCCAAAACAATTAACAAAAGAGCAAAAGGAGAGTATACATGCTGTCCACAAGAGGCCCACTTCAGACCTAGGGTACCTACAGACCAGAAGTGAGGGGATGAAAAAGGTACCCCATGCAAATGGAAACCAAAAGCAAGCTGTGGTAGCAATAATCATATCGGACAAAACAGACTTTATTAAGTCTGTTACAAGAGAAAATTTTTCCTTATTGCAAAATTTGGACTTAAATTGAAAAAAGTAGGGAAAACCAATAGGCCATTCAGATATGACTTATCCCTTATGATTATACAGTGGAAAAGACAAATGGATTCAAGGGATTTGATATGACAGAGTGCCTGAAGAACTATGGACAGAGGTTCATAACACTGTATAGGAAGTGGTGACCAAAACCAACCCCAAGAAAAAAAAAAAAAAAAAAAAAGGCAAAATGGTTGTCTGAGGAGGCCTTAAAAATAGCTGTGAAAAGAAGAGAAGCGGAAGGCAAAGGAGAAAAGGAAAGATATACCCATTTGAATGCAGAGCTCCAAAGAATAGCAAGGAGAGATAAAGCCCTCCTCAGTGATCAGTGCAAAGAAATACAGGAAAGCAACAGAATGGGGAAGACTAGAGATCTCTTCAAGAAAATAAGAGATACCAAGGGAACATTTCATGCAAAGATAGTCACAATAAAGGACAGAAACAATATGGACCTAACAGAAGTAGAAGATATTAAGAGGTGGCAAGAATACACAGAAAAACTATACAAAAAAGATCTTCACGATCCAGATAACCATGTTGGTGTGATCACTCACCTAGAGCCAGACATCCTGGAGTGTGAGGTCAAGTGGGCCTTACGAAGCATCACTACGAACAAATCTAGTAGAGGTGATGGAATTCCAGCTGAGCTATTTCAAATCCTAAAAGATGATGCTGTGAAAGTGCTGCACTCAATATGCCAGCAAATTTGGAAAACTCAGGACTGGAAAAGGTCAGTTTTCATTCCAATCCCAAAGAAAGGCGATGCCTAAGAATGTTCAAACTACTACACAATTGCACTCATCTCACACGCTAGCAAAGTAATGCTCCCAATTCTCCAAGCCAGGCTTCAGTAGTACATGAACTGAGAAATTCCAGGTGTTCAAACTGGAGTTAGAAAAGGTGGAGGAACCAGAGATCAAATTGACAACTGTTGGATCATAGAAAAAGCAAGAGTTCCAGAAAAACATCTACTTCTGCTTCATTGACTATGCTAAAGCCTTTGACTGTGTGGATCACAACAAACTCTGGAAAATTCTTAAAGAGATGGGAATACCAAACCACCTTACCTGCCTCCTGAGAAATCTGTATGCAGGTCAAAAAGCGACAGTTAGAACTGGACATGGAACAATGGACTGGCTCCAAATCGGGAAAGGAGTATGTCAAGGCTGTATACTGTCACCCTGCTTATTTAACTTGTACATCATGCGAAATGCCAGGCTGGGTGAAACACAAGCTGGAATCAAGATTGCTGGGAGAAATATCAATAACCTCAGATATGCTGATGATGCCACCCTTATGGCAGAAAGCGAAGAGGAACTGAGAGCCTCTTGATGAAAGTGAAAGAGGAGAGTGAAAAAGTTGTCTTAAAACTCAACATTCAAAAGACAAAGATCATGACATCTGGTCCCATCAGTTCATGGCAAATAGATGCGGAAACAATTGGAAACAGTGAGAGACTTTATTTTTGGGGGCTCCAAAATCACTGCAGATGGTGACTGCAGCCATGAAATTAAAAGACACTTGCTCCTTAGAAGAAAAGCTATGACAAACCTAGACAGCATGTTAAAAAAGCAGAGACATTACTTTGCCAACAAAGGTCTGTCTAGTCAAAGCTATGGTTTTTCCAATAGTCATGTATAGACGTGAGAGTTGGACCATAAGAAAAGCTGAGCACCGAAGAACTGACGCTTTTGAACTGTGATGTTGGAGAAGATTTCTTGAGAGTCCCTTGGACAGCAAAGAGATCAAACCAGTCAATCCTAAAGCAAAGTAGTCCTTAATATCTTTGGAAGGACTGACGCTGAAGCTCCAATACTTTGGCCACCTGATGCCAAGGGCCAACTCATTGGAAAAGACCCTGATGCTGGGAAAGATTGAAGGCAGGAGGAGAAGGGGACAACAGAGGATGAGATGGTTGGATGGCATCACCAACTCAGTGGACATGAGTTTGAGCCAGGCCCCAGGAGTTGATGATGGACAGGGAAGCCTGGCGTGCTGCAGTCCATGGGGTCACAAAGAGTCAGACACGATTGAGCAACTGAACTAAAAAAAAAAGAATTAATGCCACTTGCAGCATCATGGATGCACCTAGAGATTCATGCTAAGTGAGGTTAGAGAAAGAGAAATATCCTAAGATACCACTTATAGATATGGAAAAATGATACAAATGAACTTATTTACAGAATAGAAGCAGACTCACAGACTTAAGAGAATGAATTCATGGTTACCAGAGGGGAAGAGCTGGGGGTTGGCATAGGTTGGGAGTTTGAGACTGACATGTACACATTGCTATATTTTAAAACGATAACGAGGGGCTCCCTGGGGGCTCAGTGGTAAAGAATCTGCCTGCCAATACAGGAGACTCGGATTCGATCCCCGGTCTGGGAAAACCCCACATGCCACGGAGCAACTGAGCCTGTGCTGCAGAGCCTGGGAGCCACAGCTACCGAGCCTGCACGCCCTGGAGCCTGTGCACCACGCGAGAAGACACTGCAGTGAGCAGCCCGGACCGTAACAGAAAAGAGCCCCAACTCCCCAGGACTACAGAAAAGCCCATGCAGCAACAAAGACCCACACAGACAGAACGTGTGGCAGAAACCAGCGCAATACTGTAAAGCAATTATCCTCCGAGAAAAAGATTTCTTTTTAAGTAATAAAACAAGTTAAAAGATAACCAACAAGGATCCACTGTATAGCTAGCACAGGGAACTCTGCTCAATATTCTAGAATAACCTAAACAGGAAAAGAATTTGAAAAAGAATACATACAAGTATACAGATAACTGAATCATGTGGCACACCTGAAACTAACACAACACTGTTAATCAGCTGCACTCCAATGTAAAATAAAAGCTTTAAAAATAATAGTAAAAAAAAAGAGAGATTAAAACAAGAACTTGTACTGTGGCAGAGGGTGTGGGAAGGACACCCCTAGACCTGCAGGACAGAGAGGAGTTTGCTCGAGAGGCAAAGAGCAGTCCAGGCAGGAGTAGTGTGTGCAGAAACCCTGGGGTGGGAGTCCTGCACCTCTGAGGCTGAACGCAGGCCGGTGAGGTGGAAATGCTAAGGGGGGGAGGGTGGACATGGTCAGAGAATGGGGGCGGGTGGCGCGCAGACGTGGCCACGGCTAGTCACGCCGTCAGGAGGAACAGCACAGCTGCGGGCAGCAGGCAACACGCTCGTTCCTGCACTCGACAAATGTTCGCTGCACAGCCTGTCCCCGCAGGACAGACGCAGTGGTGAACGAGCTCAGAGGGTCGCAGAGCTCACACTCCAGTGCCGGCCACTCCAGTGCGGGGCGCTCTGCTCCGAGGTTCACGTTTCCCTGCAGAAAACGAGGCGAGATACCTGCTTCCCAGAGAAGGATGGAGCCATGTAACGCATGTGAAAGGTTTAGTGTAAAACGTCCCGGGAGCAGCAAAGAAAACCCAGCTGGCCAGTACGGTCAGTTTCTATAGCCCAACCCACAGCGACAGCTCGGCGTAATCTGGCCCGACTCCCAGCAGGGATGTGGCCGTGTGTCTGTCCAGGAGGTGGGGTCCCTGGCCGGAGCTCAGCTCCTGGGCTGCTCACCTCGCGGAGAAAGGACACAGCAGGCTCAGGAAGGAGCTGGAGGGGGTGCGGAGCGGGGAACACTCGGGACAGCGAAGCAGGGCTGTCCACCTCCGCGCGGTTCTAACCACAGGTTCTCTGAGGACTTCCCTGGTGGTCCAGTTGCTGGACTCCATGCTTCCAAAGCAGGGGGCCCGGGTTCAACCCCTGGTCAGGGAACTTGATCCCGCATGCCACAACTAAGAGTTGGCATGCTGCAACGAAGATCAAAGGTCCCACACGCCGAACCTGAGGGCTTCCCTGGTGGCTCAGAGGGTAAAGATGAAACTGAGACCCGTGCAGCCAAATACATAAATAGATATTAAAAAACAAAAACAGGCTCTCTGGAGTACTGGGAACAGGGCTGGGGTACTCACCAAGGGTTTTCCCCACCCCGACGGTCCACACCCATCCACGTGCCATTTCCACGCCGATGCCACTCTTACTCTGGCCAGCTGAACACCATGGGCTCAGAGGTGGCCCCAAACCAAGGAGGCAGGCTTGTGCCAGGAGACACAGATGACGCCCCCTCCATGACACCCAACTGCCGGAGGGGGCCTCACGGGGACTCCAAAAGGAAAGAGAAGGAGGTCCCCCCTCCCCGTCAACCCGCACACTCAGCCACCTGGGAGGCAGAGACAACACAACCGCAGGCAGAGCCTCGGTCCCAGCGACCGCATCCCCGGTCTTGCAGCTCTGGGTGTTCACCTGAGCAGCTGTCCGCCTCACAGCTGTGAGAGAGCTGCGAGGGCAGAGAGCTTACGTCTAGTCCTGGGACTTGCTTAAGTAACAGGATCACGAACACAGTTCCAGCCGGTGCAGGGACCTGTGGACCTTTCTCCTTCAGTGGGATGCTGCCCTTGCTCCCACGGCTCTGGAAGGCGGACTCCGGCTCTGCCGAAGCTGCCGGAGCCCAGGGGTCAGCAAGCTCCCAGAAGGGTGCGCTGGGCAAGGCAACTGCTGTTTTCTCAGTGGGGCTGGTGAAGGCCCCCCAATCCCTCCAAGGGCCTCACTAGCCAGAACTCCTCACGGGCCCTGAACACCCGGAGATGCTCTAAGGTGGTGAACCCAAAACTCAGGGGCCTGGGCCCCCCCATCCCCGCCCAGCACACAAGGCGGACATGGACTTCCCCTCAGGGCAGGCGCACTGCTGCCCCAGACCAGGCTCTGACCCGGGGGGAGCCCCTCTAGGCTGTCCTGAGTTGCTGAGGAGGCGGCAGAGGAGCTGGGGGGCGGCACTGCCCAGGCCTGCACCCACTCTGAGGTCACTCGGGCCGCCCGAGTTTTGGCAGCTGCCTCTCTGGGACCTAGTTTCCTTATCTGTGAAATGGGACCACATTAAAAAAAAAGTTGCCTGCCACATCCGTAAACAAAAAATGCTGCAGCCCTCAGCCATACAGCCTCCTCGGACTGTGCACCCGGGAGACTAGGAAGGGAAGGCAAGGGCACCGGCCCCAGGAGCTGAGGTGCGCATCAAAGGGATGACCTCAGAGAGCCCGGACTCCTGCATCCTCCCATACATAGCAAAGAATTTTTGTGATGTCTGTGCTGTGCCGTGCTTAGTCACATCCGACTCTTTGCGACCCTATGGGCTGTAGCCCGCCAGGCTCCTCTGTCCATAGGATTCTCGAGGCAAGAATACTGGAGTGTGTTCCTAGTTCCTCCTTCAGGGGATTTTCCCAACCCAGGGACCAAACCCAGGTTTCCCGCATTGCAGGCAGATTCTTCACCGTCTGAGCCAGCAGGGAAGCTCAACAATACTGGAGTGGGTAGCCTATCCCTTCTTCAGGGGATCTTAGTGACCCCAGGAATCAATCCAGGGTTTCCTGCATTGCAGACGGATTCTTTACCAGCTGAGCTACTGGTTTTCTTTAATTAACAGTTATCTTTTCATGTTCGGACTCCCTGGTCTTTGTTGCACAATCTCCTATATACTCTGGCTTCCCCTCTGACCTCTTCAGAGTGGTCCCTCAGAGCTGAGATGCTGCAGTCTGCGCTTAAGTCCCAAGTTTTGTCTGCTGAACAAAACATAATTCTCAACCCTTAGGTTATGCACTGTTTTTCCAGTCAACAGGACCCGTGTCCACCTCGCAGAGCAGACGTGGGGTCAGCGGTCACCCCACCGCAGTGCACAGCTGCCCCGCCAGCCCCATGACCACCCTTTGCAGTCCTGAGGGTCACCTACGGGGGGCCTGGCAGGTGGCCCGCAGCCACCAAGGCCATCCTGGCTGGCATGGGGCCACACCATGCAGACGGACAGACGGACGCGGGGTGCTTCATCCCCCTTCAGCCCAGCCCCGAACCCGAGCTCTGGGGTTTCCTCCTGGCCGCCGCCTCTTTAAGGCCGGACAGGATGTGCTGAATCCGCCCTCCTGTGGTGGCGGGGTGTGCCCCGGAATTCAGGCAGGGGGATCACAGGCTCAGCCTCTCCCAGAGCGGGACTGTAGGGCGTGCCTGCCCACACCCACTCCCTGGTGCTGGTCCCCTACAGTGCCCAGGAGGAAAAGACAGCTCCTGGCAGCCTGCATCTCCACCCTGATGCTCTAAAGACAGGCCAGAGGCAGGCAGGGTCAGGGCAGGAGACAGAACAAGAGAAAAGGACCATGCATGGTCTACACTTGGCAGGCAGCCCAGAGAAATGGGTGCCTACCCTAGCTCCAGGAGCCTCCTGGCCACTGTCACCTAGAGACAAGGATCAGACTGTGACCTGGGAGCCAAGGGCGGGCCCTGGAGATCCTGCCGGCAGTCAGCTTCGAAGAGCGCCCCACCCCCACTGCCAGGCAGCACTCAGGTGGGCTGCAGCGAGCAGCGACTGGTGCCAGGGCGCAGACAACGGGATGCTCGGGGCCTGGGTCTCCAGAGCCACCTGCAGGCCTGGGGCCCGGCCAGGGTTCAGATCCCGCTCCGGCCCTCACCAGCTGTGGCCTGACACGCCCACCCCGGGTCTCGGTACCAGCAGCACTTCCGACGCTTCCGAGAGGACGGAACGAGCTCACGGCTGAGAAACGGAGCACTTGGGGATGACCGGGGGAGTCACCGGCGTGGTGACGGGGGGCTGCAGAGCAGGGGCTCTCCAGCTGGTGGTCCCTAGAGTCTCTGGTTCGGGGACCAGAGAGGCACTGCAGGCTGGACCCCAGGCCGGTCCAATGCCTGTAGGAGGGGCTGGAACAGCAGCGCAGGGAGGGGGGCACTCGGGACACTCTGGTACAGACCCCCTTCTCTGGCCCTGGCACTGGGGGTTCCTGGCTGGCAGCCAGGCTTTTGGAGGGGTGGTCCATGCTGGGGGGGGCGGGGGCAGCAGGGGCAGTAGTCTCTGCTCATCCCGGCCTCCGTGAGCCTTGCCGAGGGTGCTCGAGCCCAGCCTCTCACCCACCGCTGCTGTCTGGGGCCCCTCCCACCCCATCCACCTACCACCCCCGCCCCCGGTCAAGGCCCTCAGGACCTGAGCCAGGGCCTTCTGCGTGCCTGGCAGCAGCAGACGCGGGTGGCCGTCCTGCTACAACTGCGCCATCCACCCGGAGCCAAGGGCGGGCCGGGCACACCCAGGCGTCACCCTCTGCCCCAGCGCCCCTGCTGGGTCCTCGTCCGAGACTGCAGCACCTGCGGCAGGTTGAGGAGCGCCGAAGAGACAAGGCCTGTGCGTCACTTGGCCAGGGGCGCAGAAAGGGCAATCCCGACCGTGCGGGAGGGACCCTTCCAGAAGGAGAGGCTGGCCCAGGGACATCCCAATCCAGAGGCCGTGGCCACCCAAAGCATTCTGAAACCATCATCACCATCCCAGCCTCATCACAACCTCAAAGGAAAGCTGACTCTGAACCCGGCCCCTCACTTGATCTCTTCTACTCAACCAGTGTGAGGAATACAATTTTTATCCCCATTTCCCAGATGGCAAAGCTGAGGCTCAGGGAAGTTGAGCAACTGGGGTCAAGCAGCCAGCAAATCAGAGCCGAGGGTCCACGCCTGCTTCCCTTCCCCAGTCCCTGAAACAGGGGGAAGTCCTGGGAAAGTAGCAGGCTCATGGGGTCCTGCTGATCTCCCCGCCCACCCTCTCCTATTTGGGAGGAACTGCCCTCCAGGGCCCCAAGGACAGGCTAACACCAGACAAGGTCACAGCCCCTGGCCCTTGGCGGCCTGAGATGGCACGAAGCGTCAGGGCCCACAGACCACAGGTTTCCAACAAGGAGACGCCAATGTTCTCTTTGAAGCCTGCTCCCCAGGGGACCAAGGTCTGTGGCCGGGCAGAGTTTTCTCCCAGAGAGAAAGAGAGCAGATTCAACAAACAAAGCAGAGAGACCTTAAAGGAGAACAAAGCCTGTTCCCACCCAGGCTGCTCTTTACAAGGCCTCACACCCTATGTGGATTTGACTCCTTTGAGGGGCCAGCCTCGCCTGCCTGCTGGGGATGGAGCCCTTTAAGGGCCTCGAAAGCCTGGCTGGATCTGACTTAGCAGCTGAAACATCAGATTCCATTCAGAAGCCACCCGGCCAAGTACGACTGCCTCTGCCTGCCTCCGCCGCGTGGTTTTCAGTATTCTTGTCAGCAGCCGCCAGACCATTGAGGAAATGAATTTTCAGCTCAGGCCGGCCCCTCACACTGTTCCTGTGACCTGAACAGCGTGGGGCCAAGGGCTGGCTCCTACGATCTGCAGGAGCATGGGGCAGCAGCTGTTGGCAGGGAGAGGCTGGAACCCAGGACAGCCTGGGGTGGGTGTCAAGGCGCCCTGGCATGACCTGGCATCTGATCCCACCCTCCCCTGAGCTTCTTGGAGCCCCCAGGACCGATGCCTTCTGCCTTCCACTCACTGGGGGTCCCGGGACCTCACCGTCCCAAGGGACAAAGACCCGAGGCGAGCTAAGAGCCGGGACATGACCATGGCCGACCTTCTCCAATGCCCACCAGTCTACACCCCATCCCAGCCCCTGTGCCCCTGCCAGGCTGGCTCAGGACACTTGAATCCAACCTCAGCGCCACTTGGGTCACCCCAGAAGGGCTGCAGGAAAGCACCCCCCACCCCAGAAAGGGCCCCGCCAGGACAGGCTGGCCCCCTTCCCCTGACTCCATCCATCCTGCACCCTGGACAAGCCCCTCCTGCCAGCCCCCTGCCCCGCCACTGCCCACATGGAGCGCCTGACCGTGTCACCTCGCCCCTGGCCTCCACGGTGTCCTTCCTGTTTCACGCAGTGACTTCATGGAATGATGTCACTGAGATCAGAGAGTGTGGTAACCTGGGGTAACCGGGGCAGCCCTGCTGGGGGCTGTTCCCATGCTCAGAGGAAGGCCTCCTCTCCATCTCGTGGAGGGATGGGAGGAGAAGAGAGGCCCCCTCGCGCACGGGGGAGCACATGGCTGCCCCCAGGAGAGGCTGGGCCCAGGGCCCTGGCCCCACCAGATGCCGCAGCGGCGTCCGGCCCCGCGGTGCCCGCGCCCACCCCCGAGTGCCCCATCCACTCCCCTCCCGCTGCTCCTCATGGGCCCGCCCGGTGGGGCGCTCACCTTGACTGCACTCTGGACTCGCCCGGAGCTACCCCAGCTCTGAGCCCTGGGCCCCAGAAGCCCTAACTGCAGTGGTCTGGGCTGAGGCCTGGGCTCAGCATTTGCGGAGGACAGAATTGGTGGCCTTGCCCAAACAGAGGGGCTTCCCTGGTGGCTCAGACGGTCAAGAATCTGCCTGTAATTGACCCAAGTTCAGTCCCCAGAGGTCCACTCTTAGCTTACGGGAGGTGATCTGTGTCATACCCGATAAGAGGATCTTTGTTTAGAGTGACGTCCATGTGACCTAGGGGGGCTTTGGGTCATGCTGGACCAGCTGACTTGAGAGTAACCATGTGGCCAAGCAGTCATGCCCACACGATGGGGCCCTGATAAAAACTCTGGACACCAACGCTGTGTGAGCTCCCCTGGTGGGCAATACTGTGTGTGTGCCATCACTCACGGATGCTGTTAACACACGGGGAGTGGATGGGGTGCTCCGCGTCTGGAGCCCCGTCCAGGGCTCTGCCCCAGGCATCTCCACCCTCTCCTCTTAATCCGCATCCTTGGCCCGTAATTAAACCATAACTGGGGATATATACCTTCAGCACAGGCATGAGCGCTTCCAGTGCTGGACCTAAGGCGGCTCCGGGGAGCCCTCACCTCACAGCTGGCGGCTTTGACAGCTGTATGCCCACACGCGCGTGCAGGCCCGTTCTCTGAGGTGCCCTTGCACGGAGACTGTGCCCCAGACTTCAAAAGTTAGCCTAGACGCCACGTATTATGTGTCCACAGACCCGCGGTGACGGATCTACAGCCAGGCCCCAGGAACCAGTAAGACGGTTGCCCCCATCTGGCAAAAGGGTTACACGCTTTGCTCAAGATTAACTGTCAGTAAGGGGCGGGGGGGAGCTAGGTTCTGGCTCCAGAGTAGAAAAAAGGGGTCCCAGAGGCCCCCCAGTCACCTGCTTCCTGACGGGCCCAGCCTCCCCGGAAGATGCAGCCTTTGCCCCGAGTGGGTTCGGACGGGGAGTGGGACTCACCTGGCTGGCTCTGCGCCTCAGGCGGGCAGGTGCTTCCAGGTGCTGACGAAGGCCGTGGGGATGAGCGAGTAGGGCACGGTGGTGACGCAATTCCACGTGTCCGAGGTGGGGTCGTAGCAGTCCAGGGTCTTACACCGCTGGGTGCCGAAGTAGCCCCCCACCACGTAGAGCTTGTTGCCCGACGCCAGCGCGTGGCAGGACATGCGCTTGGCGGTCATGTCCCCGATCCGCGTCCACTGGTTGCTCTCGCAGTCGAAGCGGTAGGCCGAGGCGGCCGTGAACTCTGTGTCGCCGCCCATGATGAAGATCTGGCTGCCCAGCACGGCGGCCGCGGTGTACCGCCAGGGCTGCGGACACTCGGCCTTGATGCTCCACCGGTTCTCCGACGGGTCATAGCACTGGACCTTGGACACCATGTCCCGGTGGATGCTGGTGCCCCCGAACACGAAGAGCTTCAGCTTGGCGCTCACCACGGCGGCGTTGCTGACGCCGTCCCTCAGCGGGGCCACCATGGTCCACTTGTTCGCCCCGGGGTCGTACTTCTCCACTTGCTTCAGCGAGACCGACGGCGAGGCTGGGAAGACGCCGGCCAGCGACGTGTGGCCCCCGACCACGTAGAGGCAGTTCTCCAGCTCGGCGGAGCCGTGGCCGAAGCGGGCGATCAGCATGGGCGCCGCCTTGGACCACTCCTCGTGGACCGTGTTGTACACCCACACGTCCTTGGAGACCCCGTTCTCGGAGCCCCGGCCCCCCGTGACGTAGACCTTGCAGCCGATGGCCGAGGCGCTGAACTCCTTGCGGGGGCTGGGCAGGTCCGCCTTCGGGATGATCTCCTTGGCCTTGTGGTCCACCTGGTAGATCTTGTCGCACATGAAGGTCTGGCCCCCGAGGATGAGCAGCGTGTGGCCGGCCCGGCGCGGCCGGGCACAGGGGCTGGTGACCACGCCATCGTTCTGCAGGATCCGGGTCTTGCAACGCAACGCCTCGTCCACCAGCAGCCGCGTGCGCTCATCCGCCATGAGCAGGGCGTCGCCGGACGCAGCCTCCTTCAGGCAGTCGGAGGGCAGCAGGGCCAGCCGCACGCCGCGGAGGAGCTCCGGCAGGTGGGCCTTGCGCTGCTCCAGGTCGTGCCGGACCCACTGCAGCACGGCCTCGAAGACCACGCGCTCATCCTCCGCCTCCAGCTCGTCGCTGGAGACGAGGTCCAGCAGGGTGTCCTTGGAGAGGCTGTTGAAGTCGTCGCTCTGGCGCACGGCCTCGAAGTGCACCAGGCACATGCGCCAGGAGAACTCATAGAGCCGGCGGCACTGGTGGGCGTCTGAGAGCAGCATCATGCCCAGGCAGTTGGACGGGAACAGGTTCTTCTCCAGGAACTCGGCGGCCGCGTCCCGCACGTCGTGGAACTGCAGCATGTCACCCGCCTCCAGCAGCGACTCGGCGTTCTCCTCGTTGATGACAATGCGCGACGAGTAGGCGAAGTCCAGCAGCAGCTCCAGCACCTCGGGGTGCAGGTTGTCCTGGAAGTTGACCGTGTCGTCGTGGCTCTCCCGCAGGCCGTGGCTGAACATGGCCTCGAAGTAGCGGCTGGAGGCGGCCAGCACGGCGCGGTGGCAGGGGAAGGCGCGGTCGCCGGCCCAGAGCGTCACGTCGGTGAACATGCGGTGCTTGCGCAGCGTGTTGAGGTGCGCCAGCACGCAGTCGGGGTGCGAGGCCTTGTGGAACAGCGTGATGTTCATGGAGCCCGTGCTGCTCCGCGACTTGCGGGTCTCGTGGACGCTGACCGACATGCTGAGCCGACCTTCTGGGGGTGGGGGGGAGGGAAGAGGCCACAGGTGAGAGGGGCCAGGCCCCAGGGCCCCCCCGCAGCGTCCCCCAAACCTAGCTGGCCGGCCCCCTCCAACCCTGCTCAGCTCTGCCACACCCAGACCAAGCCCCGCCCCTCAATCTGACGGCCAAAGGATGACTCCGGTGGTAAAACCTGAGGTTCATCTCTGAATAGGAGCCTGCCCAGGTGACCTTGACCTACAGTCATCTCCCATGGTTGCAAGAACATGCCACGGTCTCCCTAGCCCAATTAAGAAGACAGCAGGTGGGCTCGCGTCCCTGGTGGCTCAGTGGTAAAGAATCCCCCTGCCAATGCAGGAGACATGGGTTGGATCCCTGAACCCGGAATACCTCACATGCTGGGGAGCAACTAAGCCCTTGCACCACAACTACTGAGCCTGTGCTCCAGAGCCTGGGAGCCTCAACTACTGAGCCCACGTGCCGCCACTTCTGGTGATGGGCCCCAGAGCCTGTGCTCTGCACCAAGAGAGGCCCCCCGCAATGAGAAGCCCGTACACTGCAACTGGAGAGGAGCTCCTGCTTGCTGCAACCAGAGAAAAGCCTGCGCAGCAACGAAGACCCAGCACAGCCAAAAATAAATAAATCTGAATAAAAAAGAGGACAGCAGGGCAGTGCTAAGCAGCATGTGCTCTGGATACATTCCTTGGCTCAGAGATGCTGCTGCATGGCCCCATTCTGCAGCCAGGGAAGCCAAGGCTCAGAGAGGCGCCCTGGCTCCCTGACTCCCACAGCCAGGATTCCCACGTGGGCCGTCCAGTTCCAGCCCAGCAGCCACCCTGTTGGCCAAGGAGACGCAGATTCATGCAGGGGGGCTTTTGCAAAACATCCCCAAGGAGCCACAGAGCCCAGGCAGAGCCTCATGCCCCTGCTCTGCTCCCAGCGGGGCCCTGTCCTGAGCCGGGCTCCACGCAGCCGCAGCCACACTCCTCATCACCCTTGCCCTTGGAAAGCTCGCCATGAACCACTGTCAGCCCAAGCGCTCAGTGTAGACATGCTCTGCAAATCCAGGGCTCTCTAGAGGCCTCTGGACCCAGCTGCGATGAGGCCAGCTGGCCTGTGGCTCCCTCCCTGGACACCTGCTCCATTCTGAATCCCCGCGGGAAGCCGAGACAAAGCCCTTGGTGACAGCAGGTCACTAAAGCACCCGGGTCCGCCTCAGCCACTGCAGCCGGAACACCTGCAGCCGGTGCAGTCTCCCCTGTTCCGACAGGCGACTCCGGGCTCCTGGGCCGCAGCGAGCGCCCCACATGCCCCGGTCTGCCCATCTCTGCTGGGCCAGGAACATGGGGCTCAGGGCACTGGTCCCTGGAGCAGACATGGGCTCGGATGCAGGGATTCCAAAGCACTTTAATTAATAAAGTCTGGTCAATGACACGACCCCAAACCCCACTATGGGGCTGTGGAAACAAGGCTCAGCCAACAAGCAGGCAAAACCCTAGGCCTTGAAGTGGCCAAAAGCAAACTGCATTCAGCATCCTGACCCCAGAAGTCTGTGCTTCCAGCTGGTAACAAGGCCAGAAAAACCCCCTTTTCATTTTTATTTTCAAAAGTGTGTAACAACCCCGACCCCTCCTCACTGCAGGTCACTCTTGTACTGAAGCAATGACCTGTGACTTAATTTTTTTGGGCTCCAAAATCACTGCAGATGGTGACTGCAGCCATGAGATTAAAAGACGCTGCTCCTTGGAAGAAAAGCAATGACAAACCTACAGCGTATCAAAAATCAGAGACATCACTTTGCCAACAAAGGTCCGCATAGTCAAAGCTATGGTTTTTCTAGTAGTCATGTACGCATGTAAAAGTTGGACCATAAAGAAGTCTGAGCATCGAAGAACTGATGGTTTCAAACTGGTGTGGTGTTGGCAAAGACTCTTGAGAGTCCCTTGGACAGCAAGGAGATCAGTCAAGTCAATCCTAAAGGAAATCAACCCTGAATATTCATTGGAAGGACTGATGCTGAAGCTCCAATACTTTGGCCACCTGAATTGTAAAGCTGACTCATTGGAAAAGACCCTGATGCTAGGAAAGATTGAGGGCAGGAGGACAAGGGGGCGACAAAAGATGAGATGGCTGGATGGCATCACTGACTTGATGGACGTGAGTCTGAGCAAACTCCAGGAGCTGGTGAAGCACAGGGAAGCCTGGCATGTAGTTCATGGGGCTGCAAAGAGTTGGACACGACTGAGCAACTGAATGACAACGACCTGATGAAGGAAGGCGGTGCTCCAGCTTTGGTGGACTGCCAGTTAGAGTCCAAGTGCACAGCTGTCTCCCTTGCTCCCTCCTCTCCTGGCAAAGGACCAGGGAAGCCACGGTGACGTGATGAGAGCTGCCCGGGCAAGGCCCCAGCTCCCTGGCTGGGCAGGGAAGACACCGGGGCTGGGCCTGGCCTCGCTGCTCTGGCCCCCGAGCTCCAGGCAGACCATGGGCCAGTGGCCCGCCAGGAACATGGCTGCGCAAACCAGCCACTGTGGCCCACAGGGCTCAGGTGAAGAGCTCAGGCACAGGGGTGTGTGCCTGTCCGTGTGCAGTCTGCAGGAGTGGGAAAATACAGGACCCCACACCCAGGCTGTACACAGTGGTCCCCAAGCTACCACCCACCCAGGGCACCACTCTCTCTGCAACTCAGTCTCCTCTTTTATAAGACAAAGCCCCTGCCCTGTTCAGGCCTCCTGAGAGCCCCTCACTTGTTGGCAATTATTTACAGAGCTTGACCTCTGAGCCTGGCCCTGGGACCGGGCGTCAGAGACGACAGGCTGTGCTGACCTGGCCTCACAAGCTCAGCAGCAGCAACCCCCAACCAGGTCTGAACTGCCCACTCTTGATTCCAGACCACACAGTACAGTCCCCACACCTCGTGTGACTGCTTAATTCTCATTCCTGCTACTGCCCCTCAATCATCGGACACTTTCCCAAATGTGGCTGTCCACTGGGGCTTCCCAGGTGGCTCAGTGGTGAAGAATCCGCCTGGCAATGCAGGAGATGCAGAAGACCTGAGTTCAATCCCTGGCTCGGGAAGATCCCCTGGAGGAGGAAATGGCAACCCACTCCAGTACTCTTGCCTGGAGAATCCCATGGTCAGAGGAGCCTGGAGGGCTACAGTCTGCAGGGTTGCACAGCACTGGACACGACTGAGCACACACACGCGTGCAACTGGGTGATGCCATCCACCACGCCCCTGCGTGCCGGGGCCTTTAGAGGGACGTGGCCTCTGATCTGGGGGCGCCTGGGGGACTGGCTCCAAGGCCTCCAATTCAGGGCCCTGATGGCAAGGCTTGACCTCAGTTCCTGCTGTCCCACAGCCCCACCTGCTCTGGGTCTCTGAACACCTCTGCCTGGCGCCCCGCCCAGCCAGGAAGCCAGGCTGCTTCTGAGCCCCACTGGAGTGTGGTCTGGAACGCTGTGGGTGCGCAGCTCCTCCTGGACTCACTTTACAGACAGCGCCGGGGTGGAATGCCAGCCGTGTGACCAGGATGTCACCAGTACCTGCTCCTGTGGGGGGTGGGGGCAGGGGGCTCGGAGGCTGCTGCGCACAGGGCCCGGCCCCAGGGCCAGCCAGAGAGTGGACAGCCCTGCTCTCCCCACGTGGTGACACGTGGGCACACACACACTCTAAGCCGCTGGGCGAAGTCCCTCTCAGGCTTTCTGGCCCCGTGCGGCCCGCCTCCCTCTGTCCCAGACCCTGGTCCACACTGGGGCGGCCGGGCAGGGGGCTGTGGGGTTGGGCTAGGCCCGCCTCCATCCTGGGGTGCTGTGCACAGGACCGCCCTGGAGGGATCCAGGTGGAGACACCCTGGTTGCGGCGGGGGGGGGTGCTTTAGGGGCAGGACAGAGCAGGACTCCAAGATGAGAAAGTGCCCCAAAGCACGGCAAACCCTGACAGAGTAGCCACGCTGCCCGGAGAATGAAGTCAGGTGACCTCTCCGAGGGCAGCGCTGAGTGGGTGGCCAGGGCCCAGAGTTGACTTCTGTCCCGCTCAAAAGAGGATGCCTGCCCGCTGATGCCAACCCCCTCTCAGGCCAAGATCCTGAGAATGCACAGATACACCCAGTGGGCTCCAGCCCCCAGACGGCGGCCGGCCTGGCTCCACAGAGCAGAGCCGGGAGCAGGGCTGCCTACCAGGCCAGCCGCCTCCCTGTCTGCCCCATGTCCTCTCAGGAGATGCCGGGACCTGAGCCAGCCTTTTAGCAACAGCCCCGAAGCCCCAGGATTCCAGGGAGCGAGAGGCCCACTGGCCCCAGTTTACAGACAGGAATACTGAGGCTCAGACACAGGGAGGGGACCACAGTGTTCACCCAGGCCCACAGGTACCCAGGGCTGCCCTTCAGCTCTGGCCAGCAGTGTAGGAGGTCAGGCTTGGGAGCCAAGGGGCCCCCAGGGCTGCGTACCCCACCCTGGGCTCCCTGCCTCACAGCTACAAGATCCCCAGCAGCTGAATTGTTCCCTCCACTGTGACATGTCTGGGGAAGTTCTCAGTGTTCCCCCAAACCTGCGAAACAGCACCAACACGCTCCCTCGTGCTCAAATCCCACCACACCACCCCCCACACACCAGTTCATACAACCCCTGTGGCCTCACCTCCTACACAAGTCCCTGTCTGACCCTCCCCACCACCCCTGACTCACAGAACCCCCACCCCAGCCTCTGCTTCTGCTCGGGTCTGAATCCACCCAGAGACCACAGTTATCCTTTAAAAAGCACCACCTGGATCACACCACACCCAGCTCTAGGACATCTCAGCAGTCTCAGTAAAATCCCAGGTCCCCACCGTGGCCTCCGGGTCCTCACATCCTGCTATTTCCCAAAGAGCTGCCCCTCCAGCCGTGCTGGACGTGTCCCTGGCCTCAGGACCTTTGCATGAGCTGCTCTTCTGCCTGGAATGCTCTGCCGTCCACCCCGCTGTCCCTGAAAGGCTTGCTCTCTCTCCTCCTGACTGGCCACCTTGTTGAGGTCATCTCCTCCCCACACCTCCCCCACTTACAGCACTTGTCACAATTTACAATCACAGGCTTATCTGCCTTCTGTATCTCCGGCCCCAGAGGCAAGGACTGTGTGTGGTGCTAACCGATGGGACCTGGCACAGAGCGGAGGCTCAGCCGGACTGGATGACCAAGGCGAGCTGCACACGGCGCACACGGCTCTCCCTGCTAGCATCTGCTGCAGTGCTCACACGGCCGCGCTCCGGAGAAGATGCAGGCTGAGCAGTGCTCACACGGCCGCGCTCCGGAGAAGATGCAGGCTGAGCAGTGCTCACACGGCCGCGCTCCGGAGAAGATGCAGGCTGAGCAGTGCTCACATGGCCGCGCTCCGGAGAAGATGCAGGCTGAGCAGTGCTCACACGGCCGCGCTCTGGAGAAGATGCAGGCTGAGGCAGCTGTGGATGCTGCCAGGCCGACTGTGACAATAGACCCGAGTGGGAGACCCTTGAGCCAGCAAGGCACCCCCTCCTGCTTACCCTGACACCCGCGTGTTCTCAGGAACCACTCTCTTCCCGCTCCAGGCTGTTTAGACATGGGATCCATGGGATCCAGGGCTGGCCAAAGCCGCACATCCCTGGGGTCCCAGCACCTGCCCAGCCATGGTGACGGGTCCCAAACCCAGAAGGGGCCTGGAGACGCTAGTCTGCGGTGCTGACTCAGCTGCTGGGTGACGCGGCATCCATCCCCGGGACCGCCGAGAGGCTGAACACAGGCCGGGAGTGCAGCGCCGCCCCAGACGGGAGCTGTGCGCAGGAGGAGCGCGGGGGCTTGGTGACCGCTGACCTGAGGCCCTCTGCCCCTTCCTTCCCGTCCCGGGCCGCCAGGAGTCCCAGTGAGTGCAGGACTCACTGGGACTGGGGGACAGGATGCTGGCCTTGCCAGGGGGTCTCAGCGGGGGAAGTCCTGCCACCCCTCCCACCACCGGGGAGGCCACCCCATTCACCAAGAATGGGTTTCACGAGATGATTTCCAGTGACTGGTACCAGTGACACACACAGCCCTGTGCTGGGGCTGGGGGACCCAGAGCCGGTGTGAGACAGGAGGTTCCCAGCGGTGGGAGGGGTGAGCGCCGAAAGTGTGGGCCAAGTCCAGCGAGCTGGGTGCCTGCTGAGCAACACCACGGCCGTCGCTGCGGCCTGGACCACACATTTGACCTGAGGGATGCCCAGCGTGCCTCTGGTCACTGCCACGTGGGTGAAGGCACGGAGGAAGGAGTGTTTTCTGGGGCCCGTGAGGACATGGCTGCCCTTGAGGAGGACTATGAGGAGGCTGGTGTGGATTCTGTTGGGAGAGGGAGAGGAAAAAGGGGAAGAATACTAAGCACCATTCCTCTGAGCCCTGCAGCGTGCCATGCTCAGAGCTTCAGCTTCAGCATTAGCTGACAGGTATAAAAACTTTCCAACTGGACTGTCTTCGCTTTCAACTGTGATCATGTGTTGCTTCTCCCTGAGTACCTGTAAGACTTCTGTCCTGTCTCAAAACTAAAGATTTTAAGAAGGGGTGGGGCGGGGGGGAACAACAGTATGTTTGCCGAGTCAGGTCTGTCCTGGCTCTTGGAAGCCTGTCTCCGTGGCCCCCTGCCTTCGGAGGCCCCAGTAAGTCAGACCCTCTCGAGCTGTAGGCATCTCAGGTTTATTCTGATGACCTAAGCGTCACCCTGGGCTTTGATGGATACAAGCCACATCAATTACCTGCACGACACTGCCAGGCTCCTGACAAGTGATATATCATCCCGCTAAGAGCTATCGATCCAGCTCCTACAACAGCTCCGCTCCTGTGACCACAGGCTTTCCCTGCAGGGAAGTGGTTAAAATGCACCACAAAGAAGGCACGGGACCGATGGCAGGGGACCAGGACGGGGCACTCACCTGCTCCCGCCAAACACTAATAATACATTTGCAAGCGGAGCGACTTACGCAGAACACCTACCGAATGCCGCCGTGAGGCCACAAACTCCTCAACGGGAAAGAAAACCTCCATGTAACCACGCAGGACCCAGGGACAAGGAAAAGAACTGGAACAGGGCCCATGCCCCAGGGACGGAGCTGTGGAGGAGGAAAGGTCCCTGCAAGCTGGGGAGTCTTCTCACTGGCAGGGAGATCAGACTAGATGGAGGGCGAGCTTCGGCACCAAGGAGGAAAGCGTGGCATCTGGCTTGCAGAAGGCACTGCAGAGAGTAACCTGCACGGGAGGTGGGTACTACTGCCCAGAGCTCCCCAGCCCGAGTTATTCATCTGCTGGTGCGGGGGGCAGCTGGGTGCTGGCTCAGGTTTCAGAGGTCAGAAGAGGACAGGGGCTGGCTGCGTGGACAGGCTGGAGTGTGGCAACTGAGGGTGTGCTCGGGAGCAGCGAGGGCCCGCCAGAGAGGTAAGGTGCCATTTCTAGGGGGTGCCCCAGGAGAGGGACAGACCATCATAAGGGCATCCCTCCCCGTGGCTGCTCCTAGGCAACAGGACGCCGCCTGCAGGAGCTCTGGGGGTGGGAGTGAGTTGCTGCTCTAAGACCCGCAAGCAGGTGCCAAGCGCTGTGCCCGCTGTCCTGGGAGTACACAGATGGCAGCTGCCCCCAGGAGACTCATGTGGTGGTGGTGGTTTAGTCACTAAGTCTTGTCCAACTCTTGTGACCCCACGGACTATAGCCCGCCAGGCTCCTCCGTCCATGGGATTCTCCAGGCAAGGATACTGGAGTGGGGTGCCATTGCCTTCTCCAGGGGATCTTCCAGACCTGGGTGTCCTGCACTGCAGGCAGATTCTTTACCAACTGAGCTACCAGGGAATTCCCAAGGAGACCCATGAGCAGGCTCCAAACCCTGCTCCTGCTGTCGCGGGAGTGGCATGGACAAAAGCTGCCACTACGAGACCTGCAAACAGATGCCAAGCAGTGCCCACGCCATTCCAACGGTGCACAAGGGCCTCTGTGCCTGCACACCCCATGTCAAGGGGGGAGACGGCCAGCACAGGCAGGAGAGACAGCAAGCATTCAAACGGAAGGAAGGCTCTTGATTGGAAAAGATGGCAGAGCAGAAGGACTCGAACTCACCCCCTCTCACAAAAACCTCAAAATCACAATGAACTGCTGAACAACCATCAGCAGAAAAAGACAGGAACCTACCAAAAAAAAAAAGACATTTTACATTCAAAGACACAGAAGTTGCCACGAGATGGTAGGAGGGGTGCTCTCATGATACCATCAGATCCTGCAGCCTCCAGGTGAGCAACCACAGGTTGGAAAGTAATTACATCACAGAGGTTCTCCCACCAGAGGGTCCTGAGCACCTGGTCGGCTCCCCAGCCTGAGGGTCTGGCATCGGGACGAAGAGCCCTCAGAGCACTTGGCTTTGAAGGCCGGTGGGGCTGGAGTGCAGGAGCTCCACAGGACGGGAGAAACAGAGACTCCACTCTGGGAGGCCGCACAGGGTACACTGAGACCCGGCCAAAAGCTCCAGAGGAGCCAGGGCTGGACCGACCTGAGTCCTGGAGGGCCTCTTGGGAAGGCAAGGGTCGGCTGCGGCTGACTGCCCGACAGGACGCTGTGGCAGAGGCCCGGGAGAATACTGATCTGCGTTAGCTCTCCCAGAGGCTGCCATTTTGGCATCAAGACGCGGCCTTACCCAGTAACCTACAGGCACCAGCGCTGGATCGCCACAGGCCAAACAAACAGCAACACGTGAACACAGCCCCACACGTCGACAGACAGGCCGCCTAAAGCGGTACTGAGCTCACATCACCTCTAAACACACCACTGGACACAGCCCTGCCCACCACAGGGACAAGACCCAGCTCCACGTACAGTGGGTAGACACCAGTCCTGCCCACCAGGAAGCCTGAACAAGCCCCAGGACCAGCTGTAAATGGAAAGTAACCTTTAAAAATTGTATAAAAATAACAATAAATGAAAAATCTTTAAAGATTAAAAGCAGAAAGGACCACAAAATGTACCTCTGTAATAGAATGCTGTACCAAAAATTAAAAAAATTAAAATTAAAAAAATTTTTTAACTTAAAAAAAAAATACACTAGAAAGAGTTAATAGCAGAATAACTGAGGCAGAAGAACAAATGATTGAGCTGAAAGACAGTGTTGGAAATCACTGCAGCGTAACAGAATGAAGAAAAAAGAATGAAAGAAATGAGGAGAGTGTCAGAGACCTCTGGGACAACATTAAACACACCAACAATGGCACCGTAGGGGTCCCAAAAGGAAACGAACAGACCTGAGAAAATATCTGAAGACATAAGAGCTGAAAACTTCCCCAACACAAGAAAGGAAACACTCAAGCCCAAGAAGCACAGTCTCATACAAAATAAACCCCAAGAGGAAAAGAATGAGACATATATTAATCAAACTGAAAAAAATTAAAGACAAGGAAAAATTACCAAAAGCCCAAGAGAAAAGCAACAAATAATGTATAAGGGAATCCCCATAAGGTAACAGTTGGTTTTTCAGAAGAAACTCTGCAAGCCAGAAGGGAGTAGCACAATATATTTAAAGTGATGAAAGGAAAAAAAATACTACAACCTACAACCAAAAATACTCTATCCAGCAAGGTTCATCATTCAGATTTGGTGGAGAAATCAAAAGCTTTACAGACAAGAAAAAGCTAAGAGAATTCAGCACCGCCAAACCAGCCTTAAATCCTAAAGGAACTTCTCTACGTGGAAAAGAAAAGGCCCAAGTACAATAGAGTCAAGACTATTACAAATGGGAAAACCCATCAGTAAAGGCAAACACGAAGGCAAACGAAGTACATTAAACATCTACACGTTAAACATAGTATCAAAGCCAGCAATTGTGAGTAGATGAGAATACAAATGCAGGATACTGGAAATGCACTGGAAAAAAGAGGCCAGCAACCTAAAACAGACTGGCACATAAATACCAAACCTGCAAAAGCAAAACCCCCCAGGAACTACAAACCAAAAATCTGCAGTAAATACACATGCAATGAAGAAAAAGCAATCCAAATACAACACTAAAGACAGACATCAAATCAAAAGACTACAAAAGAAGAGAAGAAATAAGACCTACAAAAATAACACAATTAAAATGGCAATAAGAACATACATATCAATAATTAGCTTAGATGTAAACAGATTAAATGCTCCAAACGAAAGACATGGGCTGGCTGAATGGGTATAAAAACAAGACCTGTCTGTGTGGTGTCTACAAGGGACACGCTTCAGATCTAGGCACAAATACAAAGTGAGGGGATGGGAAAAGGGGCTCCACGCAAATGGAGATCGAAAGAAAGCTGGAGCAGCGATACTCGTATCAGACAAAACAGACTACAAGAGACAAGGAAGGTCACTACACAATGATGGAGGGATCAGTTCAAGATGTAACAGCTGTAAATACCTGCGCACCCAACATAGGAGCCCCTCAATACGTAAGGCAAACACGAACAGCCGTAAAAGAAGTACTTGACAGTAACACAGTAAGAGTGAGGGACTTCTCTGGACAGACACCTAGACAGAAAATCACAGGGAAATACAGGCCTTAAATGACACATTAGACCAGATGGACTGAACTGGTGTTTATAGAACACTGCATCCAAAAAGCAGCAGAACACCCTCTCTTCTCAACGGCACATCATACATTCTCCAACAGAGAGTCACATCTTAGGTCACACATCAAGCCTCGGTAAACTTGAAAAAAACCGAAATCATATCATCATGCATCTTGTCCAGCCACAATGCTGTGAGATTAGAAATCAATTACAGAGGCAAAAAACTATAAAAAACACAAAACCTGGAGGCTTAACGATATGTTACTAAACCATCAGTGGATCACAGAAGTCAAAGAGGAAATCAAAAGATACCTTGAGACAAATGAAAACACAAATATGATAATCCAAAACCTATGGGATGCAGCAAAAGCAGTTCTATGAGGGAAGTTTACAGTAGTACAGTCTTACCTGAGGAAACAAGAAAAATCTCAAATAACCTACCCTTATACCCAAAGCAACTAGAGAAAGAACAAAAAAATCAAAATACCCAAAGTGACTAGAGAAAGAACAAAAAGACCCAAAGTTAGAAAAAAAGAAATCATAAAGATCAGAGCAGAAATACATTTGATCGTAGCCCAAAGGCCCAGAAATGATAAAGAACAGAAATAAATGAAATAGATAAGAAAATTAAAAAAAAATCTATAAAAGTAAAACCTGGTTCTTTGAAAATATAAACAGTTGATAAATTGATAAATTTTAGTCAAACTCCAAGAAAACAAGGGAGAGGGCTCAAATCAATAAAAACAGAAATGAAAAAGGAAAACTTAAAATGAACACCACAGAAATACAAAAGATCATGAGAGACTACTACATGTATATGCCAGTAAAATGGACAACTTAGAAGAAATGGAAAAATTCTTAGAAAGATACACACTTCCAAGACTGAAGCAGGAAGAAATTGAAAATATGAATAGGCCAATTACAAGTACTAATATTGAAACCATGATTTAAAAACGTCCAACAAACAAAAGTCCAGGACCAGGTGGTTTCACAGGCGAGTCTATCAAGTATTTAGAGAAGAGTTAACACCTACGCTTCTGAAACTTGTTCAAAACACTGCAGAGGAAGGAACAGATCCCAAGCTCACTTTACAAAGCCACCATCAACCTGATACCAAAGCAGACAAAGACATCACCCCCCACCCCGCTGCCAGAAGAAAATTACAGGCCAGTATCACTGATGAGGGGCTTCCCTGGTGACTCAGATGGTAATGCATCGCCTGCAGTGCAGGAGACCCAGGTTCAATCCTTGGGTTGGGAAGATCCCCTGGAGAAGGGAATGGCTACCCACTCCAGTATTCGTGCCTGGAGAATCCCATGGACAGTGAACACAGACACAAAAATAATTAACAAAATACTAGCAAACTGAATCCAGTAATACATTAAAAGGATCATACACCACCATCAAACGGGATTTATCCCAGGGATACAAGGATTCTTCAATATTATACGCCACATTAACAAATGCCATCACACTCGAGTGTTATATACCACATTAACAGACCGAAGAATAAAAACCACATGATCATCTCAGTAGATGCAGAGAAAGGTTTTGACAAAATTCAACACCCACTTATGGTAAAGACTCTGCAGAAAGTGGTCACAAAGAAAATATACCTTGACATAATATAGGCCATATATGACAAACCCACATCTAACATCATTCTCGATGGGGAAAAACTGAAAGCATTCCCTTGAAGATCAGGAACAAGTCAGGGATGTCCACTCTCACCACTTTTATTCAATGTGGTTTTGGAAGTCCTAGCCACACCAATCAGAGAAACAAAAAGAAATAAAAGGAATCCAAATTGGAAAAGAAGTAAAACTGTGATTGTTTGCAGATGACACGATACTACTATACACAGAAGACCCTTAAGATGCTACCAGAAAACCACTAAAGCTCGTCAGTGAATCTGATAAAGCTGCAGGATATGGAATTAACACAAAGAAATCTGTTGCATTTCTATATACTTGGCACCCCACTCCAGTACTCTTGCCTGGAAAATCCCATGGGTGGAGGAGCCTGGTAGGCTGCAGTCCATGGGGTCGCTAAGAGTCTGACATGACTAAGCGACTTCACTTTCACTTTCACTTTTCACTTTCATGCCTTGGAGAAGGAAATGGCAACCCACTCCAGTGTTCTTGCCTGGAGAATCCCAGGGACGGGGGAGCCTGGTTGGCTGCCGTCTACAGGGTCGCACAGAGTTGGACACGACTGAAGCGACTTAGCAGCAGCAGCAACAAAAGATCAAAAAGAGAAATTAAGGAAACAATCCCATTGACCACTGTATCAGAAAGAATAAAATACCAAGGAATAAACCTACACAAGGAGACAAGAGACCTGTAGACTGAAAACGAGAAGACACTGATGGAAGAAATCAAAGATGACACAGAGATAGGACTGGAAGACGCAATAGTTAAAATGACTCCACCACCAAAGGCAATCTACAGACCCAATGCAATCCCTAGCAAATTCCCAAGAGTATTTTTCACAGAACTAGAACAAAAATTCTTAAGTTTGTATGGAGACACAAAGGACCCTAACAGCCAAAGCATTCCTAAGAAAGAAAAACAGAGTTGAAGGAATAAGACTCCCTGACCTCAGACTATACTACGAAGCTATCGTCATCAAAACAGTATGGTGCTGGCACAAAACCTGACTAGATCAATGGAACAGGACAGAAAACTAAAACATAAACCCCAGTACCTGTGCTCAACTGATCTATGACCAAGGAGGCAGGAATAACAATGGAGAAAGGACAGTCTCTTCAGGAAGTGATGCTGGGAAAACTGGACAGCTACATGTAAAATAATGAAATCAGCACATTATTTAATGCCATACGCAAAAATAAACTCAAAATGGATCAAAGACCTAAACGTAAGGCCAGACACTATAAAACTCTTAGAGGATAACAGAGGCAGAACACTCTTTGACATAAATCACAGCGATATCTTTTTGGGCCCACCTCCTAATGAAAATAAGGACAAAAATAAACAAGTGGGATCTAATTAAACTTAAACGCTTCTGCACAGCAAACGAAACCATAAACAAATGAAAAGACAACCCACAGAATGGGAGAAAATACTTGCAAACAATGTGATCAACAAGGAATTAATCTCCAAAATATACAAACAGCTCCTGCTGCTCTGCATCCAAAAAACAAACAACTCAATCAAAAAGTGAGCAGAGGATCTAAACAGACATTTCTCCAAAAAAGACATACAGATGGCCAACAAACACATGCAAAGATGCTCAACATAGCTTATTATTATTAGACAAATGCAAATCAAAACTACAATGAGACATCACCTCACACAAATGAATATGTGTGTATATCTAATTGAATCATCCTGCTGTACCCCTTAAACTGACATTATAAATCAACTATACTCCAATAAAATAAAAAATATATAAAAATAAATGTTTCAAAATTGCCCCCTCCTCCCAAAAAAAGGCACCAAATAATAAGGGGTCCAGCTCATCCCTTCCCTGCTCCTTGGAAAGTTACCCAAATAAACAAGGAAACAAGCCAAGGGGCAAAACATTCAGAAGAAAACTTGCCAAGCTCTCCAAAGATTCCAGTGCCACTCTCAGAGAAAAAGGCACCGGAGGAGACCAGAGCTGCATTTTGGAGGTCACTCTTTGGGAAGCCCAGCTCTGGCCTGGATCACTCACCCCTCCCTGCCTTGCACCCCCAGCCAGGTGTCAGCAATTTTCTGAATAAGGGTGTCAACTCCATCCTTCCAGGCCAGAGGGAGCTAGAAAAGCCCAGGGCCCAGCTGAGGGGCTGCAGGTAATGTTCTCACCTGCTCATCCTCCACAAACTTTCTGAACAACTCCCACATGCCAGGCAGGGAGACAGGTTCCTGCCCCAGCAGGGCTGCACTCTGGGGTTGGCAGTAGGGAAGGGGGCAGACAAGACCTGGCAGCAGTGAGCACACAAAGCAGGGAACAGGGCACTTTCACGTCCTCGAAGTTCTATGAAGAAAATAAAAAGGCGGTGGGCCACCAGGCAAGACAATGACAGTGGGTTCTTTCAGGCCCCTTTGAAGAGGGGACACGTGGGCTTAAACTTGAGTGATGCGCGGAGCCAGGATGCATGGAGCCAGGAAGAAAACTTGCCAAGCTCTCCAAAGATTCCAGTGCCACCCTCAGAGAAAAAGGCACCGGAGGAGACCAGAGCTGCATTTTGGAGGTCACTCTTTGGGAGGCCCAGCTCTGTCCTGGATCACTGACCCCTCCCCGCCTGGCAGGGAAGGGAGGCTTCAGGCAGAGAAGCGGCAGGTTGCAGAGGCTGGGTGGAAACCACCGGCCCTACAGGGAAGAGCGAGGCCAGGGATGGGCAGGGACACCATCACACAGGGCCAGGGACTTCCGAGCCCTGGAGCCACACGTGCGCGTGAAGAATTCGCTGCGGACGTGCCAGCTGTAAGAAGCGGACCCCAGCCCGGAGAGGGGAGGGGCAGCATGCACTCTGGAGCCGATCTCCGGCACAGGAACAAGGCCCCTGGAGACAGCCCAGCCCTTCCTGTGTGAGCCTGGGAAAGTGAGTTCACCTCTCTGGGCCTGTTTTTCTCAGCCACAAAAGGAACGATGAAAGCAGCTGCGGCCTCACAGGTTTGTTGGGAGAATTACAGGAGACAAGCATCGGGACGGCCGCGCCCTCGCCCTCTCACCCAGTCGGCTGTTTTATTACTGCTGCCATTACCACTGTCAGGGAATAAACTCAGAAGACGACATTCCCCCAGCCTTGCTCCAGCCGCAGCCTTCACTTCTGAATAAAGGGCTTTTTCACTGTCCACTCTGTCCATTTTTAAGTTGATTTTTTTTTTCTTAACAAGTATGCAGTATTTTTGTAGTCAGGAAAAACTCTGAAGGTTTTCTTCAAGCCTGCTGGGTCTGGGTTACTTCTAGAACTGTGATAACGAAGGATTCCAATGCTATCAGATAACACACCCATGCAGGGCTGCATGCTGCAGCCAGGGTCCCGGGAGGGGGCTTCCGAGAGGACACCCCGTGACGCTGCAGCCCAGGTCCCCGCTCTGCCCACACCTGAAGGACGCACACACCTTGGTGAGCTCTTGGGGTGCAGGGGCAGCCATCTGTTCAGGTTTCAAGTGGAAAACAAACTAAGCACCTCATGAAGCAGGCGGATCTCACTGCTAATTGAAAGTAAAATCAGTAACATCGCTGCAACGGAAGTGGAGCCACAGACCCTAGATACAAGTGAACTGTCAATGGGGCCTTTCCCTAGATACTTCTACTTTTCAATGGCCCTTTCTTTGAAAAAAGAGAACCAAAACAAAAACTATACATCTGTTCAAAAGTTGGACATACCTGCAACAGTTTTAAAACTGTTGATGTTTTCCACTGTGCGTTTATTTATTTTGATCTCGTTTTTCAGCTTGGGATTGTGAAGGTTTCAAATCTGCAGGGAAGTCCCGGGAATTGTGTAAGGCATGCCTCCTCGTCTCGCGTGGTTATAGCGTCTGCTGGGTGCTGCTCCGCCCCGCCCCGCGGCCTCACCCCATCCTGGCCTCATCACAAGCCCTGGCCCTCCGGCAGGGCACTGGGCTGGCCGTGGGGGCGGTTCTAGAACACAGCGAGGCTCAGCCAAGTGGTGAGGCTGTCTGCCTCATACACAGCCTGGCAGTAAGTGGGGCTTCTCTTCGGGTAGCATAGAATGTCCTGTGTCAAACAGCAACCCGGAGAGAGGGGCAGAGGCCGCCCCTGAGGTCACCCCCACAGACAGAAGCCCAACCCTTCCACCCCTCTGATGAGGCACCTGTGGGGCAGCCAGGCACCTACCTGCCGTCCTGAGGCCGCGAGCAGCAGTGCCACCGCAAAAGGGTCTCACACACATGCACACACTCACACACGCTCCCAGGCGGGTAGTGACCCTGTCCGCCCACACCCAAAGTCAGGAAGGGACAGGGGGTCCCAGAGGACCCAGAGGAGCGGGCAGAAACCTCAGGGCCTTCTCCACGTTCTCCGGCCTTTTCACTTGATGCACACGATTGTTAAGCACGCTTTAAGTGCAGCCACTGAGCTCTCATGATTGATATAGCCAGGTCCCAGGCGGACACGGTCTCTGGTCATCAGGGCTATTATTCTGAGCTGATAGATGCTGTGTGGATGGACACCAGCTCCACCGGGGTGGGTGGGCTGCCCCCGGAGGAAGGGTCTGGGTGGCACGCTGCCCTGGCATCTCCCGGGCAACAGGCTTTCTTCCCAGAAGAGGCAGAGGACAGGAGGTAAGGGGTCAAGGCCCGTGAAAGGCTGCTGAAAGATGAAGCAACACCTGTTGCAAAGAATCAGCGGGGAATTTAGTTGGGAAGGGAGCCAGATGGAGCGCCTGACTACCACGTACCCACACTGTGCTGGGCATCTTACATGGAAGATTTCATCCTCATAGCCAAGTCTGACAAGGTGATGACTAGGTTTTAATCAAGATGGGCTAGGCTGGGCTGCAACAACCAACACCCCCGAGTCTCAGTGGCGCTGGGGGGAGAGATATTCCTTGCTCATGTGGCGTGCTCTGTGGGTTAGCTGGTGGTGGGGGCGAGGGGGTGGAGAGTGCTCTTCTTATCACTGTCACTCTCGGCGCCCCAAATGACACCATATCACCAGTCACCATGCCACCGGGAAGAGAGAAAGCTCTGGCAAGTGCGGCACTGGTATTTGGCTTAGAAGGACACACATCACTTCTGCCCCCATCTCACTGGCCAAAACTAGGCTTCCCAGGTGGCGCTAGTGGTAAAAGAACCTACCTGCCAATGCAGGAAACTTAGAGAGACATGGGTTCGACTCCAAGGTTGGAAGGATGCTCTGGAGGAGGAAATAGCAACCCACTCCAGTATTCTTGCCTGGAGAATCCCATGGACAGAGGAGCCTGGCGGGCTACAGTTCATGGGGTCGCAGAGAGTCAGACACGACCCAAATGACTTAGCACACGCAGTTACGTGGCTTCACTCACCTAGAAGAGCATCAGAGGTGGGATCCTACCACACGGCCTCCCAGTTCTGTAATTTACAAATAAGAAAACGGCAGCTCAGAGACGAATGGGGATTACAGCGGTACTACTACTACTAAACCACATGATGAGCACGGACTGTGTACCAGGCTCTGTGCTGAGTGCTTTTTACAGGCTGGGCCACTGGGCAAGATGTGGAATGACGCCCTGAAATGACTGCCACACGTCCAGCCCAGCAGATGCAGCCACGGAGGGTCGGCGCCCCTGCTTCTGCCCAAGACCCCCTCCGCTGGGTGTGAGCTCCACGAACCAAGTGAGACAGGCCCACAGGCACACCCCAGAGCTCAGCCATTATTACTGAAAAGACAACACAAAAGAGGCGGCAAAATACAAAAGATGAAGATCCCCAGGAATCACAGCCCCGACACAGACACAGACGTTCTCATGGGGGTGAGGCAGTCAGGAGGTGGTGGGCTGGAACACTGTCCTACGGAGGCAGCCACTGGCTCTTGGAGGACTGAAAAAACTCTTGTGTGTTTCAGGTACGAAGCACAGACACATGTACCGAACACAGACATACAGTGTTAGCCGCTAGGTCGAGTCCCATGGACTGCAGCCCTCCAGGCTGCCCTGCCCATGAGATTCTCCAGGCAAGAATGCTGGAGTGGGTTGCATGCCCTCCTCCAGGGGATCTTCCCGACCCAGGGATCAAACTCTCCTGCATTGCAGACAGATTCTTTACCATCTAAGCCACCAGGGAAGGTTAAGTATATCCGTATAGTATACCTGGTATTAAAATTTATGCAGGGGAAGGGCAGGGTTGAATGCAATTAGGAATAAAAGATCCCAAAAGGTTTGTAGGGAAGTGATTAAGGTTGAGAAATACTGAAAAGAGTAACTATTTTCACTTTGGCTTCTTCTTTTCAGCCTTTATCCCCAAACATTTTACACTGTTGCGGTTACGGAACACTATTTTACATTGTTTTTACCCGTTCACAGTTGGCATGCTCCATTCACCACTGAACACAGATTGACTAGGGCCTCCTGAGTGCAAACACTGGGATGAACCTGCGCAGTCTCTCTGCCTGGCTGTAATTTTTAATGTCTGCGCAGTATAGAACCACCATGACTGACTAATTCATTCATCCATAGTTTTGAATTTGTATCCAACAACGTCTTTGTGCTGTGGTGTGCTTGGTTGCTCAGTCACGTCCGGCTCTTTTGCGACCCCATGGATTTTAGCTCACCAGGTTCCTCTGTGCACAAGATTTCCCAGGCAAGAATACTGGAGCGGGTAGCCATTCCCTTCTCCAGGGGATCTTCCCAAACCAGGGATCGAACCCAAGTTTCTTGCATTGCAGGCAGATTCTTTACATCTGAGAAACCAGGGAAGTTTGCTTGCCCTGAACGGTGAATTATGCTACTCTCTAGAGGGCTTCCCTGATGGCTCAGTTAGTAAAGAATCCTCCTGCAATGCAGGAGACCCCGGTTGGATTCCTGGGTCAGGAAGATCCCCTGGAGAAGGGATAGGCAACCCACTCCAGTATTCTTGGGCTTCCCTGGTGACTCAGCTGGTAAAGAATCCAGCTCCAATGCAGGAGACCTGAGTTCGATCCCTAGGTTGGGAAGATCCCCTGGAGAAGGGAAAGGCCACCCACTCCTGTATTCTGGCCTGGCGAATTCCATTGACTGTATAGTCCATGGGGTCACAAAGAGTCAGACGTGACTGAGCAACTTTCACTTTGAGATAAAAATCTTTGGAGAATTATTACAGACGTTTGATGTCAGATTGTCCTAGCAGCTCTGTTCACCCTGCTTCATGAAAGCAACCTGGCAACAAAGAGGCTTCTTTCAGCTTAGACAGGGATGGCTCAGATGCCTCCAAATTCAGTGGGGCAGGGAGACGCTGCCACCTCGGCTCCACTGCTGCGTCCTGCTGCTCCTCAGCTCGCTGGGGCCTCCCGGACCATCTCTGGCCCTGAGACTGGGGGTCTGCAAGCCCAGCTGTTGCTGCAAACAGGAGCAGGGCCAATGAAACGGACATCCCAGCTCTCAGAGGGGACAAAGAGCTCGGCGCTCAGGTTTGCCCATCTGTTGAATTCACTTGTTTCCTTTCAGTTATCCAGAGCGAGACAGAGCGGAGAAACAAAGCTGGGGGCAGAGAACAGCCCCCGCGCAAAGCAAACATCGCCACCCGGTCCTGGGTTCCTCCTTCGCCAGCAGGACTGGCTGGGCCCTTGGCAAACAGAGGTGGTGCGGGGGCTGGGGACGGGGAGGGAGGCTGTCTCTCTTCCTGTCTGGCCCCCTGAAAGATCTGCAGCGGCCCACAGATGGAGCCATTAAGAGCACTCTGGCCTAGATATCACTTTCAGCAAGCCACCTGGAGTGACAGCCTGGGAGGAAAATGAACATACAGAAAAAGAGAGAAGAGGGGGAAAAAAAATAGTCAAGCACCAGCCACTTACGGGTCATGAGCTGCTTTCTCCCGGTGTTCCAGAAGCTCCTTCTAGCTCAGGCTGGCAGTGTCGAACCAGAATGGGAAGGTGCCTCAAGCGTCAAAGCCCAGGACACAGCTCTGGGTGTCCCCTCCCGTGGGGAGGGCGGAGGGCAGGGGCATGTGGCTAGACAGCGCTTTGGCAAGATGTTTCAAAAGGACAGAAGCACGTGCCCTCTGCCCCAGCCTCTCCACACCCAGGACTCCTGCCCTCTGTTGCCTTTTGGCTACAAGCAAAAGATTGCAAATGCCTCGATGTTTATGGGTGAGAGGCCCAGTTAAAGAAACGGTGGTTCATTCATACAGTGGAGTACTACAGGACTATATTATATATATACACACACACACACAATAAGCAACTGGCTTTCTCTGCTAAAATGAGCCGTGCTGTGAATAGGAGGCTGCCTCTTATATCTGTTAAAAACCGACTACCTAGTCACACACACAGACCCGTAGTACACATACACCTGCTGGGTTTGCACAGACTGTCTCAGTAGGCTGAGCAAGAAACCCAGTTGACAGTAGGTACTGCTGGTGAGAACAGTGAGGAGAGTCTTTGCCTCACAACCCCAAGAACCTGACGGATGCTACGCCAGACCCAGGTCACTTTTTTTTTTTTTTAACCCTGCTGTGAGCGAGTGTTTCTCCCAAGCCCTGTACAAGCCTTCTTTCACTGTATTCCTATGGCACCTCTTCAAGGCCATCATTGTCCCCATTACACAGATGGGAAAACTGAGGCTCAGAGAAGGCAAGAAATATGCACATGTCCTCAGTACTCAGAGCTGTTTTGCTCCAGAGTCCCTGCTCACACAGGGCGCCCAGTATGGCACGCTGTGATGACCTAGACGGGTGGAATGGGAGAGGTAAGGGAGGCTCAAGAGGAAGGGGATATATATATATATGTGTGTGTGTGTGTGTGTGTGTGTGTGTGTGTGTGTGTGTGTATAATTGTGACTGATTTGGGTTGCTTTGTGGCAGAAACCAACACAACACTGTAAAGCAATTATCCTCCAATTAAAAAATAAAAAAGAAATAAAAGAAAAACCCTAATGAACTTTTGGGGTTCAACCTAATACCTTTTTCAAGCTGGAATGAAGATTGCCGGGAGAAATATCAATAACCTCAGATATGCAGATGACACCACCCTTATGGCAGAAAGTGAAGAGGAACTAAAAAGCCTCTTGATGAAAGTGAAAGTGGAGAGGGAAAAAGTTGGCTTAAAGCTCAACATTCAAAAAATGAAGATCATGGCATCTGGTCCCATCACTTCATGGGAAATAGATGGGGAAACAGTGGAAACAGTGTCAGACTTTATTTTTCTGGGCTCCAAAATCACTGCAGATGGTGATTGCAGCCATGAAATTAAAAACGCTTACTTCTTGGAAGAAAAGTTATGACCAACCTACATAGCATATTGAAAAGCAGAGACATTACATTGCCTACAAAGGTCCGTCTAGTCAAGGCTATGGTTTTTCCTGTGGTCATGTATGGATGTGAGAGTTGGACTGTGAAGAAAGCTGAGTGCTGAAGAATTGATGCTTTTGAACTGTGGTGTTGGAGAAGACTCTTGAGAGTCCCTTGGACTGCAAGGAGACCCAACCAGTCCATTCTAAAGGAGATCAGTCCTGGGTGTTCTTTGGAAGGAATGATGCTAAAGCTGAAACTCCAGTACTTTGGCCACCTCATGTGAAGAGTTGACTCATTGGAAAAGACTCTGATGCTGGGAGGGATTGGGGGCAGGAGGAGAAGGGGACGACACAGGATGAGATGGCTGGATGGCATCACCGACTCGATGGACGTGAGTCTGATTGAACTCCGGGAGATGGTGATGGACAGGGAGGCCTGGCGTGCTGCGATTCATGGGGTCACAAAGAGTCGGACACGACTGAGCGACTGAACTGAACTGAATACTTTTTTCAGCAAAGAAAGGACTAAGGTTTTAATGTGAAATTTTAATCTTGAGAAGTTAGCAGGCTTAAAGAATTGCAAAGTTAGCTTCCAAAACATCTTAACTGTGTTTCTGTGCTATACTAAGTCCGTTTCATAATACATTTGTATCTATACAATGTTCATGAAAAGTGCAAGTGTTAGTTGCTCAGTCGGGTCCAACTCTTTGCGACCCCATGGACTGTAGCCCGCCTCTGTCCCTGGAATTCTCCGGGCAAGAATACTGGAGTGGGTAGCCACTGATCACCCAGTGATCGAACCCAGGTCTCCCACACTGCAGGCGGACTCTCTATCATCTGAGCCGCCAGGAAACTGCCGTACACAAATCACTGCTCAGTAACCAGCAGCACTGTCTTCCCTGTGTTTATCCAAGGGAAATGAAACCATGTTCACTCAAAAACCTGTATACAAATTATTACAGCAGCTTTATTCCTGATTATAAAAACTTGGGAAAAAACAAATAAACCAAAAAACCCACCAAAAAAACCCAAAGTCCCTGCTCAAATGGCACCTCATGAGCTGTTGAGAAAGAAGAAACTTCCTGGCTGCAAAGGCTGGGTATGCCTGACCAGGAAATGCTGTTTTTAATGAAAAGCACTTGATTTCTCAAGTGCCTCGCTGCCACTTGGCAGACGTGAGCCCTCCTTCCTGGGCCTCTGGAGAGGAGGCAGGGTGAGGCTGTGTGCTCGCAGCTGGCCAGGCCCCATGCCACCCTGAAGCACGCGTGACACATCTGACAGTAATGTGAGGACGCAGACCCGGCCTGCGATAACAGGCTCTCTCCTGGGCGCCTGCCTTCCTCCCTGCCTGGGGAGCAGGGACTTCGGTCTGGGACCTCCCCACTGGCCAGCGCTGCCAGCAAAGCCACCTCTGTACTGCAGAGCTTATGCCAGGTATTCAGACATTCAGTCCCTCAGCTTCCACATCTGTAAAATGGGTGTGAAGATAATCACACCAAACTAGCAGGATCCCTGAGGGACTGAAGGGGAAAACAGAGGAACAGAGCTGGGTGCTGGGCTCATATCCGGCCCCCAGCTTGCAGGGGCTTTGCCTTGCACAGCTGTTCTCAAATGGTTTGGTCTCAGGGTCTTTTCACAATTTCAAAGTGACTGAGGGCCCTAAGGGGCTTCTGCTACGTGGTTCAACCTACTGATATTTATCACATACAAAATTAAAATTGAGACAAAATTGAAATGTATACTAGTTAACTAAAAAATAATAATAAACTTGCTATATGTTAGCATAAATAAGTTGTTTTTCATAAATCTAATTTCAAAAAATTTTTGTATTAACAGCCAGATTCTCTATCTGCTTCTGCATCCAATTTATTGTTAAAAGTGTTTTTTTTTTTTAATTGAAATATAGTTGATTTACAATATGGTACTAATTTCAGGTGTTCAAAGTGACTGTTACATATATATATATATATATATATATAGTAGATTATTTTCTATCATAAATTATTACAAGATACTGAACGTAGGTCCCAGTGCTATTCAGTAAATCCTCATTGCTTATTTTATATATCGTAGTATGTATCTATGAATCCCATACTCCTAAACATTGTAAAATATTTTCATTGAAGACTAGTAGAAAATACAGCCTCACCTGGACGGGGAGTTGGTAAAGGGAGGAGATTTTAAGAGCCTCTCCAGATTATTGTGGATATTCCTCTTTGACAAAACGCTAAGACTTGTTGAGCAGTACTTGCTCTGCGGCCTGTGGGATCTTCCCAGACCAGAGATCGAACCCGTATCTCCCGCATTGGCAAGCGGATTATTTACCACTGAGCCACCAGGGTAGCCTGACCAGCAGTTATTTAAAGATCAACTGCAGTGTGGGACCCGAGCCGTGTGGTGAACATACATACTCTGACCTTCCCGTCTTCCGGTCTATCTTGCACTCTGGCTCATTTACCCATGCGTGATTTGGTAGCTTTGTGCAATGGTTACTTGGAAAACACTGGTTCACGGGGTTTTGCACTTGGAGAGAATGGGTGAAAAAGGCAAATAATATCTGGGTGTTACTATGAAAACAGCTTTGATGCCGTGGACCCCAAAAGAATCCCAGGGACTTTCTAGCACTATGCTGTGAGAAGCAGAACTTCCTCACCCTCCACGTGTACCATGTTTTTAAAATAAGAACTCAGAAAAAGAAACTGCCATGGAAAGTGATGGGCAGTGACAGGGCAATCACCTGCTCAGAGGGGCTCCTGAGAGCCCCTCCCCAGCATGCGGGCACCGGGCACGCCAGGGCCGCCCTCTGATCCCCACTCGCCAGCCTCCCCTCGGGGCACCCAGGCCCCTCTGCTCCTCCCTCCATCCGCAGATGCTGTCTTCTCGCCACAGGGCCCCTCATTTCCCCCCAAATAACAGTCCTTGGCGGTTTGCAGAGGGCAGGGCCTGAGACAGCAAACTACAGGGGCTGGCGTGGGCTGCTGCCCTTGGGCTTCGCAGCTGATAATTCTTGGTCTCTTGAAATTACACATGTAATGTGTATTTATAGCCAAATACATGGGTGCCCAGAAATTGCAACTCATTCATAGATACATTTTTAGCATATCGTTTGGCCCCACCAAGTTCCATTAAATCCTGCTTCCCGGGTCCCTTGTGTGGCTACTTCTTCCAGAAACAAGGGGCGGGCCTGGCCACTGCAGCCTGGGCTGCCCCTCTCCTGGCACTCCGGTGCCAGACACTTGGTTCTGGACCACCTGCTCAAAAGCCTCCAAGGAGGCTCTGACGTCCAAGTCTCGTTCACTGTTCCCCAGCCCCTCGCCCCCCACCACTCGCTGGGGCACACGCTGGACTTTAAAGCTCTCTCCTCCCCTGTTTTCCTGCTCAAGCCCCACTCCCCCTCTCCGTAAGCCTCCTGGACTTGATATCTGTCTGGCGTGTAAGGACCTCGGACACAGTATTAGGTCGGCCAAAAAGTTCACTCAGGTTTTTCTGTTCCATCCTTCAGAAAACTTCAGACAAATGTTTTAACCAACCCAAAAGATATCTTACAAGTAATTTCTGAGCGCCTGCGAGCTGCTGGGCCCTGAGCTGCACCAGGAGCACAGCAGAGAGTCAGGAGAAGAGTTTTTGTCTTGTCTCCTGTGATTAGGGCTTCCCCAGGGGCTCAGCAGTAAAGACTCCATTTGCCAATGTGGGAGCCCCAGGTTCAATCCCTGGGTCAGAAGAGCACCTGGAGAAGGAAATGGCAATCCACTCCAGTATTCTTGCCTGGAGAATTCCATGGACAGAGGAGCCTGGTGGGTTACGGTCCATGGGGTTGCAAAGAGTCAGACACGACCTAGTGACTAAACAACAATAGCTCCTGCAATTAACATTCTAGTAGCCGTTGGCCTAGGCGGCAGCGCTGTGACATTTCTTCTCTAGCCCAGCAATATCTATTCCTTCAGAGTATCGTGTACTCTGCCTTTATTTTTATCTCCAACTCATTGAGGACGGTATTCTGTGTCTTCTTTGCTGCCTGGAGTACATCAGATGTTCAGTAATATTGCTGAGCAGGGAAGAAGATGAACCACAAATACCCACTGCAATAAGGTTCAAAAATATCCGAGTGAGTGGCCCTCAGTATCTGCTGTGCTAACCTGCAGTGTGACAGGCATGTTTCACACTTAAGTATTTTAAAGGTTGGATGGGAAAGAGCAACCTTCCTCCGTGTTCTAAAGGATGTTCTGCCAATCACAGGACTCAAACTGAAGATGCTGGCCGCAAGCACCTGATGGGGTGGTAAGGTGCTAAGGCCCTGACTCTGAATCCCAGCACTGCTGTGTCTACCCATATGACTGGCCCAAGGTACTTACAGTCTCTGGGCCTCAGTATTTCCATCTGGAAAATGGGGGTGGGGTGGGGGGGGGAATAACTGTTCCTATATCAACAGCTATCCTGAGAATTAAATGAGACAGTCCAGGGTCTTCCCTGGTGGTTCAGTGGTTGGGAGTCTGCCCTCCAATGCAGGGGATGAGGGCTTGATCCCTGCTTGGGGAACTAAGATCCCACACGCCACAGGGAAAGACCACACACCACAACTAAGACCCAACACACCCAAATAAATAAAAGACAGCCCATGTAAAGAGCACAGTGAGACACACAAAATTCACTCAAGAGAACAGAGATTACTAATACTGCTGCTATCATAATCCCTGTTGACATGAGCCCTTAGCAGAAAAAGTCAAAGATGACTCTCTCCACCCCATGACCATGTTACCTACATGGCAAAGTGAGTTGCAGACATAACTGATGATGTTACTAACTAATCAGGAGTCCTTAAAATAGAGAGATGCTCTGGGTGGGCCTGGCTTAATCACATGAATCCTCTAAAGCAGAGTCTTCTCCAGCTGACTGCAGGAGTGGACGTCAGAGATCTGAAGCAGGGAAGGACCTGAGGGTCCTGCTGGCCTGGAGGTGGGGTGGGGTGAAAGGGTATTTGGCATGGAGTTAAGGAGCCCACTTACTGACAGCCAGGGAGGAGAGGGACCTCAGTCCTACAACCACCAGGAACTTGAGTCTCCCAACAACCTGAATGAGCCTAGAAGCAGAATCCCCCTCCCACCCCCAACCCAAGGCCTCAGGATAAAGGCCCAGTCCAGCTGGCACTTGACCCTGGACTTGTGACAGCCTAGGTGGAGAATTCAGTTGAGTCAGTCCAAGCTCCTGACCCAGAGAACTGTGAGCTAATAGACAGGTACTAAGCCACTAAGTTAGTACTGATCTGTTAGGCAGCAACAGAAGCTAACATAAGCCCTGCCTGTCCTCTAGCCATAATGCATATACATTAAAAACATCAGGTGGGGACTTCCCTGCTGGTCCAGTGGCTAAGACTCTGAGCTCCCAATCTATGGGGCATGGGTTTGATCCCTGGTCAGGGAAGTAGGTCCCACATGCTGCGACTAAGATTTCTCCTGCTGCAACTAAACATCCGCCACAACAAAGACTGAAGATCCCGTGTGCCACAACGAAGGCCTGGTACAGACAAATATTAAAAAAAAAAAAAATCAGGTGCTTGTCCAACGGGGACAACTGGCACTTTCTGGGTCCTTACTGCTACACAGGTGATGCTCTACAGCAGGGTCTGTCTAACCCGCCTCTACCCCTAGCACTCAGCAGTGTGGCTATCACATGGTGGGTTCTAAATAATTTCATTTGATAAGATTTCAACTTCCCGGGCAGTCAGGAACAGAATGACTTACAGCTGTCCAGGCTGGCTTCACCACCGTGCGACCCATCACAAGGTCAAGGTGCCCCAATCAGGGCACCAATCTGGGCAAATCCCAGCAAAGGTCTCTTTCTGGCCTGGAGGAAAAACCCCAGACACTGCAGGCAGTTCAGAGGAAGTCACCCAGCACCCAGGGTAGGTATGTGTCCACAGGCAAATGAGTCTCACTTTACACATGCACGGACCATGCTGCGGTCCCGGCCTCGAGCTGTGGCAGCCTCCCAGGGCTCAGCTGACCAGCCAAACCCTGACATTTTGCTTGTATTGTAATTGTACCTTCCTGTAAAAAAGTCCTAGTTGGAGCGGTAAAAATAGCAGCTGCAACTTCCTGTGACACGGACAGGCCAGTCCATCCCACTGCCTGGAACTGAACCTGGGGACTCCATCTGACTCCGACTCCACGAAGCCCCTCTGAGCTGGGCTGGGTGTGCAGTGAGGGGGCACCTAGCCAGAAAGCCCTGCCCTGCCCCCGCTGACTGCCAACTCCTGCGTGAGATACTCCCCTCACTCTCTCCATTAAAAACCCAGCCCCAATAACTGCAAAAAGATCTCCCCTGGTGGCTCAGTGGTAAAGAACCTGCCTGCTAATTCAAGAAATGCAAGTTTGATCCCTGGGCCTGGGAGATCCTCTGGAAGAGGAGATGGCAACCCACTCCCTTATTCCTGCCTGGGAAATCCCGTGGACAGAGGATCCAGCCTGCTACAGTCCATGGGGTCGCAGAAGAGACGGGCATGACTTGGTGACTGAACAACAACAAATAAAGGCAGAAACACATCTGCAGCTACGGCCGCCGCCGCCTCGCCTCCTGCTCACTGGCTGCAGAGCTAAAAAGGCAGGACGCCTCCTGACCAGAGCCCTCTGGGAGTGCCACTGTCCTCTTGTTCATATGCTGTCACCCTGCTCAGTTCACCTTCCTGTCCGTGGCCCTGCGGCCGTCCCAACCAGGTCAGGCTGACGCCTTCACCAGGCCTGAGGTCCCATGCTGCTGCAGGGGAACTGTAGCCAAGCCTGGATGCTGCTTGCTCCTCAAGACAGGGGCTCACCATGTCACAGCCCACTTGGGGAAGGACAGGAGAGCCTGGCTGGATGTCCCCAGGCTCCTGAATCCCAGTGGAGATGAATTTCTCTAGGGACTCCGGTCCACCAGCTTCCCTACCTCCCCCACTGTGGGGCCTGAGGCTCCAGGACCCATCTTTCCTTCATTAGGCCCCACAGTTTCCCTGCCTGTCTCCACATCAAGTACAAAAGCTCTTGGGTCAATCTTTTGCTTATTTTAAAGCCTCCCATTACAGGAAAACAGACAAAGACCCCCAAAGTAATAAACATGGCAATCCACAAAGTTCTAGGAGCCCCAGCCTTTGGCCTCTGGAAATAGTAACAGACTTTATTTTCTTGGGCTCCAAAATCACTGCAGATGGTGACGGCAGCCACAAAATTAAAAGATGCTTCCTCCTTGGAAGAAAAGCTATGACAAATCTAGACAGCATATTAGAAAGCAGAGATGTCACTTTGCCAACAAAGGTCCATAGAGTCAAAGCTATGATTTTTCCAGTAGTCATGTACGGATGTGAGAGTTGGACTATAAAGAAAGCTGAGCGCCAAGAACTGATCCTTTCGAACTATGGTGTTGGAGAAGACTCTTGAGAGTCCCTTGGACTACAAGGAGATCAAACCTGTCAATCCTCAAGGAAATCAATCCTGAATATTCACTGGAAGGACTGATGGTGAAGCTGAAGCTCCAATACTTTGGCTACCTGATGCAAAGAGCCGACTCATTGGAAAAGACCCTGATGCTGGGAAAGATTGAAGGCAGGAGGAGAAAGGGACGGCAGAGGATGAGATGGTTGGATGGCATCACCGACTTGATGGACATGAGTTTGAGTAAGCTCAAGGAGACAGTGAAGGACAGGGAAGCCTGGCGTGCTGCAGTCCATGGGGTCTCGTAAAGAGTCAGGCACTACTTAGCGACTGAATAAAAGATAAAGGAGGGATCAGTCTGTGGTGATCAATGCCCCTTTCTGAGCCTTTCCCTGGACCAGCTAGAGAATTTTCTCTACCCTCCTGGGCTGGATGAGGCCTCCTCCATCTCAGGGATGCAAGGCAGACATCCCACCTAAAGCCATCCCAGCCCCTCCCCTGGACACACTAGCTGCTTAGAAACACTCACATCCGTTCAGATGTTCCAGGCTCCAGATAGTCGCCTTTCACTAGTAAAACCCATGATGTCTGCAGAGCTTTTCAGCATAAAATGAACTTTCCGGAATGTTTCCCCATGCACAACACAGAGCAGCCTGGCAGGGGGCAGGGATTAAAAGGGCCTCATTTCACAGATGAGCACGCAGGGTGAAGGCTAAGTCCCCAGCCATGGTCAGGAGACCAGCGAGAGGCAGAGCCAGCGCTCGCTAAACCTTCATCTTCTGGAAAAAACAATGATGGATTACAAAACCAGAAGCCTGAATAAACTGGATCACTTTTTTTTAAAAGGAATATGAGATCATTTTTACCAATCACATTAGCTAAAAAGGAAAACGTAGATAATAGCAAGTATGGGTGGAGAGGTGGGCTCCCAGACACCATCAGTAGGAGAGTAAACTGGCTTATTAGTCTTTGCAAGAAGCATTTAGATTGGACAATGAAAATTTAAAGATCAGAAAGATACATGATCAAGACGTACATGAATTCATGGCTTGTATGGAGGGTTTAAAAAAAAAAAATCAGACACAATCCAAAAGTCCCCTGTTAGGAGACTAAAAGAAAAGAAAAGATAGTGCTTTGGCCATGCTGTGGAATATTACGCAGCTGTGAAAAGGGAACAAGATCCACCCACACACTAAGTGATAGACACTGGAATACTGAGTGCGATCCAAATTACATAAGGACAAAATCTGCATAAGAAAAGGGGGATGAGAAGGGTATGCCCCAAACTGCAGACAGATACCAAGGACCAGGCTGGTTTCATAGCAGGTTCCACTTCTTCTGATACTGTTTGTTGATAAAGGAATCCACCAATGTATGATTGACATTAAAGGTAATAAAACATCTTAAAAGGAACATATTTTCTTGGCCTCTATACATATCAGAAGAGCAGCTTATCTCTGGGTCTCATCTCAAACCTCTCTCCAGCACACAACGTTCATAACCTGTGCACTTGTTTGACACCCTCTTCTTCAGATCCTCCCACGGCTGCATCTTGCTGTCCTGGAGGTCTCGGCTCAACGTTGTCAGCCTAGAGGAGCTTTCTTTAGGCTCCCTAGTCTAAGCGGATGCCCCACCTTGATCCTTTTCCTCACGCTGCCACCCCACCCCACCCACCTCCTGCAGCCCAACCTCAGCTCTATTTATTTATCTACCTGTTGTTTGCCTGCTCCAGTTGAATGGGGGCTCCAGGATGGTAAGGATCTTGCCTTGTTCTCTGCTTCACTGCAGAGCCTGGCAGAAAACAGCTTGCAAAAAAACACTCATTGGGGACTTCCCTTGTGGTCCCATGGTTAAGACTCGGCCTGCTAATGAAGGGGACACAGGTTTGATCCCTGGTCGGGGAAGATCCCACATACCACGGACCAACTGAGCCCGAGAGCCGCAAGTACTGAGCCCGTGCACCGAGAGCCCATGCCCTGCAAAAGAGAAGCTACCACAGCAACAAGCTGAGCACCGCAACTAGAGAGTCATCCCCACTCCCTCTAACTAGAGAAAGCCTGTGTGCAGCAGCAGAGACCCAGCACAGCCAAAAATAAACAAAATTTTAAAAATTCACTGGCCACATGAAGAATCGGGACACCAACGACAGTCCATTTCCTCGTGTGTCCTGTGGCTCTGGTCACATCACTCACAGCCTAGCGCTGAGCCATAACCACCCGGCTAGTTGTCTGTCTCCCAAGCCAGAGGCTGAGTGGAATTCCAAGGACAACCCTCTTTGAAGCTGACTTTCCCCTCCCAGTTCTAGTCCAGGGTGAGCCATTCACAAGGTGCTAAATACATGTTCACTGCCTGAATGGAGCTGTACCTCTTGCTTTATCCGATTTCCAAAGCTGCAAACAACACAGGCCCTCACTCGCAGATTAAGGAACTTGCTGCCTGGGGTCTCGCAAGCCCAGCTGGGACACAGCAGGACTTGAACACTGGATGGAGGATGCAATCACCATGGCTTTCGAGAAAAAAAGCTCCCCCGTATCTCGGCCCTCACCCCAGGCCAGACGAAGCAGATGAATCTGACCTGGCCAACTGCAAACCTGGCAGGCACCTCGTCCTGGAGTTTGAAGGAGCCGAGCCTTCCTTATCTTAACTAGGAGATCAATTCTGGTCAGCCGATGTTGATCTGCGGTCGGCCTCTCCTTCAAGGAGTAGGCAGAAAACCAGCCAGGCTTCCAGTTTCCACCCTATCCCTTGCATGCTACTCTGAGGGGCGGCCGCCAGTCGGAGGCGCCTTCCTGGCAGACAGAAGTGGGTGGGGAGCCACACCGTAGCCAATGTGGGCCTCCCTCTGGCGGTGTCTGACACAGTTCTCCCACGGCCCTGCTCAGCCCCCGCCGCCCGCCTCCTCACACGAGGAGCCATCAGACTGGCCTTGCAGGCACCTCCTTGGCAAAGTGTGGGGAATGCCCAGGGGACACCTGCCAGGCGAGATTCACTCCATCTGTTCCAGAGTGGAGGGAGCAACTTCAGTGCTCCCTCACCTGCTGCCATTCACCCCTGGGCCCCAGACTCCAAGGGGCCAGAGGCAGGGCACAGCCCTGTCCCTCTGGAGTTACCGAGAAAGTCGGACTCAGTTTCCACTCACCCAGAAAGAAAAGGAAGTGGGGCGCTTGCCTACTACCCGCCCCTTTCACTCTACAGATGGAAAAAATGAGGGCCCAGAGAAGGAAGGTGACGTGCCCAAAGGCCCAGCACCCGTCGTCAGAGGCAGAGCTGGGAACCAGGATGCCAGGCTCCTGCCTTCTAATTCAGCTCCTTCCACTCTACCAGCTGCCCCTCGCCCCTCCTGCCCAGGAGAGCTATGCAAGTAACTCGTGCCTTATAAAATGACGTGATACCAAAAATCTTTTTTGAGATTTAACAGCAAGACATTTAATAGATGCACTGTACAGAAGAGCATCCACCCAATTTGCAGAAGAGCAAATCGAGGCCCAGAGAGGTAAGCGGACCTACAGGAAGTCACACAGCCAGGCAGGGCAGGACCCCCCAGGCCCCACCGTCAGGGCTTTATCTGCTGACACCTTCCAGGTGCGAGCATTCCAATTGCGAGATGGCCGGTAAAGAGGTGGCCTTGGTCTCGGTCACATTGAAACAAGGTGAGGCCCAGAGACCCTCTTCTAAACTCTGTCCAGCCCAGGGGTGCTGGAGACGATTGTGGGGAAAGGAACGGCTTAGGAGATCGTTGCGTATTTGCAGAAAATGCACTGGAATTTCCCAGCTTAACTGGATTTCTGAGACCACAGAGCTGGCACTTCTAAAAACAGGTTGATGAGCCACACACGCCTACCGTTTTTCATCCAAAAGTGTAGTGACAGGGCTGGGAAGGAAAGGTTTACCAGTAAGAAAGAACAGAGTCTCCTGGCGCTAAAGGGAGGGGGCAGGGTGGGTGCAGGTGGCTGGGGCCCCAGGAGAAGGTCAGGTTCAAAGAGCCCATGCTCTTCTCCCCGCTCCCCAACCTGGTGCTGAAGAGACTTCGTAACAGGGAGCCCTCCCAGCCCCGAGTCCTCGTCTGACCTCCAGCCCCACATGCCCCCTTCCCTGCTCCTAATGCACGGCTGAGGGACCCGGAGTCAGGCTGGCCAGGTGAGCACCTGAAGGTGACAGGCATCAGCTTCAGCCGATTGGGGTGGGAGGAGTGTGGCTCAGGGGCCAGGGGATCCGGGAAAGGGACTGGAACCTGCTGGGGAGGCAGGACTGATGCCATCACCTGCGGACAGACCCAGGTTCCTAAGGAGAAAGGCCTGCTGGGAGGCGGTGTAAAAAGCTCCGGACACACACTCCCCATTGCCACCCCCGCCCCCCAGATGTCTGGGAAAACTAAGTGTTTTCTGGCTGGGAAAACACTTCAACAGCCTGGGCTGCCTAAAGCAATTCAATTATGAAATTTACCACATTAGATGAAAACCAGCATCTCAATCAGCCAATTCATTTGTGTCTGGTCACCCTGTTTTCTCGTGCCAGACCTGCTGGCCCCCTCCTTTCACGGGCCACACCCACACTGAGGACTGGTGGGTCCAGAGCGACTAAGGGCTCAGGGCACAGGCTGGTCTTGGGGGTTCGTGGGGTGGGACCTCCCAGGATTCCCTGCGCAGAGAGGCTGCATCCAGGAAGGCCCCTCATCTTCCTGGGGGAACTCCTGGGCCAGACCACCACAGTCCCAGGTTAACCTTTCCACTGTCTCCCACCTGCCTGCTCTCTGCCCTCAACCTGCGCCAGCCTGGAGGCTGCCAATGAAGCGGCCTCTGGGAGAAGCGTGAATGGGTCGGGGAGGCGGTAGCCCAGGACCTGCTTTTCTCATCTTTACCCAATCAGAGCATCCTCTCTCCAGGAAGCCTTCGCCACCCATGCTCCCCTCCTGTGCCCCCCTTAGATCCCCTCATTGTCTCACTGGGGGTACCGTGGGCACCTCGTAACCCCACGTGGCAGCACATCCTGGTCCAGGGGGGCTCCCGGAAGGCGTGGGCCCAATCAAGCCCCTTCAAACATTAATTAACACATGAATGAACACACCACCCACTAAAGGACACTCCCTCTACGCCCCTAGCCCATCACAGTGAGAGATGGAAAGAGCCAAGCCTCCTTCCCCTGCAGCCCAGGAAGTCCGAGGCCCGGGTAATGTGGTCTTTCTTCCTGCTCTCCTCTCCCACACGGAGCACCTGCAGGTCTAAGATGCTATTAAGGGGCATCAGGCTGCAGAAACCGCCTCCTAGGGGGAGTGTGCAACTCGCCCCCAGCTCCTTTCTGGGCACTGCAAACATAAAACCGGTTGCAGCCCCAGGACCAAGGTGTCTACCATTAACTACCTTCCTTTTAATAACCTCTGTGGAGTCACTTCCTGACAAAGGGAATGACTCAAGGCGGAGACAGCTGCCCGGCCTGTAAGAAGACTGACTCGTCATCCTCAAAGGCAGGTCTTGAGGATTCGAGGCCCCCATGTTAAGAAGAATACCAAACCTGCCCCCTGGGTGGGGTGGGCTTTGGGTGCTGCTCCTCCCAGTCCTCAAATGCAAGCCTTTAGCAACACCCTGGAGCAAGCAATGAGAACAGCACCTGGGCTCAAGGAGCATCAGACCCATCTATGAATGGGGCGACTGAGGCCCTGGGTCCGAAAGGGCTTGACCTCAAGTCACAGTCACTGGAGTCTGGCCCATGACAAGCCGCTGGGGTTCCCGCCTCCTCTCTTATGGCCACTGGCAACTTCCCTCCCTCCAGCACGCTGCCAGAGTGAAACCAAAAGGCCCAGACACCTGGCCTTCTCCACCCTGAATCAGCAAGGAGGGCCAAAGCTCAGGGAGCCCTGACCCAGCCCCAAAGCAACCCAGCAGGAACAAGAGTCGCTGCACTAAACCTGCGGTGGTCCTGGGTCGGTCCCCACCCCAACCCCTTTGTTAAGGTCTCTATAAAGATTCCTCTGCTCAAAGAGAGCAGAAATCAATTTGGCGGGGGCGGCTTTGAAACACCAGCGCAGAAGTGTACGCTGCCCCTCAGGGGCACGGACTCCCAACCCGAAGATCCCTCAAGCAACCACAAGGGGGAAAAGGAGTGCGTGCCCAGGTGCAGCGGGGTCCCGGAGCCAGGGTGGAACGGAGTGAACCGGACAGCCGGGCCAAAGGAGGCTTGCTCTGCACCGCTAGGGTGGCGGCCACCCCGGGCGGCGGGACTTCGGGCGGGTGCCCATTCCTCGGCGGCTCCAAGCTCTCAGCACAGGACGAGGGGCCCTGTCAGGTGGGACGCAAGTGGGCCGCGGCTCGCGTGGACGATCTTTCCCGTGGGGAAGCCCCTCAGCCCTCTCTCTGCACGAGGCAGGCAGCCATCTGGCCTCTCGGCGTCAAGTGCGCGGGGACTACCTCGCAGAGCCCGGGCCGCTCACATCCTCAAAGACAGGCAGCCTCCTCTTTTCAGGATCGATAGTAATTTTTTAAAAAGAGAGTCTGCGGACTCAATGAATCAAGCACTCCCGGGGGGGGGGGGGGCGGTTAAGTTGAAGCACCCGCGCGCAACATCCTATTTGTAAAACAATTCATTCCGTCGCTCAGAGCTTTCAAGCAAATAACCTCGCCGGGTCCCCAGGCACGCACGAGACCGGAGGAGCGGAGCTGGGAAGGGTGCTTCTCTCCAGACCTCCACTCCCCACCATTGTCCCCGGCCCCGAGACCCCGTGGTGCACGAGGGGATTCCGGGGGTTCGAGCCCCGGGGCGCTGCACCCCTGGCAGGCGGGCCCGCAAGGCTCACTCTGCCCGGGGGGGTGCTCACACGGCGGGGGCGCGGGGTGGGTGGTGACAAGTGCCAACGCCGGGGCCGCGAGCGCAACTACACCGACTCTCGTCCCCAGCCCGGCCCCGGTACTCACCGCTCCGGGCTGCTCCGCCCGCCGCGCTCAGAGGCCGCCCCCCAGGCCGCGCGAGCGCGAGGTCCCTCAGCCCTCGCCGCTGCCGCTCCCCTCCCCCGGCTCCCAAACGCCGCCGAGCGCGCCGCCGCTTTGCGGTTCAGCCTGGGCGCCGCCAGCAAACTTGTTTCTCCGGCCTTCCCGCCCCGCCTCCCGCCCCGCAGCCAATCAGAGACTGCGCCTCTGTGACGGACGGTCAGCCGAGCCCGTAGCTAAGCCCTTCGGGGGAGAAAGGGGTGGGAGCCGGGCCGCGCCGGCTCCGCGAGGGGGCGGGGCAGGCAGAGGAAAAGGACTTCGACCAGATTCTTAAAGGGGCAGGCGCCGGCCCGCCCCCGCGGCCGGCTGAAGTTGGTGAACAAAACCCGACGGGTGTTCCGGGGCTCTCCTAAGGAGCGAGCTTTGTGGACTGCGAATGCCTCCTCTGTGCCTGCTCTTCGGAGACATACTTTTAGTCATGAAAGCGTTAAACAAACGTTTCTCTTTTATGCTGAGCTTGCCTCAGTGTTTCAGATTTTCTTCAGCCACTGAACCCCGTCTGTACTTGGAATAAGTATTTTTCAGGGTACTTCGGATGTTCTCCCAGTGTCGTTTCTCACCGAGTTCCTTTTGTAAGCTGACCGGCATTCATTCATTCATTCATCCGTTCATTAATTCACTCCACAAACATTGCTGGATGCCTGAGCGATGAGCTAGGCTCAGAGTGGGGGCGGGGGCAGGGGGGGCGGGAGGGGCGGGAATTATAATTTCTCCTTCTTGCTTCCTGGGTTTGCACCACTTTAGGCCGCTGTGTATCCAACTTCTTCACCTATAAAGTGGCGGGTTAAAAAGTCCTCATGGGGTTATTTGAGGAATGAAAAGAAACAAACTCCTGTAACAAAATTAAGTGCACAAAAAAATGTCCTTCGTTCCGCCCTCCCACTGAAAATGGATCATTCAGGTATGTCACTTAAGGATACCAAAAGCCCTGGTGGAGCCACGCATGGGGTGGGGAGAAATCCCAGGAAGCAGAGTTCACACAGACGGGGAGCACAAGGAAGTTTATGGCGGAGGGAGGGAGACTGCACAAAAGATCTGTGTGAGGGGTGGGATTGTGACTGGTGGACACTGGGAAGGAGACCCCCAGGGCAGGAAGCCATTTAGATTGAACAGAAGAGATTCCAGGCTTCAAAAGCTGTTAGAGGACAGGGGGAGACACAAGGCATTATGGGACAGAAGCCTTACGGTGTAGAGCAAAGGGTTTGAATCCCCGCTCTACTCTCAAGAGCTGCTGAGGACTAGAGACAGAGTGCTCAGGCTTTCTGAGTGATGGGTTCTTATTGGTGAAAGGAAGATTCTAGAACCTATTTTGCAGGGTTATTGTAAACAGATGAGAGCCCACGTGCAATGGGCCTGGTACCTAATAAGTGCTCAGTATATCACAGATTTCGGCTTCCCAGGTGGTGCAATGGTAAAGAATCCAGATGCCAATGCAGGAGACAAGAGAGACTCAGGGTCTATCCCTGGGTAGGGAAAACCCCCTGGAGGAGGAAATGACAGCCCACTCCAGTATTTTTGCCTGGAGAATCCTATGGACAGAGAAGCCTGGTAGGCTACAGTCCATGGGGTCAGGAAGAGTCAGACATGACTGAGCAACTGCGCAGTTACAGCATATACATGTAATAGATTTATGTCTCCACTGGGCCTCAATCTGGAGACAGGTCAGACACAAAAGTTCTGATAGTCAAGAGCAGTCTTGGCCAGAGGTAAGAAGTTAGCCAAGTGTGTGTTAAGGTGCTTCCAAGGGGAAAAAGAGGCATCAAAATAACTTGTCCATTAAAGAAATGACACAGATCACATTTGTAGTTTTAGCCTCCTGCCAATTTTCTAGAGCTTGCGTCTTTATATAATTGTCAGTTGGATGAAGCTCCACATACCAAATTGATTCTTAGCAAGTTCATAACCATTGCTTATTATTCCATCGAGGTTCTCTGTGAAATTATAAGTGCCAACCATCTAAAATCTGGTCCACATTATCATTTTTCCCCCTCCTCAACTCCAAGCTTAAATTAGGTACTGGAATAAATTAAAATTAAATGTAGGCAATGGAACAAAAATCAGACCAAGAACACGTGTTGAGTCATTGCATTTAGATATGATTTGAAAGGAGCTGAGAAGATGGAACTTGCTTTGCCATCTGTCTCAGTCCGCACTGCAGACCCCGGAGCACACCCACCAGCACAGCCCCTTCCAGACTATGCTGTTATGACCCAAGTAACAGCGGTGTACTGGTTAGTCCACTCGACTGCACAGGGAGTCCTGGGAGAGCAGGGACCATGACAGACTCTGTAGACAACTTGGTTCCTCACACAAGTGGCCCACATAGTTTTGAAATACTGTGAATAAATCTCATGTCAGAATTGAATTTTGCCACAGTATAACAGAAAACCTAAAATAACTGTGAATTTTAAACAGATAGAAGTTTGTTTCTTTCTTAACTTAATCTAAAGTTAAGTAATCTATGACTCGTTGGCAACTCCACAGTTATGAGGATTATGGGCTCCTGTACTTCCATTCTGCCATCCTTAATGCTTGGTTTCCATTTGCTGAGCCCTCGTGATTCAGGATGGCTGCTGGAGCTCCAGCTGTCACATCTATCTTTCAGACAGCAGGAAGGAATAAGAGTAGAAGAGCAGGCGTGTGCCTCCCAGCCGCATTAGCTCCATTGAAGCAGGCTGCAAAAGTTCCACATAATACGTCCATTTACATTTTATGTAGACACTTATATGAGTACACTGCCTCTCCAAACAGAGTCGTGGTTCTTTTATCAAGAAAGAGGGAACAAATTCTTGGTGTCAGCCAACAGTCTTGGCTCACACCTTTTTTCCCGACCTGGCAATGCCACCTGTCCAGTATTCCAGTAGTTCAAAATCTAACGTCTTAGAAGTTCTGAGATGATGTGCAGAATTCAATACATATTTGTGAATAGATGGCTAAACTCTTGGTTCTTCTACCTCACTGGATGATAGTCTGGTGATAGTTTCCTCTGGTGATTCCTCCTCACTTCCCAGATGTCCAAATAATTGGAGTGCTTGGGAAGTGAGTGAAGATAGACAAAACCTCTTCCCTAAATATGCTCAGATCTACGTGATTTCATCCAGGGCCAAGCCTTATGTTCACATAAACACTGGCAGCTCTTGAGTCTGTCGTCCCACCAAACTTCTCCAGGAACTTCAGGCCTACAGGTGCATCTGCTTACTCAATGGCTCGGCTTGGATTCTAGGGACACCTCAACTTGGGACGCCCCCTCCCCCATGAGCTCCTGATGCATTACCTTGCAAAAGACATTTTGCTCCTTCAGGGGGCTTCCCCATCGCAGGAAAGGACAATTCAATCTTTTGCTCAAATGAAAAATCTTGGCACCATTCTGTTTTACCCCACCTCTAAATCTGTGTCCAATCTGAGCGATTCCTACCACTTTTTCTGCCAGGCTTATCCAAACCACCATCATTTCTCCTCCCCTGAGCCATCTCAGCAGCCCCTCAAAGCATCTTCCATCTCTGCTCCCTAGAGTCCATTCTCAACACAGCAGCTGGAGCGGGCTTTTTATTTATTTATCTTTTTAAACAGGTATACTAGCATATATGGGCTCCTCAGTGGCTCAGATGGTAAAGAATCCACCTGCAATGCAGGAGACCTGGGTTTGATCTCTGGGTCGAGAAGATCCCCTGGAGAAGGGAATGGCCACCCATTCCAGTATTCTTGCCTGGGAAATCCCTTGGACAGAGGAGCCTGGTAAGCTACAGTCCATGGGGTTGCAAAGAGTTGGACAAGGTAGAGCAAATAAGTGAGAGAGAGCTTGACAGACAAGCAGCCATGACCCCTGGGAACTGGCCATGCATGCACAGCTAGGCTGTGCTGTTTTCCAGTTGAAGGTAAATAATTTGGCAGAACATCACCATCAGACAAGGTCTCTCTGTGACTGCACTGTGTCAAGACAAAAACAAGACCATAATCACATCTGAACACTGCAAAACATGAGCACCATCCAAGCCACAAAATACTCAAATCTGTGTCTCCTGGTTAATAGGAGTGACCTCTGTTTCCTTATGACTTACAGCTTTGGCCTCCACCTGGTCTCCTTCCTTTTAGATAAGGTTTACTAAGATACCCCATCATGGACTCATCACTGCTTTCTGACAGCACACAATCCAGATCAATGCCCCCACTTCCCTGGGCTCTCTCCCAAACTACCCAGCCAAAGCCCAAATCCTACTCTAGGTTCCACCTAACACCCTTGGGCCGAGATGCCCTCCGTTCTCCCATGGTACGTGGGCTCCCTCATTGCAACAAGTAATAGACGCAACTTGTTCATCTACAGGTGTTCCTGATTGACCATGCAAATACACAAATATTGGCAGTACCGCCCCCACCCCACACACACTTGACTTGGCATGGGGGTATCTAACTGGCTGCCTTCTCTCCCAGGGTGTAAATTCCCTGAGAACAAAGGTTTGTAGTCACTGCTCCATTTCTAGACCTAAAGAGTGCCTGCACTATAGTAGTCTCTCCATACATCTGTACTGAATGAATTCAGAATGAATTGAATGTAGGTTTAGCAGCAGTATTAGCTACCATTAAGTCAGTAGTTTCTGATCTCAGTGTTGGATAAATTCAATCAGGCCTTGCATTTTTGGTCAAGCTCCCCCAGAATGGAACTCCTGGTCAGGTGGGGCCCACCTAGGGCAAGGATGTGGCAAGAGATGGCTTTGTCAGCTTTGGTTCCCAAGGGAGGGGCCGGGAGGCAGTGACGGCCCTTCTAGGGGAGCAGCAGGGATCAAGGTCACTGATGAGTCATCATTTCAGCTCTGGGAGTACAAAGGAGCTGGGCAGGGCTGGGGCTGGCAGGACAGAGGCTACGGGAGGCGGGACAGCGTCCTGCCCTCACTGGTGGCAGTGTGGGAATGCATGAGGAAGAAGGACTCTGGGTTTCCTGTTCCTTCCAACTCAAGATGCTGTAGCCATTTGGCAATCTCCATTCAGCAGTGCCCATAAAGCCCACAAAATTGATGCTTTTGAACTGTGGTACTGGAGAAGACTCTTGAGAGTCCCTTGGACTGCAAGGAAATCACACCAGTCAATCCTAAAGGAAATCAACTGTGAATATTCATTGGAAGGACTGATGCTGAAGATGAAACTCCAATACTTTGGCCACCTGATGCAAAGAGGTGACTCACTGGAAAAGACCCTGATGCTGGGAAACACTGAAGGCAGGAGGAGAAGGGGGCGACAGAGGATGAGATGCTTGGATGGCATCACTGACTCATGGACATGAGTTTGAGCAAGCTCAGGGAGCTGGTGATGGACAAGGAAGCCTGGCAGGCTGCAGTTCATGGGGTCGCAAAGAGTCGGACACGATTGAGCGACTGAACAACAACAAATGAAGCCCATTTCTCACAGGCACTCTCCCTACACCGCCAGAAAAGCCCCTTTTCCTTAATAGAGTGGGACACTGAAGCTTCTGTATCAAGCAGTGCATCCTGGCGGTGTGGGAAGGGCAAAGGGAGGAATGCCTTTGGTCAGTGGGCACATGCAGAGACACTAGGGAAGAGGTCCAGACATCCAGGGACCAGCAAAGGAGAAGCCAGGCGGAGGGACTGGGAATGAACCAAAGGAAGGAAGATAAGAGAACATTTCAGAACAAACGCCTCCTTTGAGAAATGTTGGCTGGGGCCTTAAACCCACTCCTTTCCTTCTCTCAAACCAGAGGCAAAACACAGTATGCAACAATGGTTCATAAACAACTGTTGAAGATGCAAAGCAGTGTGCACAGCGTGCTATCTCTGGGCCTGAAGTGGGAGGAATCAGAAAGGGCGCTTGTCCATGCATGGATGCAAATAGAGATGCTCTGGGAGGACTTGGAAAAAGGAGCCCAGTGGGTGAGGAGGGGAGGTGGGGTTGGTGCGGGGTAGAGGTGTTGACAGTCCTGGAGAGTTAGAGAGTTTGATTTCTGAGCCGTGGGAATCTATCGCCTCTCCAAAAATATCATTTAAAAACTAGTCATGGGCTTCGAAATGAAATAGAGCCACGTGTTTCTATGCTCAGATTAGGATGGGAGAAAAAGTGTTAGTCACTCAGTCATGTCCAATGCTTTGTGACCCTATGGACTATAGACCTCCAGACTCCTCTGTCCATGGGCTCCTCCAGGCAAGAATACTGGAGTGGGTTGCCATGCCCTCCTCCAGGGGATCTTTCCAACCCAGAGAGAGAACCTGGGTCTTCATCATTGCAGGCAGATTCTTTGCCATTTGAGCCACCAGGGAAGCCCGAGGATGGGAGAAGAAGGGTAAAGGAGATTTGTACTCTAGGTATATGGCCTGGAATCAAGTTTTCTTTGTATGATAAAGAATCATGTTTAACAAGAAGGGAGAAAGAAAAGAAGGGAGGGAGGGAAGGAAAAACAGCATTTGGAGATTGCAGACTCAGCTGGGCTTGTATCCTGGCTCTGCTACTTATTGTGTGACCATAAGTAGGATATTTTGCCTCATCTGAGCCCCAGACTCTCCATCAGTAAAGAGGGAATAGTACTGTTAGCACTGCTGCTTGTTCCTACTATAGCAAGGGTGCTTGCTGTGCCATGCCATGCGAAGTCGCTTCAGTTGTGTCCAATTCTTTGCGACCCTATGGACTGTAGCCCACCAGGCTTCTCTGTCCGTGGGATTGTCCAGGCAAGAATACTGGAGTGGGTTGCCATTTCTGACCCAGGGATCGAACCCAGGTCTTCTGCGGCTCCCACATGGTAGGCGGATTCTTTACCAATGAGCCAGACGGGAAGCGCACATAGGGAACTTAAAAGGGTTCAGTTTAGAAGAAAAATCTGTGAGGAGCACCTAGCCCAGAGTCTTGGCCCTAATAAACCATCAATGATTAGCAGCTGGGATTTGTCAAATGCTGAGAGAGATTCCTGGGTGACTTACCCTAAGTATTGAATTAATTGTAATTATCATTCAGGAATACTAAACTCTGCAGGTGGTCTCTGGTGACTCCCCAGCTGGATAGGTGTGAGCCCTGGACCTCTCACTGGACACCCTTGAAAATCTGTTCCATTTAGGGGTCTGATCCCTCCTGGTTATTTGGATGGGGGCCTTCCACCCCTCAGGACCTCTCTCAAACGTGCACATAAGCAGTGCAGGGTGTGGCCAGGACTGGACTGCAGGATTCCTGAGTCTGGCTCCAGAAAAGCTTCCCCAGGAAAACAGCCAGTGTGCCCTGTGGGATTTTATTCCACACTCAAATGAGTCCCTGCATAGCTAAGTGGGAGTGGCCTGTAGAAGTTGTTTAAAAGCTGCAGGCTTTGTTCATCGGTGTGCTGATTTGAAAAATGTCGATCAAGCACCCAGCAGGTTCTAGAACAACGCTGGGAGCTGAGTAAATCTGAAGGGAGATGGGGCACAGAGGTCAATAAATCATTGTACTTGTCCTTAAAAATAGCACAAACCAGACCCAATGGGGGCAGAAAATGCACACATTGCAAAATGAACCTGACAATTCCACAGAGATTCAAATGAAAGGCTGTGGCAGAGCTGAGGAGGGGAAGATGGCTTTTGGAGACTGTGTTTGCCCCTTACAGATGTGAGAGTTGGATCATAAAGAAGGCTGAGCAGTGAAGAACTGATGCTTTCAAACTGTGGTGCTGGAGAAGACTCTTGAGAATCCCTTGGACCATGAGGAGATCAAACCAGTCAATCCTAAAGGAAATCAACCCTGAATATTCATTGGAAGGACTGATGTTGAAATTCCAATACCACCGCCACCTGATGCGAAGAGCCGACTCACTGGAAAGGACCCTGATGCTGGGAAAGATTGAAGGCAAAAGGAGAAGGGGGCGGCAGAAGATGAGCTGGTTAGATAGCATCACTGACTTAATGGACATGAATCTGAGCAAATTCCAGGAGACAGTGGAGGACAGAGGAGCCTAGCTAGTATAGTCCATGGGGTCATGAAGAGTTGGACAAGAGGCTGAACAACAACATTTGCCCTGGGCTGGCGGAGTGAGGAAAATTCTACAGGGTAGAGAAAGCTTCCCAAGGTATAAAGGTCTGACATGAAAAAACTTTGTGGAGAGAGATTTCAGAAAAAAAGAGGAGGCCCGGGAGGAGTTTGTGGGAGGGCAGGGAGAAGGGAGATGGGTAGGGGGAAAGGAGAAAACACCAGAAGGCAGGGAAGAGTGTGACTAACTCCCAATTAACTGTCCTGCATCAGAGCCTACTCAGGCCCATAACAATGAAAATTTAGGACAGGAAAAACCAGGCATGAGAGCGGATAAACTGTTCATGTGTATTCACACAAAGGGTTACTGCACAGCACTTAAAGTCAATGAGGTATCTTTATGTTGTTAATATGGATACATCTGGAGAACATGATGTTGAGTGAGAAAAGCAATCTACGAATGGATACATAGGGTGCAATCACATTTATGTATATTATAAAATCTTCCAAAGCAATGCTATAAAGTATATAGTGTTTACACATTATTGTTTATACTATGTAAATATAGAAACACCATGTATGCATATACACACAATATGCTTTGGGATAACAAAATGTTTTGAGAACCTCAATGATGTGGAAGGTCTTCTGGGAAAATATAAGTTATTAAAAATACCTTGAAGAGGTATAGAAAACAGAAAGGACTCAATGACAACAAAAGGGGTTTAAAAAGTTATTAAAAAGGATCAATCCACTAGGAAAATAGAATATATATACCAAACAACAGACCCTTAAGATAGGTAGAGTAAAAACTGATAGACCTGGAGGGAGAGACAGACAAATCAATTATAGTTGAGGACTTCAACACTTCCCTCTCAGCAACTTACAGAACTACTAGCATTCTTGGGACTTCCCTCGTGGTCCAGTGGATAAGGCTCCAAGCTCTCAATGCAGGGGTCCCCGGTTCAATCCCTGGTCCGGGAACTAGAGCCCACACTCAACTAGAGATCCCACATGCTGCAACTAAAATCCACCACAGCCAAATAAATAAATGAATTAAAAATAACTGTTAAAAAAGAATTACTACATACCTGGAGAATTCCATGGACAGAGGAATCTGGAAGGATGCAGGCCATGGGGTCACAAAGAGATGGACATGACTTAGTGACTCAACAACAACTAGAGTTGTAATCAGCCTTAAAATCAGAGATACAGGAGGTCTGAACAGCATAATCAATCATCAGGCTCTAATTCACAGTTATAAAACATTCTGCCCACCAACAAAATATAAGTTCTTTTTCAAGTGCCCAAGAAACATTCACCAAGATAGATGATCTCCTGAGACATAAAATAAACCTCAATAATTTTTTTAAAAAACAAAATCCCCATAATAAAAACATAGATAAATAAAATGAAATCACATAATGTTCTCTGACCATAATGGAATCAAACTAGAAATCAATAACAGACAATTAGAACATTTCTGTACATGTAGGAATTAAACAACTCAGTTCCAAAAAACCATGGATCAAAAAAGAAGCCTTCCCCTGGGGGGGTCGGCGGGGGTTGGGGATGGTGCAGGGAAATAGAACACACACAGACATACACACACACACAATCAATCTCAATAAGACATCTTTTCAATATTAAAGGCCACAGAAGTCCAGATCAGATCAGATCAGATCAGTCGCTCAGTCGTGTCCGACTCTTTGCAACCCCATGAATCGCAGCACACCAGGCCTCCCTGTCCATCACCAACCCTCAGAGTTCACTGAGACTCACGTCCATCGAGTCAGTGATGCCATCCAGCCATCTCATCCTCTGTCGTCCCCTTCTCCTCCTGCCCCCAATCCCTCCCAGCATCAGAGTCTTTTCCTATGAGTCAACTCTTCGCATGAGGTGGCCAAAGTACTGGAGTTTCAGCTTTAGCATCATTCCTTCCAAAGAAATCCCAGGGCTGATCTCCTTCAGAATGGACTGGTTGGATCTCCTTGCAGTCCAAGGGACTCTCAAGAGTCTTCTCCAACACCACAGTTCAAAAGCATCAATTCTTCAGTGCTCAGCCTTCTTCACAGTCCAACTCTCACATCCATACATGACCACAGGAAAAACCACAGCCTTGACTAGACGAACCTTTGTTGGCAAAGTAATGTCTCTGCTTTTGAATATGCTCTCTAGGTTGGTCATAACTTTCCTTCCAAGGAGTAAGTGTCTTTTAATTTCATGGCTGCAGTCACCATCTGCAGTGATTTTGGAGCCCAGAAAAATAAAGTCTGACACTGTTTCCACTGTTTCCCCATCTATTTCCCATGAAGTGATGGGACTGGATGCCATGATCTTAGTTTTCTGAATGTTGAGCTTTAAGCCAACTTTTTCACTCTCCTCTTTCACTTTCATCAAGAGGCTTTTTAGTTCCTCTTTACTTTTTGCCATAAGGGTGGTGTCATCTGCATATCTGAGGTTATTGATATTTCTCCCGGCAATCTTGATTCCAGCTTGTGTTTCTTCCAGTCCAGCGTTTCTCATGATGTACTCTGCATAGAAGTTGAATAAACAGGGTGACAATATACAGCCTTGACGTACTCCTTTTCCTATTTGGAACCAGTCTGTTGTTCCATGGCCAGTTCTAACTGTTGCTTCCTGACCTGCATACAAATTTCTCAAAAGGCAGATCAGGTGGTCTGGTATCCCCATCTCTTTCAGAATTTTCCACAGTTTATTGTGATCCACACAGTCAAAGGCTTTGGCATAGTCAATAAAGCAGAAATAGATGTTTTTCTGGAGCTCTCTTGCTTTTTCCATGATCCAGCGGATGTTGGCAATTTGATCTCTGGTTCCTCTGCCTTTTCTAAAACCAGCTTGAACATCAGGAAGTTCACGGTTCACGTATTGCTGAAGCCTGGCTTGGAGAATTTTGAGCATTACTTTACTAGCGTGTGAGATGAGTGCAATTGTGCGGTAGTTTGAGTATTCTTTGTCATTGCCTTTCTTTGGGATTGGAATGAAAACTGACCTTTTCCAGTCCTGTAGCCACTGCTGAGTTTTCCAAATTTGCTGGCATATTGAGTGCAGCACTTTCACAGCATCATCTTTCAGGATTTGGAAAAGCTCAACTGGAATTCTATCACCTCCACTAGCTTTGTTCATAGTGATGCTTTCTAAGGCCCACTTGACTTCACATTCCAGGATGTCTGGCTCTAGGTCAGTGATCACACCATTGTGATTATCTGGGTCGTGAAGATCTTTTTTGTACAGTTCTTCTGTGTATTCTTGCCATCTCTTCTTAATATCTTCTGCTTCTGTTAGGTCCATACCATTTCTGTCCTTTATCGAGCCCATCTTTGCATGAAATGTTCCTTTGGTATCTCTGATTTTCTTGAAGAGATCTCTAGTCTTTCCCATTCTGTTGTTTTCCTCTATTTCTTTGCATTGATCGCTGAAGAAGGCTTTCTTATTCCCTGTAAAACTATTGTAAGCAGAGAAAACGAGGTCTTAATAAGAAGCTTTTTGGCATAATGAAAAGAGGATTGAATTTCACGCACACCGGCTAGTAAATGCCTCATGTTTTCTCCTCACAGGAGCAGAGCAGGTCTTCAGGAAGCTGACATGTGGCTGGACTGACTGTCTACTACATTCACTTCTTCCCACATAATTTCTTCCTGACTCTCCTCTAAGGTCAGTGTGATACCTTTGAATTGCTTCCAGATGCACACTTGAGTTTGAGAGCATTTCTACTTTCTTGGTGTTTTTCTTTTTTACACAGAACATAGCTGAGAACTGTCTGTAAACTGAAGTTTTTCATGGCATCATTGTATTAAGACTGGGTCATGGAGAATGAATAAAGCACACTCTATTAAACCTTAGAGGACTGAATGAAAACAAAAAATACAATGTATCAAAATCTGTTGGGATGACACAAAAGCAGTGCTGAGAGAGATGCTTTCAGCAATGAATGCTTATATTAGAAATGAGGAAAAGTCTCAAGTTAATAACCTAAGCGTCTACCTCAAGAGTCTAGAAAAAGAAAAGCAAAATAAACCCAAAACAAGAAGAAGGAAGGCATAAAGACAAAAGCAGAAATCAATGATATGGAAAATAGAGGAAATCAATGAAACAAAAATCTGGTTCTTGGGGAAAAGATCAGTACAACTGATAAGGCTGTAGGAAGACTGATGACGCAGAAAAAGACATAAATTAACAATAAAAAGAATTAAATAGAGGATATCACTACAGATTCTGTCAATTTTTTTGTCATTCAATAGGGTAACAAACTTTCTACCCCCCTTTGTTAAAAGAAAAAAAAAAGAGGCATGATTTCCAAAAATCAATGTAGAGTGTTACAGAAATAAACATTAAAATGTTAAGTGAAGTGAAGTGAAGGGAAGCTCAGTCGTGTCCGACTTTTTGCAGCCCCATAAACTGTAGTCTACCACGCTCCTCAACCCGTGGGATTCTCCAGGCAAGAATACTGGAGTGGGTTGCCATTTCCTTCTCCAGGAGATCTTCCCAACCCAGGGATCGAACCCGGGTCCCCTGCATTGCAGGCAGACGCTTTACCATCTGAGCCACCAGGGAAGCTCAAATAATAATAATAATTCAAATAATTAATTAAATAATTAAAGTGTTAAAAAATAATTATCACAGAAGTTATAATGCTTGTTTGAGGCTCCAGAATAATAACAACTTTAAAAAATCACTGATATCATCCTTATAGGATACATGCCTTGGTGTGTCTGTGAACACAAATTTTAATTTTTTAGTGCCAAACAAGTCCAAGATAAAAAGATTTTGAATAATGGCAGTGCTATATAATACAAGGTGCTTGTTGGCATATGTCATCTTTAAACTGCATTCCACAATCTATGATTCTTTTGTAACATACAATAGAGTAACAAACTCTTTGTTTTTTTCTTTTAAAAATGAGGGGGCACTATAGATCTTTTCGGAGAAGGTAATGGCATCCCACTCCAGTACTCTTGCCTGGAAAATCCCATGGATGGAGGGGCCTGGTGGGCTGCAGTCCATGGGGTCGCTAGGAGTTGGACACAACTGAGTGACTTCACTTTCACTTTTCACTTTCATGCACTGGAGAAGGAAATGGCAACCCACTCCAGTGTTCTTGCCTGGAGAATCCCAGGGATGGGGGAGCCTGGTGGGCTGCCATCTATGGGGTTGCACAGAGTCGGACACGACTGAAGCGACTTAGCAGCAGCAGCATAGATCTTTTACTACGAGGATAATAAGGTTATACTATACTGAATAACTTTACAGTGATAAATTTGACAACTTAGTAAAAAAGGACCATTTCCTCAAAAGAACCCCACAAACTGCCAAAATCCAAACAAGATGAAACAGACAATCTGATTAGTCTTGTAACCACTAGAGTAACTGAACTAGTCATTTTAAAAGTCTTGGGAAAAAAAATCCATCCTCAGATAGATTCACTGGAGAATTCTACCACACATTTAAAGAAGAATTAATATTCTTCTATATAATTCTATATAATTATAATTCTATAATTTCTATATAATTCTATATAATTTGTATATAATTCTATATAATTTCTTCAGAAAACAGACAAGAAACACTTCCCAACTTATTTTATGAAGTTACTATTACCTTGATACCAAAAACAATACCCAAAATGAAAGCTGTAGACCAATATCTCTCATGAACTCAGACACAAAACTCTTTGACCAAAATACTAGCAAGTGGAATTTAGCAAAATATAAAAAGAACTATATACCAAGACCAAGTGAGATTCATTCCAGGTATGCAAGACTGGTTCAGCATTCAAAATCACTCAATGAAATCCACCATATCAACAAGCTAAAAAACAATACTCATATGATTATAATTTGTGCTTAGTCACTCAGTCGTGTCTCACTCTTTGTGACCCCATGGACTGTAGCCACCAGGCTTCTCTGTCCATGGAGTTTTCCAGGCAAGAACACTGGAGCAGGTTGCCATTTCCTTCTCCAGGGGATCTTCCCCACCCAGGAATCAAACCTGTGTCTCCTGCATCTCACTGCATCCGCAGGCTGATTTCTTTATTGCTGGTGCCACCCAGAATCATGACACAAAAGCATTTGATAAAATCCAATACCCACTTATGATAGAAACTTTCAGCAAGTTTGTGACAGAAGAGAAATTCTACAGCTTGATAAAGAACTGCTATGAAAATCCTACAGTTAACTTTAAACTTAACTGTGAAAGACTGCCTGCCTTCCATCTAAGATCTGGGACTAGGCAAAAGGTGTCCACTCTCACCACTCTTACTCAGCATGGTACTGGAAATGCTAGCCAGTCCACAAATGTAAGAAAAAAATAGATGAAAGGCATAAAGAGTAAGAAAGAAAAAAGAAAACTACCTTTATCTATAGATGTCCTGACTGTTTACATAGAAAATCCCCGCCCCAACCCTCTGAGAGCTAATAAAGATATTCTCACAATACCATTCAGTCAGTCTAATGAAAATGAAATACTTATATTGTACACTTAACCAAACGTGTACAGGATCTGAATGTTAACAACGGCAAAATGCTGATGAAAAACATCAAAGAAGAACTATGTAAATGGGAAGACATACTGTGTTATAGATTGGAAGACTCAATAAAGATGCCAGTTCTCCCCAGACTGACTGATAGGCTTAAAACAACTCTTCTCAATATCTCACAAGGTTTTTTGCAGACGAAGATAAGCCTTTTCTAAAGTTTATATAGAGGGTTTCCCTGGTGACTCAGTAGTAAAGAATTTGCCTACCAATGCAGGAGACACGTTCAGTTCCTGATCCGGGAAGATCCTATGTGCCATGGGACAACTGACCGCATGTGCCCCAGCTACTGAGCCTGCACTCTAGAGCCTGTGCTCTGCAACAAGAGAAGCCTCTCCAGTGAGAAGCTCATGAACCTCAACTAGAGAGTAGCCCCCGCTCACATAGAGAAAAGCCTGCACAGCAATGAAGACCCGGCACAGCCAAAAATAAATAAACATTAAAAAAATAAAATTTATATAGACATACAAAACAAAATAGATGGCCTAAATAATTTTGAAAAGGAAGAATAAAGTAGGAAAAATCAATCTACCTGATTTCAGGACATTGCGTAGCTACAGTGTTCAAGGCTGTGTGTTAATGACAGAGAGATATACACAAGGTCATAGGGAACCCAGATACAGACCCAAACAACTATGCTCAACTGTTTTTTGACAAAGGTGCAAAAATAATTCAACGGAGGAGAAAATAGCCTTTACAACAGATGGTCCTAAGACAACTGAACATCCACAAAGAATCTCTTTTCACCTAAATCTCACACCTTATACAAAAATTAAGTCAAAACAGATCATAGACATAAACATAAAGCTATAAACTTTAAGAAAAAGCAGGCAAAAATCTTTAGAATTTAGAACTAGAGACAGAGTTCTTAGACTTGACACACACAAAAAAACGTGATCCATAAAAGGAAAAGTTGATAAACTGGATGTCACTGAAATTAAAAACTTTTGTTCTGAAGAGGAAACATTACACAGTGGGAGAAAATACTTGCAAAGCATATTCAACAAAGGAGCAATTTCTAGAATGTATAAAGAACTAAAAACTCAACATTAAAAGACAACAACCAATCTAATTAGAAAATAGGTAAAAGACATTGAAAAGGGTGTAAGATGGCAAATAAGCATGTGAAAAGTCTTAAACATCATCAACCATCAGGGAAATGCAAAATAAAACCATGATGAACATCTGAAATTAATAATTATTGTAGACAACTACATCTCAAAGGGAAAAAAATCCACAATGAGGGCGATGGCACCCCACTCCAGTACTCTTGCCTGGAAAATCCCATGGACGGAGGAGCCTGGTGGGCGAAGAGTCAGACACGACTGAATGACTTCACTTTGACTTTTCACTTTCATGCATTGGAGAAGGAAATGGCAACCCACTCCAGTGTTCTTGCCTGGAGAATCCCAGGGACAGGGGAGCCTGGTGAGCTGCCGTCTATGGGGTCACACAGAGTCGGACACGACTGAAGCGACTTAGCAGCAGCAGCAGCAGAATGACTGAAATAAAAAGTAGTGACAACACCAAATGCTGGCGGGGAAACAAAGAAATGGGCTCACTCTTACATTTGCTGAAGTGAATATAAAATGGTACCATCACCCCCGGGAAACAGTTTGACAGCTGCTTATAAGGTTGGATATGCACTTACCATTCAGCCCATCAATTGAGCATTTATCCCAGAGCAATGAGAACTTACATTTCCCCCCAAACCTGTATGCAAATATTCATAACAGCTTTATTTGTAATAGTCAAAAACTGGAAACCATTCAGATGTCCTTCAGCAGACAGATGGCCACATGAACTTTGGAACGTCCATACCGCGGAGTACTACTCAGCAATGAAAAAGGAACCAGCTGTTGCAACATGCAATGACTTGAATGAATAGCCAGGAAATTATGCTGAGTGAGAAAAGCCAATCCCCAAAGGTTACACACTGTATGGGTCCATTCAAGCAACATTTTTTGAAGTGGGAAAAAAAAAAAAAAGAAATGGAGGACGTAATAGAGGTTTCCAGGGATTAGAAAAGGGCAGAGTGAAGGGGTGTCAGGAGGTACGGGAGTGATTATAAAAGGGTAACATGAGGGATCTTTGTGGTGCTGGACTGTTGAGTAGCTGATGGTGCTGGTGGATACATGAACCTACACAGGTGAACTTACATAAACCTACACACACACACAGTGTAAGTAAAACTCAGGGAATCTGAATAAGACCCTGGATTACAGAATGACAATATTCTGGTTATGATATTACAAGTTTGAAAATGTTATGAATGAGGTAAATTGGCCAAAATGCACAGGGAATCTCTCTGGACTATCTCTTATAACTGCATGCGAATCTATAATCATTTCAATAAAAATGTCAAATTAAAGAGTTGCTATTCCTTTTTCTATTCCCCTTCCTATTCCTATTTCTCATCCTCAGATACACTTGGGGCCTCTGTGGAAACTAAGGACCATACAGCTCAATGTTTGAAAATCATTTCTGTTGTTATGCCCTAATTATTGAGAATCGTATCTGTGAAAATTCCAAATGAAACACTGACAAACAAAATTCAACTTCAAACAATTATCTGCTATGATGATGAAGTAGGGTTTGTCACAGGAGGGTAAAAATGGCATAAAAATAGAAAATATTGTAATAAGATATAGCATACCAGTTGATCCAATAAGAATTCCACATGCTATTTGAGATACTAAAAAAAATAGTAAACTTAATACTTACTCCTGATTTTAAAAATTATTTATGTAATTGAGGTATGCTGTGCTGTGTTGCCTCAATCATGCTGACTCTTTGAGATCCCATGGTCAGCAGCCCGCAGGCTCCTCTGCCCACGGGATTCTCTAGGCAAGAACACTGGAGTGTGTTGCCATGCCCTCCTCCAGGGGATCTTGCCGACAGAGGGATCAAACCCGGATCTCTTACATCTCCTGCATTGGCAGGTGGGTTCTTTACCGCTAGTGCCACCTAGCCCCGAGAGATTCCCTGTGGATTTTGGCCACTTGGAAAGCCCAACTGAGGTATAGTTGATTTCCAATATTGTGTTAGTTTCAGGTATAGGACAATGTGATTCAGTATACAAACAAACATTCAGCATACATACTTTTATAATATGTATGCATATGCACATATGCATACACACATATGAAAATACATATATGTATGTACTTTTTCAGATTCTTTTCCATGACAGGATGCTAAAAGATACTGAATATCTGCTATACAGTAAATCTTTATTCCTGATTTTTTAAAAATTGCTAATGAAAGAAAATTTCCTTAACCTGATAGACGATCAGGTGAGGAACTATCCCCAGCTCTTCATGACATGAACTTTGGTTGGGAAAATATCAACTTTTGGACTGTTTGGTAGGGACCAGTGTGGGTAGGGCTCCAGGTGTGGGGACCAATCACAGGCAAGGATTCAGAGCAGGGCTGGCCGGAAAGAGGTGCGTCACAGGAGAGGAACTTAACGCTGGCTTTTGCCATGAAGATAGAAGAGAAATTGAAAGTGACTCCGAGGTTCAGAGGGTCAATCAGTGACCAATTTCAGACGGAGTAGAGGAGGAAGAGCAGATTCAGGGGGTAGGGAAGAAAATTCCTGATTCTGTCCATCTGTCTGTAACTCCACAGGTACTGTGAAGTGTGGGGAAATACTATCTCCTCAAAGAGCCCCCATCGCTTTAGACTCAAGGTCTTCTAACACCCCAGGGGATTTTTTAAACCATAAGCAAAACTTAGGTTAATCACACAGTCTCTAATAAATGCTAGAGCTTAAGAATATGGAGTCTAAAGTCCAAGTGGCTGCTGGAGAAATCACAAGTGTGATCTTGCATCCCTTAAAAACAACTCTACGACACAAAAATTATTAGTATGATAATTATTGGGCTTCCCAGGTGGCACTAATGGTAAAGAATCTGCCTGCCACTGTGGGAGATGCAGAAAATACAGGTTTGACTCCTGGGTCAGGAAGATCCCTCGGAGTAGGAAGCCCACTCCATATTGTTACCTGGGCAACCCCACAGACAGAGGAGCCTGGTGGGCCACAGTCCATGGGGTCTCAAAGAGTCTGACACAACTGAGCACGCACACATACACACACATCATCATTATCACTACCATCCCCTGCCCATGAACTAACAATAATGAGAGACAGTCCTGCTTTTCCTGAGAAGAGCTTTCAAACTCAAAAGATAGGGAGGAAGAAGGAAAGAAATGCCCTTTTGCTTCAATCCTGGGGAACTGAGTAAGAGAACTAAGTATGTCAGGAACATTTTAGGGGTAAAGGGAAGGGTTCCAGGAGGACAGATGACAATGGGCTGGGGCAGGGGACCCCAGCCCCCAGTCGACGGCCACACAGCAGGAGGTGGGCAGCGGGACAGCTTCATCTGGCTCTCCCCACCCCCACTATCGCTGCATTTCCGCCTGCACCATCTCCCCACCACCACCAGACTCCATTCCCCATCCACTGAAAAACTGTTGTCCACAAGCCTGTCCCTGGTGCAGAGCACTGGGGACCCACTTGTCCCCAAATTTGCCCCTATTAATCTTGGTTCCCACATCTTCCTAAATCAATTGCTGATACCTTAGGTATGGGTGGGGCTTCCCTGGTGGCTCAGATGGTAAAGCATCTGCCTGCAATGCAGGAGTCCCAGTTCCATCCCTGGGTCGGGAAGACCCCCTGGAGGAGGGAATGGCAACCCACTCTAGTATTCTTGCCTGGAGAATCCCATGATCAAAGGAGCCTGGTGGGCTGATGTTCATAGGGTCACAAAGAGTCGGACATGACTGAACGACTAACACTTTTTTCACTTTAGGCACGGGTGATGTAACATTGTGAGCCTGTGAGCCTTAGAAAAACCACGTTTCTCTGGGGCACAAGAAATGACAGAGCAAAGTTTTCTTTACTTGAAGTTTGTCTAGGCTCGGGCAGCAGATTTAGAGTGGGATTGGGTTAGTGGAGGAAACAGGAGTAGGAGTTGGGGATGGAAGAGGCCTGGGGAATCGTGACTCATTCTCTAATATCAGAAAAGCAGAGGATAAGAAGAGATCCTCAAAGAGCCTAAAAAAACATTTACTGGCATTTATGCAGATACTTCTTGTTCTTTCAAAGTAGTTTACTTTCTATGATCTCATTTAATCTTCAACTTGTGAAGTTCCCTGCAAGCCCACCTTGGAAATTCTGGAGGCCCATATATAAGACTCCAGGCTTCACTGGTGGCTCAGTGGGTAAAAAAATCCGCCTGCAATGCAAGAGACCTGGCTTCGATCCTTGGGTTGGGAAGATCCCCTGGAGAAGGAAATGGCAACCCACTCCAGTATTCTTGCCTGGAGAAATTCGTGGACAGAGGAGCCGGGCAGGCTATAGTCCATGGAGTTGCAAAGAGTCAGACACGACTTGAGACCACCATATGAGACTTCAGAAGGCCACTGAGCGCTCCGAATTTTAGAGACAGCATCTTCCCCCTAAGCACATTAAAATGTATCCATGAGCCAAGCTAAATGTAATTCATACAGAACCCAGGAAAGGCTGAAGGGAGTTGAAATTGACTAGCGGCTTAGGTTTCATTCTGTGGACATTTAAATACATATTCATATTGATATTTTTAAAGAGAAAAGTTATTTTGGCCACACCACTTGGCATGTGGGATCTTTGTCCCCTGACCGGGGATCAAACCTGTACCCCTGCATTGGAAGTGTGGAGTCTTAACCACTGCACTGCCTTTCTGTGTTTTAGAGTCCATGCATTTCCCCTGGTTTCCAGCATGTCAGTAGGTCATTTAAACCTTGTCAACTTTAGTTAAGGAAACCAAATTGCCTTGTGGGTAAACCGTCTAGGAGCTGTAACATGCCAGCACAGGCCCCTGAAGCCCAGGGAATGTCCTGGCAGAACGTGACAAAGAATGTGGGACTGAGGGTTGCAACATCAAACTTGGAAGGCTTATCTCAGGCAAACAAACAAAACAGTGCTGTGGGCAAAATGAGTGGAGGGTGAGAGGCAAGGGGCTGGGGCTTTGGGTGGGGAAGCGGGTGATATATTCAAGTAGCTTCCAGCCAACCCCAGGGGCATCCCTTGTGGCTCAGCTGGTAAAGAGTCTGCCTGCAATGCAGGGGATCCAGGTTTGATCCCTGGGTCGGGAAGATCCACTGCAGGAGGGAACAGCTACCCACTTCAGTATTCTTGCCTGGAAAATTCAATGGACAGAGGAGGCTGGTGGCTATATAGTCCATGGGGTTGCAAAGAGTCAGACACGACTGAATGATTAACACTTTTTCACTTTTCAACCCCAGGGGAGCTTTGGCCCAATTCCTCAAACAACGGGCAGGTTTCTTTTCCTGTGGGTGAGAAAGGCTCTTCTCCCACTTGACTGACACGGGTGTAGAGCAGAGTCTCCCAATGCCATGTCTGAGTGGAAGGAAAGGATAGCCAGAGGCTCCATCACGCAGTCTGTAAAGATTCTGAGCTCTTCTTTCAGATTCTGGCCTCCAGGTACACTGCGAGAGTCAGATTTCATCCAGGGAATATCTTTGACTTTTCCCCAGAAGGCCTTCAGAGTGGTCTGGTTGGCATTCAATCTACCACTTATATTTATCTCTCAGTTTACAGAACAGGTCTTATCACCTTTTCAGTTATGCCTCTCAGGAAGGAATACTACCGTAGACAGGACCTGGGCTAGGCTGGAGGCAATGAACGAAATGAAGCAGAAATGGAAATTAACAGCTCAGAGTCCATTTGGCCATTGAGTGTTTTTACTTCATTTTATCTTGACTTGCTTTTTTGCTTTCCAGTAATTAGTGTTGAGCTGCTCATCCGTGGGCTCCATAGTCGAGCAATATTTGGTATTTTTGGTACTTTTATAAATGGTATGTGTTTAAAATTTTCATTTTCTATAGGTTTGTTGCTCCCATGTGGAAATAAAATTGATTTTTTAAATGGACCTTTTTCTCCCATTGTCCCTTATAAATTCACTTATTAATTCTAACAGTTCATCTATAGATTTTTTGAATTTTCTAAGAATACAGCCTTATTCTCTGTGAATAACAGCTTTATTTCTTCCTGTCCAGTCCTTACAGCTTTTCTTTCCTTTTCATGCTTTATTGAACTGCCCTGGAGGGTAATATTGTAGACAGAAACGGTGCTCTTAGCAACTTTGTTTCCTTTCTGACTTCAAGGGGAAAGCATTTGATACTTCACATTTAAGTGTACTGTTTGTAGGGTTTTTCCTTTTTGATGGTGAGAATTTCCCATTTTATTATTTTAAAAATCAAAGTATAGTTGATTTACAATATTATATTTGTTTCAGGTATACAGCATTGTGATTCACTATTTTTGAAGGCTGTACTCCACTATAAGTTATTACAAGATAGTGGCTATAGTTCCCTGTGCTATACAATGTATCCTTGATGCTTGTCTATTTTAGATATTATAGCCTGTATCTGTTAATCTCATACTTCTAATCTGTCCCTCATCCTTTCCCTCTCCCTTTGGTAACCACTATTTTGTTTTCTATGTCTGTGAGTTTGTTTCTGTTTTACATTCATATACATTCATTTGTGTTCTTTTTTAGATCCCACATATAAGTGATATCGTACAGTATTTCATTTTTCTCATACTGTTCTCTGGGAGAAGGCAATGGCACCCAACTCCAGTACTCTTGCCTGGAAAATCCCATGGACAGAGGAGTCTGGTGGGCTGCAGTCCATGGGGTCGCTAATAGTCGGACATGACTGAGCAACTTCACTTTCACTATTCACCTTCATGCATTGGAGAAGGCAATGGCAACCCACTCCAGTGTTCTTGCCTGGAGAATCCCAGGGACGAGGGAGCCTGCTGGGCTGCTGTCTATGGGGTTGCACAGAGTCGGACACGACTGAAGCAACTTAGCAGCAGCAGCAGCATACTGTTCTCTAGGTCCATCCGTGTTACTGTAAAGGTAGAATTTCATTTTTTTTTTTCTTTTTAGTGGTTGGGTAGTATTCATTGTATATACATACCATCTTTATCCATATCTTTATCCATTCATCTGTTGATAGGCACTTGGATTGCTTTCATATCTTGACACTAGTAAACACTGCTACTATGAACATGCATGTTTTTGAATTACTGTTTTCATTTTCCCCCCAAATATATACCTATGGGTGGGATTGCTATATCATATGGTAGCTCTAAGGAATCTCTGCACTGTTTTCCATAGTGGCTGCACCAATTTACTCTCTAGGTTTTGTAGATACTCTGTATCAGACCCTTCCTATGGACCATCTGGATGCTCTGTCTCAGATGTCCTTTCCTAGCTGTGGCTGCAAGAAGCCTTTTTTTCCACGGGCTCTGACTGCCGTCACACGCCTTGACAGCGCCTTCCTTCACAGATCGCATGTTGTGCGACTCTTAGTGTTGAGCCAGAGGGCTACCCCACTGATGCTGAGGTGGGAGACTTTGTGATTCCCTGCTGGGTGTCCCCACAAGGGCAACTCTAGGGCCAACCTTTGACTGGTGGAGATGGAGCCAACTGATTAATTCTTCCCTTTTTCCCCCTCCTAGACAGACTGTGCTGAGAAGCGGATTGTCCCACAGGGCTGTGCACATTAATAGGCAATGGCCAGCTGGCAATACACCCTTGTATTGGCTCTTTCTCCCTCCTGCCTCGCTTCCCCTCCCCTCCCTGCAGCGCACTCTCCTTCCCGCTGCCCCCCACCCCCAACACACACAACTCTGGCTCCTTCAGATGGCCTCAGGCTTGGCTGTCTGGGAGGCTCAGACAGAGATAGTCCTAACAGGTGTGACCCTAGAAAGCAGACAGATGTTTGGAGCTGGATTACTCACCAACTGAAGCCTTGAGGATCCCGTTATTAGTGATAAGAGGGTGTGATGAACACCTGGCATGCAATGGCATTGCGATTATTAAGCCTTTAACCTGTGGCTAATTTGGGTAAAATGTGGGTGGAAAGCAAGGCCTTTGCTAATGCAGTGGCTGTGAGAGCTGGATGGTAGGAAGCGAAGAAAACCATGAGGGTGGTGGCGCACACTGGCTATTGTTAACAGCAGGAGAAGTCTTTTTTTAAAAAAAAAAAACAAAAAAACCCCTGATAAATCAGGGCAGCCAACTGTCAACTCGAGGCACGCTCTCAAAGTGACAAATGAGAAGCTTACCGCCTAAAGCTGCAGGGATCTGTTAGGAAAACCAGTTCTCTCATATTTTATCTCATGTATCTGGGAGCTATGTTATGAGCTGTATGCGCAGTTAAGACTGTTATATTTTCCTGATGAATTGACCCTTTTAACAAAATGCCCTGTTTTGATTGTTACTAGTGTTCTTTCTCTTGAAGTTTACCTCAGCAGCTCTTTTCTAATCTACCTGTCTGTGCCAGGTCTTATACAACACGGGGATCTAGTCCCCTGACCAGGGATGGAGCCTGGCCCCCTGCATTGGGAGTGTGGAGTCTTAGCCACTGGACCACCAGGGAAATCCCTTGCCTGCTATTCTTAGAGTCACATCAGCTTTCTTATGCTTAGTGATTGTGTGATGGATCTTAACCTATCCTTTTACATTCAGCTTGCTTCTATCTTTATGTTTCAAGTGTGTTTCCTGCAAATAATACAGTTAGGTTTTGTTTTTAATTGAGTCTGTCAATTTCTGACTTTTAAGTGAGGTGTTTAGGTAAACGGTTTTTACAACTGGTTTTATCATGCTATTCTTTAAAAAAAATGTTTCTATATTCATATTTCTTCCTTTCTTATGCAGAAGGTAACATACTCTAAATATTGCTCTGTACTTTGCTTCCCCTCCCCCCCACCCCCGACCCCATTAATGTGATGACCTGGAGGGATGGATGGGGGGAAGGTTCTGGACGGAGGGGATGTATGTTTAATTAAGGCAGATCAGCATTGTTGCGGGACTTCCCAGGTGGTGTTAGTGGTAAAGAACAACCCTGCCAAAGCAGGAGATGTAAGAGATTCGGGTTTGATCCCTGGATTGGGAAGATCCCCTGAAGAAGGAAATGGCAGCCTTCTCCAATATTCTTGCCTGGAGAAACCCATGGACAGAAGAGCCTGGTGGGTTACAGCCCATGGTGTCTTAAGTTTATAAGCAACTTCCTCATTTCTCTTTGTGGTTGTAAAGCTCCCCATTGTTTTGAGGTACTATTGTTTCTTTTTTTATAAAGATTTTTTTTTTAATGTGGACCATTTTTTAAAAGTCTTTATTGAATTTGCTACAATACAGTTTCTATTTTATGTTGTGTTTTTTGGGCCCCCAAGCATGAGGGATTTTAGCTCCCTGACCAGGGATCGAACCCAAAACCCCTGCATTGGAAGATGAAGTCTTAACCACCGGACCACCAGGGAAGTCCCTTGATCTATCAGTGTTTATTCAACCCATTGCTATGGATGATATTTGGGCCCAGTCAGTTGCTATTACAGAATATCCTTGTGCACGTGTCTTTTTCATACTGCTTAAGTAGATGTGCGGAAGCTGACCTGCTGGTTAGAGAACACACACAGCTGTCCTTTCCCTTGGAATTGCTAAATTCCCCTTTGGAAGGATTGTGCCCTGTTGCATTTCCTAGGTGAGGCTTCTCGAGAAAGATGATCAAGAGATCTGTTGTTCATTATCCGGGGTGCCTAAACACCAGAACACAGAGTTTCTTTCGCCTGGAACATTCCATTTCTTTAAGGAGAAGCTGTCTGATGGTTTGCGTGGGGGGAATATGTATTGTTTCCAGGTGCCAGTGTTTCCACATGTGCGTGTGTGAGGCGGTGAGTCCACACACATATTCTATAATTTTCTGTTTCAGTCTCACATTTCACTTGCACCAAGCATTTCTGAATCCCAAGTCTCTCTGTCTGCATGACATGCTGGGAGCCTCTCAGAGTGTAATAGCGTTTAGGATATTCTTGGCTGGGACTTCTTCTCACCCAGGAGTTACTCTGGAGTCTCAGTGGGCTCACTGTCTTGCAGGACTCTGCTGATATCTCTTGCCTTTTTGTATCCCATGTCCTCATCTTTTCTTTCTTTTTTTGTATTTTTTTCCCATCTCTTTTCTATTGGGTGTTTGTACCTTTAAAATTAATTTAGTACCATTTTATTGGCTTGAGACTGGAAAGGAGATGCATTGGTGGTATGATTTCACCACTTTAATCCAGAAGTGCACCAAAAATGTATAGAATGTGATGCTGAAAATTTGCAGGATATGAGGGAGAGAATTAGGAAAAGAGAGGATTTTCTAATAAGGGCTTCTATGGACCATGTGTTAAGCTGTACTTTCTGGTTTTTGAGAAACACGAGTGAAGGATTTGACTTCTTCTGAAATTGCTTTTGGTTCTCAGATGGGTATATCATTGGCTGGGCCACCCAGCTTCTTAACACATAAAGGACTAATGAACAACTGAGTTAATTCTGAAAATTATTATAGCAGATCACATGCTTAACATTTGGGTCCTGCTAAAATGTTTGATTCAGTCGTCCTGTCTCCTGACACATAGAGGATGCTTGGAATTTATTACAGAGCAATAAAACAAAAGCCTCCCAAACAAAAAACCACAAGGAATCTGCAGAATTCTGTTATACTTCTGACAATTTACTGGGACCTCTATGTATGCCCTAAGCTTTCTCAGACAACTTGCTTCTCCTAAGGCTAAGTGATGAAATGCACGTTTGTTAATAAGGACGATACACGTCTCACTCGCAGTTAACGATCTAACTACCATCTATCCAGAATCATACTTGTGTCAGCTGCTCTGCTAGGTCCTGAGAACAAGACGGTCCTTGTTGTCAGGGAATTTACAGTCTGGTGGGGGAGGAATGGGAGACAGGCCACAAAGAGATAATTATAAAATGTTGTGATATATGCTATTATAGTAAAGTGTACAGAGGAGTCCAGGATTTAATTATCATAGTTAACAATGTACATTTTTATACACGCTTACTTTGACAGTGCATACATTAAAACTGGAGAAGTACAAAGAAAATTGGCTAGGTTCCTGAGCAGAGATGACTTAAAAACTTAGAAGGCAGCCTGTTGTAGTGGAAATTTGTCTGTACTTGGTCTCCAAAGGTCTGGGTTTGATCCCCATTTCTATCTTTTGTTTCTATTAAAAAGCCCCTTAACTGTCCCTAGGTGTCAGTTTCTTCATTTTTAACAAGGGGGGAGGTGGTGAACTTCCCTGGTAGTGAAGTGGATAAGAATCTGCTTGCCAATGCAGGGGGCACAGGTTTGATCCCTTGTCCGGGAAGATGCCACATGCCTCGGAGCACCGAGCCCGCGCCACAACTATTGAGACTTCACTCCAGAGCCTGTGCTCTGCAGCTAAAGAAGCCACTGCAATGAGAAGCCCACACACTTCAACGAAGAGTGGCCCCCACTCTCCTCAACTAGAGAAACCCTGGGCAAAGCAATGAAGTTCTAATGCAGCTGAAACTAAACTAAATAAATACAAATAGGGAAGGGGGGACTTCCCTGGTCCACTGGTGAGGACTCTGCATCCACTGCAGGGGGCATGGGTTCAATTCCTGGTTGGTATTAAAACCCCACATGGCCATAAATAAATAAATAAATAAATAAATTAGAATAAGATAAAAACAAGGGGAAGGTTAAATGATGGCTGAGACCCTTCCATGTTGAACATCCCAAGGGGTGAATTCCAGCTCCTCCCTGATGTGAACCCAATAGACTAATGAGAATGTCAATGATTGCATTGCCGAGCTGGGCTAGATGAGTCCAAGTAACCAACCAGGGTCTTTGTTAGGTGGCAGTGTTCGATGTGCAACGTACCTTTTGGGAAACTAAACTTGACAAGTTTAATGGCAGTGGGGCTACATTGCTCCTCATTTCTGAAAGCAGAGTTGCAACGCTGTCAGGACCTTACACACAGAGCAGAGAAAGCACACACTCCCAGATGTTCACGGACTAGGGCAGTTTACCAATTCCAGCTTAAGCTGGGGAATCAGAGGCGACTGTAAATTTGTGGATGGTGGCTCAAAGAATCGTAGGGAACCTGGCACTCAATATGAGTTAGTTACTTGAAAGAGAAAATGTATATTTTGGTTCAATAAACATTTTTGAAAATTGAGCATCTATTGTTGCCCAAACAAGTTCATGCTCAGGTCTATGGGAAACTCAGAGGTGAACCCAGGTCTGTTTCACATCAAAGTATTAGCATTCTACCCTCTGTCTCGATGAATTTCCCTACTCTGGTTACTTCCTGGAAGTAGAATCACACAGTGTTTGTCTTTTTGTGACTGTCTCAGTTTCCACACTGCAATTGAGAAGAGAAAGACCCGCAGAGACAAAGACTGAAGCAAACACCATTTTCTTTGACCACTTCTTGAGATCCGCAGAGCTGAAGGCCATCAATTCACTATTCCAGGCAGACAGCACGGGGTAAGGACCATCAGATTATTTACTTTGTAAGCTGTGCCATTAGTCCTTCCAGGAACACGGAGTCCTTCCTCTCTTTGACATTGCACATTGCCAAAGTCTTCCATCGGCCAGCCTAGATTTCTGGCTTTTTAAGATTCAGTGTTTTTTCTCTATTTTTTCTACCCCAGTTTTCATCAACAGATACATGTGAACGTACTAAGGACAGATGAACATGGTCCAGAGAAGCCAGTATTTATGGAATAATGACTTAAGGGTGTCTGCAGTGAGCACTTTTTACCCTAGAAGTCCTCTTTACCCCATTTCCCATCGTCATGGCCACTTTGGGAGCTATCATTTCGGTGCCACGTCACTCTCTGCAGCCACAGCTGATTGGTCTAGATTTCTTTTTTTTATAGTTTTTTGATGAGGACCGTTTCTGAAGTCTTTGTTGAATTTGTTACAATACTGCTTCTGTTTCATGTTGTGATTTTTTGGCCACGAGGCATGTGGGATCTTGGCTCCCCATCCAGGGATTGAACCTGCACCCCTTGGATTAGAAGGCGAAGTCTAACCACTGGACCACCAGGGACATCCCAGTGGTCCAGATTTATCTTGCAATAAGCTGGGCTAATTCAAGTTCTTTCCCAGAGAAATCTACTGGGGAGGTAGAAAGGAATGACTCTTTTTTTTGAAGCTTGATTGACGACTATCCAATCTGCAAGTTCTTGGTGGCTCAGTGGATTAAGGTGTAGAGGGGCTGGTCTGTAGCAAGAGGGAAAAGAGAAACTGATGTAAGTAAGAAGAGGGTATATTTGTTTCCAAGGGCTGCTGTAGCAAATTGCTACAACCCGTGGGGCTTAAAACAACTGAAATTGTGTCATAGTTGGAGGTTCAGTTCAGTTCAGTCGCTCAGTCGTGTCCGACTCTTTGCGACCCCATGAATCGCAGCACGACAGGCCTCCCTGTCCATCACCAACTCTCAGAGTTCACTCAGACTCACGTCCATCGAGTCAGTGATGCCATCCAGCCATCTCATCCTCTGTCGTCCCCTTCTCCTCCTGCCCCCAATCCCTCCCAGCATCAGAGTCTTTTCCAATGAGTCAACTCTTTGCATAAGGTGGCCAAAGTACTGGAGTTTCAGCTTTAGCATCATTCCTTCCAAAGAACACCCAGGGCTGATCTCCTTCAGAATGGACTGGTTGGATCTCCTTGCAATCCAAGGGACTCTCAAGAGTCTTCTCCAACACCACAGTTCAAAAGCATCAATTCTTCAGCACTCAGCTTTCTTCACAGTCCACCTCTCACATCCATACATGACCACTGGAAAAACCATAGCCTTGACTAGATGGACCTTTGTTGGCAAAGTAATGTCTCTGCTTTTCAATATGCTATCTAGGTTGGTCATAACTTTCCTTCCAAGGAGTAAGTGTCTTTTAATTTCATGGCTGCAGTCACCATCTGCAGTGATTTTGGAGCCCAGAAAAATAAAGTCTGACACTGTTTCCACTGTTTCCCCATCTATTTGCCATGAAGTGATGGGACCGGATGCCATGATCTTCGTTTTCTGAATGTTGAGCTTTAAGCCAACTTTTTCCCTCTCCACTTTCACTTTCATCAAGAGGCTTTTGAGTTCCTCTTCACTTTCTGCCATAAGGGTGGTGTCATCTGCATATCTGAGGTTATTGATATTTCTCCCAGCAATCTTGATTCCAGCTTGTGCTTCTTCCAGCCCAGCGTTTCTCATGATGTACTCTGCATAGAAGTTAAATAAGCAGGGTGACAATATACAGCCTTGACATACTCCTTTTCCTATTTGGAACCAGTCTGTTGTTCCATGTCCAGGTCTAACTGTTGCTTCCTGACCTGCATATTGGTTTCTCAAGAGGCAGGTCAGGTGGTCTGATATTCCCATCTCTTTCAGAATTTTCCACAGTTTATTGTGATCCACAAGTCCAAAATCGAGACACCAGCAGAGCCATACTTCATCCAAAGTCTCTAGAAGAGGATCCTTCCCTGTCTCTCTTGTAGCTTCTGCTGGCAGTCCTTGGTGTGTCTGGGCTTGTAGACACATCACTCCGATTATTTCAATGTCTGTCTTCACATGGCATTCTCTACTGTGTGTCTTTATAACATCTTCTTTCTGCACCTGTTTCCATATCTTCCTTTTTTTTTTTTTTAAAAAAAGAGAGATATTTGTTTTTGTTTATTTTTGTCTGCATGTGGGCTTCCTTGTTGCAGTGCACAGGCTTCTCACTGTGGGGGCTTCTCTTGCTGCGGAGCACAGGCTCTCGGGCTTCAGTGGTTTCAGCTCCCAGGCTTTAGAGCACAGGCTCAGTAGGTATGGCTCCCAGGGCTGGTTGTTCCACAGCATGTGGGTTCTCAGTTCCCTGATCAGAGAAGGAATCCATGTTCCCTGCATTGGCAGGTGGATTCTTAACCACCAGGCCACCAGGGAAGCCCTCTCCATGTCTTCTTATAAGGACACCAGTCGTTGGATGAAGGCTCAACCGAGCCCAGTGTGACCTCACCTTAATTTTAACTAATCATACCGCAAAGATCCTACTTCCAAATAAGACTGCATTCTGAGCTTCCAGGTCAACATGAGTTTTTGGGGATACAACCCAGGTACAGAGCGGGTGGCCTGAGGGCATCTGGAACCTTGATTTCAATGTGTTCTCAAGGCCAAAACCACATTCCAAGCTGTGTGTGTTCTCAGACAGGCCCATGTTCAGACAATAAACTCTCATTTGTGTTTAAACCTCCTTCAAGTTAGGTGACTGCTGCTGCTGTTTTTGTTCAGCTGCTCAGTTTGTGACCCTTCCCGGGATCTTCCCAACCCAGGGATCAAACCCATGTCTCCTGCATTAGCAGGTGGTTTCTTTACTGCTGAGCCACCTGTGACTGTTACAGACAACCGAAAGAATTCTTAATATGCATAAAATAATACAGACCCCAATTGTCACAATTCTATTAGCTGCCACTATAGATAAATAAGAGCTTTTGTATGGGCCCCAGTAGGGGTGGGCACCATATTAATCAACTGGACGCAGCACACACAGCGTGTCACACAGGTGTCTACATGACCAACCTCAGTTAAGCCAGCATCACAGGAGGGTCATAGGCAGGACAGGAGGGGACACCTTCTCCAGTTCTGCTTCTCTGTGAGTCTCCTGGCTTCTCACTTCTCCATGTGTCTGAACCATTCCTAGGCCAGGGTCCCTGCGTGGTCAGAGGGTGGCTGAAGCAGGTCCAAGTATCATATTCGGGCACAAAGTTCTGAGGCAGGAAGCATCCCTCTCTCATTTATGTCTCTTTATAAGGGCAAGGAGAATTGTGCCAGGAGGCCCTACCAGGGACAAGGTTCCCACCCCTAGCCTGCCCCTCTGCCAAGTGGCTTCCCTTACCCTAGGCCAGAGGCTCCTGCCCCAGCCCTACAGATCACAGGAAAACTGGGCTAAGGCTCCCCCTTGTAAGGGCTGGGTTCAAAGGAGATTCACTTCCTGCCACCAGAGCTCAATGGCTTTCCACAAATTGACCTAACAAGGCCTGGGGTACCACTGTGGTAGCTCCTTTTTGAGGCTGCCGTGGCTGGAGACTGACGGCAAAGAACATATCTGTACTCCCTTGATGGTATAGTGGATAAGCCTCCACCTGCCAATGCAGGGGACACAGGTTCGATCCCTGGTTTAGGCAGATCCCACATGCTGAGGAGCAGCTAAGCCCATGAGCTACAACTACTGAAACCCATGTGCCTAGATCAGAGAAGCCACCAAAATGAGAAGCCCGTGCCCTGCAAAGAATAGCTCCCACTCGCCTCCACTAGAGAAAGCCCGTGGGGCAGTGAAGACTCAGTACAACCAAAAATAAGATGAATATTTTTTTTTTTTAAAAGAGATTTCTTTTTCAACTGCTTACCACCTGATTTCATGAGGTTAAACCAACTGGCCTGGCTGGAATCACCCTCTCGGTCTCTTTTCCCAGCTGAAAAGGTAGTGGACGGGATTCTCTGCTGTGGAGCTTACGTGGAGGGCATCCGAAGGGCTCTAGCCAAGATATGCAGCAGGGGCGTGCACAGTCCAGGCCCTGGTCCATGGACTTACAGCAGGGAAGCGTGCCCCTCCACTCACAGGTCTCCTAAAGCCACCTTTCAAAAAGCCACTTCCGAGTTTATGCAAGCAGCAGGAAAGCTGATTGAGCTGTTTTTCACCCTTTGTGCTACTGACGTCAGAGGCACAGATCAGAACATTGGTGGGATGCTACCTTCTGCCACTTCCTGCCAAACTTTGCCTACAACACATGGAATGGGTGTTTAGGCGTGATCTGAAAAAATCTGGTGGAAAGAGCCCTACAGCCATGTGGGATCTGGGGACCAGAAGTTTGCCAGTTGCCCACTCGACATTCATTTCTCGCCCACCCACCCTTCCTCTCTGGATCAGAACACCCATCTGTCCTCCTTCAGTCAGCTTTGGGCTTCGAGGGGCGTTCATCTCAGCCCCAGCCTGTGGGGAACAATCCTGATAGAGCCAAGTCAGTCATGGAGGCCCAAACTCTTTGCTGTTGGTGGATGTAGATAAGGGCATATGGCATATTTCAGGCCAACAAGCCTTGAGAGGACGTCTGTTGGGAACTCCTGGGACAGTTAGAAGAGACCTTCCCAGGTGGCTCAGGTGGTAAAGAACATACCTGCCAGTGCAGAAGATGCAGGTTTGATTCCTGGGTAGGGAAGATCCCCTGGAGGGGGAAATGGCAACCCACTCCAGTATTCTTGCTTGGGAAGTCCCATGGACAGAGGAGCCTGGCGGGATACAGTCCTTGGGGTCATCAAAAAGTCAGACACGATTTAATGACTAAGTAACAAAAGGAGAGATGGCCTCTTTCTGGCTTACACCGGCTCCAGGACATTTCCTGCCTCTCAGAAAGGGGAGAGAGACTTTTCTACTGATCTCATGGACTCATCGAACAGCCAGTGATACGGCTGTGACCACACCCAATCCACCGGTTTATATTTAAGGAGCGTGGGGTTCAGACAGGACAAGGAGTTCAGTTCACACTTCCAGTGAAGGGTTTCAGAGCCCAGGCGGGTTCCGAGAGGACGAAAAAGGAGACGATCTTGCGATGGAAGAAGAAAGTCAAGGGAGACCCGGACCCCTGCTTAGGAGGGCAGGCTGAGCGGCCGCCTCAGGAGGGGACTGAGTGGCTGCGCTGGTGTTAGCAGGAGGCATTGCGCTGGGAGGACAGGGGGTGGGGGACGGGAGGTAACCAGCGCCCTCTGACGGCCACTTCTGGGAAAACACGGCACGACCGAGGCCGAGCTCTCCCACCAGGGCAGCAGGGCGAGCAGGGTGGCAGGTGGGTGGGGCCGGTCCATGGGAAGGCGGCTGAGAAGTGGGCAGAGACTTGGTTGCATTTAGCGTTGAGGGACGCAGTCCTGGGGAGGGGAGGGCGAGTTGCGGAGGCGGGTGGGTGGGGATGAGGGAAGCCGGGCACGGTCAGGAATCAGACTGAAGGAGCGAGGCCAAGGAGAGACTGGGGGAAAGCTACAGTGAATTGGAGGTCCTGATGAGGGAGAGCTGGACCAGCAACCAGGTCACGGGGTGGACTCTGAGGATACCCGGTAAACCGCAGCCGAGAGGGGAGCCCCCTTTGCATATTTAGTGTGAAGAAGTCTCATGATCTGGGATCCGATTCTCCATTTTATAGCCAACTCTAGGGTGGGGTTGCAAAGAGTCTGACACGTCTGAGAGCGAGCACACAAATTTATCCGGGGTTGGGTAGGGGGGACGGTGGGGTAGAATCCCAGAGGCGCCCCCAGGTGGAGATGGTGTGTGCCGACGTGAGCCTGGTGCTGGTGCCGTCCCTTCCCCCACGTGGGAATCAGGGAGAGCTGCTGGGGACTTTGCACGCAAGAAAGCGGGCATCCCTCCTGTTTGAAGCAACAAAGAACCTCTGGGCCAGATGGAAAATCAGTTCCTTTTTTGGCGCGGCCTAGGGACACCTTTAATTGCGAGTTGCAAGACCGGCCCTTGATGGAATTTGTAACGAGGCCAGGGCCGTATGGGAACATTTCTTGATGGAAATGAGCATCTGCTCTCTATAAGAAATGCAAATGATGCCTAATTGCGCCTTCAGAGAGCTGTGTCCCATCCCCAGTGCGGTGCCCGCAGGCGGGTAAACCTGACCAGGCTTCAAAGTCCTCAGCTTTCTACCCCAAGACGGAAGCAGTGCAGAACCACACTGGACCAGGCTCCAGGCAGCCTTCCGGGGGTAGGGGGCGGTTGGGGGTGGGGGTGGGGGTGGGGTGGTGCAATGCCTGCTGGGTTCCAACATATTCCAGGTCCTGGGCAAGTTGTTATCATTTCATTTGATGTGGGCAAAACCCATTTTGGGGTCTGCTGCTTTACAGGCAAGGAAACCAGAGGTCAGAAAACTGACAGCGTTTGCCTGATGTTGTTCAGTACAAGGTGGGTCAGACGCCCAGGATGGATGACAGAGTGAAAAGCTCCAGAGTTTCCCTCTAATGTTTACTGAGTGCCTAGGTCACATCTTCAGCGGGCTTTCTCTTATTCTGTCTGTCTCCTTCTCTCTCCTGTGACTGGCTGAAGAAAAGGGGGCTGTCTAGGCCAGCGGTATTCCTTACTGATGAACACGCTGCTTCCTTCCCCAAGCGTTAGAGATGTCGTATCACAAAAAGCACTTACAGCAGGATGGGCACCCTGGCATAGAAAGCAGTTGAGACCAGCAGTCCTCAACCTTTTGGGCACAAGGGACCTGTCTCGTGAAAGACAGTTTTTCCATGAACCAGGAAGGCGGGGGGTGGTTTCAGGATGATTCAAGCACATTCAATTTCTTGTGCATTTTATTTCTAATCTAATGCCACCGCTGATCTGATAACAGGTACCAGTCTGGGGCCCAGAGGTTGGGGACCCCTGGTCTAGAGGAAGCAGCCATTCCCTCCAGGAAGATGAAGTTCAAGAGTTTCTGCATCATTATTACCATCATCATCATCAGATTTGATGGCCCTGGTGTCAGGATTACTTACCTTGTACTTCCGCAACTCTAAGCATAAGTCCTAGCTCCAGAGTCAGCTTGTGTAGAAGGGAAGTGACCTTCTCCTCTGTGCTCGTCTTCTCATCTGTAAAATGGGATTATAACTCTCATCTCAGGTGTTTGCTGCTTGAGTTATGTGCTTCTGTTTTTAGAAGTGCACTTGGCCCTGTAATCATTGCCCAATCAACCATAGCTTTTATTAGTTTTCAAGATCTCACAGCCCTGATAAGGGTTTGAGAACTCCCTGCAGGTCCTGGGAGTGTGATGTGGGTTCCTGCTCGTTTCTGCAAACAGAGATATCAGAGTTTTTATCTTTTTTACATAGTAAGATAGGTCGCCTACAATATATTTGAAAACTGCCTAAGATTTCCCAGGTGGCGCTAGTGGTAAAGAACCTGCCGGCCAATGAAATAGACATGAGACAGGGATTTGATCCATGGGTTGGGAAGGTCCCCTGGAGGAGGGCGTGGCAACCCACTCCAGTATTCTTGCCTGGAGAATCCCATGGACAGAGGAGCCTGGCAGGCTACGGTCCATAGGGTCGAACAGAGTCGGACACAACTGAAGTCACTTAGCATGGATGCACATGCTTTAATGATAGGAGTCATTGAACCTCTTTGAGCTCCCAGATGGTAGAGAATTTTTCTTACTTATTCAATGTTATGGGCTATTTGTATCCCCCACCCCCATAAAGTCATATGTTGAAGCTTTAACCCCCAGCATTTGGAATGTGGCCATATTTGAAGATGACATCTTTAGAGAGGTGATTAAGTTAAAATGAAGGCTGGACCCCAATCCAGTAGGGCTTCACAGGTGGTGCTAGTGGTAAAGAACCTGCCTGTCAATGCAGAAGATATAAGATACCGGTTCAACCCCTGGGTCAGGAAGATCCCCTGGAGTAGGAACTGGCAACTCATTCCAGTACTCTTGCCTGGAGAATCCATGGGGACAGAGGAGCCTGGTGGGCTGCAGTCCATGGGGTCGCAAAGAGTTGGATTCGACAGAGTCACTGAACAACAGACAAAGCAACTGAGATTTAGAGTCATTAAGTGACTTGTCCAGGGTCACACAGCCAGGAATTTCAATCAACCGGATGAAACCAAAGTCTGGGCATTTTTTTTTTTTTTTCTGGATACAAAATAGCATCACAGACCCAGAGGTCTATATTGTGTTTCTCAGGCTAAATAGATAAAAACTGCTCACTGAGTGAATGCAGACCCATTTCCTCCTCGCTCGGGGTCTGCTCTGGGGATCCCTGGACTGCCTCATCGTGAGGATTCTAGACACTGAGCTCTCTGGACACAGAGATCCCGTGAAATACAGAACTCACAAGCCACGGGCCATATTTACACTGATGCCCAAATGACAGAACCCTAAGCCATTTATCTCTCCAAACAAGAACGTTACTCCCCCCACATATCCTGCCCCATCAAAGTGCCTCTGCTCATTTTGGGGAGGCCTCAAAGGGAGCCTCACACATGCCCAGGCTGCCGGGGGCACCTTCACCCAGCGCCTACTCCTTTCCCCATTCCTGTGTTCTGGTTTCTATTTGTCTCTTCTTCATAGCTTTCCTGCTGTGGATTATTAACCATGTTCTGGTTATAACCACATTACTATTAATCATGAAAGTGGACCATCTCAAGAGTGATGTTCATGCCAATGTCTGTGCCAGTGAGGCGCCTCCAGTGCCCAGAAGGCCCTCATTCATTGATGGAATCTCACAGTGACTCTCTGGACAGATTTGGAGCTCCCACCCAGAGGTCCTGTCCAGAGGGGTAGGTGGACACAGGTACTCTGCCCTTCTCCACTAAATTCCCACCTCCTGATGCCATCTAGCCATAGCTGCACTCCCTCCCTCCCCTGGCAGATCAGTAGATGCATAGAAATCTTAGTGGCCAAGTTGTTATTCTCTATACAGGTCTCCAGAGGTTTTTTTAAAATTGCACAATCCTAGCAGCACACCTGGGGCTTCCCTGGTGGCTCAGTGGTAAAGAACTCACCTGCTGATTCAGGAGATGCAGGTTTGATCCCTGAGTCAGGAAGATCTCCTGGAGAAGGAAACGGCAACCCACTCCAGTATTCTTGTCTGGAGAATCCCATGGACAGAGGAGCCTGATGGGCTACAGTCCATGGGGTTGCAAAGAGTTGGACACATCTTGGCAACTAAACAACAGAAACAATGTCAGTCCATCTAAGAATCATGGACCCCTACAGGATGCAAATCTGTTTACTCACGTCAGACTGAGCGCACACACACACAGAGCACTGTGTTTCTGTATAAACGTGCGTTAAGACCATGCACAAACTAAGAATGTACAAGGGTGATGTTGCTTCATACACTGGAAACACCCGTGTGTTTCTGTATTATGCCATGAGCACCATATGTAAAAAGGGACGAGTACTGGGAAGATGTAGAATAAATGTATAAAGAAGTTCTTAGCTTTTCTTCCTCCTCCCCCCACCCCATGCATCTGCTCCCCTCTACCCCAGGTACATGCACCTCATTTTATTTATTTGGCCACGCCGGGCCTTAGTTGCAGCATGTAGGATCTTGGTTGTTGCATGCAGGATCTTTAGTCACGCCATGTGGGATCTAGTTCCCTGACCAGGGACTGAACCTGAGTCCTCCTGCATTGGGAGTCTGGAATCTTAACCACTAGACTACTAGGGAAGTCTCTGTATCTCATTTTAGAGATTACACTCTCTGTCCATATCTGCACACTTATTAGACGTCCGTTTCACACACATGATTCACTCCAGCTTCATGGCTGCCCTGGGTGGGGTTTCTCTCTGTCTTATGCATCAGATCAGGAGACAGGCTCAGAGAGGCTGAATGAGGCCTTTGGTACCCAGTGTTGAAATTAAAAGATGCTTACTCCTTGGAAGGAAAGTTATGACCAACCTAGATAGCATATTCAAAAGCAGAGACATTACTTTGCCAACAAAGGTTCGTCTAATCAAGGCTATGGTTTTTCCTGTGGTCATGTATGGATGTGAGAGTTGGACTGTGAAGAAGGCTGAGCGCCGAAGAATTGATGCTTTTGAACTGTGGTGTTGGAGAAAACTGTTGAGAGTCCCTTGGACTGCAAGGAGATCCAACCAGTCCATTCTGAAGATCAGCCCTGGGTGTTCTTTGGAAGGAATGATGCTAAAGCTGAAACTCCAGTACTTTGGCTACCTCATGCAAAGAGTTGACTCATTGGAAAAGACTCTGATGCTGGGAGGGATTGGGGGCAGGAGGAGAAGGGGACGACAGAGGATGAGATGGCTGGATGGCATCACCGACTCAATGGACGTGAGTCTGAGTGAACTCTGGGAGTTGGTGATGGACAGGGAGGCCTGTCGTGCTGTGATTCATGGGGTCGCAAAGAGTCGGACACAACTGAGCAACTGATCTGATCTGAAGGAGGTCTGGAGACTTCCCACAGGGCACCAGTAGTAAAGAACCCGCCTGCCAGTGCAAGAGATACGAGAGACATGAGTTCAGTCCCTGGGTCAGAAAGATCCCCTGGAGAAGGAATTGGCAACCCACTCCAGCATTGTTGCCTGCAGAAGCCCATGGACAAAGGAACGTGGCGGGCGACAGTTCATGGGGTCACAAAGAGTTGGACCCTTTGCATGCTACTGAGCACGCATGGAGGTTTGGAGTCTGAGGCTGACTCCTGCTCAGGCTGCTCTAACAAAAACCCGCTCTAAGGACCCAGGGCCTTAAACAACAGACGTTGATTTCTCATGGTTCTGGAGGCTGCAAGTCCAAGACCAAGGTGCTGGCAGGACTGGTTTCTCCTGAGACCTTTCCCCTTGGCCCTCAGATGGCCGCCCCCCACTGCGTCCTCACAGGGGCTCTTCCCTGCGCCTGTGCCTCCCGGGGGTCTCTCCCTCTTATAAGGACACCAGTCAAATGGGACAGGGCTCCACCCTAGTGGCCTCATTTAACCTTCTTACCTCTTTAAAGTGGACTTCCCTGGTGGCTCAGACAGTAAATCGTCTGCTTACAATGTGGAAGACCTGGGTTCAATCCCTGGGTTGGGAAGATCCCCTGGAGAAGGCAATGGCACCCCACTCCAGTACTCTTGCCTGGAAAATCCCATGGATGGAGGAGCCTTGTGGGCTATAGTCCATGGGGTCGCAGAGAGCTGAACACCACTGAACACGACTTTCACTTTCGTCTCTTTAAAGGTCCCGTTTCCAAACACAGTCACATTCCATGGGGTCACAAAGAGTCCGACACGACTGAGCGACTTCACTCACTCACCTCTGTAATGGGCTTCCTTGGTGGTTCACATGGTAGAGAATCTGCTTGCAATGCAGGAGACCCAGGTTCGATCCCTGGGCTGGGAAGGTCCCCCTAGAGAAGGAAATGGCCACCCACTCCAGTATTCCTCCTGGAGAATCCCATGGACAGAGGACCCTGGTGGGCTACAATCCATGGGGTCGCAGAGAACTGAACACGACTTTCACTTTCATCTCTTTAAAGGTCCCGTCTCCAAACACAGTCACTTTCTAAGGTTCTGGGGATGACCAATCTAGGGGCCGGTTCAGTCCGCAGCTCCTAGGCCTGTGCTGAGTCACCAGGCTGCCCTGCCTGACTGGTCTGGGTGGTGTGGGCTGGGAGCACTCACCCTGAGGGGGACCTCGCTCTGAGCCCCCGGAGCAGGGCTCCAGCAGCAGCTCCCCACCCCCAGGGGCTGCTCCTCCCCGCCCACTTTGGGACTCGGCTCCAGCACTCCTTCCGCCTGGAAGACCTTTCCTCTGCTTTCACGACCCCTCCCCCCTCTCCCCATCTCCACCTGTCCTACCCGTCCTTCCAGAAGATTCTACGGCTTGTCCGCCATGAAGCCACTCACAGAGGAGCCGGCCGAGTCCTGACCTGGAATGCCCAGCGGAAGGGGAGGAGAGGGATGGGGTTTAAAAGCCGGATTGCTCCTTGTTTAAGCCAGACTCCCAGCCTATCACGAGCCCACGCTCCTACCGTTCGCTGTGTCAGGCTGGTAAACCCAGAGTGGAGTTACTGGAGCGAGCCACAGTGACTTTACCGGGAAAGCCCAGCTGACTGAGAAGACAGCAGACCAGCATCCCAGAGAACCATCTTCCCTGAGTTATAATTCAGGCTTCATTTATACTTAAAAGCGGAGCGGGGAGACCTGGTTCAGACCAGACTCTGGAGAGGAAGGTGGTGCGGTAGCGATGTGTTAATGCCTTCCTGCCTACAACCAATCCTGGGTGGAGCTGGTGGAGACGTTTCTTGTGAGCTGAACAAAGGTGTTTTAGCTTAATGCTCATTACCTGGGAGGCAGGGTTGCCAGAGATGGGCCATTATGTATAATTAACGCTTATAGGCACTATCCCTTTAGTGATTAACTTGTATTAAAGTTCTGCCCCATGACAGGACCAGGGTGCTGGATCTGTCAAGGTGGACTCCTTCTAATGTACACAGGACTCCTATGGGCTGTGTGTGTGTATGTGTGTATGTGATGTACACAAGACTCCTATGGGCTAGGTGTGTATGTGTGTGTGTGCATGCACACTCAGGCATATCACACTCTTTGTGACCCCATGTACTGTAGCCCGCCAGTCTCCTCCATCCATGGGATTCTCCAGGCAAGGACACTGGAGTGGGTTGCCATTTCCTCCTCCAGGGGATCTTCCCCACCCAGAGACCAAGTCCATGTCTCCATCTCCTGCTTTGGCAGGTGGAGTCTTTACCACTGTGCCCTCTGGGAAGTCCAAGGGTTTGGTGGGGAGTGCTAAACAGCAAGAGACTTCAGGAGTTGGAGACACCCCTTAAAGAAAGGAAATAGGCAGAGATGTCCTGGGATGGGATCCTTGGTGGGAGCAGACACACCTCGGCTTTTGCTGGGAGTTACTAGAAATTACCCCCAGCTGATAGCTTCTGGGAGTGAGAGAGGAGAACCAGAGCAGGAATTGCACTCTGAGTTAAGAGAAGGGTGTTAGAGGTCCCCCATCACTCCCACCCTCCTCTATGAAACCAAACAAAAATCAAACCAATGTCACTGACTTGGTTTAAGTCATTGCAATAGGCAGGATACTCCAGATCTGAAGATTTGAGTGTCTTGTAGGGGAGAGTAGAAAAGTCCTGGAGCCTGTCCTGCTGGTCCAGTGGGTAAGACTTCATTTTCTAATATACGGAGTGCGGGTTTGATTTCTGGTTGAGGACATAAGCTCTCACGTGCCTCGTGGTGGGAAAACCAAAACATAGAAGCAATACTGTAACAAATTCAATAAAGACTTAAACAATTGTCCACATAAAAAAAGAACCTTAAAAAAATACCTTAAACTTGTCTAGGGAGGAGCAGACAAGTTGTCAATGGGGTAGTTGTACAACTGGACTTGTTTTTGTAATCAGGGGGCAGCTCAGTCAGCCAGACAGGAAGTGTTGCCTCTGTGTCTGGTTAGTTTCAGGCGGACCAATAGTTTGTGCAATCACAAAGAACGCGAGGTGGGAGGGGCTGTGTCTGGCCCCATCACAGGTAATAAGTGGGGTGTCTTAACTCAGAGTCTTATGGGAGTCATGAGAGAGCCTGACAGCAAGTCTTATCTAAGTCAGAAGGGAAAGACAGTTCTTTGTGGTATGCTTTCTGTTTTCCAGAATGCAAAAGGATGGAAGGACTTTGGAACATACAAGTTTGGGGTGAAACATCTTAACCATCTTTGTTTGCTGGAAGAAAGGGGTTTGGGTAAAGTTCAACATTGTCCAAAAATCCCAGTGACCTTGCCTGATGGATGTTATCAGAGTAATTTCATAACAGGCTTGGTAGGACAAGACACCCTCGATCTTTGCTCAAAAGTGCTGGGAAATCACTCTAACTGGGAAAAAGTAGGGGTGGGAAAACTTGGGTCTCAAGACACTGATGTTCTTTTCTTTAAATTTATTTGGCTGTGCCAAATCTTAGTTGCCACTTGTGGGATCTAGTTCTCTGACCAGGGATCAAACCTGGGTCCCCGGAATTGGGAGCGTGGAGTCTTAACCACTGGACCAGCAGGGAAGTCCTGGTATCAGTGTTCTGAAGGATTCTTTTCTCTCTGCTTCTGAGCAGAGGATGCTAGAGGGTGGGGAGAAGTTCTCGGTGGTGTTGCAGACAGGGAGGAGAGGGTGTCATTAGGAGCAGACTATGAAAGAGGGACTCTGGAGGAGGGCATGGCGACCCACTCCAGTATTCCTGCATGGAGAATCGCTATGGACAGAGGCGCCTAGTGGGCTACAGTCCACGAGGTCGCAAAGAGTCGGACATGACTGAAGTGTCTTGGCAAGCACGAAACTGCAGGTTGATTTATCTGCCCATTTGTTTGAATCCTCCATTGATTTCACACTCTGTAGTGTTTTCCTGGTAGAAGGCAATGGCACCCCACTCCAGTACTCTTGCCTGGAAAATCCCATGGATGGAGGAGCCTGGTAGGCTGCAGTCTACGGGGTCGCTGGGAGTCGGACACGACTGAGCGACTTCACTTTCACTTTCCACTTTCATGCACTGGAGAAGGAAATGGCAACCCACTCCAGTGTTCTTGCCTGGAGAATCCCATGGACGGAGAAGCCTGGTAGGCTGCAGTCCATGGGGTTGCACAGAGTCGGACACGACTGAAGCGACTTAGCAGCAGCAGCAGCAGCAGCAGCAGCAGTGTTTTCCTTCGTTAGCAAATAATTTTACTGAGAAATCTAGTGAAATTTCAGTGCAAAGAGTCATTTCTTGCTAAAGGGCATCAAAAATATTAATGAAAAGAAAATTCAATTAAAATAGACTCGGAAGACCAGATCAGGGAGGTCTCAGGCTCTATAAAGAAGAACGAACTCCCTCTTAATGGGACACAGGAACTCAGCCAATGAGAGGCCATCACAACCCAGCCAATGAAAAGCCACCGACTATGTTACAGCCCGCCCACTTCCTTTCCCAGCTGTGAATGCTCCTCTTGGTTTTTGCTGGGGGTTTGCATGTGGCTCACTGCAATTCTTTTCTGATCCTAAATAAACCCATTTTTGCTGGAGAAATAACTGGCAATCTTTGTTTTACCTCAGTGGAGCCTAAAGTCTCTGAATCTATATCAGACTTGAGAAAGTTTGGACTTGAGGGCGGATTTAAAGTGGGTTAGAAAGAGGCTTCGGAGAAGGCAATGGCACCCCACTCCAGTCCTCTTGCCTGGAAAATCCCATGGATGGAGGAGCCTGGTGGGCTGCAGTCCATGGGGTCGCTAAGAGTCAGACACGACTGAGCGACTTCACTTTCACTTTTCACTTTCATGCATTGGAGAAGGAAATGGCAACCCACTCCAGTGTTCTTGCCTGGAGAATCCCAGGGAAGGGGGAGCCTGGTGGGCTGCCGTCTATGGGGTCGCAAGGAGTCGGACACGACTGAAGCGACTTAGCAGCAGCAGCAGCAGCAGCAGCAGCAGCAGCAGAAAGAGGCTTATAAAGGCCATTTGTCATCAGCTATTAGAAACTTTGGAAATGTGCCTATCCTTCCACACAAGACTTCCATTTCTAGGAATTTATCTGAAGGATATAGTCAGGTAATGTTCAAAGATATTCAAAGTGAAGGAAATGTCCCTGTATTGTTTATACAAATGAAGAATTGGAAGTCCAGCAACAGTTTGCTAAATAAATTATAGAAATATCAACATAATAAAAATATGTGACCATTAAAAAGAGAGCAATAAAGGACAGAAATGGTATGGACTTAACAGAAGCAGAAGATATTAAAAAGAGGTAGCAAGAATATGCAGAAGAACTATACAAAAAAGATCTTCATGACCCAGATAACCATGAGCTGTGATCAGTCACCTAGAGCCAGACATCCTGGAATGTGAAGTCAAGTGGGCCTTAGGAAGCCTCACTATGAACAAAGCTAGTGGAGATGATGGAATTCCAGTTGAGCTATTTCAAATCCTAAAAGATGATGCTGTGAAAGTGCTGCACTCAATATGCCAGCAAATTTGGAAAACTCAGCAGTGGCCACAGGATTAGAAAAGGTCAGTTTTCATTCCAATCCCAAAGAAAGGCAATGCCAAAGAATGCTCAAAGTACCGCACAATTGCACTCATCTCACACACTAGCAAAGTAATGCTCAAAATTCTCCAAGCCAGGCTTCAGCAATATGTGAACCGTGAACTTCCAGATGTTCAAGCTGGTTTTAGAAAAGGCAGAGGAACCAGAGATCAAATTGCCAACATCTATTGGATCATCAAAAAAGCAAGAGAATACCAGAAAAAAAATCTACTTCTACTTTATTGATTACACCAAAGCCTTTGTGTGGATCACAATCAACTGTGGAAAATTCTTCAAGAGATGGGAATACCAGACCACCTGACCTGCCTCCAGGGAAATCTGTATGCATGTCAAGAAGCAACAGTTAGAACTGGATATGGAGCAACGGACTGGTTCCAAATCAGGAAAGGAGTATGTCAAGGCTGTATATTGTCACCCTGCTTATTTAACTTCTATGCAGAGTATATCATGAGAAATGCTGGGCTGGGTGAAGCACAAGTTAGAATCAAGATTGCCTGGAGAAATATCAATAACCTCATATATGCAGATGACACCACCCTTATGGCAGAAAGTGAAGAAGAACTAAAGAGCGTCTTCATGAAAGTGAAAGAGGAAAGTGAAAAAGTTAGCTTAAAGCTCAACATTCAGAAAACTAAGATCATGGCATCTGGTCCCATCACTTCATGGCAAACAGATGGAGAAACAGTGGAAATAGTGACAGACTTTATTTTTGGGGGCTCCAAAATCACTGCAGATGGTGACTGCAGCCATAAAATTAAAAGATGCTTGCTTCTTGGAAAAAAAGCTATGACCAACCTAGACAGCATATTAAAAAAGGAGAGACATTACTTTGCCAACAAAGGTCTGTCTAGTCAAAGCTATGGTTTTTCCAGTAGTCATGTATGGATGAGTCATACATGGACTATAAAGAAAGCTGAGCACTGAAGAACTGATGCTTTTGAATTGTGGTGTTAAAGAAGGCTCTTGAGAGTCCTTGGACTGCGAGGAGATCAAACCAGTCCATCCTAAAGGAAATCAGTCCTGAATATTCATTGGAAGGACTGATGCTGAAGCTGAAACTCCAGTACTTTGGCCCCCTGATGCAAAAAACTGACTCATTGGAAAAGACCCTGATGCTGGGAAAGATTGAAAGGAGGAGGAGAAGGGAATGACAGAGGATGAGATGTTTGGATGGCATCACCGACTTGATGGACATGAGTTTGAGCAAGCTCCAGGAACTGGTGATAGACAGGGAAGCCTGGCGTGCTGCAGTCCATGGGGTCACAAAGAGTTGGACACAACTGAGCGACTGAACTGAACTGAAGAAGAGAGCATGGACATATATTTGTTTACGCAGTGTAAGAGAAAATTTGTGCCGCAGTTGAAAACTAGGCACTGTGGGAAGCACAGCCACTCGGTTACCTGAGTCTTTTTCTGGCTGTGCTGGGTCTTCACACTGCCCTCTGGGTTTCTCTAGTTGTGGTGACTAAGTTGCTCTGTCTGAGGCATGTGGGATCTTCCCAGACCAGGGATCGCAGCCCTGTCCTTTGCATTGTGAGGCAGATTCTTAACCACTGGACCAGCAGCGAAGCGCCTGGGTTAACTGATTTTGATTCTATGGGGTTCTTCACGTTTCATGGCCTTTGGACTCTTTTGTATCCTCACAACAGATAGCCGTGCAAATAATTATAGACATGCAAATAAATTCTGTCCAGTGGCGGTTCATTTGACTAGCCCCTCTCCAGTGGAAGAACCTACTTTCGCATTCGTTTGTAAATCCATTTCAGTATTTGTCAGAAATGTCTCTTTCTTTTTAAAATCATTTATTTATTTTGGCTGTGCTGGGTCTTCGTTGCATGAGGGCTTTCTCTAGTTGCAGAGAGTGGGGGCTACTCTCTAGCTGCCGTGGGAGGCCTTCTCATTCCAGTGGCTTCTCTGTTGCGGAGCTCGGGCTCTTGAACACGCAGGCTTCAGAAGCTGCGGATGGTGGGTTCAATAGTTATGGCACTTGGGCTTAGTTGCTCTCGTGGTGTGTGGGATCTTAGTTCCCAGATCAGGGGTGGAACCTGTTCCCTGCACTGGCAGGTGGGTTCTAAACCACTGTACCACCAGGGAAGTCCCTGTCTCTACTTTGGACTTCTCCTTTGTTTCCTCTTAATGGTTCCCTCATTGGTAATGAATTAAATAAAATGTTAAACGTGTTCATTTTACATATGTAGAAGAGTCATACTTTCATCCTTAAAAAATTATCCTTTAACCATTGAAAGCTACTCATGATCATTATTAAGTAACAAAACAAGTTACAAATAATGTACCTTATATTTTTAAAGAATAATGGCATGTGTGTTAATAGATGCACAGAAATAAAAAAGTTCAGTGCAGTATACATCAAAACTCAGGGCTGTTTATTTCAGGATGGGTTCATGGATGAATTTAATTGTCTCCATGCTCATCTTAATCTCAGGCTTAACATGTATTACTCGTGAATACAAGTTTTTAAAACCAAAGAAACACCAATAGAAATTTGGGACATACCATCCTTTCTAACCAAATTTCCATGGGATTCAGAACTCCTCTCCTCCCAATCTGGCAAGTCTAAAGTCAGGAGGTGACTTTTCTGGCAGAATCCCTCTTCCTTTCTAGGAGGGGATAACATTCTGACATTTGAGAAGCCCCATTGAGCTTGGAGCTTCACACCCAGAGGCTCTGGGTTGGTCTGTTGTGTGGAGAGATGGGGGCATGGGGTAGAGGCTTCTGAGGACAGTATTTGAGACTTCGGGTCTTCCCAGATGGCGCTAGTGATAAAGAACCCACCTGCCAATGCAAGAGACTTGGATTCCATCTATGGGTCGGGAAGATCCCCTGGAGAAGGGAATGACAACCCACTGCAGTATTCTTGCCTGGTCTCCCCACAGATCCTGATGAAGGGAAGAAGGCAGCAAAGTAACGCTGAGCAAGTGTCAGACATGCGAGATGCCTTCCATCACTTTTATGTCGTTTTAGTTATGAATTAGAGAAGGTGATGGCACCCCATTCCAGTACTCTTGCCTGGAAAATCCCATGGACGGAGGAGCCTGGTAGGCTGCAGTCCATGGGGTCGCTAAGAGTCAGACACGACTGAGCGACTTCACTTTCACTTTTCACTTTCATGCATTGGAGAAGGAAATGGCAACCCACTCCAGTGCTCTTGCCTGGAGAATCCCAGGGACGGGGGAGCCTGGTGGGCTGCCATCTATGGGGTCGCACCGAGTCGGACACGACTGAAGCGACTCAGCATGCATGCATGCATAGTTATGAATCAGTCTGAAAACAGAACGGGTGTTGAAACGCAAAGGATACAGACTTCATTCCCGGCAGAGACTCCCTGATTCTCCCTGGGCAGAGCAGCTTTTTTTGGGGTACTGACATTTCTCCCCAACCTCCACCCCTCCACAAAGGGACTCGGAGTAGGTGCGTCCCCAGGGCTGACAGAGCACTTCGTGGTGGCTTCCAGTGACCTCACGCAGCATCTGCAAGGAGGCTACCCAACCTCTTCCATTTGTTTTTTTTAGAAACTGAAGCCTGAGATGTTTTGGGGGAGGTTGTCTGCAACCTACGGGCAGACCTGGGTGGGGAGACCGTCCGGGTCGAAGGGCTGTTTCCTGTAGGTCACGTCGTCGCAAGGGCCGTGGGCTCCAGGGGAGGAGCAAGGTTTCCCGCCGCGCGGTCCTCGCGGCCCGAGTGCAGGACGCCCCGAGCGCGCCCTCTGGCGGCGGCAGTCCCGCACTTTCTTCAGCGGCCAAGGCTCGGTTTAGCCAGGGGCTTCCCTGCAAAGCCCAGAGCGTTGTCACCGTCAAGGCCAGCGCACAGCGGGAGCCACGTCAAGCCTAGGTGGCTATCCCGCTTTGGACCGAATCACTCGGCAGGACTGTAAGGTGACTTGCTAACACCATCAGACAAGAAAGAAACTGGAGAGGGAGGCGGCAAGCATTTGCAAATTCTTAAAAAAAAAAAAAAAAAAAAAAAGTGGTACCTCTTCCTTCCTCAAAATTTCATTACTAAAAATTTCAAAAGTAGCTAAAAGTGCAAAGAATTTTACAGTGGATAGACATGCATCTATCACCCAGACTCTTCCATTGACATTTTATTCTACTTGTTTCATTGCATACATACCATCACCCACCACACTCCAGACCCATCATAATGGTTTACTTTTCTGATGCATTTCAAAGTAGGTTGCAGACAACCTCCCCCAAAACATCTCAGGCTTCAGTTTCTAAAAAAAACAAATGGAAGAGGTTGCTAATTTTTGGGGGTGGGGTGGGCTGTAGTGTACATTTCCATTTTCATGTTTTGTCCTTGTAACCCTGTGAATGAGTTATTTATTTATTAAGTTCAGATAATTGACATATAACATTACTTTAGTTTCAGGTGTACAACATAATGGTATTTGTATATATTGTGCAATAATCACCACACTAAGTCTAGTTAACATCCATCACCATAGGTAGTGACCGATTTTTTTTTTTTCCTTGTGATGAGAACTTTTGATATGTATTCTGGATGGAATTCTCCAGGCAAGAATACTAGAGTGGGTTGCCATTTCCTTCTCCATCTATTCTGGTAGCAACGTTCAAATATACAACGTGGGATCTTAGTTCCTCGCCCAGGGATCGAATCCATGCCCCCTGCAGTGGAAATGAGGAGTCTTAACCACTGGACCACCAGGGAAGTCCAGAGGTAGGAATTTTTAATCCCAGCTTAAAATTTTTATTTTTTATTATTTTATTTATTTTTGCCTGTGCTGGGTCTTGCTGTGTACTGGCTTTCCTCTGGTTGCAGTGAGCAGGGGCTACTCTGGCTGAGCTGCTCGGGCTTCTCACTGGAGTGGCTTCTCTTGTGGGGCACGGGCGCTAGGGCACACAGGCTCAGCAGTTGTGGTGCGTGGGCTTAGTTCTCCCGCCCTGTGGAGTCTTTCCGGATCAGGGATTGAACCCATGTGTCCCGGGCACTGGTAGGTAGACTCCTAACCAGTGAAGCACCAGGGAAGTCCCTTTTTAATCCCATTTTACAGGCATGGAAACTGAGGGTGAGGAAAAGTGAGTCATTTGACAGAGCCCTGATTCAGTCCGAGTCTTTCACATCAGATGTCCTCCCTGCTCGTCCTTTGATGGCTTTACATTTTTCTTGGAATTGAGCAGAACTCGTGCACAGGGCCAACCAGGACCAGCATCATGTGTCCCCTCCCGCCCTGCCCTCCCCAACACCGTCCACCCTACCTGGAGGTGCTTTCCCAGACCACCCTGCGTAGCCTCTGCCCCCAGGGAGGCTGGGTCTCAGCACCGTTTCTTTCTTGCTTAACACTGTTCACCATCAGGAATTACTGTGTCTTAACATTGTTTTCTGATCATTATCTGATTCTCCCAGGGATGTAAGGATCTCCAGGACCTAGAGATGAGCTCAGCATGTGTCAGTCCTGAAGGAAGACGTTCAGGAAGTGGATCAACGTAGAACTCTGCTCAGCTGCCTGAGTCACTAAGTCTCTAAGATACGAGACCTTGGGACATTCGAGTGTCAGTCTACAAGGTTCCCAGGTGGCGCAGTGATAAAGAATCTGCCTGCCAGTGCAGGAGATGCAAGAGACACAGGTTGGGGAGATCCCCTGGAGGAGGAAATGGCAACCCACTCCAGTGTTCTTGCCTGGAGAATCGTATGGACAGAGGAGCCTGGTGGGCTATAGTCCAGGGGGTTGCAAAGCGTTGGACATGCCTGAGTGTTCACACACACACACATACCACAAATACTGTTGTCATTTTGCTTCTTGTCTGAAGACAGAGCAGCTCAGGGAAAGGCACACTTGAGCGGGGTCCTGACCAGACCTCCTGGTCCCCACTGTCCTTCAGGATGTGCAGTTTTGTGAGAGTGTTTTCTGTTATTTGCAGCTGAAGGCATCCTTTGTGTTTAGCCGTTCACTTAGCTTGTACCCTCACTTTGCTTAGCATTTTATTTCATTTAATTTAAAAAATCATCAGTGTGTCAGTAATGAATTTTGGTTTAGTTGGGCTGGGTCTTAGTTGTGGCACATGGGATCTTCGACCTCTGTTGGACATTTGGGATCTTTAGTTGAGCATGTGGGATCTAGCCCCCTGACCAGGGATTAAACCTGGCCTGCATTGGGACTGAGGAGTCGCAGCCTCTGGGCCCCCAGGAAAGTCCCTGCTTAGCATTTTAGAAATATTTCTAGACTGAGTGCCTAAGAACTGATGCTTTCAAATTGTGTTGCTGGAGAAAGACCCTTGAGGGTCTGCAAGGAGATAAACCAGTCCATCCTAAAGGAAATCAACCCTGAATATTCATTGGAAGGACTGATGCTGCAACTGAAAAGCCAATATTCTGGCCACCTGATGTGAAGAGCTGACTCATTGGAAAAGACCCTGATGCTGGGAAAGATTGAGGGCAGGAGGAGAAGAGGGTGGCAGAGGATGAGATGGTTGGATGGCATCATTGACTCAGCGGGCGTCAGTTTGAGCAAACTCTAGGAGTGCAGGACAGGGAAGCCTGGTGTGCTGCAGTCCACGGGGCAACAAAGTCTCAGACACGACAGCAACAACAACTGAGCAGATACAGCCAGCAGCCCTGCTCACCTCCTCCCAGGATGTCCCTGGTGAGGTGCAGCCTGAGCCCCATTACAGGGTAGCAGAGGCACCTTTGTTCCCCCTTTGCAGTGAGGAGACCCAGGCCCAGAGCGGAAGTGACTAGCCTAAAGTCCCAGGGTTCAGCCCTGGCAGGTCTGGGAACCAGACTGTGTCTTTCAAAAGCTCATACCAAGTTTTAAAAACAATGTGTGCTTTTGACTTTAAATGATACGTTTGCATAGAATGAAATCAAACAAAGAAAACATTTAAAATCGAGTTATGTTGGTGGATTCTCTCTTTAGGCAAAGCATACCAACACAGTTTCAGCATTTTTGGGAGGGGGTCTGGCTTTGACAATAGATGAAACGTGGAACGTGTCACAGGTTTGCGTGTCCCCTTGCATATGGGCCACGGTCATCTTCCCCGTACGTTCCGAGTTTAGTGTGTGTGTGGCTGAGGCGAGCACAGTATGCTGGGTTTTTTTTTAAAGGCTTATTGAGATGTCATTCACACACCGTACAGCTTACTCATTCCAAGTGGACAATTCAGTGGCTTTCGAATATTCAGAGCTGTGCACCCACCGTCACAGGGAATTTTAGAGCATTCATCACTCCAAAAGTCAGCCCCATACCCTTTAGTGCCATCTCCCCTCCCCAGGCCCCTGGCAGCCGCTCACCTGCTTCCAGTCTCTACAGAGTTGTCTGCTCTGCACGTTTCTTGCACAGGCTCGCATGCCACTCCGTCCTTTGTGACTGGCTTCCCTCACGTAGCAGAAGGTTTCAAGTTCATCTGTGGGTAGCGTGTATCAGTACTTCATTCCTTACCATGGCTGAATAGTATTCTATTGCATGGATACATTGCATCTTATTCATTCGTTTACTGGGTTGTGGGCACTTAGTGTGTTTCCACCTTTTGGCTCTTATGGATAACGCTGCTGTGAACGTTCACGTACAAGTTTTTGTGTGGACATACGTCTTCATTTCTCTTGGGTATGTACCTACGAGGAGAACTGTTGGGTCATGTGATAAATCTCTGTTTAACTATCTGAGGAGCCTCCAGACAGTTTTCCCAAGTGGTTTCACCATTGTGTGTTCTCACCAGCAATGTCTCAGGGTCCCAATTTCTCCACATCATCACCAACATTTCTTACTATCTGATTTTTTTAAGTTTTTTTTTTTTTGGCTGTGCCTCTCGGCTTTTGGGATCTCAGTCCCCAACCGGGGATCAAACACGGGCCAAGGCAGCAAAAACTTAGAATCCCAATTGCTAGACCACCAGGGAACTCCCTACTATCTGACCTTTTGATGACAACCGTAGCAGTGTCTGTGAAGTGGTAATCTGGTTGTGGCTTTGATTTGCATTTCCCTGACGGCTAACGATGTTGAGCATCTTTTCATGTGCTTAATGGCCATTTGCATATCTTCCTTGGAGAAATGTCTTTTCAGATGCTTTGCCCAGTTTTTAATTGGGCTATTCATCTTTTTATTATTGAGCTGTTTCAGTGTGGGTTTTAGCAAAGGGATATGGGGCTGGCTGAATTTGCTCACTGTCTGAACCATCTGGAGACAGGGGGATTCGAGAGCACTGTCTCTCATCTTAGAAAATCAGCTATTTCTTTTCTTTTTCAAAAAATTTTTTCTTGGAGTATAGTTGCTTAATAATGTTGTTTCTGCTGTATAGCAAGGTGAATCCTCTATGCTATGCTGTGCTTAGTCACTCAGTCATGTCTGACTCTTTGGGACCCCAAGGACTGTAGCCTGCCAGGCTCCTCTGTCCATGGAGATTCTCCAGTCAAGAATACTGGAGAGGGCTGCCATGCACTCCTCCAGGGGATCTTCCCAACCCAAGGATTGAACCTAGGTCTCCCTCATTGCAGGCAGATTCTTTACCATCTGAGCCACCAGGGAAGCCCAAGTATACTGGAGTGGGTAGCCTATCCCTTCTCCAGGGGATCATCTTGATTCAGGGATAGAACTCGTGTCTCATGCGTCTTTTGCACAGGCAGGCTGGTTCTTTACCATCAGCGCCACCTGGGAAGCCCATATATTTCATAGTAGTGGACATATGTCAATTGCAACCATTGATCAAGTAGATCAGAGTTCAAATAAAGGGAACTGGAGTAGGACACGCCTAGCCATCATCACACCAAGGAAGAATGCTTCCTGGCTGTGTGACCTTGGGCGAATGACTTAACTTTTCTGAGCCTCAGGTTTGGGTCCGTCGTATAGGCTGGTCCTCTCAATGTGTGCGTGTTAGAAGATTCTCTCCCTCAGCACTCTTTCTGCGGCAGGTGCTGCAGTAAGTGCTGCTCCAGGATCGATGAGACTAATGCTGCTTCCCTTCTTTTCCCGCCTTTCCCAGCTCAGCGCTGGTTCTCAGGGCTCAAAGGCTCAGGGCACTTGAAGGTAAGTCACTCTTCTCAGGGGGCTTCCCTGGTGACTCAGTCGGTACGGCATCCCCCCACAATACAGGAGACCTGGTTTCTATCCCTGGGTCAGGGAAGATCCCCTGGAGAAGCAATGGCAATGCCCCAACCGTATTCTTGTCTGGGAAACCCCATGGACGGAGGAGCCTCGTGGGCTACAGTGCATGTGGTCGAGAAGAGTCGGACACGACTGAAGCGATGGAGCACGCACGCGCGTGTCCTCATGTTACAGATGAGAAAGAGGAAAGGCAAGGAGTTTAAGGGATTTGCCAAAACACACCTAGTGAGTCGTCAAGTTATCCAGACTCCTTGCTTGTTCCACCACACCATGCTGTCTCAAGGCGTTACCATGGGCGTCTGTGTTTGTGGATTACACAGTCAGTTGACCTGGTCCTCGATGAATTAGGAGTAATGAACCCTCCTCTGATAATTCAAGCCATGACACATTCCAAGATAAGATATGAAAGGGTAGGGCCCTTACTCTGCAGTCTTTGTGCATCTGATCTTCACTGATGTGCCCAGCACTGTTAATCCCTATGTGATAAATACAGTGAGCCCTGTTCAGTTCTTAAACTCATGCTGCCCTGAACATCATTTAGACTGTTAGCTATAGTTGGGGTTTCTTAAGCCGAACAGTGCAAAGCCCTGAAGATACATGTGACCTGACTCAGCAGCTCAGTCAATAAAAATAATCACCCAAAGAGGCAGAGTTATGCCTCTGAAAATTCACAGTGGTCCTTCCACTTCTTTGGCCACTCTCTTCAAAGCTTCATTGCCTTGATTCCATTTTAGCATTTAATTTTCCACCTTTCTTCATAAGGGCTTCCCTGGTGGCTCAGACAGTAAAGAATCTGCCTGCAAAGCAGGAGACCCAAGTGTGATCCCTGGGTCTGGAAGATCCCCTGGAGGAGGGCATGGCCACCCACTCCAGTATTCTTGCCTGGAGAATCCCACGGACAGAGGAGCCTGATGGGCTACAGTCCATGTGGTTGCAAATAGGCAGGCATGACCGAGCGACTAACACTTACACTGTCACTTTTCTTCATGGAGAAAATCCGAGTCACCCGTGCGCTCTCCTCCGACTCCTGTCCACTTCATCTCTACCCAGCCCAAGTGCATCTCCGCTTGTTCTTGCCTCTGCCTCTCTAGTCAAAGGGGAAGAAGTATTTATTCCTCCTCGTAGATGCATCAGTCAGGGTCCATGCAGGAAGTGGAATTCATTCAGATGATTTAAACAAGGAGACTTAAGGAAGTGTCTAACTGTAGAGGGTGGGCTTCCCAGGTGGCTTAGCGGGACCAGGGAGGCACGAAGACTCAGACACAACTTACCGACTACAAAGCAACAAAGCAAATTATAAAGAGTGCTTGTGGACAGGTTTTAAAGAAACAAAGAAAAGATGTCAACACTCCCAATAATGAAAGTCACCACCGCCCTAGGGTTGAAGACACAGTCTGGCGGTCAGAGACCAAGATCGAGGGGCCAGCAAGGCTACATCACTCCTGTTGGCTTCAGAGGAGCCTCTGCTTCCTTGCCTTTTCCAGCTTCTTGACGCCACCTGTGTCCCTTGGCTCATGGCCCCCTCCCTGTGTCCCTCTAACCTCTCTGCTCTCACCACATTTCCTACTGCTGACTCGGGCCTTCCTGCCTCCTCTTGTAAGGACCTTTGGGATGACCCTGGGCCCATCCCCATCATCCAGGATCATTTCCCCTCTGAGGATGCTCAGCTTAATGCCACCTGCCCTGGGTGTTCATCAACAGGTGAATGGATAAAGAGGCTGTGGTGTGTGTGTGCGATGGAATATTACTCAGCCATATAATGGAATGCATTTGAGCCCAGTCAAATGAGGTGGATGAACCTAGAGCCTTATTATACAGGGTGAAGTAAGTCAGAACGTGAAGGACAAATATCATATATTAATGTATATATATGAAATCTGGAAAGATGGTGCTGATGGACCTATTTGCAGGGCAGCAGAGGAGATGCAGACATAAGGAACAGGCTTGTAGACACAGTGGGGGAAGACAGGGAAGGACAGATAGAGAGAGTAGCACTGAAGCATGCAGTACACCATGTGAAATAGTGGGAATTTGCTGTGAGACACAGGGATCTAAAACCTGTGCTCTGGGACAACCTAGAGGGGTAGGATGGGGTGGAAGATGGGAGGGAGGCTCACGGGGGAGAGGATCTATGTGTACATACAGCTGATTCACTTTGTTGTACAGCAGAAACCAACACAGCGTTGTTAAGTAATTATACCCCAATTAAAAATAAATTAGAAAAAAATCCCTTCTGCCGCGTTCCCTTTGCCACGTAAGATCATGTGGCCACAGGTTCAGGGAGTTAGTCGATGAGCATCTCTGGGGCCCTTGTTTGCCTACCTGAACCAGCATCCTGCCATGGCGGCCGCACTGGGATGGTAGGCATTGCTCTACCCTCCCTGCTTAGGACAAGGGTGAGTGAAAAGTTGGTCCTTCATGTGATCTTGCTACATGGAAAGTGAAAACTGTTAGTCACTCAGCTGTGTTTGACTCCTTGTGACCCCATGGACCATAGCCCACCAGGCTCCTCTGTCCATGGGATTTCCCAGGCAAGAATACTGGAGTGGGAAGCCATTCCCTTCTCCTAGGGATCTTCCCAGCCCAGGGATCGAACCCAGGCTGCATTGCAGGCAGATTCTTTACCATCTGAGCCACCAAGGAAGCTTGCCATGTGGAAGGGAATTCACAAAGCTGGAGTCTTCCTCCCTGGAAACTTTGCTGTTAGTGTCAGGGGACAGCCCTGGGCACTCTCTGTGGGCCACAGCGCAGTTCCCCTGAACTTGAGTAGATGCTCCACCTGACTTCTGCCCCGGTTGGGCGGGGTGGGGGGGTGGCGCGGGGAGGGAAGCGTGGCAGATGGATGGACTTCACATCACCTCGACTTCTTTTCCTGGGTCTAATCACTTTCATTAAAATCCACCACACGTTTCCAGTGTATTAAAAATATATTTGGTGTTAGGCTGTGCATGTCTTCAAAACCTGAGAAAAAACCCACGCTGAACCAGTAATATGGTTTTACATTCCCCTCGTTTGCAGGAAATAGAGTTCTGAGCAGTTCAGGCTGATTTATCCAACCTCAGAGAACAGACATGTTCCAGAAATATCCAGGCTCTGCTGGTCCTCCCCCTGGCTCTCTGAACTGCCTTGGCATCTATTTACAACTCCAGGAGTGGTCTTGCCTGCTAATTTCTGAGTAGGCTGGGAAGGCAGGAGCCAGGGTCAGCTTGCCAAGGCCTGCCCCCTAGTCCAGGAAAGTCCTTTTGGGTCTTATATTCTGGGTTTTGGATCCAGCCTTTCTGGATAAAGTGGGGAAAGATACGCTGAAGTGGAAGCCGCATTTAGTGACAGAGGGGAGATGAATGTTCGTGGAAATGTTTGCACGCAGTGCCAAACAAACGTGTTTTAAAAGATTTATGTATCAGTTAAATATTTTGACAGCGAAGCAAAAATAACTGTGGAGACCCCCTCCATCTGGCTTCCCCCCGCCCTGTTTACTGCATGAATATTTACACTGCTGCTTTGGAAGTTTCACCGATTCGAGGATGAATGTACAGAAAAAGATTCTGTCTCCTGGCCAGAGTAGGAGACAACTTTTTAATCCTGAGAGTTGAGGATGAGAGAAAACACAAGTCCAGGCCACCCTCGAGGGGCTTCGTCTCCTCTCCTTTTGTGTCCGAGACTAAAGTCACACCCTCCACCCTCCCCACCAAATTCCTGATGAATGTTTTGCTGTTATTCTTACCAGCGGCAGATCTGATTGTACTTGCAGGGGTGTGAGTGGCTGCGATCGAAAAACTTTGAATAGCAGCTAGTGCCAGGGAGAGAAAATGCTGCTTGTACTTAAGGAATTTCAGCGGCTTCCCTCAGGGGTCAGTGGGTAAAGAATCCACCTGCGATGCAGGAGACACAGGAGACGCGGGTTTGATCCCTGGGTTGGGAAGGAGGAAAAAATGGCAACCCACTCCAGTATTCTTGCCTGGCGAATCCCATGGACAGGGTCGCAAAGAGTCAGATGTGACTGAGCAACTAAAGAGAGACAGAAAGAAAGAATTTTAGGTCTATGGATCAGAGAAGTAACACATGGAACTTTTTACTGGAATGCCAATGTAACTTACATAGGGCAGGGTGGGCGGTCAGGGAAGGGATCCTGCAAAGTTTTGAGGCAGAGCTGAGGAGTCTAAGAGTCGAGGAAGAGCTGGCTTGAAGGTTCCAGAACGCGGATCCCTTTAGGATCCCTGACACACTGGGTGGCCCTCACTGGGGTCCCTGTACCTGCCTCCTACAAGGCTCTCTGGCCAACTCTCACTTCCCGATCTCATCTCAAACAAAAATGCTGAGAAGCAGAATTTTTTCCTTTTTTGAGGCTAAACCTCACTTGGTGGCAAATCCTGCCAGAGCACCCATGAAGCTCTCCATCATCTTTATTTCTCTTTTACTCCTCCTCCTGAGTTTCACTACAAAATTCTGGGTGTGGTTGATTACAGATGACACCCCAGACTCTGATGCAGATAGTAGGAAATAAACAATCATTAGACTGATTACTTTCCTAAAACCAACAAATTCAGAATTCCAAACCCATCTGGCTGCTTTTTGAGACCCCATGGACTGTAGCCCACCAGGCACCTCTGTCAATGAGATTCTCCAGGCAAGAATACTGGAGTGGGTTGCCTTGCCCTTCTCCAGGGGATCTTCCTGACTCAGGGATTGCACCCAGGTCTCCCGCATTGCAGGCAAATACTTTACCGTCTGCACCACCAGGGAAGCCCTCTGGCCCAAGCATTTTGACTAAGGGATTGTGGACCTGGGTCTTTCTTGCAGTAAATGCTCTGACTTTGTTGAAAAGTCTGTCTCTCCAGGAGCCCATGAGCTTACGAGAGGAGGCTAGTTTCATCTTTATACGCCAGGGCCCTCGATTGGGGCATGTCCATAAGCATGAAAAATATTGGTCGACAGATTATGAGTTGGAGATGTTCACTGAGGGTGCCCCTCTTCTGTGTACTGCCAGGGAGGATGACAGGGCTGAGCTATACGGGGTGGCCTTGACCATGAGATGTAGCACAGCTGGACCAGGCAGATGTGGTACATTGTGCCCTGGTGGTGGGGGGTGGGTGGTCACAGCCCTAAATGGGCAGGAAGGTAGGAGTGTGGACCCTGAAGACCCACCCCTCCCCTGCCCCCAGACTCAGGATAAAACAGGGGCAGGAGACCTTGAATTTATTGATACTAACTCTCTGCTCCACGATGGAATGAGAAGGCTTGAAATGGAGCAGGACCCTATAGTCCTTGCCCTCCCTCATCATATCCTCCGCCTGCCTTTTGTCTGTGGAAAACTTTAGTCAAAGAATAAGTTTAATCAGAGAAGTGAGAAATGTGGAAGCAAAGGAAAACAGTCAGAGGAGACTAAATGATAATGTAGTCACTAAGCATAGTCAAGGACCTTTAGTTCTTCCTCAAGGGCTATAGATAATATTCTGAGCCATATCCTATGAGCTGTCTTATAGATACTAAAACACCAGGTGGAGGAAGTTATCTACACGATGACCAGACAACAGAATGGGAGAGCCTAGAGATCTCTTCAAGAAAACGAGAGATACCAAGGGAACATTTCATGCAAATATGGGCTCAATAAAGGACAGAAATGGTATGGACCTAACAGAAGCAGAAGATATTAAAAAGAGGTGGCAAGAATACACAGAAGAACTGTACAAAAAAGATCTTCATGACCCAGATAACCATGAAGGTGTGATCACTCACCTAGAGCTAGACATCCAGGAATGTGAAGTCAAGTAGGCCTTAGGAAGCATCACTACAAACAAAGCTGGTGGAGGTGATGGCATTCCAGTTGAGCTCTTTCAAATCCTGAAGGATGATGCTGTGAAAGTGCTGCACTCAATATGCCAGCAAATTTGGAAAACTCAGCAGTGGCCACAGGACTGGAAAAGGTCAGTTTTCATTCCAATCCCAAAGAAAGGCAATGCCAAAGAATTTTCAAACTACTGCCCCCTCCTTCTGTCTCTAAAAGTTCTCACTCCACTGGTTGCCAAGGGGTGGGGGATGTCGGCCTTTGCACAGACGTCCCCAGTTGCCTGCATCTGAAACCAAGCAAACTGGCCTTTCCACCAGCCTGGCCTGTTTATGGCTTTTGAGCGGCAAACAACCAGATCCAAGCATGCTTTGGTAACAAGTTCATTTAGAGAGAAACAAAGAAAAAAGGTCCTCCACCCCGCACATCCACATTAGTGAAGTAGAAGCCACACTGGCTGGACAAATGAATACAGTGATAAAGGAGGGCTTAATCCTTTATTTTAAATCCCTGATGAGTTTTGTTCTCCTACATGTCAGGCACTGGTTTATCTTTGTCACTGTATGTGACATTCAAGGGACCTCCACAGCGGCTCCTGACTTCTCTAGAGTCAGTATGGAATAGAAGGGCAGAGCATTCAGAAAATGAGGTAGAACCCTTGTGCCAGGTCTGACATCAGACACTATTTCTGCATGGGGGAAGCAAACAGCTTCGAAAAACTTGGTTGAACGAGTAAACTCATAGGAAAAATGATTAGCTGTGTGGTTACCAGAGACAGGAGTAGAGGGAGAGGGAAGTAGATGAAGGTGCTGAAAAGGTACAGATTTCCCGTTATAAGATAAATAAATGCTGGGATGTAATGTACAACATGATGGATATAATTTATAGGTAATTAAGATATATAAGGATGTATGTTACACAAAAATCATTAAGAGAGTAAGTCCTGAGTTTTCATCACAAGAAAAAATACTTTTTTCTTTTCCTTTAATTTTCTACCTATATGAGATGATGGACTATCACTACATTTATTGTGATAATCATTTCATGATGGATGTGAGTCAGCCAACACCTTGAACTTACACAGTGCTGTACGTGTGTCAATTACATCTCAAATAAAAGCAGAATGAACAAACCTTTGGTTTAAGTAGATATTTGTGGAAACATCCCTAGAAATCTTGAAGGGGAACACTAGAGAGCGAAAAAATAAAACAGGAAAAAAGAAGAAGGAAAAAAAAACCTGTCATCCAACAGCGTGGTTGGGAGACTGCAGGATAACCGGTAACCCACTAGGTGGCACTGCGGATCCACCCTTGAAGCACCCAGAGCTGTCTCTATGGTAACAAGTTTACAAATTTATGGGGAGACTTGGCCTCGTCCTCTGGGTGTGTGCGTGGTGTAAGAAGCAGTTTTGAGTGTTCAGAGAAGTCCGCTCTGTGCAACAGGGACTGTTGATATGTAGGTGTCAAAGACAGACAGAATCACGGAAACTTTATCATACTGTACAAGGCGATGAGGAACGTGAGAGCGTAGAACTCGCTCCTTCTAATACATTTATAAGTCGCATAAGTCGTCCTTCTCATACATTTACAAAACACCTTCTTACGGCTTTCCCTGACTGTGATGCTCTTTAATGCACGCGACTTGGAAGCAGGGATCTGAGGCAGGCTGGGAGCCTGGGGGTGGGCTGCAGGCTGGATTTGCTTTTGTGCAAGATAACACTGCAGGAGGTCAGCCCCGGGGGGAGCTGGGGTGGCTTGAATTGTGGGTGTTCTAGGGTTTTCTATTACATAAAATATTACGTAAGCCCAGACAGCCAGTTCTACGTGTTATTTCGTGTCTAGGCGTTTAAAATCGTTCTCTCTTGAATGTGGGTATCCAGGCGTTTATGATGCTCTCTCTTGAATGTGGGTATCCCAGCTCTCTGTATTAAACGTTACCAGAATGTGGCTCTGCTAACCCTCCAGACCCCTCTTGCTTGATCATAAGCCCAGCTCCCTGGTCTTTGTCTCCCTGGTGCTGTAGTTTCTCACCTGCAAGGTGCCCGCGGCTCCCTATTTACTGTGCGCTGTCTGACTTGGATTCTGGGCCAAGAAGGCGGCAGCTCTGACGCCTGCAGGGCGGCAGACATACTTCCTATGCTTACAGCGAGTAAATAAAAATGCTGCTCTGGAGAAACCCCCTCCCCCCAATCCAGTTACTTAGTAGCCAGAGAATGTTTCTAAAAATGTATACATATTTATTTATTTATTTTATTTTATTTTTAAACCTGAAACACTGTATTAGTTTTGCCAAACATCAAAACGAATCCGCCACAGGTATACATACGCTCCCCATCCTGAACCCTCTTCCCTCCTCCCTCCCCACACCATCCCTCTGGGTCGTCCCAGTGCACCAGCCCCAAGCATCCAGTATCGTGCATCGAACCTGGACTGGCAACTCGTTTCATACATGATATTACACATGTTTCAATGCCATTCTCCCAAATCTTCCCACCCTCTCCCTCTCCCACAGAGTCCATAAGACTGTTCTATACATCAGTGTCTCTTTTGCTGTCTCGTACACAGGGTTATTGTTACCATCTTTCTAAATTCCATATCTATGCGTTAGTATACTGTATTGGTGTTTTTCTTTCTGGCTTACTTCACTCTGTATAATAGGCTCCAGTTTCATCCACCTCATTAGAACTGATTCAAATGTGTTCTTTTTAATGGCTGAGTAGGACTCCATTGTGTATATGTACCACAGCTTTCTTATCCATTCATCTGCTGATGGACATCTAGGTTGCTTCCATGTCCTGGCTATTATAAACAGTGCTGCGATGAACATTGGGGTACATGTGTCTCTTTCCCTTCTGGTTTCCTCAGTGTGTATGCCCAGCAGTGGGATTGCTGGATCATAAGGCAGTTCTATTTCCAGTTTTTTAAGGAATCTCCACACTGTTCTCCATAGTGGCTGTACTAGTTTGCATTCCCACCAACAGTGTAAGAGGGTTCCTTTTTCTCCACACCCTCTCCAGCATTTATTGCTTGTAGACTTTTGGATCACAGTTATTCTGACTGGTGTGAAATGGTACCTCATAGTGGTTTTGATTTGCATTTCTCTGATAATGAGTGATGTTGAGCATCTTTTCATGTGTTTGTTAGCCATCTGTATGTCTTCTTTGGAGAAATGTCTATTTAGTTCTTTGGCCCATTTTTTGATTGGGTCATTTATTTTTCTGGAGTTGAGCTGTAGGAGTTGCTTGTATATTTTTGAGATTAGTTGTTTGTCAGTTGCTTCATTTGCTATTATTTTCTCCCATTCTGAAGGCTGCCTTTTCACCTTGCTAATGGTTTCCTTTGATGTGCAGAAGCTTTTAAGGTTAATTAGGTCCCATTTGTTTATTTTTGCTTTTATTCCCAATATTCTGGGAGGTGGGTCATAGAGGATCCTGCTGTGATGTATGTCGGAGAGTGTTTTGCCTATGTTCTCCTCTAGGAGTTTTATAGTTTCTGGTCTTACGTTGAGATCTTTAATCCATTTTGAGTTTATTTTTGTGTATGGTGTTAGAAAGTGTTCTAGTTTCATTCTTTTACAAGTGGTTGACCAGATTTCCCAGCACCACTTGTTAAAGAGATTGTCTTTAATCCATTGTATATTCTTGCCTCCTTTGTCAAAGATAAGGTGTCCATATGTGTGTGGATTTATCTCTGGGCTTTCTATTTTGTTCCATTGATCTTATATTCCTGTCTTTGTGCCAGTACCATACTGTCTTGATAACTGTGGCTTTGTAGTAGAGCCTGAAGTCAGGTAGGTTGATTCCTCCACTTCCATTCTTCTTTCTCAAGATCGCTTTGGCTATTCGAGGTTTTTTGTATTTCCATACAAATTGTGAAATTATTTGTTCTAGCTCTGTGAAGAATACCGTTGGTAGCTTGATAGGGATTGCATTGAATCTATAAATTGCTTTGGGTAGTATACTCATTTTCACTATATTGATTCTTCCAATCCATGAACATGGTATATTTCTCCATCTATTAGTGTCCTCTTTGATTTCTTTCACCAGTGTTTTATAGTTTTCTATATATAGGTCTTTAGTTTCTTTAGGTAGATATATTCCTAAGTATTTTATTCTTTCCATTGCAATGGTGAATGGAATTGTTTCCTTAATTTCTCTTTCTGTTTTCTCATTATTAGTGTATAGGAATGCAAGTGATTTCTGGGTGTTGATTTTATATCCTGCAACTTTACTATAATCATTGATTAGTTCTAGTAATTTTCTGGTGGAATCTTTAGGGTTTTCTATGTAGAGGATTATGTCATCTGCAAATAGTGAGAGCTTTACTTCTTATTTTCCAATTTGGATTCCTTTTATTTCTTTTTCTGCTCTGATTGCTGTGGCCAAAACTTCCAAAACTATGTTGAATAGTAATGGTGAAAGTGGGCACCCTTGTCTTGTTCCTGACTTTAGAGGAAATGCTTTCAATTTTTCACCATTGAGGATAATGTTTGCTGTGGGTTTGTCATATATAGCTTTGATTATGTTGAGGTATGTTCCTTCTATTCCTGCTTTCTGGAGAGTTTTTATCATAAATGGATGTTGAATTTTGTCAAAGGCTTTCTCTGCATCTCTTGAGATAATCAGATGGTTTTTATTTTTCAATTTGTTAATGTGGTGTATTACATTGATTGATTTGTGGATATTGAAGAATCCTTGCATCCCTGGGATAAAGCCCACTTGGTCATGGTGTATGATCTTTTTAATGTGTTGTTGGATTCTGATTGCTAGAATTTTGTTAAGGATTTTTGCATCTATGTTCATCATGATATTGGCCTGTAGTTTTCTTTTTTTGTGGGATCTTTGTCAGGTTTTGGTATTAGGGTGATGGTGGCCTCATAGAATGAGTTTGGAAGTTTACCTTCCTCTGCAATTTTCTGGAAGAGTTTGAGCAGGATAGGTGTTAGCTCCTCTCTAAATTTTTGGTAGAATTGAGCTGTGAAGCCGTCTGGACCTGGGCTTTTGTTTGCTGGAAGATTTTTGATTACAGTTTCAATTTCTGTGCTTGTGATGGGTCTGTTAAGATTTTCTATTTCTTCCTGGTCGAGTTTTGGAAAGTTGCACTTTTCTAAGAATTTGTCCATTTCTTCCACGTTGTCCATCTTATTGGCATATAATTGTTGATAGTAGTCTCTTATGATCCTTTGTATTTCTGTGTTGTCTGTTGTGATCTCTCCATTTTCACTTCTAATTTTATTGATTTGATTTTTCTCCCTTTGTTTCTTGATGAGTCTGGCTAATGGTTTGTCAATTTTATTTATCCTTTCAAAGAACCAGCTTTTGGTTTTGTTGATTTTTGCTATGGTCTCTTTTGTTTCTTTTGCATTTATTTCTGCCCTAATTTTTAAGATTTCTTTCCTTCTACTAACCCTGGGGTTCTTCATTTCTTCCTTTTCTAGTTGCTTTAGGTGTAGAGTTAGGTTATTTATTTGACTTTTTTCTTGTTTTTTGAGGTTTGCCTGTATTGCTATGAACTTTCCCCTTAGGACTGCTTTTACCGTGTCCCACAGGTTTTGGGTTGTTGTGTTTTCATTTTCATTCGTTTCTATGAAAATTGTGATTTCTTTTTTGATTTCTTCTGTGATTTGTTGGTTATTCAGCAGCGTGTTGTTCAGCCTCCATTTGTTGGAATTTTTAATAGTTTTTCTCTTGTAATTGAGATCTAATCTTACTGCATTGTGGTCAGAAAAGATGCTTGGAATGATTTCTATTTTTTTGAATTTACCAAGGCTAGATTTATGGCCCAGGATGTGATCTATCCTGGAGAAGGTTCTATGTGTGCTTGAGAAAAAGGTGAAATTCATTGTTTTGGGATGAAATGTCCTATAGATATCAATTAGGTCTAACTGGTCTATTGTATCATTTAAAGTTTGTGTTTCCTTGTTAATTTTCTGTTTAGTTGATCTATCCATGGGTGTGAGTGGGGTATTAAAGTCTCCCACTATTATTGTGTTATTGTTAATTTCTCCTTTCATACTTGTTAGCATTTGTCTTACATATTGTGGTGCTCCCGTGTTGGGTGCATATATATTTATAATTGTTATATCTTCTTCTTGGATTGATCCTTTGATCATTATGTAGTGACCATCTTTGTCTCTTTTCACAGCCTTCGTTTTAAAGCCTATTTTATCTGATATGAGTATTGCTACTCCTGCTTTCTTTTGGTCCCTATTTGCATGGAAAATCTTTTTCCAGCCCTTCACTTTCAGTCTGTATGTGTCCCCTGTTTTGAGGTGGGTCTCTTGTAGACAACATATGTAGGGGTCTTGTTTTTGTATCCATTCAGCTAGTCTTTGTCTTTTGGTTGGGGCATTCAACCCATTTACGTTTAAGGTAATTACTGATAGGTATGATCCCGTTGCCATTTACTTTATTGTTTTGGGTTCGAATTTATACACCGTTTTTGTGTTTCCTGTCTAGAGATTATCCTTTAGTATTTGTTGGAGAGCTGGTTTGGTGGTGCAGAATTCTCTCAACTTTTGCTTGTCTGCAAAGCTTTTGATTTCTCCTTCATACTTGAATGAGATCCTTGCTGGGTACAATAATCTGGGCTGTAGGTTATTTTCTTTCATCATTTTAAGTATGTCTTGCCATTCCCTCCTGGCTTGAAGAGTTTCTATTGAAAGATCAGCTGTTATCCTTATGGGAATTCCCTTGTGTGTTATTTGTTGTTTTTCCCTTGCTGCTTTTAATATGTATTCTTTGTGTTTGATCTTTGTTAATTTGATTAATATGTGTCTTGGGGTGTTTCGCCTTGGGTTTATCCTGTTTGGGACTCTCTGGGTTTCTTGGACTTGGGTGATTATTTCCTTCCCCATTTTAGGGAAGTTTTCAACTATTATCTCCTCAAGTATTTTCTCATGGTCTTTCTTTTGGTTTTCTTCTTCTGGGACCCCTATGATTCGAATGTTGTAGCGTTTAATATTGTCCTGGAGGTCTCTGAGATTGTCCTCATTTCTTTTAATTTGTTTTTATTTTATCCTCTCTGATTCATTTATTTCTACCATTCTATCTTCTAATTCACTAATCCTATCTTCTGCCTCTGTTATTCTACTATTTGTTGCCTCCAGAGTGTTTTTAATTTCATTTATTGCATTATTCATTATATTTTGACTCTTTTTTATTTCTTCTAGGTCCTTGTTAAACCTTTCTTGCATCTTCTCAATCCTTGTCTCCAGGCTATTTATCTGTGATTCCATTTTGATTTCAAGATTTTGGATCAATTTCACTATCATTATTCGGAATTCTTTATCAGGTAGATTCCCTATCTCTTCCTCTTTTGTTTGGTTTGGTGGGCATTTATCCTGTTCCTTTATCTGCTGGGTATTCCTCTGTCTCTTCATCTTGTTTAAATTGCTGATTTTGGGGTGTCTTATCTGTATTCTGGCAGTTTGTGGAGTTCTCTTTATTGTGGCATTTCCTCGCTGTGTGTGGGTTTGTACAGGTGGCTTGTCAAGGTTTCCTGGTTAGGGAAGCTTGTGTCGGTGTTCTGGTGGGTGGAGCTGGATTTCTTCTCTCTGAAGTGCAATGAAGTGTTCACAGAGTTATACAGAGGAGAGAAGGAGGAGGAAGGAGACAGAGGTGGCCAGGAGGATAAAAGGGGGGAATGAAAAGGAGGGAGACAGATCCAGCCAGTAATCAGTTCCCTAAGTGTTCTCCCCATCTGGAACACACAGAAATTCACAGAGTTGGGTAGAGTAGAGAGGGGTTAGGGAGGAGACACCGGTGATCTGGTGGAGAAAAAGGAGAGTCCAAAGGGAGAGAGAGCAGTCAAGCCAGTAATCTCGCTCCCTAGTGAAAAATGGGTACTGAAGATTGGGTTCTTAAAGCTACAAAATTGGTGACAAATACATAAAAGCAAAAATTAAAAATCTAGAGTAGAGTTTGGAGTTTCAAAAATAGGATGTTAAAGAAAAGAAGAAGGAAAAGAAAGAGAGAAAAAACGAACAAACAAAAACAAACAAGGTCGTGAAAATTATAAAGAGAATATAGGTACAAAATTGATGACTAATACCAAAAAGCAAAAGTTAAAAACCTAGAGTAGAGTTTGGAATTTCAGATATACAATGTTATATAAAAGAAGAAGAGAAACAGAAAAAAAAAAGTCACAGAAATTATAAAAAAAAAAACTATAGGTACAAAATTGATAACAAATATCAAAAAGCTAAAATTAAAAATCTAGAGTAGAGTTTGGAATTTCAAAAATACAATGTTAAAGAGAGGAAGAAGAAAAAAAAAACAAGGTCAAAAAGTTATAAAAAATATATATATGAAGTTTACTGTAAAAAAAATAGGGTCTTTTTTCTTTTTTTTTTTTTGCAAAGTAATAGGTTATAAAAGTGAAAATTAAAGGAATAATAGAGGACTTAAAATTTAAAAATGTATACATATTTATTTAATATTAATTGATTGATGATTGCTTTGCAATACTGGTTTGCTTTCTGCCATACGTGCAAGAGAATTTTTGAAGGTGATCAGCTTACACCTGCAGAGGGCTTGCCTTAGTGTAGAATTTGTGTTGGTTTTTAACAGTAACAGGAGGAGAAGGAAGCCACAGAGGGTGAGATGGTTGGATGGCACCACTGACTCAATGGACATGAGTTTGAGCAAACTCCAGGAGATGGTGAAGGACAGGGAAGCCTGGGGTGCTTCAGTCCATGGGGTCACAAAGAGTTGGATATGACTTAGCAAGTGAACAACAGTGGAGCCAAATCATTCTTTTTCTTTTTTATCTTTACCACTGAGCCACCAGGGAAGCCCCCCAAAGCATTCTTTAATTTTTGTTTTCATGGAGAGAGGGGAAAAACAGGACCTGAGTGATATTTTTGTAGACCTTTCTTTGTAAGAATATGCTCGTTGGAGTTTTACCTGGATAGCTGTTCTGAATATTTCACAGAATATTTTTAAAATTGAAAATATTTTGAAGTAATTTCAGAGTTAGAGAAAAGTTATTTAAAAAGTACAAAGAATTGCCATGATGGCGGTGGTTTAGTTGCTTAGTTGTGTCTGAGTCTTGCGACCCCATTGACTATAGCCTACCAGGCTCCTCTGTCTGTGGGATTCTCCAGGCAAGAATACTGGAGTGGGTTGCCATTTCCTTCTCCAGGGCGTCTTCCCAACCCAGGGATCAAACCTGCGTCTCCTGTCTTCTGCATTGGCAGGTGGCTTCTTTACCATTAGCGCCACCTGGGAAGCCCCCAAACAAGGACATCTTCTCACAAAACCACAGGATAATTACCAAAAGCCAGAAATTAACATCAACACAATACTGTTATTTAATTAATGCACGCTTAGTCGCCTCCGTCACGTTTGACTCTCTGTGACCCCATGGACTGTAGCCCGCCAGGCTCCTCTGTCCAAGGGATTCTCCCAGCAAGAACACTGGAGAGGGTAGACATTACCTTCTCCAGGGGATCCTTCTGACCCAGGGAGTGAACCTCGGTCTCCCACATTGCAGGAAGATTCTTTACAGTCTGAGCCACAAGGAAAGAATAATGAACTTTATTAAAATTTTGTCAATTTCTCCACTAGTGTTTTCCATTTCATTTTCATTTAATTTCATTTCAAACATTTCCCCACAGTTCAGGACCTAATCCAGGATCACATATTGCATTTAGTTCTCGTGTATATTTGTGTCTTTAAAAATGAGTAAATTTGTTTTTTACTTGATAGTGGCCTTTGATTTTTTCCTTTTCTTGCTATTGTGAGTCAGGGCCTTGTAACTGAAAGTTTTTCTGCTTCTGGGAATCATGGCTGTATCTTAAGTGGCTGGCAGACCTGGTGATGGAAAATATATAAATCCAGTAAATTCCCTGGTTGTCAAAGGGTTAGGATCACGCTCTCATTAAGGAGGGCCCAGGTAGTCAGGGAATAAAGTTCCCACGGACTGTGGGGCATGGCCAAATAAACCCCATAAATTGACACAAACCTGAACTCAGACCTGCTAGTTCCTAGCTATGTGACTTTGGGAAAATTGCTTCACTTCTCTGAGCAGCAATTTCCTCTATAAACTGTAGATCATAATCTGAGTCTTGGAAAGTCAGTATGAGGATAAATGAAATAGATAATATCCAATGAAAATGTATCCACTGCAGGGCCTGGTGGAAGAAGCTCTATATGCACTTTCACCCATTCCCAGAGGGAATCCTTTTATATCATATTAAAAGTATTAAAGAATGCTCAAAATATTTGAAACCATGTTTTCATTTTCTTAGATTTAAACCACAAAGTAGTTTAAGTAAACTTTTAAAGACTGTTCATTACCTCAACTTTTTCAACCATTGTAAACATTTAAAAGATCTCTATAACATTTTTTTTTTTGGTATATGTTAATTCCAAACTCCTAATTTATCCCTCCCTCTGCTTTCCCTTTGGTAAACCTAAGTTTATTTTCTAGGTCTGTGAGTCTATTTCTGTTTTATAAGTTAATTTGTATCACATTTTGATTCCACATATAAGTGATATCATATGATGCTTATCTTTGTTTGACTTATTTCAGAAGAGGAACTCAAAAGCCTCTTGATGAAAGTGAAAGTGGAGAGTGAAAAAGTTGGCTTAAAGCTCAACATTCAGAAAACAAAGATCATGGCATCTGGTCCCATCACTTCATGGGAAATAGATGGGGAAACAGTGGAAACAGTGTCAGACTTTATTTTTCTGGGCTCCAAAATCACTGCAGATGGTGACTGCAGCCATGAAATTAAAAGACGCTTACTCCTTGGAAGAAAAGTTATGACCAACCTAGATAGCATATTCAAAAGCAGAGACATTACTTTGCCAACAAAGATTCGTCTAGTCAAGGCTATGGTTTTTCCTGTGGTCATGTATGGATGTGAGAGTTGGACTGTGAAGAAGGCTGAGCACGGAAGAATTGATGCTTTTGAACTGTGGTGTTGGAGAAGACTCTTGAGAGTCCCTTGGACTGCAAGGAGATCCAACCAGTCCATTCTGAAGGAGATCAGCCCTGGGTGTTCTTTGGAAGGAATGATGCTAAAGCTGAAACTCCAGTACTTTGGCCACCTCATGAGAAGAGTTGACTCATTAGAAAAGACTTTGATGCTGGGAGGGATTGGGGGCAAGAGGAGAAGGGGACGACAGAGGATGAGATGGCTGGATGGCATCACTGACTCGATGGACATGAGTCTGAGTGAACTCTGGGAGGTGGTGATGGACAGGGAGGCCTGTCGTGCTGCGATTCATGGGGCTGCAAAGAGTTGGACACGACTGAGTGACTGATCTGATCTGATCTGATGATAATTTCTAGGTCTATCCATGTTGCTGCAGATGGCATTATTTTATTCTTTTTAATGGCCGAGCAATATTCCGTTGAACCACATCTTCTTCATCCCTTCACCTGTCAGTGGACACTTAGGCCGTCTCCATGGCTACGGTAAACAATGCTGCAGTGGACATTGGGATGTCCTTTTATCCATGTATCCATGTATCTTTTTGGATTAGAGTTTTCTCTGGATGTATGCCCAGGAGTGGGATCACTGGATCATACGGTAACTCTCTTTTTAGTTTCTTAAGGAAACTTTATACTGTTTTCCACAGTGGTGCTTTTTTTTTGTCTACACGATGTGCCTCGTGGGATCTTAGGTCGCTGACTGGGGCTTGAAACCAGGCCCTCACCAGTGAGAGCATGGAGTTCTAACCACCAGGCGAAAGAATTCCCAGTGGTGCTTTTATAAATGAAAGTTTTTGTTTTGAGATAATTGTTGATTCACGTGCAGTTATGAGACATAATTCAGAGAGAGCTCATGTACGCTTTATCCATGTTGCCCCCTTGGAAACTTCTTGCGGAACACTGGAACAGCGTCTCCGGAAATCGGTGATGGACAGGGAAGACTGGCATGCTGCAGTCTATGGGGTCACAAAAAGTCGGACATGACTGAGCGACTGAACTGAACCGAACATTAACACAGTAGGGCACACAAACTTCTCCAGGCCAGAAAGTAGTCAGACTGGTCTGTATTTCCACTAAAAGAGCAATACTTGAGAAAAAAAAATTTTTTTTTTTTGGAAAACCTTTTCAAAACTTGAAATCAGAGATTCTTATTTTCCAATAGTGAGAGTATTAAAAAGAAAACAATTCTCAAGAAACAAGATTGTTGAAATATGAAAAATTCCCAACAATTGATAAGATACTCTGGAGCAGGATCTCTAACAACATGCAATGTTGAGGCATAATGATTTTTCTCATAATTGCCAATTCTGTAAAAGTAAGAGAAACAAATCCAGGAGGAATTGTTTGGCAAGTTTCATGATTCTACCTTAAGTTTTGCATTTTTGGTGCCCATACCTTGCACTTCCTTCAGTTACAGGACCTAAGAAAGGCAGCATCAACCCCAAGTATAAGTGACTATAGAGAATCTGTGATTGGCGGATGGGCGAGGGGCCATGAACGAACTATGGCTCCCACTGCAGACTTAAATGATAATACTTGATGTAAAAACTCAAGTTATGCCAGCAGGACATTTAGCACATAAGTGAATAAATGAACTGTTTATAAACTGACATTTGAGTCTTTATTCTACATCCCTAGAAAGTTTGGGTTTTCAAGTTGACCCCCACCCTTTTTTTAAATAACATATTCTCACTAGGAAAATGGGAGATCACTTTGCGTTTGGCTGTCAGGGAAAGTTTTCCGCCCTTCTTGGCTGTGGGATAAGAATTTAACTATGTCTCCTCTGGCCATTTAACTTCCAACACAGCCACGGCAGTGCTAATAGAAATAAACGTGGAAGCAGGGCAGCAGGTTGGGAGCTGATTTGCATTAGAACTTCCCTGAATACCTCGAGTTTGCAGTTTTTCGGATGCCCTGAGTTGACCTGCAGGAAGGTAATTTAACTAGTTTGCTACCCATTTAAGCCTCAGGCATGTTCAAGCTATACGTTTTTTTTTTTTTTCGCCCATCAGGATTCTAACAGTGTAATTTATTTTCTCCATTAGTGTTCACTCCTGAATGCTGGTTCGGATGCTTTTTGGGAAGACATGGAACTGCTTGACAGTGTGGGTTTTGGCTTTGCTAAAATTAATTAAATTAAATTAGTGGCCCCGGGCACTGAATGGTGGTCTTTAAAATTTTCTCCTTTGTAAGCAGGAAGGTAACTGGCTGTTCTCTTCAGTATCACTGGAGGTTAGTGAGTTGACACAGGTGTGGTGGGTGTGTAGTATAGGTTGGCACAGATGGTGTCACAGATAGGTGGAAGCTTGGCACAGGTGTGTCCCCAGAGGTTGATCATCTGCCCTTTACCTGCAGACCTCAGGTCCCACCCTGGGCTCTGTCTAGCCCTCCCTCCTGCTGAAGTGGGCTCACTGGAAGATGGAGAAAGAGCTTATGTCTCTTGGTGTTAATTTACCATAGTGTTAGTCGCTCATTCGTGTCTGACTCTTTGCGACCCCATGGATGGAGTCCACCAGGCTCCTCTGTCCATGGGCTTCTCCAGGCAAGAATACTGGAACAGGATGCCATTCCCTTCTTCAGGGGATCTTCCTGACCCAGGGATAGAATCTGGATCTCTGGCATTGTAGGCAGATTCTTTACCAGTTGAGCCACCAGGGAAGCCAAAATCACATCCCACCATCCCTGGGTGGGCTTGAATCACCAACATTTTGTTTAACAGCTGAATGTATTAACCGATTGCACCAGAGTTCCCATCAGGATGTCTGTGTGCAGGTGTGTGGAGGGGTGTGTGTGTGTGTGTGTCTAGCAGCTGAGTCCTTTCCTCAAAACCCAGTCTTCTTTTCCCCAGACTGGCAGACAGGTGGGGACTGTGATCATCTGGCCAGTCTCTCTGCACCTGGCCTGCCCACTCCAGAGTCCCCGCCCTGCTCTCAGCTGGACATCTTGGGCACCTGAATTCCCTTCTGCCTTGAGTCGAGAGGTCAGCCTCACCTAGGGGGACCCGCAGCCCAGAAGAAGCTCTGTAGAGGTCTGAACCTCATATGGGAGATAGGCTCAAATCTTTCCCTGTAGGATGCCCCCAAGCTCCAGGCACATCAAGGGAGTGGCTGCCCGGGCGTCTGCAGTATTCAGTGCCAGTCCTCGGGTGACCGCTAGGGGGCAGTGTGGCCCGACTCCTGCTGCCGCCTGGTGCCCCACGGCCCAGCCCCGCTGGTTGAGCAGTGCTGTGTGCTGCAGCTCAGAGCCACGGCCCACAGCTATCGTCACCGCCTACACCTGCTGCTTCTGCCCCTCGACCACAGCCACAGGTCAGAAACCCTTTCTTGCCTCTGAGCCCCGGAATGTCTCTTTCATGGGACTCCTGGGGGCTGAGCAACCAGAAATCTCACTTGGCATTTGGCATATTCTGGCATTTCTTGCAATTTTTGTTTTTAGTGTAACTTATGTCTACATTCAGTTTTATGTTTCAAGAGGGAAGGGTCCGACTCTTTACAACTCTATGGACTGCAGCCGACCAGGCTCCTCTGTCCATGGGATTCTCCAGACAAGAATACTGGAGTGGGTTGCCACAACCTCCTCCAGGGGATCTTCCCGACCCAGGGATTGAACCCATGTCTCCTGCCTTGCAAGCGGATTCTTTACCACAGAGCCACTGGGGAAGCCCCATTTCTGGGTACACCCAGATATTTCTAAATCCATGGCCCTCCGTCTGGTCTCAGTCCTCAACTGTATTCCTCACCCTCTGTTTCCTTATCCATCAAATGCAGACAGTACTCATACATATTTGCCTCACTACCCACAAAGGATACACTGTTTGTTGTTTAGTTGCTAAGTCGTGTTTGGCTTTTTGTGACCCCATGAACTGTAGCTCGCCAGGCTCCTCTGTCCATGGGATTCTCCAGGCAAAAATACTGGAGTGGGTTGCCACTTCCTTCTCCAGGGGATCTTCCTGACCTAGGGATCAAACTTTGCCTCTCTGTCTCTGCCTCTCTTGCATTGCAGTGGTTTCTTTACCATCTGAGCCTCGGGGGAAGGACCCATGAAAATGACATGTTTTCCCCATAACCTCTTCAGGGGCTGAAGGATTAAAAGAACAAACACAGCAGTTAGGAGTTGAAGGCCTAGGAGGCAATCAGACATCCCTTTTGAAAGCCTCTTGTCTCTGGGATGACCACTTTGATGACATCACGAGCTGTGTATACAGCGTGGCTCTTTGGCAAGTGTAGGGGGCTTCTCGGGGTCACTGACAGGAGTGTCGACCCGCTCATTGCCCTAAAAGTCCGAGCTAGGTTGTGGTTCTTTGACCTTGTATTATGTCTCTGTTTTATGCTTTTCTAAACCCTCTCATATATATTTTTTTCCCATTAGTTGGTACCCAGCCTGTTGTGGCAGCTGGGACATTTGCTGGGGAGACCTGCCTGGAGTCACTGAGCTGATGGTGGAAGTCAGGATGGAAAGGGGATTGTTCTCTAGACACCTTCTGTCTTCTTCTCACTTTCACTCATGCTCGGAAATGGATGCTGTTGGGAACTTCCCTGGTGGTCCAGTGGCCGAGAGCGCTCCCAGAGCAGGGGGCCGGGGTTCGATCCCTGGTCAGGGAACTAGATCCCACATGTAACAATTAAGAGTTCACATGCAACAACTAAGACCCGGCACAGCCAAATAAATGAATAAATAAATATTAAGAAGAGAAACGAATGCTGTTTCCAGGGCAGGAGGGCACTGTGGGGCAGTGCCTTGGGCACCCTGGCAATGCCATGCCTGTGTTCCCGTCACCCACATGAGTGGCCAGTCACTGCGTCATCTGGTAACTTCTGAACTGGCCTCGGTTACTCAAAGTGTGGTCCGCGGACCAGCAGCATCCGCTGGAGCGCGTTGGAGCTGCAGCGTCCCGGCCCACCCCAGGGCTGCGCCGGAGCCCAAGGGGGCTGCCGTCCTCCCCACAAAACCTGTGTGGTCAGCGCGGCCTGTTGAGTGAATGGTCATCAGTCATGGTATGCGTGTCGGTGGTTGAGGGGCCCCCTTTCCCAGGCCCTCAGTGATAGATACAGGGACCCCCAGGTAGGCAGCTCTGTGTTCTGAGCTCAGGGGTCAGATTCATGCATTACAACCTCCAAGGGCCTCCTGGAGCCCGCTGATCTGACTTTAGGCCCACGTGGAGGTCACTGAAGCCCAGCGGGGCCCACAGCCTGAGGACACTGTGTCTGTGGCCTCTCTCCTCTCACAAGGCCACTTCTGACCCTTCATTCTCCTCCGGGGGTGGGGGGGGCAGTCTTCCCCAGTGCTGACCCAATCCAGATACTCAGCAGAAACCCTAGTCATTTCCTCTAATGCGAAGAGAAAGGTACCCACTTTATTAACAACATAAATCCCAGAGGGTCTGCATCAGTCTTAATTGCTAAGCACAGAGGGCCCACGTGTTCATAAAAAATGCTCTGAAGGGGCCCTGGGAACCCCTGTACCACCCCTGGTAGCATCCTCCTGTAAACACACCCATGTCCAGGAGTAGAGCACGTTGTCTTAGAGAGAATGGTGTCAGCTGGAACTGAGCTGAATTCAGCCTAATGCAAAATTCATGCCAAAGGATGGATGGCAAATGAAAGATAGTTTATTAATCCAGCTTATTCAAGGCTCCTAAGAAACAGTCGGGTGGCAGAAGCAGCCCATGAATATTCTTGATGCTAACTGGGATGGTGCTTTGGGCCTCTGCTGGGCGGAGGTGGGAGGGGGCAGGTCGGGGGGCGGTGTTCACAGTCCCCTTTGGGAGACGAAGAGTTGGGCCTGGCTGTGAGCGGCCACCTCCCGACTGTGGCCCAGCTAAGGGATCCATGTCCCTGCCCCGTCTGGACGACTGGATCACGGCCCCCTGCGACACGCACTGTCAATCTGTTCCCCGCATTCCTCCCTATGCCTGCGCACACGTGGGTGAAGCAGGATCTGTATGGAGATGCTCCTGATGAGGAGTCAGGGGCGGGGGACGCACGGCATGGGTGGGGGCCTGGCATCCCAGCTCTGTGCCTGCCAGCCGCGTGGCTTCAGGGACACTTCCTGCCCCGCTTGGCTTTAGCTTCCCCTCTTCACCGTGTTTGTTCTAAGGGTTCCATGAGGTAGGTGTGCAGAGTCCTGGAAGGGGTCTGGTGAGCGCTCGGTACACGGTAGCTGTGTCACGTAGATTCCCACAGTGGTCCCCACTGACCTCCATCCCCTGAAGGTGGCCTGGCCTACTGACTTGCTTTAAAACATTTTAAAGACTTTTAAAAAATGTGTGTGCTCAGTTGCTTCAGTCGTGTCTGACTTTTTGCGACCCCATGGACTGTAGCCCACCAGGCTCCTCTGTCCATGGGATTATCCAGGCAAGAATACTGGAATGGGTTGCCATGCCCTCCTCCAGGGGATCTTCCTGACCTGGGGGTCAAATTCGAGTCTCTTATGTCTTCTGCACTGGCAGGCAGGTTCTTTACCACTAGGACCACCTGGGAAGATCCTTTTTAGATAAATATTTAAGAGTCGTTTTTAAATTTTCAGTTGTTTGGCTGCGCCAGGATTTAGTTGCGGCATGTGGGTTCTTGTTCCCTGACCGGGGATGGAACTCAGGCTCCCTACACTGGGGGAGTGGAGTCAGCCGCTGGACCACCAGGGAAGTCCCTAAGAGTAGTTTTAAGGCCTCAGAAAAGCTGAGAGGGAGGTGCAGAAATGTCCATAGACATCCACATGGAGTGGTGTCCTTGTCACAACTGATGCACTTGCACTGATGTATCATTGCTACCCAAAGTCCATAGTTTGCATGAGTTCACTCTTAGTGTTGTACGTTCTGTGGGTTTGGACAACTACGTAATGATACGTATCCATCATTATAGTAGCGGACAGGGGATTTCTTTTTTTTGGTTTTGCTGGATCTTAGTTGCACCAAGCAGGATCTTAGTTCCCTGATCAGGGGTCGAACCCGGGCCCCCGGCATTAGGAGCACAGAGTCTTAACCACTGGACCACCAGGGAAATCCTGCACACACAGCATTTACAGTGCCCTAAAAATCATCTGTGCTCCACCTATTCATCTCTCCCTTCCTTCTAACCCCTCACAACCACTGAAAGGACCTTTTTACAGTCTCCACAGTTTTGCTTTTTTCCGGAGTGTCTTATAGTTAGAATAATACAGTACGTAGCCTTTTCAGATAGACTTCTTTCACTTAGTAATATGAACTTAAGGTTTCCTCCTCGTCTGTTCATATCCTGATGGCTCATTTCTTTTCGGTATTGAATACTATTTCATTCTCTATGTGTATCATGGTTTTGTTTTTTAATCCATTCACCTACTGAAGGATGTCTTGGTTGCTTCCAAGTTTTGACAATTATGAATAAAGCTGCTATAAACATCTGTGTGCAGGTTTTTGTGTGAACATATGCTTTCAACTTCTTGGGATGAATGCCAAGGAGAGCGATGGCTGGATCATATGGTAAGAGGATGTTTAGTTTTGTAAGAAGACTAAAGCTGTCTTCCAAAGTGGCTGTACCGTTTTGTGTTCTCACCGGCAGCGAGGGGACATTCCTGCTGCTCCAGTCTCACCAGCACTTCATGCTGCCAGTGTTCTGGAGTTTGGACATTCTGATAGGTGTGCAGTGGCATCTCGTGTTGTACAGTGACTTGATCTAATAAACAGCACTGCAGAGGTGATGGAGTACCCCCTCTGTGACTAGATCACAACAACCACGACTTTCCTATTGTTAGCTCGCTCTCTCTCTGGCCCTCTGGTTGCTCGCTCTGTTTACCAATTCCATGCGGCAGGGATCAGGAGAAGGTCTCCAGGCAACAGCCAGTGAGGAACGGAGGCCCACAATCCAAGACCCTGAGAGGAACAGAATCCTGCCACCAATCACTTACGTGAGTTTGGAATCAGATCCACCCGCCGGCTGACTTACTGGTGAGTGCAACCCCAGTGGTACCTTCAATGCAGCATGGGAGAGACCCAGACCCAGATGGCCCAGCTAAGTCACACTTGCATTCCTGACCCACAGAAACTGTGAGAGAACACATACTGTTTTTCAGACAGCAACTTTTGGGATCTTTTGTTATGCAGCAGTAGCTAACAGACACAGTAGCCCCAAGAACATGTTTATTATTTTAACTGTCCTAACTCTGGTTAATGATATTAACAGGGGGCACAGCTAAATCACAGAGAAGAGGAATTTCTAGAATACTGATTTCTCAGCCCCCATGCTGACTTAGTTCACTTGGGTGGAGCCCCAGAGAAGGCTGACATGCACCCCTAGCAGGAAAAAAATGTTATTACAGTTCACGGGCTGACTATTGTAAAGAAGCAGGGAGCTTTGAAAAAATGCTGAGTTCTGGCCTTGTTGTAGAAGACTCTGATTCGGTAGACTAAGAGTGAGACCAGGGATCTGAAGTTCAAAAAAGCAACCTCAGGTGTTTCTCACAATCATCTTGGGTTGGAAACTCCTGGCTTAGGTGATATTTGCATTATTTAGCTAATGTGCACATTTCCTGCAGTGTCTGCCTAATATTAAAACAGTGGCTTCTATTCCTGACTGCACATTACGATCACTGGGGGAGCTTTTAAAAAAATACCTTACCTGGCGCCCCACCCCAGACTAATTAAACCAGCGTCTCTGGGGTGGGGGGGCTCTGGCACTAATATTTTTAAAAGCTCCTCTGTTAAATCTAATATGCAATGAGGGTTGAGATCTTCTGTTTTAAACCTTTAATGAACACATAGAATTTACTCATCACCTGCGCTTGGAGGCTGTGTTTGATTCTTGTCTGTTTTTAATCTTTCATAGAACTGATTTTTTATTCAAAATGTGAGTTTTCCAGTGTAGCCGGATCTGTATAAACCTGTTTGGATCTGTATCTCCCTTTGAGCTGAAGGCTAGAATTCCACCAAGGTGGCTGAAGATGGGGCTTGCTTTAAATAGTTTTTTGGGCAGCTTCACCTATTATTGGTTAACTCACTGGGTTTGTGGAAGAACTGAACCTTCAGGTCTTTTCCACACACACTGCTCTTGAAACAGTCTCCTCTGTTAGGTATTTTTCTGGTGATTCTTTTGATGGTTGTGACCAGAGAGGCAGTGAGCCTGGGTCCTGAGAGCTGGTGGGACGACCCTTAAGGGCAGGTCAATAAAACAAATGGGCTTCCCTGGTGGTTCATTGGTAAAGAATCTTCCTGCCAATGCAGGAGACATGGGTTCGATCCCTGGGTTGAAAAGATACCCTGGAGAAGGAATGTCAACTCACTCCGGTATTCTTGACTGGAAAATTCCATGGACAGAGGAATCTGGTGGTCACGACTTAATGACGAAACAGCAACAAATCCATTCACAGATGCTGTGAAGTACATTTAGGAAGAACTTTGCTGCATGCTCTTAGAGACAGTCTCGGTCTCAGAAATGCATGCATCAACACTGGAACAAGGGTATGTAGTGTGGAGTGGGGTGGGATGTCAGGCAGACATTTTATTGCCTGTTATGGACCCCACTCCAGTACTCTTGCCTGGAAAATCCCATGGACAGAGGAGCCTGGTGGGCTACAGTCCATGGGGTCGCTAAGAGTTGGACACGACTGAGTGACTTCACTTTCACTTTTCACTTTCATGCATTGGAGAAGGAAATGGCAACCCACTCCAGTGTTCTTGCCTGGAGAATCCCAGGGACGGGGGAGCCTGGTGGGCTGCCGTCTATGGGGTCGCACAGAGTCGGACATGACTGACGCGACTTAGCAGCAGCAGCTACCTACTAGGTGTTCGCCTGATTTTTGTGATGATTAATCCTTTAAATATTGGTTCCCAAAATATGCTACCAAGATCAGCAACATCAGCATCATCTGGGACATAGAAACACACATTCGGACTTCTCAGTCATAAAAAATGATGAAATAATGCCATTTTCGGCAATCCAGGGACCTAGAGAGGATTATATTAAGTGAAGTAAGTCAGAAAGAGCAAGACAAACACCATATGACATTCCTTATATACAGAATCTAAAATATGATCCAGACGAACTTATCTACGAAACAGACTCACGGACACAGAGCACAGACTTGTGGTGACTGAAGGGTGGGGGATGGGAGAGGGATGGACTGGAACTCGGGATTAGCAGATGCAAAGTACCATTGATACAATGGATCAAAAACAAGATCCTACTGTACAGCACAGGGAGCTATATTCAGCATTCTATGATAAACCATAATGGGAAAGATTATGAAAAAGAATGTGTATATATACATGTATAAATGATTCACTTTGCTGTATAGGAGATATTAATATAACATTGGAAATCAACTATAAGGTGCTCATGCGTGTCTGACTCATTGAGACCCCGTGGACTGTAGCCCCCCAGCCTCCTCTGTCCATGGGATTTCCCAGGCAACAATACTGGACTGAGTTGCCATTTCGTCCTCCAGAGGATCTTCCCAACCCAGGGATCAAACCCACCTCTTGTGTCTCCTGCCTTGGCAAGGATATTCTTTACTATAGTACCACCTGGGAAGCTATACTTGAATAAATTAAAAAAAAAAAAAAAGAAACCACTCCTTCTTACACCTTAATCTTGGACTTCTAGCTTCCAGAAATGAGAAAGTAAGTTCCCGTTGTTTAATGTACCCCACCAAAAAAAAGAAAGAAAAGAAAATGCTCATTTTCGGGCCACGTGGGACCTGGTGAATCCGAAACTATGGAGGTGGGCCCCAGGGTGCATGTTTTAAGCCCCCAGATCTTCAGTTTGAGAAGCACTGCCTAAAACATCCTCGGTCCTTTAAATAACCCTGTGTTATCATTCTCATGTAGATAATGAACCCTCAGGAAGGTGCTATCTCCAAGCTGCCCCAAACAGGAAGTGGCCTCACAAAACTGAAATACACACTCAAGTCAGCCCAACTCCAAAGTCCTCAGAGCTCGCACCATATCCATCCTGCCTGCAAAGAAAATTCAGAGTCTACTTTTATTTCCAGCTCCTCCTAACACTCCTTCTTCCCCCCAAGGCAGCCCACCCCTTCTCCCTTTTGTGGTCATCTCTCAGTCAAGGGAGCCTTCTCTGCCTTGCTTTCTGAGTTTTGTCTGTGAACTAGTTCAGAGGTTTGAAGAGGTGGTGTCAACAGTTGTTATCGCTCAGTCACTCAGTCATGTCTGACTCTTTGCGACTCTATGGGGTGCAGCACATCGGGCTTCCCTGTGCTTCGCTATATCTTGAAGAATGCTCAAACTCATGTCCATTGAGTCGGTGATGACATCCAACCATCTTATCCTCTGTCATCCCCTTCTCCTCCTGCCTTCAACCTTTTCCAGCATCAGGATAGCAACAGTGCCTGGTATCATTCTGAATAGTCTTTGCAAATTAGAAAACAATGCCAGCAAGTCAATCTTTTGTGCAAATGGCAGTGAAATCCCACTAACTGGCTCCCTGGCTCTGGTTTTAAGGAATAAAATCAGTGACCGTTCTGTTAGTCTTGGTCATTTTAAAGGCAAAAGACACTGGGCATCTGGGGAGTGGGTTCAAGGATGGAGGCTGTGTCTCACTGATGCTCAGTCCGGAAGGAAGTTAACAGCAGTGCTTAAACCTTTAGTCTCCAGCGCCTAGGCCACCAGACCACCGGGAGGAGGAGGGCAGCTCATTAGCATAAGGTGACCCTGAAGTTCTGGCTTTCAGCCTCTCCAAGATGCTGAGATCCACGAGATGGCAGCAGCCACTAAAGCATCACACACATTGTCCCTGCTGCTCTGGGGATTTCCAAATTAAAAAATAAAAAAATATCTGCAATCTGAAGAAGACCATGAAAGATCCTTCTTGCCAGCCCTGCCTCCATCCTTCCAGAACTGTCTGAGCCTGAATCAATGTGAGCACCATGGTCATAGAGTGATCAGGGAAAGGAGCTCCTCCAATCTTTTTTGTGCAATCAAAGGACTCATTTGTTTACATATTTCCCATCGTCCCAGTTATTTTTTTATTGCAGCATAATTACAACCTCCTAGTTTTTTATTCTAAAAAATTCTAACCTATAGACAAGCAGGAAGACGAACACCTGCTTACTCTTCACTCCAATTGGTCGATTATTAACATTTAACTACATTTATCTCCTCTCTCTCTCTCCCTTTTTTGGTTGAAGCATTTTAAAGTAACTTGCAGACATTCTGCTGTTTCACCTCCCAGAGATTCAACATGCGTCTCCTAAAATGAAGACATTTCCCCACATGAGCACGACATCATTGTGACCCTCAAAAAATTTATCCATACTTGAATATTTGCCACTCAGTTGGTAAAGACTCTGCCTGCAATGCAGGAGACTCTGGTTTGATTCCTGGGTTGGGAAGATCCCCTGGAGAAAGAAATGGCAACCCACTCCAGTATTCTTGGCTGGAGAATCATAGAAGGCAGGCAGGCTACAATCCATGGAGTGGAAAGTCAGACACGACTTAGTGACTCAACGACCACCATGTAATACATGGTCCGTATTTAAATAGCCCCTGTGATCCCAGGTATGGTCTTCTTTTTACTGGAGTAGAGTTGCTTTACAATGTTGTGTTAGTTTCTGCTGTACAGCAGTGTGAACCAGTCATTTGTGTACGTATACCCTTCCCGCCCCCTCCCGCCCCCTCCCGCCCCCTCCCGCCCCTCTAGGTCATCACAGAGCCCCGAGCTGGGCTGCCTGGGTTCTACAGCAGCTTCCCACCAGCTGTAGATGTGACATACAGTGGTGTCTGTCTGTCCGAGCTACTCTCCCAGTTCATCTGCCCTCCCCTTGCTTCCCCTGCCCCCAGTGTCCAGTCTGTTCGGTGCGTCTGTGTCTCTGTTCCTGCCCTGGAGACAGGCTCATCTGTTTCTACTTTCCACGTGTGTGTGTTAATATACCATAGTTGCTTTTCTCTTTCTGTTCTTTGTAGGGATTTTCAGTCCTGGTCTGGAGTCCATTCAAGAACCATGCACTGCATTTAGTGATCATGTCTCTTTAGTTGCCTTTTTTTTTTTTTGTTTTCTAGAACTGTCTTTCCTCTTTTTTGGGGAGAACTTTCTTCCAGGATTTTGAGATTCTTTTTGACAGTCCTGTTCATTTGGCTTGTAGACTGTCCATCAGCCTGGATCTGTTTTGTTGTTTCTGTATGTTTAGATTCAAGGTCAATATTTTGACGAGAATTTGATCAGGTGTCCTTCCTGTGGCGTCACCGTAGCTGGCGTGTGCTGTCACATGGCTCATTCCTGGAGATGCTGAGCTGGGGCCCCTGGCTGGGGGAGAAGACACGAATTTTGGGCCCCGCTGTGCGACTGGAGACCAGACACTTAACCCCCTGAACCTGAGTTCTCTCCTTTGTAAAGTGAAGGGTTTGGACTTGAGAATGTGTGGATTCTTTTGACTCCAGTACTCTCTGAGAGCAAGATCTACTCTTTGTGAGACACTGATCCTAAACAAACCTGCTCCCTTTGTGCCTCAGTCACCTTGTCTGGAAAATGGGACCAATAACCCCTGCAGTAGTGAATGTAGTGAATTGAAAAGCAGGTGTTGTTAGGGAGAGTAGTGGTGTGTGTGTGTGCTCAGTCATTTTGGATTCTGTGACCTCATGGACTGTAGCTCCCCAGGCTCCTCTGTCCGTGGAATTTCCTAGGCAAGAATACTGGTGTGGGTTGCCATTTCCTCTTCCAGGGGATCTTCCCAATCCAAGAATTGAACTCGCATCTCCTGTGTCTCCTGCATTGGCAGGCAGATTCTTTACCACTGTGCCACATGGGAAGCCCCAGAACAATGTGGAATTCCCTTAAAAAACTAAAAAAAGAATTAAAAAAGCTGCAAACCACAGATACAAAAATGAGTTGTTCTTACTCAGGGGCAAAGAATTCTTATTCCTGAAATGAAGGAATCTAAAGATTGACTGTGTCTTCAGAACTTTCTTTCTGCAGCTGCTCCAGCAAGAAAAAGTAGCATTTTAATCCAGACTGCTTCTCTGGAAGCCTTGGTGTTTTGAGCTGAAGGGTCATTAAAAGACCAGATGGCAGAGAAACCTTTTAGGCTACTGTTTCCAGAAGCTCCATGGTTCAATTGGAAACCCCGGTGCCCTGGCAATGCCTTGCAGAAATGAAGATCAATGGTACCATGTGGTATCAATGCATCTGTGCTTGTCCTGGGCACAGCTGCCCACCTGCTTTGGAGATGAGGAGCAGAAACAAGGCTTGGACTGGTCACATGTCACCATAGCAACTGCTGTGTGTGTGCTCTCTTGCTACCCACCAACCAGCTGTGGGGCAAGGGTAGTGCCAGGGGCCCATGAAGGGGGCCAGTGAGGATGGCAGGGAGATGTGGGAGGGTCTGGAGCAGATGGCAACAACTTTTCCTTCTATTTTTCTCTTAATTTTTTTTTTTATTGAGACATAATTCACATGGTATAAATCCATCTAAAACAATACAATGGTTTTTGGTATATTTAAAAATAATGAAAGTATCACCCCTACCTAATTCCAGAACATTTTCATCACCCCAAATAGAAACCCTGTAGCTGTTAGCAGTCACTCTTTATTTCTACGTACCCCTCCATGGATTTTCCTATCCGGGGCATTTCATATACATGGAATCATGTAATATTTGCCCTTCTGTGCCTGATACAAATATGGCACAATGTTTTTAGATTTCATCCCTCTTGCAACATGTATCCGTCCCTCATTTCTTTTTTAGGGTCAAATAATATTCCAGTAGGGCTCCCCTGGTGGCTCAGTGGTAAAAGAATCTGCCTGCAATGCAGGAGACCGGATTTGATTCCTGAGTTGGGAAGATCCCCTGGGAAAAGAAATTGCAACCCACTCCAGTATTCTTGCCTGGGAAATCCCATGGACAGAGGAGCCTGCTGGGCTACAGTCCATGGGGTTACAAAAGAGTCGGAGATGACTTAGTGACTAAAGAACAATATTCCATTGTATGGATGTACCATACTTTGCTTATCAATGCATCAATTGATGACCATTTGGATTGTTTCTACTTTTTGGCTTTTGTGAATGACATTGCTGTGAACATTCATGTTCAAGTTTGTGCATGTTTGTGCAACATGTTTTCATTTCTCTTGGCTACACATCCAGGAGTGGAGTTCCTGTGTTCTCTTGTTTTTATTTCTGCCAGCCTGCAATATTTTTATGTTGCAACCCAGGCACATAAAGGGTGTGTAGGATAGAGAGGCGTTGGGGCCCTTTGCCCACCGAGGGTCCTACTTTTTTTCCCCTACAGTGAAGGTCTTTTACTTTCTTTACTCCCATCATGAGAGTGGTTAAATCAGGGTGGCAGCAACGGAGGTGGTGAAATGGTCTAATTCTGGATATGCTTTTAAAGTAGAGCAACTGAATTTGCTGATAGATTTGATAAGGGTGTGAAAGAGAGCCAGCAATGATTCACAGGGAATGCGCTCCAACAGTTCAGGCTCCCAGGTTCTCACCAAGTGACCTTCTCTGGGTGGAACAGGCTGGTGCTTCAGCTGAACCTAAGTATCTTTCTCTTTGGGATTTCCCAGGTGGTGCTAGTGGTAAAGAACCTGCCTGCCAACGCAGGTTAGACATAGGAGACTTGGGTTCGCTCCCTGGATCAGGAAGATCTCCTGGAGGAGAGTATGGCAACCCACTCCAGTATTCTTGCCTGCAGAATCCCATGGACAGAGGAGCCTGGCAGGCTGAAATCCATACAGTTGCACAGAGTTTGACAGGACTGAAGTAACTTGGCCTACACCCACGAGGTATTTGCCATCCCTGCACCAGGGTTTGGGATCCCCTCTGCACCCTCCCAGTGGTGGAACTAGCTCTGCTCAGGCTGTGCTGGGGTAGAGGTGTGGGGTGTGTGAGGTCAGCGTGTCCCCAGCTAAGGCTGACACTTGGTGGCCTCTTAGATGTGGCAAGTGAGATTTGCTATAAGGGAGGAGGCAGCTGACCAACATTTGGAAAATGAATCAGGATCTATAAGATGGGGGTGAATAGGGTGGACGGCATGTTAACTGGAGGCAAGGAGGAGGAGGGCAGGCGTGGATGGAGGACTGGAAGCAGAGGCAGACAGGCACTGGCCATCACTTCCACTGGAAAACAGTCTCAAGCTTTTCTATTCACAAGTCAATGGAATCATCATTGGGAAGGAAGGCTAATTTCTGTTTGGCTCTGCTGTAAGTCAGAACATGAGATCTAAACACTCATTATGGTCCTTCAGGGATGGAGATAAGCTCTCTCATTGGCCATTCATGATTAAAAGTGAATGGGTCTATCCAAAGAGTCAGATATCAGGCTTGAGTCCCTTTCTCTAAGTATGGAAGAGTTATTTTTTCCTGGATCATAAAAAATAAATGCCCATTTTTCTTAATCAAGTCAGCATGAGGGAACGGAGGAAAGATCGCTGTTCTTGTGATGGAGGATTTTTTTGAATTTTCTGCAGCCAAATATTTCCAAGGTTGTTTCTACATGATTGGCTGGAGAAGACATTGCACTGGTGATACAATGGGGGTTCTGTAGGAGGGCCACCTTCTCAGTGGTGTGGGCCGGTGGGGAAAGGGGGCAGACCCTAATGGGGATCTGGAGTCAAGGGGCCAACATAGAGTTTATTATTATCAGGCGTGTGTGTGAAAGTCGATTCAGTTGCAACCTTTGTTACAGTTGAAATCTTTGCAACCCTTGTTGTTGTTCAGTTCCTCAGTCATGTCTGACTCTTTGCAAACCTATGGACTGCCACACGCCTGGCTTCCCTGTCCTTCGCCATCTCCGGGAGCTTGCTCAAACTCATGTTCATTGAATCAATGATGCCATCCAACCATCTCATCCTCTGTTGTCCCCTTCTCCTCCTGCCTTCAATCTTTCCCAGCATCAGGGTCTTTTCCAATGAGTCAGTTCTTCACATCAGGTGGCCAAAGCATTGGAACTTCAGCTTCAGCATCACTCCTTCCAATCAATATTCAGGGTTGATTTCCTTTAGGATGGACTGGCTTGATCTCTGTACTGTCCAAAAGACTTTCAAGAGTCTTCTCCAACACCACAGTTCAAAAGTATCAATTCTTCAGAGCTCAGCTTCCTATATAGTCCAACTCTCACATCCATACATGACCACTGGAAAAGCATACATGATTACTTCGACTTTACGGACCTTTGTTGGCAAAATAATATCTCTGGCTTTTAATATGCTAATATGTCTAGGTTGGTCATAGCTTTTCTTCCAAGGAGCAAGTGTCTTTTTAATTTTGTGACTGTAGTCACCATCTGCAGTGATTTTGGAGCCCAAGAAAATAAAGTCTGTCATTGTTTCTACTGTTTTCCCATCTATTTGTCATGAAGTGATGGGATTGGATCCCATAATTTTCGTTTTTTTGAATGTTGAATTTTAAGCCAGCTCTTCCACTCTCTTCTTTCACTTTCATCAAGAGGCTCTTTAGTTCTTCTTTGCTTTCTGCCGTAAGTGTGGTGTCATCTGCATATCTGAGGTTGCTGATATGTCTCCCTGCAATCTTGATTCCAGCTTGTGCTTCATTCAGCCCAGCATTTCGCATCACTATGTACCTGCAGTTGTGTCAGACTCTGCAAATGCCTTCTTTCATTTGAGTTCTCCTGGCAGCCCTGTGGGGCATCTTACAAAGGAGGAAATATCAACACAGAAAATTAAGTATCTAAAATACAGATCTGAGATTCAAACACGGTTTTATCTGGTTTCAAATCCCAATTTTGGAATTAACTTGCTATCCTAGTCTGCCTTTAGTAACCATAAGTTTGATTTTGAGATCTGTGGGTCTGTCTCTGTTTTGTAAATAAGCTCATTTGTATCATTTTTATTAGATTCCACATGTAAGTGATATCATATGATAGTTGTCTTTCTCTGTCTGACTTCCTTCTCTTGGTATGAAAATCTCTAGGTCCATCCATGTTGCTGCAAATGGCATTGTTTCATTTTTTTGATGGCAAAAAGATATACAATTGTCGAAAAACTGTGGGGATAGTGGGTTGCTTGAAGGGGTGTTTTTCAGAAGCTCTCCAGTGGGGAAGAATAATGCTGGGCTTGATTTGGGAGGGGGATAGAGATAAGAGGAACTGCCCTGTGGGTGGGCCAGCCATGGGATAGACTCAGGCCCGGGGAACCTGGCTGTGTCCTGAGCATCCATTGCTTTGAAGCACCAGCCAGTGACAGAGTGGTGGAGACAGAGAGGACTGGAAAGAGTGGGAAGGGTGTCTGAGCACCAGATAAGAGAGTTCAGCACCAGGACTCCTTCCAGTGGGAACTGAGATGCAAACCCAGAAAGCCAGACAGAAACTTGCTTGAATAGACTTTTCAACAGCAAAGGGATTATTAAAACTGAGAATCCTGGGATGCTAAGGCTTCAGTTTGGGTCCCCAGACAACGGGTCTATGACCGTCTGGTTTGTTCCAGACAAGTATCCAATTGTCCTTCCTGCCTTGATAAGGCCAGACAGCGGCTGAGTGCCTGTAGACAGGGTTGGTTTTCTTCTCCAAATATTGTGAGCTGGCATTCCTGACCTTTGGAGAGCTCTGCTAGAACTTGCCATAATGATGCTCTCCTTCAGTCATCTGCGTGGGGCCTACTGTCAGATTGTGAACCTGGATCCATAACAATGATTGGAGACTGAGCTGACTCTAATGCATATGAATTGTGTGACCTTGGGTAAGTTACCCATCAGGCTTATCTATAGAAATCGACAAGCTAATTTAGAAACTGAAGACCTATATATAGAAAACTATAAAACACTGGTGAAAGAAATCAAAGAGGACACTAACAGATGGAGAAATATACCATGTTCATGGATTGGAAGAATCAATATAGTGAAAATGAGTATACTACCCAAAGCAATTTATAGATTCAATGCAATCCCTATCAAGCTACCAACAGTATTCTTCACAGAGCTAGAACAAATAATTTCACAATTTGTATGGAAATACAAAAAGCCTCAAATAGCCAAAGCAATCTTGAGAAAGAAGAATGGAACTGGAGGAATCAACCTACCTGACTTCAGGCTCTACTACAAAGCCACAGTTATCAAGACAGTATGGTACTGGCACAAAGACAGAAATATTGATCAATGGAACAAAATAGAAAGCCCAGAGATAAATCCACGCACATATGGACACCTTATCTTTGACAAAGGAGGCAAGAATATACAATGGATTAAAGACAATCTCTTTAACAAGTGGTGCTGGGAAATCTGGTCAACCACTTGTAAAAGAATGAAACTAGAACACTTTCTAACACCACACACAAAAATAAACTCAAAATGGATTAAAGATCTCAACGTAAGACCAGAAACTATAAAACTCCTAGAGGAGAACATAGGCAAAACACTCTCTGACATACATCACAGCAGGATCCTCTATGACCCACCTCCCAGAATATTGGGAATAAAAGCAAAAATAAACAAATGGGACCTAATTAACCTTAAAAGCTTCTGCACATCAAAGGAAACTATTAGCAAGGTGAAAAGGCAGCCTTCAGAATGGGAGAAAATAATAGCAAATGAAGCAACTGACAAACAACTAATCTCAAAAATATACAAGCAACTCCTACAGCTCAACTCCAGAAAAATAAATGACCCAATCAAAAAATGGGCCAAAGAACTAAATAGACATTTCTCCAAAGAAGACATACAGATGGCTAACAAACACATGAAAAGATGCTCAACATCACTCATTATCAGAGAAATGCAAATCAAAACCACTATGAGGTACCATTTCACACCAGTCAGAATGGCTGCGATCCAAAAGTCTACAAGCAATAAATGCTGGAGAGGGTGTGGAGAAAAAGGAACCCTCTTACACTGTTGGTGGGAATGCAAACTAGTATAGCCACTATGGAGAACAGTGTGGAGATTCCTTAAAAAACTGGAAATAGAACTGCCTTATGATCCAGCAATCCCACTGCTGGGCATACACACTGAGGAAACCAGAAGGGAAAGAGACACATGTACCCCAATGTTCATCGCAGCACTGTTTATAATAGCCAGGACATGGAAGCAACCTAGATGTCCATCAGCAGATGAATGGATAAGCAAGCTGTGGTACATATACACAATGGAGTATTACTTAGCCATTAAAAAGAACACATTTGAATCAGTTCTAATGAGGTGGATGAAACTGGAGCCTATTATACAGAGTGAAGTAAGCCAGAAAGAAAAACACCAATACAGTATACTAACGCACATATATGGAATTTAGAAAGATGGTAACAATAACCCTGTGTACGAGACAGCAAAAGAGACACTGATGTATAGAACAGTCTTATGGACTCTGTGGGAGAGGGAGAGGGTGGGAAGATTTGGGAGAATGGCATTGAAACATGTGTAATATGATGTATGAAACGAGTTGCCAGTCCAGGTTCAATGCATGATACTGGATACTTGGGGCTGGTGCACTGGGACAACCCAGAGGGATGGTATGGGGAGGGAGGAGGGAGGAGGGTTCAGGATGGGCAACACATGTATACCTGTGGCGGATTCATTTTTATATTTGGCAAAACTAATACAATTATGTAAAGTTTAAAAATAATATAAAATTAAAAAAAAAAGTATACGATAAGCAAAGGACCTGACATACTAAAACAGTTTTGAAAAAAAAAAATCCACTCAAAAAACAAAGTTAGAGAACTCCCCCACCTGATTTTGAGACATACTATAAAACCACAGTAATCAAGACCATGTGGTATTGGGAAAAGGATAGACACGTAAATCAATAGGGTAGAACAGAATCCAGAAATAGACCACACATATACAGTCAACTGGTTTCGACAAAGATGTCAAGAAGTTTGATGGAGAAAGAATGACCTCTTCAACAGATGATGCTGGAAAAAAATTGGATATCTAGTATGTCAGAAAAGAACTTTGAACCATACTTTGCACCCTATGCAAAAATTAGCTAAGATGAATCATAATAATTGTAAAACCTAAAACTACAAAACTTCCAGACGAAAACATAGGAAAAATTCTTTTGTGACCCTGCATTAGGCAAGGATTTCTTATATAGGATACAAAAAGCATGAACCATAAAATAAAACAAATAAGTTGGACTTCATCAGAATTAAACACTTACGCTCTTCAAAAGACACTCATTTCAAGAAAATGAAAAAACAAGATAGTTTGGAGACAATTATTGCAAAACACATTTGGTAAAGAACTAGTATTCTGGTGTTAACTTTGTGAATGAAGAACTTGAATAAAGAGCTCTCACAATTCAAAATAAGAAAACAAGTAACCTAGTTTTTAAAAAATGGACAAAAGACTTGAGCAGATACTTAACCAAAGAATATGTATGGGTAGAAAATGAGCCCATGAAAAAAATGCTCAGCATTAGTAGTTATTAAGGAAATGTAAATCAAAGTCACAATCAGCTATGAACTGCATCTTCTTGGACATTTAGGTTGCTTCACTGTATTGGCTGCTATGAATAGTGCTGCAGTGAACACTGGGGTAAATCTATCTTTCCATATTATGGTTTGCTCTGGGTATATGCCCGGGAGTGGAATTGCTGGATCATATGGTGGCTCTATTTTTAGTTTTTTAGGAATTTCCACAGTGTTCTCCGTAATGGTTGTCCCAATTTACATTTCCATCAGCAGTGTAGGGTGATTCTCCACACCTTCTCCAGCATTTATTGTTTATAGATTTTTTGATGATGGTCATTCTGACTGGGGTGTGGTGATACCTCATCGTAGTTTTGATTTGCCTTTCTTTAATAATTAATGATGTTGAGCATCTATTTGTGTGCTTTTTGGGCATCTGAATGTCTTTCCTGTAAGAAGAATGAAATAATGCCATTTGCAGCAACATTGATGGACCTAGAGAATGTTGTATTAAGTGAAGCAAGTCAGATAAAGAAAAATATCATATGATATCACTTATATGTGAAATCTAATAAAATGATACAAATGAACTTATTTACAAAACAGAAACAGTCTTACAGATCTTGAAATCAAACTTACGGTTACCAAAGGGGAAATGGGGGGAAGTGATAAATCAGGAGATTGGGAATGACATATATACACTACTATATATAAGATAGATAACTAAGAGGACTTTACTGCATAGCACAGGGAACTCTACTCAATATTCTGTAACAATCTATATGGGAAAAGAATCTGAAAAAGAATTTACCTGCCGATGTAGGAGGTGTAGGAGATGTGGGTTCAATCCCTAGGTTGGGAACATCCCCTGGAGTATAAAATGGCAAACCACTCCAGTATTCTTGCCTGGAGAATCCGCATGGACAGAGGAGCCTGGGTGGCTACAGTCCGTGGGGTCACAAAGAGTTGGACACAACTGAGCAGATATGCATGTATATATCATAACTGATTCACTCTGCTGTATACCTGAAACTAATACAACATTGTAAATCAACTATATTCCAATACATATTTTTACAAAATCACCATTGGCTGGAACTCCATACCTATTGGAATGGCTGACCATCCCCAGTCCCCACTAGTCTGGTCATTGTTGGTGATGATGTTAGACTGGAGCTCTCAGAAGGTTGATTTTTTTTCCTTTTTCTGGCTTGTGGGATAGTTCCTTGCCCAGGGATTGAACTTGGGCCATGGCAGTAAAAGCACTGAGTCCTAACCACTGGACCGCCAGGAAGTTCCCTCAGAAGCATCTTCTGGGAATGCAAAGTCTAACAATCACTTTGGAAAATAGTTCAGTCGTTTCTTATAAAGTTAAACACACATATTTTACCACTCAGGAGCCCCTGCTAGGTGTTTACCCAAAGGAAATGAAAAGACTCACCCATGCAAAAACCTATTTGCAAATGTTTATAGTGGCTTTATTTATAACCACCCCAAACTGGAAACAATCCCATTGTCTATCCACTGGTGAAGGAATGAAAAAAAATGTGGTGAATCCATATACTGCAGTTCTGCTCAGCAAGAAATAGGAACAGACTGCGGTACAGACCCAGACATGGATACATCTCAAGTGTATGATGATGTTTGAAAGAAGCCAGACTCGAAAGGTTACCTATGGCATAGGATTGCATCCCTATGGCATTCTGTAGAAGGCAAGTAAACAGGAATGGCCAACTCCTCAGTGGTTTCACCGAGCTAGGTGTGGTGGGGAGGGGACTGACTGCAAAGCTGCATGAGGGAACTTTTGGGGGTTCCGGCAGTGTTCTGAATCTTGATTGTGGGTGTAGTTATTGCCAAAACTTAGAGAACTGTATTGGGCTTCTCCAATGACACAGTGGGTAAAGAATCCCCTCGTAACGCAAAAGACGCAAGAGATGAGGGTTTAGTCTCTTGGTAGGGAAGACCCCCTGGAGGAGGAAATGGCAACCCACTCCAGTACTCTTCCCTGGGAAATCCCATGGATAGAGGAGCCTTGCGGGCTACAGTCTAAAGAATCTCGAAGAATCCAATGCGACTGAGTGATGATGCATGCATGCGAGCGGAGAACAGTCTATTAAAAAGCTTGAATTTCACTGAGTATCAAAAACCTGACAAGGGACTTCCCTGGCAGTCCAGTGGTTAAGACTTCGCCTTCCAATGCAGAAGGTGTGAGTTTAATCCCTGGTTGGGGAGCTAGTATCCCACATGCTTCACGACCAAAACACATAAAACAGAAGCTATATTGTAACAAGTTCAATGAAGACTTAAACAAAACCTGACCAAAAATTAACACTTCTTGAAATTGTACTTTCAGTCAATTAAAAACAATCAAATAGCTGCAGTTTCATAACATGATAAATCACACTGGGGAGATAATAAACAGCAAGTCTTCAAGGAACTTCCCATGGACAGAGGCGCCTGGTGGGCTGCAGTCCATGAGGTCACTGAGTCAGACACGACTGAGACTTCACTTTCACGCATTGGAGAAGGCAATGGCAACCCACTCTAGTGTTCTTGCCTGGAGAATCTCGGGGACTGGGGAGCCTGGTGGGCTGCCGTCTCTGGGGTCGCACAGAGTTGGACACGACTGAAGCGACTTAGCAGCAGCAGCAGCAGCAGCAGCAGCAGCAAGGAACTTATGTAGGGGAGGGGGTTTTACTGTTCATGGTATAAGAAGGATGATGCTGGCAGAGCCATCCGTCTGGAAGGGAATTCTCTGTTCATCAGAGTGACAGGGAAGTGCTGTTCAGGTCGCACTTTTTTCCTGAACTGAGCCTGATCATGCCAACACATCTCCGAGTCCTTTTTCTGAAGCCAGGTCCCTTTCTGGACCTCGCTGGAGCGGGGGCAGGACTGTATTCGGGACACCATCACTCCTGCTGACTCCACACCTCACACCTCAGGGCCCTTCTGTCCACCAGCTGCCTCAGCTGCCAGTGAGCGCACAGTCATTTCCTTGGAGCCGACAAGTCAAAAGCCAGTAATTCTCCGTCAGGCCGAGGTTACTCTCACAGCACACCACGGACTGGCCATTTCAAAGGGGTAAAGCGCAGGAAAGGTCCTTAAAGCTGCCCTGACAGGGGAGATTTAAGGACAGGAAAGGTATTGTTGGGCTGTCCCATTACTGGGTGAACATTCAATGACGGGTATTACCTGATTAGAGGTAAAAATCCCCAGTATCTTCGTATTTACCTCCTAGTGGATTTGATCCTTCCAGGGCAGACAAAGTCCTTGTCAGGAACTGCTTCCTTTCATGAGGGTTCGTTGCCTGGAGAGAGTATGCTTTTGTCTTCAGAAAAGTAGGTCCATTTTTGAACTACTTTCTTCAACTTTGATAAAGGGAAAAGCCCTTTTATCTCCCTTGAAGTTCTTTTCTGCTCCAGGCTCACCTTAACTGGATTTGCAACATTCTCTGACCCCACTAAAAGCAGGCTGCCTCTTGAAGAATCTCCAACAGAAACTTAGTATTAAGGCAAAGCATAGACACAACCCCAAAAGCTCTTCCCGTAACGAAGGAGTCTTTCTAAACTCATAAAATTATCTGATGGAACATGGTCTCAGGAAATAGAAATCTGTTTTGGAAGAACATCTGCTTTTATCGTATTTTAGGGGAAAACTGAGGAAGAGAAGGAATTTACTTATTGCTTTCCCTTTCCATGGCTTCTGTTAATTTTTTGCAAGAGACTTAGGATTTGAACTAATGTCTTATAGTTGTTTTTCTGCCAATCTGAAAATTTCTCTGAGGTTTGTTTTTCTCTGTCTTCCCAGTGTATAGCAGCGTTTGAAATGTAGTAGGGAGAAGGAAGGAAATTACTATTTACTGCGTGTCTGTCCATTATACAGTTAGTTCTAGGGAGGTACTTTATGAGTGTGTGTGTGTGTGTGGGTGTATATATAAGTGTATTGGTTAGCTATTGCAACAGTAATGCTGTATAACAAATCAACCCAAAGTTCAGCAGTTTAAAAAAGACTCAATGGGTTTTTTTTTTTTTCTGTTGCAGGGATTTTTAAATTTATTGAATAACTTATTTTTTAAATTTAGCTTTTATTTTTTATGCAGATGACACCACCCTTATGGCAGAAAGTGAAGAGGAACTAAAAAGCCTCTTGATGAAGGTGAAAGTCAAGAGTGAAAAAGTTGGCTTAAAGCTCAACATTCAGAAAATGAAGATCATGGCATCCAGTCCCATCACTTCATGGGAAATAGATGGGGAAACAGTGGAAACAGTGTCAGACTTTATTTTTCTGGGCTCCAAAATCACTACAGATGGTGACTGCAGCCATGAAATTAAAAGACACTTACTCCTTGGAAGGAAGGTTATGACCAACCTAGATAGCATATTCAAAAGCAGAGACATTACTTTGCCAACAAAGGTTCATCTAGTCAAGGCTATGGTTTTTCCTGTGGTCATGTATGGATGTGAGAGTTGGACTGTGAAGAAGGCTGAGCACTGAAGAATTGATGCTTTTGAACTGTGGTGTTAGAGAAGACTCTTGAGAGTCCCTTGGACTGCAAGGAGATCCAACCAGTCCATTCTGAAGGAGATCAGCCCTGGGTGTTCTTTGGAAGGAATGATGCTAAAGCTGAAACTCCAGTACTTTGGCCACCTCATGCGAAGAGTTGACTCATTGGAAAAGACTCTGATGCTGGGAGGGATTGGGGGCAGGAGGAGCAGGGGACGACAGAGGATGAGATGGCTGGATGGCATCACTGACTAGATGGACATGAGTCTCAGTGAACTCTGGGAGTTGGTGATGGACAGGGAGGCCTGGCGTGCTGCGATTCATGGGGTCGCAAAGAGTCGGACACGACTGAGCGACTGATCTGATCTGATCTGATAGTTGGCTTACAATGTTGTGGTAGTTTCTGGTGTACAGGAAACTGATTTAATTATGCATATATACACAGATTCTTTTCCCATATAAGTTATTACAGAATATTGAGTGTAGAGTTCCCTGTGATATACAGTAGTCCTTATTGATTATCTATTTTATGTATAATAGTGTATATATGTTAATCCCAAACTCTTAATTTATCCCTCTCCCTCACCTTTCCCCTTTGGTAACCATAAGTTTGCTTTTGATGTCTGTAAGTCTATTTTTGCTTTGTAAACACAAGTTCATTTGTATCATTTTTAGATTAGATTATAAGTGATATCATATATTTGTCTTTCTCTGGCTGACTTACTTCACTTAGTGTGACGATCTCTAGCTCCATCCATGTTACTGCAAATGGCACTATTTTTATTTCATTCTGTTTTATGGCTGAGTAACATTCCATCATATATATGTACTATATCTTCTTTATTCCTCTGTTGATGGACATTTAAGTTGCTTCCAAGGAAGTTTATAGTAATACAGTCTTGCCTCGGGAAACAAGAAAAATCTCAAATAAACAACCTAAACTTACACCTAAAGCAATAAGAGAAAGAAGAGCAAACAAAACCCAAAGTCAATCATGTGTTCTTGTCCATATAGTCTAGGCTTTGGCTGATCTAAGTTTGAGTGTAGCTGGGGGTGGTTAGGTGATTCCTTTTGCAGGTCTGTGAGTTAACCAGCATGGCTCTGTTCTGGGCTGTGGTCATTGAGGTGGCTCTTCTCCATGTGTCTCTCATTCTCCTGGGACTAGGAGTCCAGCCAAGGCATGCTTTTCTCTTGGCTATGACAGAGGGACAAGAGACCAGGTGGAAACACACAAGGCCTCCATGGCCTATGCTAGGAATTGGTACACTGGGGTGTTCAGCTCATTCACTCTGTCAAATCAAGTGACGTGGCCGAATCTAAAGTCAGGGGATGGGGAGTCAGGCGGAGGAGGTGGTGGGCCGGGAGGGGGGCGCTTCAAACTCACCAGGCAAAGCATGAGCGAGGAATGAAGACTGAGGGCAATAATGCAGTCCACGACAAGGTTTCACCCTGACAACAACCCTGTGTGCTAGATACGCATTATTCCCATTTTACTAATGAGAAGACTAAGGGAGAAGGCGGCCAGGCCCGCGTTAAAAGCTTGTTCTCAAACAAACCAAAAAACAATGCTATTCAGGATCTGCATTTAAAATAGAGTACTTGTTCCTAACTGTACATACATGTACACACACACATCAGTTAGGATATATTTATATATTATGGAAAAATGTAAATATTATACATATTTTTAGTATATATACATCACATAATACATGTGTATAAATATTATAGTTATACAAATATTGTAATATTATGATGATATAATATATGCATCACGTTATATGCATATATATATATATATATATATATATATATAGGCTTCCCTGGTGGCTCAGATGGTAAAGAATCTGCCTACAATGCAGGAGACCCAGGTTTGATCTCTGGGTTGGGAAAATTCCCTGGAGTAGGAATGGCTACCCATTCCAGTGTTCTTGCCTGGAGAATTCCATAGACAGAGGAGCCTGGTGGGCTATATAGTCCATGGGGTCACAAAGAGTCAGACAAGACTGAGCGACTAACACTTTCATTTTTACTAATACATATATAGTATCAATTTATTTATTATGTAGTTTATGACCACCTCGTTAAACTGTAATCCCTTTGCTCAATAAATATTACCACTTGAGGAAAAAATAAGTTTGTTCTCTTTGTGGCATGCCACGTTCTCTCTTCCTGGTGTTTCCTGGAGCTCCATGAACTCAAAGCCACAAGCCCAGCTGAAAGTTAAAACAATTTAACCAAGGAACTCTGTCCTGAACTAAGCTGCTGTTTGTCTGCGGTCTCGCTTATGCACTTACCCTGGGTCTGTGCCATTGCCATGTGCTGGTAGAGTTCAGCCTTTGACCAGCTGGGCTGCTTTCGATGCTCGGTCACGCCCTGCTCTGCGTGGAGCAGTCAGACCTGAAGACGTAGGCACTGGGGGCCCCCACCGCAGAAGAGGCTCTCTGTCCACTCTCTTTCTTCTTGTCCTCTTTGCCAAAATGACCCCGTTTGCTAGAGGACAATTTCAAGCCTGCTCTGGATGGATTTCTTAATCAAAATGGATTATGCCAACGTAAAGGAATGTGTCCTTCTAGGTGAGCTGCCAAAGGCCCCAACCATTCCACTGAACTAGGACAGTCAGGAGTACTCCTCTGTGTCTGTCAGCACCAACCCAGCATCTCCTGGTGGCCCTTGGTGGTGGTCTCACTGAAGAGCTTGTCAGGGTCCGAGGAGGAGATCTGAGGGGAGGCAAGGCCAGCTGGCCAGGGCAACGCTGGTGACTCAGAAGGTGACGTTCTCCTCTCTGAGTCACCGAGGAGCTCCGTGAAGGGCCCTGTGGGAGTCTGCATTTTGCCAGATGCAGACATTGTGTTTTTCCTGCCAGCGAAGTTGTTTTTCTGCCTACATGGGTCACCAGCTGGCTGCTCTCATCGTAGATGCCCACAGAAAAGTGAACTGAAGCAAATGGTCCCCATGACAGCCCTTAAGGCTCACAACGCACCTTGGCTCTGAGGGTGAGAAGCATCTGGAAGTCGGGGGAGGAGGTACCTCACAGGGTGCCCTGTCTGTCTGCAGACTTCTTGCATGTACCACTCACAGCCATTTCAAAAGTTTCTTTTTTAACTTTTCATTTTTTTCATTCATTTTTACATTTTTAACACCAAGAACATTTTGTATTGCGGTATAGCCGATTAACGGTGTTGTGGTCGATTCAGATGAACAGTGAAGGGACTCGGCATATACGTGTATCCACCTCCCCCAGACTCCCCTCCCACCCAGGCTGCCACATAACATTGAGCAGAGTTCCATGTGCTATAAAATAGATCTTTGTTGGTTATCCATTTTAAATATAGCAGTGTTACTGAACTTTTTATTTTGTATTGGGGCATAGCTGATGAATAATGGTGTGATAGTTTTAGGTGAACAGTGAAGGGACTCAGCCAAACATACATATGAATCCATCTCCCCCAAGCTCCCCTCCATCCAGGCTGCCACATCACACTGAGCAGAGTTCCCTGTGCTAGACAGTAGGTCCTTGTTGGTTATCCACTTTAAATACAGCAGTGTGTACATGTCCATCCCTCGCCCTGGCAACCATAAGTTCGTTCTCTTAAGTCTGTGAGTCTCTTTCTGTTTTATAAGTTCATCTGTATCATTTCTTTTTACATTCCACATATAAGGGATGTTGTACAATATTTCTCCTTCTCTATCTGACTTATTTCCCTAGTGTGACAATCTTTAGGTCCACCCATCTTGCTGCAAATGGCCTTATTTCATTGCTTGTAATGAGCCATTGCCAAAGTTTTGAACAGTTACCTCTGATATCCTGGCTGGATCTCAGATCCTCATTTCCTGTCTCTTCTGACCCTCTCCACATGAGCATTGTTCCCAGCCATGTCTTTGAGGCAGCTCAGTAGAAGGAATGTTTCTCACCCAGGATGGGGGGGCGGTGGGCTGGGGGGAATAATGGAGACATCATTTCACAGATACACCAGCAAAATGCTTGTTTCTTGGGAGAGGGATGGGTTTCGGTTTTGGAAAAATTTCTGAGCGACTTTGAAAATGTTGGTGGATGAATGGGGCTATTTTAATGCCAGTCATCTTTATATACTTGCTACTCACCACTGCTTGTAATAATCCCTCAGAAGCTGGGCATGAAATTGGTTTCTCAGTGATTCTTCTTTGCACTCCGCATAATTCCTATATGACTATTTGCAAGTCCTCCAAACTGTGGCAGAGTTCGTTGGTGACTCGCTTCCGTGGGAAGACAAGGTAATTTTATTTCATTACGAATGTACTGCCTTCTGGGCTTCCCAGGTGGCGCTAGTGGTAAAGAACCCGCCGGCCAGTGCAGGAGAGACTGGGGTTTGATCCCTGGGTTGGGAAGATCCCCTGGAGGAGGAAATGGCAACCCACTCCACTATTCTTGCCTGGACAATCCCATGGACAGAGGAGCCTGGCGGGCTACAGTCAATAGCGTCACAGAGAGTCGGATACAAGATAGCACGCACGCAGGTATTGCCTTCTAGGCGCTGGTTTAATGGAACGAGGGCAGGGAATGAGGAAGGAAGGAGGGAGGGTAGAAAGGAACCAGCACTTTCTGAGTGTGGACCAGATATTTGATACTTTCAGGGCAACGGCCCCATTTCATTGTTCCCACAAATCTTTGGGGTGGGTACTTGGATTCCCATTTCACAGATGAGGAAAGTGAGACTGTATAAATGGAACTAGCCAATGGTCTGGAAAATAACAAGTGGGGAGTCAAACCCAAGTCTTTCTGAATCCAAACCAAAAGTGAACCAAATGCTTGCTGCCACTCACAGAACACCTATCCTGCTTACCAGTCTCCCGAGGCAATGCTTCCTTTCTTCCATCACTGAAACAACCAGAGCTTCACCCCATCACCTCCTGGACAAATAGCTATGACTTTCTCTCCATCTCATCTGTGTCTTTCAATATTCCACTCCTCAGACTTTCCCTGGAGTTAGATTTGGCTTTAAACACACACAAAAATAATGATTTCTCACTGCAGGTGGCCAAAGACTCTTCTCAATTAGCATCACCTTTCCAGCCCCTCACATGGTTCCTTCGGCTGCTTCCAGCCCTTCGTTGCTGCTGCTGCTAAGTCACTTCAGTCGTGTCCGACACTGTGTGACCCCACAGACGGCAGCCCACCAGACTCCTCTGTCCCTGGGATTCTCCAGGCAAGAATGCTGGAGTGGTTGCCATTTCCTTCTCCCAGCCCTTCATTAGCAACATCTAAATGATGCTGTACACGCAGTTCATATGCTGAAACAGGGCCACACACAGCCATTTAACCCATAAGGTGGAGCACCTGACCTTGGAGAACTTTCTGTCCAGGGCAGCATGAGTCCCAAAGCGCAGGCCACAGGCGCACGACTCAAGGAAAGAAGCAGGAATATGGAAGGTAAACAAAACCTTTGTACCTTGTTCAGGTGAAGGAGTGAAACAGTGGTGTTTATTCTGGAAATAAGATCCCAAAGCTGGCCATTCAGACACATCTCCCCACCCCCTCAAGGGAGTGTAACAGGACAAAACGGAGACGTTGAATTAGTACGGATTTTTAAAAATTATTTTTTACTGGAGTATGGTTGCTTTACAGTGCTATTAGTTTGTGCTGTTCAGCAAAGTGAATCAGCTATACGTGTGCATGTATCCCCTCTTTTTTGGATCTTCTTCTCATTTGTATCACCATAGAGCACTGAGTAGAGTTCCCTGTGCTACACAGTAGGTTCTCATCAGTTGTCTATTTTATACACAGTATACATAGTGTATATATGTCAATCCCAATCTCCTGATCCATCCTCTGCCTTTCCCTCTTGATAGCCATACGTTTATTCTCTACGTCTGGGGAGCACCAATTCCCTTGGCAAACTGGCCTTTGACCTGGCTCATTTTCCTCCATGCCCCATGTTTGACTCTATCATAACTTGTTCTCCTGTTCCAGCTCTTTTCATAATAAGAGTGCCCAGAGGTCTGGTCCCTGAGCTGACTCTCTGTGATGGCCAAGGTGGCCCCCAGGATGTCTCGCCCTCGTCCTGTGGGTTACCTTCATGACTAGTGCTCTGATTTCTACTGTCTTGCGTGGATACCAGCTCTTCCTCTTCCCCTCTCCACGCTGAGACTCCAGTGCTGACTCCTCCTCTACCCAGCTTTCTATTTTTCCCATCTTCCTTCCACCACTCCATTCTCATTTCAGTGGAGGACTTGAGCTGGGGGAATGTTAGTGTTATTCTATTGGCTACTGGGAGCTCTTGAAGATTTGTGAGCACAGAGCTGGCTCTGTCGATGGGGACCTGGAGGTGGTGAGTAGGATGGGGACCCAGTCAGGGACATCATTCATGACGTTGTAATTGTGGAGGAAAGGACAGTGAGGGTCCTAAGCTAGGATGCTGGTGCTGGGGATGAACATGAGAGCGGAAATGCTGAAGGAGTTCCTTTCCCCCTGGGATTCCTAAGCCCCTAAGTCTTGGAAGGGAACTCTAGCCTTTACACTGAGAACATCCAAATTTTGACTTTTGAGTAAAGCTTGCCTTGGAAAGGATTCACAGGTGAAAGTTATATAATTCTTAGCAGTAATGTGGGTAATGGCTAGCTTTGTACAAAATAAAAGAGCTAGGAAAGAGGTTTTGGTCTCAAACAAAGGAAGGAGAGAAAATAACCTGAATTAATAAAAACAAAAGAAGAGGTCTCGAGTTACGTTCAGAAAACCGGACAAGAAAGGAAGATCAAGACTTTTCCAGTGAGGAAACAGGAAGGAGGAGGGGCTGTGTGCTTTAGTGGAGCAAAAACTCATGCTATTTATCTATTTGTCTCTTAGTTGACACTAGAATTACTGTTAGGAAAGAAAATATTTTATTTAGGAAAATATCCTTCTCGGTATAGAAGATGAGGTAGTGTGTGTTAAGAGATAATTTCTCTGCATTGTAAATAAGCAACAGTGTGGTGATGGGGTGGGGCAGTGGGGAAGAGAGGAGCAGAGAGAAGATAGGAAGGGGTGAAAAGAGACAGGAAAGAATATTAGGATATTGTGGTAGGTGCTGGGACTTTTAAGAATGGGGATAATAGGGGCCCCCTGGTGTCCCATGGCTAAGACTCCACACTCCCAGTGCAGGGGCCCAGGTTCCATCCCAGGGCAGGGAACTAGATCCCACATGCTGCAACTAAGACTTGGTTCCACCAAATAAATAAATTAATTAAAAGAAACAATGGGGATGATGTTACTCAGTTGGAAATGGCTTGCATTTCTGAGACATGCTTCCCTTTCCCAGGACCTTTGGAAAGTCTGCTACTTCCAATGGGAGGTGTTTTTTTTTTGTTTTTTTAAATCCACAGACACCACAACTGTGCTGGGTCCATTGCCCAGGTTGATGCTATGGGAATTAGGGGCCTTCATTCAGGGGTAAGTGAAGTTATCCACCTGCTGACCACCTGATTTAGCTACAGGAACCTGAACTGGAAGGGATGCTTAGATTATGCAAACTTTTCAGGAACAGCCAGAAAGCCTGGGAGAGGAACCTGGATTTCTACACTTCGAGGACCGACAAAAGTTCCAGCGGGTCACACCTGGGCCTTAAGGGCAGGGAGACCCTACTTAGATTACCTGTCTTGGCTTTTCTGGTTTGTGGCCAGAGGGTGGGGGTGAGGAGGGGGAGTCCAGATTACCTGAATATGTTACACTAATTTGGAATAACCAATACTGGATGCAGAGACCTTCGGACCAGCTCAAATGTGAAACCTGGGAAACTCGGCTCAGTGGGGCATACGAGGATTGGGGAAGTGAGGATTTTGGATCTGATCTCTGTGGGTTAGTGTGTCAGGAGGCTGCAACAGCAGCAGATACAGCCAACTGGAGCTCATGTCCTGGGTCTTCCAGCCACAATAAGGACGGCTTTCTTGAGATCCTTCCAAACTGCCTCGTTCTGAGATGCATAAGCTATACTCTGAATCGGGCTTCCCTGGTGGCTCAGCATTAAAGAACCTGCTTGCCAATGCAGGAGACCTAGGTTCAATCCCTGTGTTGGGAAGATCCCCTGGAGAAGGAAATGGCAACCTGCTCTAGTATTTTGGCCTGGGAAATCTCGTGGACAGAGGAGCCTAGTGGACTACAGTCCATGGGGTTGCAAAGAGTCAGACATGACTGAGCAACTGAACAACTACAATATTCTGAATCAGTGCTGCTCCAACTCTAATGTGCCTCAGAGCTGCCTGGATGGCTCGTTCAAACGCTTTGCTGAGCCCCATCCTCAGAGTCTGGGAATGGAGCCTGACAATGTGCATTTCTCACAAATTCTCTGCTGCCGCTGGTCTGGGAGCAACACCTGGAGACCCGCTGTCCTCCATCAGCATTTCTCAACCTTTACTGTGCATGGAGATTATCTGGCGATCTTGTTAAAAAGCAGGTTCTGATTCAGTAGGTCTGGGGGTGGGGCCTGACAATTTGCATATTGACAAACTCCTGGGTGAGCTGATGCTGTTCATTAGGTGAGACACAGCAAGACCCTGTGGTCCTTGTCCCTTGTGTCCTCTGCCTGCCTTTTGTCTGCGGAAAGACTTTAGTCCAAGAAGAAATTTAACCAGAGAAGTGAGAACATGCGGTAACTAAGGAAAACAGTCAAAGGAGACCAAATAGTACTAATGAAGTCATTAAGCAGAGTCAAGGAACTTAGATAATATTCTGAGCCGTGTCCTGTGAGCCGTCTTGTAGATACTGAAACCCCCACTGGGTGGAAGAAGTTAATTACATGATGACCAGACTGTACCCAGGACATGAGCTGCCACAATTCCCAGAACTGGCCTCAGAGGAATGGAAACAAACCACCCTGGAACTGAAGATGAACTGTACCTACAACAATCAAGATTACGATGGTCAGACCACCGATGACCAATCTGAAGCTGACTATCAGAGCTGACTGTGCTGTTTCTGCCTGTAGCCCCCTCCCTCTGTCTATAAAAACTCTCACTCTCTGCTTACCGAAGCAGGGGGGGGTGCGGGGGAGTTGGCCTTCGGACAAATGTCCACCCTCCCCACCCAGTTGCTGGGATCTGAAATAAAGCAAGCTTTCCTATCCACAAGCTGGCCTGTTTTATTGGCTTTTGGGTGGTGAGCATTCAGACTCCACCTTTTGGTAACATAAGGACCACTATTTATTTATTTATTTATTTTTTTAGGACCACTATTTAAGTAGAATTGCCCCTCAATGTTGCCTTAACCTCTGGCCGGCTGCAGGCTAAGTGTTCCTATTCACCTAGGAATAAATGCCTCTGTTCCCTGCCCAGTCGCCTTCGCCCCGTGTTCCTGTTAGGAGCTGAGCTGCCCAATCAGCGGTGGGAACACCTGTTCATCCCAAGCTCGGCCCTAGAGGGACAGTTAAGCCTTGTCAGGCTCCAGCTCGCTGGCTTCTGCAGAGTTGTGGCCAGACGTCTGCACTCTCCCGATCCCCAGGGCCGGCTCTGCCCTCACCCCGCTGGCAGTGGCCGCCTCCAGTCCCAGCTGTTCCTTTGCCCTTGAAACCAGCCCCTCTCGGCAACTCTCCTGTTTCCCACTGTCCCTGGCCACTCCCGAATGACTCCAGGCTCCAAAATGGGACTGCTATAGCCAGAAGCCAGCAGCTGCTAGAGCGACACGGCAGAAGGACCTGGTAGGTGGTTCCAGTGAGAAGAAGATGAAAAGACAGAAATATGCGGGCAAAGGAAAGAGTAGCAAGTGTTAACACAGGCCTCATGCATTGATTTGTTATTTGTAAGATTTGTTACTTGCAGAATTGGAATAACAAGGACTTCAACCTAATAAGCACAGTGATGGATTTAAGGGAGGGTTTCTTGTGGGGTGAGGTTATGGGAAGGGAACTTGCTTGGGGTTCAGAAGACCCAAGTTCTAGTGCTAATTAAGATACCCTCACCCCCAGCCTCACTGTTCTCATTTACAAGAGAAGGTTGCATGAAACCAACTCAGAAACCAAAATCTCAAAAATCTCATGTATAGAGTGAGTTTAAAGTGAGTTCCTCATTTTTAGAAGGATTGTCAAGGAAGGCTGGGAAAACCTTAGGCTCTGGAATTTGCAAAACCTGAATTTAATTAATTAATTAATTTTCAGTTTAAAAAATGGAAGTATAGTTGATTTACAATGGTGTGTTAATTTCTGCTATACAGCAAAGTGATTCAGTTATAAATATATATATATAAGCATGTTTTAAAAGATTCTTTTCTGTTATGATTTATCATAGTATTTATCGTATGTTTATCAAAGGATTTTTTTTCACTATTTTTAAAAATTGTGGTAAAACATAAAATGAAACACTATTATAACCGTATTTAACTGCACAGCTCAGTGGCACTGAGTACACTCACAGTTTTGCACAACTCTCACCATCATCCATCTCCTGGGTTTGTCACCTAACTAAACTGAAGCTCTGTCCCCATTAAACACCAACTCCCCTTTCCGCCTCCCCAGCCCTCCCACCCCCAGCTCCGGCATCTACCAATGTACTTTCTGACTCTGTGAATTTGACTATTCCAGGTACCTTGTAAAATAGAATCAAACAGTATTTGTTTGCACCTGGTGTATATTCGAACACACTTTTAAGGTTAACAGTGTACATCATAGGATATTGAATATAGCCATCTGTACTCTACAGTAGTCCTATAGGGTAGGACTTTGTTATTCATCCATTCTGTACATAAAAGCTTTCATCTACTAACCCCAACCTCCCACTCCATCCTTCTCCCACCCCCCACCATCCCCCGGCAACCATCAGTCTGTTCGGATGAAGAAAAACCTGAATTTAAATCCCTGCTTGTCCTACTCAACATCTGGGAGGCAATGGACACATCTCAGTCACAGTATGTGTTGCTTCTTAACCAGTGAGGATTAAATGATATAACAAATAAAAAGAACCTAAAGTAGCTGCAGGAACCTAGTGAGTGAGCACACCAAGAAAAGATGCTAATATTATGACAGTCACTAAAAATGTGCAAAACCTCCACGTTTCCACTGTGTTCCCTTTCGGTAGACTGAAATGCTCAGACATGCATTACTTTTCCCCTCCCTAGAAACACTTCAATTCTGTGCTTCCCACACTAACCCCTAAGGTAGTCTGTGTTTGCTCAACTCAGTCTCCCAGAAAATATGTTCCAAACTCATGTAAAAAAAGGGTAGTGACAAACAAAGCAGCATGTTGTCTGCTTAGCATGTGTTAGTGCATTCAGTTCAGTTCAGTTCAGTCATTCAGTCGTGTCCGACTCTTTGCGACCCATGAATCGCAGCACTCCAGGCCTCCCTGTCCATCACCAACTCCCGGAGTTCACTCAGACTCACATCCATCGAGTCGGTGATGCCATCCAGCCATCTCATCCTCTGTTGTCCCCTTTTTCTCCTGTCCCCAATCCCTCCCAGCATCAGAGTCTTTTCCAATGAGTCAACTCTTCACATGAGGTGGCCAAAGTACTGGAGTTTCAGCTTTAGCATCATTTCTTCCAAAGAACACCCAGGGCTGATCTCCTTCAGAATGGACTGCTTGGATCTCCTTGCAGTCCAAGGGACTCTCAAGAGTCTTCTCCACCACAGTTCAAAAGCATCAATTCTTCCGCGCTCAGCCTTCTTCACAGTCCAACTCTCACATCCATACATGACCACAGGAAAAACCATAGCCTTGACTAGATGGATCTTTGTTGGCAAAGTAATGTCTCTGCTTTTGAATATGCTATCTAGGTTGGTCATAACTTTCCTTCCAAGGAGTAACCCTCTTTTGATTTCATGGCTGCAGTCACCATCTGCAGTGATTTTGGAGCCCCCAAAAATAAAGTCTGACACTGTTTCCACTGTTTCCCCATCTATTTCCCATGAAGTGATGTGACCAGATGCCATGATCTTCGTTTTCTGCATGTTGAGCTTTAAGCCAACTTTTTCACTCTCCTCTTTCACTTTCATCAAGAGGTTCTTTAGTTCCTCTTCACTTTCTGCCATAAGGGTGGTGTCATCTGCATATCTGAGGTTATTGATATTTCTCCTGGCAATCTTGATTCCAGCTTGTGCTTCTTCCAGCCCAGTGTTTCTCATGATGTACTCTGCATAGAAGCTAAATAAGCTGAGTGACAATATACAGCCTTGATGTACTCCTTTTCCTATTTGGAATCAGTCTGTTGTTCCATGTCCAGTTCGAACTGTTGCTTCCTGACCTGCATATAGGTTTCTCAAGAGGCAGGTCAGGTGGTCTGGTATTCCTATCTCTTTCAGAATTCTCCACAGTTTATTGTGATCCACACAGTCAAAGGCTTTGGTATAGTCAATAAAGCAGAAACAAATGTTTTTCTGGAACTCTCTTGCTTTTTCCATGATCCAGCGGATGTTGGCAATTTGATCTCTGGTTCCTCTGCCTTTACTAAAGCCAGTTTGAACATCTGGAAGTTCACAGTTCACGTATTGCTGAAGCCTGGCTTGGAGAATTTTGAGCATTACTTTACTAGCATGTGAGATGAGTGCAATCGTGTGGTAGTTTGAGCATTCTTTGCCATTGTCTTTCTTTGGAATTGGAATGAAAACTGACCTTTTCCAGTCCTGTGGCCAGTGCTGAGTTTTCCAAATTTGCTGGCATATTGAGTGCAGCACTTTCACAGCATCATCTTTCAGGATTTGAAATAGCTCAACTGGAATTCCATCACCTCCACTAGCTTTGTTCGTAGTGATGTTTTCTAAGGCCCACTTGACTTCACATTCCAGTATGTATGGCTCTACGTCAGTGATCATACCATCGTGATTATCTTGGTCATGAAGATCTTTTCTGTACAGTTCTTCTGTGTATTCTTGCCACCTCTTCTTAATATCTTCTGCTTCTGTGCATTATTTAATACTAAATTGCCAGAAAACTGACTGAAACATAATCTGGGCCAACAGCTGCTGTGGACCCTGTCACCGGAAGGAAATGTTTAAGAACGGGGGGGGGTCATACAGGACAAAATGGTTTTTGATTGTCTCTCTCTGAAAATGGTTGTCATGAGATGCTGTACCTAACGGGTGCTCATTTGATGGTTCTTCATTCAAAGAAGGATGTTCTAGAGACTTAAATGTTCCACCCAGCTCAAGATTACAGCATAAGCTGAAGGTGACCATTGCTTCCATTTGTACCCTGATGGTCTGGTTATTTAGTTCTAATTTGGGGCCCCCTAGGAAGCAGGTGTTTGGTTGCAAGTAACAGAAACTGAGTCGGCTTATGTCAGTGGCTATACAGATTTTACCCATGCATGGGGAAGCCTGGAGAGTTGGGTTAGTAGACAATCGGAATCTAGGACTTACTTGAGAGGTGATTCCATGGCGGGGTGGTGAATGAACTGAAGGTTTTGAATGTTTTTTTTTCTCCCTTTTAATTCTCCTTCTCTCCTTTTTCCCCCTTCCCCCTCCCCTTTTCCCTCCCCCTCCTCCCCACTCCTCCTCCTCCCCTTCCCCCTCCTCCTCTTCTCTCTTTTTGACTGTTTCTTATTAGTTAACAAAAATATGTCTGGCATTTCCAAAGGTGCCACTGCCTTGGCGTCAGCTCCCAAATATAACTTCCCCGTCTCCCCAGGACTCTGATAGAAGGAGCTGACCACAGGCAGTGTCATATCAGAGGGCCAGTCTTTCTATTACCCCAGGCCCAGCATCCTTACAGGATATAACAGACATAAAAACATTCATTCCTGTGAACCATAAGTTCACTATTTGGCCCAATGTGTGGTGTTGCCTTCAATATTAACCTCTGAGTATTGGGTAGCTAATTTCCTATCACGTGCTTTTGTTTAGTTGTTTTGTGCCTAATACATTTGGGTTTGGTAGTTAAGTGCTTACTTAGCACAGTGTATCTATGAAGAACCACCTGTGGGCCATATGATAACCCCATTGGCCAAACCACTTCATCTACCGACAGATTTTTTCTGTGGTCTGCCACACTCATGTCAGAATTCAACTAGGGTGCTGCGATCTCCTGAATCCCCAACTATATTGTGAAATGGGCACAATAGATCCTATATGATGGGTTTGTTTTATTAAATTATATAATAGTCATCACACCTTATGTAGTAGGAAGGAATATAAAAGACAAAGATTATAACGTTTATATTTCTTCTATGGGATTATTCCACTATATGCAGGTCAGGAAGCAACAGTTAGAATTGGACATGGAACAACAGACTGATTTCAAATAGGAAAAGGAGTACGTCAAGGCTATATATTGTCACCATGCTTATTTAACTTCTATGCAAAGTACATCATGAGAAACACTGGGCTGGAAGAAGCACAAGCTGGAATCAAGATTGCCAGGAGAAATATCAATAACCTCAGATATGCAGATGACACCACCCTTATGGCAGAAAGTGAAGAGGAACTAAAAAGCCTCTTGATGAAAGTGAAAGAGGAGAGTAAAAAAGTTGTCTTAAAACTCAACATTCAGAAAATGAAGATCATGGCATCTAGTCCCATCACTTCATGGGAAATAGATGGGCAAACAGTGGAAACAGTGTCAGACTTTATTTTTGGGGGCTCCAAAATCACTGCAGATGGTGACTGCAGCCATGAAATCAAAAGAGGGTTACTCCTTGGAAGGAAAGTTATGACCAACCTAGATAGCATATTGAAAAGCAGAGACATTCCTTGCCAGCAAAGGTCCGTCTCGTCAAGGCTATGGTTTTTCCTGTGGTCATGTATGGATGTGAGAGTTGGACTGTGAAGAAAGCTGAGCGCCGAAGAATTGATGCTTTTGAACTGTGGTGTTGGAGAAGACTCTTGAGAGTCCCTTGGACTGCAAGGAGATCCAAGCAGTCCATCCTAAAGGAGATCAGTCCTGGGTGTTCATTGGAAGGACTGATGCTGAAGCTGAAACTCCAGTACTTTGGCTACCTCATGCGAAGAGTTGACTCATTGGAAAAGACCCTGATGCTGGGAGGGATCAGGGGCAGGAGGAGAAGGGGACGACGGAGGATAAGATGGCTGGATGGTATCACCGACTCGATGCACATGAGTTTGGGTGAACTCCGGGAGTTGGTGATGGACAGGGAGACCTGGTGTGCTGCGATTCATGGGGTCGCAAAGAGTTGGACACGACTGAGTGACTGAACTGAACTGAGCTGAACTGAAGACTTTGTTGGTTTATATCAAAAAGTTTAGTGACTTCCCTGGTGGTCCAGTGGTTGAGACTTCGCCTATCGGTGCAGGGGGTGTGAGTTTGATCACTGGTTAAGGATCCCACAAGCCTCCTGGCCAAAAAAAGCTAAACATAAACAGAAGCAATATTGTAACAAATTCAATAAAGACATAAAAAATGTAATACATTAAAAACATGTTTAAGGCATGCTGCTAAGTCACGTCAGTCGTGTCCAACTCTTTGAGACCCCATAGATGGCAGCCCACCAGGCTCCCCCGTCCCTGGGATTCTCCAGGCAAGAACACTGGAGTGGGTTGCCATTTCCTTCTCCAAGGCATGAAAGTGAAAAGTGAAAGTGAAGTCACTCAGTTGTGTCCGACTCTAGCGACCCCAGGGACTGCAGCCTACCAGGCTCCTCTGCCCATGGGATTTTCCAGGCAACAGTACTGGAGTGGGGTGCCATCGCCTTCTCTGTTAAGGCACGAGGAAGGTGAAAGAAGGGGAAGGTGGCCATATTCTGAGCTACTTTATCTCTCCAGGGTGCAGAGCTGAGTCCTTGGTCACTGGTGCTCCCCTCAGCCCCTGTCCATGCTTCTGGGATCACAGTCCTCTTAACAATTTCCCTGCTGGCTCTGGAGGGGAAACTGTGATGTGGCATTGCTATTTTTTTTTAACATTATACGTTATTTTCTGTGAAAAGTATAAAGTAGATATTCTTTTTAATAAAAGTCTAATAATTGATTTCTTTCCTTGGATCACTCTGCTGGATACCAAATCCCCAAAGAGAGAGAGTTAGTTTAATTTGGCCTTGATGATGGCCCCAGCCCTTCAGCCAGGGGAGGGGATGTCAGTCTTATTGACAGTTCTACCAAGCAAATTAGGGCAAGATGATGTTCATGGAAGGAAACTGGGTCACAGTTGCCAGGAGTACAAAGAGCCCATGCCGCAGGTGTGCAAAAATTCCAAATCTCCACCACAGGATGTGCGGTATTTACTCCCATAAAAATGATAAAGCCCAATAAAGAGACTTCTCCAAAACAACAGTTAAGATCTGGACCTATAAAATCATAAGAAATAGCACAATTTAATCATTTGTCATACATATATATACACACATATATACATACGTATGTGTCATATATACACATATATGTATGTATATGTGTATTTTTATGTATCTAATCATATATGTATCGGGTGGGTGGGTCAGTTCCTCTTGGCTGGTGACCTTGAGGGGGCCAGTGTTTGGATTTGGGGTGCTAACTGTGCCAGGACACCAGGGGCTGAGACGCTTGCTGCATTCCATTCTGCAGGACTCCTGGGACTTTTCTCAAACCTGGTACTTCATTTCTTTCTTTTGGAATCCTGCGTCTTACTTGCACGAGTCCAGAGCCAACTGGCTGGACCCATGAGTGCCATGAGGATGCTATGGGCTGTGGACACAGGATGCCGGGCTCCCTGGGCGCCCTGTCCCCTGGCCAGCTCCTTGTTGGGATGGAGTCAGGGCTGCCAGGAGAGAGGTGGTGCTTTCTCCGCCCCACCCCTCTCTCCACCTGCAAGTCTCTGTCAGAAGACTCCAAAAGCTCCTCTCCCCAGCTTCTCTGGAAAACTCGCCCTTTCCTTGGAGGGTGGACATTGTCTCTGGTCACTAGGCACTCCTTGATGACCATCAGTTTATCCGAGAGTTACCTATTAAACGTGGTCACCGGGCAGTGTGAAAGGGCCAACACCATCCTTGCTCCCTCTTTTCATCCGTTCTTGTTGGAGAGAGACCAACCAGAGAACGGTGGAAGGGGTTTTGTTTAATTTCATTTCTATTCACTTTCAAGCCTCCAAAGCAGTGGGATCGACTCCTCTGCTTTTGGATTAGGCTTGGAAGGCTGACAGAAGTCTCGCTGACTCTGAAAACATTGGGGATACATCTTCTGAAGCTCTGCTTTGATTTTGTCACCTGCCTGCTCTCCCCCTACCCAGGGGACAACCCAAACTCTTCCCCCTGGCATTTGAGGCCCTGTATAGAAAGTGGGATCACTAGCCAGTTACACCTCCTGTGGTCCCTGCCTCCTTCCCCATCCTCTGTTTGGGCCACAGTGGGGTCCACTGCATCCCCCAAACCCGCCTCCTCTTGCTTGGCCCATTCTGGCCCGTTACCCAGAATACTTTGCCCTCCCATCTCAGCTCTTCACATCCCACTTTGTTTTCAGGTTCAGTTCAGGGATCACTTCTGTTAGGAAGACTTCCTGGTTGGAGGGAGTCTCTCCTTCCTCTCCCCTTTCAGGGCCTTTTTGGTGGTGCTCTCTTATTTTTCCCATTCTAATTGGCCTTCTGGATAACCTGCCCACTTTCCTCACCACATCCCATTTCTTATAGGTGACCAGACACCCAAGACAAATTCTGGGGGAGGGGATATTGGGGAGCCCCCTTGGCATCACTTCTCCCATTCCATCAACCAGCAATTCTGTTGATTTTAACCTATGCAATATTGCTTGAGCTCATCGCCTCCTCTCTGGTGTGATGACTGGAGCTTGAGTCCTTGTCACTGCTCCCAGAGGTCTCTGCAGCAGCCATCCAGCTGGGTTCCTTGCTGTGGCCCACTGGGCTCAAACTCAGCATCCTCACAGGGCTGCGAGTTTTGAGTTTTTCTCCCTGTTAGTCTAGCAACTTCCCCAGTAGCAACCACATCATGGTTATGAAGGCCTGGTGCCTATTAGATGCTTAATAAACTTTGAATGAATGAAGGATGGATAAGTGATGCAATTATGGAGTTGGGAGTGGGAGTGCACAAATCAGTTGGGATGGGAGGATGTTATACGATCATGGGTCCTTGATTCATATAAACATCCTGCCTTCCATCCCTGACTCCATTTTACTCATCTGTAAAATGACAGTGATGAGCTTGTATTTGAGTTCCAATAAGGGACCCAGTTAACCCCCAGTTCATGTACATTTGTCTTATAATTAAACACCTTAAGTTCAAGTGATTTGAGGGTTACTTTGTAAGAGATCATCCTTCCCTCAAGGGACTTTTTTTTTTCCCCTGGCCTTGTCACTCGGCGTGTGGGATCTTAGTTCTATGACCAGGGATTGAACCCATGACCCTGCATTGGAAACTCGGAGTCTTTATTATTTGTTTTTTAATTGAAGGACAATTGCTTCACAGTACTGCATTGGAGAAACTAGAAGTCTTAAACACTGGACCACAAGGGAAGTCTCTCAGCCTTCCTTCCTGAAATAGATTCTTCTGTTTCAGCTCGCTCCTGAGATCAGCTAAATGTTCACTCCCGTTCAAAGTGGACGTGAGCTATGGCCGATGTGGCAGAATACAAGGGAAGAGCTTTCCAATCTGGTGTGACTCTCTCTCCCTTCCATGGCCTGGCTTGGTCTCTCAGGTTCCATGTTTCAGGTTCAAGTTCAAGTTGTGGTTCAGTCACTAAGTTGTGTGTGACTCTTTGTGACCCCATGGACTGCAGCAGGCCAGGCTTCCCTGTCCTTCACTGTCTCCCGGAGTTGGCTCAGTTTCATGTCCATCGGTGATGCAGGGTGATGATGGCATCGGTGATGCCATCCAACTAGCTCATCCTCTGTCACCCCCTTCTCCTCCTACTCTCAGTCTTTCCCAGCATCAGAGTCTTTTCCAATGAGTCGAGTGTCTGAAAAATCCAATTGGACATAAAAATCAATCAAAGAAAAGGAAGCAAGGCTGATTTCAAGCTACCTGTTATATAATTCAGAGGGTGAGTACACATGGCTTCCTCCTTTAAAAACTCTGGAAGGGGGAAATCTGAAGTGTTAATCCAACAGTTGAAGGAAATGACAATAATGATTATGCCAGGAAGTTTCTCCCTGTGTAATGGCTGGGAAAGTGTGCTCAGACCACAGACAGAGTAGTTATATACTTCAGCTTTTTTTTTTTAAACCCCTAAGGCCTCTCCTGAATTCAAATATTCTGTCTTCTTGCTCCCAGAAATATATTTAATGGTCAGTTCAATTGGGATAATATAGTCATTGAATGAACAGGTCTTGGAAAGTTTTGATAAATTCATATAAGCTTGTGTTGCCTTATAGGTAACATATATAGGTAAATATAATGCTAATAAGGTCTGGAACTTCTTGAATTCCTCCTATAAGCATATTTATAGTTTCTTAATGGGCAAAAAAATCTCATTTGAAGGCCATCAATTCTTCCAAGCTCCAAAGGCATAATTTTCCTAGAAAACAGAATCTTCTCACTTGAGAGCTTATTTCTTTCTACATGAGACTGAGTCTACTGAGTAGTGAGTAGCCATGGGAGAGTGATGGCCTGTTGGTTAGGCTGAAGGCATATGAAAATTGTTAAGGTATGTTTGGACAAAGGGAATTGAGTGGTGCACTGTTCACCTAATTATTTCCACCAGGATATAAAGTAAGAGCACAGCTGTTTGGAACAGAATAACATGGCAGACCAGGGGCCACCTGAAATACTGGTTCAAAAAGTGTCTTATGTGGAGATGAGCCTTGAGAAGGTAGAAGGGGGTGGGAGTCTGCAGTCTATGTGTTATTATCATTATTATTTTGGGCTGTGTTGAGTCTCAGTTGCACCATGCAGGGTCCTTTGCTGCAGCTTATGGGCTCTGCGGTTGTGGTACATAGGCTTAGTTGCCCTGCAAGGCATGTGGGGTCTTAGTCCCCCCCCAGGGATTGAACCCACATCCCTGTACTGGAAGGCAGATTCTCAACCGCTGGACCATCAGGGAAGTCCCTATGTGTTGACTCTTCTGCAAGCTCTTTTGTCTTCGTTCTTTTAGCCCTTTTGTAGCTCTAGCTCCTCTGTTCCTGAATCCTTCTTTCACCATCCAATATCTCCCCTTACCATCATTTTACTAATGACTGTGTCACGCAGGGTACTGACTACTCCATAGGACACCATACAATCCCTGCTTAAGATGGAATGAGTGAAGACCAGGCATATGAATTGATTTTGATCAGGAGGGTGAATCCATGGAGTCAGAATGTTGGGGGCTCGTACGATGGACAGTGTCTGGCATCTGTCTGTGAGGAGATGAGAAATCAGAAAATGACTGAGGTCAGGGTGGTGTCTGGGTTTGAAAAGTGCCTAAGCATCTGCCCCCCCTCGCCCAGTGGCCAGGAGGTCAGAGGATATTTACGAGGTTAGGGACCACCAAATGGCAAACCAGAGACATAGTCTTACCGCAGTAGAGGGGGGCTCAGAGGTAACTCATTGTAACAATAGTGAAAGAATCAGTACTTATCCATGTTTCAGTAAATTGAAGTGGATTCAAGATTATGTCTACAAAAATGTACAGACTTGTGTTCTGATGTACATTCCTTTTTTTAATAATTAAAAAAATTTATTTATTTATTTGTTTGGCTGCATGAGTTCTTAGTTGCAGCATTCGGCATCTCTGATGGTCTTTGTGGCATGTGAACTCTCAGTTGCAGCGTGTGGGATCCAGTTCTCTACCAGGGATTGAACCCGGGCCTCCTGCTTTGGGAGCACAGACTCTTAGCGACTGGACCACCAGGGAAGTCCCAGGTTTTTTTTTTTTAATGATTTTTAAAATTTATTTTAATATATATATATATTTAAACCCAGCCTGTGCTGGGTCTTTGTTGCTGCACAGGTTTTCTCTCTAGTTGTGGCTAGTGGAGGCTGCTCTCTAGTTGGAGTGGGCAGGCTTCTTATTTCAGTGCCTTCTCTTGTTGCAGAGCCGGACTCGAGGGCTCGTGAGCTTCAGCAGTTGCAGCTCCTGTCTCTTGAGCACAGGCTCAATAGCTGTGGCGCATGGGCTTAGTTGCTCCTTGGCGTGTGGGATCTTCCTGGATCAGGGATTGAACTCGTGTCTCCTGCATTGGCGGGTGGATTCCTTACCACTGAGCCACCAGGAAACCCATGATAAACATTCCCGAATTGGAGAAAAATGGTCAGGGGTGCAGATAACACACAAGGAACCATGGGACTATCTTACATGGATCACTTCCTGCAATGAAATTTCTTCTCATAGGTGCAACAGTAAAATATTGCATAGCAGTTTATTTCCACAAACTTTTTTTTATAGATTTCATCAACATACAAGATGCATGTTGTGTTTGGAAATAATAAATGTCCCGCGTGATGCTTAAGGGAAAAGATTGTGACATACCAATTTAGCGTCCTGAACAGTGGTGGTGGAGGCAGACCGGGATTGGGTGGGGAGAAGGTGCCTAAGATCTTGGCTTTCAGGATTTTGGAGTTCAGTCTTGGTTGATATCTGGATGAGGAAGGTCAACCACTGCACTACTGCCTTCCTTTCCCATATGTCTCTCACCCCTTTAACACTTTCATGCTCTAGGCACACCTGGTTTTCAGGTTTGGTCACACCTTCCTTCACTGTGGTCTGACATTTTCTCTTTGCTGCTCCTCGCCACAAGCACCCTGGCTGAGATCAAACCTGGAGCCTAGCCAGCCCTTTCTTACAGTAGTTTATCTCTGGGCTGCTGCTGCTACTGCTGCTAAGTCGCTTCAGTTGTGTCCGACTCTGTGCGACCCCATAGATGGCAGCCCACCAGGCGCCCCCGTCCCTGGGACTCTCCAGGCAAGAACACTGGAGTGGGTTGCCATTTCCTTCTCCAATGCATGAAAGTGAAAAGTGAAAGTGAAGTCACTCAGTTGTGTCCGACTCTCTCTGGTCAGCTGTTCCTAACTCCTTTCCGCGTTTCACTCTGCCACCTAAGAATCTTCCTAAACTGTCCCTGGTTTCCTGATGCTTTCCTTGTTGGAAAAATTGAGTAGAACACAGTGAGATGGAGCAAGCCCCCACCAGGTGCATCCCTGGTTTCTCTCCCCTTGGCTTCATCGCAGCCTGTCCCTGAGTAAGGTGTTTACTATCTTGATGTCTCACCATCTTCCTCTGTGATATGAAATGATGTCATTCAGTTCAGTTGCTCAGTCATGTCTGACTCTTTGTAACCTCATGGACTGCAGCACACCAGGCTTCCCTGTCCATCGCCAACTCCTGGAGCTTGTTCAAACTCATGTCCATTGAGTCGGTGATGTCATCCAACCATCTCATCCTCTGCCATTCCCTTCTCCTCCCGCCTTCAATATTTACCAGCATCAGAGTCTTTTCAGATGAGTCAGTTCTTCCAATCAGGTGGCCAGAGTATTGCAGTTTCAGCTTCAGCATCAGTCCTTCCAATGCATATTCAGGGTTGATTTCCTTTAGGGTTGACCGGTTGGATCTCCTTGCAGTCCAAGGGACTTTCAAGAATCTCCTCTAATACCACAGTTCAAAAGCATCAATTCTTTGGCGCTTAGCTTTCTTTATAGTCCAACTCTCACATCCATACATGACTACTGGAAAAACCATAGCTTTGACTATATGGACCTTTATTGGCAAAGTAATGTTTCTGATTTTTAACATGCTGTCTAGGTTGGCCATAACTTTTCTTCCAAGGAGCAAGTGTCTTTTAATTTCATGGCTGTAGTCACCATCTGCCATGATTTTGGAGCCCCCAAAAATAAAGTCTGTCACTGTTTCCATTGTTTCCCCCATCTATTTGCCATGTAGTGATGGGACCAGATGCCACGATCTTAGTTTTCTGAATGTTGAGCTTTAAGCCAACTTTTTCACTCTCTTCTTTCACTTTCATCAAGAGACTCTCTAGTTCTTCTTCACTTTCTGCCATAAGGGTGGTGTCATCTGCATATCTGAGGTTATTGATATTTCTCCTGGCAATCTTGATTCCAACTTGTGCTTCACCCAGCCCAGAATTTCTCATGATATACTCTGCATATAAGTTAAATAAGCAGGGTGACAATATGCAGCCTTGACATACTCCTTTCCTGATTTGGAACAATGCAGTCTGTTGTTCCATGTCCAGTTCTAACTGTTGCTTCTTGACCTGCATATAGATTTTCAGGACGCAGGTGAGGTGGTCTGGTATTCCCATCTCTTTAAGAATTTTCCACAGTTTGCTGTGATCCACACAGTCAAAAGCTTTGGCATAGTCAATAAAGCAGAAGTAGATGTTTTTCTGGAAGTCTCTTGCTTTTTCGATGATCCAATGGATATTGGCAATTTGAACTCTGGTTCCTCTGTCTTTTCTAAATCCAGCTTGAATATCTGGAAGTTCATGGTTCACATACTGTTTAAGCCTGGCTTGGAGAATTTGAGCATTACTTTGTTAGTGTGTGAAATGAGTACAATTGTAGTGTGGTAATTTGAGCATTCTTTGACATTGCCTTTCTTTGGGATTGGAATGAAAACTGACCATTAGTGGAATGTTAAGAACCCTGATTCCTCTGCTTAAAAACTCTCTGAATCTGCCCCACTGAAAATTTTAATACAATATTGCCATTTTTTTTTAAACAAAACACTTTTTTTTTGGTCTTCAAAAAACAAACTATTCTTCTTTTTTCAATATAATCATGATTAACTTACAAAAACAGGCATTTACATCTTCCAAGCATTTCCTTTTAATCGGAAACTTAGTTTCCAAAATACCAGCACTAAAAGGTTAAAAAATTCTATTTTGTTGTCATTATAAGACAAAAGAGAATCTAGCATAAGCCAAGGAAATCCTTTCACACTTCAGGTCCTTCTTTAGGAACTGGCATCGTTGTTTCCATTTAGCAAAATTTGATCTAATTTAGTAATTCTTCCCTGTGGTGTGACTTCAAACTCAGTGAGATCTTCCAGAACCATAGTGCCAAAGCCATCAAATCCCTGAAGTGTGCCAACAATCTCCTTATCACTCTGCATCACAATGCGAATTCTTGATGCTATACACTTGTCTATAAGCTCTTGAGGGAGCAGCTGAGATGGGTTAGTGGTTGAGTTAGCTGCCATGGCTATACCGGAAGTCACCTGTTATTTTTTTATACACCTTCATGTGTTTGTCAGAGAAATTTTGGAAATGTAGATGGACACAGGGAAGAAAATGAAGGTTGCTATAGTTAGGAGGTAAATGCTTGCTTTTAATCTAGGACAAGACACCATCTCTTTGTGAAAATTTCTTCCCTTCTTATACCTTCAACCCCATCTTTAGCTTTCAACTCCCTTTTGGTGCTCTCCTAGGTGCCTCTTGGAGGATGGTAATATTATGGGAGACTGTGTATTAATAATATGGTGGTAAGAAAAATAGGCTTTCAAGTCAGAAAGGTCTGGGTAATGCTTAATTTCATCATGGCCTAGTTGACCCTTGGGGCTTCCCTGGTGGCTCAGGGGTAAAGAATCTGCCTGTCAATGCAGGAGATGCAGGTTTGATCCCTGGGTTGGGAAGATCCCCTGGAGAAGGACATGGCAACCCACTCTCGTATTCTTGCCTAGAGAATTCCATGGACAGAGGAGCCTGGCGAGCTACTGTCCAAAGCGTCACAAAGAGTTGGATAGTACTGAAGCGACTGAGCACAAGTTGACCCTTGATGACAATGTTTCTAAGTGTCATTTACTCATTTGCAAAATGGAGATAATAACAGTACCCTTCTCAAAGCCTGGTGAGGAATTTGCCATATGGCCTGGCACATAGTAATAGCTAAATAAGTGTTAGCTCTGAGTAAGGTCCTGCTTAGGTCTCCCCTCTCTCTCTCTCTCTTTTAATTATTTGTTTGTTTGGGCTGTGCTGGGTCCTACTGGAGTGGGTTGCATTCGGGGCTTTCTCTAGTTGCTGTGAGTGGGAGCTTCTCTCTAGTTGTTTTGCACGGGCTTCTCATTGCAGTGGCTTCTCTTGTTTTGGAGCATGGACTTTAGGGCTCGAGGGCTCAGTAGTTGTGGCACACGGGCTTAGTTGCTCTGTAGCATGTGGAAGCCTCCTACACCAGGGATCGAACCCTTGTCCCCTGCACTGGCATGCATATTCTTAACCACTGGACTACAGGGAAGTCCAAGCCTTGGCTTTAGACATTTTTTTTTTTCCTGTCTGGTTCACTGACTTCCCAATGATCTTACAGGGATTACTACATGGTTTGATATTTGGTTTTTACCTAATCCTGGGTCCTTTTCTTTGGCCAGCCAGATACAAACTCTTTCAGCGGTGAACTTGGCTTCTATTTCTTTTATCTTCTTAAGGAAACCAGACAAAATTCCATGGGGCCGCAAAGAGTAGGACACAACTGAGTGAATTTCCCTTTAATTATTTGTTTGTTTTGGCTGGGTCCTACCGGAGTGGGTTGCACATGGGGCTTTCTCTAGCTGCCGTGAGTGGGAGCTTCTCTCTAGTTGTTTTGCCCAATAATATTTTTGGAGCAAGGATGTTAACACCACTTAGACGATGCCATGGTGTGTCTCCCAGTCGTCACTGAAATCATGCTGAGAGGCCTTCCCTGGTCCAGTGGTTAAGATTTCACTTCCAACGCAGGGAGTGTGGGTGGGTTTGATCCCTGGTCTGGGAGCTGAGATCACACATGCCTCCAGGCCAGAAAAACCAAAACATAAAACAGAAGCAATATTGTAACAAATTCAATAAAGACTTTAAAAAATGGTCCACATCAAAAAAAAATCTTAAAAAAAAAATCATGGTGAAATTGTTCTTCCCCGGTCATCATTCTGTGCCTGCTACTATGCAGATACTTAATCCTGATGGACACTTCATCCTCAGACACCGAGGATCACTGAGCTTTGGGATTTTGTGACTCCTGAATCGGTTGCCTGCAAGGTCAAAGTCCCCCCAGGCTCTCTCCCTTGGGGGCAGGAGTTGCCAGCATTCTTCTCACTCCCGGTGAGTTTGCAATGGCTGTTCAGAGGCTCCCTGGAGGAGGAAATGGCAAGCCACTCCAGCGTTCCCACCTGGGAAATGTCATGGACAGAGGAGCCTGGTGGGCTACAGTTTGTGGGGCCGTGAGAGTCGGACACAACTGAGTGACTGAGCACATGCAGAGGCTCAGGAATGGAGAGGCTGCCCTCAGAGAAGCTGGTGGGGCAGAAAATGAAAGTGAAAGGGAAATTCACTCAGTGGGGTCCAACTCTTTGCGGCCCAATGGAATTCTCCAGGTGAGGGGGGAGAGGTTGACTTTCCAGGGCTGATTGAGTTGATTGGCGTCCGTTGTCCACCATGGCCACGTGAGGGTATGATCATATACACGCTGTCACTGCCCTCAGCACACTGTGGGGAGACCCATCCCCATGGGCTTTAACTTTGGAGAAAAACTTCAACATTACATGAAAAGTCAAAAAGTTTTACTTATCATGGTAGTGTTTAGTCATTAAGTCGTGTCTGACTCTGTGAGCCCATGGACTGTAGCTCGCCAGGCTCCTCTGTCCATGGGATTTCCCAGGCAAGAATACTGGAGTGGGTTGCCATTTCCTTCTCCAAGAGGATCTTCCCCACCTGGGGATGGAACCCGGTTCTCCTGCATTACAGGCGTATTCTTTACTGACCGAGTCCCCGGGGAAGCCCTAACCAACATTTGTATGCTGTGTGTGCTGAGCTAAGTCGCTTCAGTCGTGTCTGACTCTGTGAGACCCTATGGACTGTAGCCTGCCAGGGTCCTCTATTCACGGGATTCTGCAGGCAAAAATACTGGAGTGGGTTGCTGTGCCCTCCTCCAGGGGATCTTTCTGAGACTGGAATTGAACCCGTGTTTCTTACATCTCCTGTATTGGCAGGCGGGTTCTTTACCACTAGAGCTCCTGTGTGCTGCTGCTGCTGCTGCTAAGTCGCTTCAGGTGTGTCCGACTCTGTGCGACCCCATAGACGGCAGCCCATCCCTGGGATTCTCCAGGCAAGAGCACTGGAGTGAGTTGCCATTCCATTCTGCAATGTGTGAAAGTGAAAAGTGAAAGTGAAGTTGCTCAGTTGTGTCTGACTTGTAGCGACCCCATGGACTGGAGCCTACCAGGATCCTCCGTCCATGGGATTTTCCAGGCAAGACTACTGGAGTGGCTACTGTATAAAGAGTATCTATTTGGGGACTAATATTGGAAGAAAGCATTTTCTACCCAACTCCCGGTGTGTAAAATGTACTGGGAAGAGGCCACAGCAGGAGCAGCTTGGTCTGTAATTAACTCTGCAACCTACCGGTTCTCATCCTAAAGGCAGGCGGTAGGCAAGGTGAGGGCTTGTGTATCTGTAATGGGAGGGCAGACTCTGGACCTGCATTTTGCAGCAGTGACCTATGCTCCACATTTTCTTTGCATGGACAGTCTTTCTCTTTGGCTTTCTGCCTTAGGATAACCCCAAGGGTCTCTTCCATATGTCCTGATTTTGGGTGTCTGGGCGAAAGTTGACCCCAGGCTCATCGAAGCAGGAGGCTGCCTGTAACTCCGATCTGTTTCTCTGACTGCACAGTTCTGCTCTACCCGGCAGGTTGGAGTGTGTCATGCATTTCATTCCAGCTCATCAGATGGGCTCTATTTTCAGGGCCCGTTCGTCACCCCGGCTTGCCATGTGAACCTAGCGTTCTCCAAATCCCAGATCGCAACTGTCACGGTGTATTTTTGATGCTGCTCTGTGTGTACCCAAAACACAGGGAGGGAGGCTACACAGAAACCTTTGGAGAGCAACCAGAATGCGTGGGGAAGTATTCACATCTGAGATGGGGATGGTGAGACTTTTGCTTGGGGACTGAGAAAAATAGAATCAAGGGACCTGAGGGATTTGGTCTCTTCGAGACCCCCTCCAGCTTCATGTTGTTCTCAGTCTAATTCAGAATGAGAATGAGAAGGCTCAGGCTGAGTGAGTAGAGATTTGCTCCTGTTTATTAGAAAGAACAGACATTCAATATAATGTATATGATAAGCATGTTCTCAGATGATAGTGGCCTTACCTAATCAGGCAGGGAATGGGGCATGGAGAAGCTGGGAGGCTGCAAAAGGCCTGGGCGTGCTGGGACAGTGGAGTGGCCTGAGGGTGGGTAAGCCAGAGCTGACTCAACACCGATGCTACTGCCAGACGTGGGTTCTGAGACACAGACACTCATTCTAGATGCATCTGCTGGAAAGTCTGAGGCCACCTGCCAACCCATGTCCTGTTAGGGCTCAGTTCAGGACGCTGAGTTTCTGGGGAAGTTAGCAGAGGTGGCTCTTGGCCTGGATTAACTCACCTCTGGGTGGACAGCCACCGTTCGTCTTATACGATGTTCCAATCATCCTGAGCACCACTCCAGTCCTCCTCGGTGCCACTTTCAAGGTTTTAATGATCCTCTTAGATAAGACAGTCATTTCCTCCCCAACCCTGTCTTGTTTGGATCATTGGATTTCCTTGTCCATGGAGGGTGGTCATGCAAAGGAATGCTTGGATCTGTTGCTTGAATGCATTGGGTTGACCAAAAAGTGCATTTTCATTTTCCCCGTAAGATATGGAAAACTCAAATGAACTTTTTGGACAACCCAATGCTATTGTCATATAAAAAAAATCCACCTGCTAATGCAGGAGACTCGTGTTTGATCCCTGGTCAGGAAGATCCCCTGGAGAAGGAAATGGCAAGTCACTCCAGTATTCTTGCCTCCCATGGACAGAGGAGCCTGGCGGGCTGTAGTCCATGGGGTGGCAAAAGAGTCAGACACGGCTTAGCGACCAAACAACAACAAGAGTACTTGGTGTGGGAATGTGAGGGGCAAAGTTATTTCCTTTGATATTTTGCAGCAGTGGTATCAGCATAACGCAGCAAGGTAAGTCCTAGAGAAGGGGGAGCTTATATATGACACCCCCAGATTCTGACAGGTCCTCACTGAGTTGCAGTGAGGCACCATCGCAGGTAGCCAAGGTGAAGAGCGTGGTGGGGGAATATTGCTCAACCACCTCTGGGGCTAACCGGGTGTAAGCCCAGCCATACATCACCTCAGATACCTCTAGGACATCCTGCCACTATATCCACCCTTCACTTACAGGCCCAAGAATGAATAGACTCCAGCATCCAAATAAGCAGGAAGAAGGCCCAGGACGTCTTTTTGCTGCAAGAGTAGGAAGGCTTGAACTGAGGTCTCAGGTGTCTTGACGTGTCAGTTCTTTTTATTTTTTTTTTAATTAATTTATTTTAATTGGAGGCTAATTACTTTACAATATTGTAGTGGTTTTTGCCATACACTGACATCAATCAGCCATGGGTGTGAGGTGTCAGTTCCTGTCTCCCAAGTGATTAAACATTATTGATAACTCTTGTGTATTTTTGCACAATTCTCATAACATGGAGGCTGGTATACTTTTCTATAATCCTTATAAATGTGTGACAGGTCCAGTTAGCCTTGACTTCTTACATTGGAGACCCAGACTCAGAGCAGAGAAGTGACTTTCTCAAGTCACACGTTTCACACTGAAGAGTCTGGGGCATGAGTATCTATTTCCTGATTCTCAGGTACATGCTGTTGTTTTTTTTTTTTTTTTTTTAGACTCCAGGTATTAAAGAACTGAGACCCTTTATTCGGGAGAAATGAGGGATTCCAAAAACAGCCTTAGTGGTGCTTAACAAATTGGAACGACCAGAGGAACTGAGGCCAAAGGAGATTGAGACAGATCAGCTGTTTCCTTGTATAACTTTTCATTAACTTGGTTAAGAGCAGTTGATGCTGCCTTTATATGTGTCTATGTATTAATTAAAAATACAATTTGATACAAGGTCATAAATGACACATTGCATTTTCTCTCAAACCTTGTTAACTGCAAATAAGAATCTCATAGTGACCATGGTTTTGCCAAATTGATTGGATGAAAAGAAATGCCTCCAAGTGTCAAAGGCTACATTAGGAATGGTTGCTAATGAGCTTGACTGCTCAGAGCTGCCTGGCTGGGGGCACAGTAGGCGCTAAATGAGTGATGATGGATGGCTGGATTGATCAAGTTCTCAGTTGGCCTTCCATTCCATCCCACCAAAGCTGCGGTGCTTTAATGTGTGAGCTAAGATGACATTCTAAAAATGTATCAGCCCATATATTTAAAGATTCATTTGGAAAGATTTCAAACTTACAAAAGGTAAGACATGAAAATTAATGTTTAATCACTTGAGAGGCAGGAACTGACATCTCAAGACACCTGAGACTGCAGCTCAAGCCTTCCTACTCTTGCAGCAAAATGATGTCCTGGGTCATCTTTGTGTTCACTTGAACGCTGGAGTCTATTCATTCTTGGGTCTCTAAGAACACAGTGAGGGGTGGATATAGTGGCAGGATGTCCTGGAGGCATCTGGGGTGATGTATGGCTGGGCTTACACCCAGAGGTGGTTAAACAATAGTCCCTTGTCATGTAAGATTTCAAACTTACAAAAGGTAAAGAGAAGAGTATAATAATCCCTGAGGTATTCTTCCCCAACTTCAGGATTTATCAGTATCCTGTTATTTTCATTTTTCTATCCCTTTAATACACACACACATTCTTTTTTAGATGGAGTGCTATATAGGAAGTTCCAAACATTGTAACACTCACCTGTGAATATACATGTGTGTATCTTCAATAGGCAAAGATTTAAGAAATATATATATATATATATAAAACCACTATATCATCATCACAATAAAAATAACAATTATATCATTCATCTTGCATATATATATCTTCAATAGATAAAGACTGAAATATATATATCCATATATATACATAAATATAGGGGCCTCTCTGGTGGGTTAGCAGTTAAGAGTCCGTCTTTCAGTGCAGGGGTCATGGGTTTGATCCCTGGTTCAGGAGGACCCCACGTGCCATGGGGATGCTAGACCTGTGCACCACAACTGCTGAAGCCTGTGTGCTCTAGAACCCATGCGCTGCAAGAGAACCCACCACAATGAGAAGCCCGAGTGCCACAACTAGAGAAAGCCCACTTGCAGCAATGAAGACCCAGCACAATCAAAAATAAATAAATTAATTTAAAAATATATAACCACAATATCATCATAGAATAACAATCATCATATCACTCACTTGTGAATATGTATGTATGCATTGTCAATAGATAAAGATTAAAAATACATATATAACCACAATATCATCATCACAACAAAAATACAATCATTTCTTAATATTAGAGACTACCTCTTTCGTGTTTAATGTTCCATGATTGTGTCAAAATGCTCCGATTCTTTTGGATCGATACTTCAAATCAGATTTCAAACAATGTCTTCACACGGCATTTGGTTGTTCCAGCTCTTATATTTCTTTCAATCCATAATAGTTTCTCCTCTATTCTAAAAAAAAAGAATTAGGTCTAGAGGCTCGACTAGATTCAGGTATTTAAAAAAAAATACTGCATATATTAAAATTTTGCACTTTCTTTAACCTACAACATTTTGAAAAAAATTCATAGTGTTGCATTTATGATACATTTTCATTATGATAAAATTTTAATAGTATTGCATAATGTTTCATAAATATGCATTTATTCCCCGGTCCTCCTTCTTGGACAAAACTGATAATGTGAAGAATGTTTTGGGAAGACGCCCTGGTCCTTTATCATGCCAGATGAGTCAGGCTTCAGGAAGTCCCAACACAGCTGCTGGAAAACGGAAGTCAGCTACTGGGGACCAGATGTAACTGTCACAAAGTCTCTCAGGAAGGATTTTAAAGGTTGAGAGGAGGTCCCAGTTCAGGGCCTATTTTCTCTTGCTTTAGACACAATTCTAAGAAACTTCATTTTATTTTGGCAACCCACAGTAAGTATGAAATGAAAAATTAAAAGGAGCAGGTGGTCAGGAGATATGAAAAGGGCTGGCTGACAGCTACATGATTGAGGGCAAAACAGAAGACAAATGAGAAACAAAAACCGGGGACTTCCCTGGTAGGCCAGCGGCTAAGACTCTGTGCTTCTAACGCGAGAGGCACAGGTTCAGTCCTGGGTCACAGAACTAAGATCCCACATGCTGTGAGGGCTGGCCAAGAAGACACAACCGACAAAAAACCCCAAACCAACAAAAACTGGAGAAGGCACAGAATCCAGGAAAAATGGAAATAGAGGCCAAGGAGGTTCATTTTCCTTTCAGTGGGTACATCATCAGTTCAGTTCAGTTGCTCAGTCGTGTCCGGCTCTTTGCGCCCCCTTTGGCTGCAGCATGCCAGGCTTTCCTGTCCATCACCAACCTTACTTGTCTGTGGATTTGCGTTGTCTATTTTAATTGTCACACCAGCTTTCTGAGGTAGGTGCTATAATGTTCTGTATTTCACCGATTAAAACAAATGAAGAAATATTCCTAAAGTCCCCAAGCTGGAGGGAAATCCCAAGGAACACTGTGTCATTGCTCCATGATCAAGCATAGAATATGCATAGTCAAACTGATGGCATTGACAGAAGAAAAATGGAGGTCCTGCGTCTCTTGGTGAAGCAGGCAAGAAGTCACATGATGTGTTTTAAAATGTACTGACTTCCCCACAAAATGGGAAAAGCTAGAAGTCTATAGTCACTTTAAACAGCTTCAGGTTTCTAGAAAATTTATATACATTGAAGTACAAGTGCAAATGTTTAGAGCTAGGTATTCCAAAAATTTTTACAAACCAGAAACACAGAGATGGTACTGCTAAGTTGCTTCAATCATGTCCGACGCTGTGCAACCCCATAGACGGCAGCCCACCAGGCTCTGCTGTCCCTGGGCTTCTCCAGGCAAGAACCCTGGAGTGGGTTGCCATTTCCTTCTCCACAGCAGTAGTTAAATTCAAGGACTGGTTTATCTTGAAGTGTTACCTGGTAACTTTTCAGTGATACTGATATCATCCATTTCTCCATCAGCATAGACTTTTGCTGTGGTTTGCTAGAATTTTCAGTGAGACATTTGATTGCCAGCCTTCCCAGGTGGCTCAGTGGTAAAGACTCCACCTGCCAATGCAGGAGACTCAGGAGACATGGGTTTGATTCTTGGGTCAGGAAGATCCCCTGGAGCAGGCAGTGGCAACTCATCCAGTATTCTTGCCAGGATAATCCCATGGACAGAGGAGCCTGGTGTGGCTACAGTCCAAGGCGTTGGAAAGAGTCGAACTCGACTCAACTACTGAGCACACACACACTGGTAAGCTCTAGTTGAGAATCTGATTCTGTCTTTTCTCTTCTGTAAAACTCAAGATTGGATTAGTTAGGAGTGGGTTTCCCCATCACACCCTGTAAACGGTGGAGACTATTAAAGAAATGATTACTGCATTAGTCTATTCTTGCAAAAAAAGTACATGATTGGAGCCTTTAGTTTGGATACATTCTACATGACCCATATCTTAACCAATTCTTACTGGAGGTCAGGAATTTGGGAAAGGTAAATGCTTCATCATCAGAAATGACACCTTGGAAGTCACCTCAGCAGCATGTCAACTGGCTGAGACTCAGTCTTCGAGAGCCCACCTGAGAGACAGGAAACAGAGAACTCAGTGTGAGGTCACCATCAGGCAAAATGCACGGGGCTTCCTCTGTGGCTCAGCTGGTAAAGAATCTGCCTGCAATGTGGGAGACCTGGGTTCAGTTCCAGGATTGGGAAGATCCTCTGGAGAAGGGAAAGGTTACCCACTCCAATATTCTGGCCTGGAGAATTCTGTGGACTGTATAGTCATGGGGTTGCAAAGAGTCGGACACAACTGAGCGACTTTCATTTTCACTTTCTTTCATCAGACATATCCAGCACCATTTGGAGCAACTTAATGAAGGGACAAATAATCCCCTCCTGCAACAAGTTCCTAGACCTTCAGTAAATAATTTGTGGTGTTCATAGTGATGATTCTGAATCAGCAAACCATATTAATAGGGAAATAGTTAAACTAGAAAACAAATGCTTCCCTTCAGCTCTCTGAAAAACTTAGCAATCCAGCAATGATTCATTTCCTGATCATCCCAGCTAACCAAACTTTTATGCTATGGTGCTTTAAAAAATAAAGAAGCTTCTTTTGTTTTACCGGCAGAGAAATTCTGAACTAATCTCACCTGACATGACATTTTTCTGTGACACCTTCTGTGCCTTTGACAATTTTCACAGCATATGGATTCATCATTTCATTGTCAGACACATCAGTTAATTAGCTAATTTGGGTTTTGATTCACGCGTATTGAACACCACCTTTCTCTGAGCACATAGAAACCCCTTTATGTGAAATAAGTGGCATTATGTTCAAAAGAATGGTGTTAGATTATCTTTTGCTTTGGAGGAAAAGGAGGTAATTAGTTTGATTTATATTTTTTCATTTGCCGACTTTAATGTCATTTTCACCACGGAAGGAACGGTGAATGGCTGTGACCAGTCACTGCTCCTGGTTTTTGTGGCCCTGACATTATATAAAAGGAGCATGGGGAAATGAAATAAAAGAGCCTCAGTTGAATCTGTAGATAAGTAGTGTTCTTAATACTTCAACAAAATCTAAAAGAGTTTGCAATTCATATGGCTTTTCTGAAAGGCTGCCAAGAGGGATATTTTCAATAGATTGGTGAAATGAGGAATTAAATGCAGATTTTTCTGGAAAAGATTGGAATTTAATATAACATTGGAACAGGTTAAATTCTCAACAAAAAAATGCCGGACAGAGAATGAGACTGTTTAATTTCCAGCACACGAAAGACACATAACATTGCTAGGAATGATGAATGCAGCGTAGGCTGCTGTTTCAAGCTCCTGCGTTCATTTTCAAAAACAGCCTGGGAAATTTCTGCCATCCTTTGGAATTCAAGGCAGTGGCAAAGCTGCGGTCCGATGTGATGGATTACACGGCCAATCTGCTTGAAGTTTGTGGTTCATTAATCCAGCTCTTTGAATTTCAAAGAACCGAGGTGATGTCATTTGGAATGTACATCACAGAGCATTAATGGGATTCCTCGGTCAGAAGGGAGAACTAAAGACAATGTGATGGGGAAGAGGGGGATTGATGTTACTAATAATTGAGGAGCGGGAGAGTCTGTCTAGCCATTCAGGGCCCCTCCTCACCCCAGCCCCCTTGTAAGCTCTGATGCAGCCCTCTTTGTGGGTCAGCCTTGCCAAGAACGGAACACAAAGCTCTGCTTGTTCAAGTGGTTCCCAAGAATTCAGCAGCATCAGAAGCGGTTAAAAGTTTCAGTCTATCTAATTCAATGCAGCAGAACTGACTGGTTCCTCCTGTCTCCAGTTCCACAGCCCACCGCCCTGTCTGGGTCACACTGGCAGGGCTGGTGGGAGCCCTGCCCATCACAGTGGTGTGCTGACAATTGGATGCTTCTCATGATGGGCTGGGCTTCATCTGTGTGAGGCCTGAGGCAGAAGCGAGATTGAATCACTGCCAAAGAGGCAGGCTGGGAACCTGGGCCAGGACGGGGTCCCAGGAAAGATCCAGTGAAATAAGTGAATGGGAGGGGAAGGGGCATTTAAGGAGCCTGCACTCTGTCAAGCTGGGAGCTAGAAACTATCACAGTTCATAAAATCATCACAGCGACTGTCTAGGATAGCAATGGGAATACAGCACCTGGTGCGGTGGTTAAGAATCCGCCTGCCAATGGAGGGAACGTGGGTTCGATCCCTGGTCTGGGAAGATTGCATGGACTACAGGACAACTAAGCCCGTGCACCAGAGCCACTGAGCCCAAGCTCTGGAGCCTGAGAGGTGCAATTACTGAAGCCCGCTTGCCTAGAGCCTGTGCTCCACAGCAAGAGAAGCCACCACAGTGAGAAGCCCATGCACTGCAACTGGAGAGCAGCCCACTTGCAGCAACCAGAGAATGCCTGTGCAGCAACAGAGACACGGTGCAGCTAAAAATATAAAAGTCCTTATCAAGAAACACGTCCCCTGGTGCAAAGTGGTTGCTCAAAACTTTGAAAACAAAAGCACAAAGCAAACGAACAAAAACCCTAAGAACTACCCAAACCTCAAAACTGTTCAACTGGGCGACAATATTGTCCTTTCTTTTCAAATGAAGAAACTGCGGTTCAGACACTTGCTCAGATAGTAAGAGAACTTTATTCTTAGTAAGCCACAAAAACGCACTTCAAACTTTAGCTTTCATTACTATATCACTGTTGCTGTTCAGTTGCTAAGTCGTGCCTGACTCTGTGACCCCACGGATTGCAGAACACCAAGCTTTCCCTGTCCTTCACCATCTCCCTGAGTTTGCTCGAACTCATGTCCATTGAGTCAGTGATGCCATCCAACCATCTCATCTTCTGTCATCCCCTTCTCCTCCTGACTTCAGTCTTTCCCAGCATCAGAGTCTTTTCCAATGACTCGGCTCTTCACATCAGGTGGCCAAAGTATTGGGGCTTCAGCTTTAGCATCAGTGCTTCCAATGAATATTCAGGGTTGATTTCCTTTATGATCAACTGCTTTGATCTCTTTCCTGTCCAAGGGATTCTCAAGAATCTTCTCCAGTACAATTCAAAAGCAATTCTTTAGCACTCAACCTTCTCCAACTCTCACATCCACACATGACTACCAAAAAAACCCATACCTTTGATTGTATCACTGAGCAAGCCCATTTCCTTAAAGTCTTTGCCTGTGGCAGTGCCTGAAACATTATAGCGATTCAATTCCTATTTTCGGATTGAAAGACTCCTTGACAATTGGGTAAGATGCACTGATGGTATCTGAATGAAACTATAGTCTCCCAGAAAGAAAGAGGAGGAATTCTATACACATGTACCATCCGCTGTGTGGAGTGTCCAACACTGTGTAAGAAAATTGAAATTAGTCATCTATTTAAAAAGATGAAGTGAAATTTCTCAGGATAATTTAGGAAACCTTAACTCTGCCTTCATTCAGTTCGGTTGCTCAGTCATGTCTGACTCTTTGCGACCCCATGAATCGCAGCATGCCAGGCCTCCCTGTCTATCACCAACTTCCGGAGTTCACTGAGACTCACGTCCATCGAGTCAGTGATGCCATCCAGCCATCTCATCCTCTGTCGTCCCCTTCTCCTCTTGCCCCCAATCCCTCCCAGCATCAAAGTCTTTTCCAATGAGTCAACTCTTCCCATGAGGTGGCCAAAGTATTGGAATTTCAGCTTCAGCATCAGTCCTTGCAATGAACACCTAGGACTGATCTCCTTCAGGATGGACTGGTTGGATCTCCTTGCAGTCCAAGGGACTCTCAAGAGTCTTCTCAAACACCACAGTTCAAAAGCATCAATTCTTTGGCGCTCAGCTATTTTCACAGTCCAACTCTCACATCCATCCATGACCACTGGAAAAACCATAGCCTTGACTAGACGGACCTTTGTTGGCAAAGTAATGTCTCTGCTTTTGAATATGCTGTCTAGGTTGGTCATAACTTTCCTTCCAAGGAGTAAGCGTCTTTTAATTTCATGGCTGCAGTCACCATCTGCAGTGATTCTGGAGCCCAAAAAAATAAAGTCTGACACTGTTTCTACTGTTTCCCCATCTATTTCCCATGAAGTGATGGAACCGGATGCCATGATCTTCGTTTTCTGAATGTTGAGCTTTAAGCCAACTTTTCCACTCTCCTCTTTCACTTTCATCAAGAGGCTTTTTAGTTCCTCTTCACTTTCTGCCATAAGGATGGTGTCATCTGCATATCTGAGGTTATTGATATTTCTCCTGGCAATCTTGATTCCAGCTTGTGTTTTACCCAGCCCAGCATTTCTCATGATGTACTCTGCATAGAAGTTAAATAAGCAGGGTGACAATATACAGCCTTGACATACTCCTTTTCCTATTTGGAACCAGTCTATTGTTCCATGTCCAGTTCGAACTGTTGCTTCCTGACTTGCATATAGATTTCTCAAGAGGCAGGTCAGGTGGTCTGATATTCCCATCTCTTTCAGATTTTTCCACAGTTTATTGTGATCCACACAGTCAAAGGCGTTGGCATAGTCAATAAAGCAGAAATAGATGTTTTTCTGGAACTCTCTTGCTTTTTCAATGATCCAGCAGATGTTGGCAATCTTTGTTGGCAAAGACGATCTCTGGTTCCTCTGCCTTTTCTAAAACCAGCTTGAACATCTGGAATACATCTGGTTCATGTATTGCTGAAGCCTGGCTTGGAGAATTTTGAGCATTACTTTACTAGCATGTGTGATGAGTGCAATTGTGCGGTAGTTTGAGCACTCTTTGGCATTGCCTTTCTTTGGGATTGGAATGAAAACTGACCTTTTCCAGTCCTGTGGCCACTGCTGAGTTTTCCAAATTTGCTGGCATATTGAGTGCAGCAGTTTCACAGCATCATCTTTCAAGATTTGAAACTCTGCCTTAGAACCCCTGAAAACTCCATTAGTATCAAAATGTAGGAGTATTTTTATTGGGTGACAATATAATCTGAAAGAGTGAGAAGTTTTCTGTTTGACGGTGCAGATGGGGTTTCTATTGCATACTAATGGTCAAATCTAATAATGTGGATAGTAGTTTTTGTTGCCTATATGTTTATTAACATTTGAGGGTGATTTGAACTAGATAGCATGTTTTATTGCTTTCTCAAACAGTAGCGACTCTTTCATTTTAAATATATTTCTATTACACATATATTTCAAGACATAAACTAAATTTGTAAAAAAGATATAAAAATCTTTATACATTCTTATTTCTAGGCTTTACTTTCTCGTAGAGTCTGATAGGCTTGATGTATGCGTGCTCAGTTGCTCAGTGGTGTCTGACTTTTTGCCATCCCACGGGCTGTATGTAGCCCACCAAGCTCCTCTGTCCATGGGATTCTCCAGGCAAGAATACTGGAGTGGGTTGCCATTTCTTCCTCCAGGGGATCTTCCCAACATAGGGATCAAACTTGTGTCTACCATGTCTCCTGCATTGCAGGCAGATTCTTCACTGCTGAGCCATTGGGGAAGTCCTTGATGGTCTTGGACATAGCCATTAAAAGTTGGTCAATAAACTGCAGTTTTCAGAACCCAGGGAGAGTAAGTTTTAAAAGGGGACCTCAGGATTCTGTGTTCATTCACTCCTGATGCCATTTTCCTGGGAGAAAACTTAGATTTTCTCTATCCAATTTGGATTCCCATTTCTTGACTGGAGTTGAGATTGTCAAAAGCTCTGATAGAGTAGAAACTCAGCTGTAGGTAGAAAGCCTCTGTACATTTTTCAGAAATTAAAAAAATTGATGTGGAAAATTTTGACCGACGTGAGATATAGAGAGAGTTAAAAAATTTAAACTGAAGCATAGTTGATTAACAATATTGTGTTAATTTCTGCTATATAGCAAAGTGATTCAGTTATAAATATACATTCTTACTTTTAAATTTTACAGCCACTTAGTTTTTGCAGTGATTATATACATATATAATTTTTAAAAATTATTCCCTGGTGGCTTAGTGGTAAAGAATCCACCTGCAGTGTAGGAGATGCAGGTTCCATACCTGGGTTGGGAAGATCTCTTAGGGGAGGGCACAGCAACCCACTCCAGTATTCTTGCCTGGGAAGTCCCCTGGACAGAGGAGCCTGGTAGGCTATAGTATATGGAGTCCCAAGAGTTGGACACAACTTAGTGACATACCACCACCGCCTTATCTTTTTAAAAATTGAACTATAGTTGATTTACAATATTGTGTTAATTTCTGCTGTAGAGAGAATAGTTTTTCAAACCCCTTCATACCCTTGCCCAGATCCAGCATTATCACCATTTTGCTCATCTTATTTATTTCTGTTTCCCATTTATTTTTTTCTGCATTATTTTAAAACAAATTCCATATCATTATCATTCCACCTGTAAGCAGTTCAATATAAATCTCTGTTAAGGACTGTTAAAAAACTGCCTTACAATGATCACACCCAGAACAATTATTGGTTCCCTTAGTACCATCTAATACACTGCCCATATTAACATTTCCCTGATTGTTTTAAAGATGTCCTCTGTGGTTGCTTGGTTTGAATTGGGATCCAATTACTGAATGTTTTTGCTGAAGCATAGCTGCCTCCCTCGGGCTGCCTCAACTGCCTTTGTAGACTGGGAGACCAGAACTAAGGTAGCTAAGGTGAACGTGGGCTCTAAGGCAGATGGCGCCATCTGCTACTTAGGGCCGAGTGCAAGTAGAGCTAACTACGGAGAATTAACCTGGCTTCTTGGGCTCGGTTGGAAGAGGGGCCCAGATCGACTGGCCACATCCTCAAGGGGGAGAGTGGTCTCATTCCAAATTCTAGAAGTGGACTGTGCTGGGTCATTCCATCCTGTGGCTTCCAACACAGCAGTGGAATCCTCGAGAACCTGGTGGGAATAGCAGTCACTCCAGGAGAGTCACCATAAGAAGACAGAAAAATGTCAGCTCTTGTGGGGTGGGGAAGATGGCCTCAGGTCCCCAGCTCATTTAGGAGTATTTGTAGGAAGTAGAAGAGCAGGCAGAGAATGAAACAGCAGGGACTGAGTTGGAGACAGTGGGGTCAATCTACGTTGGAGGGAAGAAAGTGTGTAACTGGCTTCATAGCTCTCCTGCTAAGTTGCTTCAGTCGTATCCGACTCTGTGTGATCCCACAGATGGCAGCCCACCAGGCTTCCCCGTCCCTGGGATTCTCCAGGCAAGAACACTGGAGTGGGTTGCCATTTCCTTCTCCAATGCATGAAAGTGAAAAGTGAAAGTGAAGTCTCTCAGTCGTTCCCGACTCTTAGCGACCCCATGGACTGCAGCCTACCAGGCTCCTCTGTCCATGGATTTTCCAGGCATGGAAAAATTTCATAGCTCTCTTAGGACACTAATTATCACATATGTTCAGAAACAAGACTATTTGGTTCATAGGGTAGGAGCCAACAGTGGCATCTGGCCATTGGATCCCAGTTCTGGAAACATGACTTCATTGCAAGTCCCATGGGGTGTGGGTGGGGGGAAGTAGGCAATCCATGCATACCCTGACCATTCTGAGATTGCCTGGGAACATGTGTGAGCATGCCACATAAGTAGAAGAGGGCATGCAGGTAGAGTTGACATAAGGTGGTATTTGGTACAGAGACACACGTTACCAGTTACCAGTTACCAGAAAAGACACATTACCAGTCTGAAAGAATTAGAACTGTCTCCTCAGATACAGCGATAGTCTTTGTCCATGCGTGCAGGCATGCTAAGTCACTTCCATCATGTCCTACTCTTTGCAACCCTGTGAACTGTAGCCCGCCAAGCTCCTCTGTCCATGGGATTCTCCAGGCATGAATACTGGAGAGAGTTGCCGTGCCGTCCCCTAGGGGATCTTCCCGACCCTGGGGTTGAACACGCATCTCTTAAGTCTCCTGCATTGGCAGGCTAGTGCCACCTGGGAGGCCCAGTCTTTGTCTATATTACTGATAATATAAGTAACATCCCTAAGTGTAGAAATAATGAAACCTGACATTTGAATGCTGCTGCTGCTGCTAAGTCACTTCAGTCGTGTCCGACTCTGTGTGACCCCATAGACGGCAGCCAACCAGGCTCCTGCGTCCCTGGGATTCTCCAGGCAAGAACACTGGAGTGGGTTGCCATTTCCTTCTCCAATGCGTGAAAGTGAAAAGTGAAAGTCAGGTCGCTCGGTCGTGTCCGACTCTTAGCGACCCCATGGACTGCAGCCCACCAGGCTCCTCTGTCCATGGGATTTTCCAGGCGACATTTGAATAGTATTTCATATTTTTCAAAACATTTTCATAAGCATTGTTCCTTTCATCTTCACAAAACCCCTGTCCACTTAAAATTGATATTGATATTTAGTGAGTTTTGACTATGTATCATAATCTGTGCTGGGTGCTCTTATATTTTGTGCCATCATTTCTACCTGTCTCTTTTTAAAAGACAGGGATTTTTGTCTCTAAAATCCCTTACTTGTTTGATTGGACAGGGTTTATGTCAAGAATCAGGATAAATATATAATTCATGTTCTACAGGGCCTTGGCTTCTGCAGTTAAGGACACTGGACAAGCTGTCTCTGCAAGGCTGTCTCAGTCCTGGGAGGCACCAGTCAGGTGGTCAAGAAGGAACGATCACAAGCAGGTTGGAACCCCATGTGCACAAGTTGAAATCCCATAAAGATGAACTGAACTCTCCGTCTGTTCTTGTTACATTTGACCTTGGAAATGAAGATAACCTGCAGGAGCCAGAGCACACACATGGAGCTGAACACACACACCCAGGAGGCAGAGACAGGGAAGGAATATTTAGAAGGAGAAAAGAACAATGACAAGACTAGCTGCCGCTTCACCTCAGACGTGAATCTGCTGATCAGCAACAACCTCTGTGCTACAAAATAGCTGCTGCCTCCCTTCCATCTTCCAACTCTCCTGAGAGACTTTCTCTTGGAGCCCATGCTGAGAGGAAACACCCAAAGGAAAGGGAATTCTGGGAAATGTAGTTCAGCCTAACAGCTGGCACAGAGCTGGCATAGCTCTTCCAAGATGTGCACAAGGTGAGGTAGTTCAGTGTGGGAGGCAGGAAGTAGGGCTTTTTTGGTAGCTCTCAGTAGGAAGTTAAGGTAAATTAGACCTTAGTGACCACGTTAAACTTTCTACTACTGCAAAAGGTGCTTCATGTTGTAGGATCTGCTTTCCTGATGTTTTCCACTAACTTTTGTGTGAAATGTCCTACACTTGAATGAAAGTGAAAGTGTTAGTCCCTCAGTCCTACTCTTTGTGACCACCCACCTTGGACTGTAGCCTGCTAGGCTTCTCTGTCCATGGGGATTCTCCAGGCAAGAGTACTGAAGTGGGTTGCCATTTCCTACTCCAGGAGATCTTCCCTGCTAAGGGATCAAACCTGGGTCTCCTGCTTTGCCAGCAGATCCCTTACCGTCTGAGCCATAGTTAGCAGAAAAGCATGGCGTGCTGGACGACTTAAGGTAAGGGTCTTCCATTCATTCATTCAGCAACCAATTGTTGGCTCTGGTGGTGTTGCTCTGCTCATTCTGCTTCTCAGGGACCAACCAGCGTGCCATGGAGGGACAGCTTAATCCTTCGGTGTCCCAGCTGGAAGCAGCTACTTGTCACTGACCCCAGCAAGCCTGTGCCTGGCAGACTGTTCACTTCAACTACAAGGGCACCTGGCCTGCCACAGCATCTTCCCTCAGCCAAGCAGACACTTGGCTGAGGGAAGAGTCTTCCTGAGCAAATGTGGGCTCAGGTAAAGGACATACCAGGGCCCATTCAGCTCTCACCCAGCTTGGCATTCGGGCAACGTGCTCTTTGGGAATCTGTCACTATGCACCTTGCAGGGCAAGAGGAAGGAACTCTGTCTTGGCTGGTGTGAAAGTGTGTGGAGTGGGGAGTTGCTAACCTCCCCATGTCTGTCTTTAAGGGATAGGCGATTTGGAGCCAACTTTTTTTGCTTTTGAGTTTCATATGTTCCAGATACATTAAAAAATTATTTACTTATTAGTGGCTGTGGTCTGATCTCGGGTGGCCTTGGCCTGCAGAGGGCTTGGAGTGGGGCTTGGGTTCTCAACCAGAGATTGAGGCCAAGTCATGGTGCTTTGCCACCAGATCCTAGCCACTGGACCAGTGGTCAGTGACCAGGGCCCTGGCCCTTCAGCTTTGCAGAAAAGAATTTCCACAGATGGGAAGTAGTGAAGCAAGTCAAGTATTTATCAGGAGGAAAAAGGATTACAGTACGTGTGGCTAGACACACGGGCCGACTCAGAGGGAGAGTCCCTGAGTTGCTGAGTTGCACCCTCGTGGCAGTTTGAATTACTTCTATGGGGGGCATTTCTTCTGGGCTTCCTTTGGCCAGTCATTCTGATTTGCCTGGTTCACAGTCCATATCTGGTGCATCTCAGGATCCTCCCATGTGTGTGGTCAAGATGGATCCTACCACAAAGGCCTATGGGTAGAACATCCCTTGACATGACTCCCCTTTGGCTTCCAAGAAGCCTTTTCTGTGCCATGTGTGTTTGGGGAGGTCTCTTGACTTTGGGAATGAGAAATATGTGGTCTGTGCAGGGTCCAGCCTCCTCCCTTAATTGCCCTGCTATTCTTGTCTTGGAGTTTTGGTCAATGGACAATGAATCTCCAATTGCTTTTCCCTGGGGGGGCGCCCATCTGCCTCCAGCCTCAGGTTTTCATTTCGGTGCATGGGCTTCTCATTGTGGTGGCTTCTCTGGTGGCAGAGAAGAGGCCCTGGGATGCTCAGACTTCAGTAGTTTTAGCTCGTGGGCTCCAGAGCTTGGTTTCAGTAGTTGTGGTGCATGGGCTTAGTTGCCCCGAGGCATTGGGATCTTCCCAGACCAGGGATCGAACACATGTCCCTTGCATTGGCAGGCAGACTTTTAACCACTGGACCACCAGTGAAGCCCTGGAGCTGCCTCTGAAATCAAGAACAGAGACTAAATGGCCTGGTGGGTGTTCAGACAGTCCCTGAGGATGTGCGCAGGGACATTTGCATCCCAGAGCCTATTACACAGCACAGGAAGCAGATCTGATGAGCTGGGCCTTGGGGCCAGCGCGGCTCTGAGCACCTGGAGCAGGACTGCAGGTCCTGCTTATGAGCCTGGTGCGCAGAGTGCTGACATAGGGGTACTCCCTGGGTGCTTCTTGCCATTAGTAATCTTTGTTCTTTGATCTTTGCTTAATGGAAAAGAAAGCTTTGTGTGCTCACTGGAGGCTTTGGTGTCCCAGGCTGGGAAGTGGAGCTCAGGCAGGCAAATCTGAAAGGCAGCGCTGATTTGGTCAGGGGCTGGAAATTAGTGTATTCTATTAATACTTTGCAGCCTGGTTTTATTCATTGGCCTTTGGTGGGTGATGATTTTCTACGCTTTTTGCATTAAGTCTAGGTAATGGTATCTAATGTCTTAACTCTCTCTCCTTGTCACAGATGAAGGTACGGGGGACTCTCAGAAGCTCAGATGTGTTTTTCATGCTTAGTTGCTCAGCCGTGTCCAACTCTTTGTGATCCCATGGGCTGTAATCCACCAGGCTCCTCTGGCCATGGGCTTCTCCAGGCAAGAATACTGGAGTGGGTTGCCATTTCCTCCTCCACATGTGTGCTTCAGGCACTGACAAATAGGCTGAATTTTGATGTCCAGGAAGAGGGAGCTCCAGATACAGATGGGGTTCTTGGGAGGCAAAGGCATCATCTGGGACCTCTTGGGAGGCCAGGCTCCTCTGTCCATGGGTTGCCATGCCCTCCTCCAGGGGACCTTCCTGAACCAGGGATTGACCTCATGTCTCTTACATTTCTAGCACTGGCAGGCAAGTTCTTTACCACTAGCACCAGGTGCTTATGCAAAGTTGATTTCTCATGGAGAATTATGAAATTTGCTTCTTGTCAACATCAGGCTCAAGCTGAAGCTGTATTTGCTGAAATGATCCTATATGCGTCATACAGCACACACCATCGCCATGGGAGTAACCGTGATGGCGGACAGACAAAAAGGGAGACCTTACTTTGATATAGACTGTATTCATTTGTTAGGGCTGCCACCATGGATGGGATGGGTTAAACAGTAGATAATTTATTGTCTCACTCACAGTTCTGGAGGCCAGAAGTCCAAACTGATGTGTCATCAGGATTAGCTGCTTTGGAAGCTGGGAGGAAAGGATCTCTTCCAGGCCTCTGTCCTTGGCCTGTGGGTGGTGGGGCCTCCCCATGTCTCTCCATGCTGTCTTTGTGTCCAATTTCCCTCTTGTTATATGGATATCAGTCATTTTAGGTTTATTACTACCCTCATAAACTCATTTTTAACATGATGGCCTCCATAAAGATCTTATGTCCAAACAGGCTCATATTCTGAGATAATGAATGTCAACATAATGAATTTTTTTTTGAGGGGAGAGGACACAGTTCAGCCTATAACAGACCACAATTAGCTATTCTGCCCCATTTTTTAGAGACGAGGAATGGGGGCCCAGAGAGCTTTGGGGCAGCATGGTTCATCAGTGGGGACCTGGGAATGGATCCCAGCTTCCTCCTACCCTTGCAGGTATGGGCTCCTTCGGAATCCAGGTGTATGAAGGGGCGATTGTACCCCAAACGGGCACGGAGTTGGTGTCATTATGTAGGCAGCGAGCTTGCTCTCAGGCAATGCTTCAAGTGGACCTGTTGCTCAGCTTGAAATGAGGCTTCTCCCATCTTTTTTTTTTTTTAATTAATTAGCTTATTTCTGGCTGTGCTGGGTCTCTGTTGCTGTGTGCAGGCTCTCTCTAGTTGCAGCGAGTGGGGGTCACTCTCTCGTTTCGGTGCACAGGCTTCTCGTTGCCGTGGCTTCTTTTGCTGTGGAGGACGGGCTGTAGTGCACACAGCCTTCAGTAGCTGTGGCACACGGCTTAGCTGCCCCGCAGCAAGTGGGATCTTCCTGGACCAGGGATCAAACCCATGGCCCCTGCGTTGGCAGGTGGATTCTTATCCACTGTACCACCAGGGAAGTCCAGCTTCCCTCTTCTTACTTCCCTCTTCTTACTTCTCTTCTCTCTCCTTCTCTGCTTTTAGGGCTATGAATGGTGCTGGCATCTGGCAAGCACTGTATACTTCTCCAAGCCCGTTCACATGCTTTCTCATTTTGCATCCTTACCACCACCCTATGAGTTAGGTTCAGGTTTGTAACCCCTTATCCAAGCCCCTGGGGCTAGATATATTTCAGGATTCAGAGCCCTGCAGACTTGCAAAAAGCTACTGCCGTGCATGACCTGTGTATAACACAGCAGCCCCTGTGGGGTCTGGGGCAGCCTTTGAAATCAAACAGGAAGACAGGTACATATTCACACAAAACTGGGTCAGCTCAGGGAACTCAAACCAGGGCTCTGTGACAGCCTAGGAGGGTGGGATGGGGTGGGAGGTGGGAGGGAGGCTCAAGAGGGAGGGGACATATGTATACCTATGGCTGATTCATGTTGTTGTATGGCAGAAACCAACATGATATTGTAAAGCAATTATCCTTCAATTAAAAATAAATAAAATTTTAAAAATAAAATGAGTGGGGGAAAGAAAAAAAACTGGGTCAGTGAGGATAAACCGTAAGCTCCGATCCATTTGGGTCAGATTCTGCTGCTGTTCAGTTCAGTTTGGTTGTTCAGTCACGTCTGACTTTTTGCAACCCCATGGACTGCAGCACGCTTGGCTTCCCTGTCCTTCACCAACTCCTGGAGCTTGCTCAAACTCATGTCCATTGAGTCAATGATGCCATCTAACTGTTTCATCCTCTGTCGTCCCCTTCTCCTCCCACCTTCAATCTGTCCCAGTATCAGAGTCTTTTCCAGTGAGTCAGTTCTTCACATCAGGTGGCCAAAGCACTGGGGCTTCAGCTTCAACATCAGTCCTTCCAATGAATATTCAGGACTGATTTCCTTTAGGATGGACTGGTTGGATCTCCTTGCAGTCCAAGGGACTCTCAAGAGTCTTCTCCAACACCACAGTTCAAAAGCATCAATTCTTTGGTCCTCAGCTTTCTTTATGGTCCAACTCTCACATCTATACTTGACTACTAGAAAAACCATAGCTTTGACTAGACCTACCTTGGTCGGCATAGTAATGTCTCTGCTTTTTAATATGCTGTCTAGATTGGTCATAGCTTTTCTTCCAAGAAGCAAGCATCTTTTAATTTCATGGCTGCAGTCACTATCTGCAGTGATTTTGGAGCCCAAGAAAATAAAGTCTGTCACTGTTTCCAGTGTTTCCCCATCTATTTGCCAGGGAGTGATGGGACCAGATGCCATGATCTTATCTTTTTGAATGTTGAGTTTTAAGCTCTGCTGTTGCTGACTCTGGAAAAGCTCTCTGTTTTTGGAGCTTCCTGAATTTCAGGCGTGTGGCTAAGTGACCACCAGCCTGTTGTTGCTATGGCCCCTGGTCCCGGATGAGAAGTCAAATACCTGCCTGCAGAGGTGACTGCATCCGGGCACCCCACAGGAGGCAACTGGCAGCGGGCCTGTCTAGAAGGCTCTGGGTGCTAGTTCTTGGCCTCAGTATTTCCTCCTGTCTCCAGGCTCGTCCTTCACCCTCCCTGTGGCTCAGTTCCCAGTCTGGCTCTGACATGCCAACTCGTGGCACTGCAGTGATAATGAAACGGACTAAAGAGGGGACAGAAAGGGGTTTTGTGGGACTTGAAGCTGGTGAGATTTTGCAGGCGCTCCTAAAGAAAAAGCCCACACGGTGACAGACATAAAATTAGACACAGAGATTTTTCTTTAGGATGAGAAAGCACATCAGATTACAAATTTTAAAAAGCTGCCAGATAAACTGGAGGTGGGAGAGTGTGTGAGGGGGAACTCTTTGTACTTTTTGTTCAATTTTTCTGTGTATCTAAAACAAACAACAACAAAAAAGTCTATTAATTAAAAAAACAAAAGCTGCCAAATAGCTCAGACATCACACAATCTAGAAAGGGAACATGATCCATGTTTTTAAATTAATTACCTGCCCACTCTCTATCACATTTTTTTCCCCCTCCAAGTTTTTGCTGTGGATCTTTGGTTTCCTTTTCACTTAATGATTTTGTAATATTTTTATAGGGAGCCTTTAAAAGTCTAACATAAAGATGATGTAGTTGTCTTCCTACTACGGTTGGTCAAGTTGACTTTTCATTATTATTTTTAAAATTTTATTTTATTATTGGAGTAGAATTGTTTTGGGCTTCTCAGGTGGCTCAGTGTTAAAGATTTCGCCTGCCAGTGCAGGAGACACAGGTTCGATCCCTGGGTCGGGAAGATCCCCTGGAGAAGGAAATGGCCACCTTGTCCAGTATTCTTGCCTGGGAAATCCAAGGCAAGCAACCAGAATAGTATTTGGCATGGAACTGGTACTTGGGAAATTTAAGGAAATGAATGAATGAGACATGGAGGGCCAGGCCAGCTTTATTGTCAAAGGGCATCTGGGAGCTCTCGGAGTGATAGGCATAGATGCTTCTGAGTTTGACAGGGGAGGATCTGAGGGCTAGGTACGGTATGTGGGTATCCATGTATTTCACTAGGGTTGTTGTAACAAAGTGCCACAAATTGCATAACTTATAGAAGAGAAATGGATGGTTTCACAGTTCTGGAGTCTAGGGGTCTGACATCAAGTTGTCTCAGGGTTATGGTACTTCTGAATCCTTCCTTGCCTCTTCCTAATTTCTGGTGGTTTTCTGTCAATCTTTGGCATTCCGTGGCTTGTTAATACACCACTTCAGTCCTGCGTATTCCTAGGATGTTCATCTTGTGTCTCTTTATCTCATCTTCCCTCTGTATGTGTCTATGGCCAAATTTCTCCCTTTAAAATTTTTTTATTAAAAAAAATTTTTTTTTACTGACATATAGTTGATTTACAATATTGTGTTAATTTCTGCTGTACAGCAATGTGATTCAGTTACATATATATATGTATATATACACACATACATATACACACACACACACATATATATGTATGTATGTATGTATGTATGTATACACACTACACACACATACATGATCCTGGACTTGATCCCTGATTTGGGAAGATCCCCTGGCGAAAGGAATGGTAACCCACTCCTCTGTCCAATCCCATGGACAGAGGAGCCTGGCAGGCTATAGACCAAGGGAATGCAAAGAGTCAGAGAGGACTGAACGACTAACACTTTCACACTTTCAAAAAACCGTACACCCCCTGGCCTGCCAAGCTCCTCTGCATGAGAAAACAGGCTTTTAAGAGGATAATGAACCTGGCCTCAAGGGAAGTGAGCAGATAGCTGGTGGAAAGCATTCCTGTGCAGATTCAGCCTTAGTTCTAATGCCGGTGCAGCCTGCTTCTGCTGGTGAGGAAATGGCTTCATGCAAAGGAAGAAATAACCTGTTTCCTTCAACCCTGAAACCTGGGAGTAATCCTGAACATCCAGCGAGGTTCCCAGGCCATTTTCCTTTCAGTATTTATATGAAGCAGGTGCCTTTTGCTCATGAACACCCTTGCTCTCAAAAGAATCTTGAAATGGGACTCAACTCGTTTTCAGCTGGAGTTCAGTTAAGCCAATAAAGGCCAACTAGTCTCATATTGCAAAGGAAGGTGGTAGCAGACTGACAAAGGAGATGCTTGGAAACTGGTGTTGGAACTTGAAACCCTTACCCATGGGCGGGTATCAAAAGGGACATAAAGACAAGATATGTGAAGTTAGAAAGGTAGTGGGGAGAGATTGGAAATTGAAGCATTACTTTTGGAAAGCGCTGTCCCATGATTCTTTTTTTTTTTTTAATATGTATTTTATTATTATTTGGCTGTGCCAGGTCTTAGTTGTGGCATGTGGATCTAGCTGGGATTGACCAAGGATTCAACCTGGACCCCCTGCATGGGGAGCGTAAAGTCTTAGACACTGGACCACCAGGAAGTCCCTGTGCAGTGAATCTTACCCTTGATGGCACAGGTGCAGGGGACACTGTCTTTCTGATCCCACATCTTTTGAGAAGGATGCTAGTGGGAATTCTCTAAGATCTTGACACATATCCCCTGGTTCTTGAAAGCCACAGTGGACTGTCATCTGTTTCAAATTGGGGAATCTACAGAGCAAACGGCTGCAGATCAGGGAGAGAGAAAAAAAACTGATAAGGGGCTGTCACCCAGAGGAGTGAAATGACCTCAGAAGGAAAAGGCCAAAGATGTACCACGGGATGCCCAGGAGTCAAGGGAGAAATTGTTAAGTGATCGGCCACAAGAGATGCATTTGCCCACAGCAAGAGCACGGTAGCAACTTTAAACAGGATCCTTATAATAATAATAATTCATACGTGTATAGAGGTTACTAAGGGCCAAGTGTTCTAAGCACTGGCTTAATCTTCAGTAACACTATGAAGTAGATACTCTTTGCATCTCTATTTTACAGTTGAAGAAGCTGAAGCACAGAGAGGTCAAGTGACTTGCCCGAGGTCATGCAGGTAAAAGTGGCAGAGCTAGGATTCAAATGCAGGCAGTCTAGCTCAAAAAAAGGAATGAATGAATCAATCAATTTCTGGCTGTGCTGGCTCTTCATTGGTGCACTGGCTCTCCTCCAGTCGAGGCCAGCACAGGTTACTCTCTAACTGCGGTGCCCAGGCTTCTCTTTGCAGTGGCTTCTCTTGTTGGGGAGCACAGTCCCCAGGGTTCCTGAGCCAGCAGTTGCGGTTCCCGGGCTCTAGAGCACAGGCTTCCCTAGTTGTGGCGCACAGGGTTTAGTTGCTCCGCGGCACGTGGGATCTTCCTGGACCAGGGATAACACCTGTGTCTCCTGCATTGACAGGTGGATTCTTTACCCGTGAGCCACCAGGGAAGCCCAAGAATTCTCTCTTTTAATCAATACATGGATGCCGAATCTTCTAGTAGCAATGAAGCCGTTACACAGTTCTGCTGGAGGAAAGGGTTCCGTTTCTTGACCAGAACTCCATGAAGGTGAGCTTATCCTGGTTGCCCTCTGCTCCCAGAGTCTCTGACTCGTTCTTCAACTGCACCCCCGCACCTTCTCTCAGCGCGTTTCCCTGAGGGGCAGCACCAAGGATGCTGTTATTATCCCTCCTCCTGGTCCCTGACCAGCTCTAAGCTCAGGTGTGTGCAGAACTCAGCACATGCCCCAGACCTTCCTCTGAGCCTCTCCACCTACTCAAGTCCAGTCTCGCAAAAAGCCCCTGGGAAATCTAGCTTCCTAACACAGAAGCCACAGGATCAAATGTAATGCTTTTTGGTGCTTAAGTCAGGGGAAACTCTTAGCATCTTTCTACAAACACTTTCTCTTCCTCCTCCACTGGCTCTGAGCCCTCAGGAGCCTGAGGCAAGAGACAGCTCTGCTTGGAGGGAAGATGCTGCCCCTGGAGAGGATGATCTGAGCTCTGTACCTGGTACTCAGGTGCAGGCAGCTGTGTCTCCTGGCACCACGGCCCCCATGCAATGTGATGCCTGCTGGAGGCCCTTGGACAAGAGAAGTCCTTAATGAAGGTGTTTTTGAAAAGACAGAAATCTTAAAAAAAAAAAAAAAAGCATATATGTAATATATAATATATACACAAAAATTTGCATTTGTGTACAGATTTGTATTCATTTATATATATGTCTATGAGTACATATATGTCCATATGTGTATATACATTCATATAACTGTCTCTAAATCTTCTTTCTCTCTCCCTCCACCACCCCTCAGACTTTGCAAGATGAAACAGAAAATTTAAAGTTATAAGTGGTCCTTCCTAGAGGGTGTCAGACAACAAGTGAAGTAATTCAGACAGAGAGGGAAGCATGTCTTTTGACATCCCTTATATGTGGAATCTAGAAAGAGATGATACAAATGAGCTTCCTTACAAAATAGAGACTCACTGACTTAGGAAAGGAACTTATTGCTGGGGGAAGGATGGGGGAAAAGGATAGTTAGGGAGTTTGGGATGGGCACGTACACTGCTATGTTTAAACTGGATAGCCATTAAGGACCTGTCATATAGCACAGGGAACTCTGCTCAATGTTCTGTGGTAGCCTGGATGGGAGGGGAGTTTGGGGAAGGATGGATACATGTACGTGTATGACTGAGCCCCTTCGCTGTCCACCTGAAACTCTCACATTGTTTGTTAATCAGCTGTACCCCTACAAAATAAAAAGGTAGAGAAAAAAAAAAGTTACAAGTGGTCCTTGGAATTGTAATCCAACCTCCTGATGAATGTGTGAGAAAACAGACCCAGAGATGCCAAGTGATTCGACGGGCACTATCAGGGCTCAAACTTGTCTAGGTGTCCTGTCTGTTCCCAGCACATGGCTCTTCCCCCCTCACCAGCTGCTTCTGTTCCCCAAGCTCTCAGTATGTGCTAGAGATACTGGGCACTTCTCCAGTGCTGCCTCAGCCAGCCTCTTCTTTTTTTTTTTTTTTTTTTTAATTATTCCTGTTTATTTTTTAAAATGTTTTAAATTTTATATTGGAGTACAGTTGATTAACAGTGTTGTGTTAGTTTCAGGCATACAACAAAGAGATTCAGTTATACATATACATGTGTCTCTTCTTTTTCAAATTCTTTTCTTATTTAGGTTAATATAGAATACCGAGCAGAGTTCCTTGTGCTGTACGGTAGGTCCTTGTTGGTTATCTATTTTGAAAGAAGCAGCAGTGTGTACATGTCCATCCCAAACTCCCAGTCTACCCCTCCCCCTCTTCCCTGTATTAATCATCCATTCACTTTCTAAGTCTGTGAGTCTGTTGGTGTTTTGTAAATAAGTTCATTAAGATTCCCTACATAAGGAATATCATGTGATATATGTCTTTCTCTGATTTATTTCCCTTAGTATGATAACCTCCAGGTCCATCCATGTTGCTATAAATGGCATGATTTGTTTTTTTTTTAATGAATCATCCTCTGTGTTAAGGGGAGGATACCGAGGGGCAGAATGGTTGGGGGACCTAGTCATACAATGGTCCACGATAGAGCTTCCAGGTCTTTCTAATTCCTAAGTCTGAGTGCTTCACAGGACACACGAGCCTCTACCTTGCATGCCAGTTCCCACTGACTGGTGGTGGCTGCATGGAGTGCTCGGGGGTTGGGCTGATTCAAAGGTGGCCTTTAGTCTCCGGGGCACTCGTCTGTATCCTGTTCGCCCCACTCCCAGCAGGGAGCCCTTTGGAATTCTCAACCAAAAGGCTGCTTTCCCCAGGCCTTGCTGCTTGTTGGGCCCTAGACTCCAACTTTACTCCTTTGAAGCCATTAAGATGCCTACACTTTGTTCAGCCTTTCAGCCACCAGTCACTGTACTGGACTGGCAAATGCTGCGGGGGTCTCAAGTGGTGGTTCACCCTGTACTTCTCTTAACTCTGGGCTCTTGGTCCCTCAAGTCCCTGCTTCTTTGGCAGCTCTCTGATGTCTTCAAACAGGTATTTTAAATATCTTCTATTCCTCCAGTTGTTTTAGCAGGAAAGTCGGCCGGCTACATGCTAATCCACCTTTACCAGACCTTTCCTCGTTTAGGATGTAGAGAAACCAAAACTGGAATTAAAAAAAAAAATTAATCAACTTGGCCCTGTCAACTCTTAGTTCCTGCACATGTGATCTTTAGTCGCAGTGTTCAGGTTTCTCCCTAGTTGTGACACTTGGGTTCAGTAGTTGTAGCGAGTAGGCTTAGTTGTCCCCAGCATGTGGGATCATAGTTCCCTGACTAGGGATCAAACTCAGGGCCCCTGCATTGGAAAGCAGATTCTAAACCACTGGACCACCAGGGAAGTCCCCCAGATCTGGAATTTTGATGCTGAGTCATTTGGGAAATTTGCCTCCTCCCAGCGACCCTTCCCTGAATGCAGCTGTAACTCTGAAAGCTCTCTACCTTTCAGCTGGGTTACCAGGACAATTCAGTGATGGAGCCCGGGACAGACAGCATTCTCTTTACGTGAAGGACAAGGGGCACAGTTTCTCTGGTATTGGGGCCTCTAGCCAGTAATGCTGGGTGAGTTATACAAGGCAGACTCCAGGCAGAGCTGGCTATCTAAGAGAGTAATCGCATCCCCTTCTATCATGTCCAGTGTGTTCTCTTGACAAAATTCTGTTAGCCTTTGCCCTGCTTCATTTTGTACTCCAAGGCCAAACTTGCCTGTTACTCCAGGTATCTCTTGACTTCCTACTTTTACATTCCAGTCCCCTATGATGAAAAGGACATCTTTTTTTGGTGTTAGTTCTAGAATGTCTGATAGGTCTTCAAAGAACCAATCAACTGAGCTTCTTCAGCATCAGTTGTTGGGACATAGACTTGGATTACTGGGATGTTGAATGGTTTGTCTTGGAAATAAACTGAGATCATGCTGTCATTTTTGAGACTGTACCCAAGTACTGCATTTTGGACTCTTGTTGACTGTGAGGGCTACTCCATTTCTTCTAAGGGATTCTTGCCAACAGCAGTAGATGTAATGGTCACTTGAATTAAATTCACCCATTCCCATCCATTTTAGTTCACTGATTCCTAAAATGTCTTGCCATCTCCTTTTTGACCACTTTCAATTTACCTTGATTCACGGACCTAACATTCCAGGTTCCTATGCAATATTGTTCTTACAGCATCGGACTTTACTTTCATGACCAGATACATCCGCAGTTGAGTGCTGTTTCCACTTTGGCTCAGCCTCTTCATTCTTTCTGGAGCTATTCGTAGTTGCCCTCCACTCTTCCCCAGTAGCATATTGGACACCTTCTGACCTGGGGGGCTCATCTTCTGGTGCCATATCTTTTTGCCCTTTCACACTGTTCATGGGGTCTCTTGGCTAGAATACTGGAGTGGTTTGCCATTCCCTCCTCCTGTGGAGCACGTTTTATCAGAACTCCCCACTATGACCCATTTGTTTTGGGTGACCCTGCACAGCAGGGCTCATAGTTTCATTGAGTTACATAAGCCTCTTCGCCATGACAAGGCCGTGATCCGAAGCGCTACATCCCTGGTTCATCGGCAGGTACCCAGTGGCCACAGCAAGGCTCATATGAAGCCCATTAAGTCCACTTGGGCACAAGTCGACCAGGCAGGAGTGTGAGCAGATCTGTGGATGATAAATATCTGCCTCATCATTCCACTGTCACCTGTTAAATCTTCCAAGAAATAGACGGGGCAAGGGGCCTGCTGCTAGCTGTGAGCTGTGCTTCTATTTCTCAAACAGTTTGCTCTAAAATGGTCAGAATAGGTAATGATGTATAAAAGGAATGAAATGGTGACAAAAACGGACCTGTTTGCAAAGATCTTGTGCAGTATTTATGGCCCAGATACGCCACTTAGTGCTGTGTTTGGAGAGTGATTGATGGCCTAGCAACACGTGGACTAACGCCCAGTACTTCGCTTTGTAGGAGTTGGTGATGTGTAGAAGGGGCACATCCTTTGCCTTTGGGAGGGGCCAGGATAGCTTTCCTCTCTGGGTGGCCAAGTGCAAAGCCTCCCGGGGCTGTGTCCGTCACTTGCTTTTCTTGTGACTTGGCACCTTTGTAATTCTGCAGCGTCCCCTCCTCTCCCTCCAGCCCATGAGGCATCCTTAGCGCAACCACAGCAGCAGAAAACTAGAGGAGAGCAAGATGTTATCTGGGCAGCGTGAGGCTTGATCACAGCTATGTCAGTGGGCAGCAGGCAGACGGGAGGAAGGCCAGGGGCACTGTGAAGTCAGACCTCTCTGGGTCGAAGCCCGGTTCTGTGACTTTCCTGTCCTTGGCCCGTCATTTAGCCTCTGAGTCTCTCCTTAATCATCTGTTAAAGGAGGCCTATCATGCCGACGCAGCAGCTTTGCTTTGTGGTAGAAATAAGACACTGTCCATGGAGGATAACATGTCCTCAACCCGGCTTCTCAATTTCACCACTTTCCAACCACTACCAGCCTCTTATCACATGGCGTCTTAGCCACCCCTGCCTTACTCGTGCCCTGCATCTTGTCACCACCAGAAAAAGCAACACATCAGAATCTCAGTTCTGAACGTCGCAGTCTCCAACGCTTCCACTTGCTCAGCGTCTTCACTGCTGTGGTTCCTCTACTGAATCTAGACCTCCCGTCAGCATGGTCTTTGCCCTGGAAGATGGCAACAAAGCAGACTTTCTGCTCCCATGCCTGTACCCCTACCCTCTTCTCTCCAAAGCAGATAGAGTGATGTCCTCAAATTTTAATTCTACCATGTTCTTCCTCTGTTTAAAGCTGTTCAGTGATTTCCCTAAATGGTAACCAACCAACCAACCAATTAACCCATAAATGCTGATGAGCACCTACTTGGCACTGGCTGCCATGATGGATGATGTCAGTGCAAAAGATATGTGCAGAGCCTGCCGTCAGCTCCTCCATGCACAGTGATGTAAAGTCACCCACCATGTGTCTGGAACTATCTTGTTCAATCTTTACCACAAAGCACATCATTTTCTCCCTTTGTCAGCAGATAGAACTGATCCTTGGAGAGGTTACAGAACTGCCCGAGATCACACAGCTGGGATGTGATCACACCAGGAGTCAAACCAGGCAGCCAGGCTCCTCAGCCTGTTTCTGCCATGTTGTCCTGCCTGGGTAGCTCTAGGGCCATGGCTTAGCCCCATCACTTACTCATGAAACCACCACCATTATAAACCCCATGGAATAACACAGGGCATCAAGACCTTGAAGGGCACCCATACCCAACACAACCCTTTTGTAGAAAATCTTAGGCTATTTCCCAGGCAAAAATCTATATTCTGTGTTCGTTCATTTTCTTATCTCTTCTCAGTATCTGTATTCCAGGCTTTTGGTCTTACAGTCTCTTCCTTCTCACTGTCATCAGTAATTCTGCATCTAACAGTTCTGTGACATCGATGAGCTCTTATCATCATCACCATTTCAGATGAAGAATACAATCAGGCTCAGAGAGTTTCATTTACTTGCTGGTTCCCAGTTAGTGATAAGTAGAACAAAGCTTTGGTCCCAGAACTTCTGCTCAAAAAAATTCCATCCCATTATTCCTCGCGGGTCATGTCACTGTTTTTTCTGCCTGTGGAATTCTGCAGCAGGAGGGGCCAAAAGTGTGTGCTTAATGCTGGCCGATTTCAGCAGTTTCTTGCAGCTTTGCGTTGGGAAGGGCTCTGCGGTTGCATTTAGACTCACCTGTAATGAGCATCCTGATTAGTTAAGAGTTGTCTGCTAAGTGTGGGGTCATGTATTGGTTATTCTGGAATTTTAATTTTTAAAAGATTTTCTTCCTTTCTGATGTAGACCAATTTTAAAAGTCTTTATTGATTTTTTGTTACAATATTGCTTCTGTTTTTAAATTTTTTTGGCTCAAGGCATGTGGGATCTTATCTCCCTGACTAGGGATCGAATTGGCTCTCCCTGCATTGGAAGGTGAAGTCTTAACCACTGGGCCACCAGAGAAGTTCCCCTTGAATATCTATATCATCTCTTAGGTAACATAATGTGGCCGCATCTAGCAGTGTCAGGGATGAAGCTGAAGCTCAGAAAGTGTGAAATTTAGTTGATAGAGTTGTTTCTAGGGAGAAGAGTAGCAAAGAATATGAATTCTTCTAAAATAGCCTGCATCTGCTTTTGCATTAGATGGGGTTCAGAAGACAGAAACACTGGACTAAGGGGTCAAGGTGGTGTAGGTGAGGTGGTGTAATGTAAAGAACTGGGACTTTGGGGCTGGCATCCCTGCGTTTGAAATTCCTCTCTCTTGTGGTAGCTGCGTGACCTTCAGCAAGTTGTTTCAGTGACACAAACTTCATTTGGGGCGGTGGTAATGGTACTGATCAAACAGGGATGTTGAGTGGATTAAATGAGATGACATATATCAAGCTGACACACAGAAAGTGTTCCATAGACAAAGGGATGCATAGAAAGTGTTCCTGACATACAGGAATTGTTCCATAGATGTGAACTATTAATAGTGTGGTGCATGAAATCACACCACGGTTCCTGACACACAAAAGGCACTCAAAGTTTTCCTTTCCTTCTGCCGCAAGAAACCAGGCAGAATGTTCTCTTCCTTCTGCCCCAGATCCTCCGGCTGCAAAGCAGCATCTGCTAGCCTCATGTTCAAGTTCTCCGGGAGCCATGGAGATGACTGTAAAGCTTGCAGTTGCCCAGAAGACAAAGACAAAGAAAAGATCTGGTCTGCTGTCAAATTAGGACCTACTTCTTCCAGGGGAAAGGTACTTACAGATGGCCTCGTCGGGAGGGGCTGTGAGAGGCTGCAGCCTGGGCCCTAGGGTTATTTGCCACAGTTGTAGAAGGACGACCAGCGTGCACTGTCAGGATACTCTGCTGAGGCTAAGCATCTCTTAGTCCTGCATTCTTACCTTCTACTGATCATCTGGCAGGCAGTTAGCTCAGGAATGTGCTTTGGGCAGAAGAGGAAGTCTAGGCAAAGTGGATGGGCATTAACAAAGGTGGTTACGACATCCCTGGTGGTCCAGTGGTCAAGACTCTGCACTCCCAATGCAAGGGGTTCGATCCCCAGGTCAGGGAACTAAGATCCTGCATGCCACAGGGAGCAGCCAAAAAAAAAAAGCAAGGGGGTTAATTTCCTGGATGCACAGTCTTTCAGGAAGTGTCTGGAGAGTTTGAAAAATACTAGACAGATGGACTGAAAAAGATACCTGAAAGACTGCTTAGCGCTGTCTTGCTAGCCTTCCCTATTTGAAGGTGATCATAATTATTTCCCTGTGCTTGTTCTAGATTTTTGTTTTTGGGGGTTCTTATTTGAATCTAAATTTGTTTTGAGAATTGTGGGGATTACTGTTGAAAAGCACAGGTTTATCTACCCCTTCAGATGTGGACTAAATCATGATGTTATTACTCTCTCGCCTCAGAGCAATTAGTTTACCCTTCTGTCTTCTGACCTGTAAAGTGAGATCATGACACTTTCCTTAGGGCTTATTTGGGAGAAGAAAATAAATGAATGACTGGAAAGCATGCATCATGGAGCACAGCCCAGAGTAGGTGAAGGAGCTTGTCATTGGCATCACCGACTGATCAGATTTTTGGGGCAGAGAGGGAAATGTTCTTGTTTAGGACTCAGAACATTCAGTTTCCCTGCAGGTTGAATGTGCAGAGAAGTCTCCAGCCTCCCCAGGCCCTGTGGAGATAATGTCACTTTTCCTCCGTTACCAAGTTGTTGTAAACTACAGCAAAGTAATGGATGAGAAAGGCATGGTTAACTGTAAAGTATTATCCAAGTGGGAGGTGATTTTGGGAGAATCAGGATTATTAAGGAGTAATTCACATGCAGTAAAATCCACCCCTTTTAAACTGTGCAGTTAGGTAAGTTTTAATAAATGCCTTCTGTGGTGTAGCCATGACTATGGTCAAGATATTGAACCATTCCATTGCTCCAAAAAACAAAACAAAACAAAACATTCTCTTGGCAGTAAATCCCCTTCTCTAATACCAACCCCTTGGCAATTACTGAGCAGCTTTCTGTTCTTGTAGTTTTGCCTTTTGTAGCTGAATGTTAAGTAAGTGGAATCAGCCAGAGTGTACGGTCTTCTGTCTGGCTTCTTTTATTTAGCACAGTGATTTTAAGATTCCCCTGCATGGATGTGTGCATCACTAGTACATTCTTTTATTCAGTTCAGTTCAGTGACTCAGTCGTGTCCGACTCTTTGTGACCCCATGGACTGCAGCACACCAGGCCTCCCTGTCTATCACCAACTTCCAGAGCTTGCTCAAACTCGTGTTCATTGAGTCAGTGATGCCATCCAACCATCTCATCCTCTGTCGTTCCCTTCTCCTCCTGCCTTCAATCTTTCCCAGCATCAGGGTCTTTTCTAGTGAGTCAGTTATTTGCATCAGATGGCCAAAGTATTGGAGCTTGGGCTTCAGCATCAGTCCTTCCAATGAATTTTATTATTATTATTAAATAATTACAAATTTAAAATTATTATTAATATTTTTATTGGAGTATAGTTGCTTTATAATGTTGTGTTAGTTTCTGCTGTACAATGAAGTGAATCAGCTATATGTTTACATATACCCTCTCTCTCTTGGATCTTTTTGTTATTGAGTGCTATGTCATTGTATGGGCTTCCCTGGTGGCTCAAATTATAAAAACTTTGCCTGCAATGCAGGACACCTGGGTTCAGTCCCTGGATTGGGAGGATCTCCTGGAGAAGGGATTGGCTACCCACTCCAGTATTTGTGCCTAGGAGATCCCATGGACAGAGGAGCCTGGCAGGCTACAGTCCATGAGGTTGCAAAACAGGAAGTACTGAGCAACTGAGCATGCATGGCTGTATGCCAGGCGGTAAGCAAGCTCTAACCAGGACCCAGTCATGCTGACACCCTGATCTCAGACTCCTTGCTTCCAGAACTGTGAGAAAATAAATTTCTGTCTTTTAAGCCATCCAATGTATGAATTCTGTTATGGCAACTTGAGCTGATGAAGACATGTGGATCGAATTTCTTAAAAAAAGAAATTATGGAATACTTCAAATATTTACATTTCTCATATTAATTCCCTTGACACACACCAAAACATTTGATTATAAATATGCTGTAAAAAGATCAGTACAACATTAAAAAATATGAATGCACAGTTCTGTATCTTAAGATGTAACATTTCAAGTGCTGCCACTGCCGTGACATCTTTGAGCCTCACAGGGCCTCAAATACCTCACCGGATGTGCCCGTAACACAGCAGGGAAGGATCCCACCCGGTTAGTTCCTCTACCAGCTGATCAGTTGTGCCTTATAGGGTCCTTGAAAGTTGCTCAGTCATATCTGAGTCTTTGCGACACCATGGACTGTAGCCCATCAGGCTCCTCTGTCCATGGGATTCTCCAGGCAAGGATACTGGAGTGGGTTGCCATGCCCTTCTCTAGGGGATCTTCCTGACCCAGGGATTGAATTCAACATCTCTCGCCTCTCCTGCATTGCAGGCGTATTCTTTACTGTCTGAGCCACCAGGGTCCTTACTTCCCTACCAACCCAAGGAGTTCTTCAAACAAATCAATCACATCTTCTCACTAGAACCAAAGGTCACCTTTCAGTTGAAGATTCCCAAAGTATATTTCCAACCAGACCTTTCCTCTGAGCCCTAGACTCACATTCTGAACTGACCGAACTGTCACTCAAATATCTCATATCTCATATTTCAAACCCTACACATCTGTATCTTGGCTTCTTTAAAGCCTGTCCCCATGCCCTCTGGCCCCACCTGTCAATGGCACTACCAACCACCCAGTAATTGGAGTCACAATCATGTGGGATACTGATTCCTCTTTTCCCCCATTACAGTCTATCTCCTAAGTTTATCACATGGCTCAGTTCCATTCATGTTGCCACACTTCCAAACCCCCCTACCTTAGTCCAGGAAAAGCCTCTTCAGAGGAGCCTGCAAAGCCACCACTCAGTTTGTGTCCCCTCCCTGACTCTTATAATCCATATTTAACACAGCAATGATGTAGTTTTAATTTTGTGTATATGGTCATGTCACTCTTCTGCTAAAACTTTTCAATGGCTTCCCACTCTCTTCATAATAAATTTTCAATCACTGAGCATAGACTGCATGAGTGTAAGTCACTCAGTCGTGTCTGACTCTGCGACCCTGTGGACTATAGCCCACGAGGCTCCTCTGTCCATGGGATTCTCCAGGCAAGAATAATGGAGTGGGCTGCCATTCCCTCCTCCAGGGGATCTTCCCGACCCAGGGACTGAACCTAGGTCTCCTGCATTGCAGGTGGGTTCTTTGCCGTCTGAGCCCCCAGAGAAGCCAAATCCTAATCTGTCTCTCCCTGTTATCCATGCCACTGCTCCTAATGCTCTGGCTGCATTAGCTGCATTTCCATCTTGGGACCGCAATATTTGAATCTTTTTCCAGCTCAGATTTTCTCATGCTCTCCCTCTTCTGGAAGGCTATTGCATCAATTTTTCAAATAAGGTTGTTTCTCATAGAGCAAGTCTCAGCTTAACTCTCACCACTGTGCCTCTCTTTCCAAAAAGGATCCTACCCTTCATGGTCCTCCTTCTAACCACCTAGATTATTTCCATCACAACACTGTGCTTTGTAATGCTTTATACATTTTGGGGGTCCAAATCCTCCATTACAGTGTCATCTCCTTGAGGGCAGGGCTGTGTCTGTGCTGCCCCTTCTTGTGTTCCTGGAATCCTGAGTGTCTGGCCCAGAGCAGGTGCTCACACATTTTTAGGAGTTTGCAAGTAGGGGCAGTGATGGGGAGGCAGGAGAGGGTTTGGCAGGAGGTGTCTCTTCCTCCAGGCTCTGTGCTGTAGGGCTGTGTGACCTTGGGCAAAGTACTTCCTTTTTCTGGGCTTTTTACATATCTAAGTGTAAGAAGTGAAGTGTTAGTCGCTCAGCTCAGCAGTGTCTGACTCTTTGCTATCCCATGGACTGCAGCCCTCCAGGCTTGTCTGTCCTTGGAATTCTCCAGGCAAGAATATTGGAGGTTGCCAGTCCCTTCTCCAGGGAATCTTCCCAAGAGAGGGATTGAACCTGGGTCTCCTGCATTGCAGGTGGATTCTTTACCACTGAACCACCAGGGAAGCCCTCTAAGTGTATGGCAGGCACATAACAACATATATTCTACAGAATTAAGCAAATCCCAAGGAAGGGATGAGTCACTCAAGTAAAGAAGGATCTTCACTTTTTAATCTCCTCGACTCCCCTGGCATAATAGCATCTGAGAAGCTGAAATATTTACTGCACTGATGCTACAGATATTCTCAGATACCATATGGAAGAGATCTGTGAAGCCCTGTAACACAGTCATCTGTTCTCCCATTGTATATACTGGGGGCTCTCCCTCTGCTATTATTGTAGTGAATTACTAAGAGGATATTTGTCATCTTTGGGGACTGGCAGAAATCACAAATATTTGTGCTTGTCTGCATGATCCTGGTGGTAATCAGCAGAAAACCCTTTGTACAGGACTCAAGGCCTCAAGTCCAAATGCACCAGTCTCTTCATGTTTATTAAACTCACCTCTTTAATCATCACTAATCACAAGGCAAATAAAACTGATGGAAAGTTTCAGGGACAAGAGATCAGAAAAGCCAGAAGGACACCAAATAATACCATTGCTTAGAGAAAAGGAAGGGTAATGTTCAGAGGCATCAGGGAGAAAAAGACTTTGAGTGTTACAGCAAATGATTTTAATTGAACCCGCAGCTTCAGATATTCTTATTTCTGCTGGAGCTTATCAAGGTAAAGCAAGATGTTAAGCACATTCTTTAAAATTATATAAGAGCTAAGCTTCCTTTTAGATTTTTTGGGGGGTGTCATTCAGGATGAATGGGGTCAAGGAGAGGAGGGGTTTGGTTAGAAAGATGGGAGAGAGAGGTGTGCTTGCTGAAAAAATTGGGATTAAATATCAGCCCAGGTTTTTTCCTATCAACCCAACAAAGATTTCCCCAGAGAACCTCAGTCTAGTGTTAAAAATGGGGTCACTATTTCATTATCAGACAGTATTTCCCTGGATCTGCCTTCTGCTGCTAGATAGGAAATCCAACCCCTTATGGATTTTTTCCAAGTGGTCAAATGGCTACCTGAGGTATTCACATGTGCCCTGGGGAGTTTGCTTGATTCCGTGGGGGGGGGGGGGCATCTAGTATTTTCCTCCTCTTCTGCTGAGGTTATGCTTATGGTTGCTACACGTAAAGAAGGCTGAGACCCCAAACCGATCTATCCAGGGGAAGCCATTAGCTTTCTCAAGTCTTTCTAAGCCTTCAGGGTGGTTGGGCATCCTCGGTGGCTCAGCAGTAAAGAATCTGCCTGCCAATGCAGATGATGCAAGAGACTCATGGGTTCGATCCTTGGTTGGGAAGATCCCTGGAGAAGGGCATGGCAACCCACTCCAGTTTTCTTCCCTGGAGAATCCCATGGACAGAGGAACCTGGTGGGCTACAGTCCTTGGGGTCACAAAGAGTCAGACAAGATTGAAGTGACTAAGAATGCATGTGGCCAAGACATGATGTTGTAGGAAGAACACAGTTTTTCAAGTAGATAGACCTGAGTTCAGTCTTGAATCTGCTACTGACTAGTCATATAAGGACCTTACAAAGTGACTCAGCCATCGAACCTCAAAGGGGCTTGTCACCTCTCCCCACCAAAGAGGCTTCTCTGTTGCTGATTCTCCTGGAGATGGAAAGGAACCCCCTCTCCCTGCCTTACACACTCCTTTATGGCAGCGTTTGTGTTCTAGGACTCACGCCACCATAAGGGAGCTGGATGACTGTACCTTCTGGTGACCAAGTTCAAGACATATTTCAAATCATTTCCCTTGCTTTGCCTCTTTCAAGCCTGTGTTCATGCTCAAGCTCTTCTCTGAGTATGACGTCATCCTAGGAGGTTTCCCAGCTCCTTATAAACCCTGGAGATGCTTCCTCCATGGTTCTTCGGAACTCTTGAGTTCATTTGAAGCCCAAGTAAACACCGCTTCTGTTCAAGTTCAGGGCCCCCTCACAGTAACATTTGTTTTTCCATTTCATTCTTTCTAAGCGTCCTCAAAAGCTTTACTGAGCAAAGAGCCATAATGCAGGGATTGAATGGGCAGACAGCAGCCGTGGTCACCTGAACTGGAGCTTATATGTTCTCGGGCCAACTTTGGAGCTGATCTGAAGGGCAAACGAGGTCAGGATCGAACATAGTGTTTCCTCTTCAGTGATGCTTGAGTGTTGGGTTGGGAAGACCACAAAGAGTGAGAAGGAAAGTGGAGAAAGGAAAAAAGGGTTTTTACATAAAATTTAAAAGGCTTTCAGGCACTTCAAGTCCACTCTGCGTGCTCACTGCTGAGTAGCACAGTCTTGAATTCCGTCGGTCCTCCAGGCCAGGCACACAGGAACCCGGGGAAGTGACAAGAGAGCCTTGCTTATCTCAGGGGTGTCACTGAGCTTGGTGACTCACAGCAGGAAAAAGGTAAGATATTTCCCTACTTTGTTGGCTTTCCTGGTGGCTCAGTGGTGAAGAATCTGCCTGCCAATGGGGGAGATGTGGGTTCTATCCCTGGGTCAGAAAGATCCCCTGGAGAAGGGAATGGCAGCCCATTCCAGTATTCTTGTCTGGAGAATTCTATGGACAGAGGAACCTGGCAGGCTACGGTCCATGGGGGGATCCACTCTCCAGCCCGGCCTCCCGTTCTGCAAGGCTTGGCTCACCCGCCCTCTGTACACACAGTATCTGCAAACGAGTCCCGCGCCCCCGCCCCATTCCCTGTATCATTACCCTGCTGTTCTTCCCTGGTGGAACGAATGCCTTCCCCCCGCTGTCTGTCAAAGTCCTCCTCATTCAGCAGGCGGCCCCGTGCAACAGCTTCTGTCACCAAAGTGCGTCTGTGCCCCAGAGTTGTCTGTCATGCTTCTCTGTCCCCCACATAACGCTCTGTCCTCCTGCCAATGAACCTGTTTTCATATGTCAGAGTTATTAGTTACGTGTCTTGTGTTATCCTCCAGTCGTAAAGTCCTTGAAAGTAGCTTTTGATCTTATTCATTTCTTTAAATTGAAGTTTACTTAATTTACAACGTAGGATTAGTTTCAGGTGTACAGCAGAGTGATTCAGTTCTTCCTTTCATCTATCTATCATCTATTTATTTCAGATTCTTTTCCATTTAGGTTATTATAAAATATTGAATATAGTTTCCTGTGCTATACAGTAGGTTGTTGTTTATTTTATATATAGTAGTGTGTATCTGCTATCCCCAAACTCCTAATCCATCCCTCCCTCTCCTTTATCCCTCTGGTAACTTTAAGTTTTGTTTTCCATGTTTGTGAGTCTATTTCTGTTTTGTAAATAAGTTCATTTGAACAATTTTTTTTTTAAGATTCCAAATATAAGTGAAGTTAATTTGAACAATTTTTTTTGATTCCACATATAAGTGATATCATGATATTTGTCTTTCTCTGTCTGACTTCACTTAGTATTATCATCTCCAGGTCCATCCATGTTGCTGCAAATGGCATGATTTCATTCTTTTTGTGGCCAAAGTATGCCATTGTATATATGTAACACATTTTCTTTATCCATTCCTCTGTCGATAGACATTTGAGTTGTTACCATGTCTTGGCTATTGTAAATAGTGCTGCTGTGAACATTGCCACCTGGGAAGCCAAGCTAAATATTTGAAATGGGGACAGAGGTAACTATTCAACCAGCACCAGGAGAAAATGTGGTCTTGTCTTTTATTGATGAACTCCGCATGCAAGATATTCATTTTATTTATTTATTTATTTTTGATATGGATCTTTTTAAAGTCTTTATTGAATTTTTTACAACGTTACTTCTGTTTAATGTTTTGGTTCTTTGGCCAAGAGGTATGTGGGATCTTAGTTCCCCCACCAGGGATCGAGCCCACACCCTCTTCATTGGAACACAATAACCACTGGGACACCAGGGAAGTTCCCAAGTCATTCATTTTAAAAGGGTCAGTCTTGGTGCTAAGAGAGCTCAGGGAAAGTTTGGCCTTCTCATGCTTTTATCTGTAAGGGCTGAGGCTGGGAATGAGGATTGAGGAGTCCAGTTCTAGGATGAGAGGTGGTTGGCCAGAACCTAGGCTGAGGAAGGGACCAGGCTGATTAACTGTCCTGGTTTGTCTGGGACTGACGGGGTTCTCAGTGGGCAGGACTTTCTGGGTTACACCAGGGGAGTCCCAGGCCAACTGATACAAGTTGTCACCCTCAGGGACGCATGGAGCCTAGGTGGAGGGACATGACCCTTGGCCAAACGGGGAGGCCTTCCTTTGTGGATGTGGGAATTGGTTGGCTGCAGAGCACGGTGGATTCAGCCCCATTTTCCAGAGAAAGTAGTTTATGTCTCATCCTTGAAATGGTTCTTATCGGCTTATGAAATGCGTTGTTTTTGGATTTCTTCCTCTGGTAGGATGGGTTCAGCTGATGATGCCTGGTCGGGCATCCCTAAACAAGAATCCCCATCGTCTCTCCCTATCTGGACAGACTGTCGCTCCCCGTGGTGTTGCTCTCTTTCAGGCAGAATATTTCTGACATTATCTCCCCTGATCTCCAGGCCTTTACGGAGAAGAACATCTATTTAAGCCTTGCTGTGCTGTGCTAAGTTGCTTCAGTCATGTTCAATTCTTTGTGACCCCCATGGACCATAGCCCGCCAGGCTCCTCTGTCCACGGGATTCTCCAGCCGAGAACACTGGAGTGGGTTGCCATTTCCTCCTCCAGGGGATCTTCCCGACCCAGGGAAGGAACGCACATCCCTTATGTCTCCTGCATTGGCAGGCGGGTTCTTTACCACTGGCGTCACCTGGGAAGCCCTGCAGCTAAAAAGAATGTCCTTAATTTATTTTCCTTGTCTTCCAGATGAAAAGGGGGTATTGAGAGAAAAACAGCTGGGGGAAGGGAGGGGAGAGAGAAAAGCGAGGTCAAGTTTTTCTGATGAGAGATGAGCATGCGCAGGGAGCCTGGAGGGTCAAATCCACATGGAAGGAGATATCAGAAGGCTGTTCAGGCATCGTTTTTCTGCCCTAAAAGTTTCTTTTCTTTTTTCTTTTTTTTAAGAGCCTTTAACTTCCTCTCCCTTCCTTTTCCCTTCATTTGTCAGCTGTGAGTATTTTGGTTTGACTCAAGAGAAACAGACAGCTGGTGGAGCCCTCATTGCTTCAATAACACCAGGCTGTTTATGTTCACACTTTCCCTCCGGCGAGGGGAGTTGGTGTTTAGGAAAGCAGCTTCATGTTCTCAGTCTTTGTGCTTTGGGGCCTGGGCCATGGTGGAAATGAACTTCTCTGAGTTCAAGGTCAAATTGGTGAGTCCTCAAATTGGTGAGCCCTGCGTGCCAGTGGTGAAAAGAGTGTGTTGTAGATAAATGTATTTATGTTGCTAATGGGGAATCCAATATTATGAATACATATAAAAAAAAAGGAGCATTGAAAAAGGTATGTAAAAGAAGTATGAAGAAAAGGTATAAAAAATGTGCCCTTATACACAGAACTTCCCTGGAGGCTCAGTGGTAAAGAATCTGCCTGCCAGTGTAGGAGACGCAGGAGACTTGGATTCAGTCCCTGGATCCGGAAGATCCCCTGAAGAAAGAAATGGTGACCCACTCCAGGATTCTTGCCTGGAAAATCCCAGAAGGGCCAGGCGGGCTACATTCTATGAGGTGGCAAAAGAGTTGGATATGATGTAGTTGGCAACTAAAGCACACCAGACCTCTAAGTGCCAAGCACAGAAAGCCACTAAATAAAATCTTTGCAGTTGTTTTCTATGTGTTCGTTCATATAGTAAAAGCAAGGAGTAGCCAATGTCTTTGCATTGAATTATGCTTTACAAAGAGCACAGCACTCATCTGAAAGGAAAAAATTGGGAGGAGGACATGGGGATAGCAGATGAGTGAAATAATTTGATTCCTGACACCATGCCAGTTGGCTACTTTCAAAGGAGGCCAGGCCACCGTGATTCTGTAGGCGGGAATAGGTGGTGAGGAAGGGTAATGATTTGGGGGAAAACTGCAACAAGGATAACATCGTTATGAGACTCACCCATCTCAGCAGCAAATGGAAATCTGATTTTCTCCTCCTCACTGTTCTCAGGGCCTCTCCTGACCCTCAGAGCATTGTTCTCAGCCTTGGCTGCCTGCTTGGAATCACCTGGGAGCTTAAATAACTACTGATGCCTGGGGTCCATCCCTGAAGGTTCTGATTTATTTGGTGTGGGGTGAGGGCAGAGCATCAGAATTCTTAAAAGCTCCCCAGGTGGCTGTAATGTGCAGCAGAATTTGAGAACTATTGTCTTAGAGTCTCAAAGTGTGGCTCCTCAGCCAGGATCCAGCATCACCTGGGAACTAGTTAGAAATGGAAGGTCCCAGGTCCCACCCCAGACTGAATTAAAATCTGCATTTTAATACAATCTCCAGGTGATACTTGTGCCCAGTAAATGTGGGGGAATGTGTGGGATTCTGTGTCTCTAGGCAGGTGGGACTGGCCAACAGGTTTGCTGAGATGTTATTTACAAGCTATAGAATGGTTAAAAGCAAGGTTTTTGAGGTCAGCTATACCAGGCTTCCTAGTTTGCTTATGGACTTCCCTGGTGGCTCAGATGGTAAAAGCGTCTGCCTACAATGTGGGAGACCCAGGTTCGATCTCTGGGTCGGGAAGATCCCCTTGGAGAAAGAAATGGCAACCCATTCTAGTACTCTTGCCTGGAAAATCCCATGGACGGACAGAGGAGCCTGGTAGGCTACAGTCTATGGGGTTGCAAAGAGTCGGACATGACTGAGCAACTTCACTTCACATACCAGGCTTCCTAGTTTGCTCAGTGGTAAAGAATCCGTCTGCTGATGCAGAAGAGGCAAGTTCAGTCCCTGCATTGGGAAGATCCCCTGGAGTAGGAAATGGAAATGCACTCTAGTATTCTTGCCTGGAAAATTCTATGGATAGAGAAGCCCCGAGGGCTACAGTCCATGGGGTCACAATAAGTCAGACACAACTAAGCAACTGAACACTCACACACTTGGATTCTTCTGTTTAGTAGCTGTGAGCTATTGGGCAAGTCAATGATCACTTGGTACCTCAGTCTCCTCACCTGTAAAATGGGGACAACTTGTACACCCATCACCTGGGATGGCTGTGACGAGAAGCTACCCATAAGGTGCTTTCCACACTGCCTGGCACAGAGCAAGCGCTGTATCTTTACTAGCTGTCATTGTTACTATGAAGATGTGCTGATTTTTTAGAACTGAGGATATTTTTTTTTATTATCAAACTTAAGTTTCTTGGGGAATTATACAGTGACTGGATGGGAGAGAGGGTCCACTTTAATTAAGCTATAGTAATATTTTGTTTTGATTTTATGATCATTTCTGGATTTCCGGCTGGCAGTTATTTTAATTATCCGAGACTGGCAGTGAATAAGATGTAACCTTTTTTATTTTTCTTTGCTAGTTTCAGAGATGTTCTGGGACCTGGGTATTAGGACATCAGAGACAAATCACTTTCTGTGGGTTCTTCAGGTTACAGCCCCCTGGTGAACCCATTTCCCCATCCCCAGGGCCAGCCAGCTTCTGGGAAGCTGCAGACATGCTTCTACTATATGGGAGCAGGCCAGGAGCCAGCCTTGAGGTTCTTGGCCCAATAAAGAGAACTCAATCCTCAGCAGAGCCCGGCCTCAATGACTCACTGCTCTAAAGAATATAACTCATATATCTAGATGAGAGGCTCATATATTTGCTGGACACTGTTGCAATGAGTGGAGTGTTACTGAGAACCAATCAGGATCATTAGTCAAAAGTATGACCTCAATTCCAGCCAATCAGGCTGCTCCCCAAAGACCTGGCCCTTCCACAGGTTTCCTGTTATTTGTAACTCACTCAGAGGACATGGGTCAGGGACACAGGTAGAACCACCTGCTGGGGACTCCAGTTTCTTTTGCATTATAAATCCAGGCCCATAACTGTTTGGAAAAGGGCTCTGCGAAGTAGAGCCAGGCAATACTACTTGGACAAAGTATTTTGCGGTGGCAGAAGTTGAAGACTGTCACCTATTACATCCTTTTCATGGAGACCTAGCAAGCAATTAGCATATTACAGACTTGCAGTGGTCATGGTATAAAGAAAACTCTGCAGCTTTGTTTTACTCAAATCTTTATGAGGATGTGTGCTATGGATTCATATTTTAAAATAATGTCTATTGAACATCTGGCTAAACTAGTGTTTTATGGAACAATTTTTGGGAGCTGCTTAGAGAATCCTAAAACAAGCAATGCCTGCAACTTATATTGTGTTCAGTCAATCAACCATCAATCACTTAAGTTAACTCTGGGTTCTGGGGCTCCTTTAGAGGTCATCATTAAGGGAGGTGACTTCATTTTCTGAGGAGGTTGCACTTAAGCTGAACCTTGAAGAATGAGAACAGCCTGATAAAGAGCTGTGGAGGAGCCCTGCAGCTGGAGGAATGGAGTGAGCAGGAGAATGGCAGATATGCAGGCAGAAACTGGAATATGCGGGGCCTTCTGGGCTCTAGTCAAATGTCTGAATTCCCTCTCCACCCCTGCTCGCGTGATGAGAAACCACTGAAGGATTTCCAGCAAGAATCTGACATGGTTTGGTCCGTTTTAGAAATACAATTTTGTCTATTCCACCGAAGATGGTTTATAGAGAAACAAAACTGAAAGGGAGTGGGACCGATCATGTTTTTCAAATCTGGCTGCAAACAGTAACTTCAATCTTACATACTCTCCTAGAATCTTCACAAGTTCCATCAGGAGATGAAGTCTAATTGTCTTCTCCCAAGAACCTAAGCAGGGTTTGACTTGTTTGTGTTCAATAGACGGCATCAGCAGAAGTCCGACTCCTCTTCCCTCCCAGGCAGCCATACTGTGAGGAAGCCAAAACACGTGAGAAGCTCCATGTAGGTGCTCCACTTGGCAGCCCCAGTCTTCTTCTCTCAGTCCAAGTGCCAGACATATGAATGAACAAGGTTTTAGATGATTTTGCTTCCTGCTGCCAAGATATCATTGGCCGTTGCATCCTCCCAGCTGAGCCCCTGACATCAGGGAGCAGAGATAAGTGTCCTTGCTGTGCCCTTTCCAAATTCCTGATCAAGGAAATCATGAGGAAGTGAGAGTGGTTGCTTTAAGCTGATTAGTGTTGGGATAATTTGTTATATAGCAGTAGTAAGCAGAACAGGGGACGTAGGGAGGAGGCTGTTGTAGTGGCCTGGGCGGGGGGAAGATGCTGTCTTGAATTGAGGATTGTCAATTCCCATCAGCTGCAGCTCACCGCAGGAACACAGCTGTTGACTTAAAAATGTAGATTTATTACTTGCTGCAGCATGGGAGTTTGCCCACCATGGAGAATCATGAACAATCTTGAAATAGAGCAGGTAAAGGTACCTTGCCAAAGGTCCGTCTAGTCAAGGCTATGGTTTTTCCAGTGGTCATGTATGGATGTGAGAGTTGGACTGTGAAGAAAGCTGAGCACTGAAGAATTGATGCTTTTGAACTGTGGTGTTGGAGAAGACTCTTGAGAGTCCCCTGGACTGCAAGGAGATCCAACCAGTCCATTCTAAAGGAGATCAGCCCTGGGTGTTCTTTGGAAGGAGTGATGCTAAAGCTGAAATTCCAGTACTTTGGCCACCTCATGGGAAGAGTTGACTCATTGGAAAAGACCCTGATGCTGGGAGGGATTAGGGGCAGGAGGAGAAGGGGACAACAGAGGATGAGATGGCTGGATGGCATCATCGACTCGATGGACGTGAGTTTGAGTGAACTCCAGGAGATGGTGATGGACAGGGAGGCCTGGCATGCTGCGATTCATGGGGTCACAAAGAGTTGGACATGACTGAGTGACTGAACTGGACTGAAGGTACCTTGGGCTGCAAGGAGGTCAGAACAGTCAATCCTAAAGTAAATCAACCCTGAATACTCATTGGAAGGATTGTTGCCGAAGCTGAAATTCCAATACTTTGGTCACCTGGTATGAAGAACTGATTCATGGGAAAAGCCCCTGATACTGGGAAAGATTGAGGGCAAAAGGAGAAGTGGATAGCAGAAGATGAGATGGTTAGATAGCATCACCGGCTCAACAGACATGAATTTGAACAAACTCCAGGAGATAGTGAAGAACAGAGGAGCTTGGCGTGCTATGGTCCATGGGGTCACAAAGAGTTGGATATGACTTACGACTGAACAACAACAAAGGTACTTAGAAGGTTTTGGGGGCTAGGATTAGTTGTAGATGGTCTTGGCAGGAATTGACCAGAATTTTATTATCTTGGAAGTTGCTGCAGCAGTGAGTGTTTTTATCTTTAGAACTCATGAATCTGTACACAGAAAGTGTTAGTTTGTCTCTAAGGTCAGTATCTGGTCTTGGAGCATATGGATCTGAATGGGCTGGTGTTAGAAGGGCTTGTGGTTCACACAGTCTGAGATGCACATCATGGCTGGGTCTAGCACAGATTCTGATTTGTAAGTCAGGGTACATTTGGCAAGTTGTGATTTCTGTTTCAGTTCCAAATGCTCCTCAACAGCTTCGTGGCCAGCTGTTCATTTTCAGAGTGAAATTGTGATTATGTTTTAAAAAAGAGACTCCTGATCCTTAAGAGATCTACAAAGGGAAATATTGACAGTGAAAATTAGCAGTTCTCAAATGTTTTGTTCTCAGAATATCTATCTACTGAGAAGTTACTGAGGAGGATGTCCCTGGTGGTCCAGTGGCTCAGGATCTGTGCTCCCAACACAGGGGGCTTGGATTTGACCCATTGTCAGGAAACAAGACCCTGCATGCCTCAACCAAGACCCAGCACAGAAATAAATAAAAATGTTTTAAAAAAGCTACTGAAGAAACCAAAGGGCCTTTTAAAAATGTGGGTTATGGCTGTTGACATTCACTATATTGAAAATTAAAACCTAAAAAATTCAGTATTTAGTGAATATTGGCAGCAGATAATAATTTTTTCCAAAATTCTAATCTTCACATTAAGGTTTGAATTCAACTTTGGCAACAAATGCTGTCAGTTATTTCGCCTTGAAAAGACAGGCTCATTTTAATTTTTAGAGAATGTGTGTCAAATACCTGAATCTGAATCACCAGAATTTGTCTGTTAGTCAAACTTTCAAGTAAAAATGGTGTTCCTTGAAAAAGTGGCCAGTTTAGCTACGCACTTGAATATTTGCCCAAGTGCTTTTTCTGAGGCCACTGTTATACTCTAGTGTTCAGCATAAGCAGTTGATGGATGCTTCCATTTTGCTGCCTGCAGTATTAAAAAGATGTGAACTCAGAAGCTGAGGCTTAATAAAAGTAATAATTATTACTATTCCATCGAGGACATCTTAAGGGCCACTGGTGTTTGTCTTAATGTGGGTGAATAAAGTGAAGAATATGATATTGTCATACTGACTTGGTTCCTGCTAAGGCACCAGCAGTTGACCCACCATTGATTTGTACCATTAGCATGAGTGTCAATACAGTAGAAATGGCAAATAATGTTTCAGTATTATAATAAAAATAGGTTTGTATCCTCAGATTTCCTGAAAGGGTCTTAAGGATCCCCAAGAGTCCATAGAACACACGTTGAGGTCTGGTCCATGCTTCAAAATAATAATACAGGAGGAAGGAAAGGGATGATGAAATACGAGTGACCTTGAGCTGATCAGTGTGAAAGTTGGGTCATGGGTATACAAAGGTTCATTATGCTAATCTGCCTGCTTTTGTATTCATGTGAACTTTTCCATGATGAGAAGCTGAGATGAAAATGATTGAATCCTAGGACTCTTCTTATAGCATCTGAGTGGACAGTAAGGCTATTTATTAATGAGGAAGACTCAGGGAACAAGGACAAGTTCGGATGGGGTAATTTGAGAGTTCTGTTTAGGACATATAACATTTGAGATGCCAGTGAAATATTCACTTTAGATTTGTGGATCTGAAGCATGAAATCGCCAGCATGTAGTTTTTTTTAAAGGCAGGGCACTGGCCTACAGGGCGAGAGTGTGGGGAGAGGGGAAAACCCAGTTGAGCAGCCTCCTTCAATGCACTGATTGGGGTAAATTTGGCACTGAAGGGCTGCTGCTGCTGCTAAGTCGCTTCAGTCATGTCCGACTCTGTGCGACCCCATAGACGGCAGCCCACCAAGCTCCCCCGTCCCTGGGATTCTCCAGGCAAGAACACTGGAATGGGTTGCCATTTCCTTCTCCAATGCATGAAAGTGAAAAGTGAAAGTGTAGTCGCTCAGTCGTGTCCGACTCCCAGCGACCCCGTGGACTGCAGCCCACCAGGCTCCTTGTCCATGGGATTTTCCAGGCAACTGAAGGGCTAAATCCCATCAACTCAGAGCCTGCCTAGGGCCTCCTCTGCTCTGGACTCTTGGCACTGCCTTCTTGCAATTCATCCTTATCCTCTGGTGCTGTGATTATCTCCTGGGATTAGGGGGCATTAGGAAGGCAGAGGAGAAGAAGGGAGCTTCTGGATTTCCTTGAAAAGCTCTAGGATGACCTCACCCTCTCTCCGTCTGTGATGCTGGGAGTTATCAGGAGGGGCAGGGATCACAAGAAAGTGTAAATTCACAAAGACTCTTTAAGCCTAATTTTTTTTTAGGGTTTAGTTGTTTATTTATGGCTGCGCCCAGGCTTTCTCTAGTTGTGGTGAGTGGAGGCTACTCTTTGTTGCGTTGCATGGGCTCCTCATTTCAGTGGCTTCTCTTGTTGCCGAGCACAGGCTCTGCGGCATGTGAACTCAGAAGTTGGGGTGTGAGGGCTTAGTTGCCCCTTGACCTGTGGGATCTTAGTTCCCAGACCAGGGTTTGAACTCATGTCCCCTGCATTGGCAGGAGAGGAGGATTCCTAACCGCTGGACCACTGGGCAAATCCCTAAGGCTAATTATGATGAATGTTTGTAAACTCCACCCACCAAAATATTTGCTGGACTGTCCAGAGTTTAGAAGTTGTCATGTCTGAGGCTAGTCTGGTGGTCAAGAAGTTAATTCCATCAACCTGGATTTAAATCCCTGCTTCTTCTCTTCCTGGTTGTGTGTGCTGGGGCATATTGTTAACATCTTCTAAGTTCTAATTTCTTCAAGTCCGAAATGGAGAGTAATAATTAAAAGAAAGAATACCAAAAAAAAAAAAAAAAAAAAAATGGAGAGCTAAAAAAAAGCACGTTCTTCATTGGTTTGGATGGGGGACTATTGAGACAATACATTCAAAGGATTTAGCACACAGCAGATGGGTGACTAACATCCTTTTGTTTCCCCCCTTGACTCTGTCCTTGCCCCTCTCTCTGGTGGACTTGATGTCAAGCATCAAGATGGACTGAAGACAGGAAGCAGTAACTCATGCAGGTGATCAGATGGCTTTATTAGTGGCTGCTTTTATTGGTCTTGAATCTTCCTCATCATTCCTTCAGCCAAGAGTTCCCAGACTCACCTCTAAATGACTTATTGAAGAAGAAAACCAGATCTCTCTGGAGCCAAATGAGGTTCTTCCATCTAGAACATCTGGGAGCCCCTAGTGTCCTGAAGGGTTTCCCTGGTGGCTCAGACCGTAAAAGAATCTGCCTGCAATTTGGGAGACCTGGGTTCAACCCTTGAGTTGCGAAGATCCCCTAGAGAAGGGAATGGCAACCCACTCCAGTAGTCTTGCCTGGAGAATTCCATGACAGGAGTCTCAGGGGGTCGCAAAGAGTCGGACACAACTGAGCAACTCACACACACACACACACACACACACACACACACACACACACACACTATCCTGAAGAGCTGCATTGCTTTCCAGGGACACAACAGATAAGGTGAGACAGCCCCTGCTGCTCCCTACCTTGCTCTGTTTTGCAGAGTTGGCAGGCTGATGCAGACCCTTTAAGTCCTGGCTCCTGCCCATTGTTAGAACTGTGCTACTGAGGCCTGCCTCATACTCAGCATGTAGCCCTCCGCTCTGAGTCATTATCTTGGGGTCGTTACCACTAAAACTTTGCCACAGAGGGTAACTAGACTTCTGTTCAGCAGGGGTTGGAGAGACCTGTACCAGTTAAATTCTTGGTGCCACAGTGGTCTTTTGTCCTGGCACCTTGGGATCACCAGCTGTGCATTTTGGGGTGTGCCTGATTCAAAGTCTTTTACTCTGCATTTCCTGCTGGTCATTGTTCTGCAACAGGTACGTTCTTGCACTCTATTTCCAAGACCTAAGTCCTGTGGTTGCCCTGATCCTGGCTGGCATATGAAGGGGTGGACTGATCATTGAGAAAACATCAAGGAAGCACTGGCTGAGTAGCCATGTTTGGTCAGACTGTGGAGGGTGTGAAGGTAACTGAAATTCAAGTTCACCTGGGATCACATTCCCCACAGTTGAACCATGATCCCCTATACCATCTCCAAGTTATCCTTAAAATTTTTGATTGTACCAACTCCTAGTATACATCTTTCTATGTCTCTATTTCTCCTTGCTAAGAATACACCTTATAGGGAATTCCCTGGTGGTCTTATGGGTAAGAATATGCCTTCCAGTGCAGGGGACTTGGGTTTGATCCCTGGTCTGGGAAGATTACACATGCCATGGAGCAACTGATCTGCAACTACTCAGCCCGTGTGCTGCAACTAGCTACCGCGTGCCCTAGAACCAGTGCTCAGCAGCAAGAGAAGCCGCTGCAATGAGAAGCCCGCACACTGCCACTTGAGAGTAGCCCCTGCTCGCCACAACTAGAGAAAACCCGCGGACAGCAAAGCACAGCAAGGAAGACCTAGCACAGCCCAAAATAAACAAATACATGAAACTCGACAGATGTCAGTGTAATCACTGAAAATACAAAAATGTATGTCACATTCCTGCTCTTCCAGTGTTCTTACTCTAGTGGGATGAGCAGATGAAGGAAGTTTGGAGTAGGTGTGCCTATTCAAATATCTACGTGTGTGCTGCTAAGTCGCTTCAGTTGTGTCCAGCTCTTTTCGACCCCATGGACCATAGCCTGCCAGGCTCTCCTCTGTCCATGGAATTCTCCAGGCAAGAATACTGGAGTGGGAAGCCATTCCCTTCTCCAGGGGATCTTCTCCACCCAGGGATCAAACCTGGGTCTACTGAATTGCAGGCAGATTCTTTTTTTTTTTTTTTAATTTTTAATTGAAGGATAATTGGTTTACAGAATTTTGCTGTTTTGGGGGACACATGTACACCCATGGCTGATTCATGTCAATGTATGGCAAAAACCACTACGATATTGTAAAGTAATTAGCCTCCAACTAAAATAAATAAATTAATTAAAAAAAATAACTCAACATGAATCAGCCATAGGTAGGAGAGGGGAGGAGAGGGTGAGATGTATGGAAAGAGTAACATGGAAACTTACATTACCATATGTAATATAGATAGCTAACAGGAATTTGCTGTTTAGCTCAGGAAACTCAAAAAGGGGCTCTGTATCAACCTAGAGGGCTGGGGTGGGGAGGGAGATGGGAGCGAGGTTCAAAAGGGCGCAGGCAGATTCTTTACCATCTGAGCCATCAGTTGTTGTTTGGTTGCCCAGTTGTGTCCGACTCCTTGCGACCCCATGGACTGCAGCACGCCAGGGAAGCCCTTCAGTGTCCACAGGGGCCTATTAATAACAGGAGAAGGAGCTGGGGCCGGTGTTAGCAATACTGTTCTCTTAACTGAGAAGGAAAACAACAGTATGAGTATGGTGATGAATGCCAACTGCCTGCCCTCCTCCGTGTTAGGAGACAATGAGGGTGCTGACACGCAGCTTCTGAAAAGTCAGAAGTTCACTTCTTCATTTGATCAGCAAGATCCAGGGCAGGCTAGCTTATCGGAGGCACTCAATAACTTTGACTGATAAATGACCAAGTGTTGGATGGTGGTGAACTGGAGAGCAAGTGCCCTGTTTAAAGGGATCAACTGCAACTCAGCTCCAGTCCATTTTGTAAGGTAGGAATGTGGGCCCAGTGTTAGCAGATTTTCTGATTTTTTTTTTTCCTCCAAGAAAAGCCAGAGATCTTGATTTTTCTTTCTTAGGTGAAATCTCCAGGTTAAAAAATATTGACAAAATTAAAATACGCAAGCCATACAGAGGGGATGGGACAAAGAAATTTATCTGGAGGCCAAATGTAGCTTGCAGACTATTTCCAGGCTCTGCAGAGATACCTCTGCAACTAAAGCACCAGCAAGAGAGGTAAGAATAGGAGTCCCCACACCAACTTGGGGTGGGGAGCCTTGATCAGGATTGAGAGAAGCCAAGATCATATCTGGGTCAGAGACCACCCACAAGAAAAATGGATCTTTTTGTATTATTTGTGGTTTTTTTTTTTTTTTTTTTTGCCTTTTTTCTACTTTAAGCCCCATTTTCAAGGCAAAAGACACCAAAGAAGCATTCAAAAAATGCATTTTCTTATGATTTCAGCGGCAGGCTTATGTGTCTCTGCCCTGAGCAGCCGCTGCCAGGCTCAGGTCACGTCCAGATATGTTCCTGTTGTTGTTGTTCAGTTGCTAAGTCGTGTCTGACTCTTTGTGACCCCATGGACTGTAGCAAACCAGGCCTCCCTGTCCTTCACTATTTCCCGGAGTTTGCTCAAACTCATGTCCATTGAGTTGTTGATGCCATCCAACCATCTCATCCTCTGTTGCCCCCTTCTCCTCCTGCATTCATTCTTTCCCAGCATCAGGGTCTTTTCCAGTAAGTTGGCTCTTTGCATCAGGTGGTTAAAGTGTTGGAGCTTCAGCTTGAGCACCAATTCTTCCAATGAATATTCAGGGTTGACTTCCTTTAAGATTTACTGGTTTGATCTTCTTGCTGTCGAAGGGTTCACATTTCTGTAGCATTTTGTAACACTCCTCACAAAGAAGGAGATACTTAGAGGTGGTGTCCACAGTGCCAAGGCAGCAGGAAGAAAACCATAAAAATACAAGCTGGTCCTGCTTCCAGAGCCCTTAAGTACTGAGCCCAGAGTGTGGATCAGCTCCAAGTGGTGAAACCAAGTAGCGTGTGAAGAGCAGGCTGGTAATGGGATGTTGGCTGGCCAGGCTCTGGCTGGCTGCCTCGAGGGAACTATATTTACACCAGCCTCCATCAGGCAAGCTCTGCAGTGCCACAGGACAAACTGTGGGGGGTGTCTGAGGTCACTGGTCCTTAGCTGGGTTCACAGGAAGGAGCGCTTGTGCCTTCTGCTTAGCATCAACCATCTGCAGGAAAGAGGGACACGGAGCCTGTGTCCAGCCTGCAGATTCAAGAATGGAAATCAATGCAGTGCCAATATTCTGGGTTTAAGAAAGCTGATGACACTGTTGGGATCTTCCTGAATGCAATGCTATGTTAAATTCAGACAGTGTGTGACTTAGAATGGCACAGCCCAGGGATGAAGGAGGTGTTCAAATTTGTCTTCTCTTACTGCCTAGGAAAAGGGCAACAAAGAAGGGGCAGTTCTTTGTGTTCTCAGTCTGCAAGTGCTGCAGAGATATCTTCATCTGGGGATGGGGGCAGTGGAATAAGGGCCCCCAGGGACGGCTCCTCTGACTGGGTTTGGTGAGGATGACAAGTTTTCAGTTAATGTGTTGGTCTGACACCATCAAGGAGGGAAGACCCTGACATTGATTCCCATCTTGATGATGACTTCTTGGGAGCTAATCTTAGATGCTCAACGATTTCCACCCTTTTCTGCCTCAGTGCCTCAGAATCTGACAGTTTTCATTACTAAGGTGCTGAGCACAGGATCACCCAGTGATTCTGCAATGTTAGAGGAAAAAAGGACCATATTTAGTGCTCACCACACAGCAGGACTTGTGGTTGCCATGGCATATGGCATCACTTGTCTCTAATCTGCTCAGTGGTCTTTGGAAGTAATTGTTATTAATCCCATTTTACAGTGGAGGAAACTGAGGCTCACAGAGCTTAGACATGCTTTCATTGTAGTGACAATATTGAATTTTACCAATCCCAGAAAATAGCAAAGATTCAAGAAAGCCTCTTGAAAGCTCTGCCTTGTCTCTGATTTACTGTCTGATCAGGACACCTCCCCCCAAGTCAGGTGGTGCTGTGGTAAAAAAATCCACTTGCCTTATTCTGGGAATATTAATAAAAACTATAATTATTTGAAAAAAATAATTTGTGTCTCTTGACTACTAAATGCAGTGGGGGATTCTGAACTGGATGGTTTTACTTTAAAGGATATTATTGGGATAATTGATGAAACTTGAATTTGGTCTGAAGATCAAGTAACGGTAATGAGCGATCTTAACTTCCTGATTTTGAAAATTCTATTATGGCTATGTGGGAGAGTGTACTTTTGTCTAGGAAACTCAACACAAAAGAATTTGGAGAGGATGGGGCTTTTGATCAGCAACTTATCCTTGAATGGTTTAGGAAAAAACTGTACTTGCAACTTTTCTGTAAGTCTGTGATTTTTTTCCAGATAAAACATTATTTAAAAAATTTACAAAAAAAAATTACAAAGAAGAAAGCATGAGGCCCTGTATATAGGACATCTGACACTGAGTTAGAACTGCAGACACACAGTCACTTCAGTTTCATCCGTCTGTACTTTGGGGCTTCCCAGTTGGTACTAGTGTTAAAGAACCTGCCTGCCAATGCAGGTTAGATATAAGAGATGCGGGTTGGAAAGATCCCCTGGAGGAGGCCACGACCACCCACTCCAGTATTCTTGCCTGGAGAATCCCATGGACAGAGGAGCCTGGCAGGCTGCAGTCCATGGGGTTGCACAGAGTTGGACAGGACTGTAGCGCCTTAGCATGTCCTCATGCACAACTTCCTCATTTCCCTTCCTTATTTACACTCTCATCCCAGCAAACAAAGCCCACATTCCCTAGTCTGACTTTGACAGTTCTGCATCATCATTCCTCAATCTATTTTTCCAGTCTTTTTTCCCCCATGTATCTTGGACATCCTTGCTCATCTCCATCTTGCTATTTTTTTTTTTTTTTTTTTTGGCCTCATGTGGGGTCTTAGATCCCCAACCAGGGATAGAACCCAAGCCTCCTGCATTGGAAGCACAGAATCTTAGCCACTGGACCACCAGGGAAGTCCCATCCATCGCTCTATTTCTGCTCCTAACCCTGCCCTCCTGGGAAGCCCTCGCCACTCATCCTCATTGGTCAAAAGCTTCTATCCTCTAAGGTTGTGTTCCCGGGTCACCTCCTCAGGGATGACTTTCAGATCTGGATAATCACACCCTGGAAGTGAAAGTTGCTCAGTCATGTCTGATTCCTTGTGACCCAATGGCCTATACAGTCCACGGAATTCTCTAGGCCAGAATACTGGAGTGGGTAGCCTTTCCCTTCTCCAGGAGAACTTCCCAACCCAGGGATCAAACCCAGGTCTCTCTCCTGCATTGCACACAGATTCTTTACCAGCTGAGCCACCGGGAAAACCCAAGAATACTGGAGTAGGCAGCCTATCTGTTCTCCAGTGGATCTTTCCGACCCAGGAATCAAACCAGGGTCTCCTGCATTGTAGGAGGATTCTTTACCAACTGAGCTATCAGGGAAGCCCCAATCACACCCTGAGTGGGTTCTAATACTCTGACCACTTGAACCTTTTGACAGACATTTAACTATTTGTGTTGGTCTTTGAAGATTTTGGGCTTCCCTGATGGCTCATATGGTAAAGAATCCACCTGCAATGTGGGAGACCTGAGTTTGATCCCTGGGTCAGGAAGATTCCCTGGAGAAGGGAATGGCAACCCACTCCAGTATTCTTTACTGGAGAATCCCATGGACAGAGGATCCTGGCAGGCTATTAGAATATAGAAGTTCTATTAAGGGTGGAATTGTTCATCTTATTCACTGCTGAACCTCAGAACCCAAGAACACCAGCACATAGTAGACACTCAATAAATATTTATGAGTTTTGCATAAATGTCATACAGTTCATTGCATGTCTCACAGCAAGAAGCATAATGCTTGGCAGATGGGTGCTTAGAACATGTGTGTCTAACAAAGTAATGGATGGATGGATGGATGGATGAACTGTTCAGTATGAACATCACCAGTTACCATGGATAGACTGGTGTCTCTGCTGCAGGAAGATAAGGTGGATCAGGAACCACACTTCCTTGGTAGCACTAGGATATTGACTATCAGGTTCCTGCAGAAGGGTTGGTAGAATTTGTGGCTGAGATGACAGCCCTCATTGCAGTATTTATGGGCCTCTCACGTACCCTCCCTGGCTGGGTTTCCGTAGAAGTCATTTGTACATGATTAATTTCCTCTCCTTAAATAAGGCATCATCTGGCCTTAGCGCTGGCCTACCTGAAGAGACATCCATCCCACAGGACCATAGAAGGTGAGAGGATGAGCAGGCGAGCTTAATGGGTCTATCAGTTTCCCCCAGGGCCAAGGTCAAGATAGAAGACTTTTAATATTAGAATCTGACATGGGGCCCTGATGCAGTTGTCAGAAAGTCATCTCTGTGGAAAATGGCCAACTGATTAAATATAGGTGACTTAAAGGGGCAAGAATTTGGATTTTTGAGCATCTGTCATCTTGAGTGCTATGACAGACTCTTCACATACATTCTCACAAAAACATTATAAGCCAGCAATAAGCTATGAGCTGTGTGACCAGCTCCTAACCTCAGGCATTTTGTCCATACTTACTGTCCCCACTTTCTCACCTCCTAGTATTTCCTTTGCTCCTTCTAATCAGGTTTTGCCCTCCATGGCTTTCTTATTCAGTTTTTATTAAAGTCACCAATGATGAAACTTAGCAAGCTAATGCCCCTGCTTTATGTAACTTCATTTCTCAGCTGCATTGGACCCAGGCAACAACTTCCTTTTTGAAATCCCTTCTTCCTATGCTTCTCACTATCTCACTGGACATTCCTTCTCAGCCTTTGCTGGCTCCTCCCTTTGTCCCTAAATTCTAAATATTGGAAACACCCTCTCCAGTATCATTCTCTCCCCAAGGGATCTTATCCAGCCCCATCTGTTTATTGATGACTGCTAAGTTTATTTCTTCTACCCAGGCATCTCCCTTGAGATATAGACTTACATATTCAATTGCTACTTGACGTTTCTTCCTGGACGTTGAATTGATGTCTAAAACTCAACATGGCCAGAACAAAGTATTGGTTTCCACATTGTTTCTGATACCTCTCCAACAGGGAGTAAGGAAAGTGTTTGATCAGCTTTCACCACTTCTTTCCTGCTTATCTTCTTCCCTGCTGCTCACACTGTCTTTTTCCCCCACACTGTGTGCAGTATGCATAACTTCCCCAACCTGGAATTGAACTTGTGCCCCAGCACTGGAAGCACAGAGCCCTAACCACTGGACCTCCAGGGAAGACCCCCTTTTGCTCATTCAGTCGAGGGCTGTGCACTCTAAACTTCAGAATCCTGGAAGTGACATAGAGATTTGCTACTTTAATGCCTTTATTTTATAGATGAGGAAACTGAGACCCAGAGAGGGGCATTGATGGGGTCAACGTCCTACAGTTAATTTAAGAGCTGAGACTGGAAACAAGGTTTTCTGGCTTGTTTTATGACTTAGCAACTAAGCAACAACAGCAACAAGTTTTCATTTTACTGACATTGTATTTTTCACTTTCTCTGTTGAGCACCTGCAGTGAGAGAAACCATGATCTTTGACTGCTTACTTGTTTAGGTGTCTTTTGTCCTCACTCACAGTTTTCTGTCTTTCTGTCCTCACTCACAGCCCCGCCAATTTCCAAACTTGACCTTATTGTGTAGAATCCTGCAGTCTAGATCAGAGATGATAACCATCATGTGCAGTCATTTCCTCAGCAGGGTCCAAAGCAGACATCATTAATCAATCACGATACTTTATCCTGTTGAGCCCTGATACAGCCTCAGAAGCCTTTGCGATATGTTGCTCTAGGCGGCTGCTATCAACTGATTGGAGCTGACTTTGAAGATGAGACCTACTTGTTATTCATTGCGTGAATCTTTTCCTTTCTTTGATTTCAAACACAATCCATTAGTGTCTGGTCTTGTGTTTCACCCTGGATTTGTCTTTGGATGCTAGGTAATTTAACGTGTTAGAAAACTTCTAGTGAGACGTTACATTTTAGCAGCAATATTTGGAAACAACGCTGACCCAAAGATATAGCATTTTAGTGGTAGAAGTGTGAAGTCCTGAGACAGATGTTCTCTCTCCAGTTACATCAGGCAGATGTATGGCCTCTGAGTCCAAGTTCAATGCAACTCACCAGCAGGGTGACTTTGGATGAGTCACTCCATCTCTCTGAGCTCCACTTTCTTCATTTACTAAATGTGAATGACAGTTTCTGTGTTGTGTGTGCTACGTCACTTTAGTCATATCCAACTCTTTGTGACTCTATGGACTGTAGCCCAACAGGCTCCTCTGTTCACGGGATTCTTCAGGCATGAATACTGGAGGGGTTGCCATGCCCTCTTCCAGGGGATCTTCCCCACTCAGGGATCAAACCTGCATCTCCTGCATTGCAGGCACATTCTTTACTGCTGAGCCACCAGAGAAGCCTGAATAACAGTTTATAGAAACTATTATGGCTGGTGTAGAAGGCTTAGATTCAAAAGTGACCCATCCCAGGAAGTCATTAGCTTTTCCAAGTCTCTCAGGCCACCTGGATGCTGGCCAAGACATGGTGCTATAGCAAAAGCACAGCTTTTTGAGCCTCAGATAGACCTGAGTTCAGTCTTGCATCTGCCACCAAATACTTGTATAATGACCTTGAGCAAGTAACTCAGCCTGAGACGTCATTGAACTTCACAGTGTCCATAAAAAGTTTCAGTGCATAGTGGCTGGCATGTAGTAGATCCATAACCAATAAATGAATAAATAATGATTGAATGAATAAATACAATCCAAATAATATTTACTGAGCATCTACAACAGGCCTGGAATGGTGTTGGTGATAAGGCAATAAATAAGCCAGATAGAAGAAGATCCTGTCCTCATGGAACTTACGAGGCTTATCTTGATGATTTGGGGATGATCTCTCCCAGGCTGAAACAGAACTCATGCCTTACTTAGGGCTCCAAATTCTCCCAGCATGCTCTGCCCTGGGGTAGGTACCACATCCGGGAGAGAAAAAGCGTGATGTCCACTTTTCCTCTGAAGTACACTATCACAGAAGGGTGGAGGAATTCACCCTGATTCCCTAGGGCTGCACTGAGGCTGGGCTGCCGAGGCACCAGCCTAGTCTGGCTAGAAGCCCAGGCCCAGGAGGCCATGTTACATCCGTGCACAACTTTGGCTGTTTCTCGGCTTCCTTGGAAGCACATGGTGCCGGGAGTTTCTGCCAACTCATAATCCACTGAAGCAAAGGGCAGAACTTCCCAGGAATGGCTGTAATTTCTTGGTGGGTAGTTGAATTGTATGGTGACAGAGCAAGGTTCTGCGGAACGAATATCATGTCAATGCTATTTAATAACATGGTAACCGCTGACCATTTAATTACATGGTAATTGTCACTTAGTGGCTGGGTAATTGCATGGTAAGTACCATCTAATTTCAGGGTAAAGGGTAAATACATGATTATTTCAGGCTCCTTAGGCACAGTATAGGTCACTCAGGAATTAGGTTTGGATTGACTAAGTATAAATTACCTAGAAATCTGTTCTTGGGTGATTACTCCTGTCATCCTTGCTGACAAAGCTCCTAATGGTTACCATACAATTAAACAGAGATTCTGGGGTCCCAGGAACTTAAAGAGACACTGACTCACTTAAAATCAATCATTGTCTGCTGTACAAGAGATGTTGCTTGATTAGAAAGGAGATGGAGGGAAGGGTGCTTAAAATTCTACCCGTTTCTAATTGGCAGCAGAATTTTCTTCATTTGAGGTGGGTGATTTAACACTTGGTGCTGAAACTTGGGACCAATGACATCAGAAGATATAAATCCAATGTGCACTTCCGGGGTCTCTGTATTGGTCATAGCTGGTGGTGCTGCACAGTGGGGAGAATGAAAGTACAAGCTTTGGGGTCAGTCCATGGGGTCAGTACATTCTGGTGGTACCACTCATTTAATGGGCAGGTGACTTAAGCTTTCTAAGTCTCACTTTCCCTGTCTTTGAGGTTGTGATGATAAAACTTACACTGCAGGGTATTGGTTTGCTGAGATGGTATATGCATAAAATAAGAAGTGGGAGTTCGTGCTCAGTGAAGTGTAGCTCTTATTTCTACAGGGAATATGCAGGGCAGTGCGGGATAAGCAATTCCCGTGTTACTGTGAACATTCCATAGACGTTTGGAAATGACTGCATTATTGACCATCAAATAGATGTGGCAGAAACAAAACTGCTGTTGCCAGCTGCGGTGCCTGCCCAGGGTCTCTTAATGAGCTTGCTGCTAATTGCACTGGCTCCCTGCACTCCATGAGTGAAGTCGCTCAGTCTTGTCCGACTCTCTGCAACCCCGTGGACTGTAGCCCACCAGGCTCCTCCGTACATGGGATTCTCCAGGCAAGAATACTGGAGTGGGTTGCCATTTCCTTCTCCAGGGGATCTTCCCAACCCAGAGATCGAACCCAGGTCTCCCACATTGCAGGCAGACGCTTTAACCTCTGAGCCACCAGGGAAGCCCTGCACCGTGCCATGAACCTACGATTTTGGAAGGCATAGCAATCAGTGACCCTGCCTCCACACTTTGGATACCTCGGGCTCTCAAGTGTAAACAAACAAGTGGTTGGAGGCAGATAATCAGGCCGCCAAACAGCTCATCTGAGATTGCATCTAGATTTATGATCCTACAAGACAGAACTATCCAGCCAATAGGAGGATTAACCGATAAAGATTTAAAAAACCCTCCCTAAGTAAAAATAACAAACCATTCTCCAGGAGACCTCCTGAGTCCTCATTGCATTTACATGCTGCAAGTGAGGTCAGGTTTATTTTTATAGATTTTGAGTCATTTGCTCCCATAACCCTTCTTATTCATGTAACAACCCTGTCTGCTTGGTTACCTGTGGTGTTCTGCATACTTGCCCTTCTGTCTCCCAACTGGACTATGTGGAAGATGCCATTACTAAGGGCTAGTGGTCCCCAGGAGCTGACTGTCCATGGCACCTTGGCGGACAATTCTGATGTGTGGTGTAGCATCTCAATGGTTTATCTTGCTATCAGGGATGGTAATGCTCTGGGGTACAGTCACAGAAAAAGAGTATTTCCTAAGATAAAAATAAGCAATGGAAAGCTTCCTTTATTGTTTTTTTTTTTTTTTCTCTACCGCACAGGCATTTGCTAAGACTTTCAACAAACTTTCTTGTTTAATCATCACAGTGCATTTATGAGGCTGGCCTTGTCATCCCCATTTCTCTAGGCCACCTGAAACCTAGAGCGGTCCCCTGACTCAATTAGGAGCCTCATTGCTAAGAAAGGGAGGGTAGGGATGCAGACCAAACCCTGTGGTTGTTGTTCAGTTGCTAAGTTGTGTCCGAGTCTTTGTGACCCCATGGACTGTAGCACGCCCGGCTCCCCTGCCCTCCACTATTCCCCGGAGTTTCCTCAAATTAATGTCCATTGAGTTGGTGATGCTATCTAACCATTTCATCCTCTGCTACCCTCTTCTCCTTTTGCTTTCAATCTTTCCCAGCATCAGGGTCTTTTCCAATGAGTCGACTCTTCGAATCAGGTCGCCAAAGCATTGGAGCTTCCGCTTCAGCAACAGTCCTTTGATGAATATTCAGGGTTTATTTCCTTTAGGATTGACTGGTTTGATCCCCTTGCAGTCCAAACCCTGAGTCCAGTACTATTCTAGTCCACTGGGCACATATGCAGGGGTGGGTGATGAGTCACTTTAGCTCCAGAGCACCATCTTTTTGGGGTGATGGGTTAAGTGGTCCCCTATATTTGCACACTGAAGGAGCCCAGAAAAGGCTGGGAGTTTCACCTTGGTTACTCTTCCATCCAAGAGTTATCAAAATCTGTATTAAGGGAAACATGTCAGGAGGCTTGCCTGAGGATATGCCTGTTATCATCATCTAGATGAGAGTGGTTTTTAAAATGGCTCAACACTAGAAATGTCCAGTGACTCAGATTCCCAGGGGTGGGGCCCAGTCATCTGTCTTTTTTTTGCCACACTGCACGGCATGTGGGATCTTAGTTCCCCCACCAGGGATAGAATCTTTGTCCCCTGCTGCGGGGGCGTGGAGTTCTAACTACTGGACCATCAGGGAAGTCCCCCAGGTGTATCTTTTTGAAGGTGATTCCCAGGTGATTCTGATGTATCTAATCTGTGGGTTAGCATTGTAGATTTAATAAATCTACAAGAGATAAAATATTGCAGATTTTATCTCTGGATTACGTTTCATCATTGGAAGCTGTAAACCAATTGACATCTATTTAGCTTCGAAAATCACAGCTTTTACCATCCTACATAGTCATTGGTTAAAAATCAAAGACGTAAACTATAGCCCTGTATAATTTAGAACTAGACAGTGTGTTTATGGGATGAAGGATTTTGCTAAGGACATAAATTCAGTAATCAGACAAGTCTCTTAATTAACTTTCTCTTAGGCTTTAGTATCAGAAATAGCATTGCTTCTCCTGATAACTATTCTTCCTTCTGTGCATGTGGAAATTGTGCTGTGTAACTGATGGAGCTTCTTTCTTTAAATTGGTCACTAGGAATCCCAAAACAAAATTTACATCCCTTTAGCAAACCATAAAGAATTTTATATGTTTTATTTCTAACTTTACTTCTGGATTCTTTTTTCCCCCTGTGTTTTTCTTTCTTTCTTAAAATCCCCATGTTGCCTCACTGTATATATATAGTCTGTATTTGTTCACTCACTAAATGGAGCTTCCTTTTGCACTTTTGTTTATATATATATAATCTATAGTCTGCGTTTGTTCACTCATTAAATGGAGCTTCCTTTTGCATTTTTGCTTTTCAGAAATTAGGGTAGGCCCTACAATTAATGCACATATTTTATATGATAGTATATTCATTTCCCAGGGCTGCCAATAGAAAGTATCCAAAACTAGGTGACTTGAAAAGACAGAAATTGAGACTTCTCTGGTAGTCTAGAGGTTAAGAATCCACCTGCCAGTGCAGGGGACATGGGTTCAATCCTTGGTCCCGGAACTAAGATTCCACATGCCGTGGGGCAACTAAGCCCCTGAGCTGCAAGTCCTGAAGCCCTTGAGCTCTAGAGCCCATGCTCCGCAACAAGAGAAGTTCCCGCAGTGAGAAGCCTGCATGCCACAACTGGAGAGTGTCCCCGACACACTACAGCTAGAGAAGGCTCTTGCACAGCAACGAAGACCCAGCTAGCCATAAATAAATAAACTTTTAAAAAAGACAGAAATGTATTGTCTCACAGTTCTGGAGGTTAGAAGTCCCAAATCAAGGTGCTGGCAGGGCCATTCTCTCTGATGGCTCTAGAAGAAGAATCCTTCCTAGGTGCTTCCGGCATTTTCTGGAAATCCTTGGCATTTTTGGCTGATAGATGTATCTCTTCAGTCATATGGCTGTTCTCCCTGTGTCTTCAATTGTCTCCCCCATGTGAGTCCAGTTTCCCCTTTTTATAGGCACATCAGTCATTTTGTATTATGATGATCTATTGCCATGATCTCATTTTGATTACTGCTGTAAAGACCCAGTTTCCAAATAAGGTCATGTTCTGAGTTGCTGAGGATTAGAACTTCTACGTCTCTTTTTTTGAGGGAGCACAACTGGAGTGGGTAGCCATTTCCTTCTTCAGGGGATCTGCTCAACCCAGGGATAAAACCTGGGTCTCCTGCATTGCAGGCAGATTCTTTACCACCTGAGGCACCAGGGAAGCCCTAACATTTAACAGTTTAAGTCATAGCATACTGTTCCCTTTCCCTTTCATGTTTTCTTGCTCTTTTCTTGACCATTTTCCTAGTGGTCACTTGGTAGGAAGAGACTGTTGGGTGTTAATATCATTTTAAAATTTAAACAAATTTAATTGCCCTGACTTTTCCTGGTCCCCTATGGCCTGAATAATTAATAATTAACTGTACACATATCAGAGCCATATTAGAGATTGGAAAGAAATTGAGTGGGTCAAGTACGTAGAGATCATCCAGAAAGGAAGATGAGACAAAAATCACCAATTGTTCTTGAGGCTCCCAGTTTTTAATCTTTCTTCAACAGCTTGGGATGATATAGCAAAATACTGTGGATTGGATGGCTTAAATAAAAGACATTTTCTCACAGTCATGGAGGCTGGGAAGCCCAAGACCAAGGTGCTGGCAGATTCCATCCTTGGTGAGGACTCTCTTCCTGTCTTGAAGACAGCTGCGTTCTTGTACTGTGGATGTGGAGAGATCGCTCTCTCTTTCTTGCTTTACATGAACACCAAGCCCATCATGAGGGGCCCATTCTCATGACCTCGTCTATTCTTGATTATCTCCCAAAGGCGTCACCTCCAAATACTCCAAAGAGTTAGGGCTTCACCATGTGAATTTGGGGGGAAGGCACAAACATTCATCCCCTGACATTATCCTTTCAATGTTGCTTGCTCAGTGACTTCTGCAGATTATCCCTATAACACAGTAGTTCTCACATGTACCATTTTTACAACAAATGGGTAAGTAGCTTGATTTTTTTTTTTTTAACTAGGCTGAAGAGCCAGGCAAGAAATGGAGTTGCTTGAAAATTTCAAGCTCTCCCTCCCCGCATGCTTTCTGATGCTAAATAAAAGTTACCTTCACTGCTCGCAGCAGCATATGAACAAGTGTCAACCATTCTTAGCAAAGAGGCGTCATTTGATTTAATTGCAAATTTAAAAACATACACCACTTTCAATGTGGAACTAATGTTGCATCAAATCAATACAATAATTGCACCAGGGCAATTGAGAGGCACGCAGAGTTTCTGTACCTTGAATACTAAAAGAAGCCAGTCACTAAGAGGGTTGGTAAGCTCTACTGAATGGTGGGTGATCATGGAAAATAACACTAGACTGGCTGAGATCTTCATTGTCTGGGGCAACATCGAGGAATGTTCTTTGTCCTTGAAAAGCGGCTAATAGTTCTTTTTGTGTCTTGGGTTGGAGAAGTTCTTACAATTTCATACTCAAGGGAGAAAAAGAAGTGCTCCTGGGTCCTTGCAACGCCATGCGTTAAATGTTGATTCTCTCAGGACTCAGCAACTATTTCTTTACAGACCTGACATGTTATGGCTGGTGAATGATGCCAGTGGAATATGTCTGATGGACAGATCCCAAGTCGACGGTGCTCTGTTGAGCCTTTCAGGTGACACTGGGGTTTTGTTTAACCCTAGTGTGGCTCAGTGGTAAAGAATCTGCCTGCCAAAGCAGGAGACATGAGTTCGATCTCTGGGTCTGGAAGATCCTCTGCAGTAGAAAATGTCAACCCACTCCAGTATTCTTGCCAGGATAATCCCATGGCCAGAGGAACCTGGAGGGCTATAGTCCATGGGGTTGTGAAGGGCTGGACAAGACTGAAGAGACTGAGCTTGAGTAGGCAGAGAACAGACACTGGCAGATTCCATTCCAAGTTGCTTTTATTTCCTTGAAATGGTCCTCAGTCTTATTCCGGGGACGACCTGAGATGAAAGATGGGTGAAATGCATAATCCCTTTTGTCATGGGATTTGAAGGGTATGGAGAAGGTCTTCCGTCCCAAATAGCTCTCCTCTCTCATCCTGTCACAGTCCTGAAATAACTTCCCATAGACACGAATTCCTTTGAGTGTCTGAAGTGCCGGTTAACAGGCAGTCACCCCTGGGAAGGATGAATAAATTAAACAATTAAGAGCTATTAATACTGCAATGTCAAGTTGATTCAAGAGGAAACCTTCTCTGTGTCCCCATGAGGTGTTCATGAAATAATGTCCAATTGTGCGTCTCAATTAGTTTATCAAATTAGCCAGTCACCTGGCAAGAACCTGAGGGAATGGGACATTCCATGTGCATGGACTGGAGGGTGTTTTAGTTGTCAGCTCCTTGGCTTTCTTTTCTTCCTGGCCTTTTGGGGGAATACACTCTCTCTATAGCCTTGCCCTCTCCAGTAGGCACTAAGGTATATGCGCCCATGGAGGCTGACGATGCCACCATGCCCAGGAGCCTCAGCTTTCCCTGCCGCGTCTGCCCTCTGTGCCCTGGCTGTGAGCCGGGTCTGCGGTCCCTTCTCTCACCTGTCCCCCATCCCTCTTTCTGTTCTCGTCTCAACTACCTAAGTATTGTGTTGGCCAAAAAGTTCATTCAGGTTTTTCCATAAGTTCTTACAACACAACAGTGGGTCTGCACAAATGTATAAATGACATATATCCATCATTATAGTATCATACAAAGTATTTCAGTGCCTTTAAAACCCTCTGTGTTCTGCTTATTCATTCTTCTTTCCTCAAACCATGCTTTTCACTTAAAATTTTATCTTGGGGGTCATTCCATATCAGCATACAGAGAGCTGCCTCGTTTGTTTTTAATGACTACATAGTATTTTATGGCATGGAAGGACCATAAAATATAGGCTGCTTTCAGTCTATTGCTTTGATAAACAATGCTGTAATGAATACCCTTTTCACATAGACCAGCTGTTTAGGGTGAATATCAAGAAATAGAATGACTGTCCAAAGAGCATAGGCATTTTAACTTTTAATTAGAATATTGCCAAATTGTCCTCTGAACCTTACGATTTTTCAATGCTGAGCACACCAAGCCCACCCATTCCCAGACTAGATTGACATGCAAGTCATTTCATTGCGTCTTTTCTTTTTCCTTTTAAATACTTATTTATGTATTTGGCTACGTCGGATCTTGGTTGCAGCGTGCAGGTTTCTCTCTAGTTGTGGTGCGCGGGCTCAGTAGTGGCTGTTCATGGGCTTAGTTGCCCAGTGCCACATGGGGCACTGATTAGTTCCGCAATCAGGGATTGAACCCATGTTCCCTGCGCTGGAAGGCAGATTCTTAACCACTGGACCACCATGGAAATCCCCTGCCTCTTTTCTTTTTTGGCTGTGATTACATTATGCCTATGGCTGATTCCATGGCTCAGCAGGCAGACAGGTGATCTCTGAATAGAGGACAAACATTTCCCCAATATGGGGAAGAGATGAGTCAAGAGGGGGAGGTTGCCAGGCATGAAGGAAGAGGAAAGAGGAACTAGGCTCACTGAGTGTCCACCAGAAGCTTCCCCATGAATCCTAGCAGAGCGTTACAGCAGCCGTGGGAAGTGGGTCACAGCACCGTTTCCTTAAGCTAAGAAAACTGAGGCTCAGAGAGGTTAATCAAGTTAATTGAAGTTACTCAGCATTGGGGGTTGAATTTCACCCCATCAAAAGCACATGCTGACGCCCTAGATATGCGCCCCTACCTCCCCCAGTACCTCAAGTGTTACTCTGTTTGGAAATAGGGTCATGCAGATATAATTAGTTAAGACGGGGCTCCCCTGAAGTAGAAGGTGTGAGGTGTGCGTGCTCAGTTGTGTTTATCTCTCTTGTGACCCTGTGGACTGTAGCCCCTCAGGCTCCTCTGTCCATGGGATTCTCCAGGTAAGAATACTGGAGTGGGTTGCTATTTCTTCCTCCAGGAGATCTTCCCAATTCAGGGATCGAACACACATCTTCTGCGTCTCCTGCATTGCAGGCAGATTCTCTACTACTTGAGCCATTGGGGAAGTCCTGAAGTAGAGTGAGCTCTAAATTCAAGGTCATAGTTGTCCTGGACACAGACACAGAGAGAAGACATTCGTGTGCAGATGGAGACAGTCTGGACTTTTGCCTCCCTGGGCCAAAGGCCTCCTGAGCTACCAGGAACTTGAAGAGGGTAGAAGGAGTCCACCCTGGCCCAGAGTTTTGAAGGGAGCATTGTCCACCAGCACCTTCATAGCAGACCTCCAGTCTCCAGAACTGTGAGAGAATCCATTTCTGTTGTTTCTGGGACTTTGTCGTGACTGCCCTAGAAAACTAGTAGAACTATCATAGTAGGTACTCATGTGTGGATGTGAGAGTTGGACCATAAAGAAGACTGAACACCAAAGAACTGATGTTTTTGAACTATGGTTCTGGAGAAGACTATTGAGAGTCCCTTGGACAGCAAGGAGATCAATCTAGTCAACCCTAAAGGAAATCGACCCTGAATATTCATAGGAAGGACTGATGCTGAAGCTGAAGCTCCAGTACTTTGGCCACCTGATGCAAAAAGCCAACTCATTGGAAAAGACCCTGATGCTGGGAAAGACTGAGGGCAGGAGGAGAAGTGGGCAACAGAGAATGAGATGTTTGGATGGCATTACCAACTCAGTGGACATGAGTTTGAGCAAACTCTGGGAAATAATGAAGGACAGGGGAGCCTGGTGTGCTGCAGTCCACGGGGTCACAAAGAGTCGGACATGCCTTAGTGACTGAACAACAATAACAATTACAGTAAGTGGCCAAGCCAGGAATCCAACCTAAGCCAGTCTGTATTCAAACCCCAAGCTCACTCAAGCCTGTCACTCGGTGATTCCTGCTCATGAAACGTCAGTGGACTCGGAGGTCAATACCTTCCTCCCAGCTGTGCCCTTTGGAACTCCGTGACTCAGAAGTGGGTGAAGTGACTGGAAACCAGGGCCCCATTCTGGCCATTTGGTGGCTCCTCAGTTCATGGCAGGCATATTTTGTGCAGGCTCCAGGACAGTGGGAAGCTACTCTGTTTCAAATTTCTTCTTGGGCAGGACAGGACTCATAATAAACAAATCCACCTGCTATGTGAGGACATCAGGGTTTTCAGACCTAATCCAGGCCTTGCTAACGTGGTATGAGAGTGACGAATGGCCTGCTGATTCCCACTGCCAGTCTATCAAGGGGACGCTGTGCCCTTCACCAGTGAGCCTCGGGACTGCAAGGCTGTTCTATTACTCTTTACAGGGTTGCCAGTGGAAGGAAACAGCTGCAGGTTTTCGCATTTCTTCGGCAACAGGAGGATGCGGTCTGACTTCAGAGGAAGTTGTTGCCTGCAGGCATCCCCCCAGGAATGCAGAAAGAATGAGGGGCCCTAAACTGGGCTGCTTGTTGAGAGGCAGAACTCAGTTCAGGAGGGGTCCTCGGAAGAGGGAAGGACAGGACCAGAGAGAGAAAGCAAAAGAAACCAACTTCTGAAATCCTGGCACCTGATTTCAGCTGATTATTGGCATGTCAGAGATCACCCCAGCTTTTAAAGGGAGAGAAAATGGAATCTTGGAGGATAGCATCTGGTTTGAATGCATCTAGAGCCATGTTTGTAAAACAAGTCTTTAGAGGGAAAGAAGGAAATCATAGAACTTTGAATTAGATCTCTGTCCCATTTCATACTTTAACATTTTTCCTCTTTGTGTATGCTTTATAAAATTTATAATGTATCAATAAACTCAAACATGCAAAAACTAAACCAGTGGTATATTGGCTAGCATACTCAGCTACTTTATAAATCAGTATTGGACCTTGAGAATTGGACCTTGGAGACAGACTTTTGGGTGAAGAAGAGGATAGCTTTATTGCTTTGCCAGGAAAAGGGAGCCATGGCGGGCTAATACCCTCAAAACTGTGACGATAATGAGAATATTTATAGCAATTGTCTAAAGAGGATGTGATCAGCTCATGGATATTCTTCTGATGAATTGGTGGCGAGGAGTCATCATTATCAACCATCATATACAATTGGTCTGAGGTCTACAGGCTGGTGGGCAGCCTATCATCATTAATCATCAACTTCTCCCACCTGGAGGGGGTTTCAGTATCTGAAGAACAGCTCAAAGATATTGCTATGTGTATCCATTGATGAGGAACCAGGATCCTGCCCCAAGGCTCCTCTTGACTGTTTCTCCCTGGTCTCGCATCCCCTCCCTTCCCTCATTAACAACTGCTTGAATCTGCCTGTTGGAACCCAGGGAAGGTCATGAGGAGGCTGAATGAGGGTTGTTTCCTGTAATCAAAGGGATGGGGGACACAGAAAGCCTTTGTGCTTGGGAGCCCCACAGGGTCCTGCTCAGTATCATAAGTTTTATTTTGTTCCCTCAGATCCCCAATGGTGATTACATCCTGAGAGGCCAGAGGCACAGGTTTTGGAGATGCTGCAGATGGAGATAAACGTCGGGTTTATTTCTATGAGGGACAAGCCCATGACCAACCAGTCAGCCCAAGAGCAGCCCACACACGAGGACCATTTTCATTATTACCTTGAGTCCTTCATGATACTTATAGGGCCCCATCTTAGAAATTAGTGACCAAAGTAATTATAATATTAGAAAAAGCAATGGGCTTTTTTTTTTTTTTTTTTTTTAAATTTTGGCCATTCTGTGAGGGATCTTAGTTCCCTAACCAAGGATTGAACCCCTGCCCCCTGCACTGGAAGCATGGAGTCTAAACAACTGGACCACCAGGGAGTCCAGCAATGGGCTTTTTTTCATCTTACCGATTAGACGAAATATTAACAGATAGGACTTTGCTAGCAGAAAACGATATCTTGGCTCAGGCCAGTGGTCCTTTTGGAACCTGTTTAAATTAGGCTAAAATCCAACTTTGCAGCCCATCCTCTGATGAGCACAGTTTTCATGGCTCCTTGCCATGGAACCTTCGAGTCTCGATGGCACCGTGTAATTTGTGGGAGAAGTCGTGGTTTTTGGCATCACATTACAGCTGCAAGGTCTTTTGCTTAAATCCTCGGGAGTGGGACATTCATTTCCCTGAAATGCGTAAGGGAAGGCCTTTTCTGCCCTGCTTCTGTGTCTCTGAGCACATCCTTCATGCCATCTACAATTCCCTCCATTCTGCATCAGGTTGACTCCTGTTTGTGCTTCCAAAGTCAGCCAAGGTGCCTCTGCTCTGTAAAGCTTCTTGACCCTCCAATGTTCCCCTCTTTTCACCCCTGTGCCCCTCTAGAGAGCTTCCCTGGTGGCTCAGAGGTAAAGAATCCGTCTGCCAATGCAGGAGACAAGTGTTCGATCCCTGGGTTGGGAAGATCCCCTGGAGGAGGGCATGGCTACCCAGTCCAGTATTCCTGCCTGGAAAATCCCATGGACAGAGGAGCCTGGTGGGCTACAGTCCATGGGGTTGCAAAATAATCAGGCAGATCTCTATTTTAGCATTTGTTAATCTCTGCCTGAGCATCTCCCCAACCTACTTGTTAGTCCCTGAGGGCTGGGCTAGATCTTGTTCTTTGGAGAAGGATTTTCCAGATCAGATCCTTCTCTTCTGCACTCACTCTTTGCTGGGCCAGATGCCTTTTCTCTGGGTTTTCTCTCAACTCTACTGACCCTGGATCGGGATAATCTGTTCAGGTGTCTCCTTCCAGACTGCACTTCCTTTTTTCTCTTTGCATCTGAAAGCAAAAATGTTAGTTGCACATTCATGTCCAACTCTTTGTGACCCCATGGACTGTAGCCCGCCAGGCTCCTCTGTCCATGGGGATTCTCCAGGCAAGAATACTGGAGTGGGTTTCCATGCCCTTCTTTAGGGGATCTTCCCAGCTCAGGGATTGAACCCGGGTCTCCTGCATTACAGGCAGATTCTTTACCGTCTGAGCCACCAGAGAAGCACCTTTGTATCTGAGTACCTAGTATTCTAATGCTCAACACTGCTAGGTGACTGGCTCATCCTGGTTTGCCTGAGACTTCCCTGGTTTTATTTATTTAAATCTTTTTTTTTTTTTTTTTTTAATTTGTCATTGCTGGGTCTTAGTTCTAGCATGGGACTTCCCTGGTGGCTCAGACTGTTAAGAATCTGCTTGCAATGTGGGTGTGGGATCTAGTTCCCTGACCAGGGGTTGAACCCAGGCCTTCTGCACTGGAGGGCTTCCCTGGTAGCTCAGTCGGTAAAAAATCCACCTGTGATGCAGGAGACTGGGATTTGAACCCTGGGTCTGGAAGTTTCCCTGGAGAAGGAAAGGGCTACCCACACCAGTATTTTTGCCTGGAGAATCCCATGGACAGAGGAGCGTGGCAGGGTGCAGCCCATGGGGTCTCAAGAGTCGGACAGGACTTAGCGACTAAACCACCACCACCTCTGCATTGGGAGCTTGGAGTCTTGACCATTGAGCCACCAGGGAAGTCCCACTTTTCTGGTTTTAAAATGGAAAGTCCTGCAGTTCCACTCCTGGGTCTACACCTGAAAACATGGGATGTGTGCTCAGCCACTCAGTGGTGTCCAGGCTCCTCTGTCCATGGGGTTCTCCAGGCAAGAATACTGGAGTGGGTTCCCTCCTCCACAGGATCTTCCCAACTCAGATGGATCTTCTGCACTGGCAGGTGGGTTCATCACAACTGGTGTCACCTGGGAAAACAAGGAAACTGGAACTCAAACACATACATGTACCCCCAGGTTCATAGCAGCACTACTCACAAGAGTCAAAAGGCGGAAGCAGCCCAAATGCCCATCAGTGGATGAATGGCTAGACACGTGGTCTGTCTATGCCAGGGAATGTTACACAGCCACAAAAAGGAATGAAATACTAATACATGCCACAGTGTGGACGAACCTCAAACATATCATGCTAAGTCAAAGCAGCCAGATACAAAAGATCACATTCTATGATTCCATTTCTATGACATGTCCAAAATAGGCAGGTCCACAGAGACTGAACACAGTCTGCACTGGGTCTTTGTTGCAGCCCTCTATGTTGAGGTTCATGGGTTCTAGAGCTCAGGGTCTCAGTAGTTGCAGTGTGTGGGCTTAGTTGCAACATGTGGGATCTTAGTTCCCTGACCAGGGATAGAACCTGGGCCCACTGCACTGGGAGTGAAGAGTCTTATCCACTGAACCACCAGGGAAGTCCTCTGATATTTCTGTTCCTGGTAAGGTCATGGGCACAGAGTTCTCTCTGACCTTGATGTTGAACGAGTGCCAACCTGGCCTGCCTTGTCAGACACTGGCTGACATATGCACCTATCTCTCAGGGCTGCCTCTGTTCAGGGCTCTGCCGCAGCTCTGACTTAGACCCCGTGAGCAGTGGAGGAAAATAAAAGCATAGGCAAAGGAACCCAGGAACTTGGTGGAAGGGCTCTGCAAAACAAACACAAGAGGCGTTTGAAACAGGAGAGACTGGAAAAGACAATTTCAGCAAAAATGATGACCAAGTGTAGTAGTTTGTGATGGCTGAACTAAGAAATGAACATAAATATGGTGGCTTGAAATAATAGAAATTTGTTCTCAGAGCTCTGGAAGCCAGAAGTTTAAAATCAAGGTGTAGAGGTAAAGAATCTACCTGACATTGCAGGAGATGTAAGACATGCAGGTTCGATCCCTGTGTTGGAAAGATTCCCTGGAGAAGTGCATGGCTCCAGTATTATTGCCTGGGAAATCCCATGGACAGAGAAGCCTGGTGGGCTACAGTCCATGTGGTTGCAAAGAACTGGACATGACTGAAGTGACTTAGCACTCACATGCATGCTCACATCACAACTCCTGGGCATATACCCAGAGAAAACCATAATTCAAAAAGACACATGCACCCCAATGTTCACTGCAGCACTATTTACAATACTCAAGACATGGAAGCAACCTAACTGTCCATCAACAGAGGAATGGATAAAGATGTGGTACGTATGTACAATAGAATATTACTCAGTCATAATAAGGAATGAAATTGGGTCTTTTGTAGAGATATGGATGGACCTAGAGACTGTCATACACAGTAAAGTAAATTGAGTTCAGTCACTCAGTTGTGTCCGACTCTCTGTGACCCCATGAACCACAGCACGCCGGGCCTCCCTGTCTATCACCAACTCCCAGAGTCCACCCAAACCCATGACCACTGAGTTGGTGATGTTATCCAACCATCTCATCCTCTGTCATCCCCTTCTCCTCCTGCCCTCAATCTTTCCCAACATCAGGGTCTTTTCAAATGAGTCGGCTTTTTGCATCAGGTGGCCAAAGTATTGGAGTTTCAGCTTCAACATCAGTCCTACCAATGAACACCCAAGACTGATCTCCTTTAGGATGGACTGGTTGGATCTCCTTGCAGTCCAGGGGACTCTCAACACCACAGTTCAAAAGCATCAATTCTTCGGTGCTCAGCTTTCTTTATACTCCAACTCTCACATCCATACATGACCACTGGAAAAACCATAGCCATGACTAGATGGACCTTTGTTGACAAAGTAATGTCTCTGCTTTTGAATATGCTGTCTAGGTTGGTCATACCCTTCCAAGGAGTAAGCGTCTTTTAATTTCACGGCTGCAGTCACCATCTGCAGTGATTTTGGAGCCCAGAAAAATAAAGTCAGCCACTGTTTCCACTGTTTCCCCATCTATTTGCCATGAAGTGTAAAAGTTGGCTTAAAGCTCAACATTCAGAAAACTAAGATCATGGCATCTGGTCCCATCATTTCATGGCAAAAAGTAAATTAGAAAGAGAAAAACAAATGCTGTATGTTAATGCATATATGCAGAATCTATAAAAATGGTGTGTATGCATGTTAAGTCTCTTCATTCATGTCTGACTCTTTGCATCCCTATGAACTGTAGCCCACCAGGTTCCTCTATCCATGGGATTCTCCAGGAAAGAATACTGGAGTGGGTTGCCATGCCCTCCTCCAGGGGATCTTCCCAACCCAGGGATTGAACCTGCATCTTTGCTCCCGCATTGGCAGGCAAGCTCTTTAGCACCACCTGGGAAGCCCAGAAAAATGGTATAAATGATCTTATTTGCAAAACAGAGGTAGAGACACCAATGTAGAGAATAAAATGTATGGCTACCAAGGGGGAAAGGAGGGGTGGGATGAATTGGAAGACTGAGATGGACATATATAAACTATTGATACCGTGTATAAAATAGATAACTAATGAGAACCTACTGTATAGCACAGGGAACTGAACTCAGTGCTCTGTGGTGACCTAAATGGGAAGGAAATAAAAAAAAGAGAGGATGTATGTATACGTATAACTGATTCACTTTGCTGTACAGCACAAAGTAGCACAACATTGTAAAGCAACTATACTCCACTGAAAAGTAATTAAAAAATAAAATCAAGGTGTCAGCAGGGCTGTGTTCTCTATGAAGGACCATATAGGAGGATTCATCTTTGCCCCTTCAGCTTCTGGTGGCTCCGGGCAATCTTGGGGCTTTTGGGGTTTGGGATGTATAATTCTGCTCTCTCCCTTCACGGTCACATGGCTTTCTGTTCTATGTCCCCTCTCTCTCTTTTAATGAGGACACTAGTTCTTGGAGTAGGGCCCATCCTAATCCAGCATGACTCATCCAAACTAATTATATCTGCAAAGACCCTATTTCCCAATCAGGTCACATTCCGAGGTTCTGGGAGGGTATAAATTTGGGGAACACTGTTCAACCCACTAAAGGAGATTTAGGTATAGCAGGAAAAGACTTCTTGGCACTAAAAAAAGTAGAGTTTGCCAATGAAGAAATTGAAAAGATAAACTGAATGAGAAGATTAGTGGCCTGGGAGACGGAGAGGAAGAAATAACTTGAACAGAGTGAAAATGCAAAGAGAAGGCATTCTCATGGGACAAGATACAAGCCTTGGAGAATGGACTCAGGATGGTATTAGTTCCACAATGTGAAAGAGTAACAGAAGGAGGATTTAGCATAGTCAGTGAAGCAGAAGTAAGTGTTTTTCTGGAATTCCCTTGCTGTTTTTTGGATCCAGTGGATGTCGGCAATTTGATCTCTGGTTCCTCTGCCTTTTCTAAATCCAGCTTGAACATCTGGAAGTTCTTGGTTCATGTACTGTTGAAGCCTAGCTTGAAGGATTTTGAGCATTAACTTGCTAGAATGTGAAATGAGTGCTAATTTATGGTAGTTTGAACATTCTTTGGCATTGCCTTCCTTTGGGATTGGGATGAAAACTGACCTTTTCCAGTCCTGTGGCCACTGCCGAGATTTCCAAATTTACTGGCATATTGAGTGCAGCACTTAAACAGCATCATCTTTTAGGATTTTGCATAACAACAAACTGTGGAAAATTCTTAAAGAGATGAGAATATCAGACCACCTTACCTGCCTCCTGAGAAACATATGCAGGTCAAGAAGCAGCAATTAGAACTGGACATGGAACAACAGACTAGTTCAAAATTGGGAAAGAAGTACATCAAGGCTGTGTATTGTCACCCTGCTTATTTAGCTTTATATGCAGAGTACATCACGTGAAATGCTGGACTGGGTGAAGCACAACCTGGGATCAAGTTTGCTGGGAGAAATATCAACAACCTCAGATAAGCAGATGATATTGCTTTAATGGCAAAAAGCAAAGAGGAATTAAAGAGCCTCTTGATGAAGGTGAAAGAGGAGAGTGAAAAAGCTGGCTTAGAACTCAACATTCAAAAAACTAAGATCATGGCATCCAGTTCCATCACTTCAAGGCAAATAGATGGGGCAAAAGTGGAAACAGTGACAGATTTTATTTTCCTGGGCTCCAAAATCACTGTGGATGGTGACTGCAGCCACAAAGAAAAGCTATGACAAGCCTAGACAGTATACTAAAAAGCAGAGACATTACTTTGCCAACAAAGGTCCGTATAGTCAAAGTGAAAGTGAAAGTGAAGTAGCTCAGTCGTGTCCGACTCTTTGCGACCCCATAAACTGTAGCCTACCAGGCTCCTCAGTCTATGGAATTTTCCAGGCAAGAGTACTGGAGTGGGTTGCCATTTCCTTCTCCAGGGGATCTTCCCAACCCAGGGATTGAACCCGGGTCTCCCGCACTGCAGACAGATGCTTTACCATCCGAGCCACCAGGGAAGCCCATAGTCAAAGCAGCCCATAGTCAAAGCTATGGTTTTTCCAGTTGTCATGTGTGGATGTGAGAGTTGGACCACAAAGAAGACTGAGCAGTGAAGAATTGATGTTTTTGAACTGTGGTGCTGGAGAAGACTCTTGAGAGTCTCTTGGACTGCAAGGAGGTCCAACCAGTCAATCCTAAAGGAAATCAACCCTGAATATTCATAGGAAGGACTGATGCTGAAGCTGAAGCTCCAGTACTTTGGCCACCGGATGCAAAAATCCAACTCATTGGAAAAGACTCTGATGCTGGGAAAGATTGAGGGCAGGAGAAGTGGGGTGACAGAGGACGAGCTGGTTGGATGGCATCACTGACTCAATGGACATGAATTTGAGCAAACTCTGGGAGACGGTGGAGGACAGAGGAGCCTAGAGTGCTGCAGTCCATAGGGTCACAAAGAGCCAGACACGACTTAGCAACTGAACAACAACAGAAGGAGGAGAATGTGAAAGAGAACAAATGGTGCAAAAACAAACTACTACTTCCATGGATGGACCTAGAGTCTGTCGACAGAGGAGAAATATCATATGATATCCTTTGTGTTGGAATCTAGAAGGAAATGATAAAAAGGAACTTATTTACAATACGGAAGCAGACGCACAGACTTAGAGAACGAACTTATGCTTATCAGGAGGGAAGGGTGAGGGGAAGGATAGTTAGGAAATTTGGGATGGACATGTGACAGTGAAAGTGAAGTCGCTCAGTCGTGTCCAACTCTTTGCGACCCCATGGACTGTAACCTATCAGGCTCCTCTGTCCATGGGATTATCCAGGCAAGAGTGTTGGAGTGGATTGCCATTTCCTTCTCCAGGGGATCTTCCTGACCCAGGAACGAACCTGAGTCTCCCGCATTGCAGGCAGACGCTTTACCATCTGAGCCACCCCAGTCCAAGTTTGATGCACGATACTGGATGCTTGGGGCTAGTGCACTGGGACGACCCAGAGGGATGGTATGGGGAGGGAGGAGGGAGGAGGGTTCAGGATAGGGAACACATGTATACCTGTGGCGGATTCATTTTGATATTTGGCAAAACTAATACAATTTTGTAAAGTTTAAAAAAAAAATAAAAAAAAATAAAATGGATAACCAACAGGACCTACTGTATAGCACATGGAACTCTGGTTAATGTGATGGTGGCAGCCTGGATGGGAGGGGAGTTTTGGGGAAAATTGATACATGTATATGTATGGCTGAGTCTCTTTGCTGTCCACCTGAAACGATCACAACGTTTTTAACTGGTTATACTCCAATATAAGATAAAAAGTTAGAAAGAGAATAAATAATACAAAAATAAAGCACTGCTTACATGGATGGAAGAAAAAGAAATGAAAACATGAAAAAAAAAGCATGGGCAGCTCATCAGACTGAAAAGAAACAAAAACACATCTTAAGTGAAAGCAAATTCTTTGACTCTTCAAATCGAGAGGTTTCACTGAACTCCAAACAAGATTGTGGAACTGAAACAGACTTATGCATAATCTAGGGAATTTCCTGGTAAAGATAAATTCCACGGATAAAGATAAATTCCAAGGATAAAGAAAAATTCCCCAAGCTAATGGATCCAGGCATTCAGCCCAAAGACCATTTCTCAGATATTTTCTATTTTCTATTCCTGGAAATGGCAATCCACTCCAGCACTCTTGCCTGGAAAATCCCATGGATGGAGGAGCCTGATAGGCTAAGAGTTGGACACGACTGAGCGACTTCACTATTGATTATTTTAAGCCATTGGTTGTTAACTTTCCATGTTTCCTTGACAAGCTTGCAAGTTCTCAACGGTAAAGATGGTGTTTTATCCATATTTCTGTCTTAACACCTGTCCATCCTAGAAAATTAATGCTCAAGAAAGGAGAACTAGAATGTCCTAAAATTCTACTGACAATAGTCTATGAGGTCCATAGGCAACACTCAGAACCACAGGTGTGGCTAGTGGTCTTGTGCTTTTGTGGCCCAAAGAGGGTCTCGGGGCTTCCCTGGAGGCTCAGTGCTAAAGAATCTGCCTTCCAATGCAGGAGACGCAGGTTCAATCCCTTTGTTGGGAAGATCCCCTGGAGGAGGGCATGGCAACCTACTCCAGTATTTTTGCCTGGGAAATCCCATGGACAGAGGAGCCTGGTGGGCTGCAGTCCATGGGGTCACAAAGAGTCAGACATGACTAAAGCAACTTAGCACACATAAATAAATCAAAGTTGTAGTGCAGTTATAGATACACAGCAAGGACTCAACAAATGGTATCCATTTATTAACAGTATTTGTTTCTTCTCCTCCTCTCCTCCCTCTTCCTCCTCCCCACCCCTCCCACCCCGCCCACTTCTTAGTGACAAAGCTGTTTCTATAGCTCAACCCGTGGGCTAGGATGCCTCCTTATCCTTCATTCAGGTTGGGGCTGACTCAGGCCTGCATTTGAGGTTCAGGTCACATAGGAAGGATTTGGGGAAGGGTCAGCAGGGTCTCACAATGGCCCATTCCTCCGAAAGCACCCTAATTGAGCCTCACCACAGAGCAGAGAGAAGAGTTGGAATTGACTCTTCATTTTTGGCTCTTCATTTTGAAATCATGACACTGATCATCATCTTCTCCAAAGTTTTTATTCCTTGAAGATCCTGGCAAACAATTTTCTCATCATCTCTCTCTTTTAAGAATATAAACCTCACAAGAGACGTGTGAAATTGCATGTTTTTTTTTTTTCTCCCATGCAGAATGTTAAAGATCTCAGGTACCAATTTTAGTTTTCTTTCTTTTTTTAAAATCCATGTATTTATTTAATGTGTTCAGTCACTCAGTAGTGTCTGACTTTTTGTGATCCAATGGACCGTAGCCTGCCAGGCTCCTCTGCACATGGAATTTTTCAGGAAAGAACACTGGAGTGGGGTGCCATTTCCTACTCCAAATGGGATCTTTCTGACCCAGAGATCAAACTGGCATCTCTTGCATCTCCTTCACTGGCAGGTGGTTTCTTTACCACTAGCACCACCTGGGGAAGCCCAATTCATTTAATAAATGCTGAATTTTTGCCCTGTGAAATACACTGTAGTTAGTTTTGTGAAGACCCCAAAATAAGTAAGGCATGATCTTGACTCTCAAGGTATTCACTGATTAATGGGGGGAGATAAGAAATACACAGAAAGAAAGTGATGATAGACCGATTGATGGATGATAGATAGGAGGCTTTGAAATGTACACATATGTTGCTAAGGGATTCATGAGGCAAAAGCCATCCCCTGCAGCTAAAGATAATCAGGTAGCTGTGTCTGATATTAATACCTGCCATAGGCTTGTTGGGCTAGAGGTTGGGCAATTGTTGTTGCATTTATTATCCCTTTGTTTACCACAGTAGCCCAAGGAGATAGGTCCTAAAACTAAGGCTTAGTGAGCTTAAGAACTTGCCCCAAGCACATATCACTTGTACCGTACTGATGAATTCATGCCCAGGGTCATGTTCCTTCTCTTCCAAAAATCCTCCAGTTGTGTCCCTACACACTCAAAATAGAATTGAAATGCCCCCACCCACCCCCTGTCTACAAGGTCCTACGTGGCCAGGCCCCTCTCAAGCCTCACCTGCCCTGTCTCTAGCTTGATATGCTCCAGCCACCCTCACTTCCTTCCAGTTTCTCAGGCTCTCTAAACTCACCTATTTCCTAAGCCTTTGTTGCTTGTCTTTCCTTGAAATGCTTTTTCTTCTGAAGAACAGGGGGTGTCTCCTTGTAGGTCTCAGCTGAAAGCCCCCTCTCAGAGAGGACTATTGGGACCACTTGAGCTTCCCAGTCATGCTCTGTTGTCTAGATCGTGTTTTGTTTTCTTCCTAGCACCTAGTATCTGTGGATATCTTCTCCCACTATCTCCTGCTAGGAATCACTGCCCCATGAGGGCAGCACATGGTTTGTCTTATACATCATACTTAGGACAGTCCCAGCTCATGGTCAGCTCTCAATAGATGCCTGTTGAGTGGAAAAATAGTATTAAGTCTGAGAGTTGGATGGGGAGGGCATTTAAGAGCAGAAAGAAGGGGTCAGGGGGATGGTAAGTAGGGACAGACACAGAGAGAATTTACAGGGAGGATCAAATCTGCTGAAATACAGCAGCAGAGCTTGAAAAGTACCGTTGAAACAGGGGGTCATCGTATTGCTCTCTAAGCCTCAGCTTCTAATGTCAGGTTCAAGAGTTAGAACTTGATTCACTAAAGAGCCACTTGGGCAAGGAAATTAAACCCGGAAGAATAGGTTTACAGCATTTAGGCATGGGGATAACTGCTACCAGTGTTTAAAAAATATGTTATGACGGGATTCCTTGGTTGTCTAGTGGCTAAGACTCTGTGCTCCCAACACAGGGGTCACAGGTTCGATCCCTGGTCAGGGAACTAGCACCCACATGCCACAACTAAGAGTTTGCCTGCCTTAGCTAAAGAGCCCATGCACCGCGACTAAGACCTGGCACAGCCAAGTAAATAAATATTCAAAAAATGCGGCATGAATCTTGATTGGAAGGACAGTTTTGCTTTTCTAAAAAGACATTTTCATGGATCCTGCACAATGGCCTTCTCTTGATGGAAAAAGCAGGGCAAAGAGGAGGCCAGACCTCGTCTGGTTCCCACGAGACAGGCTACGTGTGGTGGAATGTTATGCTGCTTATGGTGCCCAGGCCAAAACCCAAGCACTGAAAGCCACACTCCAGGGAGGGCACCCAAGTTTGTCCTGGTCCTCCAAACCAGGGAGAGGGCATCTAGAGTTTAGTTAATAGGAGCTAAAGTCAAGATCTGCTGTGACGAGGAGACCAGATTATTCCCGTGGGTCATGGGACAAGTGGAAAACTCTATTGTCTGTGGAACATGTGCTGGTTATGCGAAAGAAAGGCCCACAATTCCCTGGGAGGGGAGCAGGCTTTCTTTCTTTTTTTATTATTTTATTAATTTTTTTTTAGCCACACTGCATGGCATGGAGAATCTTAGTTCCCCAACCAGGGATCAAACCTGCATACCATTAGAAGCACAGAGTCTTAATCACTGGACTCCCAGAGCAGTTCTTCTTTCTTTTTTTTTCTTTTAAATTGCAATATGATTGGCTTACAATATGAGTTGGTTTCAGGTATACAGAATAGTGATTCAGTATTTTTGCAGGTTATACTCCATTGTAGGTTATTATAAGATAATGGGTATAATTTCTCATGCTATACAGTAAATCCTGTTGCTTATCTATTTCATATATAGTAGTGTGTATCTGTTAATCCCATACCCCAATTTGTCCCTCCCCACCTTCCTCTCCTCTTTGGTAACCCAAGCCTGTATTCTATATTTGTGGGTTTGTTGAATTAAGAAGATGTGGCATATGCAGACAATGGAGTACTAGTCATAAAAAAGAATGAAATACTGCCATTGCAGCAACATGGATAAACCTAGAAATGACTTGCTTATACCTGCAGTGGGCATTTCCTCCAGAAAGAGTCTATCCTCCTATCTTGATTTGTAAACAATTCTTCTGGACTGTGGCAGAAAGATGGCAGCCCTGGCCTTGGAATTATTTCCCCTAAATCAACATTCCTCAGACATTTCCATCAAAAGGACCATCCATCTACTGGGAAGAACACCATGCAGTTTGCCCTAAGCGCAAAATTTCTTAGAATGCTTTTGTTTTACTTGAATTTTGCATTTTATAGTCATGTCTTTTTTGATATCAAGTAATGCTTCAAATTTGCATCAGGTAAGGTACATAACGAGGGCTTCCCAAGTGGCTCAGTGAGTAAAGAATTCTCCCGCAGTGCAGGAGACCCAGATGACGTGGGTTTGATCCCTGGGTCAGGAAGATCCCCTGGAGGAGGGCATGGTAACCCACTCCCATATTCTTGCCTGGAGAATCCCATGGACTGGGAGGGCTACAGTCCACAAAGTCACAAAGAGCTGGACACGGCTGGCTGAAGCAACTGAACACACGTGGGCACACAAGGTATATAACTAAGCTGTTTTTTTTTTTTTTTTCCTTTACAAATCATTGAATAAATATGCTCTGCATGCACAGAAGCTTTGTGACTCTATATTTCATGGGAAGAGTTGGGGTGGGGGAGCCAGAAGAATGACTCCTAGCAGCTGTTGGCTCCGGAGGTCCACAGAGCTGGGGGATTTAGGTTGCTAGGACTTGTCCATTGTGTCAATGAACAGACCGGAACTTTTCCCAGATGGAGAGGGCTCGTTTCCTGGGAGCTGAGAGCCGTGAACTGGCAATGGGAGAAACGCTGGACTAAGTTGACTCTCATCAGTATCTTTGTTTATGAGTCTAGATGGGGCTGGCAGATGCCTCGCATTAGCATTATTTAGACATTAAGAGATTCTAATTGGAGACTCACATGTGTCCTCATCACGGTTGACCTTATTTATGGAGTGGCTGACATCTGAATGTCAAATTTGCATCAGTGAATTCTCTCCTCTAATAACCACTTTGATATGTAAATAAACTGATTTGCAGCAGGGAAAAATATATGTGATATTCTGATGATTGCTCAGAATATGTGGCTTCCTTCCGAACACGGAGGCTGAAGGGTCGGTAGGTTCCTCCCATTAATTATGAGACATTGGTGGAAAGATTGAGCCAGAAAGAAAGATACACTTTAAGTCAGCAGTACATGAAGAAGTCCTACTTGGTTGACCTCCTTGGCTGAGTGCTGAGGGAGGCCAAGCTGAGGGAGATAGATCTGTCCCCAGAAAACTTGAAAGCTGTTAGAAGGTGGAATAAGAATGGTGCACCAGTTACTGCATCTCATATGATAAGGTCATAAGGGAGAAGCGTAAGTAACACTACTCTGCCATTCTCTCATTTGCAAAGGGCTGGCAGACGGACCTGAAAGTTGTTTTCAACAGGGATTGTTAGCTCCAAAACCCAGCAAGCCCCATGACGGTGACTTAAGTGAACAGGCTGGAGTTATCTCAAGCCACGAGAGGTCTTGGGTAGGCAGTCCAGGCAGGCATTGGCTCTTTCTACCTTTTCCACTTAACCACCCTTTGTGCTAAAGATCACAAAATAGCTGCTGCGTCTCCAGACCTCAAGTCCACATTCTAAACAATAGGAAGGAAATGGGAGGGGCAAAGAGGAGAAAAAGGCCTTTCCTTCTAAATTTTTTTTTCTTTTTAATTTTGGAAGAGAAGCCCTTCTCTGCAGACTTGTGACTATGTATAACTGACCAGCCCTTTGAAGGCACAAACAAGGTGGAACTGTCATTGACCACCCTCAGTTGGAAGGCATCCAAGGAGGGGAGGACTATGGACGAGGACTGGGAGGAACAGAGGCGTCTGCCCAGGCACCTCAGAGGAAACAATGATGTTATGGTACAGGTTAAGATTCTGACAGATGTGTGTGTGTGTGGTGGTGGGGCGGATGAGCAGAAGAGAAGATAGAAATAAATGTGATGAATAGTTTAAAAAGAGATCGGTAGACGGACTTAGGGATGAAATAGATGGCAGAGCAGGAGCTAGCTGACTCTACAGTGCCCTTTGGGTTAGAAAAGGAAATGGGACTGCTCTCTGCTGTGTTCTCAGTGGCAGGAGGGATATGTGGGCAGATGGGCCATGGAGCTGGGTCAGAGGGTGCTGGTGTGGTCTGACTTGACTTGATCACAGGCAGTGGTCTAAAATCTGTCTGGAAAGATTGACTGAGATTGTCCAGCCTGTGTGCATGGTAGCTGGATTTCCACACAATTATCACACCTTGTAGAGAGAGAAAGCTCCCACCAATTTGCATCTTAAATATCATTATTACCAGAGAAATGGGGCAGAACAAAACGAACAGTATCAAGAGAATAACTCACACAGCCATAAAAAGGAAAGAAATTGGGTCATCTGTAGACATGTGGATGGACTTAGAGTCTGTCATACAGAGTGAAGTAAGTCAGAAAGACAAAAACAAATATCATACATTAACCCACGCCAGTACTCTTGCCTGGAAAATCCCATGGATGGAGGAGCCTGGTAGGCTGCAGTCCATGGGGTCGCTAGGAGTCGGACACGACTGAGCGACTTCACTTTCACGTTTCACTTTCATGCATTGGAGAAGGAAGTGGCAACCCACTCCAGTATTCTTGCCTGGAGAATCCCAGGGACGGGGGAGCCTGCTGGACTGCTGTCTATGGGGTCGCACAGAGTTGGACACGACAAGCAACTTAGCAGCAGCAGCAGCAACCCATATATGTGGAATATAGAAAAATGGTACAGATGATCTTATTTGCAAAGCAAAAATAGAGACACAGATGTAGAGAACAAACATATGGACACCAAGGGGGTGAGGAAGGGGAGAGATGAGTATGGAGATTGGGATTGACAGATATACACTGCTGCTGCTGCTGCTGCTAAGTCGCTTCAGTCGTGTCCGACTCTGTGCGACCCCATAGACGGCAGCTCACCAGGCTCCCCTGTCCCTGGGATTCTCCAGGCAAGAACACTGGAGTGGGTTGCCATTTCCTTCTCCAATGCAGGAAAGGGAAAAGTGAAAGGGAAGTCACTGAGTCGTGTCCGACTCTTCGTGACCCCATGGACTGCAGCTCATCAGGCTCCTCCATCCATGGGATTTTCCAGGCAAGAGTACTGGAGTGGGGTGCCATTGCCTTCTCCAGAGATATACACTACTATGTATAAAATAGATAACTAATGAGAACCTGCTGTACAGCACAGAGAACTCCACTCGGTGCTCTGTGAAAGTTGCTCAGTCATGTCTGACTCTTTGCAACCTCATGGACTATACACAGTCCATAGAATTCTCCAAGCCAGAATACTGGAGTGGGTAGCCTTTCCCTTCTCCAGGGGCTGTTCCCAACCTAGGTCTCCCGCATTGCAGGAAGATTCTTTACCAGCTGAGCCACAAGGGAAGCCCAGCTTGGTGCTCTGCGGGGACCTGAATGGGAAGGAAATCCAAAAGAGGGGATATATGTATATGTATGGCTGATTCACTTTGTTCTACAGTAGAAACTAACACAGCATTGTAAAGCAACTATACTCCAATAAAAATTAATTTTAAAAGAAAAGAGAAAAACACAGATCTGGGTGAGTTGACTGCCAACATACTCAGTTGTTGAGCAATATTTCTGTGCCTACTGTATGCACAGCACTGGGCTTGGTGCTAAATAAGTGACTCTGCTTGCCAAGGGCTGTCATTTCTGATAGGGAAGATGACAGAATGAGGAGCATACGGGGCAGTGTGGGGTAACTTCCTCCAGTGGGTGAGTCACACAGAATTCGCACACATGGGAGTTTAGGAAATTGGATCACCATGTCAGTTGGCACAGTGGGAAAGCCCTCGGGGAGGAGGAAGTGACATTTCATTTGTGGATCTTGAAAAGGTGGTAGAATTTGGATGAAAAGTGGGCAGGAGGGGAGCATCCTGGGACAGGGAAGAAGCTTAAGAAGGAGGTGATGGAGGCCCAGGCCATCACTCACATGGAGGAATATGATGCACTGGTCCGGCTGAGTGCTGGGGAGGCATGGGATTGAAAGAATATGGGTGTCAAGCTCTAAGTCAGGTCTTGAAGGAAAAAGGAATGGGCTGAGAGGGTGGCCCTGGGATTGAATACTGTCTCCACGAGTCACCCACCGCTTGTGTACCTTTGATAGTATGATTGATTGAGCTTCTCAGAAGCTTGGAAGTATCTGTAAATAGAAGGGATACTACTGATGGAGAGGGTGCCTGAGTGCTTGCTAAGTTGTTTCAGTCATGTCGGACTCTTTGTGACCCTGTAGACTATGGCCTTCCAGGCTCCTTTGTCCATGGGATTTCCCAGGCCAGAATATTGGAGTGGGTTGCCATGCCCTGCTCCAGGGGATCTTCCCAACCCAGGGATCGAACACAAGTCTCCTGCATTGCAGGCAGATTCTTACAGTTAAAAGTGTGTTAAAAGAGGTTCTGTAGCACCCAGATTTCTCAGGAGGGCTAAAGAGTCATGTTTGGGAGGCAGAAAGAACACTGAAATAAAGAGAAATGAAAGAAAATAAAAAAAGAACAACAAGAAAAAGAAAGGTCAACAAAGTCAACCACAACTTAAAATTGTAGTTTTTTCATTTATGGTGTTTTTTTCTCCTTTGACTTCTGTTGTGAAATTGATGACAGTCAACTGCTTTGACCTGTAAAAAAGGAAATCTCATATATAATTCAACATAATACATTACACATTGTATATAAAATTTTATGGCCTATTCTGCAAATACTGTTATATCATAAACATTTCCTCATGTTATTAAATTTTCTTCGAAGGCATAGTTTTTAATGGCTGTCTTCTAGTAAATTGGATGTGTGGCCACACTTTCTTTAACCATTTATTTCATTGTAGGATACTTGAATTTTTCTCTTCCCTTCCTCACTCCTTTCCTTCTCTTCCTTCCTTCTTTTCTCTTCCCCACCTTCTTCTCTCTCTTTTTGTTGCTATTATAAATAATACTGATATAACATTCTTTTAACCATATTCATTTTTGTGCTTATCTCTGATTATTTCCTTAGGATACAAACTTAGAAGAGGAATTATTTAGGAGAGGGTTTGAGCAATTAAAAAAAATCTCAATACTTTAATGCCAAAAGGCTTTACCCAAACTGTGCTAATTTATCCTCTAAGACTCTCGAGAGTTCCTTGGACTGGAAGGAGATCAAACCAGTCAATCCTAAGGGAAATCAGCGCTGAATATTCATTGGAAGGACTGATGCTAAAGCTGAAGTTCCAATACTTTGGTCACCTGATGTGAAGAGCTGACTCATTGGAAAAGACCCTGATGCTGGGAAAGATTGAGGGCAGGAGGAGAAGAAGGTGACAGAGGATGAGATGGTTAGATAGCATGACTGACTCAATGGACATGAGTTTGAGCAAACTCTTGGGATAAAGTGGAGGACAGAGGAGCCTGGTGTACTGCAGGACATGGGGTCACAGAGTCTGACATGACTTAGCAAATGAACAACAACAACAAAGCCTCTAATAAGCAATATACAAAAGTGTAGGTTCCACTGCAAAATTGTCACCAATGAATATTGCCTTTTATCTTATTTTTATTTTCTCCAGGTGCAGTGGAGGAAAATGGTAGCATTAGAATAAGTTCGTTTCACAATGTAAAGATTTGCAATGATGCATAGAGAGAAAAGGGGCTTCCCTAGTGGCTCAGTGGTAAAGAATCCGCCTGTAATGCAGGAACCACAGGAGACATGGGTTCGATCCCTGAGTCAGGAAGATCCCCTGGAGGAGGGCATAGAAACCCACTCCAGTATCCTTGCCTGGAGAATCCCATGGACAGAGGAGCCTGGTGGGCTCATAGAGTCTGACATGACTGAAGCAACTTAGCACTCACGCACATAGAAAAAAACGACGGGCTTCTGTCTGAACCTCTATCTGGCCATCTGCATTTGACTTCCATGCTTATCTCAAAAAGATGGGACATAGCCCAAGTCACAGACACATAGTCTAAAGCCCCATGACCCGCCCACCTTCCATAACCTTTCTGCCAACAGTATATCAATGGGTGGCCCTAATAAGTGAGTAAGCCTGCGCCCAGGTGGCTGCTTATTTTTTTTTTTGGCCATGATTGAGCTGAATCACTATCATTTGGTGTAGGTGGCTCAGCCATGCAATCATAACACATTGTCAGGAGCAGAGAGAACCGGTGTGGGCGTCTTGTAGGCCTTGGGCACAGGGCCCTGTCCTGGTGCAGCAGCTTGCTGGTTTCTGTTTATTTCCAACTTTAATTTATGACTTCCAGCGTTGCCTAATCTGACTTTTTGTTTCCACCTGTGCCTTGGGGGTGGGTGGGGAGGGCTGGGAGGAAAGGCGGGCAGAACAGGAGGACTGGGACAGCAGTGTCATTCTAGCTGGCAGGACAGAGTGGGAATATGGTCGGTGGCGGAGGGAGGAAGGAGCCATGAGATGACAATTCCTCCCCTCACTTCTGATCGTCGAAGCTGAAAACCCAAACTAAACATGTGGGAGCCTGGCACTGCCTTGGTTCTGCCACCAGGGAAGCATAGCAGCAGCTGATGGTGCATTTAAGCCAAAAAAGGGTAGGACTGTGAGCTTTTAGTGAGGAAAGGGGCCATCCAAACCAGACTTCCCATCCCCTGATGGCCCAAGGATTCACAAAAGGAATTTCTTTTTTTTTTTGGCAATGACTATTTGGAACTTCCCTGATGGCCTAGTGGTTAAGAATCAGCCTTCCAATATAGGGGACGTGGGTTCAATCCCTGGTCAGGGAACTAAGATTCCACATGCCGTGGGGCAGCTAAGACCGCACGCCTGAACAAAGACCTGACGCAACCAAAAACAAATGGCTAAAAAATAGGGCTTCCCAGATGGCTCAGCAGTAAAGAATCCACCTGCCAATGCATTAGAGGTAGGAGATGAGAGTTCAGTCCCTGGGTTGGAAAGATCCCCTGGAGGAGGAAACAGCAACCCACTCCAGTATTCTTGTCTGAAAAATTCCAAGGACAGAGGAGACTGGCCGGTTATAGTCCATGGTGTCACAAAGAGTCGGACACGACTAGGCCATGAACGTCACACACTTAGCTTGGGCCTTCTGTGCTCTGCTCTCTGGTTGAGAGTGGCGAGTGCTTGCTGTTCGATGTCATAATCTGGGTGGGGACAGTCCGGCTAGACCTTGCTTTGGTGGGGTGAGCCTCAGCTACAGAGTCGGTCAGACTGGGTGCCTCTAGAGGCACTGGCTGGGCAGGTGAGCTAATGTCTCTTGAGCTGAGGGTGGTGGTCACGCTATACGGCCTCTGTGAGGTTAAGATACTGTGCTTCTTTAAAGCCTTCTGGAAATAAGGTCTAAATACATTATATTTTTTTATGTTTGTTTTTATTGCAGTAAAATATACACTATGTAAGATTTACCACTTTAGTCATTTCTAAGTGTGCAGCGCAGTGGCGGTCAGTACATTCACATTGTCATACGGCCATTGCCACCATCCATCCCCGGGACTTTTTGTATCATCCGAAACTGGAAATCTGCACCCATTAAACGCTAATTCCCTCTCTGTTCCCCATTCCCTCCCACTTACCACACTGCCCAGCCCCTGGTAAAATTCTTATTTTATATTCTGTGTATTTGATTACTTGATGTACTTCACATAAATGAAATCACATAAGCTTTGTCCTTTTGCGCGGCTCCTTTCATTTAGTTTGATGTTTTCAAGGTTTGTCCATGTTGTAGTGTGTATCAGAATTGCTTTCCTTTTTAAAGGCTGAACAATATTCTACTGTATGTATATATACCCATTCTGTTCTCCATTTATACATCAATATACACATGGACGTTTCCACCTTTTAGCTACTGTGAATAATGCTGTTACGAACATGGGTGTACAAATCTCTATTTTGAGTTCCTATTCTCAATTCTTTGGGGTTTATACCAAGAAGTAGAATGGTTCAACCATGTGGTAATTCAGTTCAGTTCAGTCCAGTTGCTCAGTCGTGTCCGACTCTTTGCGACCCCGTGAATTGCAGCACGCCAGGCCTCCCTGTCCATCACCAACTCCCAGAGTTCACCCAGACTCATGTCCATCGAGTCAGTGATGCCATCCAGCCATCTCATCCTCTGTCGTCCCCTTTTCCTCCTGCCCCCAATCCCTCCCAGCATCAGTCTTTTCCAATGAGTCAACTCTTCGCATGAGGTGGCCAAAATACTGGAGTTTCAGCTTTAGCATCATTCCTTCCAAAGAAATCCCAGGGCTGATCTCCTTCAGAATGGACTGGTTGGATCTCCTTGCAGTCCAAGGGACTCTCAAGAGTCTTCTCCAACACCACAGTTCAAAAGCATCAATTCTTTGGCGCTCAGCCTTCTTCACAGTCCAACTCTCACATCCATACATGACCACAGGAAAAACCATAGCCTTGACTAGAGGAACCTTTGTTGGCAAAGTAATGTCTCTGCTTTTGAATATGCTATCTAGGTTGGTCATAACTTTCCTTCCAAGGAGTAAGCGTCTTTTAATTTCATGGCTGCAGTCACTATCTGCAGTGATTTGGAGCCCCCAAAAATAAAGTCTGACACTGTTTCCACTGTTTCCCCATCTATTTGCCATGAAGTGATGGGACTGGATGCCATGATCTTTGTTTTCTGAATGTTGAGCTTTAAGCCAACTTTTTCACTCTCCACTTTCACTTTCATCAAGAGGCTTTTTAGTTCCTCTTCACTTTCTGCCATAAGGGTGGTGTCATCTGCGTATCTGAGGTTATTGATATTTCTCCCGGCAATCTTGATTCCAGCTTAATAAATACATACGTTTATAAAATGAGATGTTAGGACAGTGTGTTGTTTGGGCTGCTATAACAAAAATAGCATAGGCTGGGTGGCTTATAAACAGAAGTTTATTTTTCAAAGTTCTGGAGGCTGGAAAGTTCAAGGTCAAGATGGCACCAGGTTCAGTGTCTGATGAGAGCTTGCTTCTGGTTCCATAGGTGGCTGTCTTTGCGCTGTGTCCTCATACGGTAGAAAGGGCAAGGAGCCTTTCTGGGGTCTCTTTTATAAGGGCTCTAATCCCATTTATGAGGATGCCCCACTCATGACCTAATTACTTCTCAGAGGCTTCATCTCCAAATACCATCACATTAGGGATTAGGTTTCAACATATGAATTTTGATAGGGGGACACACACAGTCTATTGCAGGCAGTGAAATTATTCTGTATGATACCATAATGGTGGATATATGATTTTATATTTTGGTTCAAACCCAGAGAACTGTACAACACAAGGGCTGTGAAGAGTGAACCCTCATGCAAACCGCGTGTGTGCTCAGTTGCTCAGTCCTGCCTGACTCTTTGTGACCCCATGGACTGTAGCCCACCAGGCTCCTCTGTCCATGGGATTTCACAGGCAAGAATACTGGAGTGGGTTGCAATTTCCCACCCAGGGTTTATTCTTAACCCAGGGATCAAACCCTTGTTTCCTGCACTGGCAGGTGGATTCTTTACCACTGAGCCACCTGGGAAGCCCCATGTAAGCCACGGGCTTTAGTTAGTACTGATGTCTCAATATTGGCTCATTAACGGTGCAAATGTAGCACATCAAAGCAAGATATTAATAAAGGAGGAAATTGTTGAGGGGGTGGGTGAGACATGGGGTATGGGGGAAGTCTCTGTACTTTGGGGTCAACTTTTCTGTAAACTTATAATTGCTCTAAAAATAAAGTCCATCACTTCTTGGAGTAGGCCCCATGAAAATGCCTGCTCCTTCTTTTCCCGCTCTTTCTTTTCTTTGCAGTCTCACTGCTTTGTCTGGCTATTAAACGTCCTGGGCATGACCTTCTGAGAGCCTGTGACAGGAGCTCTCGTGACAGGACAGTTCCCCTGCTCACCCCCTCATTCTGTTGGGGTCCACTCTCTGGCACCCAGTGTCCAGCCCCTGTCCATAAGTCTTTGTTGGACCTTTCTTCTTATTTCCAGAGACTTCTCTCAAGTCCTTCCTGTTGTTCATGTCTTGGAGGGGAGGAGATTTACTCATTATGGAGGACATAGGTCTCTAGAGAATTCCAGTGAGCTCCTCAGGGTTTCAAAGTGTTTTCCAGAACAGACCCAGGACTGTCTTCAGGGCTCCAGGTGCTGGTTTCAAAGTAGACATTTTCCACTGAGCATCATTCTGAGTGAAGACAGGCCCCATGGAAACTTCCAGGCTCCCTGTTTTCCTTTTGAGAAAAATCCAAAATGATCTGTTGTGGTTTCTCAGTCTCTGTTTGGAGTTTCCAGTAATATGGTACCAGTTTGTTTGGTCTAAGACAGATATTCTGCACAAAATAAACGATAAAAAGTGACTGTGCTTGAAAGAAAGGAAAGGGCGCCTCCAGGTGCCGTAACACAAAATGTGAGAGTGCAAGTGCCGTCGCTCAGTCGGGTCCAGCTCTTTGTGACCCTGTGGACTGGAGCCTGCCAGGCGCCTCTGTCCATGGGACTTCCCGGGCAAGGATACTGGACTGGGTTGCCATTTCCTTCTCCAATACATGAAAGTGAAAAGTGAAAAGTGAAAATGAAGTTGCTCAGTCGTGCTCGACTCTTAGCGACCCCATGGACTGGAGCCTTCCAGGCTCCTCCATCCATGGGATTTTCCAGGCAAGAGTACTGGAGTGGTGTGCCATTGCCTTCTCCGTGAAAATGAGCTAACAATAACAGTAATAACAATAATAAAAAAGACAAGCCACAAAAGGAAACTAACCACTAAGGGGAAGAATGCTAAAACAACAGATGAAAATGAGTACCCCAAGAGATAAAAATGATAGAATAAGATGAAAAAAAAAGCCCAACCCTGTAAAACAAGTTTTAAGTAATAAGCAAGGAAAAAATAAAGGAGTAACAAGAAAGAAGAGAATCATAATATATGAACAACACTTTCTGTTTTTTTCCCACCAGATCGGAGCACTTTGAGAAAAGGTCTCATCTTATTTCATTCTCTCTGTGCTCCCAGAACCCAGGACTCAGTAAGACTTTGTGGACATTTGCTGAATGAACAGATGTCTCCTCATCACTGCCTTTGGAGGAGGATGGCTGAGAATACCTGTTATGTATCTAGATCCTGCCTCTTTCTATTCAGTGTGAGTCAAGGTAGGCCTGACAAGAGGTCTGCAGGAAACAATTCTAGGATCTCCTATCTGCAGACCTTTGTCTTTCTCTGCCTTCACTGCTATGTCCATTTTGTAAGTTGGCACACGTGTGAAAGAAAGATAGTAACTTTTCTATCCAGAATGACCTTTGGTACAGGAAGCCCAATTTTCTTCTCAAAAGACAGAGAACCTCGCAGAATTCCATGCCCATGTGCATACAGAGCTCCCCGCAGTCTCTATCTCTCTCCAGCTCATGCTATGGGCAGCCTGTTGGTGGAAGGCTTTGGACTTGTACCAAGTGACTTGGGTTAGAGTTATGCCCCCAGGTATCATTATGCCTGGTCATAATGATCATCATTATGCCCCCTGGTCTTTGTGTGAATCTCTCAACTTCTCTTGAGCTTCCATTTATATCTTTTGTTGAACGCGTGGATGAGACATGACCCACTGATCTCTCAGGGCTGCTGGGAAGTTGGGACAACTGAGTGGAGACACTTTAAAGCTCAAGGGCTTTGCTGGTGGCTCCGTGGTGAAGAATCCGCCTGCCAGTGCGGGGGACATGGGTTCGATCCCTGGTCTGGGACGATCCCGCATGCCACAGGACAACAAAGCCATGAGCCACAACTACTGAGCCTGCGCTCTAGAGCCCAGGAGCTGCAACTACGGAGCCCATGTGCCACAAGTACGGAAGCCCACATGCCTTAGAGCCCATGCGCCACAACAAGAGAAGCCACTGCAGTGAGAAGCCCGTACACTGCAACTAGAGAGGAGCCCCTGCTCAGCACAATTCGAGAAAAGCCTCGGCAGCAATGAAGACCCAGCGCAGCCAAAAAGAAATAAATAAGTAATTTTTTTAAAAAGAAAAAGCTCAATATACTCCTAGGGAAGCTGATCCCTGACACAGAGTAAATGCTTCACTCTAGCATCTAGGGTGTGAAGGTATAAGATTGCAGCCAGGGGGCACTGTGATGTGTAGGAAAGGCTCCCAGAAGGAGGTCACAGATCAAGCAAGATGAAAAGGAAGACTAGAACCAGCCAAGAAAATGGGGGAAGTGGGGAGAAAACCATTGTTGGCAGAGAGAAGAGCATGCACAAAGGTCTAGAGGAGAAAATACGTGGTATTCGGGAAAGACCAGTGTGGCTGGATCATGTTCTGTTCTCCCTGGGTGCCTCCCTGAAGTTTGTGCACAGAACTGTCTAGATCCTGCCCACGTACACTGTTGATCAATGAGTGCCCCCCACATGCCCACAACCTCATTATCTGCCCCAGGCATCCTGCACTCTTCCTCTCTGCTCAGCCATTCTGGTACTAAGCTCTCTTTAACTTAACTTCAGTCCTTTGTCACCTTCATTCATTAAATCCAGATATACCCAGATCTATGTCTCTCCCCTTCTCATACTGCCCCATCTCTCCCAGATGCCCCCAAAGTTTCTATTCCTGGCTCTCTTTATGATCCTATTCCCCATTCAATGATCTACTTCCCAGCTGTCATTTTATTTTAAATGACTGATGAGCTAATATCAACCAAGGTTAACTTCACAGCCAATCAGCACCACACACGTGGCAAACATCTGTGAAAAAACGCTTAGAAAAGGACTTCCTAACATCAGACTTGGAGGCATTGGATCTAGAAGGAGACAGAGACAATGAATCAAAGCAGGACGAGAAAAAGATCCTGAATGAGCCAGTTGACATGTTTTCTTTCGCATGAGGCACAGAGCTAGAGGTTGAAGACACAAAAATGCCTCAGATATGGTCCCTGCCAGAAGGATGTTATAATTTATTTTGGAGCGATAAGAGGAAATTAGAAAGAAAATGGAAAGAGCAAACTGCCAACCTTTTAGATAGTTTATTAAGGTCCCTTTCATGCACTTGACTTCAAGCTAAAGAGATTATTTTGCCTCAACCCTGCTGCTCAGCTTTGTTCAGGAAAGAGTTGACTAGTATGTCATGGGCTGCGTTGACAGTATAGACTCACAGATGCTATTGTGCAGCGTCAACTTAAAAAATGCACGATGTGAATGCACAGTGCAAGTTAAGTTTTATTTGGGGGCAAAATGAGGACTATAAACCCAGGAGACAGCATCTCAGATAACTCTAAGAAACCGCTCCAACGAGGCAGAGGGGGAGGTCAGTATATATGTGATTTTGGTGAACATCATATCTATTTGATATGATATATACCATGTATGATATTTATCATATATATATATATATATATATATATATGCTTGATTGCATGTACTCCCTTTGCCAAAATCATCCCCTCTGCCTCTTTGGAGCAGTTTCTTAGAGTTATCTGAGATGCTGTCTCCTGGGCTTATAGTCCTCATTTTGCCCCCAAATAAAACTTAACTTGCATTGTGCATTCACATCGTGCATTTTTTAAGTTGACGCTGCACAATGGCATCGGTGAGACACATACACACATACATACGTATATATATTGCAGAAGGTTTCTGCTAGTACGGAGGAGCAGTCATCACCATGAAGGATTTCGAGCGCTTTTCTAGACCTGGGGAGATACAGGAATTGGGCTCACAAAATCAGCTCCTGAAAATACCTAGCTCTCTGAAGACCTGTCCTGCCAGTCTTTCCTGAGCACAGAGTGACTCGTTTATGCTCTCCACCTTGAATTTCTTTTAGGGGGTGTTGAAAATCCACAGCTGCAGCAGCACATGATTTAATCCTTGTGGAGGTAGATGGCAAATGCCAATATTTAGTTAACAGTGTGGTGCTCAGAATGCCAGGACGAGAGGGGGTCTGGGGCTGCGGTGACGGGATGAGCCCGCTTCTTTGGAGTTTGGTGGGTAGGCTTCCTTACGGTCATCTGGGGGAGGATATTTACAGTGAGAGAAACTGGGAGCTTTAAGAGGCGTGCGGTGTAGCCTCCCATCTAAGGATGAAATCCTTTCCGTGGTGACAACCCTCTCAGGAAAACTTTGGGTTTCCAGAGAAAAAACTTTGGGTTTTAGAGTTACATGGATCTGGCCGAAGTCCCCGTTCTATCTCTTATTAACTGTGTGACCATGGGTGAGTTCCTAAAATTTTCTACATCTGGAACTCTTGAACAATCAGGATTCTTGGTTACAAGTGACAGAAAATCCCACTGGAAGGGCTTTGCATGGTGTTTTCTTCTGCAATCAAACATGAGACTTTTTTCTGCAGCAACAACCAATTCTCCAATTCTATGACACCAATTGAATGTTCAGGATGATTTGTTAGAATGATGCACAGAACTCAGGTAATCACTTTGCTTATGGTTCCTGGTTCAATAGACAGTGAAAGTGAAAATGTCACTTGCTCAGTTGTGTCCAGCTCTTTGCAGCCCCATGAACTGTAGCCCACCAGGTTCCTCTACCCATGGAACTTTCCAGGTAAGAATACTGGAGTGAGTTGCCATTTCCTGCTCCAAGGGATCTTCCAGATCTGGGGATTGAACCCAAGTCTCTTATGTTGCCTAAATTGGCAGGAGATTCTTTACCACTAGTGCCACCTGGGAAGCCCCTGGTTTAATAGAAAGGGGTATAATTCAGGGAGTCATATATGGATGTGAGAGTTGGATCATAAAGAAGACTGAGCACTGAAGAATTGATGCTTTTGAACTGTGGTGTTGGAGAAAACTCTTGAGTACCTTGGACAGCAAGGAGATCAAACCAGTCAATCCTAAAAGAAGTCAACCCTGAATATGCATTGGAAGGACTGATGCTGAAGCTGAAGCTCAAATACTTTGGCCACCTGATGTGAAAAGCTGACTCATTAGAAAAGACCCTGATTCTGGGAAAGATTGTAGGCAGGAGGAGAAGGGGATGACAGAGGACAGAGGATGAGATGGTTGGATGGCATCACCGACTCGATGGACATGAGTTTGAGCAAGCTCCAGGAGATGGTGAAGGACAGGGAAGCCTGGCGTGCTGCAGTCCATGGGGTCACAAAGAGTCAGACAGGACCAAGCAATTGAACAACAACAGCGATTCAGGAATAGCTAAATGGAACAGGTGCAGTGTGTGTGCATGCGTGTGCGTGCGTGCGTGCATATGTATGTGTGTGCGTGTGTTTGTGTGCATGTGTGTGCATGCAAGTGTGTGTGTGCATGTGTGTGTGTGTGCGTGTGCATGTGTGTGTGCGTGTAGATTCCATGTCCTCTCCACGTGTGTCATCCTCTAGCACCCTGATGTGTTCACTAACCCAGCAGCTCCCCCAAGTCTTGTGGTTCAAATCTGTTCTTTTTTTAAAGAGTGCAATCTCCAGTCATTCCTCTCGCTCTGAAGGTCAGTGGTGGGAGCTGAACGTTCCAACTCTCTAATCTCTTGGTCTTTCTGGTGCCCAGTCCTATCCTAGGGCCATTTAGATGTCCTATTCCACATCATCCCACTAGCAGAAACTCAGGTGTGACCAAAAGGGAGCCAGTACAACAAAAATCACTATTTCTCAAGAAATTTCAAGGACTTTAGGAGCTGTCTGAAGGAATCAGGGACAAAGACTAAATGTACATTTTTATTATTTGTTGTTTAGTCACTAAGTCATGTCTGACTCTGTAGGACCCCATGGACTATAGCCCACCAGGCTCTTCTGCTTATGGAGTTTCCCAGGGAAGAATACTGGAATGGGTTGCCATTTCCTCCTCCAGGGAAACTTCCTGACCCAGGGATCAAACCCGTGTCTCCTGCATTGCAGGCAGATTCTTTAGCACTGAGCCACCTGGGAAGTCCATGTATTTATTATACCACAGGGTTTAATTATGACAAGGAATTTTAGGAAGTTGGGGCTTATGTAATTGAACTATCCATTGCTTGTGCTCGCTAGGGACTCATCTACTTTTAGAGTTCACTTCCTCCATTTCTCAGCTTCAGCTCACCCTTGCGTGGGTTACATTCTAAGGCAGACTCTCAACAGAGAAAGCAAATGGATTGCTGATAGCCTGAGACGTGTCTTCTTAGAGCTTAGTAACTTCTCCAGGCAGAAACCTTTTCTTTGTTTCAGGGAAAAAAAAAATCTCAGAATTTCTCTCTTTGATCTGACGTGGGTTAATCACATGGCCAGGGAATAATACACTTTGATTCAAGCACGTATCCCTGAAATTAGACTTGGGCTTCATCCAAATTACAAGAACCAAGAATGGGGAGTGAGTGGTTTCTTGAGGGAAAGTGGAGTTTCTCTCACCAGTGGGAAGGGAGGAATGTGGTGGCTGGGCAGGAATAGCTACTCAGTCTCTTCTTGTCTGTAAAGTGTTGTGGTGTATGTGCAGGTTGGAAAAGAGTTTCCAGATATGAGGCAGAATGAGAGGAGAATAGAGTTTATTAGAGCTGGAAACACTGTTAGAATAGCTGGGTGGCTCAAGGAAGAGTCTATGCCTTTCATGGTCTAGTAGCCGATGTTTATAGCAGCAGGACAGAGAAAATTCCTGCTGGAAGGGTAGCATTAGGTGATTGGTTAGGATGCTGCAGGGTGGATATTTTTCCTAATATGGAGTCAGGGAATGGCCAGCTTTGAGTGCCCGGTGCGGGGCGTGGGAGGCTCAGGGCAACAGCTGCCACGGGGTTCAGTCAGTTCTGGAGACTTTTGTCCTGTCACCTTGGTACAAGGATCCACACCTGTGACCTTGGTGTAGGGCTCCACATAAAGGAAGGATACTCATCTCTTGCCTCGGCTCTACAGTCTTCTCCAATTCTTCTTCTATGATAATTTACACCCTTAGACTCTGCAACTCTTTGAGGCTTTGTCCAGCTATATGAAGGGCTTCTCACATGGCTTAGTGGAAAAGACTCCACCTGCCAATGTGGGAGACTCAGGTTCAAATCCCTTGGTCGGGAAGATCCCCTGGAGGAGGAAATGGTAACCCGCTCCAGGACTCTTGCCTGGGAAATCCCACAGATAGAAGAACCTGGTGGGCTGAAGTCCATGGGGTCTCAAAGAGTTGGACACAACTGAGCAACTGAGTATACATGCACACCAGGTGTATGTAATAAAGCCTCCAGCAATTCCTTCAGGGAGATGAAACCAGAGTTCCATAATGTTTCTTACTGGATAAAATTTGTCCATATTTTTCTAGACTTGCATGCATCCCTTTCCCCTCCCGGTTATACCCTGAGAATTCACAGAGTACAATATTCTTCCCCAGCCCAGATCATCTCACTCCTTGATGTGTTTTTCATTTGAGCCCATATTTCATTTGAAAATGTCAAAATACTGCCCACACATGGCCAGAACCCAGCTGAGAGGAGAGTCACTTTATAAAACCTGCCAAATGGGGTTTGGTGCTTGTCTGATCATGAATCATGAATGCTTTTAGGACAGATGGTGTAATCATATCCAAGAAGAATGCCCTTTTGAGGGGGGGATGCTAATCAGATCACGTGACATAAGAGCTTCACATCTGTCACGTGAGCAGCCACACATGGCAGACAGGGAGCTTTCTTAACCTTCGGCTTGTTTCTGTTCTGGAAGTGGTTAGCGTTTACTTAGTGTGTTCAGGAAACCCTTGCAGGGGGCTGACTACATTGATTGACTGATTGACCCATCTAGTACACGTACGCTCAGATCCTCCTGCATGCCAGGCATTGCTATACATGCTTTAACTCTATGAAGCTTTCCTTCTAGTTGGGTGGTTGGTTAAGTCACTAAGTCGTGTCCGACTCTTGTGACCCCAGGGACTATAGCCTGCTAGGCTCCTCTGTCCATGGGATTCTCAAGGCAAGAATACTGGAGTGGGTTGCTATTTCCTTCTCCAGGGGATCTTCCCGACCCAGGAATTGAACCCAGATCTCCTGCATTGTAGGCAGATTCTTTACCAACTGGGCTACAAGGGAAGCCACTCTAGTTGGGAAAGATGAGTAATTAATAAGCATATGAGTGTTTGCTAAGTTGATTTCAGTCGTGTCCGACTCTTTGTGGCCCCATGGACTGTAGCCCACCAGGCTCCTCTGTCCATGGATTTCCCAGGCAAGAACACTGGAGTGGGTTGCCATTTCCTTTTCCACAGGATCTTCCTGTCCCAGGGATTGAACCCCAGTCTCCTGCATTAGCAGGCAGATTCTTCACCATCAAGCCACCTTAGGGAGGCCAGATTTCCTCTTCCTCCAGCCCCAGTGACCCAGAGATCATATCTGGGGCTGCATTAGAGTCTTCAGCCATGGCCCAAGTTCACAGAAGCCGGATGGCTTTATTCTCTGACAGTCCTGGACTCACCAGTCTTCAGAACATGCCAGGCTCCTGGCCCCTCCAGCCCTCTTACGTGAGCTCTTCCCTTCTGAAAAGAACTCTCTAATCTGTTTCTGCCCTCCTCCTCACCCTTGAGGTCTCATCTCAGCACCTGACTCTTCTGGGGAGCCCTTCTGACCATCCCCAGGGAAGTATCCCACAGCCCTGCTCCTTTCCTGGGTTCCCACTTTACTTCAGAGATAATTCCAGGTTAGCAATTATTTTGAATTGTAACAGTCCTCTTAGATTGCAGACTTCTCAAGAGTTGGACATGTGTGTGTGTATTTATGTATGCACACATGCCCATGCGTATGCCCATATTTGTTTGTGATTGTGTGGTTGTATTTTTATGTGGGTGTTTGCATGCAGTTAGAACACCTGTCATATACAAGCCAGGACTCCAAAGGAGCTTTTAGCTTTCGAATAAATAAGTCCAGGGAGATCAGTAAAGGAAAAGAGAGAGGAGAGCTGTCAAGATAAAAGTTATACTTCAGCATCCATAAGAGGAGCTAAGATGGCTTCACTGTGCCCTTGGTTACCCACGGAGGTAGATATGTGAAAAACCAGAGGAAAGACATTAACCCTAATGAATCTGGCTCTTTCTCTGGGCGAAATCCTTGCACTCTGGCAGGTCAGGTCTTCGCTTGCATAGTAGCTCACTGTGAACAGGCTTTTACAGTTGAAATATTCAGTCATTCATTTTGTCTCTGTTATTTTCCTTCCCTGGGGCAAATTTACCTTCACACAATAATTAGCTTTATTCAGAGTCTTCCAAAAATGTCATTGGGTTTGATAGCTGCCGAGCTTGAATTTGCACTTTCTCGCGTCAGCATCACTGAGCTCCTTCACCTGGGCAGACAGCAGGACCGCGCCAGTTTTTGCTTTCCATCATACACAACGGGCAGCTCAAAGAAGGGTGGGGAGGAAGCAAGCAGGCTTGGGGAAAACGCCGCTTACTTGGGAAACATATAAAATGCGTGCTCATGCGCTAAGTCGCTTCAATCCCATCTGACTCTTTGCGACCCCATGGACCGTGGCCCGCCAGGCTCCACTATCCGTGGGATTTCCCAAGCAAGAATACTGGAGTGGGTTGCTATTTTCCTTCTCCAGAGGATCTTCCCAACCCAGGGATCAAACTCCTCTGTCTCTAATGTCTCCTTCATTGACAGGTGAGGTGTTTTGTTGTTTTTTTTTTTAACCACTAGCACCACCTGGAAAGCCTGCATATAAAATACTCTTGTAAATAGAACTACACAATTTTTAAAAAAAAATATTATTTATTTGGCTGCATTGGATCTTAGTTGCAGCACACAGGATCTTCGCTCTTTGTTGTGGCATTCTATCTCTTAGTTCTAGTTCTTTGACCAGGGCTTGAACCTGGGGCCCCTGAATGGGCAGAGTGGAGTCTCAGCCACTGGACCACAAGGAAAATCCCAGAGGTGCAAAAACAAAAAAACACACAAAAAAAAACACAAACAGAAGGAAGGAAGGAAAGAAAGAAGGAAGGAAGGAAGAAATAGAAAGGCCGACCAGTGGATTGGGAACCTGCTCTGTTTTAGAATTGGGCAGTGACTTTGGGCGCCTTGTTTCCCATTCCTGATCTCTAGTGAATTCAGAGTATTATGAGTGTGTTTTAAAGATCTCTTCTGATTTAAACATCCTTTGAAACAATGTGATTGTTCAATGTTTATGTATTTACTTTTTTGAGTTTTTACTTTTTTGCCATCAGATGAGTAGAATAAAATAAGATTTAGATGGAACCATAGTTACTGATTTAGATCAATCTAATAAAAAAACTAAATGCGTTCTTGCTCCAGGAAGGGCAGCAGTAGGCTCCTGCAGAGCTGGGGCCCAGGGGAGCAGACCAGGAGAGGAAGCCAGGCTGCTGGAGGCTGCATCCGTTGCCCAGGCTCCCCATACCTGGGGGAAGGCCTCTCCTGGGTGGGCAGGTTTTGCACCACGAAGCAGTGCATTCCTGATTCTCACTGTGTGATGTGAAACTCTATGAAATGAAAATATAAAGGAGCCATTTATCAAAATCCTCAGTGTGATTAGACCAGTGAACTGTGCATCAGTTCATTTGTACTTATTAAGTATTGAAATGACAGCAACCAGAGACTGTCATTGTATCAGCCTAGCCCCATTAAAGTGGAAAAACAACTAAGTTTCCTTAAAGGAGACTGTGTGGGCGGGTCCACTGCGTGGTGCAGGGTGTATATCAAGATTTCGAGCCATTGGTTTAGTGTCTTTTGCTCTGGATAAAGGCATCGTCTCCCAGGCCGCGAATTCAACGTCCTTGTTTGGGAGAGAGGTGGTCAGAGGAGCTGGCAGCCTTGATTGTCAGGAGAAACTTTCCTCCTATCCAAATCCTTCCCCCCACCAGGAAGGAGAGCAGAGGTGGGCTAGAGTTGGGAGTCCAGCTGTGATGGTTTATTTATTTATTTGCAATTAAAAAAAATTTACCTTTTGTCTGTGCTACACGGCTTGTGGGATCTTAGTTCCCTGACACATGCTCCCCTGCATTGCCACCCAGAGTCTTTACCACTGGACCACAAGGGAAGTCCCTGTGATGGTTGATTTTATATGTCGACTTAACCAATGGTTCCCAGTTAGAGGAACTAGAGTGTTTGGTGAAACTCTAGTTTAGATTTTGCTGTGGGGGGTCCTTTAAAAATGTGATTGACATTTACATCAGTAGACTTGGAGTAAAGCAGATTACCCTTTGTGGATGGGCCTGATTCAATCCCTTGCAGGCCTTAAAAGTAAGGACTGAAGTTTCCTGAAAAGGAAGGAATGCTCAAAACTGCAATATAGAAACCTGACCAAAGTTCCCAGCCTGCTTCAACATCAACTCTTAATTGAATTTCTAGTCTGTTCTAGAGATTTCAGATTTGCCCTCCCCACAGTCTCATAATTCAATTCCTAACATTTCCTTTTTCTCTTTACAGATCTAATCTATATCTATATGATTCCCACTGGTTCTGTTTCTCTGAAGAATACTTCTGACTAATACACCAGCTCTGTTTCCACACTCCCCCGCCACTGAAATAGTTTTCTCCCCATGTAATGTCAGTTTCCTCATCTGTGAAATGGGTATAAAGTAACATCCCTGTTAAGTCCACTAAGAGTTTTGAAAACATATTCCATTACCTCCTGTGTTAGAATCTCTTCCCAGGCTGCACTTCAGAATTAGCTTTGTATTCTCTCAATAATATGAATGCCTGAGCCCCTTCTGAGATTCTGGGTCAGTAGAAGATTCATAGTCTTTAAAATGTGTCCCAGGTCAGTCTGATGTACCTGAAGTTGAGCACCATTGGCTTGGTGATAACACCCAACCTCCTTAGCAAATATTGTCACAATCTGATAACTTTCACCATTTCATATTCCAGTCTGGGCTTCACATTTTCTTCTCCTGGTATTATTTTTAAAAAGATTTTTTGATGTGGACCATTTCTAAAGTCTTTATTGAATTTGTTACAATATCACTTCTGTTTTATGTTTTGTTTTTTTTTGGCCCTGAGATCAGGGATCAAATCTGCCCTACCTGCTTTGGAAGATGAACTGTTAACCACTGGACCCCCAGGGACGACCCTCTCTTGGTATTTTGCACACACTCTTTCATCTGTCTGAAATCTACCCTGCCGTAAATGCAACCTCAATTAAGGCTCAAGTCCTTAACTTAGGGGCTTCCCAGGTGGCACTAGTGGTAAAGAACCCGGCTGCAATGAAGGTAGATGTAAGAGATGTGGGTTTGATCTCTGGGGCAGGAAGAGCCCCTGGAGGAGGGCATGGCAACCCACTCCAGTATTCTTCTCTGGAGAATCCTGTGGACAGAGGAGCCTGGTGGGCTGTGGTCCATAGGGTTGCACAGAGTCGGACACAACTGAAGTGACTTATTACGCATGCACACCTTAACTTAGCTCCTGCTGCTGCTGCTGCTGCTAAGTCGCTTCAGTCATGTCCGACTCTGTGCGACCCCATAGACGGCAGCCTACCAGGCTCCCCCGTCTCTGGGATTCTCCAGGCAAGAACACTGGAGTGGGTTGCCAGTTCCTTCTCAATGCATGAAAGTGAAACGTGAAAGTGAAGTCGCTCAGTCATGTCCGACTCCTAGCGACCCCATGGACTGCAGCCTACCAGGCCCCTCCATCCATGGGATTTTCCAGGCAAGAGTACTGGAGTGGGGTGCCATTGCCTTCTCCTAGCTCCTGTTAAGGAGACGCTTTTCCAGTCTTCCGGAGCCCCTGCCCATATGTGTAAGATCTCTGCTGTGATGTTGATCACATTAAATGACTATCTAACGACGCTTCTCTATTTGACTGCAAACTTCAAAGCTGGGCCTCACATCTTTGGGTCTTCATTACCTAGCATGATCCTGACATATTAAGCACAATAAATGTTTGCTTAATTTAAATTACAAAGCAAAGCTCCTCTTGTATGTATTCTACACTCACCAAGCAACCTTTTGATAATCTGACTTCCCTGGTAGCTGCCGCTGATGGAGCGAATGCATGTTCTGTCAGATGGATGTGAGTGTCTGGGCCACATGACAGTGCATTCATTTCTAGCAGTAAATTAATAAATTGGAGTCCTGGTTTACACATACAAAGTTTGTGGAATAAATGGCTTGCTTATGGTCATAACTCAATTATCTAAATACAGATGATCCTCCTAGCCTATTATCTGCAGACTGGTTTTTATTTATTGTCTTGAATTTGCTCTTTTTCTGGCCCTAAGCAGGCCCTTTTTCCTCCCTTGTGTGGATAATTGAAAGCTGACACTGAATGTGACCCCCATCAGAGAGACAGTTTTATAAAGCATTGGTGTGGTGTCATTATTAATGTCCCTGATGGTTTGGATTACACAGCTAGGATGGAATTAACCAGATGTTGCCATTCCTAATCTACTGAGGCTGCTGAAGCAAAATCTAGCTTCACACAGCAGCTGTGTGAGCCTGTCAAGAAGGCAGGGGTCCTCACTTCTCAGCTGGAAGTGGGGTGATGGGGAGTGAGTCAGGCTGACTTGTAAGTAGACACTGATCTTTGTTACATTTAGGTTAGACAGATAGATGGGCCATTGAATGCTGTACATCCCGAGCACCACATACTCTAAATAACTACGTAGGTCTTCTCTTCTTTCACTCTCCCCTGGGCCAGAGGAGCATGCTTCATCCTTTATTCACTTTTTATAGCTTCCAGTACTTGCTTTCAGGCTTCTCTGGTGGCTCTGATGGTAAAGAATCTGCCTTCAATGCAGGAGATGTAAGGGATTGAGACATGAGTTCAATCCTTGGGTTAGGAAGATCCCCTGAAGAAGAGAATGGCAGCCTGTTCCAGTATTCTTGCCTGGGAAATCTCATGGACATAGGGGCCAGGTGGGGCTACAGTCCGTAGGATCACAAAGACAGACAGGACTGAGTGACTAACACACACATACACACACACTTGCTTTCACACACAGTGTTGGGGAAAGCCCAAGAACTCTGTAAATACTTAATAACTGGTGCAAGGCCAGGGGATTAAGGGCCACAGTAAATACACACCCAGATGCACAGATGCTCACACGTTCTTTGTTACACAAGAGAGAAATGTACATTGCAGGAAAATGAGAAAGTGCCAAGAAGAGGAAAAAGAAAATGAAACACACTTATATCCACTCCTTACCATCAAAAACTGTCAATTCCAGTTGTGTGTATATTGTGTGTGTGTGTGTGTGTGTGTGTGCTCATATGTCCATCAACAGATGAATGGATGGAGAAGATGTGGTACATAGAGACAATGGAATCCTACTCAGCCATTAAAAGGAATGAAATTGGGTCATTTACAGTGATGTGCATGGACCTAGACTCTGTCATACAGAGTGAAGTCAGTCAGAAAGACAAAAAGAAATATTGTATATTAACGCATTTATGTGGAATCTAGAAAAATGGTACAAATGAACCTATTTGCAGGGCAGGAATATAAATGCAGATGTAGAGAACGGATGTGTGGGCACAGGGAGGAAACAGGATGAACTGGGAGACTGAGATTGATGTACGTGCGCTGTCGTGTGTGAAACAGACAGCTAGTGGGGAACCTGCTGCATAGCACGGGGAACTCAGAATGGTGCTCTGTGGTCACCTAGGCGGGTGGGAGGGAGGGCCACGAGGGGAGGGATATAGGTATGGATATAGCTAATCCACAACATTGCAAAGCACCTATGCATGTGTGCATGCTTGACTGCTCAGTCATGTCCAGCTCTTGGTGACTGCATGGACAGTAGCCTGCCAGGCTCCTCTGTCCATAGGATTTTCCAGGCAGGAATACTGGAACCAGTTCCCATTTCCTCCTCCAGGGGATCTTCCAACCCAGGAGTCGAACCCAAGTCTCCTGAGTCTCCTGTGTTGGCAGGCAGATTCTTTACCACTGTGCAACCTGGGAAGCCTGTAAAGCAAATATACCCAAATTTTAAAAAAGAAAGCAAAAAAAAAAAAAGAGGAATCATATCTTTGAGTTCTTTTATAACTGTGTTTTGAAATACAACTGGATGTCATCAGCAAATTTTATTCTTTTAAAATATTAATATAGCATTACATCCTAAGCAAAGATTTCACTAGGAAATCATTATCAAAAGTATCTCAAAGATAAGTTCTTGGAATCCAAACTGAGAAAGTTGGGCTCTTCCCCTCCGAATATATATTTGACATTTATGTACATTGGTACACATCCTTAAAACACATCATTAAAAATTAAATATTTAATTTGAACACAGAGATTTTATGTATTTTACATGTAGACACACGTATATATACATACAGACATGTACTTTGCATCATTTCTCTGCTCAGAGTGAACAGTCTTTCTTTTCTTTATGCCCTACTTCTCTGCCTGTATGACAACCCCCTAATCCTACAGTAACATAGTCCATGCCAATAAATAAGAGAGTGCTTTTGCTATATGTCACTGAGCAACAAACCTCTGCAAAACTTGGTAGCTTAAAATAACCATTTATCATTTCTCATGGTTCTTTAGATCAGCAATTCAGGCTGGGTCCTTCTGCTAAGCACCTGTAGGGTTGTCAGATTTTGCAAATAAAAATACAAGACACCAAGTTAAATTTGAATTTCAGATACGCAAAGAATAATTTTGTAGTATAAACACGTCCATGAGATATTTGAGACACAATTATGTGAAAACATTACTCTTTGTTTATCTGGAAAGAATATTTTAACAGGGTGTTCGGTGTTTTAGTTTATAACCTTACTCCCCTGGGGTTACTTGTTTGGCAGTAAAAAGAGCACTGATTATCCTCCATGAGACTCTTGTGCCCCAGTAAGCTGGATGTGACTTCTTCACATGGTGGGCTCAGAACAGCATCTCAAAAGGGCAAAGGTGGAAGCTACAAGGCCTTTTGGGACCTGGTGTTGGGCACCTTATGACATCACTTTCTCTTCATTCTATTGGTCAGCAAGTCCCAGGGCCAGCTCACATTCAACAGCCAGGAAACAGGCTCTGATTTTTGATGGAAGGACCAGCAATGTGGCATAGCAAAGGGGCACGCATCCAGGGAGGAGAGGAATTGCTGCAGCCTTTTTGGCGACCAGAGAGTCAACATTCTTCTCTGTCAACTGAAAGCACTGCCTTTTATTCTGTTGTACAATAATTTTTACCCATGGTCCATACTCAATATTTAGATGATTTCTTTTTATGCTGTCATGAACTTTGTTGCAAAAAACAAAGATTTTTGTGCAATTTGTCCAATTTTGCATACCTTTTTCATTTAAGAGTTAGAAATAACTGCTTTACCACTTACCAGCTCTGTGTCCAGGGGAAAATCACTTAGCATCTTTGTCACTCATTTTCCTTATCTGCAAAATGGAGACAAAAATATGACTCATCTTGGCTCTTACTGGGGGGTTCCAGGTGTTGCTGTGGTAAAGAATCTGCCTTCTATGGAGGAGATGCAGGAGATGCAGGTTTGATCCCTGGCTCGGGAAGAGTCCCTGGAAAAGGAAATGGCAACACACTCCAGTATTCTTGTCTGGAGGATCCCATGGACAGAAGAGCCTGGTGGGCTACAGTCCATGGGGTCCCAAAGACTCAGACATGACTGAGCAATTGAACACATATGTACATGCACCTCTTACTGGGAAGTTAAGAAGATTCTGAATACAAAATGATCCAGAACTGTTGGTCAATCTTAATCAGAGAAATTCCTAGGAGTGAAATTATTTGGTCAAGAGGTGTAGAGATTTACTGTATGCTAATAAATTAAAAGAACTGTGTTTTGAATTAAGAAAAACAAGTCCAAGTTCTACAGCCTAGTGATTAAGACCTAAGACTTTAGGATGCAGAAACCTTGTTTCTGTAAGTAAGATTTTACTGGAATACGACTATGCCCTTTTGTTTATATAACATCTATCATTGTTTTTGAACTAGATTTGAAGAGTGCGGCAGAAATTAAGTGGCTCACAGCACAATGGAAATTTACTATTTGACTCTTTATAGAAAGTTTTCCAACCTGTGACTTGGAGTAAGAGAGGTCTGGGCAGGAATCCGCCCTCTTCCCTGCGCCCTCTGTGTTGGCAGCATTATGCTTAGTGAAGGATAACACTTTAATTTTGATCTTCTACAAATTTAGTGGTTTCTGGGCAAGGAGGCAATTGACACCATTTTATCTACATCCAATGAAAGGGCTCCACAGAGTTGCAGCTACTTAAATACAACGCTTTATGTGTGCACGTGTGTATGTGTAAGAGTATGTGAGTGCCTCTGTGTGGATGTATATGTATGTATATGTACATACATATGTATACATACATCTGTATGTATATGTATGTAAATGTATACATGTACGTGTGTGTGTATGTATATATAAGTGTATATATGTGTGTTTAGCCAGGGAACCAAGGGAGTGGTCATACATATGTACATACATATGTATACATACATCTGTATGTATATGTATATATAAGTGTGTATATGTGTGTTTAGCCAGGGAACCAAGGGAGTGGTCATTCTTCATGAGCAGTTTAGAAAGTTTTATGCATTTTAACAATTTTTATTTATTTGGCTGCATTGAGTCTTAGCTGTGGCGTGCAGGATCTTGTGTTGCAGAGCACGGGCTCAGTAGTTACAGCACCCGGGCTTAGCTGTCCCACGCCATGTGGGATCTTAGTTCCGTGACCAGAAATCAAACCTGTGTCCCCTACATTGGAAGGTGGATTCTTATCCACTGGACTACTAGGGAAGTCCCAGTTTTCTGCATTTTTAATACAGTAAGTCCCCTATTTACTATACGAGTGAGCTCCATTCCAAGATTGAATTCAAGTCTAATTTGTGTCCAACGAAGTTAGGCTAGGTGCCCACCTCATACAATGGGCCATATACTGCTGCTTTTGATCTGGCTTCCACACATCCTGGGCTTGAAATAAAGACGTTGTACTGCTTCCTCTCTACTGCACTGTACAGTGAAGTACACAAAAGCACAACCTCTTATACAGGCTACACACACGTGACAGTGTAGCCAGACACGTGAACCAGCTGACATGATTGGGTCTTTGAAAGTTTGCAACTTGAAGGTTTGTATGTAGGGGATTTGCTGTAGTGCTGTTGACAGGACTGTTGCTGAGCGTTGTTGAAAGCTGCCAGGAGAAGCAGCGTGAAAGCCTGACGTGGGAAAGATATAAAGAGGGTTATCACTGGCAGGAGTCTTCCAACGTGCCTACAGCCAGCAGTGCTGGTCCTCGCTCTTGGTCCAGGTCCCTCTCAGCAGACAGCTCCACTGCCTTCTCCCCACTCCTGATGCTGGAACGGATCTTTCTTCTGCACTCATCACTGCCTGAGGGGAATCTCCTGACCACGGACCATAGCAGGGATAGTTGGTAGGTTCTTAGCACTACATTCTAAGCTGAGCATGGCTAAACTTAGAGTTTCAAGGCGCGATATCTCCTTTCTTCCCTACACCAACACTGTCTCAGTTCAGTTCAGTTCAGTTGCTCAGTCGTGTCCGACTCTTTGCAACCCCATGAATCACAGCACGCTAGGCCTCCCTGTCCATCACCAACTCCAGGAGTTCACTCAACACTGTCTAGTCGGTCTTATTATCTTCTCTTTATAGATTCAGACCCAGAGGCTCAGAAGTTCAAACAATTTTCATAAAGCCACACAACCATGTAAGGACAGGAGCTGGGACTTGACCAATGTGACTCCAAAAGCTTGTTCTCCCTAGTGACTGCACTAGGGAGTCAACAGCCTAGCAGAAAAGATGTAATGGTACAGATATTATAATAAAGTCAGGATGAGATATATTCCATATAGTGCTAACTACTTTCACTCATGTCTGACTCTTTGTGATCCTACTGACTATAGCCCACCAGGCTCCTCTGTCCATGGGATTCTCCAGGCAAGAATACTGGAGTGGATTGCCATTCTTTTCCTCCAGGGGGTCTTCCTGATTCAGGGATTGAACCTGTGTCTCTTATACCTCCTACATTGGCGGGCGGGTTCTTCATCCCTAGTGCCACCTGGGAAACCCATATTCCATACAGGCATTGATCTACCTGTTTATATTCCATACAAAAGGTAGATTGATGCTAGAAGGGTTCAGAAGAAAAAAGGGAAATATTCTATAGAAGGAAGCCTTTGAACTAGATTATAATTCCATATGACTAAGAAAAAAAATATGTTTTCCCTTCAAATCCCAGGTAGAGTTAAGGGGAAAAAGAATTTATACTGGGTCAAGATTTGGGAGGCAATTGACAGTCTTTACTTACCTACAGAAAATAAATTGATTTTTGAGGTAAGTTAGGGGTTGGCCAAGTATGGTCTTCGCTGCAGGACTCCTCTCTGGAAGGGCCCATATGTCTTAGGAGGTCACCTTTGGAACAGGTCCATCCTGGGCCCAAGAAAATGTTTCAGGCAGATCCAGCATCACTTTAATCTGGTTCTTTTCCTTTAGTGACCTGGGCTCTGTTGCATTTGCTCATGATGGAACCAGTCGAAGTAGCATGGTTGGGTGTTGGGGGCCCCTCTGCCCTGATCAGTCTTGTGAGGGAAGAACTGTTACTCTGCACCACTCTTCCAAGAGGGTTTCAGAACCAGGGTCAACAGTACTGACATGTTTATAAATTGTCTGTAGACAGTGGTTCCTAACCTCCACACCTGTTTTTTTTTTTTTTTTTTAACTTTTTATTTTGTATTGGAGTATAGCCAATGAACAATGTTGTGACAATTTCAGGTGGACAGTGAAGGGACTCAGCCATAGATATACATGTATCCATTCTCCCCCAAACTCCCCTCCCATCCAGGCTGCCACATAACATTGAGCAGAGTTCCCTGTGCTAGACAATAGGTCCTTGTTGGTTATCCACTTTAAGTGGAGCAGTGTTTATTAACCCAGGCCTCCTGGACCCACTCCACTGGTCTGACTGAGATGTGATGGGACATTTCCCCCTGAGCATTATGACAGATTCTGAGAGGCAGGTCCAAGGGCCCATCCCAGGAGGCAGTGTGGAGGAGTTGAGGAAGGATCTGTCCAAGGAAGCAGAATGAATTCGTGAACACAGCTGAGCATCTCTGTCCTTAATGGATGACCTCACTCCTGGGCAGGTTTGAAGCATGGATTTCCCAGGTGGTTCAGTGGTAAAGAATCCGCCTGTGGGATACACAGGAGACTCCAGTTTGATCCCTCAGTCAGGAAGATCCCGTGGAAAAGGAAATGGAAGCCCACTCCAGTCTTCTTGCCTGGGAAATCTCATGGACAGAGCAGCCTGGTGGGCTTCAGTTCCATGGGGTCGCAAAGAGTCGGACACGACTGAGCAGGCATGCATTTTCAAATTAAGATTCTCTGCTTGGGTGTTCCAACTGGAACTAGATGACTGAACACCCTTCAGCTCAGCCTCAGAGAGTCTGATTTTATTGGTCTGGGAAGGAGCCTGGCAATGGTGTTTTTTGAGTTTCTTTAAAATAAAGATTTTTTTTTTATGCCGACCATTTAAAAAGTCTTTATTGAATTTGTTACTACACTGCCTCTGCTTTATGTTCTGGCTTTTTGGCTGAGAGTAACGTAGAAGCTTAGTTCCCTGACCAGGGATGGAACCTGCACTCCCTGCATTGGAGGGTGAATCTTAATCACTAGACTGACTGCCAGAGAAGTCCTGGCAATAGTGTTTTTAAAACACTCCTGAAGTGATTTTGAAACGCAGTCAGTAGTGAGAATCACTGGGTTGTAATCCAGTCTGAATTCTCCCAATTTGCGTATGAGGAAACTGAGGCCCAGAGACAGGCTGGCTATAGAAAGCCTTCTGCCAAGAGAGGAATTGCAGAAAATCTGCTCGGTTAACTGCACACTTCTTTCATTTTGCAATCTTCGTCTTCCTCCCTCTGAATATATAAGAAGGAATTGAATGGGCATCTGCCATCAGGACTAGATACCTGACCCCGACCGACCCCTTCCTTCTCTGGACCCTCTGAGACCCTGCGGCTACTTCCTGTCCACTCTCTGTTTCCTAAGTGACTTGGGCTCCCTTTGGTTTTATTTGATACAAAGTCCCTCTTGGAATGTCATGTCTGTTTCTTCTGCTCTTCCTCCAGGAAGCAAATGGTAAAGATTTATGGCTCCTAGTAAAACCCCAGCCTTGTTTAGAAATTGTTTGTGATTGATTAAGTAATAAAAATGCTTTTAAGACAGGGAGGTAAATCTCCCTGCTAATTGCTCTGTGCTTTATGTTAGAACCTTGTTACACTGCCTCCCGCTCTCCAAGTCTGGACCACTTGGTAATTTCCATCAACCAGAAAAGTCACATTGGCATTGCCGTGTGCAGCTTTTCCCCCCAGGACTGATACTGTTAAAAGACACAGATAGATAGTGTTTTTCAGAATTTTCTGAACCATTCTAAGAAATTATCAAACCTAGAATAGGGCTTTTTTTTTAAGAAACCCCTGACTTTGTAGCCACAGAAACGTGGGTCCCCTGGAGACCCGAGACTTATAACTGGTATCTGAAGTGAGGGCCGTCTTGAGGGGTGAAGCTCCTAAACCTCTGGTTGTTGTTCTTTACTTGTTGTGTCTGACTCCTTTGCAACCCCCTGGACTGTAGCCTGCCAGGCTCTTCTGTCCATGGGATTTTTTTCAGGCAAGAACACTGGAGTGGGTTGCCATTTCCTTCTCCAGTGGATCTTCCCTACCCAGGGAGTGAACCTGCATCTCCTGCATCGGCAGGCAGATTCTTTACCCCTGAGTCACCTGGAAAGCCTCGGGCATGCTAAGTTGAAGCCTCTGGGGTCTCCGTCAGCTCTGCGTCATTAGTGTCAGAAATGAAATGAGTTGTAGGACACTCAGTCAGTGTCCAGACTGCTGGAGGATTGGTTGGTCTGAGACGAAAACTCCACATGTTTGGCATCAGAAGTGTTATGAGTTAAAAAGAACTCAGAAGGGTTTCTGAGTGTGAGGGAGGAACTGTCCAAGGGGCATGTGGGCCAGGAGACACTTCTTGCCTCACCTGGAGCCAAGGTGGGCTCTGCTTGCTGTCCCCCACCCCCTGCTTCTGTAGCATCCCCATTTTCAAAGCAGACAGAAGGGGAGAGCCCATCACACAACATATTCTGCCTGACTTAGATGTTACTGATAGCAAGTGATTGAGAGACACAACAGGAGGACTTCATAGAGGTCCACAGATGAACTCAGGAGGTCCCTAGGTGCTTGAAAATTTATGTGCAGCCGTGGCTGACTTTATTTTTTGGGGCTCCAAAATCACTGCAGTTGGTGATTCAGTTCAGTTCAGTTCAGTTGCTCAGTTGTGTCCAACTCTTTGTGACCGCCATGAACTACAGCACGTCAGGCTTCCCTGTTCATCACCAACTCCCAGAGTTTACCCAAACTCATGTCCATCGAGTCGGTGATGCCATCCAGCCATCTCATCCTATGTCGTCCCCTTCTCCTCCTGCCCCCAATCCTTCCCAGCATCAGGGTCTTCTCCAATGAGTCAACTCTTCTCACGAGGTGACCAAAGTATTGGAGTTTCAGCTTCAACATCAGTCCTTCCAATGAACACCCAGGACTGATCTCAGCCATGAAATTAAAAGACAATTACTCCTTGGAAGGAAAGTTATGACCAACCTAGATAGCATGTTTAAAAGCAGAGACATTACTTTGCCAACAAAGGTCCCTCTAGTCAAGGCTATGGTTTTTCCAGTGGCCGTGTATGGATATGAGAGTTGGACTATAAAGAAAGCTGAATGCTGAAGAATTGATGCTTTTTTATTTTTTTAAAGAATTGATGCTTTTGAACTGTGGTGTTGGAGAAGACTCTTGAGAGTCCCTTGGACTGCAAGGAGATCCAACCAGTCCATACTAAAGGAGATCAGTCCTGGGTGTTCTTTGGAAGGAATGGTGCTAAAGCTGAAACTCCAGTACTTTGGCCACCTCATGCGAAGAGTTGACTCATTGGAAAAGACTCTGATGCTGGGAGGGATTGAAGGCGAGAAGAGAAGGGGACGACAGAGGATGGGATGGCTGGATGGTGTCACTGACTCAATGGACATGAGTTTGGGTGGACTCTGGGAGTTGGTGATGGACAGGGAGGCCTGGTGTGTTGCAGTTCATGGGGTCGCAAAAAGTTGGACACGACTGAGCGACTGAACTGAACTGAACAGTGAGTACTTGTCTGGGGAGCGCATCCACTCCTTCATCAGAGTTTTAAGGATTCACCATCCAAAGATGATTAAAAAAAAGAAAAAAACAACAACGACCTTAAGTTGCATTAAAACTATTAGAAAGGCAGTAGGAGGATTTATCCTGACTCAGAGGGTCCCCAGTTTTTCTGGAGCAGCTTCCATGGAAAGTCATTCTGTTCTAACAAGTTACTGAGGAGTGACTGACTTCCCAGGGAAAATCTTTCAGGTTTTGACTGTCACCCACTGGAAAATTTTACCTGTCTTAAGGGCCGTGTGTGTATGTTTAGCCATTCAGCTGTGTCTGACTCTTTGTGACCTCCTGGACTGTAGGCTGCCAGGCTCCTCTGTCCATAGGATTTTCCAGGCAAGAATAATGGAGTAGGTTGGCATTTCCTTCTCCATCAAGCTTGAGACATAATTGCAAATAGACAGGGAGCACCCTACCACCTATGTATGCCCCCTTCTGATTCTCCTGAGGTCACAGGGGGCTTTGAGTTCTTTCTGGGCGGTGGGCGAAGCTGTCATCACCATGTCCTGCCATGGAAGGCAGACATTGAGGCGAGTTGGCTTCCCTGGTGATCCCCTGGAGAAGGGAATGACAACCCACTCCAGTATTCTTGCCTGGAGAATCCCTGTGGCCAGAGGAGCCTGGCGGGCTAGAGTCCATGGGGTTGCAAAGAGTCGGACATGACTGAGTGACTGACACACACCAAGAAACAGAAGGGCTTTGCCTTCCAGGTTCCAACTATCAATATTTCCATGTCCAACAGAGTGAAGAATTCTAGTCTAATAAAAGAAGTAGTTAACAGTTACTGTGTTCATACGAGGGGTCACTGAGCTGAGTGTCCAGTTGTCAGCTGGATTATCTCACTGAATCCTCTCTGCTACCTTGGAGATGAGGCACTAGAACTGTCCTCACTTTAGTGATGAGAGAATTGAAGATTAGAGAGGAGAAGGATTACCTTGCCCAAGGTTCTACAGTCAGTGGTTGAGTCGCGGACCCAAGCCCCTGCCATCATTGGGCACACTCAGCCCCTGTGCAGTTTACTGCTTCCGTGGTCCATTGCTGGCTGGCTCCAGGCTCCTGTGCGGAGGGCAGCTTGGAGGGAAAGCTGTTTTTTCCCTCCAAGCTGTTATGTTAGATAAAAAGTGGCTATTAGAATAGGTACATCTGAGAGGTCTGAGTTGATGAAAGGGAAAGCAGAAACATCACAACCCATGGAGAGATGGTCTGGGCAGCAACCAGTGGGGTGCAGGTCCTGCTCAGGTGTCTTACATCCAGGCCCTGCTATAGCCAGTGAAGGTAGTCCCACGAGCCCTGGGTTTCTCAGTGGATGGGTTGAAGCATAATAACATTCCATAGCTCAAGGACACAGCTCTTCCTGCAGTTGCCTTACTACTTCTTAAGAAATAATTGTAGATGGAAATCAGTTGTTGCGTTTGGCCGAAGAGTAAATACATTTTTAGATTCTGACAGCTAAAAAACAAACTAAAACCCCCCAAAACCTTGGCCAGGGCCCGACTTTCTGCCAGCTTGTTCGGCTTGCACTCTGCAAGTTATTTCCACATCTTGCTCCCTGGTAGAGAGGAAGCATCCAGTTGGAGATCCAGGTCCTGTGGGCTGGGAAAGACAGGAAGTGGTTGACCACTTGGGGTGGACAATTCTGTAGACTGCTGAGTGGGGCTGGAGCTGACAGAACCTGTCTTTGATGAGGTCATCTTCCTCTGGAGGGCATCTACTTCATCTCTTTGCCCATCTTTCTGAAATGTCAACTAGAGGCCAGAACCTGCACAGACACAGAGCTGTAACAACCACCACCATATCAAGGAACAATGGAAGTTTCCTTTGTTGGCCTGAATAGGGTCAGGCGAGCTTTCCCCTTGTCCAGATGTGGCCTGGGACAGAGTTGTGGCACTGGGTGAGGGGGCCCAATGGGGTGCAAATGAACAGCAGAGCCGTCAAGCCCAACACCCAGTGGGGCTACCACTGGGAGAGGCCCAATCATTGGCCTTTCCTTGCATCCCTGAGATCTTGCTGGGAAGAATTTCATGCCTCTTTCTTCCACGTTCTGTCTGTGGGCATCCCATTGTGTATCAGAAAGTCAACATATCTGTCAAAAGTGTCAACTGAGAAGAGTGTAAAAGAAATGATATCACCCCCAATGGAAAGGGGAATATGGCAGAAATATTTTTCTACTTGTTATATGTGATGTGTGCAGAAGATTAGTCCCTGAAAGTGTGCACACGGATTGAGTCATCTACAGCAAATATCTGCAACATGTCCTTTCTGTGGTGATCTACTGAAGGTGTGTAAACAGGACAATGATATGACTTGATTTGTGAATTCTTTGTTCAACAACTGAGGGTTATGAATGCTTTCTGCTTGATTGCGATGTCCTTGAGGACGAGAAATGAAGCCTCCTTTGCTTTTGTGTCCCGAGCATCAAACAAGTGCCATATACCTCCTTGCTACTCAATAAATCTTGAATGAATGAATGAACGTGAAGGAAAGTGTTTCCAAGTGTAGGCAGGGGTAAGGTTGGAATTAGAGGTTGTGATTTAGAAGCTGGAAGGGGCTAGAGTCAGGAGAGGCCAGAAGACCTCAAACACAAGGGAGTGTGTGTTATAGAAAGGGGCTGTGGAAAGGGAGAAAAATGGGTGGATACAGGATGTATTATGCAAGCAAAATGGGCACTTATTTCTGTGGTCTTGAGGGACCTATGATGCAGAGCAGTGCTGTCCAATAAACTTTCTTTTTTTTAAATTTATTTTATTGAAGTACAGTTGATTTACAATGTTGTGTTAATACCTGCTGTATAGCAAAGTGATTCAGTTGTACATTCTTTTTTAAAATTTTAAAGCCATTTAGTTTTTGCAATGATTTTTTTATATACAGACATATATTTGCAAATATATATTTATCTTTTAAAAAATTGAAGTATAGTTGATTTACAATGTTTTGTTAGTTTCAGATGTACAGCAAAGCTATTCAGTTATATGTAAACATATAGCTGTTTTTCAGATTCTTTTACCTTATAGGTTATTATACAATAGTGAGAAAGTTCTTTGTGCTATACAGAAGGTCCTTGTTTGTTATCTGTTTTATGTATAGTAGTGAATTGATGTTAATCCCAAAATAAGGGTAGAAATGTCCCATATTTACATTGTCTAATATGGTAGCCATTAGCCATACATGGCTACTGGGCACTTGAAATGTGTCTAAAGTGACTGAGGAACTGAATTTTTAGTTTAAAAAAATGATGATTACATTTAAATAGCCACGTGTGGCCAGTGGGCTTCCCAGGTGGCTTGGTGGTAAAGAATCCTATCTGCCTATGCAGAATATGAGGGTTCAATCCCTGGGTTGGGAATATTCCCTAATGAAGAAAATGGCAATCCACGCTGGTATTTCTTGCCTGGGAAATCCCTTGGACAGAGGAGCCTGGCAGTCTACAGTCCATGGGGTTGCAAAGAATCAGACACGACTTAGTGACTTAACAGCAACAGCCATGTGGCCAGTAGCTATCATGCCACGCAATGCACTCTCTTATCTCCAAATCACAAGGAAAGGTTTTGTGGGTCCAGGAAAACAATGGGGGAGAAAGTGGAGGGAAGAATCTTTGCTTTGCCAAGTGGCAGTTTTGAAGACAGCTGTAATAGCAGAAGCCTCTACTGTGAAATCCCAGGTTTGGACGGTTCATTGTAGGTGAAAATTTGATGGACAAGAAATAAAATTAGAATATCCCAAAGATAGTCTCCGGAGAAGGCAATGGCACCCCACTCCAGTACTCTTGCCTGGAGAATCCCAGGGACGGAGGAGCCTGGTGGGCTGCCATCTATGGGGTCGCACCGAGTGGGACACGACTGAAGCGACTTAGCAGCGGCAGCAGCAAAGATGGTCTCTCACATCCTTGACATATTAACTGGCTCACAGCTATGGTGAGCTTTATGGGTGTGTGCACGCTTAGCTGCTGAGTTGTGTCGAACTCCTCACAGCCCCATGGACTGTAGCCCACCAGGCTCCTCTGTCCAGGGGATTATCCAGGCAAGAATACTGGAGTGGGTTGCCATGCCCTCCTTCAGGAGATCTTCTTGACCCAGGGATCGAATCTGGGTCTCCTGTGTCTCCTGGATTGGCAGGTGACCATTAGCTTTAGGGTCAATAGCAATATAAGGTACCACAAATGCTTTTTGTTTCTTTGGCATCCATCCTGGGTCAGGTGAGGATACTGTCCATTTCCCCTCCCCATCCTTCATGCAGAGGCTTGTGGATGAGCGATCCCAGGGGAGGAATGATCCAAACCAGCCAAATTTAGCTGGGCTTTTCACAAGCACTTACAGCAGTTTAACCTGAAGCTGCTTTGGCAGGGGGAGGGTTTTATTTTGCTGGCATCATGTAGTTGTAATAAAAATGCCCTTTTGAATAAAAATCAATGAGAACTCTAAATACACAGTAAATGCTGTAACATTAATAAACCATACTATGCATTAAATCCAGCTTTACTATGCAACGCACACTATTTACAACTTGCATTTCAGGCCCGATCATGCTTCCAACGGAGAATGAAATGGCCTAAAACAGCTGCCAGATGGTGTGAAATGAACATGGATATAGGATAAATGAAACTCAAATGAACCCTGAATGTTCTTTCTCATCAGTCACCACCAACCCTGGGTCAGGCTGAGTGGGGGTCATTCACCCTTCTTCCCTCTGGCTCTCTTTCCCTCCTTTACTCCCTCCCTCTCTCTCTCTTCTTTGTTCTTTGCATATGTGTAGAACTTGAGGAATATAAAAGAAATTATAGGCATCCTTTGCTTTCTAGGGTTTAATGTATCATTAAGAAATTAATTATTGACTGTATATAAAATACAATTTTTCACTGGCTCCCTGATTTTTAAAGGATATGGATTTCTAAGTCATTCTAGGTGCTATTTTCTTTACCAGAATTTCCTCCCTTTCCTTCTTCACAAAGAAAACTCCTACTCATCCTTCAACACCCAAACCAAATGGACCCTCCTCTATGAGACTTCCTTGAGCCCCCAGGCAGAGTCCATGACTATGTATTCTGTGCTCCCACACTGCTTTCCACTTTCCAGTTACACTGATGATCACACACACTCTTCAGTGAAACTCCTCGTCTTTATTTCTGTGAGTCCCATTGTGAGAACTTTAAGGGCAGGAAATTTGAATCTGAAGATTTTTGCAACTTCAGTGTCTCACATTGCCTTGCACGTGGAAGGTGTAAATAGAAAGTGTAAATATTTCTGTCGTATGAATTTGGTAACAAATATAAGGCACTGTCAATGTAACTGAACTAGTATAGGAGAATTTAGAAGAAATGTATTGGGTATTCTGTCTGAAGTACTGTTCAGCTAAAAATCTTAAAATAACCTTATTATTCAGAGTGGTGGACCTCGGTCAGCCAAGCTCCGTCTTGGTGGTTCCATAATTTTTAACACCTAGCTTCCAATGTCATCTGACTTGACATTACCTATCTGACGGGAAAGACCCTGGAGGATTGCTAGGTGATGGTGGGTGGGTAGGGGGGCGGGGAGGGTTAGGGGGTTGGTGGAAAGAAGGGATAAGTCCATATCATTTTGGTTCACATTCTCAGTCATCTGGCCAGACATGATTGCAAGAGAGGCTGGGATCCACAGGTTAGCTGTGGACCTAGAGGAAATGAAGTTTCGTGCCCACATAGCCAGTTTCAAGAGACACAAAGACCTCCAGTTCATGTCCAGACACTCTCCACCTGTCCATCACACCCAGACACACTGGCTTTCTGGATTTTCTTTTGCCAAGTGAATTTCCTCTTTTGCTGTTCCCTCAGGATGGAATCTTTCCCTTTGATGTCTTTGCGACACAGTATTCACTGTAGTTATTTGTCATTTAGCTCCTATAGGTTTGTTTGATCCAGGAGGGCACTTCTCTTCTTGCAATAGACCAGTAGCTGCTCTGGGTGCCTCTTGAATTTCAACCCTTGGAATCAGCAACTGTTTTCTCTGGTGGGCAACCTAACAATCCACCTTCCTTCACATGGATGAATCTCAAAGAAGGGTCTTCCATCTTCTACTGGGTTTAAAGAACAATTAACGTGGGGTGGGGATGAGGCAGTGGAGATGTCAAAGGATCAGCTTCATCCTGGATGCAAACTAAATACACTGCCTGCTCTGTAAAAATGACCTGTAATGAACTCTGTCCTGAGTGGTCAAAAGGAAAATGGAGGAGATTTTGGAGTCTAGCTACTTCTTAGCTCATGTGACCTCAGGAAATTACTTCCTTGGTTGCTGTTTTTTGGAGAAGGAAATGGCAACCCACTCCAGTACTCTTGCCTGGAAAATTCCATGGATGGAGGAGCCTGGTGGGCTACAGTCTACGGGATCGCAAAGAGTTGGACACGACTGAGCGACTTCACTTCACTTCTTGCAGTTTTTGGTACAATGGGCATAAAGATGCTGATGAGATCACCTTTATGAAGCACTGGGGCAAGACCTGACCTGTACTAGGAACTCAGTATGTTCTCCTCTTCCACATCCCCTTCCTCTTCCTTTTTCCTTCTGCTTTATCTTTTTCTTCTTCCTCCATATTGTTTTCACGTCGAGGGACTTGCATGAATGTCTAGTTGCTTTCATTTGCTTCTCTCCACGGATCAAAGCCCACAGACCCCTCCCCACTCCCAGGACTCTTGCTGGGCTGCACTTCCAGTACAGACCAACCTTCCAACACATGGAGTTAATAGTTTTCAAGGGACCCAATTTGGCCCATATTTAGAATGAAATAACGACTGTGCTTTCATTAGTTTTTCCTCTTCTGGGGGCTATGGGAACACGATAAGTGAAAGTGTTAGTCACTCAGTCATGCCACACTCTTTGCGATACCATGGACTATAGTGCACCAGGCTCCTCTGTCTGTGGGATTCTCCAGGCAAGAATAATGGACTGGGTGGCCATTCTCTTCTCCAGGGGATCTTTCCGACCCAGGGATTGAACCAGGTCTCCTGTTGTTCAGTCCCTCAGTTGTGTCCGACTCTTTGTGACCCCATGGACTGCAGCAGGCCAGGCTTCCCTGTCTTTCACCATCTCCTGGAGTTTCTTCAAACTCATGTCCATTGAGTAGGTGATGCCATCTAACCACCCCATCCTCTGTCCTTCTCCTCCTGCCTTTAATCTTTCCCAGCAACAGGGTCTTTTCCAATGAGTCTGCTTTTTGCATCAGGTGGCCAGAGTATTGAAGCTTCAACTTCAGCACCAGTCCTTCCAGTGAATATTCAGAGTTGATTTCCTTTAGGATTGACTGGTTTGATCTCCTTGCTGTCCAAGGGACTCTCAAGAGTCTTATCCAACACCACAATTCAAAAGCATCAATTCTTCAGTGCTCAGCCTTTTTTATGGCCCAACTCTCACATCCATATGTGACTACAGGAAAAACCATTGGATAACATATTACATATATTTTCTTTACGTCTTGGTTTATGTCCAAATCTCTCCTCTTCTTTTCTGTGCTGAGCGTACCTAGATTGTATTATTGAGAGAGACGGAGAAGGGGGAAGAAGACTCATGTTTCCTTTTCTTTTTTGTTTTGATTTTTATGGAGTGCCTGCTGGAAGCCAGCCCACTTTGCCAGACACTTTCACAAATGTCTGGTTATTCTCCTGTATAGATGTGAAAAACGAGGCCCAGAGAGGTTAAGAAATATGTCAAGTTCACACATCTGAGCCAGTATTGAACCTATGGTTACCTCCTTCAAAAGCTGATGCTGTCTTCACTAAATCCAGAAAGGTTGAGGTGGGGATGGCAGGAAGTGATGGTAACTGGGGTACCAACTGCTCAGATCCTGCATGCCACCGGGCTCGAAGAGTTTGGAAATCTTTCGGGTTGTCTTTAATGGATGCTTCTCTCTCTCCTCCCTGCCTTCTTCCAGTAGCCTCCGGGATTCACATTCCAGGTGATGTCATGGAAGGTGCTGGGAGAGTTTAGCTTTTTAAATCCCCAAGAGAGCTGCCTTAGCCTAGAAAATGGATGGACCTAGTGACTTCTCCCCTCACACTTAGAGACCCAGGGCTTAGGAGGTCAGGGTAATTCTATTAGGATGAAGGAGGCAAGAGGTTTAGATTCCTCTCCACCTTAGTTGCTTCGAGACCAGAAGTGGTGGTGCTGATCCATAGGAGACCCATTCTCTTTGTTATTTTTAATTTATTTTTAAATTGGAGGATAATTGCCCTATAATTATTGTTGGTTTTTGCTGTACAACAGTGTGAGTTAGCTCTCTGTGTATATATATTCCCTCCCTATTGAGCTTTCCTTCCGGCTTCCCCCATCCCATTCCTCTAGGTCAACACAGAGAACCCAGCTGAGCTCCCTGTGTTAAACAGCAGCTTCCCACTAGGCATCTATTTGACACATGGTAATGAACATTTGTCAGTGCAACTCCCTCAGTTCTTCCCACCCTCTGCTTCCTCCTCTGTGTCCACAAGCCTCTTCTTTAAGTCTGTGTCTCTATTCCTGTCCTGCAAATAGGTTCATCAGTACCATTTTTCTAGAGTCCATATATAATATATGCACTAATATATGGTATTTGATATTCTCTTTCTGACCGACTTCACTCTGTATAGGCAGACTCTAGCTTCATCTACATCACTACAAATGGCCCAATACAGCCTCGGGCTTAAGCTCCCCAAGCAACTCGAGAATAGAGCACCCATCTCTGTTTTCGTGAGTTCCTCCAATCCTCTTGACCAGAAGTTCTGACAATCCTTTCGCAAGAACTCATGTAACCTGCAGTGGTCTTTCTCGCTATTCCATCAACCTTCTCTGGGTCATTAAGATAACATCAGACCTGGACCATCTGTAGCTTTCTGAGTCTGAAATTTGGTCCCACGAGAGTGATCACTGTCTTTTAGAAGAGACAGTGTGGTTCATGGGGAAGTGCATGGACTTTGGGGTCAGACAAACCTGGGTTTGAATCTAACCTAGATCACATTTTCCACTGACCTGAAGTCTGTGTCAGCTTTCTTGTGGAGGAAGCAGGGAGCTTGAGTCTTACTCAGCAGAGTAGCGATGTCACCTTGTAGCACCATGCAAGGCCCTTGGTCAGTATGATAATTTCTGAAAGACTAAAAGCCCAGGCTCTGAGGTCAGATGGACCTTCCAATTCTGAATCTGTTACTAACCAGCTGTGCAAGCCTGCATAAGTGTCTTAACCTCTCTGACTCTCAGATTTCTTACCTGTAATGTAGTAATAACTACTCATCTATCTATAATACCTATCTTCTAGGGTCTATGTGAAGATTAAATGAAATGACCTATGAGAGGGGTTAGTGTAGAACTTGGATACAGTAAGTCTCCTACATAGGAACCTTTAAGTTGTAAACTTACAAAGATGTGAACATGAGTTCCATCAGTGTCAGACATGAGTGACGCTGCAGCTTGCCCTCCGTCTCCTGTTGCTGACAAGCCTTCAGCTCTACCAGCTCCCACCTCCTCTCCCTCCTCCACCAGGAACTCTTCTTGTCTGTCCACTCGATGCCAGCCCCTGGATGCCAGCTGTTGTACTGTGCTCCTGTACCTTTCAAGGTAGTGTTCTGTAAGATTAAAAATGTTTCCTTTAATATTTTGTGTCTGTTTTTAATGTGTTATTTGTGTGAAAAGTATTACAAACCTGTTACAGGACAATACTATATGGCCGATTGTATTAGTTGGGTACCTAGGCTAACTTTGTCGGACTTAGAACAAGTTGGACTTACAAGTGCTCTCTTGAAATGGAACTCGTTCGTATGTTGGGGGCTTAATACATGCGGAAGGGAGTCATAATTTTTCATTCATTAGATTATTAAATATTATACTATTGCAAGTATTGTTAAGGTCTTGTAAGCTTTATTTGTTTTTTTGTAGTTTAAGTATTCGCCTGTAGTTTATTTTGGTTTTTCTAAATATGCTATCACATCTGTAAACAATAGGATTTCTGTCTTGGCCTCAACCCTCAATTCCTAACAACTTTTTGTTCTCACATATTGGCTAAGGCTGTCGTCACTGTCGTTCAGTCACTAAGCCATGTCCTGGACCCTTTGCGACTCCATAGCCCACCAGGCTCTCCCGTCCATGGGATTCTGCAGGCAAGAATACTGGAGTGGGTTGCCGTTTCCTTCTCCAACCAGTAGCTTTCGTAATGATGCCATGCTGCCCACTCCTCATTTAGGAACAAGGGTCTCAGCCCTCAGCTGCCAAGACTCTGGGCTACAGAGAGCTCACAGCGACTCCTGCCGGTCTCAGAAGGGAGCTGAGTCACCCAAGGTGACTCCTCCTCTCTGAAGCACCTGGCAATCAGTGACTGATCCATGCGGATACAAAACTCAGTCACCTTGTCTCAGTTTGAGACAGCTCTGTGGGGCCCTCAGAGCTCAATAGCCCCTGTGGCTGGGACCTTGGCTATGACTGTAGCTTAACTTCCCTCCCTGCTCTGCCCAGTCCTGCTTACCTCACTCTTGATAAGCACTCACAAAAATTCTTTCCTTGACTAACCTCCAGTCAGGCTCTTCTGAATCCTCTCGCCAAGTAGACCTGGACTTTTGGCCTTCTGTGCTCATCTCTGCATTTGTTCAACTTGGGCAAGAGTCCTGCTACGTCAGTTTAGTCAGAATCCTCACATCCCTCATAGCTGATAACCTTTCAGGTCTCTCAGCCTGTACCATCCCTCCAAGTGACGTCTGAACATCCTGGCCTGCCTTCAGAATCCTTCCTTACCCCTCAGGTTTTCCCTGAATGATTTTCCAACCACCCACCCTCCATTCTACTCCTCGACAGTTCCCACTTTTCCTGCTCGAATTAGGAGCCGAGCCTCATCTCTCATCTTCTACAAAACCCCATTGTATTGTAATAGCCCCCCTTACATTAAATCTTAGTGTTCTGTTTTTTTTTTTTTTTCTTAAGATTTTTTTGATGTGGACTGTTTTTTAAAGTCTTCATTGAATTTGTTACACTATTGCGTCTGTTTTTTTATGTTTTGGTTTTTTGGCTGCAAGGTATGTGAGATCTTAGCTCCCTGACCAGAGATCCAGCCTGCACCCCCTCTCCTGTCACCCCGCATTGGAAGATGAAATATTAACCACTGGACCACCAGGGAAGTTCCTGTCTTACTGTTTTTAGGGTGTCCCTGATAGCTCAGCTGGAAAAGAATCTGCCTGAAATGCGAGAGATCTGGGTTCAATCCCTGGATTGGGAAGATCCCCTGGAGAAGGAAATGGCAACCCACTCGAGTATTCTTGCCTGGAGAATGCCATGGACTGAGGAGCCTGGCAGGCTACAGTCCACGGGGTCGAAAGAGTCAGACATGACTTAGCAACTAAACCACCAGCAAATATCATGAATTATTTTTTCCTTAATAGTACCATTCTCTAGCGTACCTCCAGTAAGGCTTCTGTATGAAAATATCAGAATCTCAGAATCTTTTTCCCCTCAAGACTTCTCCCATTCATATTTGCATCTTCTTTTCAACAGAACAAACCAATTCCTAAGCCCTCATGAGACAAGGAACTCTCTCTACCTTCTATAAGATCCAAATGCCTTTGCAGACAGTTCTAATAATTAGAAAGCTTTAAAAAATAATAGCCAACATTTACGTAGCTCTTTATTCTTTACAGAGTATATCTATAGATCTTATTTCTCCTGAGCCCTGCAAAATCTTGCTAAGGCAAATCTTATTACTATCCCCTTTTTATGGATGAACAACTCCAAGAAAATCAAAGGAATTAAGCAACTTGCTCAAGATTACTTAAGAGATTGGAATTAGAGATATATATCACTGAATTGGCCCAGTGATAATATATATATATTTTTTTGGGGGGAGGGGGGAGGGGGAGGCTAATGAGTGTTTAAGAAAACTGAGTTTGGTAACTTTAGTCTTCTTCATCATGCCACTGCATCCTTTTATTTTATTTTCAATGGATCACTTCACACATTTCAGTCACTTTTTGGCCCCAGGAGACAATTTGACTTTAGAACAACTCATAAATGGTAGAAACATGCTTACTTCGGAGTCCTTGGGTATTCTGGTATACCATGCGTTGACCTAAAAAATATCCATGACCTAAAAGTTGAGAGTTATGTTGTATTCTGTGGGAATTTTTAAGACTGGAAGCCCGGGAGACAGCATCTCAAATAACCCTGAGAGAAATGCCCAGAGGAGGTGAGGAGGAGATGAAGGGAGAAGCCAGGTTAGATAGAGGTTTTGTAACAAGGGGGAGGTAATCTGAACATCAAAAGATTATTGTGAATTAAGGAAAACCAGATATCCCAAGTTAAGGGATTTAGTGCTTTTCTGCATATGATAAGATGCAAGAGTCTGGACTCACTGAAACCATTTCTGTCAGATACACCTCACCTATCTGGGCCAATTTCGTGTGTTTTTCACATCCTGAGTGCCCTTGGGCTCACTGTAGGGAGCAGCTGCCGTTGACGGCTGCTAGATGGCAAGTGTTCTTTCCTTCCCGAGTTCCCTCAGGCTCAACAGCTGATGTTGGAGCGGGGGACAATCTCTTAAGACTGTGGCATCTCTTTACTGATATGGAAGGAAATATTCCATTTCTCACATGCTGTTTGTTTTTTAATTCTTACCTCTGTCCTATATCTAGGTCACACCATGAGTCAAAATATCTACCTTATGTGATAACATGTTACTTATTCCAGAACACCTGTCCCCTGCAACTTCTTTCCCCAGGTTACACTTTCCAACCCTTCTATCATCCTTTCTGGCTGTGTGTAGTGCTGTGATTTATAATAAGCAATCTGTATTTGGTCTTTGTTTCCTTTCTGGCACAGAGTTCCTCAAACCTTTGCAATTTCCTAGGTGATGAGACCAATAAAGGTGTCTTTTGTTATGTTAATGAGGTGACTTTTGGACCACACCTAAGGTGACCGGCTGGTTGCCAGGAGGACAAACCCTGTAATTAGAGGATTGGAATTTCCTCAAGGGGGAGGAATGATGGGATGGAGGTTAAGTCCACTGCCAATGGCCAGTGATATAATCAATCATGTCTATGTAATAAGGCCTCCAAGAAAACCTGAAGGACAGGGTTCAGAGAGCTTCTTGCTTGATGGACACAAGGAGATTGTTGAAGAGGGGAGCCTGCAGAGAGCATGCAAGATCTCTACTTTCCCCCCACACCCTATCTCCCCCCAGCAGATACCCTCTGCATCTCACTTGTCTGTTTCTGGGTTACATTTTTCTTATAACAAACCACTAATCTAGTGAGTACATTAAAATGTTTCTCTGAATTCTGTGAACTGCTATTGCTGCTGTTCAGTTGCTCAGTCATGTCCAACTCTTTGTGACCCCATGGACTGCAGCATGCCAGGCTTCCCAGTCCTTCACTGTCTCCTGAAGTTTGCTCAAACTCTTGTCGATTGAGTTGGTGATGCCATCCAACAATCTCGTCCTCTGCCACCCGCTTCTCCTCCTGCCCTCAATCTTTCCCAGCATCAGGGTCATTTCCAATGAGTCAGCCCTTCGCATCAGGTGGTTAAAGTATTGGAGCTTCAGCTTCAGCATCAGTCCTTCCAATGAATATTCAGGGTTGATTTCCTTTAGGATTGACTGGTTTGATCTTGCAAACAAATTAAACTCAAGGTGGGGGGGAGTGGTGTTGGAAACTGTCTTTTAGCCAGTTGGTCAGAACCACAGGTAACAAACTGCACTCGGGATTGACATCTGGACTGGGGACGAGTTGGGACAGGCTTGTGGGACAGAGCCCTGTGGGATCTGTTACTATTTCCAGGTAGATAGTGTCAGAATTGAGCTGAATTGGAGAAGGAAATTGCGACCCACTCCAGTGCTCTTGCCTGGAGAATCCCAGGGACAGGGGAGCCTCGTGGGCTTCCGTCTATGGGGTTGCACAGAGTCTGACACGACTGAAGTGACCTAGCAGCAGTCAGACATTCAGCTGTGTAGAAGTGTGTGGTGGTGTGGGAAGAATCCCCTTAAGTTAGAATAAAGTGAGCACCATGCTGTGGTTACGTGTTTGAGTATTACATTGGGTCCACTGACCTGGATGGACTCCATGCATGTGTGCTAAGTCACTTCAGTTGTGTCTGAATTCTGTGCAACCCTATGGGCTCCTCTGTCCATGGGATTCTCCAGGCAAGAATACTGGAGTGGGTTGCCATGCCCTCCTCCTGGGGAATCTTCCTGACAGAGGGATTGAACCAGCAGCTCTTAAGTCTTCTGAATTGGCAGGCAGGTTCTTTACCACTAGCGGCAGCTGGAAATAAACTCCAGTTTGGTAATAATGCTCTTAAAGATGATTCTAGACTCAACCCTAAAAAGGAACAAAATTGGGTCATTCGTAGAGACATGGATGGACCTAGAGACTGTTATACAGAGTGAAGTAAGTCAGAAAGAGAAAAGCAAATATCATATATTAACATATACAATCTGTGGAATCCAGAAAAATAGTACGGATGATCTTATTTGCAAAGCAGAAATAGAGACATAGACGTGGAGGACAAACATATGCATCTCAAGGGAGGAAGTGGAGGGGTGGAATAAATTGATGGGGAGATTGGGATTGATGTATATACACTATTGATACTATGTATAAAATAGATAACTAATGAAAACATCTTGTATAGCACAGGGAACTCTACTCAATGCTCTGTGGTGACCTGAATGGGAAGGAAATCCAACAAAGAGGAGATACATGCATACATATAGCATACATATACATATAGCAGAATCACTTTGTTGTACAGCAGAAACTAACACATCGATGTAAAGCAACTGTACTCTAATATCAATTAAATAAAAAATAAAGTCTGTTGTTGGAGCCCACAAACAAACAAACAAAATGTTCCAGAACTTAAGATAATCTGGATGTGATCTGATCAGAGTAGAGTAGTTTAACTAAAGCCCACTGAATTCCAAATCCCCACAATTCAGGTTTTATGTTTGGACACATAACTCCACAGATCTCTTAAGTGTTTAAGAATTCTACTCAACCAGGATAAAAGAGGCTCATGAGAGAGTGTGTTTCTACTTTATTATCTCTCTTAAAGTTTATGTCTTCAAATATGGTCTGGTTATGAGTTAACAATACAAGAACAATCAATAACAGACTCTGAAAAGGAGAGCTCACAACATGTCTATAAAATGAAATTAGCATCATAAAACCACTATGGATTCTGTTTTATTTATTTATTTTGCCTTGGCAAAGGGTGTGGTTATCTTTGTGCACCTAAATTAAAATTGCAGTGTTTTTGGAGTCTGAGTGACTTTTTGGAGGGGGCTGTGCAGAACTCTAGCATTATTTGGGGCCACCTGCACTGCCTCTGTTTGCAGGAAGAACGTAACAAGAACTAACGAGTGTCTGGGACTTCCTGTGTGGCAGTAACTGTGCAAAACCTGAATCAGATATTTTCTCATTTCATCCTCAGGACAGCCCCGAGGAGGTAGATGCAATGACTGAGCCGCTTGCCCAGGATCATACATCTCTTTGGAGGGATGGCCAGCAAGTGAGCCCTGGCAGCGAGCTTTCTCAATAATAACGTGACTGTTCGCTCTTCACTCTGTCTGATGTCTGAGCTTATCACCCAGTTGGTTCTGAACTTGAGCAGGGAACAAAGAGAACCTTTTTTGGAGGTGGACCATTTTTAAAGTCTTTGTTGAATTTGCTACAATATTGCTTCTGTTTTATATTTTGCCATTTTGACCAGGAGGCATATGCGACCTTAGCTCCCTGACCAGGGATCGAACCTGCACCCTCTGCATTGGAAGGTAAAGTCTTAACCGTTAGACTGGTCAGGGAAGTCCCAAGAGAAACTCTACTTCTGCAAATACTCACACTCTCAGCAGAAGAGCCAGGAGAGGAGCACAGGTTAGGGATTTATTTCTGTCCCCTGCGACACCATAACTTTCTGTTTCCTGACTGAGATCCATCCTGAACTCCAGACCATTATGAACACCACTGCCACCCCCCCCCCCCCCCAACTAACGTCCCAGAATAAGCATTATTTTTGTTGTTTAGTTGCTCAGTCATGTCCAATTCTTTGCAACCCCATGGACTATAGCCCCCAGGCTCCTCTGTCCATGGGATTTCCCAGGCAAAAATACCAGAGTGGGTAGCCATTTCCTTCTCCAGGGGATCTTCCCCACCCAGGGACGGAACCCAGGTCTCTTGCATTGGCAGGCAGATTCTTTACCGCTGAGTCACCAGGGAGAAACATTATTAGCTGTTTTAAAAATTATAGGGAAAGAAGAGGAAGAGGGGTGCCGACTAAGAAAAATGTTAGCAATCTAATTTTATAAGACTTATTTTGTCACCTCATTAAAAATTTTTCTTTTGAGGCACAAGTTCAGGAAATCTAGGCAGAGTCTCAGTCTTATAAAAGAACATGGAAGGGCCATTGATTTTTTTTTTTTTTTAATATCCCATATATTTCTTAAATAAGGTAATGAGCAATTTTGTCAACTGCCTTAGAGGATGTGGCTGGGCAGACTGTTAGTGAAACATGAAGTGATTCTTTCAGAAGTACACTTTCAAATACCGTTCATAAATATCTGCTGAGGCTTCAGTGGGCTTGTCAGTTGTAAATGCTTCCAGTGACTTTCCTGTGGGAGACGCCTTTTATACTGCCTCGTGGCCCTAATGGAGAACCATTTGGAGGGATTCTTTCCCACACATTGACAACTTGGCTCAAGGAGGAAAGGCTAGAAACCATTTAAAGCTGTTGACGTAGCTTTTTTTAATGAACTAATAACACTTGCTCTTGAAATGTCATTGCTTATAGTTTCCTATAGACAGTGATTATACATCTAGTATGTGTACAGGTGATGTGGTCTGGGGTGAGTCTCCATGGCGCCTCCTTCTCTTGGCCATTGTCATTTTCCAGTTATGTTTCCAGAATGTCCTGTTAACCGTTCCCACCTCCTTGTTCACTCTCCCTGAGAAGTGTGAGTAGGCGGGTGAGCACTGTCTTTTATGGGCCAGCAAAGCATGGCATTCCTTTGAGCTCTTGTGTCCTTCTTGTTCCCTGTGATCACTGGTGACTCCTTGTCAAAAAATCAGAGTTTGTCTTTGTTTCCCTAGGAGATCTGGGATGAAGGCAGAGGGCCCAGAATAAAGTTCAGGCGCTGGAGAGAAGTGGAATCTGATTGGGTCTCACTGTGACTGCAGAAAAAACAGGACAGAGTTGCTCTAGCGAGAACCTGAATTCTCCTGCTCCGTCCACTCTTTTTAAAAAATTACTTAGCCATTAAAAAGAATACATTTGAATCAGTTCTAATGAGATGGATGAAACTGGAGCCTATTATACAGAGTGAAGTAAGCCAGAAGGAAAAACACCAATACAGTATACTAACGCATATATATGGAATTTAGAAAGATGGTAACAATAACCCTGTGTACAAGACAGCAAAAGAGACACTGATGTATAGAACAGTCTTATGGACTCTGTGGGAGAGGGAGAGGGTGGGAAGATTTGGGAGAATGGCATTGAAACATGTAAAATATCATGTATGAAACGAGTTGCCAGTCCAGGTTCGATGCACGATACTGGATGCTTGGGGCTGGTGCACTGGGACGACCCAGAGGGATGGTGTGGGGAGGGAGGAGGGAGGAGGGTTCAGGATGGGGAACACATGTATACCTGTGGCGGATTCATTTTGATATTTGGCAAAACTAATACAATTATATAAAGTTTAAAAATAAAATAAAAAAAAATTAATTCATTAATGAGTTCTTGGTTGGGCTGGATCTTCATCGCTAGGCAAGCTCTAGTTGCGATGCATCGGCTTCTTGTTGTGGTGGCTTCTCCTGTTGCGGAATACGGGCCATACGGTGCTTGGGCTTCAGTAGCTGAGGCTCTTGAGCTTAGTTGCTCCATTGCATGGGGATCTTCCTGGACCAGGGATTGAACCTATGTCCCCTGCATTGGCAGGCAGCTTCAACTTAACCACTGGACCACCAGGAAGTCCCTCCATCCACTCTTACTTCCATGGTGAAAACCATTGAGAATCCATGGCCTTTTTGTCCCCCTCCAACAATGTGCATGGGACCTAAGTCTCTGATTTCCTGCTCTCATCTTAACATGGTGGGTGTGTGCAGGGACCCTGGACTCTGATGGTTCAGGTTCAAATTCCTGCTTCTACTTCATGTTGGAGCACTTCAGCCTCTTCACCTTAACCTCTCTATTCCTGGATTCCTTCATTCACAAGATAGCAATAATAGGTCTAGCGTTAGAAAGTTCTAAGCCAGTAGTGCCGTGAAACCAAACAGACCAGAATTTGAACTTTATCATTGCCAGTTACTAATTTTCTAACCTTGAATATACTGTCTGTAAAATGGGTGTATTAATAACAATATTATCGATTCTATAGGATTTGGGTTGAGGATTGATGAAGATTATCTATGCTCTGTAAGATTATCTATGCTCTGTACTTAGGACAGTGCTTAGTCTATGTGCACTCAACAAATAATAATAATATATATATATATCTTTAACTTTTTATTTTTATTGGAGTATAGCTGGTTAACAATGTTGTGATAGTTTTAGGTGGACATCAAAGAAACTCAGGCATACATATACATGTGTCCATTCTCCCCCAAACTCCCCTCCATCCAGGCTACCACATCACATTGAGCAGAGTTCCCTGTGCTAGACAGTAGGTCCTTGTTGGTTATCCATTTTAAATATAGCAGTGTGTACATGTCCACCTAAGCTCCCTAACTATCCCTCCCCCTCAATCTTCCCCTTCAACAACCATAAGTTCGGTCTGTCACTCAACAAATAGTACTTTTTTCTTTCTTTTTGGTCTTACTGCATGGCTTAGGGAATCTCAGTTCCCTGAACAGGGATGGAACCTGGGCCTACTGAGTCCTAGCCACTGGACCACCAGGGAATTTTCAAATGGAAATTTCATTTAATGATCAATATAATTGTTGTTAGTTTATTTATTTAATCTAAGAGCATGGTGGTGGTGGTTTAGTCACTAAAGCGTGTCTGACTCTTGGGATCCCATGGACTGTAGCCCGCCAGGCTCCTTTATCCATGGAGTTTTCCAGGCAAGAATACTGGAGTGGGTTGTCATTTCTTTCTCCAGGGTATCTTCTGGACTTGGGGATTGAACCCCAGACTGTTGCATTGCAGGCAGATTCTTTACAGCCTGAGGCACCAGGGAAGCCCCACTAGCATGGTGGTGGCATCCAATTTGACACCAGGGAGCTTAGTGGAGGAAGTACCACTAACTTCAGTCAAATAGAGGGGCTGCTGGCCTTTGCAGAAAACAGGGGAGGGGACGCAGGGAGAAGGGGAGGGGCAGCGATCACCGAGCTGAGCAGTATCTGGGGAAGCTGCCGCCAGAGTGTCTGCAAACAGGCGCCCTGTGTGCGCCACCTGTAGCCCAGGGACGTCTGAAAACCACAGCTAATCATCGACCTCCACCGCACCGGTTCCAGGTTGAAACGTGAGCCCCATAGGTGCCAAGGTCATGTTCACAAGCCCCACCGGCCCCCGGAGGCGGGCTTGAGGCCAGAGCCTGCACAGACTGTGAGAGCAGCTCGCAGGCTGTAAAAGAGGCAGCCTTAACTCCCATCCCAGGACGGAGTGGGAGTGTGTGTGCGCGCTGGGATACACACCGGCCGGCTCACGTTTATAATGTGCCACCGTCTCTCTTTCCAGGAGGAATGGATTAATAATTTACGTAAGGCATTTAATTAAAAATATGTCATCACCTCATTAATGTCTTCTCCGAGGATGCATCATTATTCTCTTACGCTAATACAAGTGATGAGCCCGCCCGCCCACGCAGCCACACGCTCGCCTGTGGCTGCAGGTGCGAAAGGAGGGGGCTGCTGTTATCTGGCCCTGGTAGTTTCTACTCCAATGTGCCAAGGAGGACTACCTTCCCCTCCACCCTCCCTGTTCGGTTTCTTTTCCGAGCTCAGCCCCGTGGTGGGGAGTCAGGGTCCCGTTGCCTCTGACGCCTGGGTCCTTCCGAACAGCATCTCTCCACTAGCTCAAGAGGGGGTGTGGAAGCCCCACAGCGGGACAGTCCCCAGCCCCACGTTTCCTTTCCAATGTAAGTACAAGGAAGCAGAAAGGAGCACAGAGGGGCCCAGAAGAAGGGCCATGAATTATGCATCTCTCAGTCCGGGCTCACAGCGCCTCCTCTTTTCTATCCTGAAAGGCAGCCAGTGGGAAAGGCGCCTTATTCACTGGTTGAATTGCTGCATATGAATGGCTAGGGGATCCATTTCAAAGCCGCTGCTTAGAATGTGCCTATTAAAAAAAAAAAAAGCAGTCCAATTTATTTCAGAAGCTCCACTAGAAATGAATGAGGGCTCTTGCCTCTCTGCTGGCTATTAAAAAAGCTTCACTTCTCACAGAGCAACTGTTTTAATTAAATCAATAATTATGTTTTATTGAATTCAGTGCTCTTCTACAAAAAAATCAGCACAGAGCCTCTCGCTTTTTGAAAACTTAATTTAGGCCAGTAGTGGGTTGCTGGAGGGAGGGTGACTGGGGAAGGAGGGGTTGGGGGAGAGAATAGGAGCAGAAAGGGGCTATTTCCTTTACCTGTTACAATGTACTGTTCCACTTCCCCCGTCCCCCCTCCCCTCCCCCTCCGATTTACTCAACCAGCAGTTGAGAAAGGCACCCATGGGAGTCCCCTTTCAGTTCATCCAAGAAGGGGGTAGATTTCACGGCCTTGAGACAACCAGCAGAAGTGTTCCTGTCTTCGCTCTTGCTGGCTGCTTCTAGCTGAAGGCTGCCTCTAGCTTATTTCTCCACATTTAATAATGGGTAGAGCCTTTGGTCGGAGAAGGCAATGGCAACTCGCTCCAGTATTCTTGCCTGGAAAATCCCATGGACAGAGGAGCCTGGTAGGCTGCAGTCCATGGGGTCACAAAGAGTCAGACACGACTGAGCGACTTCACTTTCACTTTTCACTTTCATGCATTGGAGAAGGAAATGAATGGCACCCCACTCCACTGTTCTTTCCTGGAGAATCCCAGGGACAGCGGAGCCTGGTGGGCTGTCGTCTGTGGGGTCGCACAGAGTTGGACACGACTGAAGCGACTTAGTAGTAGTAGAGCCTTTGGTGGAGAAGGCAATGGCACCCCACTCCAGTACTTTTGCCTGGAAAATCCCATGGATGGAGGAGCCTGGTAGGCTGCAGTCCATGGGGTCATTAAGCGTCAGACACGACTGAGTGACTTCACTTTCATTTTTCACCTTCATGCATTGGAGAAGGAAATGGCAACCCACTTCGGTGTTCTTGCCTGGAGAATCCCAGGGACGGGGGAGCCTGATGGGCTGCCATCTATGGGGTAGCACAGAGTTGGACATGACTGAAGCGACTTAGCAGCAGCAGCAGCAGAGCCTTTGGTGCCTGTTTTTTTTTTTTTTTTTAAACTACATGTTTAGGCTAGGTTAGGGTGGCACTAGTGGTAAAGAACCCTCCTGCTAATGCAGGAGATTGGAGAGACTCAGGTTCGATCCCTGAGTCGGGAAGATGCCCTAGAGGAGGGCATGGCAACCCACTCCAGTATTCTTGCCTGGGAAATTCCATGGACAGAAAGGAGACTGGTGGGCTACAGTCCGTAGGGTCGCAGAGAGACAGACACGACTGAAGTGACTTTGCACAGGGATGATTGCAGTAGCCTCCTAACTGGAGTTTCCTCCTTGTGTTCTGGGGTCTCCCTTAACTTCAGACTCTCAAGTTAAGCTGTCTGAAAAGTAGATCTGATCCCATTACCTTTCTCCTTGCTGACTGCAACCCCCCACCGCCACCCAAAAGCTGTACAATGTGAAAGTTAAGAGTTAATGTCTTATTTAGTGGACATTCTGAAAACGTCAAGCTTGGGAAGACTAGACTCTCATGTCACTCTAAGGGACTGCTCCAAAGAGGCAAGGGGGGAGCCAGGATATATAGGAGATTTTGCAACGAAGACCAGGTAGTTGGGAACATCAAAAGATTACTGACAAAAAAAACTAGATGTCTCAAGTTAATGAATTTAGTGCTTTTCTATAGGAAGATGGAGGGGCTTCCCTGGCAGCTCAGTGGTGAAGAATCTGCCTGCAGTGCAGGAGATGCAGGAGACTTGGGTTTGATCCCTGGAGTTTGATCCCTGGGTTGGGAAGATTCCTTGGAGAAGGAAATGGCAACCTACTCCAGTGTTCTTGCCTGGGAAATCCCATGGACAGAGGAGCCTCGTGGGCTACAGTCCTTGAGGTTTCAAAGAGTTGGAAATGACTGTGTGATTGAGCACATAGAAACATGGAAGAGTCTGGGCTCCCTGAAATCATTCCTTTGATATGCACCTCAGCTCTCTGGGCCAGGGTCCAGTTTTCTCATCCTGAGTTTCCTCAGCGTGCGCTGTTGTGGGGGCGGCTGCAGCAGCTGACTGCTAGATGGGGAGGCGGGGAGGCACCCTGCCTATTGATTCCATCAGGGCTCACGATCAGGGTGGCTGTGACATGATGGCTTGATGGCTGCAAATCCTTTGGTTACTGGAGTGGCAGGCAACATTTTCCATTCACATCCGTCGTCTCTTCCGTGACTGCCTGTTGTTCTAGGTTACAAACTCATTTGCTTAATCCAAGCTCGGGTAACATAAATGAGTGAGCAGGCAGCATAGGATTTGTGACAAACTGGAGAGAAGCATTCCTTGGTCTAAAAAGTGTGGCTGAAGGTCAGACAGTTCAGTTGTTCAGTCGTGCCCAACTCTTTGTGATCCCATGGACTTCAGCACACCGGGTTTCCCTATCCATCACCAGCTCCTGGAGCTTGCTCAAACTCATATCCATTGAGTCGGTGATGCCATCCAACCATCTCATCCTCTGTCATCCCCTTCTCCTCCCGCCTTCAATCTTTCCCAGCATCAGGGTCTTTTCCAATGAGTCAGCTCTTTGAAACAGGTGGCCAAAGTATTGGAGCTTCAGTTTCAGCATCAGTCCTTCCAATGAATATTCAGGACTGAATTCCTTTAGGATGGACTTGTTTGATCTCCTTGTAGTCAAAGGGACTCTCAAGAGTCTTCTCCAACACCACAGTTCAAAGGCATCAATTCTCTGGCACTCAGCTTTCTTTGTAGTCCAACTCTCACATCCATACATGACTACTGGAAGTGCCATAGCTTTGACTAGATGGACTTTTGTCAGTAAAGTAATGCCTCTGCTTTTTAATATGCTGTCTAAGTTTGTCATAGCTTTTCTTTCAAGAAGCAAGCGTCTTTCATGGCTGCAGTCACCATCTGCAATGATTTTGGAGCCCAAGAAAATAAAGTCTGTCACTGTTTCCATTGTTTCCCCATCTATTTGCCATGAAGCAATGGGGCTGGATGCCATGATCTTAGTTTTCTGAATGTTGAGCTTTAAGCCAACTTTTTCACTCTCCTCTTTCATCTTCATCAAGAGGCTCTTTAGTTCCTCTTCACTTTCTGCCATAAGGGTGGTATCATCTGCATATCTGAGGTTATTGATATTTCTCCCAGCAATCTTGATTCCAGCTTGTGCTTCATCAAGTCTGGCATTTCACATGATGTATTCTACATATAAATTAAATAAGCAAGATGACAATATACAGCCTTGACTGTACTCCTTTCCCAATTTGGAACCAGTCAGTTGTTCCATGTCCAGTTCTAACTGTTGCTATTTGACCTGCATACAGGTTTCTCAGGAGGCAGGTATTCCCATCTCTTTAAGAATTTTCCACAATTTGTTGTGATCCACACAGCCAGAGGTTTTGGCATAGTCAATGAAGCAGAAGTAGATGTTTTTCTGTAATTCTTTTGCTTTTCCTATGATCCAGCAGGTTGGCAATTTGATCTGGTTCCTCTGCCTTTTCTAAATCCAGCTTGAACATCTGGAGGTTCTCGGTTCATATACTGTTGAAGCCTAGCTTGGAGAATTTTGAGCATTACTTTGCTAGCATGTGAGCATTACTTTGCTAGTTAAGCTCCCACTAGGCAGCTAAGCTGCCCTGTGGGAACAGCCCCATGTTGCCAGCTGTTTTTTTTTCCCCCCAACAAAGCCTGAAAATCTTGACTTTTCTGTGAAATCTGTCAAGTTTTAAATATTGTCTACTATGTTAAATAAAATAATTTGTTCAACATATTCACTATCCCGTCTTACCAGGAAGAGCTATATTAACAAGCCCATTGACGTGGGACTTGGTTACATGCCATGGCTGCCCAGTGAAACGAGGGTGAATTTGACGTATGTCATTGTTGGCCAAGGAAGTGAGAGTGAAATTGATGTGTGTGGCTGAGCAGCAGCTTTAAGAACTGTTGCCGGGGATGTTCCATCATTCTTCGTCCTGTGCTCCAAGAATGCACTCCCCACCCAGACAGGCTCTGCTCCCTTGGCCTGTGTGTCAGAATAACAGTCTGTGGAGTTAAGCTGGCATCAACCTTCAACAGACATGGTCGTGAGCAAGAAAGAAAGTGCAATGTTGTTGAAAGCCACTGAGATTCGGGGCCCTTTGTTACTGTACACACACTAAGTGATGCCTTGACTAATTGAAAAACTATTTTGAAAGCCTGGTGAAAACTAACGACTATAAATCTATGTCATCAATTTTCAACCTGTGCTTTACAGGACAAAGTCTACTTTCTGATCACGACATGTGGAGCCCTTTCCTAGCTAGGCAGGCTCAACTGCCTTGACCTTGGCCCTCCACTAGCTGTTTCAGCATTCCTTACAGGTCACTTTGCACCATGGGTGTTTTGCATATGCGTGCACATACTGTAGTCTTTGTCCCAATTATCCTCCTTCTTCTTTTTGGCTAAATCCTCACCTTTAAGATGCAGCTCAATTTCTACCCTCTTTGAATCCACTGTCTTGCCCTTACTTCACCCTATTCTTTGGTAGAATTATTCCCCTTGCACTTACTTGCAGAACACACTGCTCATATTTCATATCTCTTATGACTCATGATTGTAATTATAGTTTGTTTTTTTTTTTTTTCCATCTTTCCCCACTAGAATTGTGAGCTCTTTGATGGCAGGATCTGTGCTGGTCTTGTTTACTGCTGACCCCCAACAGTGTTAAGTGAGTGAATGAAAGTTTCCCAAGAAGCAGAGAATGGACCAGTGTGTCTATCAGGGTTCTCACCATAACTGCACATATTCCTGAATATAATAGGTTATACCAAATCTTCAAAAGAAGTCTGACATGTTCTTAGGCTTTACAAGAATAGAACTTTAGGTCAACCCAGACACATGTTAGGAGAGTGGTTAGAATTTTAATTCAAACGGGGTGCAGAAGTATTCTAACAGTTTGAAGTACATAGACCAATATTATCTGCCTTGGCCTGCAGCGGCTTGAAGCAGCGTTTCAATTCCCAGCCAGAGATCGCATTGAGAGAGCTGAATCTGAGCCACCAGACCAGTGGTCAGTGACAAGGCCCTGGCCCTTTGGCTCTGCAGAAAAGATTTCCCACAAAGATGCAAAGTGGTGAAAGAAGTAAAGTGCGCAGCAGGAGGAGGAGAGTACAGGACGTGTGGACAGACACGTGGGTGCACTGAGAGAGGGAGTCGCGTCCTCATGGGAGTTTAAATCACTTGCTCGGGGTGTTTCTTCAGGCTTTCCTTTGGCCAGCCATCTTGCTTTGCCTGTTCTGAGTCCATATTTGGTTTACCTCAGAATCCTCCTGTGTGTGTACAAGCATCTCAGCCCAGATGGATTCCGGGGAAGAGGCTCGTGGGTAAACTTGACATCACTCCCCTTTTGACTCCCAAGGAGCTTTCTAGTCAGGAAGATCTCCTTAACCTCGAAAATGAGAAAGATGTGGTCTCTCTTCTCTTATCTGAGCAGGGCCCAGTCTCCTCTCTTGATTGTTCTGCTAGTGATACTTCGGAGTTTCTCTCCACAGGGAATGAACTCCAGATGCTTTCCGTGGTGGGGGCCCATCTACTTCCTGCCTCGAAGATAACATGGCTTTTATGCCCCTTCAGAAGTTCACACAAAGGATCATAATGAATAGATCTCATAAGCGGGAGAAATATCATATGTTCATAAAGAGTCTTACTTTTCAGGACAGGAATAAGGGTAGCCACTGATTTGTGAGGCAAAATGAAAAGTTATTTATGTGTAAGAAGCAGCTACCCCAAAGGAATGGTTTAAGACACTTCTTAAACTAGGTGACTCTTCTGGCTTCCACTGGAGTAGGAAATGGCAACTCACTCCAATATTCTTGCCTGGAAATTTCCATGGACAGAGGAACCTGTGGGCTACAGTCCATGGGGCGGCAATAAGTCAGATACAACTAAGCAACTGGGCATATGCACACACACTCTTGGCTTCCATCCTGAACTCTTGAATGTCTCTGTTAGGCAGGCAGGTGGGACCTTTCTTGGTCTGATGAAAGCTGCCCCTTCCAGTGCCTTCAGTAAGCAGAGCTGGTCCTGGAGAGGGGTGGACAGATGTATGCAGGAACCACAGGGGTCTTTTAGGGACAAAAGGGAACAAGATGTGTGGTTCTTCTCCTGGGAGGTTCTGCAATCTTAGAATCTATCTTTGTAGAATTATTATTATTAATATTTTAATTTTGGATACACTGTTAGACTAGCAGCATTTTAGTTTGTAGACCAGGGAGTGAATTCAGGCCCCTAGCAGTGGAAGTGTGAAGTCCTACCCACAGGACTTCCAGGGAATTCCCTGGAACATCTCTCTTGACTTGAGAAAGTTTCTATAGAGATTATTGGAAGGAAAACACTTAGGGGCCCCATAATATAGCTTATCATGAGGGCCAGAGCCAATAACCAGGGCCTAGATGTTTATTCCAGGAGAGTGGGTCTCCGAAGCCTGAAGCTCTTCGGGGCTTAGCCACCCTGATGAAGTGATATTATTTTGAGCTCCATGGCTGAGGGTGTTCTTAAAAAAGCTGTAATCTTGGATATACGAGCCTGGGACTATTGCAGAGTCCCTGGATTTACCTGAGGACATCATTGCAGCAATGGATAAGAACACATCTTCCTGGAGAGAACCAGTTTTCACTAGCGACACTGTTCAGAAACTAGAAAAAATGACCACCCCACACTTGCTAGAGAATTGACCACGGATTATCTACTTCCTCCACCCGGCATTTGGAACAAGGGTTGATTGAACTTTCTGGACAGAATACACTCCTAGTTTCTCAGCTATTTCATGGGAAGTGACGTGGGTGTGTGATAAGACATTGATTTTCTTGTTAATATTTGCCAGGCATGATTCCAGACACTTTTCATGTAATTCTTGGGCTTCGCAGGTGGTTTAGTGGTAAAGAATCTGCCTGCAACGCAGGAGATGCAACACAAGGGATGTGGGTTTGATCCCTGGGTGGGAAGATCCCCTGGAGGAGGGCATGGCAACCCACTCCAGTATTCTTGCCTGGGAAATCCCATGGACAGAGTAGCCTGGGGGCTACAGTCCATGGGGTCGCAAAGAGATAGACACGACTTAATGTCTAAACCATAACAACAACATGCAATTCTTATCACAATTCTATAAGGGAGGTACTGTCATAATTCTTATTTAACAGACGAGGAACTTGAGGTACAGAGAGGTTAAATAACTTGCCCAAAGTCACACAGCTGGTAAATTTTTTTTGCACAAGCCTTCAAATCTGGGCATTAACTGGGAAAATAAAAGTAGCCGTGTCTGTCCCTGAAACTAATGAAAAGGGTCATGTGGGTTACATTAAATGTGAAATGCAATTCAGTGATTCAGCTCAATCCAATCCAATTCAATGAACAAATTTATACTGAGCAGCAACTCTTTTTCTATTATTACAATGACTTAGGGATTCAAAGAACAAACTACACCCTTTTGTTTTTGGCCAAAAGCAATTTTAGGCTTTGTTTAGATAGCAATCTGAACTTGGTGGGAAAACTGCGCTTATTTAAAGTTGCTATATGGCAAAACCAATACAATATTGTAAAGTTAAAAAATAAAATTAAAAAAAAAACAAGTGTGAAAAAAAAAAATAAAGTGAAAGTGAAGTCCCTCAGTCGTGTCCGACTCTTAGTGACCCCATGGACTGCAGCCTACCAGGCTCCTCCATCCATGGGATTTTCCAGGCAAGAGTACTGGAGTGGGTTGCCATTGCCTTCTCTCGTGTTCATTTAAGGAAATACTATATTCTGTGTGTTCAGTTGTGTCCAACTCTTTGTGACCCCACGGACTGTAGTCTGCCAGGCTTCTCAGTGCATAAGATTTTCCAGGCAAGAATACTGGAGTAGGTTGCTATGCCCTCCAGGGGATCTTCCCCGATCCAGGGATCCAACCTGAGTCTCTTGTGTCTCCTGCACTGGCAGGCGAATTCTTTACCACTGAGCCACCTGGGAAGCCCCTTATTTAAGAAAAATTGCATTGAAAAAAAAAAAAAGGAACAGCCCTTATGATGCCTCCCACATAAGAAAACAAGTAACAACCTTACTGCTGACAGGCACCTGCATAAAAGGAAGCATAAGACAGGGTAGGGCCAGGCACCCCTGCAAGGAAGCGCTCTACAGGCGCATGTTTAAAAGCTCCTCTCATTAAGGTGTTTTCAAACTGTGACCACTGCTGAGAGCTCTCCTGCAGCTCAGAATCCTTCCTTGATGCTAAGTGGGTGCTCAGGAAAATCAGGCTGATTTGCTATCTTTATGGAGTAGCAAGTATATGTGTGTCTTTAATCTGCTGGGTCTGCTCTGACAGAATATCAGAGACTGGGTGGCTAATAAAAAACAGAATTTGTTCATTTCCTTCTCCGTAACTGGGAAGCCTGTTAAGCCCAAGATCAAGCTGTGAGTAGATTCTGTGTCTGGTGAGGACCCACTCCCTGGTGAGCAGACAGCTGTCTTTTCACTTTGTCCTCACATGGAGAAAGGGGTGAGGGAGCTCTCTGGAGTCTCTTTTACAAGGGCACTAATCCCATTCACGTGAGCTCCAACCTCGTGGCCTCATTGGCTTCCAAACACCCCACCTCCCAAAACCATCACCTTGGGGTTAGGTTTCACCATATGAATTTTGGTGAGGGGGTGAAACGTTTGGTGTCACTTCGGTGGGCTCGGAGGAGCTCTAGTACCACAGTGATAGCACAGAAAGAATTCAGTGAGAGGCAAAGTGGTAGAAGATGTGATGTGTTAGAATAGGATGCTTGTAAGGCTTATAAGCAGGTGGGCAAGAGGATGCTGTGCTCCTAGAACTTACTGGCTTACAGTTTTATAATCAAAAAGTGGGGAGGGGGAGAAGACCTTCTTTGTCTTTCTTGAGAGGATGTCATGCTTCCATCATCAACTCCTCCTCAGACTGAGCAGGGGAGTTTCCTTGTCCCTACGTGGTTTCTTGTCCCTATGTGGTTGAAATAAAACATTGGAATAGATCTGATTCTTGTTTATGGCAGTAACCAGTTCAAATAATTTAAGAAGTATCATTGATGAGGGTAAGAGATCATTTGGTGGCTCAGAGGTTAAAGCCTCTGCCTGCAATGCGGGAGACCTGGGTTCAATCCCTGGGTCAGGAAGATCCCCTGGAGAAGGAAATGGCAACCCACTCCAGTAGTCTTGCCTGGAGAATCCCATGGACGGAGGAGCCTGGAGGGCTACAGTCCATGGGGTCACAAAGAGTTGGACATGACTGAGCGACTTCACTTTCACTTCAGTCCAACAAGTCAGCAGGGCTTCCGAGGTGGCTTAGTGGTAAAAGAATCTGCCTGTGATGTAGGAGATGCAAGAGATGGGGGCTCCATCCTTGGGTTGGGAAGATTCCCTGGAGAAGGGAATGGCAACCCATTCCAGTATTCTTGCCTGGGGAATCCCATGGACAGAGGAGCCTAGTGGGCTACAGTCCATGGGGTCACAAAGAGTCGGACACGACCAAGTGACTGAGCACACACAGATGATTGTTTTTCATGTGTACAGAGAGCATGTCCTAACTTACTGATCTCACTGGGAAGGAGGTGGGTCTCATGCCACCATTGTTCAATTGTTTTGGGGGCATGTCTCATGCTTCTGTTGCATGGTTTTGTTGCTAAACGAGCCTGCTGGGTTTTGAGGTTAAGCAAACCTGGTCTTTTGGGTAATCATTAACTTACAGGGGTCTCCCACATTTTTTCTATTTATAATGTCCTAGTGGGATTAACCGTTTAATCACTTACTTTGTCCCTTTACTCTATCCCTATCAGGGAGACACAAACATCCAGTCTATAGCAATGTGTGTGTGTGTGAACCAGAGTGAGAGACAGACACAGAGTCATCTTCCTAGGGCAACACTCTCTCACCTGCAGCTGGTGGAAACGATGTCGCTTAGCTTCCTAAAGTAGTGCCTGGTTGCATGGTGAAGATCCAGCTTATTACGGTAGAGGTTCACAAATTATTTTTTAAAGAACAAGATGCTAAGTATGTTAGGCTTGGCAGGTCTTACAGTCTCTGTTGCAACTACTCAACTCTGCCATTGTACTGTAAAAGCAGCCATAGACAATATGTCAGTGAATAAGCATGACTGTATTCCAATAAAACTTTATTTATAAACACAGACAGTGGGCCAGATTTACCCATAGGCCCTCATTTGCTGATTCCTACTTTAGATCCTTCAGCTCCAGGCCTGTGAGGAGTGGGGGAAGAAGGACCCAGAGCTTCATGCAGCGGTGACTCAAGAAGAGTGATAGTGGGAAGATGAATGTGATAGAGGGTTAAGTTTTATTTCTTGAGCACCTGGAATTAGCCACATACAGGGAAGTGAAGGCATCACTTGCTTTTATACGTGGGTTTTGGACAGAGTTAGGGAAGATATAGGTATATAAACAATTTTTTATTTTGAAATAATTTTAGATTTACCGAAACATTACACAGATGGTACAGAGAGTTCCCTTATACCTGTATCCACTTTCCTTGGATACCTTTGATTAACGCATTTTATTTTTATTTTCAATTATTGTTTGATAAATGTGACATGTCACAATTTAAGGTATGCAGCATGGTACTTTGATATATATTTATGTGTTGTGTAATAATATGATTGCCACTGACGCAGTATTTATCCCACTACATCATTATAGTACGATGCTAGTGTTCAGTCACTCAGTCGTGTCCAACTCTTTGCAACCCCATGGACTGCAGCACACTGGGCTTTCCTGTCCTTCACTGTCTCCAGAGTTTGCTCAAACTCATATCTGTGATGCCATCCAACCATTTCATTCTCTGTCATCCCCTTCTCCTCCTACCCTCAATCTTTCCCAGCAGCAGGTTCTTTTCCATTGAGTCGGCACTTCACATCAGGTGGCCAAACTATTGGAGCTTTAGCATCAGTCCTTCCAATGAATATTCAGGATTGATTTCCTTTAGGATTGACTGGTTTGATCTCCTTGCTGTCCAAGGGACTCCTATAGTCTTCTCCAGCACTAGAGTTCAAAAGCATCAATTATTTAGTGCCCAGCCTTCTTTATGGTTGAACTCTCACATCCATACACGACTACTGTAAAAAACCATATCTTTGATTATGGGGGCCTTTGTCAGCAAAGTGATATCTCTGTTTTATAATATGCTGTCTAGGTTTGTCACAGCCTTTCTTTCAAGGAGCAAGGATCTTTTAATTTCATGGCTGTAGTCAATGTCTGCAGTGACTTTGGAGCCTAAGAAAATAAAATCTGACACTGTTCCCATTGCTTCCCCATATATTTGCCATGAAGTGATGGGATCTGATGCCATAAATTTAGTTTTGTGAATGTTGAGTTTTAAGACAGATTTTTCACTTTCCTCTTTCACCTTCATTAAGAGGCTCTTTAGTTCCCCCTCTTTGCTTTCTGCCATTAGGGTGGTGTCATCTGCATACCTGAGTTATTGATAATTCTCCTGGCAATCTTAATTCCAGTTTATGCTTCATCCAACCAGGGATTTTGCATGATGTACTCTGCATAGATGTTAAATAAGCAGAATGACAAAACACAGGCTTGACATACTCATTTCCCAATTTTGAACCAGTCTGTTGTTCCATATCTGGTTCTAACTGTTGGTTCTTGACCTGCATCCAGGTTTCTCAGGAGGCACATAAAGTGATCTGGTATTCCCATCTGTTGAAGAATTTTCCACAGTTTGTTGTGATCCACACAGTCAAAGGCTTTAGCATAGTCAATGAAGCAGATGTTTTTTTCCAGAATTCTCTTGCTTTTTCTATGATCCAGCAGATGTTGGCAATTTGATCTCTGGTTCCTCTGCCTTTTCTAAATCCAGCTTATACATCTGGAATTTCTCTGTTCATGTACTGTTGAAATTAGCTTGAAGGATTTTGAACATTACCTTGCTGCTGCTGCTAAGTTGCTTCAGTCATGTCCGACTCTGTGTGACTCCATAGACGGCCTCCTACCAGGCTCCTCTGTCCCTGGGATTCTCCAGGCAAGAATACTGGAGTGGGTTGCCATTTCCTTCTCTAATGCATGAAAGTGAAAAGTGAAAGTGAAGTTGCTCAGTTGTGTCCGACTCTTAGTGACCCCATGGACTGCAGCCTACCAGGCTCCTCTGTCCATAGGATTTTCCAGGCAAGAGTACTGGAGTGGTTTGCCATTGCCTTCTCTGGTTACCTTGCTAGCACATGAAATGAGTGCAATTGTGTGGTAGTTTGAACATTTTTTGGCATTGCCAAAAATATTTGGAAATGGAATGAAAACTGATCTTTTCCAATCCCATAGCCGCTGCTGAGTTTTCCAAATTTACTGGCATTTTTGGGTGCAGTATTGTTGCCCATATTCATTAAAGTGTGTATGATCTCTATGACTTGTTTACTGCTCCCAGCAAGTTTGTACCCTTAAACACCATCAATCTTATACCCCACCATGCTCCCCTGGTAACCAACATTTTTTTTTTTTTTAACAGGTTGGACTTTTTTTAGATTCTACATTTAAGTAATAATAAAAAATATTCATCTTTCTCTGGTTCATCTCACTTAGCCTAATATGCTTAAGGTCCATCCATTTACTGCAGATGGCAAGATATCCTTTTTTCTGATGGCCAAGTAATGTCCTGTTGTGTATATACATTACATCCTTTTTAACCATACATCTGTTGATGGGCATTTGGGTGGTTTCCATATCTTGGCTATTGTGAATAATGCTGCTATAAACATGGTTGTGCTATAAACATCAGTCCTTTTTTCATTTCCTTTGGGTATATACCGAGAAGTGGAATTGCTGGAGAGCATGGTAGTTCTATTTTGAATTTTTTGAGTAGCCTCCACGTTGTTTTCCATAGTGGTTGTACCAATCTGCAGTCCCACTGTGAATGAAAGTTCCTTTTCACCTCATTTTTGCCAGCGCCTGTTGTCTCTTATCCTCATGACAGCCATTCTTATTGGAGTGAGGTGATGTCTTACTGTGATACTGGTGTTGAGCATCTTTTCACGTATCTGTTGGCCATTTTGATGTCTTCTTTGGATAAAGGTCTATTTCGTTCTGTCCAGTTTTAAAACTGGATTGTTTGTGTCTTTTTTTATCCTGTCATTAGGTTGTGTTAATTCTTTATGCATTTTGGACTTTAACCCCTTATCTGACATATGACTTACAAAAAGGTACTCTCCTTATTTAGGCTGTCACTTTGTTAATTTTTTCTTTGGCTGTGCAAAACTTTCTTTTGAGTTTGATACCGTCCTGTTTGCTGATTTTTGCTTTTGTTGCTTGTGGTTTTGGTGTCATGTCCAGAAAATCATTGCCGAGAGCAATATCCATGAGCGTCTTCCCTATGTTTTCCTCTAGGCATTTTATGGTGTCAGGTCTTATGTTAAAATGTTTATCCATTTTGAGCTGGTTTCTGTGCAGGGTCTGAGATAGCAGTCCAGTTTCACTGTTTTGCATGTGTTTCTCTAGTTTTCCCATAATCTTAATATGTTACATTTCCATGGCTTGTTTGTCAAATCTAAGAAAATTAAATTGGTACATTAAAAAAAATAATTTTATTTATTATTTATTTATTTAGGCTGTGCTGAGTCTCTGTTGCTGCTCAGGCTTTTCCCGAGTTGTGGCGAGCTGGGGCTGCTCTGTAGTTGCGGTGCTCGGGCTTCTCACTGCAGGGGCTTCTCTTGTTGGGGAGCATGGGCTCTAGAGGGACACAGGCTCAGTAGCTGTGGCTCCCGGGCTCTAGCGCGCAGGCTCAGCAGCTGTGGCTCCCGGGCTCTAGCGCGCAGGCTCAGCAGCTGTGGCTCCCGGGCTCTAGCGCGCAGGCTCAGCAGCTGTGGCTCCCGAGCTCTAGCGCGCAGGCTCAGCAGCTGTCTCCCGGGCTCTAGCGCGCAGGCTCAGCAGCTGTGGCTCCCGGGCTCTAGCGCGCAGGCTCAGCAGCTGTGGCTCCCGGGCTCTAGAGGGACACAGGCTCAGTAGCTGTGGCTCCCGGGCTCTAGCACGCAGGCTCAGCAGCTGTGGCTCCCGGGCTCTAGCGCGCAGGCTCAGCAGCTGTGGCTCCCGGGCTCTAGAGCGCAGGCTCAGCAGCTGTGGTGCACAGACTTAGTTGCTCCGTGGCATGTGGGGTCTTCTGGGATCAGGAATCAAACCTGTGTCTCCTGCACTGAGACGCCAGAGAAGCCCACTGCTATATTCTTTGTGATGTTAAAAAGTGTATGGTTTTTGTCTTTAGTTTCTGGTACAGAGTCCCTAAGACCTTTAGAATTTCTTGAGTGAAAGCACTGTCATTTGTAATTCATAGAGTCCCTTTATGAGCTGTACTGAGGTTTATGCAGATAAGGTGGCTAATTGGTGATAGTGGTGGTTGGTGACTGGGACTTGGTAGGTTAAGATGGAACCTGGTTGCCAGAAGAACTAAGCAAATGATTAAAGGGCTGGAACTTTCCATCCTCCCATCCCCTGCTCCCCCACCCCTCCCCTGAGAGAAGGAGCTAGAGATTGAATTCAATCACCAATGATCAGTGATTTAATCAATCATGCTTACATTATAAAACTTGGATAAAAACTCTTAAAAATTTCTCATTCTGGCATTAGATACCCTTTCATAATACTTAAAAAAAACTTTTTATATCAGAGTATAGCTGATTAACAATGCTGTGATAGTTTCAGGTGGACAGCAAAGTAACTCAGCCATACATAGATACGGATCCATTCTCCCCCAGATTCCCTTCCCATCCAGGCTGTCACATAACATTGAGCAGAGTTCCCTGTGCTATACAATAGGTCCTTGTTGGTTATCCATTTTAAATATGGTAGTGTGTATATGTCAATCCCAAACTCCCTGACTATCCCTTCCCTCTTCCCCTCCCCCTGGCAACCATAAGTTCATTCTCTGTGAGTCTGTTTCAGAAATAAATTCACTTGTATCATTTCTTTTTAGATTCCCCATGTAAGGGATACTGTACAATGTTTTTCTTTTGCTGTCTGACTTCACTCAGTATGCCAGTCTGTAAGTCCATCCTACGTGTGTGCGTGTGTGCTCAGTCGTGTCCAGTTCTTTGTGATCCCATGGACTGAAGCCCACCAGGCTCTTCTGTCTGTGGAATTTTCCAGGCAAGAATACTGGAGTGGGTTGCCATTTCCTACTCCAGGGGGATCTTCCTGACCCAGAGAATGAACCCAAGTCTGTTGTGTCTCCTGCACTGGCAGGCAGATTGTTTGCTACTACTGCCACCTGGGAAGCCCTCTAGGTCCATTTAGGTTGGTACAACTCTTGAGCAACACAGTTGAAGAGCTTCTGGATTGGAGGAGAGCAACGATGTGCTGGGAGAGGGACTTGCCTGGTAGTTCTGTGCCATCTACCCCCTGCCCAATACTTTTCCCAGTGACACTCTTCCATTTGGCTGTTTCTGAGTTCTGTCCTTTATCATAAACTAGTGTTTGTAAGTAAAGTGCTTTCCTGAGTTCTATGAGTTATTCTAGTGAATTTCAAGCCTGAAGGTGGGTGTTTTGGAACCCTTGAATTTTTCGTTGGTTGGATGAAGTATGGTGACCCCATTTGGAGCTGGCATCTGAACTGGGGGCTATCTTTTAGGATTAAATATTAAATTCATGGGATCTGTGCTAACTCTGGGTAAACTGAAGTGAACTGAATTACAAGACACCCACTTGGTGTTGGAGAATTGGTTGTTGTTTGAAAAAAGCACATACAGTTAATTTTAACTAAATTCCAGATTTTATTAAAATTTCATTCACTTTTCCACTAATGTTCTCTGTATGTTCTAGTATCCAACTGAAGGTTTCATGTTGCATTTAGTTATTGTAACTATCCAATGTTCTCAGATTTGTGACAGTTTTTCAGTCTTTGTTTTTCATGAGTGTTTTGAGGAATCAAATATTTTGCAATATGTCCCTTTATTTTTTGATTACTTCTATATGATTATGGTTTTATATTAAAAACCCTTTCACAATATATACAATATAAATTTTTCATATAATATGCTTCATAGTAAGAGATCAGAAACAGACTAAAGCCTCCTTCCTAGAGTGAGGAATTCTTTTTCCTGCAGGAGGACACTTACTTATTTTTTCCTTATGTTTTCCTAATGATTAGACTAGGGTTATGAATTTTTAAAAAGAATACTGCAGAGGTGAAGTGTCCTTCTTATCACATCACATCATATCAGGGAATATCTGATACCCATGTGACATCACTGATGATATTAAGTGTGTCTACTTGGTTAAGATAGTATTTGCCAGATTTCTCTGTTGAAAAGCTACTATTTCTTCAAGTTGGCATATTTTTAAAGGATTTCTTTAAATAAAATAAATTGTAAAATCATAAATAACTACCATTTAGTAAGTGCTTACTATAGTAAAAAAAAAATACATTGTGTGAGCAAGAAATAGATCTTTGTGATTTAACAAACTAATTTCGGGGGTTGTTTATTACTGCAGTCACATCTGGGCTATCCTGACTAAAAGAGTATAATAAGACTCAGAGTGGTTAAGCAACTTGACTAAGACCATATAGCTAGTAAGCGGTGAAGCAAGGCTTTGGGCTTGGTCTGTCAGATCCCAAACCTGGCTTATTAGGCTAGGCTAGGTTATGCTGCAGTAACAGCTTATTCCAAAGTCTTAGAGGGTTAGCACAATAGAGTTTTATTTCTTACTCATATTAAATTCTCTGTGATCTGTGAGTCCTCAGAACGGTGTTGTTACTGAGTGCAAGCTTGCTCTGCTTGCCACACGAAAGGCCAATTAATCTGAGAGAAGGAATATGACTTTATTTGGAAAACTGGCAGACTGAGAAGATGGCTGAGTAATGTCTCAAAATAACCATTATATTGGGGTCTAGATATCAGGTTCTTTTATAACAGAGATGTGAGGAGATGAGAAACTGAAGCAAAAAGGCCATAAATCTTGCAAATGTCTCCTGGAATGACCAGTATCATGGAGGGAATGTGTTAATTTCTTCCTTCCTATAGACGTCCACAGGTGGACAGGGTCCTGAACAAAAGCGCTTTGGTTTAACATCCAGGCAGAGGAGCAGGGTTCCCTGAGGGAGGCCATTATTTATAAACAGTGTCCTTTTAGTGAATAAAAGTAAGGGGAAGCAAAGGTTAAGTAAAAGAAACAGATCCAACTTGGAATCAAAACTGGCTCCTCCCTGTAACAGTGCCGTTCATATGGTGTCTCAGTCAAGTCAGGCCACTGTGATCCAGATAGTTTTGCCATCTCATTGTGAGACCTTCATGCTCACAGTGGCAGGAGGACAGGGAGTTACACAGAATTTTCATTGCTCTAGCCTGGAGGATTACATGTCACTTCTACGCACATCCCCTTGTCTGCAACTAGTCAGAGGGCCTCACCTAACTAAGGAGCAGTGAAGTGTCATTTTCTACATGTGCATTAAGGAGAACAGATGCCAATGATTTCTTTCCAAGAGACTGTGCTGCTGCATTTAAAAGACTCAGAACAGCCCTGGGTATGGAGGAAGGTTAAGAAGTATGGAGTATTAGGCTTTACAGAGAGAGTTTTAATTACGATCAAGACATTCTCTCTCTTGGTCTTCCCTTGAGACCCCAAGTGTTTGTGGGGGAACACTGCATAGCAGAAACCTTTCAATTCCAGATCCAATTTCAGGACACCCAAGGGCCCTCTCCTGTTCCTTTACCAGCCTTTACCCTTCTTATGAGGCAAGTTAATCAGCAGAAGCGTTCACCTTGACTTATTAACTTTAATGTTCATAAAGGAGGAATCCAAGTGTCTTGGGGCTTAAGTCATTTTGCATTCAAAGGCATAGAGCTAAAGAGTGATTCTCATCTTCACTTGTGCCCTGTAGGCATGAAAGGCATCTGAGTACATAATCCACAGCGACTCATCTTGCAGTGGGGGGTTAGGCACCCCACTCCAGTACTCTTGCCTGGAGAGTCCCATGGAGAGATGAGCCTGGTGGGCTGCAGTCCATGGGGTTGCTGAGGGTCGGACATGACTGAGCGACTTCACTTTCACTTTTCACTTTCATGCATTGTAGAAGGAAATGGCAACCCACTCCAGTGTTCTTGCCTGGAAAATCCCAGGGACCGGGGAGCCTGGTGGGCTGACGTCTGTGGGGTCGCACAGAGTCGTACACGACTGAAGTGACTTAGCAGCAGGGAAAGCAGGGGTTGTAACCTTGGGTTTGGATTGCCTTAGTGGGCATGAGTTCAGATTGGAAGGGGAGCTCTGAGGGTAGGTTTGCTGCACTTCACCTTTGGGAGTCTGAAAGGGCTTTGCCTCCCAGGTTGCCCTGCCAGACTCTGTAGAGGAAACTCGCTGGTCCGGTGTGCCTAGACTTTTCTTTTTTATAAATTAAAAATATATATTTATTTCTTTATTTGGCTGCACTGGGTCTTAGTTGCGGCACATGGGATCTTTAGTTGTGGCATGCAAACTCTTAGTTGTAGCACGTGGGATCTAGTTCCCTGACCAGGGATCAAACCCAGGCCCCTTGCATTGAGAGCATGGTGTCTTAGCCACTGGACCACCAGGGAAATTTCCTACCTAGAGTTTTCTTGGGCTGTCCCATGTGCCATTGGTGGATCCCCGAGTTGCCATATGTGCTATGGAGTGTGGGGGCTGGAGAAAGTAATTATGTTGGCCACAGCTTGACCTCCATCCGCTCATGGTGAGGAGTGAGCAGAGGCACGTGGACCAACTGAGGCTGGGACAGGTGGCAGATGTGGCAGCGTCTCAGAGAGATGGAGGGAGGCATCAAGAACTGAGGAGAGGCTGAGAGGGGCAGGGAGCCCTGTGCACACTAGTTCCTTACATATGAACCTTCAAGTTGCAAACTTTCAAAGATGCGACTGTGCATTCGCGTGTCCAGTCAGGTAAGTTAGTTCACGTGTCTGGCGTACATTGTCATGTGTTTGCGTCCTCTTTAAGTGGCTGTGTTTTTGTGTAATTACTATACAGTACTGTATAGACTACAGTAGTGCGTGCTCAGTCTTGTCAGACTCTTTGAGGCCCTGTGGACTGTAGTCTGCCAGGCTCCTCTGTCCATGGGATTTCCCAGGCAAAAATACTGGAGTGGGTAGCCATTTCCTCCTCCAGGGGATATTTCTGACCCAGGGATTGCACCCCCTCCAGTACAATAATAGTACAGTATCTTTATTTCAAGCCCAGGATGTCTGGAAGCAAGTGTAAAAGCAGTGGTATGTAGCTGGTTGTGTCGGTTGGGTACCTAGGCTAAATGTGTTGGACTTAGGAATAAATTGGACTTATGAAGCACTCTTGAAATGGAACTCGTTTGTATGTAGGGGACTTACTGTATAGAGTTCCTGCCCAGTGCAGGGGGCTGATGAGAATAAATCAGATCAATTGTGTGTGAAATAAACTTTCTTTGCTCATCTGGTTTTTGTGTGTACCATGCTAACATGTAGAAGCAGAGTCCATGCATGCAAAACTGGTTGTCACCTTTCAAGGGAACAATGCCTCCTGCCTGTGTTGGGGAGCCAGTGCTTTTGGCCTCACTGATGGAGGGAATGGTTTTTCCATTAACATCAACCTACATATTCTTCAAGGCTTATCCCGTGGAACCCCAGTCTGTGTGTTGAAATTTTGCCAGGTCCCATTTAGACTGCCCTGAGGGGGACACTCCCCACTTTCAATGGTCAAACATTCTTGAAAGAAGCCCTCTGAAGCTGAGATAGCTTAGTAGGAGTTGCTGATAGGCAGGAATGCAGCCTGAGACTACATTTCCCAGAACTGCTTGCAGCCAGGTCTAGCCACATCAGAACCAATGGTGAGGGGCTGGCATGATATGTTTGGAAGCTCTCCGCTCTCTTTTTTCACCTGAAGACTGGCTGCAGAGGACTCTGATGCCTTACTGGTTGGTAGAACTTGTGTTTCTAAATTACCCATCAAGGCATGGGTCCATCAGGAATTATTGCCCAGGTGGCTCAGTGGTAAGGAATCCACCTGTTAATGCAGGAGACTCGAGTTCAATCCCTGTTCCAGGAAGATCCCCTGGAGAAGGAAATGGCAACCTACTCTAGTATTCTTGCCGGGGAAATTCCATGGACAGAGAAACCTGGTGGGCTACTGTCCATAGGGTTGCAAAAAAATTGGACATGACTAAGTAACTGAGCAGCAATAATTTAAGGTAAATGACTCAGTGAGTTTGAGGATAACTATGAACCCTTGAAACCACTGCGATGTCAAACCTATAAACATATCCATCACCTCACAAAGATTCTCCCACCCCTATTAACATTTTTTTGGTGTGTGTGGTAAGAACACTTAAAATTAGATCTACCTTTTTAGTTAATTTTGAGTATACAACATAGTATTGCCGGCTACAGGTACTATGCTATGTAGTAGATCTACAGAACTGAATTATCTTGTATTAATGAGATTTTGTACCCTTTAGCCATCACCTCCCCATTTCCCCCTCTCCCTAGTCCCTGGAAACCACCATTCCACTCTCTGCTTCTATGAATTTGACTATTTTAGACTCCGCGCATTCCGTGTGAGATTATACAGTAACTTTCTGTGTCTGGCCACTTAGCATAATATCCTTAAGTTTCATCCATGTTGTTGTAAATGGTAGGATTTCCTTCTTTTTAAAGACTGAATAATGTTCTACTATATATTCATCTATCTCCATCCATCCTATCTATCCATCCATTCATCTATCTTATCTATCTATCTTTATACCTATCTGTTTATCAAGCCTATCTATCTTTCTCTCCATTCATCTATCTAAGTATCTGCCTCACGTTTCTTAGATTATCTATGGAGGGACACTCGGGTTGCTTCCTTGTTTTGGCTGTTGTAAACAGTGCCGCTGTGAACATAGGATTTAGGAGTGCAGGTATCTCTTCGAGATCCTGATTTTTAATTCTTTTGGATCAATACCCAGAAGAAGGATTGCTGGATCATATGATATTTCTACTTTTAATTTTTCTAGAAACCTCCATATTGTTTTCTATAATGATTATACCAATTCACATTCTGGAGAAAATTTTTAAGATTATTACTTTTGTTATTATTTTCGGAGGCATTCAACTTAGTTTCCATAGAAATAAAACCTTTTTGCACTCACATTTCATTGGTTAAATCCTATTTAATAAAATGACACAGTTACAATCACTGGCAAAGCAGTCTTGTGAACAAATGTGCCTGACATTTGGTGACCACAGCAGTGAGTAGGCATGCCATCTGCGTGATTCAGTGGGACAGTAGGCTCAGGATGGGCATTTAGCAGAGGAAATGGAGAACATCACTTAATCCAAAAAATGATTTTAAGACCTTCCACCCTCCATGGTGGCTAGCCCGTGGACACCTGTTTCTGTACAGTGAAGTATCCTGCCATGTGCAAGGCATGATGAATGGATCTCAGGCAGCATTCCAGCCCCTGCTCCTTCCCTCAGTCAAAAATCTTTATGTAGAATACAACCTGAACATCCTTATGTGATGACGCAGTCTATTTTATCTGTGAAATTTAGATACGGCACTGAGATCCAGACAAGTTTCTGAGTATCTGAAATTACCAAGAGGAGAAGCTGGGATTTCTACCTAAGCCATCAAAACCTAATCCAGTGTAGACTGAATCACCTGGGCCAGATGTTTGGACAGCACATCACATCTTGTTTTGGCCATAAGATAAGAGCTCCTTCAATCTTGTCCCAGCATGTAATATACATGGTCAAGCCATGTGCATGGCTCCTCTGCCCACATGGTTTTATCACCTCATAGGACCTCAACCCCTGTATTGTTGTGCTCACCCCCACCTGTCCATAAAAACCCTTTCCTTCTCACATCTTCTATTACTACAGTAGTTCTCAACTCTAGATACATGTTTGGGTTGACATTTTTAAAATTCCCATGTCTGCATCCCATGCCCAACCAACTCAACCAGAATTTCCATGGATGGGGCCCAGGCATTATGCAGGTGACTGAAGTGTGCAACCCAGTTTGAAGACTACTGAATTAGAAGGGTCTGAATTGCACAATCCATTTCCTGATTATGTTCTTTGTGAGTAGGTCATTCCATCTGTGTATTCCTTACCATGTCAACAAGACAACTTAGATATGGGAGCCAGGAGTTTACTTTTCTTGCACACGAGGGCTTCCTAATTTCTATTTGTGTGTGGTCCTTAATTGGAATTGTGGAGAGGACCTGTTTCCCGGAGGAGCTCCACTGTATACTTTCAATGGATAGAAGTATTGGTGCAGGCAAGAGATGGCACAGGTGAATCAGGCAGGGGAAGCAGAGCTCTCTGTCACCAAAGTATATGAATGTGCAGTTTTGTAATATGGTGGTAGAAGTCTGTGAATAGACAGCTCATTTAGAGATCAATGGCCAGACATTTTGCATCATTCCTAGTGGCTCAGTGGGTAAAGAACCTGCTTGCCAATGCAGAAGATGCAAGAGACACCAGTTCGATCCCTGGGTCGGGAAGGAAATGGCAACCCACTCCAGTATTCTTGCCTGGGAAATCCCATGGACAGAGGAGCCTAGAGGGCTACAGTCTGTGGAGTGGCAGTGAGTTAGATACTGCTGAGTGGGCATGCACACACACACACACACCCCTTTTTGACTACAATGGCAACTTGAGATCTACAGAGTAAGGTTCAGATTTCTTAATCTGGTCATTATGATCTGGCTCCAACCTACCTACTGTTCCAGCCTTGCTTCTCCAAAGTATCACCCTACGCCTTGTGCTGTGCTTAGTTGCTCAGTCATGTCCAACTCTTTGCGACTCCACGGACTGTAGCCTGCCAGGCTCCTCTGTCCATGGGAACTCTCCAAGAAAGAATACTGGAGTGGGTTGCCTTGCTCTCCTCCAGGGGACCTTCCCAACCCAGGGATTGAACCCAGGTCTCCCACATGACAGGCAGATTCTTTACCATCTGAGCCACTATGGAGGTTCTTGTTATAATTGCATGATGCTTCTCTTTCTGCAACTCTTTCCCTCTACACTTTCTTGAACTCCCTCATTTATTTCAGGATTCTCTGTTAATCTCCTCTGCTGGATTCCTTGCCAAGCTCTTTATGCCTTGCTCCTATGCTAGGCAGTCTTCCCATTTCCTCCCTGCCCACTCTCTACCCAAAGATTTGGCACCAGTATGAGTTTGTTCCCATCACTGGATTGAGATACCTTCTCTTGGGAGGATCCTGGGGAAGAGAGAGAGAGCTTGAGATCCCCTTGTAGTTAGAAGGAGTTCCATAGGTGAGGAGAAGTTTGTAGAAGAGTACCTAGTAAAGGAAAGAGTACAAGTCCCCTACATATGAATCTTCAAGTTGCAAACTTTCAGAGGTGTGAACGTGCGTTTGCCTGTCCAATCAGAGGTTAGTTCATGTGTCTAGTGTACATTACCATGTGCATGGCTCCTCTACAAGTGAGTGTGCTTCTGTGTACTTTATAATATTGTGTAGAGTACAGTAGTACAGCAGCTTTATTTCAAGCCCAGGATGTCTGGAAGCAAAGCGTAAAAGCAGCAGTGACGTAGCTGGTGCTGCTAAGAGGCACCAAGTGATAATGGTGGGAACAAAAGGAAAATAATTGAGAGAGTGGAGCAAGATGAAAAGATGGTAGAGGTCGCTCATTCTTATAATGTGAATCGTTCAACCATTGGCACAAAAGAACAGTGACAAGATCATGGGACATGTGAAGTCCATTGTACCAATGATGTTGACAATAATATCAAAGAAGCGTGGACAGATGATGGAGGAGATGGAGAAATTCTCAGTGTGTGGATGCAGCATCAGCATCAGGGTCAAGTCCCTATCAGCTTAATTCTGATGCATGAGAAAGCTAAAAGCCTTTACAAAGACTTGAAGAAGAAACACGGTAAAGAATCAGAGGGTTCATCTTTTAATGCCAGCCCTTTGGTATTCCCTGGTGGTTCAGATGGTAAAGAATCTGCCTGCAATGCAGGAGACCTGGGTTCAATCCCTGGGTTGGGAAGATCCCCTGGAGAAGGGATAGGGTTCCCACTCCAGTATTCTGGCCTGGAGAATTTCATGGACAGAGGAGCCTGGTGGGCTACAGTCCATGGGGTTGCAAAGAGTCAGACATGACCGCGCAGCTTTCACTTTCACTTATGGCTGGTTTCATTGGTTCAAGGCTAGAGACAACATGCACAACATAAAAGTAAGTGGAGCCACTGTGGGTGCAGATATGGTAACTGCCTGGGAGTTTCCTGAAATGCTTCTAGAAATTACTGATGAAGGAATGTATTTACCCAAGCAGATTTTTAATGTGGATGAGATAGAACTATACTAAAAGAGAATTCCAGACCAAAGTTACACCAGTAAGGAGGAAAAATTGATGCTAGGCTATACAGCTGACTCTGTTGTTTGATGGCAATGATTCTGATGAGAGGAAGCTGGAGCTTCTCTTAGTTTGTCATTCACAGAGCCCAAGACCCCTTAAAAACATAGCCAAGGGCTCTCTTCCTGTTGTGTGGAAGAGTAACCCCAAGCCTGGGTTACATGGGTGATCTTCTAGGACTGGTTTTTCCACCACTTTATCATGGAGGTAGAGAAATATTGCTTGGAGAAGGATGTCCCATTCAACATTCTTCTATTGCTCGACAATGCTCCGGGATACCCCCCATTCATGGATGACTTTCACCTCAACATCAAAGTACTACCATAGCTAGAGTCTAGCCCCTGCTCTCCACAGGGGAAAGGAAACCCCTAACAGCAACGAAGGAAACCCCTAACAGCAGCGAAGACCCAGCACAGCCAAAAATACATACATAAATAAATAAAGTACTGGATCTGCCACTGAATACTACATCATGCATCCAGGCTATGGACCAGGGAGTTAGGTCAGCTTTCAAGAAGTGTTGATGTCACACTTTTTGTCAGGCAGTAAAGGTGCCTGTACAAATCAGGAAATCAGGAACAACCCTGTGACAGTTTTGGAAGGACTATAACATCTTCAAGGCCATAAAAAGCTTTGACTTTGCTTGATATGAGGGGACCACCATCCCCATGAAAGGGGTTTGGAAGAAACTTTGCTGGCGATTTGAGAAGATGGATGAGTCCAAAGAGGTGTTTAGCAACTTAGTGACCCTCCTTGAGAAGCTGGAGTTAGATCTGCAAGAGGATGGTTTCACTGAACCCCTTGCTATGCAACGTGGAAGAGCTGACTAATGAAAACCTGATGGAATTGGAGGCCCAGAGAAAGGATGAAGAGACGAGAGGAAGAAGTAACTGAAGAACTGAAGAGATTCACAACACAGGAAACAGCAACGGGATTTTCTGTATTTGAGGAGGCACTTAGTTTTTGAGGCTCAGGACCTGAACATTGAATGCTACATGAAGATTGCAGCAGCCATCCAGAATGCAATCCGATTGTACTACATCATCTCTGATGAGAAAGAGAGAGCTACTACCCAGACATCTCTGGATCATTTTCTTCAAGAGGGTAGATAGAACTAAATCCAGCAAGGAACCAGAACCTGTGCCATCAACGTCAGGCGTGAGTGAGATTGCAGATTGTCCTCCTATCACTGACGACCCTTCAGCTCTACCCTCTCCCACCTCCTTGCTCTCCTCCATCAGTAACTCTTGCCTGTTCTCTCTATGCCAACCCCTGTATGCCAGCTGTTGTACTGACTTCTGTACTTTTCAAGGTACCATACTGTAAGATTACAAGTGTTTTCTTTATTTTTCATTTATTTTTTATGTATTATTTATGTGAAAAGTATTATAAACCTATTACAGTACAGTCCTATATAGCTGATTGTGTTAGTTGGGTACCTAGGCTAACTTTGTTGGACTTACAAACATGCTCTTGGAACAGAACTCGTTCATATGTAAGAGACTTGCTATAACCAGGACAAAGATGAAGAGGAGAAAAAGGCAAATCCATTCAAGAGAAGGACATGAGCCAGGCTACCCACTCTTGGTCAAGCCCAGGGGCTTGGGGGCTGGGATGGCAAACCCTGTCTGGCTGTTAAAGTACTGTTGTTAACTCAGCAAATATCTTAGCTTCTCAGAGTGTCCATTTTCCTATCCTGAAGATGCTGACAGCCAAATAGCCCACTTCATGGGATGATGGAGGGATGCTTATGGGCAATAAAGCTGCTGGGGTGTGGAAACATCACCTCAGAGTCAGCGGATGGGTAATTTCACAGGGAAGACAGTGAAAGTCCTGTTACTGGCACCCTTTAATCCTCCCATCTGGAGGGCAGGTTTTGACGGGCTTCCTAGACTCTCTCCCAAGGGTTCCTGCTCCTCTTGAAACGGGCTTCCTTTGAGGGATGTCACGAGCAGCTGGGAGTCCGTGGAGTTGGCTGCCTCCTTTGTGTGGTTTTAGAGTGTATTTTTTTTAATGTTATATGATTGCCTGTTTATTTCCATTTTTAAAAAATTATCTATTTTTTAATTGAAGGATAATTGCTTTACAGAACTTGCCTGCCAATGCAGAGGACATAAGAGACATGGGTTCCATCACTGGGAGATCCCTTGGAGGAGGGCAATGGCAACCCACTCCAGTATTTTTGTCTGGAGAATGCCATGGACAGAGGAGTCTTGTGGGCTATAGTCCACGGGGTTGCAAAGAGTCAGACACCACTGAAACAATACACGTGCATGCAACCTCAGCTGTCCTGGGAAGACAAAGTGTGCTACCCTTGTTTGCCAAATATTTTATTCTGATTCTTAATGACTTGATTTAATAAGATAATATCTCACATAGTTATGGCTCTTCCAGATGTCAGAAGCGCTGGAATAGGAGTTAGAAGAGATGGATTCTTAGTCTACAGTGGACCAGCTGAGTGACTTGTGGCAAATGACTTACTCTTTCTGGGCTTCAGACAGTTCAGACTAAATTATCTCTAAGGTCCATTTTGATCCTAATATTTTATGAATCTAAGAAGACAATATTATTAAGAGAAAAAGAGTACACATTTCGCAGTCAGATGGGCTGGATACAGAGTTACAGCTTGAGCCTTACTAGATGTGTGCCCTTTGGAAAGTTATTTAACCATTCTGAGCCTCAATGTTTTTGTATGTAAAACATGAGAGAAATCCAAGAAAGTGCTTAGAATAATGCCATTTTTTGTTGTTGTTGTTTAGTCACTAAGTCATGTCCAACACTTTTGTGACCCCATAGACCTCATCCCACCAGGCTCCTCTGTCCATGGGATTTCCCAGGCAAGAATACTGGAGTGGGTTGCCATTTCCTTCTCCAGGGGACCTTCCCAAACCAGGGATCAAACCCAGGTCTCCTGCTTGGCAGGTGGATTCTTTACCACTGAGCCTGGGAAGCCCAATGCCAGGTAGATACGTGTATTTAATAAATGTTGGTTCCTTTCTTTCCTTTCTCCTTTATCTCTTGCAACCTAAAGAAGCCAGTGCATCTTCAGATAAGTCTTCCTGACTCTCTTCCCACTTCCATCCTTTCTCCTTTTCTTCTACATCCACTTCCTGAGCATCTCTGTTGTTCCAGGTCCTGAGTTAGGTGCTGGAGATAGACCGATGAGTGTGATCTGTTCTGGGATGCTAAGCATGGTACAGAACAGTGTTGGAGATTGTGATAAATTATACAATGCAGAGAAGCCACACTTCTGAAGCTGCAGAGGGGAAGCAAAGATCTCTTTTGCCTCTGGGAATGCTTTGCGTAGGAGTTGAATCTTTGGCTGGTTTCTGATGGAACTTTGTGAAGGCAGAAGAAACAGAGTGTGTGTGCCTGGACATGTGTGCATGTGCAAGTGGAGGTGGGGGCATTTGTTTTTTATTTTGTTTAGTTATTTATCGGCTGTGCTGGGCCTTAGTTGCTGCACACTCTTTGCTGTGGCATGAAGGATCCTTCAGTTGCAGCATGTGGGTTCTAATTCCCTGAATAGGGATTGAACCCAGGCCCCCTGCATTGGGAGCTCAGAGTCTTAGCCACTGGACCACTGGGGGAAGTCTTGGAGATGGGGGGCATTTGTGATGGGGCTTTGGGCAAGGGATTAGAGGAATGAGAACAGGCAGGTCTGTTCTGCCAAAGGCTTTGGTGAGACCAGGCTGAGGTTAAGACATGACCTCCTCCTTTTTGATTTTGTTTTTTTAAACAAATATCTTTATATAAGGAAAATATACAGTAAAATGGGCTTCCTAGGTGGTGCTAGTGGTAAAGAACCCACGTTAAGAACCTGCCTGCTGATGCAGGAGATAGTTAAGAGACACGGGTTCAATTCCTGGGTTGGGAAACTCCCCTGGAGAAGGAAATGGCTGCCCACTCCAGTATTCTTGCCTAGAGAATCCCATGGACAGAGGAGCCTGGCAGGCTACAGTCCATAGGGTCACAAAGAGTCGGACAGGACTGAAGTGACTTAGCATGCACTCATGCAGTAAAACAGGGCTGGAAGGTGGTGGGAGTGGATGATAAGGAAAAACTTAATCAACCACAAAAGCTGCCCAAATGTGACTTCCTGCTGTGGAGGAGAGTGACTTGTCCCTTACCTCACCTGTCTTTCCTGATTCAAAGAAACCTGTTCCTAGCAGGGCTGGGCCCAGGGAACCCCATTTTCCAATGAAAACTTGGGAAAGTTTGGGTTTCCAGTGGGAATTTGGGAAAGGTTGTATAGTCCTTAGGCTTTTAAGATATAGAAGTATAGAGAAAGGAGGGATGTTACAGCCCTTTATTCCAACGTCCCAGCCCCATCCCTCAGTGTTTGTTGCTGCCAAAGAGATTAATGAACCCCATGGAACTTGGGTAGCAGTACGGTAAGCAGTGAGGCTGTGCTGATGAGGAAGTGTGAGCAGCATCATAACTTCCTGTAGAAACTGACCAGGAGGTATAGTACAATGGGAGAGACGCTGAGGAATTTTGGGGGAGAGGTAAATTGGAGCCCGTCGTCCATCTCTTCCTCATCGCTGAGCCTTTCTTTGGCCAGGGGTCTCTTTCACCGAATGCAAGAAGGCATACAGAGCCTGCCAGCTTCTGAAGCCTGTCTAGCTCCGGGTGTGTCACTTGCTTGTTCTTGATGCTCAGTTCATGTCATGTTCACGTTTTCCAGGGAGGGCAATGAAGCTGCATGCTCATAGATTAATGTCTCAGCATAGCTGGTCATAATACTATAAAACAAGGCACAATATCTAATCTATATATACTACATAATACTAGACAGTGTATTAAAAAGCAGAGATGTCACTTTGTCAACACGGGTCAAAGCTGTGGTTTTTCCAGTAGTCATGTACAGACATGAGAGTTGGATCATAAAGAAGGCTGAGCACTGAAGAATTGATGCTTTTGAACTGTGGTGTTGGAGAAGACTCTTGAGAGTCCCTTGGACTTCAAGAAGATCCAACCAGTCCATCCTAAAGGAAATCAACCCTGAATATTCATTGAAAGGACTGATGTTGAAGTTGAAGCTCCAATACTTTGGTTACCTGATGCGAAAAGCTGACTCATTGGAAAAGACCCTGATGCTGGGAAAGATTGAAGTAAAAGGAGAAGGGGGTGACAGAGGATGAGATGGTTGGATGGCATCACTGACTCAATGGACATGAGTTTGAGCAGACTCCGGGAGACAGCGAAGGACAGGGAAACCTGGCGTGCTGCAGTCCATGGGAGTTAGACACGACTTAGCAACTGAACAATACAACAATAGCTAGTCCAGGTGGGGCTATGTGGGACCCCGGGAATCCCAAATTGGACCATGTTGTCAGTAGCAGCATATCTGGTTTGGAAAATGCTGGTCATTCCTAGCAGGGTAATTTAGGGGAATCTATTGTCTTGGCATCTCAACTTTGCCTCTGCCTAGCCCTGGCCACCCTGCCTAGCCTTGAGCACTTGGAGAGGTGAACTGATGGTGTGTGTCCCCAGTGGAGGTCAAGAGGCATCGCAGCAGACTTGTAACCCTACCCAGGACTGGGGTGACAGAACCTGAGCCCCCAGCTGAGCCAGCCCTTTCCCTTTTGTGTGACATCCGAGCTCCTGGCTCGCTGCTAAATAGTAGTAACCTAAGGACCTGGGAGGATGCACCTGGTCCAAGAGTTTACTTTCTTCTGACAATCTCCCCTGTCTTGGGGCTGGGTGCTGGGAGCTATTCTTTTCTCCTGATTTAATTAACTATTTTCCTCAATGATTTACACTGGGGCAATCCCTGCTTTGGGGGGGGGGGATGTAGCATTAAGTGGGAGGGTTAATGGATTTTGTTTTTTGTTGCTACGAATATGCTTTGTTATCTATTTGCATATCAGAGTTGATGAAAGCAAGCAAGAATCATTGCCTTGAAGCAACCCCCCATTCTGCTCATCTAAGTGTTTGTCATTTTAAACCTGGACAGTAGTTTTATTTCATATGTAGGAAACATCTCTCCTCTTCCTCCTCTTTCTTCTTCTTTATGATGAGAGGAGATTCTCCTCCAGGATGGAAAGTATTTGCTTCATCTGCACTGAGAGGTCGTGGCTTTTATGTTCCTAAGCAGAAGGTTCCTGGGAGGGGAAGGGAGGGGAGGGTAAGACCCAGGAACCCATTGCCTGGAGCTGGAAGCCACACAGACTCAAAGGTCTCCATCTCTCAGTGGGGATTTACACTCTGAAAGGGACAGCCCATCTCTCCCAGGGCGGCGGTTCTTATTTTCCTCTGAAAACTCAAGCTGCAGAAATTGATAGTTTCTCACAGCTTTCCTGACAGGTACAATTGTCGCCAGAAATGGAATAAAGAGACAATGCAAAATAGCTCCTCTAAGCTGCATTTAATTGGCTCTTACAGTCATTTCCCTGAGATGGATTAATCACACCAAGACACCATGTGCCTGCGCAACTCATAAACCCTGTTTTTCTCTATCATTTTCCAGGGTGAGGAGGTGTTCTGTGACACTCTTGGTCCTTATGTCAAGACCTGTTATTAGATTTTATAGGGGCCAGTCAATGGAAACGCCCATTCAGGTTCTGGCACTCCAAGTCCAGGGGACAGGTGTGGCTTAATCCCAGAGGAGGCTTTCTTGCCATCTTGAAGATCACATCAGATTCCTTCTGCTTGTGGAAAATGACAGACTCCAAAACCACCATTCTGCCAGTCCTGGCAGGGGGTTATGGGTCTTATGCAAGCTCTAGCCCTGGGATCTGCAGAGCTTACCATTAAAATACGCTCTTACCCTTTTTTGTTTTTTAAATAATTTATTTATTTTTGGCTGTGTTGAGTCTTTGTTGCTGCAGGGCTTTTCTCTAGTTGCAGTGCATAGGATTCTCATTGTGGTGGCTTCTATTGCTGCGGAGCACAGGCTCTAGGCACCTGGGTTCAGTAGTTCTGGCCTGTGGGTTCAGTAGGTGCAGCTTCCAGACTCTCGAGTACAGGCTCAGTAGTTGTGGCACAGAGGCTTAGTTGCTCTATGATAGGTGGGATTTTCCTGGACCAGGGATAGAATCCATGTCTCTAGCGTTGGCAGGCTGATTCTTTACCATTGCGCCAATCAGGGAAGCCCGTGATTTCTTATTCATCTGGGCATCTATGTGTATTCATATAGGCATCTATAGAGTATTGATGCTGCCATTTTTGTGTCTAGAGAGCATCCCAAGTGTCACTGGGCAGTCCCCTTCCCCAGAGTTAGTGAACTTAGTGAAATACACTGGACGAGGCAGGTCTTTGCAGTTTTGTTTTAAAGCTCTGTTACTCGGGGACAGAAAACAGTGGAAGCTCAGCTTAAATCAGTGAAGAATTTAAGGCTGAAATCAAATAAAAACTTGCACAAGTTAATCTCAAACACTTAATGGTATGCAAATTTGAGCTCCTATTCATGTAAATCACTGGTAATGAGAATTGGTTTCAAGCAGCCAGATCAATTTTTCTCTTCTTGCTTCCTCGCGTGTCTCATTGTAAGTGATGTGCAGGCGTGCAATTTCCCTGGAATTCCTGTGTGGTGGGAGAAGACTGCTGGAGGGGTGGGGCTGAAGGACAGATGGGAGACCAGCTGGGCTGGAGGGTCTGTTCAGGACTGTGGCTTCCTCTCCGAGGCTTCAGTTTAATCCTCAGGCTGCCAGCATAATGGTGACGACTGCGGGGGCTGCAGTCAGGCTTGTGGTCGCGTGTCAGAGCTTTGGCTTCTTGCTGGAGCCTGCTGGAGACCGCCCACGGTTCCTTGTCATACAGGCTTCTCCGGCTTGGCCATTTATGTCATCAAGGCCAGCAAGGAGAGACTCTACAGCTAGTCTGCCAGCAAGGTGGAGTCATACAATGTAACATGATTGTGGGAGCACACTCTTACCACCTCTGTCATGTTCAGGGTCCCTCCCACACTCAAGGGAAAGGGATTTGTTACACAGAGGTGTGACGTTCAGGAGGTGGGGGTCATGGAGTGGGATGTGGCACCCTAGAGTCTGTCCATTCATTTCCTTATGAATTCTACTTCAAGTATCCTAAAATGGTGTTGCTCATGTCCGACTCTTTGCAATCCCATGGACTACAGCACACCAGGCTTCCCTATGCATCACCAACTCCTGGAGCTTGCTCAAACTCATGTCCATCGAGTTGGTGATGCCATCTAACCATCTCACCCTCTGCCATCCCCTGCCATCCCCTCTCCCACCTTCAATCTTTCCCAGCATCAGGGTCTTTTCCAATGAGTCACTCTTCACATCAGGTGGCCAAAGTATTGGAGTTTCAGCTTCAGCATCAGTCCTTCAAATGAATATTCAGACTGATCTCCTTTAGGATGGACTGGTTTGATTTCCTTGCAGTCCAGGGGACTCTCAAGAGTCTTCTCCAACACCACAGTTCAAAAGCATCAGTTCTTTGGCTCTCAGCTTTCTTTATGATCCCAACTTTGACATCCATGCATGACTACTGGAAAAACCATAGCTTTGACTATACAGACTTTGTTGGCAAAGTAACGTCTTTGCTTTTTAATACACTGTCTAGGTTTTAGATATTTAATGATTCTCTAAATTGAGCTTGAAACAGAAAGGAAGGACACAACCTTTAAAAGAATGACATAGCCATAGGACATGATGAAAACTGGTTAGAACCAATTAGGTCCAAGGTGGCAGAAGATTTGACTTCTAGTAAATCTTGAGCCTCATTATATACTCATTTTAATACATTAGCGTAAGCTAAATGTCACACCCACCAGCGTCATGGCAGTTCCAAGGTCAACCATAAAAGGGTAAGAAGTGGGTGGTGGCCCAGTTTCTGGAAATCTTCACTCTTTCCCCCAAATAATTGGAGTAATCCTCCCACTTATTAGCCTATGAAATTACCCAGTCCATAAAAGCTATATTTTGAAACACTTTGCTCTTTCATGGCTGACATTATGTCTGGAATATGTTTCTCTCTAAATAAATCTACTTCTTACATATCACTTTTTCTCCAAATTCTTTTGTGATAAAGCAAGAACCTCAAATTCACTGGCAGCAAGCCTATGTCTTCTGTGGCTATAAGCTGATAGAAGATAGAAGACTTAATTTCAGATGCTCCTCTGAGGTTACTCATGACTAGTTACCATAGTCATTATGGCTAACATCAGATCATTACTTATTAGTATGAGAAAAGAAACATAGTCAAGAAAAGTTTCTGCTGAAAGAGGGATGGGATAAAAATAATAAGGGGGATAAGGGACTTGGTCATTTCCATGGCTTTTGCTCCCTTCTTACAGATAGTCAGTCTGTGATAATGGTGTTTCAGCTCTGAACTTCTGCAAGTACAGATGGCTCAGTGAAAGCCTTGGATAATGACTCAAAAGGAAAATCTAGAATCTCTGCTATGTTCACAAAGTGATGGGTATCCCAAGATAATTATATCAGAAGTTGTTAATCAATTGTTAACTGATAAAGAGAGCTTTTCATTGTAATGAGCTTCAGTTCAGTTCAGTTCAGTCACTCAGTCGTGTCCAACTTTTTGTGACCCCGTGGAATGCAGCACTCCAGGCCTCCCTGTTCATCACTAACTCCCGGAGTTTACTCAAACTCATGTCCATTGAGTTGGTAATGCCATCCAACCATTTCTTCCTCTGTCATCCCCTCCTCCTCCCAACTTTAATCTTTCCCAGCATCAGGGTCTTTTCAAATGAGTCAGCTCTTCGCATCAGGTGGCCAAAGTATTGGAGTTTCAGCTTCAGCATTAGTCCTTCCAATGAACACTCAGGACTGATCTCCTTTAGGATGGACTGGTTGGATCTCCTTGCAGTCCAAGGGACTCTCAAAAGTCTTCTCCAACAGTTCAAAAGCATCAATTCTTCAGCACTCAGCTTTCTTTATAGTCCAACTCTCACATCCATACATGACTGCTGGAAAAACCATAGCCTTGTCTAGACGGACCTTTGTTGGCAAAGTAATGTCTCTGCTTTTTAAGATACTGTCTGGGTTGGTCATAACTTTCCTTCCAAGGAGTAAGCGTCTTTTAATTTCATGAGCTTATAGGATACTATCCTGTAAAGATGAGGGAGGGGATTTGGGAAGGCGTCCTGAATCACAAAAGACTTATTTCATCTTCTAGTTAGTTACCTGGCCTATAACTGTCCCTTAGTAAACTGCAAGTACGCCTGATGAAGCATTGCATCATGCCTTATCGGTCATTCACAGTCTAATGTGAACGAGGAAAAAGAAAAATGAATCTGCCATATCCTTCACTTCACATGGAGCAGGAGAAAGCTCACATTTCCATGGAAGGAGAAGAAATGTAAACATGAAAACGAACTTCACTCCTATCTTGCTTACAAATTTTCACTGGGATCCCACCCCACACTATGGAAAGCAAAGCTATTTTATCTGGTCTGAGTTACTCATAGCTTCACTATGAGGGCTCTATCAGTTGTATGACTCTCTTACACAGGTAGTCCTTTCACATGTTCTTCTACCTAGAATTCCCCTTTGCTTTCTTTCACTTGGAAGCCCTCAGAGGTCCAGTGCTAGGGCTGTATTCCTTGGGAAATTTTCCCAACTTCTTCAAGCAGGAGACTTGGAGCTTTCATTAAGCAGCGGCTTGGTCAAATCACACTGGAAAAGGTTATATGAAGGTTAATCTCTGCTGCTACCCAAAGAGCTCTTTGAAGGCAGGAATTGAAACATCTATAAGATACTTTTTCACCTTAATCTCTTTGATGCCATCCCAGGACCTGATGATAACAATTAATACCTATCAAGCTTTATTATATGCCAGACACTGACCAGCAAATTTTAAATGCATTACTCATTTAGTGCTCACAACCCTTTGTGTTACTATTACTGTTTTAATGATGGGAAACTGAGGTAGAGAAAATGTATATAACTCATTAAAAGTCATGTAACTAGATTTGGCAGAACCTATATGTAAATCAAAACTGATTCCAGAGATTTTGGTTTTAGCTTTTATGTGATGGTACACTCCTCACTGTAGAAATCTGATGAATACATGTTTGTGGAGTAAATGACTGAATGAATGTGTCACAAGCTGAAATGTGGCCTCCTCCACAAGGCCCCTCCCAGCGAAGCCATGCCCCTGCCCAGTTTGGCATTTGATTCCTCTAGTCCTGGCTTGCAGTCTCTTTAGCCTTCACTGAAGCAAAAGGAAGCATCTGGACTGGTGGCATTGATGGCTGATATCTCTATTTTTTCCCACTCTGGGCAGCCTGACCTTAGGAGCCCTTGGTTCCAGCTTGCTTGTGACCTGATACTTCAGCCTGAGACCCAGAGGCCATGAGCCTCTGGACTGGCCCCGATGCAAGAGGCTGATGAACATTCCACACCTGTCAGCACTCCAGGTCTGGCCACTGATGGGACTAGACTGGGCACAAGGGTAGAGATTATATTGGCCCTCCCTGAAGAACTTTGTCAGGTGTACATGGCAACAACACCTCAGGTGGATGCTGGACCTCAGCTTCATAGAACCAAGGATATGGTGTCCTTTGAGCTGCCACTTACTGACAGGGCTGGAATACTGGCATGTAGCTAGTCCAAAGGTGGATTCTGTCCTTCACAGGAGGCCACTGGAACCCAACAGTTTCTTGCCAGCTACTATGTGCCTGGCATTGTGTTGGGTGTTATGAACATAGAAAGCTTCCTTGGCCACTGAAAGACTTCAAGCCTAACAGCACAGCTGACCATAGAAACTTATTACTATAACATCTGCCTGCAATGCGGGAGACCTGGGTTCGATCCCTGGGAAGATCCCCTGGAGAAGGGAAAGGCTACCCACTCCAGTATTCTGGCCTGGAGAATTCCATGAACTGTATAGTCCATGGGGTCGCAAAGAGTTGGACACAACTGAGCGACTTTCACTTTCACTTCATTATCATCAATGCTATGTTATGTATGCATGTACTTTGGAGATACAGAAACTGGAGCATTTAATTTAACAGGAAGAGTGATATTAGGGTAAGCTGCCAAACGAAGGGATAGTATAGGGTGAAATTAAGTAAAACTCTTGCACGGCAGCTAGTACACAGTAGTGTAAGCACTGTACTTAACAAATCTATCCTTGAGATGCTTAAGGATATCAAATATCATTATCAGCAGCAATAGCAGTAGCATCCTTAGATATAGAAAACAGATGAGTAATCTTTAGGCACAGAAATCAGGAAAGGGCTAGCAAAACTTTAAGAGGAGAAAATGTTATTCCCAAGGAAAGATTTTTAAAATGTATTGAAAAGGCAGCATATTTTCAGGTTGAAAACTGGGAAGACACCGAGTCTCAGCTTGGGCGATGTAGTTTCTTTCTTTTTTTTTTTTTTAATTTTATTTTATTTTTAAACTTTACATAACTGTATTAGTTTTGCCAAATATCAAAATGAATCCGCCACAGGTATACATGTGTTCCCCATCCTGAACCCTCCTCCCTCCTCCCTCCCCATTCCATCCCTCTGGGTCGTCCCAGTGCACCAGCCCCAAGCATCCAGTATCGTGCATCGAACCTGGACTGGCAACTCGTTTCATACATGATATTTTACATGTTTCAATGCCATTCTCCCAAATCTTCCCACCCTCTCCCTCTCTCACAGAGTCCATAGGACTGTTCTATACATCAGTGTCTCTTTTGCTGTCTCGTACACAGGGTTATTGTTACCATCTTTCTAAATTCCATATATATGCGTTAGTATACTGTATTGGTGTTTTTCTTTCTGGCTTACTTCACTCTGTATAATAGGCTCCAGTTTCATCCACCTCATTAGAACTGATTCAAATGTATTCTTTTTAATGGCTGAGTAATACTCCATTGTGTATATGTACCACAGCTTTCTTATCCATTCATCTGCTGATGGACATCTAGGTTGCTTCCATGTCCTGGCTATTATAAACAGTGCTGCGATGAACATTGGGGTACACGTGTCTCTTTCCCTTCTGGTTTCCTCAGTGTGTATGCCCAGCAGTGGGATTGCTGGATCATAAGGCAGGTCTATTTCCAGTTTTTTAAGGAATCTCCACACTGTTCTCCATAGTGGCTGTACTAGTTTGCATTCCCACCAACAGTGTAAGAGGGTTCCCTTTTCTCCACACCCTCTCCAGCATTTATTACTTGTAGACTTTTGGATCGCAGCCATTCTGACTGGTGTGAAATGGTACCTCATAGTGGTTTTGATTTGCATTTCTCTGATAATGAGTGATGTTGAGCATCTTTTCATGTGTTTGTTAGCCATCTGTATATCTTCTTTGGAGAAATGTCTATTTAGTTCTTTGGCCCATTTTTTGATTGGGTCATTGATTTTTCTGGAGTTGAGCTGTAGGAGTTGCTTGTATATTCTCGAGATTAGTTGTTTGTCAGTTGCTTCATTTGCTATTATCTTCTCCCATTCTGAAGGCTGCCTTTTCACCTTGCTAATAGTTTCCTTTGATGTGCAGAAGCTTTTAAGGTTAATTAAGTCCCATTTGTTTATTTTTGCTTTTATTCCCAATATTCTGGGAGGTGGGTCATAGAGGATCCTGCTGTGATGTATGTCGGAGAGTGTTTTGCCTATGTTCTCCTCTAGGAGTTTTATAGTTTCTGGTCTTACATTGAGATCTTTAATCCATTTTGAGTTTATTTTTGTGTATGGTGTTAGAAAGTGTTCTAGTTTCATTCTTTTACAAGTGGTTGACCAGATTTCCCAGCACCACTTGTTAAAGAGATTGTCTTTAATCCATTGTATATTCTTGCCTCCTTTGTCAAAGATAAGGTGTCCATATGTGCGTGGATTTATCTCTGGGCTTTCTATTTTGTTCCATTGATCTATATTTCTGTCTTTGTGCCAGTACCATACTGTCTTGATAACTGTGGCTTTGTAGTAGAGCCTGAAGTCAGGTAGGTTGATTCCTCCAGTTCCATTCTTCTTTCTCAAGATCGCTTTGGCTATTCGAGGTTTTTTGTTTTTCCATACAAATTGTGAAATTATTTGTTCTAGCTCTGTGAAGAATGCTGTTGGTAGCTTGATAGGGATTGCATTGAATCTATAGATTGCTTTGGGTAGTATACTCATTTTCACTATATTGATTCTTCCAATCCATGAACATGGTATATTTCTCCATCTGTTAGTGTCCTCTTTGATTTCTTTCACCAGTGTTTTATAGTTTTCTATATATAGGTCTTTAGTTTCTTTAGGTAGATATATTCCTAAGTATTTTATTCTTCCCGTTGCAATGGTGAATGGAATTGTTTCCTTAATTTCTCTTTCTGTTTTCTCATTATTAGTGTATAGAAATGCAAGGGATTTCTGTGTGTTGATTTTATATCCTGCAACTTTACTATAGTCATTGATTAGTTCTAGTAATTTTCTGGTGGAGTCTTTAGGGTTTTCTATGTAGAGGATCATGTCATCTGCAAACAGTGAGAGCTTTACTTCTTCTTTTCCCATTTGGATTCCTTTTATTTCTTTTTCTGTTCTGATTGCTGTGGCCAAAACTTCCAAAACTATGTTGAATAGTAATGGTGAAAGTGGGCACCCTTGTCTTGTTCCTGACTTTAGAGGAAATGCTTTCAATTTTTCACCATTGAGGATAATGTTTGCTGTGGGTTTGTCATATATAGCTTTGATTATGTTGAGGTATGTTCCTTCTATTCCTGCTTTCTGGAGCGTTTTGATCATAAATGGATGTTGAATTTTGTCAAAGGCTTTCTCTGCATCTCTCGAGATAATCATATGGTTTTTATTTTTCAATTTGTTAATGTGGTGTATTACATTGATTGATTTGCGGATATTGAAGAATCCTTGCATCCCTGGGATAAAGCCCACTTGGTCATGGTGTATGATCTTTTTAATGTGTTGTTGGATTCTGATTGCTAGAATTTTGTTAAGGATTTTTGCATCTATGTTCATCAGTGATATTGGCCTGTAGTTTTCTTTTTTTGTGGGATCTTTGTCAGGTTTTGGTATTAGGGTGATGGTGGCCTCATAGAATGAGTTTGGAAGTTTACCATCCTCTGCAATTTTCTGGAAGAGTTTGAGCAGGATAGGTGTTAGCTCTTCTCTAAATTTTTGGTAGAATTCAGCTGTGAAGCCGTCTGGACCTGGGCTTTTGTTTGCTGGAAGATTTTTGATTACAGTTTCAATTTCCGTGCTTATGATGGGTCTGTTAAGATTTTCTATTTCTTCCTGGTCGAGTTTTGGAAAGTTGTACTTTTCTAAGAATTTGTCCATTTCTTCCTCATTGTCCATTTTATTGGCATATAATTGTTGATAGTACTCGCTTATGATCCTTTGTATTTCTGTGTTGTCTGTTGTGATCTCTCCATTTTCATTTCTAATTTTATTGATTTGATTTTTCTCCCTTTGTTTCTTGATGAGTCTGGCTAATGGTTTGTCAATTTTATTTATCCTTTCAAAGAACCAGCTTTTGGTTTTGTTGATTTTTGCTATGGTCTCTTTTGTTTCTTTTGCATTTATTTCTGCCCTAATTTTTAAGATTTCTTTCCTTCTACTAACCCTGGGGTTCTTCAATTCTTCCTTTTCTAGTTGCTTTAGGTGTAGAATTAGGTTATTTATTTGACTTTTTTCTTGTTTCTTGAGGTGTGCCTGTATTGCTATGAACTTTCCCCTTAGGACTGCTTTTACCGTGTCCCACAGGTTTTGGGTTGTTGTGTTTTCATTTTCATTCGTTTCTATGCAAATTTTGATTTCTTTTTTGATTTCTTCTGTGATTTGTTGGCTATTCAGCAGCGTGTTGTTCAGCCTCCATATGTTGGAATTTTTAATAGTTTTTCTCCTGTAATTGAGATCTAATCTTACTGCATTGTGGTCAGAAAAGATGCTTGGAATGATTTCTATTTTTTTGAATTTACCAAGGCTAGATTTATGGCCCAGGATGTGATCTATCCTGGAGAAGGTTCCATGTGCGCTTGAGAAGAAGGCGAAATTCATTGTTTTGGGATGAAATGTCCTATAGATATCAATTAGGTCTAACTGGTCTATTGTATCGTTTAAAATTTGTGTTTCCTTGTTAATTTTCTGTTTAGTTGATCTATCCATAGGTGTGAGTGGGGTATTAAAGTCTCCCACTATTATTGTGTTATTGTTAATTTCTTCTTTCATACTTGTTAGCATTTGTCTTACATACTGCGGTGCTCCCGTGTTGGGTGCATATATATTTATAATTGTTATATCTTCTTCTTGGATTGATCCTTTGATCATTATGTAGTGACCATCTTTGTCTCTTTTCACAGTCTTTGTTTTAAAGTGTATTTTATCTGATATGAGTATTGCTACTCCTGCTTTCTTTTGGTCCCTATTTGCATGGAAAATCTTTTTCCAACCCTTCACTTTCAGTCTGTATGTGTCCCCTGTTTTGAGGTGGGTCTCTTGTAGACCACATATGTAGGGGTCTTGTTTTTGTTTTTGTTTTTGTTTTTTTTTTAAATTTTATTTTATTTTTAAACTTTACATAACTGTATTAGATTTGCCAAATATCAAAATGAATCCGCCACAGGTATACATGTGTTCCCCATCCTGAACCCTCCTCCCTCCTCCCTCCCCATTCCATCCCTCTGGGTCGTCCCAGCGCACCAGCCCCAAGCATCCAGTATCGTGCATCGAACCTGGACTGGCAACTCGTTTCATACATGATATTTTACATGTTTCAATGCCATTCTCCCAAATCTTCCCACCCTCTCCCTCTCTCACAGAGTCCATAAGACTGTTCCATTCAGCCAGTCTTTGTCTTTTGGTTGGGGCATTCAACCCATTTACGTTTAAGGTAATTACTGATAAGTATGACCCCGTTGCCATTTACTTTATTGTTTTGGGTTCGAATTTATACACCATTTTTGTGTTTCCTGTCTAGAGAATATCCTTTAGTATTTGTTGGAGAGCTGGTTTGGTGGTGCAGAATTCTCTCAGCTTTTGCTTGTCTGAAAAGCTTTTGATTTCTCCTTCATACTTGAATGAGATCCTTGCTGGGTACAATAATCTGGGCTGTAGGTTATTTTCTTTCATCATTTTAAGTATGTCTTGCCATTCCCTCCTGGCTTGAAGAGTTTCTATTGAAAGATCAGCTGTTATCCTTATGGGTATTCCCTTGTGTGTTATTTGTTGTTTTTCCCTTGCTGCTTTTAATATGTGTTCTTTGTGTTTGATCTTTGTTAATTTGATTAATATGTGTCTTGGGGTGTTTCGCCTTGGGTTTATCCTGTTTGGGACTCTCTGGGTTTCTTGGATTTGGGTGATTATTTCCTTCCCCATTTTAGGGAAGTTTTCAACTATTATCTCCTCAAGTATTTTCTCATGGTCTTTCTTTTTGTCTTCTTCTTCTGGGACCCCTATGATTCGAATGTTGTAGTGTTTAATATTGTCCTGGAGGTCTCTGAGATTGTCCTCATTTCTTTTAATTCGTTTTTCTTTTGTCCTCTCTGATTCATTTATTTCTACCATTCTATCTTCTAATTCACTAATCCTATCTTCTGCCTCTGTTATTCTACTATTTGTTGCCTCCAGAGTGTTTTTAATTTCACTTATTGCATTATTCATTATATATTGACTCTTTTTTATTTCTTCTAAGTCCTTGTTAAACCTTTCTTGCATCTTCTCAATCCTTGTCTCCAGGCTATTTATCTGTGATTCCATTTTAATTTCAAGATTTTGGATCAATTTCACTATCATTATTCGGAATTCTTTATCAGGTAGATTCCCTATCTCTTCCTCTTTTGTTTGATTTGGTGGGCATTTATCCTGTTCCTTTATCTGCTGGGTATTTCTCTGTCTCTTTATCTTGTTTAAATTGCTGAGTTTGGGGTGTCCTTTCTGTATTCTGGCAGTTTGTGGAGTTCTCTTTATTGTGGCGTTTCCTCGCTGTGTGTGGGTTTGTACAGGTGGCTTGTCAAGGTTTCCTGGTTAGGGAAGCTTGTGTCGATGTTCTGGTGGATGGAGCTGTATTTCTTCTCTCTCCTTTCGAAGAGTTGGGCTGCTTTTCTGGGTGCCTGATGTCCTCTGCCGGCATTCAGAAGTTCTTTTGTGGAATTTACTCGACGTTTAAATGCTCTTTTGATGAATTTGTGGGGGAGAAAGTGTTCTCCCCGTCCTACTCCTCCGCCATCTTGGCTCCTCCTGTCAGCGATGTAGTTTCAATTGGCCATGACTATCTGTGTGCATTGGGCAAATCATTTTCCCTGTAGGTTCCTTTTTATAATTTGTAAATGCATAAAAATGGATTGTGTTATCCAAGAGTCCTTCTAATAGCAGAGTCTACAATCTCTACAATATCTCAAGGACAATGTCTTGCAATCAATAAAGTATTACTAGACACTTACAGAAACTGAAAGATGTATTGCATAGCCAAGAGAAAGAGCGGTTAATAGAAAGTAACTCTGAGTTATTGGAATGAGTGGACTAGGACTTTAGAACATCTATTTTAACATGTTCAAGAAATTAAAGAAAAACGTGGTCACAATGAACAAACAGATGGGTAGTAACAGAGAAATGAAAAGCGTAAAAAAGAACTTGATGAATCCTTTACAGTGTAAAACTAAACTACTTGAAATTTTAAAATGATGACAAGTAAGTGAACTTGGAAAATTAATAGAAAATTAATAGAAACCATTTAATCCAAAGGACAGAGGCTTGACAAAATGAAAACAGCCCCAGGAACCAGTTGTACCAAGTCAGGTTATCTAGCATATATTTAACTGGAGTTGAAGAAGGGGAATAGAAAGGAGAAGGAAACAATATTTTTGAAAAAGGAATGCTTAAAGTGTCCAAGTTTGGCAGAAAGGAAAAACTACAAATTCAAGGAACTCAAAGAAATCAAACAGAATATGTATAAAAGAAGCCACATTTAGGTATTACATATTAAATCTGCCAAAAGTCAAAGAGAAAGAATTGTTGAAAACAGACAAAGAGATATGGCACAGCACATACTGGGAACACTGATACGCGTATGACGACTAACGTCTTTCAAAAGAGTGAGGACAAGAAGGTAACCAAATGACGCCTTGAAGGTGCTGAAAAGAAAAAGTCAGTCCAGTATCGCAGACTTCTATATTCTTCAAAAACGATAGCAAATAAACGCATTTTCTAGAAAATAAAAGTGGAGAGTATTTGTTGCCAGTAGATGATAACTTCAGAAATGCTGAAGAAAAATTGCCAAGCTGAAGGAAAATGATTCCTGAAAGAAAATCGTATCTACAAGAAGGAATAACAAGCACAGGGAATAGTAAGTCTGTGAATAACTATGAAAGACTGTATTTTTTCTTTTCATAATTTCTTTAATAGACATATGACTGTCTTAAGCAAAACAAATAGTGTGTAGGGTTTATAACAAATATAGAGTTACTATTTATGACAACAATATCAAAAGGATAGGAAGTAAAGGCAAGTGAGATATTCTGTTACATAGTTATCATATATTACATGAAGAGGTACTATACAAACTCCAGCCAGACTGTGGGCAATGGTTAAGGATGCATAAAGTAGTCCTTTGAACGAGCACTAGAATATAATGCATAGAGGCAGAGCTGAAAAGTCAGTCATAGAATTAAATGAAATACTAAAAAATATTTGATTAACCCAAAAGAAGGCAAAAAGGAAGAGAGGTGGATGAAACAAAAAGAGATGGCAAAGAGAAAAACAATGGCATTATGATAAAACCAGCTATATAAAAATTATACTAAATGTAAGTAAATGGAACACTCAGTTAAAAGGCAGGGATTGTCAGAATGAATAAAATGTCAAGACCCCACTATATATTTTTTTGTACAAGAAATGATGTGTATAAAATACAGATATGCTGTGGTCAGTCACTTCAGTTGTGTCTGACTCTTTGCGACCTATGGACTGTAGCCTGCCAGGCTCTGCTGTCCATGGGATTCTCCAGGCAAAAATACTGGAATGGGTTGCTGTGCCCTCCTCCAGGGGATATTCCCAACCCAGAAATCAAACCCATATCTAGGGCATGCTCCTGTGTTGCAGGCAGGTTCTTAATCTACTGAGCCACCTAGGAAGCCCTCTCTTATTCCTACTTAACCTTTATTATTTAAGGATGATAATACATTGCAATAAATTCTCATTAGTAATATGCTAAGTAGCAGTGGGACGAGCCAATGGAGATAGATTGAAAATAAAGGATGAAAAAAGCTATATCAAGTAAACTATAGCATAAAAAAACTGGAGTAATTTTATTAGTATCAAACAAAATAGACTTTAAGACAAACAGTATTTTCAAAGACAGAGACATTTCATTATGATAAAAGGGTCCATTTATCATAGACATAGCAATTTAAATGTGTCTGTTCAGTTCAGTTCAGTTCCGTCGCTCAGTCGTGTCTGACTCTTTGCGACCCCATGAATCACAGCACGCCAGGCCTCCCTGTCCATCACCAACTCCCGGAGTTCACTCAGACTCACGTCCATCGAGTCAGTGATGCCATCCAGCCATCTCATCCTCTGTCGTCCCCTTTTCCTCCTGCCCCCAATCCCTCCTAGCATCAGAGTCTTTTCCAATGAGTCAACTCTTCGCATGAGGTGGCCAAAGTACTGGAGTTTCAGCTTTAGCATCATTCCTTCCAAAGAACACCCAGGACTGATCTCCTTTAGAATGGACTGGTTGGATCTCCTTGCAGTCCAAGGGACTCTCAAGAGTCTTCTCCAACACCACAGTTCAAAAGCATCAATTCTTCAGCACTCAGCTTTCTTGACAGTCCAACTCCCACATCCATACATGACTATGGAAAAACCATAGCCTTGACTAGACGGACCTTTGTTGGTTGCCTACTAATAGAACATAAAACTCCATGAAGCCAAAATTTATAGAACTAAAGACAGGGCGGAACTTCATTGGGCAGAAATATGGATGTCAAGTCACTTCCTCTACCTCAGTTCAGTTCAGTTCAGTCGTTCAGTTGTGTCCAACTCTTTGCGACCCCATGAATCGCAGCACACCAGGCCTCCCTGTCCATCACCAACTCCCAGAGTTCACCCAGACTCAAGTCCATCTAGTTGGTGATGCCATCCAGCCATCTCATCCTCTGTTGTCCCTTTCTCCTCCTGCCCCCCTTCCTCTACCTAGTCCCTTCTTATTTAGCAGAAGTCCAGGGCATCGGTACTTAATAATTTCCACCATTCATCACCTTACATTAGGCACTTACGCATATTTTTGCTCATTTAATCCTCCCACCAATTACTTGAGGTAGGAGTTCTTGAATCTTTAACAAAGGCAATCATAATAGTATCGGTAACATCTGCATGTGCAGAGGGCTTATGGATGACAGACGCTGTACTAAGAACATCATGCTGTTCAGTGAATCCTCCCAGCAACTGATGAGCTGGGCATTATCATCGCCCCATTTAACAGATGAGAAAACTGAGGTGCAGCGAGTTTAGGTCTCTTCCCTATAGTCACAGAGCAAATAGGCAAGAGAGCAAAAGTTTGATCTCAGGGGTTCCATGTTTAGATTGGAGAGAGGCTTTTCAGAAGGCTGGTCCCAGGCTGAGTGATGGAGGAAGTCTGTTTTCAGGCCTGCCCTTCTACTGGAGGTACATGCCTTTGTGTGCTTCTCAGTCACTATGTCTTTCTAGACTCCTGCAGGTGGCACTCACACCCTCATTGCAGGCTATGCCCTCCTGTTCCCTTCACTTGCCTCTATCTTTAGGAAAGAATCCACATTTGTCATTTATGAATGTATTGGGTTGGCTGAAAGCTTCTTGAGAATTTCCCTTCCAGGGGCTTCTGCACTTGCAGCCTCTCTTCTCACTGGAGGGCAGGACCATGAGGGCTGACAGATCCAGGATTAAATCCCTGCTCAACACCCTCATGTAGTTTAACATTAATTTTCTCAACTGGAAGTGGGAATAATGTCTGACTCAGAGGGCTAGGACAAGGGTTCCATTAAATCAGGTACACACAATACCAGCTCTTGGGCCCAGATTTCTTTTCCTCTACTCCTCTGCTCCCACCCACTTCCCTTAGGAATCCATGCATCAGGAGAAGGTGGGGGAAATCTGAGAAGCAGTAGGGACAGCCAGTCAACTATGATGTACTGTCAAGGCAGACTTTTTTTTTCTTTCTGTAGTTGTTATATTTTATTTTTCAAGGAACACTGATTAAAAATATTTATACACCAACTTTTAAGTCCACAGTTTAGTAATGTTATTTGTAGCATATTCAAAAGCAGAGACATTATTTTGCCAACAAAGGTCTGTCTGGTCAAGGCTATGGTTTTTCCATAGTCATGTATGGATGTGAGAGTTGGACTGTGAAGAAAGCTGAGCGCTGAAGAATTGATGCTTTTGAATTGTGGTGTTGGAGAAGACTCTTGAGAGTCCCTTGGACTGCAAGGAGATCCAACCAGTCCATTCTAAAGGAGATCAGTCCTGGGTGTTCTTTGGAAGGAATGATGCTAAAGCTGAAACTCCAGTACTTTGGCCACCTCATGCGAAGAGTTGACTCATTGGAAAAGACTCTGATGCTGGGAGGGATTGGGGGCAGGAGGAAAAGGGACGAGGATGAGATGGCTGGATGGCATCACTGACTCGATGGACGTGAGTCTGAGTGAACTCCGGGAGTTGGTGATGGACAGGGAGGCCTGGCGTGCTGCGATTCATGGGGTCGCAAAGAGTTGGACACGACTGAGCGACTGAACTGAACTGAACTGACTGAAAAGAATGCAGCCTTGTTCTGACTGGCAGAAGGTTGTGGACAATGTGTGTCTGTGTGTGCAGGCACTGGTGTCCTGGAACACACTGGTGTTCTGGAAATGGGGCAGGAAAGTAAAAATGAAGAAAACCAGAGCATGAAATGGAAAGTTTTACGATAGTAGCATTATATGCAAATCATGATAGACAGGCTGGTCACGTGTGTGGGCTTGGGTAAATCTTTTTATTAATCAGCTTATTATGTGTCCAAGGAAGGAGGGTGTTACCTAGTATTTAAGAGAGATTTAGTCCCACTATAAGATGAGAGAAAAGATAATCTGAGCTGAGTATTAGACCAGAAGTGTGGAGCAGTGTGATCCTTCCATAATTTTAGCTATTAACCTCCCTCTAGATTTTTGCTGTGTCTGAGAGTCACATACACTATTATTCCCTTGATGTTTTTCTTAACATTGACTCACTTTTTAAAAACCTTTATTTTATTGATATAGGTGATTTACAATGTTGTGTTAATTTCTTCTGTACAGCCGTGAATCAGTGGTTCACACACACACACACATATATTCTTTTTCATATTCTTTTCCATTATGGTTTATCCTAGGATATTGAATATAACTTCTGTTCTATACAGTAGGACTTTATTGTTTATTCATTCCATATATACTAGTTTGCATCTGCTAATCCCAAATGCCCAATCCATTCCTCCCCCAGCCCCCTTCTCCTGGGCAAACACAAGTCTCTTCTCTATGACTGTGAGTCTGTTTCTGCTTCATAGATAATTTGTGTCATATTTTAGATTCCACATGTAAGTAATATCATACGGTATTTGTCTTACTTCAGACTTACTCTGTCTGGCTTACTTCACTTAGTATGATAATCTCTAAGCCCATCCGTATTGCTGCACATGGCTTTATTTTGCTCTTTTCTAATGGCTGAATAGCATTCCATTGTCTGTATGCACCACGTCTTCTTTATCCATCCATCTGTTGATGGACATCTAGGTTGTTTCCATGCCTGCCTATTGTAAATAGCGCTGCTATGAACATCAGATGCATATAGCTTTTTGAATTAATGGTTTGCCCAGGAGTGGGATTGCTGGGTCATATGGTAGTTCTGGGGCTTCCCTGGTGGCTCAGTTGGTAAAGAATCTGCCTGCAATGTGGGAGACCCAGGATGGTAGTTCTATTTTCCGTTTTTTGAGGAACCTCCACACTGTTCTTCTTTTGAAGAAGGAACGAATGAATACCTGAGAAAACAGTTTTATTGTGCTAATTAGGTATTTTTTTCTCATACAGGCTGAGATACAACCTATCCATCAAAACATAAACTGTTTATCTGAGTTCCACCCAGATTGTCACATGGCCACCTGGGAGAGTGGGCCACATTCCACAGGGAAGATTCAAAGGGGGAGTTTGTTCCAGCTCTGACATCTCCTGGCTGTGTGACTTGGAGCCAGGGAGTCCCTCTCTTTCTCCCTACCCCAGCAAGTCACTGAACATAAAGCCTGTTAAGGTCACACAGTCCTGGAGTTTCCTCTGGAACCTTCTGACCAAATGGTTTTCTGGTCCCTGCTGGGCAGGGAAATAACCCCTTGTGGTGGTCTGAACCCTCTCGGGAAAGTTCTGCATCTGCCCTACATTGGGCTCCTGGGAGCTCCACCCTTTACTTCTGTTTCTTGCCTTCCTCTGCACATCCTTTCCAGCCTGGGTGGCAGTTGTCGTGCATCTAGAGGCCAAGTGGTGTTGAGCAGGACCAGGGTCTCCTCTGTTGCGGTTAGGAGTCATCCGTTGGTGATGTCCATAACAGTAATACCCAGCTCTCACTGATGGGCACGTCCTCTGTGCCAGGGGCCTTGCTGAGCTCCTGCACAGGTGGGACCTCAGTGTAGCCTCACTGCATTCCTGGTTACAGGTACAACTTTCACGCCCCTCACAGATGATGCATTTGACTGAAAAGACACTTTGGGAATCTGGGGCCAGGCTGACACTCATGTGGCTCTCCCCTCTGGCTAACCTGCCAAACCTTTCCATGGTCAACACTGTTTTGCCACGTCTCTTACCTTACTCTTGCAGAGTTGGTGTGGAGGATCCAGGAGCAGGAGTGTCCATCTGGCTCTGTTATATTTCATCCTGTGGGATCCGGTCCACCACTCAAGGCTGCTGAAATCTATTTGGATCCCAACTATGTCAGCTGACATATTTCTGTCTTTCTCAATCGGGTGTCATCAGAAAATTTGGTAAGCTTGTAGTCTTTATTTTCATCCCAAGTCATTGATAAAAATGTTGAATAGGAAGGGCCAGGGGAATTCTCAGAATGCCGTTAGGAAATTCCCTCTGAATCAGCAATTTATTAATTTATCGCTCTTTGAATACTGGCAGTATACTAGCTATTGGATCCTCCTATTTATACAGACCTATGCTTATTTCTCCGGCTTATTCACGAAGTATCATGAGATTCTTGGGGCTGAGATTATGGGATAAGAGGGCAGGTGTGCAGTAAAGGGTTAACCTTGTCCAAATAAAGTTCTGACTCTTGCTCGGCTCCAGAGAGGTGATTTCTAAGTCCTTTGAATATGCTGTCTAAAAGTGTCTGTTTACCTGGGGACCTCGGGCCATGCTAGATGTGTGTGCTTAGTTGCTCAGTTGTGTCTGACTCTTTGCGACCCCATGGACTATATAGCCTGCCAGGCTCCTCTGTCCATGGGGATTCTCCAGGCAAGAATATTGGAGTGGGTTGCCATGCCCTCCTCCAGAACTATGCTAACAATATCATTTAGGTGGGGACCTTGGATCATGGTGTGATCTTGACCTCTGGAGGGGATGGAGACTAAAGTCTGTTGTGTCTACATGACCAAACCCCGGTGAAAACCCTGGACAACCAGCCTCAGGTGAACTTCCCTGGTTGGCAACGCTCTGCACGGGTTGTAACCCACTGTTGCTGAGAAAAGTAAGCATTGGCCACACAATGGCCCGAGTGGGCATGCCTGGTGTCTCTGGGACCCTGCTCTGTGTGCCTCTTTGTTTCACTGATTTTGATCTGTATCCTTCTGCTATAATAAATCATAACTGTCACAGGGCTTTCCAGGTGGCACTCGTGGTAAAGAATCCTCCTGCCAATGCAGGAGATGCAAGAGGCTTGGGTTTGATCCCTGGGTCAGGAAGATCCCCTGGAGTAGGAAATGGTAACCCTTTCTGGTATTCTTGCCTGGGAAATCCCATGGACAGAGGAGCCTGGTGGACTCACAGTCCATGAGTTGCAAAGAGTGGGACAGGACTGAGCACATGAGCATAACAATGTTGCTGAGTTCTGTGAATCCTTCTTGTGAATTACAGGACCAGGAGGTGGGGTTGGACACCTCTAGAAACTACAACAGAAATCTCTGGAGCACATTAAATGTATCTTTCTTTGAAGCCAGTGGACTGAGTTCTATCCAGGTTTCTCTAAATGCCTTCTTCAAGAGGTACAAAGTCACTTTCTCTTCTGCGCAAAGTAGCATCCTTGCTAACCTTCCCCAGGGTATGACTGCCCTGTGTGGGTAAGGAGCACTCATTTCAATCTTCTCTGGATGCCGTTTTGCCCAGGAGGACTTCAAGCTTGGGTATCTCCTCCTGCCTTTTAGGAAAGTCTCTGCTGAAACTCAAATACTAATGGCGGCATGCACACTAAGCTACTGTCACCCATTTATACTCCAGCCGAAATTAATCAGCCCACTCGTGGAACTAGAGTCTCATTTGGACAGAATCCAGGAGAGGGATTCAAACCGGGTCAATTTTATGTCAGTGCTAACATAAGGGCCCATGAGCACAAAAATACCTTTAGTTCAGGTCCTCAGAGTTGTTTGTGTGAATTCTCAGGACAAAGTGGCTTTTTCTCTTTTATTTAAAAAATTTTTATTGGAGTCTAGTTGATTTACAATGTTGTGTCAGTTTCAGGTGGACGGCAAAGTGAATCACTCCTACACATATATCCACTCTTCTTTTTTTTTTTAAGATTTTTTTTTTCCCATTTAGGCTATTACAGAGCATTGACTAGAGTTCCGTGTGCTACACAGCAGGTTCTTATGGGTTATCTATTTTACATATAGTAGTGTGTATATGTCAATCCCAGTCTCCCAATCTCTTACTCATTCACTCATTTTTGGCTGCACTGTGTCGTTGATGCTGTGCATGGGCTTTCTCCAGTTGCAGTGAGCGGGGGCTATTCTTCACTTGCAGAGTGCGGGCTTCTCATTGTGGTGGCTCTCTTGTTGCCGAGCACAGGCTCTAGGCACGAGGGGTGCACAGGCTTAGTGGACCCCGAGACAAATGGGGTCTTCCTAGACCATGGGTCAGACCTATGTCCCCTACATTGGCAGGTGGATCCTTTACCACAGGACTACCAGGGGAGTTTGGCTTTTTTCTTTAAACTATTTTTGAGATATATGTTGGTAGGGAGGACTTATTTTTCCTCCTGCCCTTTGCTTTATCCTACAACCAAGGGGCATGAATATCTGCCTTTAAGGTAATGACATGGGACAGTGCAGTCCTTCCTGCATCCCTGGACCTTTAAGGGATCATAGAATGTGTGCCTTGAAAAGCTCCACTCCTTATAGAAGATGTAAATCCTTTTTGTTGTTTAGTTACTAAGTCATGTCTGACTCTTTGTGACCCTGTGGACTATAACTCGCCAGGTTACTCTGTCCACGGAATTCTCCTGGCAAGAATATTGGAGTCGGTTGCCATTCCTTCTCCAGGGGATCTTCTCAGCCTAGGGATCAAACCCACATCTCCTGCTTGGCAGGCAAGATTCTTTATCACTGAGCCACCTGGGAAGCAGGGGGCCTTTATTTCTTCTCTCCTGTCATCAGAGGTGGGGGAAGTGGAGGGCTCAACTGCCCCTCTACCTCCACACTTTATTAATGTGAGATGTTATAGTCCAGTCCCTACATGGAAGGTCTTTATATTTAAAGCCATTAAGAATGGCTTCTTGGGCTCCAAAATCACTTTGGATGATGACTGCAGCCATGAGATTAAAAGACACTTGCTCCTTGGAAGAAAAGCTATGACAAACCTAAACAGTGAATTAAAAAGCAGAGACGTCATTTTACAAATGAAGGTGTGTATAGTCAAGGCTATGGTTTTTCCATTAGTCATGGACAGATGTGAGAGTTGGACCATAAAGAAGGCTGAGCACTGAAGAATTGATGCTTTCAAACTGTGGTGTTAGAGGAGACTCTTGAGAGTCCCTTGGACTGCAAGGAAATCAAACCAGTCAATCCTAAAAGAAATCAGTCCTGAATATTCTTTGGAAGGATTGATGCTGAAGCTAAAGCTCCAATACTTTGGCCACCTGATGCGAAGAGCTGACTCATTGGAAAAGATCCTGTTGCTAGGAACGATTGAGGGCAGGAGGAGAAGGTGATGACAGAGAATGATATGGTTGGATGGCATCACTGACTCAATGGACATGAGTTTGAGCAAACTCTGGGAGACAGTGAAGGACAGGGAAGCCTGGTGCTTCAGTCCATGGGATTGCAAAGAATTGGATACAACTGAGCGACTGAACAGCAACAAGAGTGGAAGTTTCTGGAGGGCAGAAACCACATGAGTTTCATCCTTGAATATGAGGGTGTGGCCTGGCCTAACATGGAGAGGGAGTAACTGACATGCTGTCTCCTAACTTGGGAATGTTTCAGCCAAGTAGGATCAGGAAATGCAGAGTCCCTTTCCTCGGTCACCACAACCGGCTTGGGCAGCTGCCAGCTGGCTGCTCTGATGCTCATGAGAGCTCCCCGAGCTCTGCACAGGGCTGTTGGCTGCGAGCCCAGGCCTTCCTGCCTAGCTGGGCTCTTGGTCGGTCATGAAGTTCAATGAGCTCACTCTCCAATTTCACACGTGCATGTTGTGCTTGGAGCTTGCTGGAGATTGGAGACAAAAGCTGTCGGGCATCAAACCCACGGGCTCTCTGTGGCCATGTTGTCAATGGGGTCAGAAATGGGGCTTCCTGAACGTTTACTTCTCTAGTACTGTTGTCAATCAGCTGTGGATCCCCTGGGGATCTTGTGAAAATGCAGCTTCTGATTCAGGAGCTCTGGGGTGGGGTCTAACAAGCCACCGAGTGATGACCTGACCACACTCTGAGAAGCCAATATCTAAGGAACTATAAGACACGTGGGTGTTGACATGGTGGGGCAGGGTTTAGGTGGCCAACTAGCCACTAAAACTCTTGTGACACATTCTGAGCAGAAGACATAGAAGGAAGTGATGGATCCTGCGTTGGTCTGGAGGAAACCAGCCACCAGGGCATCTACTCTACCTGAGGCAGGGGACAGGGCTCCCAGCCCGCATTGTATGACTTTGATCAATGCATTTGCAGCGGCAAGAGGCAGGATGGTGTAATGGCTTCTGCTCATGGTTTGGTGCCAGTTCACCTCGGCAGGTTGGGCATACACTCCTAAGCTCTGTTCCTGTGGCCCAGAGCTTTCTCTGTGCCTGAGTTTTCTCTTTTGTAAAAGGGAGATGCAATCACAGTATCGCCTGGTGCTAGTGCTAAAGAATCTAACTGCCAGTGCAGGAGACATGGTTTTGATCCTTGGGTTGGGAATATCCCCCGGAGTAGGAAATGACAACCTGCTCAAGTATGCTTGCCTGGAAACTTCTATGGACAGAAGAGCCTGGAGGGCTACAGTCCATGGGGTTGCAAAGAGTCGGACACAACTGAGCATGCACTGTCTCCGTCTGTAGGGTCGCTGTGAAAGCTGCAGATTATATAAGGGACTCGGTTGATAAAAAACGACCCGGAGTAGTTCTTTTCGTTCTCAGCCAGAGCTCTAGTCCCTCAGCCTGGGACCTCAGGGGGCCCCGGGCTTCTGTGCCCTGCAAGGCCACGGTTGTGCAAGCGCTCTCGGGTCTCTTGTTACCCAGCAGCCGGCAACAGACCAAAATAAAGTTGAGGGGGGGACTGGCGGGGAGGGCCGAGCAAGCCTCTGTAGGGAGTCTGACCAGGTCAGCTGGGAATGCCTGTCAGCCGTCCAGGGTGGCTCCTGCGTGGGCCTGGAGGTGGGTGAGTGACTCATGCCGGGGGCCCTCTCTACCCCCATGCCCAAGTGCTCCTCCCTTCCCGGCCTGGGGCTCACCTAATCCCCGAAGTGGGTGTCGGGGGGCACCCGCACCTGGGCCGAGGGCTAGGGTTGCAGTGTGCTCACTTCACACTCGGCAGCGTGCAGCTGAGGCCCTCTCCGCGGGCAGCGAGGTCAGCTTGGCAGACATTGCCTCTCCAGCCTTGATCTGGATCTGGCCGCAGGCAGCCGATTCCCCCAGACCCGACGAGGTGATGGCTGAACAAGAAGCCAGTGGGCTGCAGGTCCTACTGCACACGCTCCAGGTAGGCAAGAGGCCGAAGGCCGCCCGAGCTAGCCAGCCGGATCTTTGCTGCTCCGGGCCTGCCTGGGAGCCCGGGCTCTCCCCGCAGTCTGCTCTGGCCCCAGTGGCCTGGTTTGCTAACCAGCAGTAACACCCGAGTCAGCAGCAGCTCTCACCTTGAGGCTGACCTAAATGATGCTCTGGTGTTTAAATATTAAACCTGACTGTGTTGATGAGTGTGCTGCTTAAATTATTGAACCTGGTGGGATTAGAGGCTCAGGCTAAAAGATCCAGGTTTGCTCGAGATGAGCAAGATGGAAAAAAAAGGCTGTTTGGCAAATGCACGCCTGTTTAACTTCTGCCTGAGCAGGACAGGAGACCCCGGGGTGGAGGCGTGTGTACAGAAGTAGGAGGAAGGGGGGGCATCAGGGAAGACCAGTCCTCTGGGCTTCTGTTGAATGGCCATTACCAGGTTCCCAGCGAGTGGTCCTTGTCAGAATCACCTAGGATGCCTGCTCACAGTGCATCTTCTCAGTGGGATCTGCTGGAAGGAATCACTGTCACCAGGGGCGGGGGCCTGGGAATCTGCCTTGCCTTCTGTGGGATTCTATTCATTCCTGATTTTGAGGTTTCTTGTCCCAGGGCCTGAGTTTGCTAACTTATCTGCAGACTAGAAACTCCCAGAGGGTGTTAAAAAAATGCGGATACCCACCCACCCAAATTCAGATTTAATTGATCTGGGGAGTAACCTGAGCGTTGGATCTTTGAAACCCTCCCCTCCCAGGTGGTCTCAAAGTGCAACTAAAGTCAGTGAATCACTGCTCTGTAGACTTGGGTAGATGCTTGCACTGAACCGGATGCAGGGAACGGCAGACCTCAAAGGTGCCCAGGAGATCTTCTATTCCAGGATTCTAAACCTGAAGTTCATGGACAGGCGGCACAAGAGAATGGGCTTCAGGGACTCCATGACCCCCACCCACGGATTTAGAATGTAAATGTTTTGCACTTACATTCATTCTTTCCAGGTTTGAAAAGTTTCATTTTCCTTGGATTCTTGAGAAAAGCTATATTCCTAAACATATATTTAGAGTTTGAGCAAACTCTGGGAGATAGTGAAGGCCAGGGAAGCCTGGTGTGCTGCAGTTCTTGGGGCTCTCAAAGAGTTGGACTTACATGACTTAGTGACTGAACAAAATATCCCCAGAAATTTGAAGAACTGGGAAATCCAACCTTCCAGTGCACAGTTAAGGCAACTGAGTTTCAGAAGTGAAATAGCTTCCCAAGGTCATGTAACCACTTAATAGGGGAACTGGGACTAGCACCAGAGAACTTCAGTATCCCGTGGACCAAGTGTCTTTGACTCATTCTATCCGGTGCATCAAAGGCAAGAATTCATCTGGGTTAGGAGTGTTGGCGGTGGGAGTGGGCCTGAAAATAAATATGCAGTTGGCCTGGAAGTCACTGCAGTATAAACTCAATCTCCTGTCTTTCTACTGTGGGGATTTTTGATTGATATTTAGAATGATTGTTCCGATTCTCAATCATCAAAGAAAGACTGAATTAAATTCATTATACTCTATGTGTGCTAAGTCACTTTAGTCGTGTCTGACCCTTCATGACCCTATGGACTATAGCCTGCCAGGCTCCTCTGTCCAACTAGATCATTAGGATTTCTCCAGGCAACAATACTGGAGTGGGTTGCCATGCTCTCCTCCAAGGGTTCTTCCCTATCCAGGGATCCAACCTGCATCCCTTGCATTGCAGGTGGATTCTTTACCACTGAGCCACTGGGGAAGCCCTCAGTATGCACTGCTTCTGCTGCTGCTGCTAAGTTGCTTCAGTCGTGTCCAACTCTGTGCGACCGCAGAGGCGGCAGCTCACCAGGCTCCCCGGTCCCTGGGATTCTCCAGGCAAGAACACTGGAGTGGGGTGCCATTTCCTTCTCCAATGCATGAAAGTGAAAAGTGAAAGTGAAGTCGCTCAGTCGTGTCCGACTCTTTAGGGACCCCATGGACTGCAGCCTACCACGCTCCTCTGCCCATGGGTTTTTCCAGGCAAGAGTATTGGAGTGGGGTGCTATTTATTCCCAATGAACCAAAACACTAAAATAACTGGAACACGTTTGCCCTGTGCACTCTAGTTGATCTCAGAATCCAGTGGTGAAATTGACTTGGGTTCCCTGCTGAGCCCTGAGTCAGCCCTCTCTCCAGGTGTCTGCCAGAGTCTGGTTTCAGTCTTGAGGGTAGAAGTTAGAACTCTGGCATATTAAAAAAAAAAAGGAGAGTGAGAACCCAGAACAGATATTCCATGGAATAATGTTTCCTGGTGAGTTTCCTGCCCCTCCTCATTCCCATCCCCATGGACTAGACCCTGAACAGTTTCTGAAAAGGGCTTAGCTGGTGTGCCTTTGATGGAGGGTCTCAGAGGTCTTAGGGATTCAAGCCAGTCCTCCTTGTGCACAAAGGTGAGAGACTGAAGGGTTTGTACCGCTTCTCAAATCTCTGCAGAAAACAGCGGTTATGTCTGAGTAGAATGTGAGATCAGAATGTGAGTTCTCCATATCTTTCAGAAGCACTCAGAACATGGCCAAGGGAAGGAGAAAGAGAGACCAGATGACCAGGAAGACAAAACACAGGGGTGACCATGTCCCCACGATATGATGGGGACTTCCGCCTCCTCGGGCGACTATGACAAAATCAACTAGATCATTAGGAAATATTGGTTTTCCAGGGACTGCCTTGGTAGTTCAGTGGCTAAGACTCCATGCTCCCAATGCAGGGGACCCAGGTTTGATCCCTCGTCAGGGAACTAGATCCTGCATGTTGCAGTGAAGACCTAGCACAGCCAAATAAATACATATAAAAGAAATATCAGTGTTTTACCTATTCCCTTTCCCTTTACAATTGGGAAAGGGCTAAGTGCTTTTTTTCCTACCCCAGTTTCAGCAGATTTATCTCTGCCCTGAAAGGATGAGAATCAGATTTCTACCCAGACATTTTCCAAGCCCCTGACTTTTACTGTATGAGTTGAGACAGAAAATCATGAGATTGACTCTCGAGGGCCTGGGTGAAGGGGAGGCGGCACAGAACACTGGTGTGAGAGACAGGAACAACTGGCTTCTGCCCCATTCCTGGCACTTACCAGCTGTATACCCTTAGGCAAGCCCCTCAACCTCTCTGAGCCTTCATTTCTAGATCTGTAAAAGTAGGGGCAGGGAGAAATAAAAATACTTTCCTCAGCCCTTTGTGCCAGGATTAAGAGAAGCCATTTGAAAAGTGCTTATAAACTATAATCGACAGTTCAAGTGACTCTGGTTTTTATGATTTCCCCAGCTGAGGACTCAGTGGAGAGGCTGGGAACATTTGCCTAGGCTTTTCATCATCCCATCCCTGTTTCCTGGATGGGCTCCAGAACCCTTGGAAAAAAAGGGAGGTGTCTCGTCCATCCTGCTCTCGTTTCTCCATGTGGTTTGAACTAAAGGGGAAGATGGGGAGCTGCCAGGGTAACAGGATGTGGGCGCCAGGCCAGCCCCGAAGCCGGGAGCCCTCAGCCAGCGATGTCCCACAGGATGCCATCTCTGACACACTTTGAGCTGTGATATGGGCATATTTTTTGCTTTTTGCATTTGCACTTTATTATTTGATGTTATAGCTGTTCGGACTGAATCCCAGGTCTGCATCTTGGCCAAAAGGTGAATAGTGAAGCTCCTTTGTTTGACTTGGGCTCTGGAACTTTATCTATTATGGATTGTGAATGAGGTTGCTGCATGTGTGGTTTCCAGTCCTGAGTGAGCATCAGGCTCAGATAATAGAAAGCCTGGAGGAGGTGGCACTGCACTTTTCCCTTGGACTTCTTCCTTCAAGGTTTATTTCTGAGACAACAGGTGATTTCAGCCTCTGGGCTGCAAAGAGGGGATGGGTGGAAAAATGATGACTGATATGTTTCATTCATAGCACTTGGGGGTTTTGTTTCCAAAACATATGCTTAAAAATTTCTAGAATACTCCACAAAGGATGTAGAAATATCCATCTATTGTACATCCATAGGACCTGGTATGGCGGAAACTGAGCTTTCCCCTTGGACATCAACAGAAGGGTTTGGAAAAATGCTTGGAAAGGACCAAAATCCTTGGTCCTTGGAAAAGGACCAAGTTTCCTTTTCGATAGCAAGCATTGTGTCTTCCCTGAATATCCAGTCAGGAGGAGTCTCTTCTCCCAAATTCCTTACCATGGCATTCATTACATACAAACTTGCTCTACAAGTATTTTTATCTTCCCATTATTCCTCTAGAACTTTGTATTTTCATTGAAAAATGGGTCAACTTTCAGCAGAAGAAATTGGTGCAGTTAAGAGGGTAATGAGGGTCCCCAGGAATCTTTCTCATGGCATCAAAATGTGGAGAGTATTCAGTATTTGCTATGACACTGAATTTGATTGAAACAGAAAATCTGAGAAGGGGAAGAGAGGAGATTGACATGGGAGTTTGCTCAAATGCTTGAGAGTCTTGAGTGGCAAGCTTCAGATCTAATCATGCCCTTGGCAATGGCTGCTTATCCATAAAGGTAGGTGATGGGGACTCTAGGACATTCAGCCAAGGTGACAGTGGTACAACTCTTTGGATGGGGACATTAGCCACGACTGTATCTCTGCTTTTTACTGCCAAGTAATGTGATGTGTAGGTTTCCCTGGTGTCTCAACAGGTAAAGAGCCTGCCTCCCAATAGGAGATGCAAGAGACTCAGGTTTGATTTCTGGGTCTAGAAGATCTCCTGGAGGAGGGCATGGCAACCCACTCCAGTATTCTTGCCTGGAGAATCCCATGGACATAGGAGTCTGGCAGGCTACAGTCCACGGAATTGTGAAGAGTTGGATACGACTAGGTGTGCAGGCATGCGTGCACGCATGCCCTGTGATGTGTTACGCACAACCTCCCCATGACTGACCTGACTTTTATTCTGGTCCTCTTCTTATCCATCCCCTCCCTTTAGCCCTTTCTTGTCACTTAACTCAAACTTGCATTTCACCCCATCCTGAGCCACTGTGCATCTCTAATCCCCCTCCAGGGGGAAGGTCAGAGATGGATTATGGCTCAGGGATTGGTGAAGTTGCACTGTTTAAACTTTTTTTTTTTAATTTAAAAGGAACAAAAATTATTTTAGAGGCAGCATTCAATGTCCTTGTGTCAAAACAGTTCTAATAACACGGCATTAAAAGGACCAGTGCATGCTAAGTCACTCAGTCGTGTCCAACTCTTTGCATCCCATGGACAGAGGAGCCTGGTAGGCTGCAGTCCATGGGATTCTCCAGGCAAGAACACTGGAGTGGGTTGCCATGGCCTCCTCCAGGGGATCTTCCCAACCCAGGGATCGAATGTGCATCTCTTACATCTCCTTCATTGGCAGGCAGGTTTGTTACCACTATCAAGTTGAGTCCAAAAGTCCCATCCTCACTTTTGGTAATTGAGAGCTCCCCTCCGCACTCCCACTGAACCCAGACTCTGGATCCAACTTCCTCCCTGAGCATCTACCTCCCCAAGGCAGCAGGCGAGGGACAGAAGGCCTGCATGGCTTTGAGGTGTAATTGAAAATTTGCCCTTGCTGGTGACATATTGAAGCTAATGGCCAACAGAGAGACCCACATTTACTCCACAACTGGCAACTTTTACTGGCAACATCACTCCACAATTTACTCAGTTACGAAAATTGGAACCCCTCTTATGAAAGTCAAACACAGTCTGGGTTTGAGTTCTGGGAGCTCGGAAAGCATGCAACCAGGGAAGAGAAGTTGGTCTGGGTGACTGATCACTGTACCATACCTGTAAGTGTGGGGGAAGGCAGCTATGAATCAAACAGACAAGGTGCTTCTTCATATTAAGGAAATAGGCACTTGGAAATATATCCTCTTTGGTGTGAGCTCCATATCCTTTTGCCAGACCTGAAATGAAGGAAGTTGAAGGTTTGTGGGATCTGTGCTTTTTCACCAAGAGAATACTGGATGGTTCCCTCAAAGCAAAGGGTCTGCAAATCAGGTTCTTGAGAGAGAAAAAGATGTGTAGGATGAAGGAGAAATTGATAGCAGAGATGCCGGGAATACAAGAATGAGGAGAGCAAAGGGTGTGAAAGAAGACAGAGCACTCTGGGTCCTCTGCACCTTGCCCTGACTTGCTTCATTCATATTTGTTAGTTGAAAATGGCTTGAGATGCTTTGCACTGTAGTTCTTGTTCAGTTGCCAAGTTGTGTGTGACTCTTTGCGACCCCATGGACTACAGCACACCAGGCTTCCCTACCAGGCTTCCCTGTCCTTCACTATCTTCCAGAGCTTGCTCAGACTCATGTTAAGTCAGTGATGCCATCCAACCATCTCATCCTGTCACCCCCTTCTCCTTCTGCCTTCAATCTTTCCCAGCATCAAGGTCTTTTGATATGAGTCGGTCCTTTGCATCAGGTGACAAAGTATTGGAGCCTCAGCATCAGTCCTTTCAATGAATATCCATGGTTGATTTCATTTAGGATTGATAGGTTTGATCTCCCGGCTATCCAGTGCTTTTGAATTGTGGTGCTGGAGAAGACTCTTGCATGGAGAGACTTTGTCAAATTCACGTTCTTATGTGTCTAATTTCCTCTACTTGGTCCCTTGAATTATAATAGTTAAAATAATAGTGAACATTTATTAAACAGTTTCTACATGTAAGAAGCTGTACAAAGTCCTTCACAGGCATCGTCTCATTTAATCCTTACAACAACCCTGTGAGTTGGGTGGTATTAGTGTCTGCATTGTAGAGCTCTCAAAGGGAAGGTTGGAGATGTTAATACATTTCTCATAGTCACACAGTGAATGAGTGGCGGAGCTGGAATGTGAGCAGAGGGAATCTGACACGAGTGGATGTGCTCTTGCCAGGTGCATTAGCTCTCTGAGGAGAAACAGGGCCATTGCGAAGATTCAGAACACATTTTCCCAGGTGGTAGGTGTCTGTGGAGGAGAAAGGAGACCCCCCCTCCTTTGGGCACATAAGGCGAAGACAGCAGCTGTGCCCACAGTCCTGGCAGGACTGGCCCAGAGGGCGGAGAACAGGTGCCTAGAGTGGGTGTCTGCAAACTTTGAAGGGTCTAATGGCAAAGTTTTTAGCTTCTCAGGCCACACGATCTTTGTCACAATTGTTCAGCCCTGCCACTGTAGTTGTAGATGGCATGGGAAAGAAGGGGCTCTCTTGCAGTAAGATTTGTGTACAAAAACCAGGGAATGGGCTGGCCTTGGCTGTTGTGATAGATGGTGGACCCCTGGCTGGAGGTCCTTTGGGCCCAACCAGGGAGTAGGTCAGGGTGGGAGAGGGGACAGAAGGTGAGAGGTGGAGCATCAGGGGCCTGTTGGACTGGCTGCTGCCAAGTGGGCACTTCCTTTATGTGTGTGGACGTCCTCCTCAACTTCCAGGCTGCTCTCCTTGCAAAGACAGCACAGAAAATGATGCTCTGAGTTCCTCTGGGGGCCAGTCTTACAGAACCTGAAATGCACACTTTAGTATGTCATTTCCTGCTGCTGCCGCCTGCAGTTTTCTAAGTACCAGTGGAGACATTAGTCTATTAATCCTCCAAGGAGGGCTTTCAGGGCATTTTAGCAGCACTTAACATAAATGCTGCTGGTTTGATCCCTGGGTCAGGAACATCCCTGGAGGAGGGCATGGCAGCCCACTCCAGTATTCTTGCCTGGAGAATCGTTGGACAGAAGAGCCTGGCGGGCTACAGTCCATGGAGTCACACAGAGTTGGACATGACCAAAGCTGACTTAGCACATTGCACCAGTGTAATAGGCGATTGTCTTGCAGATATTGTTTGCATTCAACAGCACTTCCAGCACAAGACATGTTCAGTTAAGCACTTCTTAGACTGGTTTCTACAGAACACCAGTGTTCCCTGGGATGCCAGTGAGTGTTCCACTCACAAAAGTTCTTGTTGACAGACGGATTGGAGATGTCGGGGTAAATAAACTTATTAGAATTGCTTACTGAAAGATAATCAATCTTTTGAAAGTGTTTCAAACACTTATGTCCTCCAGCTCTCAGTATAAATGCCTTTTACTTGGAGAGGAATACTCTGACACCCCAATGTTCCTGACAGCCCAATAAACTGGGCTCTGAGTCCCATCTCCCTAGTTTGACTTTGCATAGAACTTGCCACTTCCTGATGCTTGTCTGTGTCTTCTTTCCTTTCTTCCACCAGGGCAGAGATGTCATCTGTCTTGTTCACCTTTATCCCTACTACCTAAAGCACTCTCTAGGACACAGTAGGCACTCAATAAATATTTATTGATTGAATAATAAGGTGAATGTGCGTGGTAAATTATCAAGTTGGGGATATAATATATAGCATTTCTAAATCATCTTCAGGTCAGTTCAGTTGCTCAGTCGTGTCCGACTCTTTGCAACCCCATGAACCGCAGCATGCCAGGCCTCCCTGTCCATCACCAGCTCCTGGAGTCCACCTAAACCCATGTGCATCGAGTTGGTCATGCCATACAACTATCTCATCCTCTGTCGTCCCCTTCTCCTCCTGCCCTCAATCTTTCCCAGCATCAGGGTCTTTTCAAATGAGTCAGCTCTTGGCATCAGGTAGCCAAAGTATTGGAGTTTCAGCTTCAACATCAGTCCTTCCATTGAACACCCAGGACTGATCTCCTTTAAAATGGACTGGTTGGATCTCTTTGCAGTCCAAGGGACTCTCAAGAGTCTTCTCCAACACCACAGTTCAAAAATCATCTTAGAGATGGGATTTTTAAAAACTTTTATTTTGTATTGGAGTATAGCCAATTAACAGTATTGTGAGTTTCAGGTGGACAGCAAAGGGACGCCACTGTATACATATGTATCCATTGTATACATATGTATCCATTCTCCCCCAAACTCCCCTGCCATTTTCAGGCTGCCACATAACATTGAGCAGAGTTCCATGTGCTATGCAATAGGTCCTTGCTGGTTATCCATTTTAAACATAGCAATGTGTACCTATTGACCCCAAACTCCCTAATTTTCCCTTCCCCCAGAGATGCAATAATTTTTTATAGCAAATGCCCACCAGTATTCCATCCCACAGAACATTAGATGTTTCTTTCTTTTTTTCTTTCTGGCTGAACCACCTGGCATGTGAAATCTTAGTTCCCTGACCACGGGTCAAACCTGAATCTTCCTGCAATGAGGGAGACCCAGGTTTGATCCCTGGGTCAGGAAGATCCCCTGGAGAAGGGAACGGCAACCCACTCCAGTATTCTCACCTGGAGAATTCCATGGACAGAGGAGCCATGAGGTCTCACAGAGTCAGACATGACTGAACAACTAACATTTTCACTTTTCTTTCACTTTCCCTGTGGTGAAAGCCCAGTCTTAGCCACTGGGCCACCAGGGAAGTCCCTCACAAGACATTAAGAATCCATGGAACACATTTGGGAAACAATGGTTGTAGACCCAGGCCATGTTATATCACTGCTTTGAGGTCTTTGAGGGTTGAATTTCTCCAGATCTGGAAACTGACTTCTGGCATGTTGAAACATTTCTAATCCAAGTTGATATGAAGTTAGTTCTGTTGGAGACCTAGGGTCATTCCTCTGCTTGGTGAATTCTACTAGCTGATGACCATCCAACCTGTCTGTAGGCCTTGAGTGGACATGACTTCTAATCCTTACTTGATTGGGAAGGAGACTATAAGTGACAGATGTGGAGGTTTAGAAAAAAGTTTCTTCCTAGAAGCTCGTGAGAGCCATTCTGCTTCTGATCAGGAGGCCAAATGGCGATAAATATGGCATTAGGTTTCAGATGAAAGGCGGGGTCAGGTTTCAGAGTCAGAGTATCTGATGAAACTTTCCCTAGGGCACTTGGAGAGACAGCAGCTTCTTCAATAAATGGTCAGTAATGAATTCTCCCTCTACCTTTAAAAAAACCCAAACCCAATGTGTGTTAACATCTCCATCTTTGGATCCCACCAATCAGTACAACCCAATGCCCTACATGTCTGGCCCATAAGCACCCTTATCCCACCCCTCTTAAAACTCAAATTAATCCCCAAACCCCACGACAATGCAGATATTTTTTACATATCACAATAGGTAGATTAAGAAGAGGCTATAAGAAAATCCTGTTTTCTCCTTTACCTTCATTATTAAATCATAAAATATATATTACATGTCCTAAAGGAAAAGAAATTCCCCAAATGATAGCTAAGATTTTAGATGAAGGAAGAGGCTAAAATGATATTTGAAAAGGTGTTATTTGAAAATGGACATTAAAATTCAAGAAGTGTTTTTGCCATGAGCTGCTCACACTGTTGAACACTTACTATGTGCCAGTCTAAGCATTTGACATGTGTTATCTCATGTAGTCATTACAGTGATCCTATGTGGTAGGTCCGACTATTATCTCCGTTTACAGATGAAGAACTCAAGGCGCTCAAGATCACACAGGCTTTAAGCAGAGGGTCAGGATGTGAACCCAGGCACAGTCTGACTTTAGTTTGCTTACTGCTCATTGCTATTATGCATCAGGCTACAGAGTTTCTTTTCCTCTTACCTGCCCTTTTCACCACTAATGTTTTTTTCCTGATGAAAGAAAGTAATAAAAGCTCATGATTATAAAATTCTAATTAAAATACAGATATAAATTTTAGGGAGTAAAAATCACCCCCTCAAATCCTCTCTCTAAGACAGCCACACAAGGGTCTGCTGTGTATGTTTTTTGTGTTTACATACATACAGTGATATGTGTATTTGTGTAACTATGCCTATGTGTGTGGATCATTTTAGCACACTCTTATTCAATTTGCTTTTCCTACATATCAGTATAACTGTACATCTTTCAAGTCAGCATGTACGACCCAACTCAATCTTTGTGATAGTTGCATAGAACTTTAGTATATGGATGTACTATGGCTTAAACAGAAGTACATTTTCTTCTAGTGTTTCAGTTAAATTTGACTTGCTATCTGTTTTGTTTTTATTTTTGATGTTGTGTTACAGTTTAATCATCAACTTTATCAACATTTTCAAACTTTCATGAATTTTTTGGGCCATGAAACCTTTTCCCCAGGATCTGTTATACTTAGAGATGGTTGAATTTAACGCCATACCATTCTCTTTCTTGTAGGTCTTGTCACTTTCACAGGTCTTCTCTGCTATACCACACTTCACCAGGATGTGGCAACAGTAAACACGTTTATATCCTTGAAATTTCTTTTACTGGAAGATGCCAGTTCTGTAACATCTGATAGAGCTCTGCTTGATAATATTTGAAAATTTTACATTTGCCATAAATGTTTATTTAAGATAAACAGGTGTAGGTTCCTTGGCTGGACTTCAGGTGGTCAGAGTTGATTTTGGACCCATCCACTGTCTTTCTGTTTGCCTAGAATCCCTGGGCCAGCATCCTCTGTTTTGTTTCAGACTTAAGTGCTAGGAGATGTGCCCAGAAAATATCATCTGTTTCCTTGGTATTTTATGACTCTCTTGTTAATGGTTCATTCATGTATTAAATGCTTCCCTTGTGCCAGAGGCTGTGCTAGGTAGTGGGTGGCAAGGTTCAAGAATCTTATTAGTCAGACACTTTCCTACTGAAATTCTTCCAAATGTTAATGACTAATGTCAGGAAGAAAGAGATCCGGAATACTGCAGTCACACCTGCCCTCCTTTCCTCCACGGACCATTTTATTCCGTGGTGACTGGCTGAGAACACAGTATTATCATTACTCCAAGTCTCTGGGGGAAGATCTGAAGGTTCAGCAGCTGTAACATGTTTAGCTACGCCTATGTACTAACGTTAATTCATATGTGGTCAGTTTTTAAAAAACTGCAGGGTCATAATTCTAATCCTTTTCATTCCTTCTTTTCTCTTCCAGTGAATAGAGTGTCACAGATGCTCCCCCTTTGTTTTAGCTACTCCCTGCAGAATCTAGGACCTTAGTTCCCTGGCCAGGGGTTGAACCCGTGCTCCCTGCAGTGGAGTCTCAATCACTGGACCACCAGGGGGGTTCCACAGTTTCCTTTTTGGTGCCATGAAAGCTAAAGGACACTTTCCCCAGCTAAATGCACACACCAATTTTTGTGAACAATTTCAGTGTAATAAGCTACACCATAACATTTCACTGCCTCAGGGTATTTACTTGGTTTTTTTTTTTTTTGCATGGAATGGAGCTTTTTAAGGCTGGAATAGTAGAAGTCAGTTCTTGTCACATAAAGCAAACCCCACATATCTGTCCAGTTGTAACTTATCTTTTATGCCTCTAACCTGGGCACAATAAATTCTTTTTCTGTGAAATAATAAATTACCGTACTTTGCAAGCCACATATTATATCTGTTTACTGTGTGAAATTATGTGTGCATTGATTTGGGGGCAGGGAAAAGACTCTAATGTATGTTTTCTAGACTTTGAATCAGATTAACTTTTGCCTACCAAGTTTCTATACAGAAGAGAAGAATGTACTCTTTGTTTTCCCTCTTTGGACTTGACTGAATTTATTTTATTTTATTTATTTTTAATTGGAGGATAATTGCTTTGCAATGTTGTGTTAGCTTCTGCTGTACAGCAACATGAACCAGCTATAAGTATACATATATCCCCTTCCCTCTTGAATCTTCCTCCTCCCCCAACCCCATCCCACCCCTCTAGGTTGTCATGGAGCACTGGGCTGGGCTGAATTCCCTGTGTTATATATCAGCTTACCACTAGATATCTGTTTTACATATGGAGAAGGAAATGGCAACCCACTCCGGTGTTCTTGCCTGGAGAATCCCAGGGACAGAGGCGCCTGGTGGGCTGCCGTCTATGGGGTCGCACAGAGTCGGACACGACTAAAGTGACTTAGCAGCAATGTATATGTTTCAATGTTACTCTTTCAATTCATCCCACCCTCTCCTTCCCCTGCTGTGTTTATAAGTCTATTCTCTATGTCTGTGTCTTTCTTTATTCCTGCCCTACAAAAAGGTTCATTAGTACCATTTTCTAGAGTCCATATATACGTGCTAATACATGATATTTGTGTTTATCTTTCTGATTTACTTCACTTTGTGTAACAGTCTCTAGGTTCATCCACCTCAGTTCAAACTGATTCAAATTCATTCCTTTTTGTGGCTGAGTAATATTCCATTGTATATATGTACCACGACTTCTTTATCTATTCATCTGTTGATGGACGTCTAGGTTGCTTCCATGTTCTGGCTATTCTAAATAGCACTGCAATGATCACTGGGGTACGTGTGCTTCTTGGTTTTCTCAGGTATATGCCCAGTAGTGGGATATACAGTAAAGAATCAGGTGGTAAAGAATCTGCCTGCAATGCGGGAGACCTGAGTTCAATCCCTGGGTCAGGAAAATCCCCTGGAGAAGGAAATGGCTACCCACTCCAGGATTCGTGCCTGGGGAATTCCATAGACAGAAGAGCCTGGTGGGCTACAGTCCATGGGGTCACAAAGGGTCAGACATGACTGAGTGACTAAAAACAGCAACAACAAAATGGTAGTTTTTTTCCTAGTTTTTAAAGGAATCTCCACACTGTTCTCCATAGTGGCTGTATCAATTTAGATTCCCACACATTTTTTCCACATCCTCTTCAGCATTTATTGCTGGTCGACTTTTTGATGATGGCTATTCTGATTGGTGTGAAATGATACCTCATTGTGTTTTGATTTGCATTTCGCTAATAATGAGTGATGTTGAGCATCTTCATGTGTTTACTGGCCATCTTTCTTCTTTGGAGAAATGTCTGTTTAGGTCTTCTGCCCATTTTTTGATTGGATTGTTTGTTTTTCTTATACTGAGCTGCATGAGCTAATAAATTATTTTTATCCAGATTCCAACTTTGTCTTGAACATCTTTCATATTTGCTCTATACTTGTGAAAATTATAAGTACTTTTGATGGATCAACTGTAGTGTTACTTTTCAAAGAAAGCCTCTTTTGATAAATTGTATAGATGATACTTCTCTTTCTCTTCTGAAGTAGTATCTAAGAATTTGTACCTCTCTCTTAAATCATCCATGCTTTGCTTTGTCATAAGTTGTTCTTTATTTTTCAGTAGACCTTTACTGGGTATGGAGAATCCCAAAATAAATATGACATGGTCCTTGTCCTCCCAGAACTCACTGTATCAAGAGGAACTAGACAGACATCTGAGATTCTCCTGAAAATTACAGACCCTTTCTTTAGATAATCATACATATACAATTTAACTAAGCATTTAGATCTTAGATTTGACCACAGTTTGAATACGAATCTATGCCATGTGATTGCTTGGTTTGACATATCAGCAAATAATTACAAAGTACTATTATAAATGAAGATATAGCAACATGCCCAGGGAATTCCCTTGCAGTCCAGTTGTCAGGACTCTGCTCTCACTGCCAAGGGGCTGGATTGAATACCAGGTCAGGGAACACAACACAGAACATTGCATCCAAAAAACAAACAAACAATACCAAGCCAAAAAAATCACAAACAAAAACAACATATGAGTGTGTTATTCTTGGAAGAAAAGAAATTTCAATCTCCAGTCTTCTACGACCTTCTCTTCCTGACTAACAGATTGATTCGATAATTCAGACCAACCCTTGAGTTGGAGACAGTTAAAAAGACATATAAAGTATAAATAATTTTTTAATAAAAAGCATCCATGTTCTAACGAAATAATGAACATTTAATGATCTGGAGTCAGAAGAGGTGGGAAATCCAGAGAGATGAGCGAAACTCTGGCACATCTGCCCTCGAGGCATTTACTATTTTGAAGGCATGGCTTGAAAAATTAAGCTGTATGTTCTGTAGTCTTGCATGTCTAGGAGAACAGGAGTTGGAATATAGGGCTTACCAAGAATAGGCATTCTGGTAAACTACTCTCTGCTTTTGGGCTGAGACGTGAAGGGATGCTCACTAGAAATAAAGGCGAGTCATACATAAACTCACCTTCACACTGAGCCATTCCTCAACTCACCTGGGTGGTCCAGAAAATCCTAAGACTTGAACAGGCAGTCTCAGATTCCTGGAGCTTCCAGGTGCCTGGGAGTAGCAAATTAAAATCCCCATCAGTGGAAGAAAATATCATACTGGGCTTTACATTAATTCTACAAATAATTTGGAAACCAGAGACAAGGGAAGATAAATCAATGTGAGTAACCACCAGCAGAAACAGGGAATTGTATTCAAGATTCTGTGGTAGTCCATAATGGAAAAAAAATTTAAAAAGAATGTTTATGTGTGTATAACTGAGTTGCTTTGCTGTAGAGCAGAGATTGGTACAGCATTGTAAATCAACTGTACTTCAATTAAAAAATTTTTTAAAAAGGAATACAGGGTTTCTATTGCACTCCAGAAACTAGAATTATCAGACACAGAATGTGGGAAAGCTTTGGTCATTATGTTCAAAGATATTGAAGTCAAGTTTGAAAAATTGGCCATGAACTATCATCTATATAATGTTATACAGCAGATTTAAAAAGGAACAAAATAGAAACTCTTGAACTGAAAAAATAAATAACCCAAACTAAGAACTTGATAGATTTAACTGTAGATTACACTTGGCTGAAGAAAGAATTGAAGACCAGGTCATACGAAGCTATCTAGACTGAAGCATAAAAGGCAAAAAGATTAAATATGCTATGCTGAAGGGCAGGTAAGAGATAGAGAAAGTTTAGCATGTATTAAAATTGGAGTTCTGGAAGGACAGAAGAGAATGAGACAGCAACAGTTTTTCAAGAAATTATGATAGAGTCCCAACCCTTTAATATATTGCTCATTCCTTGATAATAGGAGTATCTTTCTCAAGTCTGTATTCCTGTAAGTACTTAGCACGACTTTATTAAATGTTTGTTGAGTTTGTTAGGTGAGGAAATGTCCCTATTATTTTCTATTCCATTTTATATTTTTGAAATTTTATCAAAAGTTCTCTTAAAATAGTATACTCTTTAAAACAATTCTATAAAATTACTGTCTGTTGTGGATATGCATTCAAATATTGAAATTCCTATATTTCCAGTTGTCACTTTAACATTTAGAACTAAATTTATGATTGACATGACAGTTGAAGAGTAAACTCTCATTTGCAAACTGATGATTCATTTTTGACCCCCCCAAATCCTCTTAGACTCAGGTTGTGCTGTGCTTAGTCACCCAGTCAATGTCTGACTCTTTGTGACCCCATGGACTGTAGCCCGCTAGGCTCATTGGTCCATGGGGACATCCAGGCAAGAATACTGGAGTGGGTTGTCATGCCCTCCTTCAGGGGATCTTCCCAACCCAGGGATCGAACCCAGGTCTCCCACATTGGCTGCACTGCAGGCAGATTCTTTACTGTCTGAGCTACCAGGGAAGCCTCAAACTCATATATGATGATCATACTATGATTATACTCCTATGATTATACTCCATTTCCCTTCTTGCTTTTTAAGTTTGACAGCAGCCTTTGGAAATGAGCTGTAAAACTGTAATCTGGTCACACTAATTAGTATATTACATTCACTTGTTGTTATTCAGTAGCTAAATCATACCAGATTATTTGCGACCCCATGGACTACAGCACACCAGGCTCCCTCCTTCACTGTTTCCTGGAATTTGCTCAGACTCATATCCATTGAGTCAGTGATGCCATCCAACCATCTCATCCTCTGTTGTCTCCTTCATCTCCTGCCTTCTATCTTTTCCAGCATCAGGGTCTTTTCCAATGAGTTGGCCCTTGGCATCAGGTGGCCAAAGTATTGGAGCTTCAGCTTCGGCATCAGTCCTTCCAGTGAATATTCAGGGTTGACTTCCTTTAGGATTGACTGGTTTGATCTCCTTGCAGTCCAAGGGACTCTCAGGAGTCTTCTCCAGCACCACAGTTGAAAAGCATCAATTTTTCGGTGCTCAGTCCTCTTTATGGTCCAACTCTCACATCTGTACATGACCACTGGAAAAACCATAGTATTCTCTTTAATGATATGGTATTCTGATAAGAAACTTCATTTATTCCCTTTAAAATAGAGAAGAAAGATGATGTTTTATAGGTTCTCTGGGAAACAGATTTTGAGACACAAATTTGCATTCAGGAAGTGTACCAGGGAGGGCCTCAGCTCCACACATGAAGGAAGGAAGGAAGGAAGGAAGGAAGGAAGGAAGGAAGGAAGGAAGGAAGGAAGGAAGGAAGTCTGGGCAGGGGGAGGGGATGAAATGCAAGGTGGTCTCAACAAAGACTCCAGCTGATCCCAGCAGGGGTCCCAGAACTCAGATGGCCCTTTATGGTTGTCTCCTCCCATGAGCAGGGGGCTGGCCCTTTATACCTCCCGCCCCACACCACTGACCAGTCATCGGTAATAGGCTGCTTCTAAACAGGGGGCATGACCTTAGAGATCTCTTCACTCAACAGTAATTCCCAAAGTGGGACCCAGGTGAGAGCTGTCAGTCACTGTTGTCATTATTGGTGATTTCCTTTGGTTGGGTGGATGAGTGTCTCAGTCCTGAAGGGGAGACCCAAGAGGCATACGTGTAGCATCCGCTACAGGTGATAACTGATAACACTTGGTATCAGAAGACTTAGGTTCAAATCCTGGCTTTGGAATTTGGAGCTATGCGGTCTTGGGCAAGCCATATAACTAACCCTCTGGGTCACAGTTTCCTCTTCTTTTCTTTTCTAAAGGAGTAGGAATGAGATCATATTTTCCTCACAAAACAGTAGTTTGAATGCTACTTTCATGAGTTTTGTTTCATATTTTTTTTAATTTTATTTTATTCTTAAACCTGAAACACTGAATCAACGATAATATTGTTTACTTGGCATGTTTATTCATTTTAACTTAAATGTTACTTAAGGTGACACTTTATATATGACCATAAATATAGCAGTAGTGAAGTGAAGTGAAAGTCGCTCAGTCGTGTCCAACTCTTTTTGACCCCATGGACTATACAGTCCATGGAATTTTCCAGGCCAGAATACTGGAGTGGGTAGCCTTTCCCTTCTCCAGGGGATCTTCCCAACCCAGGGATTGAACCGGAGTCTCCTGCCTTGCAGGCAGATTCTTTGCTAGCTGAGCCACAAGGGAAGCCCAAGAATACTGGAGTGGGCAGCCTATCCCTTCTGCAGCAGATCTTCCTGACCCAGGAACTGAACTGGGGTCTCCTGTATTGAAGGCGGATTCTTTACCAACTGAGCTATCAGGGAAGCTATCATACTCAGTAAAAATAGAAAGTAGCCACAAAAATAAATATATTGAAATTTTTTCTTTAAAATTTTTTTAAATTGGAGGATAATTGCACTTTACAATTTTGGATGGTTTCTTCTGTACAACAATGTGAATCAACTATAAGTATATGTATTTTGCCTCTCTCTTGAGCCTCCCTCCCACTCCCCATCTCCATGGCACCCCTCTAGGTCATCACAGAACAACAGGCTGTGTACAAACTCCCTGTTATATAGCTCTTCCTGCTATATATTTTATACATGCAAGATGTGTAACTACCGTATGTAAAAATATATTTAATATAAACAATGAGGTGCTGTTAAAATCCAGCTGGACTCTTGCTGTAGAGCCTCTGAGCTGAGGCCTTCTCTCTGCTTTCTAACATGTAAGTGTTAGTTGCTCAGTTGTGTCAGACTCTTTGTGGCCCCACGGACGGTAGCCTGCCAGGCTTCTCTGTCCATGGAATTCTTCAGGCAGGAATACTGAAGTGGGTCACCATTCACTGCTTCAGGGGACCTTGTTGACCCAGGGATCAAACCTGGGTCTCCTGCATTGAAGGCAGATTCTTTATCAACAGAGACAACAGGGAAGCCCCTGCCTTCTAAAAATATTAGCAACTATTGGAGAAGAATTGGAAATATACTAATAACTAAGACTTTAACAGACATTTCTCCAAAGAAGAATAAGCATTTTACTGGAAATAAACATTTTTCTCTGAGTGATTCAGTGAAATTCAATGCTCTGTCTCTTGTGATGCCTAAATCCAGGTCATATACTCTCAGCAGATTTGTGACCTTCCAAGAAAATACTGAATTAGGTAGCCTTTAGGGTGAAATTGTATTATTCTATGATTCTCTTCTTGTGGGAAAGGAATATTAAAAGAGAAGATATTTATGAGTTATACTTTTCTTAAGGTCATACATCTATTAGATTGAGTACCAAGTGGAAGCTTGAGGAATTAAATTTATTGGCTAGGGTTCCTAAAATTATGAGCACACCATATCTGAAATGTAGCCATGATGATCAGCAATCAGAATGCAATGCTTCAGCTCTCCTGATACCCCTGGAAGAAAGAGCCTCTTGTAGATGGTAGACACTCCTTTCTTGAGTAGCTTAGCACAGCTCTGTGTGCTAAGTTGCTTCAGTCATGTCAGACTCTGCGATGCTATGGACCATAGCCCATCAGGCTCTTCTGTCCATGGTATTTCCCAGGCAAGAATACTGAGTGGGTTACCATGCCCTCCTACAGGGGATCCTCCTGATCCAGGGATCGAACCTGCCTCTCCTGTGGCTCCTGCACTGCAGGAGGATTCCTTACCACCTGAGCCACCAGGGAGTGGGGAGCTACCCTACACCTAGTTCCTCTCCTCAGGAGAGGCTGATCTGAAGTATCACAGCACATGGTCCTCTTATCTGGAGATCACCATTTTCTTATTCAGTTGCTGTTTCCCTGCTGACAAGTTAGCCAGTTTATCCCTGGACATTGACACATTAATAGGAGGGGCTAGAAAATTCTACCTGTGATATCTTCCAGATATCAGGCCCTATACTGGGTTGCCCAAACCTACTGGCCTGCTTTCAGGGTTCTGTCATCTCTGCACATGCTGATCAGCATCAGGAGTAGAGATGGGAGCTTTCTCTGCATTTCAGCTGTATTCTAAGCTTACGTAGGGTTACTACTTATGATTCTTTATTCAGCTATGGTGATAGATAGTTCATCCTAATCTTGGCATCTATTCACCCCCAGATGTCAGGATTTGGCATCTCTTATTGACTTCACCTTTGCAAAGAGCCAACTCACTGGAAAAGACCCTGATGCTGGGAAAAATTGAAGGCAAAGGGAGAAGGGGATGGCAGAGGATAGGATGGTTGGATGGCATCATCCACTCAATGGGCATGATTTTGAGATAGAGAAGGACAGGGAAGCCTAGCATGCTGCAGTCCATGGGGTCACAGAGTCAAATACAACTTAGCGACTGAACACAACACACTTTGAATTCAACTATACTGGCCAACAAGAGGATGGCTAGAATTCTATGTCTGTACCTATTTCCTCCATAAACAAGTGAGGAAAATTATCTGAAGGCATTCGCCTTAGTGGGACCACCTCCTTCACTCAATTAGTTTTACATTCTGAATATGTTCCCAAAGAATTGAGACTATCAGGCCTTTTTTGCTTGTATCATAAAACAAGTGTATATCCATATATAAATAATGATGATGATGACATTTATGATCTTAATATCAGAGGAGGAAGAAGACAAGTTGAAAGAGGAGGAGGTGCAAGAAGAGGAGGGAAGAAGAGGGGAGAGACCCTATAGCTTTCCACAGCCTTTCAGCTTTTGAATACAAATGCTTCATGTGAGGAATTTATCCCTTACGTTTTATAGCTCAAGTGCGATTGAACAAACTAGTAAATCTTATTCTCTTCTGGACCAACCCCATCTTTTCTCTGTTTATGGCTCTTTCTATCTCTTCTTGGTAGAGAGTCAGTCCTCAGACCCCATTCAAGGAGGTCTGTTGAAGTGAGTTAGTTGTATGTATACAGTTTTATTTGGTGTGACTATGAGTCACACGGAGTGACTGAAGTTAACGCTAGTATTTACAGAGTGCCTGCCAACTCAGCCCTCTGTCTCTTCAGTTCTCATCTGGGAATCCCTTTGTTCTTTGCTTCTAAATGTCTTGCTCCCCTTGCTGTTATTTAATTCTGGAAACGGCATAGGAACCAAATTTAAATGATAATAATGTACAAATAAATATGTCTTTGACCTGATGTATGGATAACTTCCCTGGGACATGGTTGTGTTTGTCTCTTGCTGAAATCTGCAGAGAGAATGGGATAGTTCACTCTGCAGTGAATTTGGTGCTTATGTTACACGTACTTGGCCTTTGTGAGATTTGGTTCAGAGAGATGTTTTCAGGAAAGCTAATTTCCCATTATTCAGGACAAAAACGTGCTTGGATGCATTCCAAGCCACCCATGGTTAGAGCAGTTTTCATGCATGGCATGTTAGGGGTGCATGGAAATGAAACACTGATTCAATGCAGATGACCTCTGGACCTGCCTTGAGCCCTGATCAGTGCTAGGAAACCTCCATTTGATCTGGGATAATAACTATCTTTTTGGTTGACTCCAGTGATTGTCCACTAGGAATAATTTTGCCCCACAGGGGACATTTGACAGTGTCTGGAGACAACTTTGATTGTCACAATCGTGGAAGATTTTACTGGTTAAACATCCTATACTGCTTTGTGTCCTAATGCTGTTAAATGTCCTACAGCACACAGGATCCGGCCCCCATCCAAAGAGGTGCCCAGTCTAAAAATGTCAACAATGCCAAGATTATAGCCTTGCTGTATCCAATCAGCCCTTAATTCGTTTTACTAATTGAGGCTGAAAGTGAAGATGGCTCAATACCAGATAGCACGGTGTAATTTGGTCCAAATAATACTTTCTCTGAGAAGGGTAGTGATGCTCTCCTTGTTAATTCTTGGATTTGCTCATGGACGAATCCGGCTAGTGAATCTCAGCACAGGCATTTTCTCTCCAGACCCACCTCCTCCTCACTCCCACTGGCAGTGTGCTTCTGAGCCCTGAGAACCGATGGGCAGTGATCAGTGCAACTTGCTTTGATGTCTTCCTGAGGCTGGAGGAGCTGTTGAACTCTGTGAGTGACGCATGCCTGGAGGCAAAGTGTATTATAATTCACAAATGGGAGAAGAAGACCAATTAGAGTTGATTAAAAATAGAACACACTGTGGGAAACATTTTGGGTCCAAAATCATTCAGGAAGCAAAGGTATGTTTGCCAAGATCTGGCTGTGCCAAAAATGAAGATGGCCAGGCTGCCCTATGATTTATGTGTGTGCATGTTAAGTAACTTCATTCGTGTTCAACTGTTTGCAACCCTGTGGACTGTAGTCCACCAGGCCCCTCTTCCATGGGATATTCCAGGTAGAAATACTGGAGTGGGTTGCCATGCCTTCCTCCAGGGAATCTTCCCGACCCAGGGATCGAACTCACGTCTTGTAGGTCTCCTGCATTGGCAAGTAGGCTCTTTACCACTAGTGCTGCCTGGGAAGCCCCCTATGGTTTACAGTTTATTATAAAATAAGCTTTTGATGATTTCGTGCAACTATAGGCTAATGTAAGTGTTCTGAGCTTGTTGAAGAGAGGCTAGGCTAAGCTATGATGTTTGGTAGGTTAGGTGTATTTAATGCATTTTGCACTTCTGATGTTTTCAACTTAGAATTCCAGGATGTAACTGCATTTAAGTTGAGAATGATCTGTAGATGTTTGATGAATATTCATCCATCTTCCCCCACTGCTTCCTGTGGATAGGAGCTCACAGGAGAAGATAAAACAGAAAGGTTTTACAAAGAACTGTGGTCCTCTGTGATTTTTATCCTGTTCTTACTTTTTCTGCATGATGCTTAGATTGTAGAGCTTAATTTTGATCTGCCAGTGAGGCCAGATGTTGGGTTTAACTCCAGAGAGAGTTGCATTTCTATTCTAGTCCTACTACTCATAAGCTGTGTGCTCCTAGGCAAGTTATCTAGCTTCCTTAAACCTCGGTTCTCCCTTCAATGTGATGCAGAAAATGCTATGTATCTGTTGTGAAAATGAAAGGTGATATCGTCTGTGAACCTACTAGCACAATTTCGGCACACATGACAAGTGGCCCCTGACTTACAGGGGTTCGATTTATGACTTTTCCATGTTACGATGGTGTGAAAGCCATATGCATTTAGTAGAAACCCCACTTTGAATCTGGATCTTTTCCTGCCTAGGGATATGTGATATGATACTCTCTCTTGATGCTGGACAGCACGCAGGAACCTCAGCTCCTAGTCTCCTTGTCAGCCACATCATCGTTGAGGCGGTAAACACCAGGTATACTGACAACCATTCTGAGCCCAGATACCCATGCTGTTTACACTTTCAATAAAATATTCGATAAATTAGATGAGCTGTTAAATACTTTATTACAAAATAAGCTTTCTATGATTTTGCCCAAGTGTAGGCTAATGCAAGTGTTCTGAGCATGTTGAAGGGAGGTGAGGCTAAGCTATGGAGTTTGGCGCGAACTTCAGGAGACAGTGAAGGACAGAGGAGCCTGGCCCGCTGCAGTCCATGGGGTCTCCAAGAGTCGGACATGACTTAGCTACTGAAGAACAGCAACAAATATGATAATCAGGAGAGGACCCAGATTTTGTGGGGCTTGAAGCGTATATAACTCTGGGGTTCCTCATTAAAAAAAGAGCTGTTGTTTTTTGTTTAGTCACTAAATTGTGTCTGACTCTTTTGCAACCTGATGGGCTGTCCATGGGATTGCCCAGGCAAGAATACTGGAGTGGGTTACCATTTCCTTCTCCAGGGGATCTTACAGACCTAGGAATTGACGCTGTGGCTCCTGCCGTGTCTCCTGCATTGTGGGCATGTTGTTTACCACTGAGCCACAGGAAGAGTACAAAATTACAAATACAAAATTAAACACGAATGGAAATATTTATTTAGAATAAGAAACCTTTACAAAGTAATGACTTTTTAAAAAGCTGACAAATAACGCAGGCCTCACGAAATCCAGAAAAATAATGTATTTTTTAATTGATTTCCTGGCATTTCTTTATAATCCTTTTTATCATAACTTTTTGGGGCTGACTGTTCTTTGCCATATTCACAGGACATTTTACTATATCCTCTTCCATAGAGAATAAGGACAGTTCAACCTCTTCCTGGCATGGCTGATCAACATTTATTTTTCCCTGTTGATCTTCCAAGAACATTTTCTTTCAGTGTCCTAACTTTGTTTTGGGGTCATGTCAGGTAAATTTTTAGAAGTATTGTCAAATTGGGGAAAGCTTCCATTGAGTTTGTTTTAACAGAGCTGTAAGTTCTGAAAGGACATGTTCTAGACCAAATTCTGGCTTTGCCCACTCCGTGTCTTGTTGCTCCTCCATCCCCGACATCCAGGGCTGGATGCTGTAGGCAACATCTCCATAATGATGAGGCCTTCATGTCATGATGGTGGGGAATCTGCATATGTGGGAACATTTCTGGAAGCCCTTGTTGTGCCAAGATGACTAACAGCAACTTAAGTATGCGTGTGTGAGTGCTAAGTCGCTTCAGCCATGTCTGACTCTTTGTGACCCCATGGACTGCAGCCCCCCAGGCTCCTCTGTCCATTGGATCCTCCAGGCAAGAATACTGGACTGGGTTGCCATTTCCTCCTCCAGGGGATCTTCCCGACCCAGGGATCGAACCCACATCTCCTGCAGTTCCCATATTGGAGGCAGACTCTTTACTACTGAAGGGAAGCCCAACTTAAAGTATACACAAGAGTTACTGTAAATCATAGGGATAAATCCAGCTAAACCCAGGTTACCTAGGTTCTCAGCTCAATTCCAGCATCACTCAATATGTGGGCAAAGTACTCGTATTAGTAGGAGGTTGAAGAAGAAATAAATAGGGGTCTTAATTGTAGTCAAAATATCTTCCGTCTGCAAATTATACAAAAACACATGACAATGTAAACATGTAGCTAGGACTCCTCCCAGGTCTTGAAAGAATTCCATGGAAGAGAGGGACTCTGAAGCTTAAACTTCATGGTTAATCTACCACTGATAATAATAAATAACTCAGAAAAGGGAATGAGTGGACTTGGGAACTAGCTCTGCAAACTTGGGTAAAGTCATTTCATTTTTTATGAACCTTTTTTTCCTACTTTTAAAGTGAAGATGGTGATGTTGTAAGGTCTCAGATACCCATAGCAGTGGGCAACTCTGAGAACTGTTTTGGAGCAAGCCTAGAGGGGCCAGGGAGGATTGTGAAAGAGCAAGAAGAAATAGTCACCACATTAAGCCTGTCCCTTCCTGCCTCTCTCCTGCAGCAAAGGTTTGCTTAGCAAAGGAATCCTGAGTTTCCCCAGCACAGCAGAGCTATGAAAACTCTGTGCCACTGAGCATTGCTATAATTACGGGCTGTGACAGACCTATCTTTTATTTCCCTGGGAGTGAGATGTAAGGAATGAACTGAGCTGTCAGAATGACTTACCCAGACATCCCTCCTTTGAAAGTCATCAGGGCAGGAGGAGAATTGTCTTGGAGGCAGCAGGGCTCAGGCCAGTTCCCTGGGTGGTCCTGAGAAATTCTGGTTTCTGACAGTGCCTAGGAGTCAGATCAGACTGTGAGTTTGGGAGGGTTCCAGTGCTTTCTCGCATCACCTTTTGACCTTTAATCCCTCTCGTTTGATGCATGGACTGGGAGTGAGAGAAAAGAGGGTGATGACTAGTCTTGCCTGGACAATATACACTTTGAATGTACTTTTGGTATTAAAACTCATTTTTTAAAAAAACTTAAATTCATTCTGATCTTAGCCAGCTTGAACATACATAAAATTCTTTTTCCAACATTCCTTTTCCACAAGCCTACAACCTTTTGATATATGTTTAGTTTTTGTCCTGTATGTTTTCTCATTCTGGAACAGCCAGTCCCTTTACACGCTTTTGTTGAACACTTTTTTCTTTTCACCCTTACTTTTCTAAGTGGTTTTACTTATGTACATTGATGAAACTTCTTAACCCTTAGAATTCTTTATTCTTAGTGAAAACTAAGAAGTAAGCAATCACAGACTGTCTGTTACATTAGCATTCTTGGTTCAGTTCAGTTCAGTCACTCAGTTGTGTCTGACTCTTTGTGACCCCATGAATCGCAGCACGCCAGGCCTCCCTGTCCATCACCAACTCCTGGAGTTCACTCAGATTCACGTCCATCGAGTTGGTGATGCCATCCAGCCATCGCATCCTCTGTCATCCCCTTCTCCTCCTGCCCCCAATCCCTCCCAGCATCAGGGTCTTTTCCAATGAGTCAACTCTTCGCATGAGGTGGCCAAAGTACTGGAGTTTCAGCTTTAGCATCATTCCTTCCAAAGAACACCCAGGACTGATCTCCTTTAGAATGGACTGGTTGGATCTCCTTGCAGTCCAAGGGACTATCAGGAGTCTTCTCAACACCACAGTTCAAAAGCATCAATTCTTCGGCACTCAGCTTTCTTCACAGTTCAACTCTCACATCCATACATGACCACTGGAAAAACCATAGCCTTGACTACATGGACCTTTGTTGGCAAGGTAATGTCTCTGCTTTTCAATGTGCTATCTAGGTTGGTCATAACTTTTCTTCCAAGGATGCACTGGCAAATGTATAAACATGTTTCATAATTTCTAGAAGTATATTCTTCCTCACAGTGAAAATTTCAATATGGCACAATATGTGTTTACATAAAGACCCATTTTTGTTACTCTGTAAAAGGAAGCCAGAAGTGGATAAACCTATGGTCAATAATTAATGTTTCAGAATTTCAGCTTGTTTGGAAATGAACTAGAAATTCAATGAACATTCAATATTTAACTTATATCAGTATAACTTTCAAGTTATTTTTAAGTAGACATACCATAAAACATAATTACTGTTAAAAAGTTAACTTATAAACTTTTATCCATTATCTATTTACTTGTTTTTAACAATTATATTTATATTATTATATAAAAATTTCATGAGACATGAAAGAGCTAAACATCATTTTTTTTTGCTGACAAAGTTATCTTTTTTACTGACAAATTCTGTAACACAAAAAACGTGAGCTTGTTTGATTTTAGTAAAGCTAGGTAGAATAAAACTTTTATATTTAATACTGATAATTCTACAGATATACCTGTTTTAATTAAACCAACAAGCTTAAACTAGCTTTTACTTACCAAAGGCTTCCCAGTGGTTCAGTGGTAAAGAATTCACCTGTCAATGCAGGAGCTGCAGGAGATGTGGGTTCAATCCCTGGGTCAGGAAGATCCCCAGGAGGTGTAAATGGCAATCCACTCCAGTATTCTTGCCTGAAAAATTCCATGGACAGAGGAGCCTGGACGGCTACTGTCCTTGGGGTCGCAAAGAGTTGGGCACAACCGAGCAACTGAACACACGTGCACAATCCTAGACCAAGTGAACTTGAGAAACATTTGGGTTAGTTTCTGTGTTTCTGAGAATGCACTTTTTAAATTAATAATGCTTGTTTGTCTTTGAAAGTGTGAAAATGTTATTTGCTCAGTTGTGTTTGATTCTTTGTTTTTAAGCAAATTAAAACAAATTTTTAATTTGTTTATCTTTAAGCATATTACATAGAGCTCTTTATGAGTTAATTTTGGTGATACATTCTGGAGGCAGAAACAAAACAACAGACCTGTGACATACATACTTGGACCTCTGGGCAGTTGCAAATGGAAGTCTTACATCTTTCCTGAGACAGGTATGATAATGCAAAACTCACTGGTGTACAGTTGGACCCAAACTATTTTTCTGGCAGATGGAATAAGTTAAGGTTACCTACTCAGATGGCTACAGCTTTTTACTAATATTTGTGAAAGAGACTTTTAAATTCTTCATAGGCCTAATTTTCAAAATAGGCTTTCCTTTTTTCCCCTCCGTCTGATAAGAATTACCTTAGTTCCCGGAGAAGACCAGGTAGATACTTGCATTTCAAAAGGCACAGAGAAAGAAGACAAGTTTTACCAAGAAGGATTTTTATTCCCTAACTTCAGATTTTTTACAGTATGTGCAAGCCTTTTGAAAGAAATAGGGGAGGTTTGGGAATTAGTAGAAGGATCGGTGGGCTTTCAATTTTTCTAAGGGCACATTTCTGTTCTTGTAAAACTCCTTCTGTAAGTTGTTTTGAATTCCTCAAATAATTGAGCTGCAATTCTTGAATAATATCAGAAGCTGATCCACCCATACAACTATACTTTCTTCTATTTGCATTTTATATCAGGGAGAAGATCTTTGACTGAGATGAAATAAAAAATTTTTATGTTCTAGGTTTAGAATTGTGTATCTTTGGAATGTTTTCCCCTAATCCTTCCACAAAGCCTGCAGAATATTTTTCTTTCCCTTTGGGTACATTGTTTCATTTTGGCTTAGGGAAGGAAGCCTAAAGAAATATTCCTGTCTGACTCTGAGTATCAGCTTTCAATCTGGTAAACACTCCTCCATAGAACTACTTAAAACAGTTTCTTCCAAATATCTTATCAGATTTTGAGCAGAACAAACAGTGAGTAATTTTGACAATATTGAGCAACACTGTGAATGCAAGAGGCATCCCCAAAGGGGGCTCCAAGGATACTATCATCCCAAGATCCAGAGCCATGCCACAGTATAACCAAAAGAAAGAAAGACAACTCCCCTGACAATTGACAACAGCTATTATAACAGGGCCCCAGTTAGCTGCAAATGGGGTACAACCCACATTTTTGTTTGGCCATATTTTGGGCGATCCCAACCTGACAGTTTCCAAGTCAAGTTCTCAGGACACAAAATGAGAAAAATGAGGGTGTCCAGTGGTTAAGAATCTGGTGTCCAGTGATTAAGAATCTGCTTGCCAATGCAGAGGACATGGGTTCAATTCTTGGTCCAGGAACTAAGATCCCATATGCCGTAGAGCAACTAAGTGTGTTTGCCCCAACTGCTGAGCCCGTGCACCTAGAGCCTGTGCTCTGCAACAAGAGAAGCCACTTCAATGAGAAGCCTGTGCACCACAAGGAAGAGTGCCTCCACCCACTGCAACTAGAGAAAGCCCAGCACAGAAACAAAGACACAAAAATACATAAATAAAGTGAGACAAACAAGAAAGCAATAAACTGTCCCCAGAAGAGAAAGAATCAACCATCCATGGATACCCAAAAGCAAATTCACAAGCCACAACTGAAAGACCTAGTTCTTTCCTGTGTCCTTTAGTCTGCCAATCTGAATTTGGAAAGGAAGAGACAACGCAAAATGTTACCTTCCTCTTTTGACCAGGCATCACAGATGGAGATCTGACTTTTTTTTAAGGATTCTTACCTTCTGTTGGCTTCTGGTAGTTTTCCCAAGATGCCATCTATGGGTTTTGAAGCTAGTGAGTTGTCCCAGCAGATGTCATCCTGGTCATCAGACACTCTAGAGGGAGAGAAACAATTTCCCCTCTATACTTTATGGTGAGTGACTGGCTGAGAACACTTTTTCTCTAGGCTATACCTCCTATGTGGATAAGCTTGTCTAAGTTACATTTTCCACCGTGGCCACCGTAACTCAAGATTATCTTTGGAAGGGTAAACTGCTTGCTTAGCCTCAAAACAAAATTTTATCTACTTGAGACATCACACTCAGCCCAGCCCAGCTTAAGCCAAATCTGGCTTAGCTCACACTCAGTCTGACCTGGTCCATTTGGCTTTAAGGTCAGACCCAGCCCAACTCTGGCCAGTTTCTGAATCCAGTGAGAAGAAGTGCTCAGATAATGTCTGAAGGCTTATAACACAAAAGCTGTGGGGCTAGAATCTGAGGGGGGCTTACCCATCACTTCCAGAGGCAGAGAGAAACCAGCAGTCCTAAGAGGCTCAGCAGGTACTGACCCCTGCTTCTTTGTTGCTCTTGGAAGCTGTTGGGCATCGCCTTTGATTCCCACTTCTGACACCAAAACTGTCAAAAGATAAATTGAGGTGGGTTAAAAATGAGTTTATTTGAACAAAAATTGATTCCCATTGGTCAGTATCCAATCCAGCAGATAGAAAGGAGCTTCTGAGGAGCTGTATAAAATGAAAGATTTGAGTAGGCAGAAGGAAGCAAGAACAAGGAAGCCATTCTAGGCAAAAAAGCTGGTTGGTTATTGCAAAGTTACTTTCCTTTAGGGGATGGCAGGGGTCTATCAGGCAGATGACCCCACTCATGCCGATCAGAGCATTCCTTACTGACCAGCTTAAGACTCCATTTTTGTGAGATCTGAAACTATAATTGAATCTTGGTTTGGTGACATGAGGCTTAGCAAAAGCAACTCCATTTTGGGCCTGTTGTCTTGTTTTTAACAAGTTACATTTTGAAGACTTGGAGACGTTTCCTAGGAGATCAAGAAACTGTTGAAGGGCAGAAGGCATGCATTGAATTGTCATAGGCAAATAAACACTGTCCATGGATGAAAAAGTTGAGAACAATGTACAGGTGTGTATATCTTTCCAGATTTTTTCTGTGCATTTATCCACATATATATATGTGTGTGTTTAAACAAAAACCAGACATGCTACAAAAGTATTTTGCGCATTTATTAATATAACATGAATATTTTTTTGCATTAATACAAGTGTCCTACAACAACATCGTTATCAATGATGGAATATTATTCCATTGTATTATGGTAATTCATTTAATGTTAGACATTCAGAGTGTTTTTATTTTTTCATGATTAGCAACAGTGATGAAATGATGAAGATCCTTGCACATAGATGTTTGTCTCCATTCCTTAGAAATAATTGTAGTAGAATTGTTGGGTCAAAGGGTCTGTACATTTTAAAGGCTTTTGATTAAGTATTTCTAAATTGCCCATCCAGGAAGGTTGGAGCAATTTAAGTCTCTTCATTACTTTAGAAGAATGCCCATTTCCCTCTCACCCTCACTAGGGCTAGATTTTTATCATGCTTTTAAATCTTTGCCCATTTGAGAGGAGAAAGATGGTAATTTGTTTTAATTTACATTTATTTGATTACTAATGTGATTGAGCAGTTTTTTTTTAATAAGCTTATTAGCCATTTGCATTTCTGCTTTTGTAAATTGCCAGTTTATTCCTTTCAGGCAAGAGAATCTTTTCCTTTAGGAAATTCTCCCCAAGATACTGCTGCTACTAAGCAGCATCAGTCATGTCCGACTCTGTGTGACCCCATAGACGGCAGCCCACCAGGCTCCTCCGTCCCTGGGATTCTCCCGGCAAGAACAGTGGAGTGGATTGCCATTTCCTTCTCCAGTGCATGAAAGTGAAAAGTGAAAGTGAAGTTGCTCAGTCGTGTCCGACTCTTCGTGACCCATGGACTGCAGCCTTCCAGGCTCCTCCGTCCATGAGATTTCCCAGGCAAGAGTACTGAAGTGGGTTGCCATTGCCTTCTCCGCCCTAAGATACTAGGATCAATTATATTAAAAAAATCATCTCTTGTTCTTATACTTCAAAAACATGCCTCCTGTTGGAAAAAGGAAGAGACAGTCTAAAGAAGGAAATGGTGTCCTTGTTAGCAAGTGATGAGTCCAGCCATGGGGGTCAGGGGCAGAATTTAGGCTTGTTGCTTCAACTCCTAGCCCTTGCCTCAGAGTTACCTTTTCCATTAGTTGAATTCTATTCATGGCTATATTGTGTCTTTTTTAGGGGGTAACCAAAGGCTTTCTGGTAGTCTAGATCAGTAGTCCCCAAGCTTTTCAGCACCAGGGACGGGTTTCATGGAGGACAATTTTTTCCGTGGACCAGTGGCAGGAGGATGGTTTCAGGATGATTCAAGCTCATCACATTTATTGTGAACTTTATTTCCATTATTATTACACAACCTCCACCTCAGATCATCCGGCATTAACTGCTAGAGGTTGGGTACCCCTGGTCTAGATATTTGAGTATCTGTATCAAATAGATATATAATATGATGTATTATATAGTATAGTTTATATTAGTTAGTTTATGTTATGGGGCTTCCCCCTTGACTCAGCAGTAAAGAATCTGCCTGCAATGCAGGAGATATGGGTTCAATCCCTGAGTCAAGAAGATCCCCTGGAAGAAGGCAAGGCAACCCATTCCAGTATTCTTGCCAGACAGAGGAGCCTGGCAGGCTACAGTCCGTGGACTCACAAAGAGTCGGGCATGACTGAAGTGACTGAATTTATATTATGTTGTTATGTTTTATTATTAAATTGATGATAGATGAGGGATTACCCTGCCCTATGCTAGGCTATAAGCTCCTAAAAGACAAGGGCAGTTTCTTCTTCATCTTTCTGACACAGTGGCTTGTCCATAAAAGCTGCTCTCTCTTGTGGGATGACTATGGATAATGCCACATCCCAATAATGCTATTTTAATTCTAGCAGATTTTGAGTTTTCTGGTCCTACAACTTGGTATGTAGTCTTAGAAAAATGAACTGAGTTTATAGAACTTCTTATTCTCCATATCCCAAAGGAGGACTGGTAATTTTGTTTATAAGGTTCTCTGTGTTATATTGGTTCTTTGAAAATGCTGAGAATTATTACAGTGGTAAAAAAACAATTAAGAGAATTCTACACGTAAGTCATTAACTACACTTGAAATAAGATATGTGAGTTACTACTGACATTTCATGGACTATATTTGCTAATAACTGAGCCTTGACAAATTGAAATTATTTACAAACTTGGCTGAAATGGGAATCCAATACTGCTTCTAGTCTTGTTGAACAATCCAATTAAGGGACTCTATTAGAACATGTGTGCCATTTTTCCATTTGAAATGTTATGATGATGTTATATTTGAAGTCAGAAACTGGTTTTTGGACAGTGGTTTGGTCTCTTTGAACTTAAGCTTGGTAGGGTCAGGGGAGGTGAGAGGTGGGGAGTGGGGGGAGCAGGTTCACACTTAGTCTTGGCCATTTGCCTTTCTTCTGGTTCAGAAGAGCTCAGAGGCACCATTTTCAGTTGAACCTGGGGGGAGTGGCCCCAATCCTCAACAAGCCAATTGGCTTGCGTGTGCTTGGTCTGCAGAAGACACTCCTTACTGATGATCCAGTGGGATTCCTGGAGCCCAGCTTTTGTGATAAGTGATAGAACTTAGTTCCTTATGGATCAAATATTTTTTTTTAAATTTAAGTCTAGTTGATTTACAGTGTTGTGTTAATTTCAAGTGTACAGCAAAATGATTCATTTATGCACACACATATATTATATACATATTCTGATTCTTTTACCTTGTAGGTTATTACAAAATATTGAGTATAGTTCCTATGTCATACAGTAGGTCCTTGCTGGCTACCTCTTTTATATGTAGTATATCTGTTAATCCCAAGATCCTAATTTATCCCCCGATACCCCTTTGGTAACCATGTTTGTTTTCTATATCTGTCAATTTGTTTCTGTTTTGCATATAATTTCATTTGTATTACTTTTTTAGATTTCATAGCCCAAATGTTGACTTGACCTCAGTGTGGCATAGATATCTTTCTTCCACGATGAGAGTTCCTTTATATGAGCTTGACCTTTGAAACAAAGAGAAGATTGGAAGGTTCCAGGAAGGGGCTGTTCTTTTCACTGATGCATCTGAATCTTATTGAAGCTGTGGATTTTGCTGGTTTAGGGATTGCACATACTGAGACATGGCCAGTAAGATACTGTGTCCTAGCTGAGTTTGCTGTAAATGGCAGCTTGTGTCTAGCCCACTTCAGATGAGTTAGGTCTGCCAGTTTATTCTGTTAGCAGTCCATACCAATGCTGGGATCCTTCAAGAAGTCCTTTCTCAGTGAATTCATGTGAAATATAGAAAGAGTGGTCAGAGCTTTCCATGAATTTGTCTTTTTTGCTGTTCAGTTCAGTTCAGTCGCTCAGTCGAGTCTGACTCTTTGCGACCCCATGGACCACAGCACGCCAGGCCTCCCTGTCCATCACCAACTCCTGGAGTCCACCCAAACCCATGTCCATTGTGTCGGTGATGCCATCCAACCATCTCATCCTCTATCGTCCCCTTCTCCTCCTGCCCTCAATCTTTCCCAGCATCAGGTCTTTTCAAATGAGTCAGCTCTCCACATCAGGTGGCCAAAGTATTGGAGCTTCAGCTTCAACATCAGTCCCTCCAATGAACACCCAAGACTGATCTCCTTTAGGATGGACTTGTTGGATCTCCTTGCAGTCCAAGGGACTCTCAAGAGTCTTCTCCAACACCACAGTTCAAAAGCATCAATTCTTTGGCACTCAGCCTTCTTCACAGTCCAACTCTCACATCCATACATGACTACTGGAAAAACCATAGCCTTGACTATACACACCTTTGTTGACAAAGTAATATCTCTGCTTTTTAATATGCTATCTAGGTTGGTCATAACTTTCCTTCCAAGGAGTAAGTGTCTTTTAATTTCATGGCTGCAATCACCATCTGCTGTGATTTTGGATCCCAGAAAAATAAAGTCAGCGACTGTTTCCACTGTTTCCCCATCTATTTGCCATGAAGTGATGGGACCAGATGCCATGATCTTCGTTTTCTGAATGTTGAGCTTTAAGCCAACTTTTTCACTTTCCTCTTTCACTTTCATCAAGAGGCTTTTTAGTTCCTCTTCACTTTCTGCCATAAGGGTGGTGTCATCTGCATTTCTGAGGTTATTGATATTTCTCCTGGCAATCTTGATTCCAGCTTGTGCTTCTTCCAGCCCAGCGTTTCTCATGATGTACTCTGTATATAAGTTACATAAGCAGAGTGACAGTATACAGCCTTGATGTACTCCTTTTCCTATTTGGAACCAGTCTCTTGTTCCATGGCCAGTTCTAACTGTTGCTTCCTGACCTGCATACAAATTTCTCGAGAGATATGTCAGGTGGTCTGGTATTCCCATCTGTTTCAGAATTTTCCACAGTTTATTGTGATCCACACAGTCAAAGGCTTTGGCATAGTTAATAAAGTAGAAATAGATGTTTTTTTTCTGGAACTCTCTTGCTTTTTCGGTGATCCAGCAGATGTTGGCCATTTGATCTCTGGTTCCTCTGCCTTTTCTAAAACCAGCTTGAACATTTGGAAGTTCACGGTTCGCATATTGCTGAAGCCTGGCTTGGAGAATTTTGAGCATTACTTTACTAGTGTGTGAGATGAGTGCAATTGTGTGGTAGTTTGAGCATTCTTTGGCATTACCTTTCTTTGGGATTGGAATGAAAACTGACCTTTTCCAGTCCTGTGGCCACTGCTGAGTTTTCCGAATTTGCTGATACATTGAGTGCAGCACTTTCACAGCATCATTCTTTAGGATTTGAAATAGCTCAACTGAAATTCCATCACCTCCACTAGCTTTTGTGCTGAGCTCCATGATAATCTCCAATGTTGTTACCAAGATGAACTTACATCCCAACAGGCCAGTAAACTGGGAGATGAGTTGTTGGAGCAAGGACTTTAATTTGAAAGCTAGCAGACTGGGAAGCTGTCAGGTGAGTGTCTCAAAAAACCATCTTCCCGGGGATTTTTCCTTGTGGCCCAGTGGTTAAGACTCCATGCTGCCCATGCAGGGGGTGTGGATTTGGTACCTGACTGGGGAGCCCATGTGCTGTGTGGTGTGGCTCCCACCACCTGCAAAAAAAAAAAAAAAAAAAAATCATCGTCCCTCAGTCTGAATTCAGGCTCCTTTTATGCAAAGGAAGGGGGAGGGGCCCACTGCAACCAATCGCTGAGCGGGACCCATACTGGTCATTCGCTAACAGGCGTGCACCTGCCCCGCCCCTATTACAACGTGAATTACAAATTGCGCCACTTTCCACTCACTGTTCACCATTGGGTGATGGGTAAACTCCTGGGTGGCTTGGGGAATGAGAAAGAACTGAGTTATTAGTTTTGACTTCTAAAAAAATAGCTACTGCTCTCCCAAAATGACACAGTGAGGCTACTTTTGCTTTCCTGAAAAGGCCTTTCATGAAGGATGCTTAAGCCATTCTCTATGTGGTTACTGCTAATCTCGTGATCCAGGTGAGCCCTGTGAGGTCACAGCAGGGGACAGGGACTGTGAAGATGAACAGTGGCATCCACTCTGCCCTCGTCTAGACCTGCCTGTTAAACACACCGCCACTAGGTTGTGCTAGAGTATAAACATAACACTGACGTGCATGTCCTGGTAAATCTTTTCTTCCTTGGCTATTTCTTCCGTTAAAAAAAAATTCTTCATGGCTCAGGAAATATATCAGAAACATCATTGTGATCCTCTGCCCTTTAGATGGGGAAACAGTGGAAACAGTGTCAGACTTTATTTTTTTGGGCTCCAGAATCACTGCAGATGGTGACTGCAGCCATGAAATTAAAAGACGCTTACTCCTTGGAAGGAAAGTTATGACCAATCTAGATAGCATATTAAAAAGCAGAGACATTACTTTGCCAACAAAGGTCCATCTAGTCAAGGCTATGGTTTTTCCAGTAGTCATGTATGGATGTGAGAGTTGGACTGTGAAGAAGGCTGAGCGCCAAAGAATTGATGGTTTTGAACTGTGGTGTTGGGGAAGACTCTTGAGAGTCCCTTGGACTGCAAGGAGATCCAACCAGTCCATTCTAAAGGAAATCAGTCCTGGGTGTTCATTGGAAGGACAGATGCTAAAACTGAAACTCCAATACTTTGGCCACCTCATGTGAAGAGTTGACTCATTGGAAAAGACTCTGATGCTGGGAGGGATTGGGGGCAGGAGAAGAAGGGGACAACAGAGGATGAGATGGTTGGATGGCATCACTGACTTGATGGACATGAGTTTGAGTGAACTCCGGGAGTTGGTGATGGACAGGGAGGTCTGGTGTGCTGCAGTTCATGGTGTTGCAAAGAGTCGGACACGGCTGAGTGACTGAACTGAACTGAACTGAACTTGGATATCTTATGGTGGTGGTGGTTTAGTCGATAAGTTGTGTCTGACTCTTGTGACCCCATGGACTGTGGCCCTCCAGGCTCTTCTGTCCGTGGGATTTCCGAGGCAAGAATACTGGAGTGGGTTGCTGTTTCCTCCTGCAAGAGGTCTTCCTGATTCAAGGATCAAACCCAGGTCTCCTGCATTGTAGGCGGATTCTCTACCGCTGAGCCAGAATCTCTTATAGGCATCTCAATTACCATGTCTGAAACTAGGCTCTTAAATTTCTACCTAATTCCCATATATTTTCCCAGTTAATGGAATCTACATCTACCAGTTGTTTAGGCTTGTTATCTAGTACTTTCCACTGATTGTTTAATTTCTCTGATCCAATTAGTCAATAAATTCTGCAGGCTCTCCATTTAAAACACACTCCAGACCTACCCAATCCTATCCTCTCTACTTCAATTTGAGTCCATTCACAACCATCTCTTACTTGGATGGATCTTAAAATCCATTCTCCATATGGTAACCAGTCTGGCATTTAAATAAGATCACGTTTTCTTGCCTAAAATCCTCTTGGAAGATGGGAAGTAACTAATTGGGAACAATAATAGAATTTATGATGCCACTAAAACAAGCAGGGAATCTAGATTTTATTTCGCATCATTGTGCTGGTTTATTTGCCTTTATTCTCTCATCTCATCTCTGTTTCGTGGGTATTATTCTAGTTTATTTCAGCCAAAACAAAGAAAAATAAAACAAGCAAAGCAACGAAAAAGAAAAGTGAGGCTCAGAAAGACAAAAATAACCTGCTTAACATCGCACAACTGCTAAGTTAAAGCTGGATTTGAATCTTAGTTCTCTCCAGTGCTGAAGTCCAGGGATTACCTGTTTGTTTTTTCTAGTCACTTTGTTGGCAACTAGTCATCTTTCTTCTTCTGGCCTCAAGAATGCTTTCTGAGAAGTTTCTCTATTTCTTGGGCCATTTGCTTGATGATTTATCAACTGTTATCATTACAGTCTTATTGAAGACTTGGTTACTGTATTAAGATTAGGCTATGGATAATAAAACAAAAAATCTTGGTTTTATTCTATTACACATTAAAGAAGTCTGAAAGAAAGCAGCCCTGAACTGTTATGGGGTTCCATTCTCATCATGGCCATGACTTTTTTTCTGCCCTACTATTGCAAAGCATGATTACCTTCCTTAAGATCACCCTATGATCCAAAACTGTGGCTGGGAAGTCCTACTAATATTTGCTCTGTTACTAAGGAGGAAGAGTAGAAGTCAGCCATCTCTGCTGTGGTGACTGACTGCTTTCTTTTATTTTCAATATTTGGGAATTTGTCCAAATGTATAAAAAATAAAGTGTGGAATAAAGTTGATTTGGCATCAGATTCACCTGGCTATAATTTTCAGCTTTCCCTGGGACTAACTTTGCTAATTGGGCAAGCTGTGCAACTTCTCTAAGTGAGGCGCTTTACACAATCGTCTCATTTAAGTCTTACTAAAGCCCCCACTCGGAGAAGGCAATGGCACCCCACTCCAGTACTCTTGCCTGGAAAATCCCATGGATGCAGGAGCCTGGCGGGCCACCGTCCATGGGATCGCTAAGAGTTGGACACGACTGAGCGACTTCACTTTCAGTTTTCACTTTCATGCATTGGAGAAGGAAATGGCAACCCACTCCAGTATTCTTGCCTGGAGGATCCCAGGGATGGGGGAGCCTGGTGGGCTGCCGTCTATGGGGTCACACAGAGTCGGACACGACTGAAGCAACTTAGCAGCAGCAGCAGCAAAGCCCCCACTCCCTCTTTTACAGATGAGAACACCAAGACTCAGAATGTGTTAGTGCACTTCCAATGATGATCAATAGGCAATGATTAACACTTCACATGGCACACAAGGTATCCAAAACACTATTTACCTTGTTTTAACCTCAAGCTTTCCTCTTGACTATCAAATAGGACCCTTCATCGTTTTCAATTTATCAAGGTTTTCACAGAAAAAAAATAAACAAACCACCTCAAGTTTAATGCGATCAGAGATGATAGGAGAACGTCATTGTTGTTGTTCAGTGGCTCAGTTGTGTCTGACTCCTTGCGACCCCATGGACTGTGGCACGCCAGGCTTCCCTGTCCTGCCACAATCTCCCAGACTTTGCTCATACTCACATCCATTGAGCCGACGATGCCATCCAACCATCCTTGCCACTGTTGCCCCTTCTCCTCCTGCCCTCAGTCTTTCCCAGCATCAGGGGCTTTCATAGGGCTTTTAAAGAATGTATTTGTTTCTTTGACTGCCTTAGGTCTTAGCTGCAGCATGCAGGATCTTCTGTTTGAGCGCACGGACTCTCTCCTTGTGGCATATGGCTCAGTAGCCGCAGTGTGTGGACCTAGTGGTGCCAGGGCACATTGGATCTCACTTCCCTGGTGGCTCAGATGGTAAAGCGTCTGTCTACAATGCGGGAGACCCGGGTTCGATCCCTGGGTTGGGAAGATCCCCTGGAGAAGGAAATGGCAATCCATTCCAGTACTATTGCCTGGAAAATCTCATGGACAGAGGAGCCTGGTAGGCTACAGTCCATAGGGTCGCAGAGTCGGACACGACTCAGTGACTTCACTTCACTTCACTTCACTTCTCTGACTGGGGATCAAACCTGTGTCTCCTGCTTTGCAAGGATGATTCTTAACCCCTGGACCACAAGGGAAGTCCGTGTCATAGAGCTCTATAAAAATTCGTATGTCTGAAGTCCAACTCTAGGGACTTCTGATTCAGTAGGTCTGGATGGACTTGAGATGTCTGTTGTTTAAAAAGTTGATGTGTATCCAGGGTGAGCTTCTGACACAAGAAGAAGAGCTTTCTGGAAATGTGCTGCTGGCCTTAATTTGGTCTCTTTTTAGATAGAAAAGTCTTTGCCTGTTCCAATGTTTGTGCCGTCATATTAAACAGCCATCTCTAAATTTCTTATCACATTGACATTGTTACCACCCTCCTAAGGAGTGTCAATGTAATCTTTCTTCTCATATTTACCTGCAGGAATTCCTTTAGAAGCGGGCTCTCACCTTGTTCTGGGTGGGCTCAGTTCTATATCTAGGGGTGCTGCTTAGGCTATATAAGAGTTGCTCTTAATTGAGGTGTTGGGGACCCCCTGTTCATCTTGCCCCTCCCTCTTGGCTTCTTTATGGGGTGAAGGCTGGCAGGGGAGAATGAGAAGAAAGTCTAAACACTCCAAATTGGAAGGTTGGATTTCAGAGAACAAAAATAATATTCAAGGCATCTTTCCCCTCTGTTTATGCTGACAAAAGGCTGTCTTTGTAAGAACTCTGCGGCATCACGCGTACTGTTGGCCCTCTGCAAATCAGCACCAGTGACAATATTATAATTACGTTTCAAAAACAAAGGCAGCGAGAAACTGCATTTTAAGTATCCTTTATTTGGTTGCTCTGGGGGTGTCTGTGTAAATTCAGTGCTGGAGAGCAGGTGCAGAGATTAAAAATACACTCAGGGGAATATCCTAGCCATCCGATGTGGTTCAGACTCTGTGCTTCCCACGCAGGGGACATGTGTTCAATCCCTGGTCTGGGAACTCAGATCCTACCTGCTGTGCAGTGCAGCCAAGAAAATATTTAAAAAAATGTATTTGCTAAAAAAAAATATCTAGAACCCAGTACCTTGCTTTCTGTCATATCCATCTTGAATATTAATGCTTTCCTGGAGGCCTAGACATTAAGGAGGGGTGATGAGGTGGGACACGACAATTCCTCTTCTTTTGGGTTCTATAATAGGACAATAAACCAAGGATGAGGAAGACTAAAGCTTTTGGGGGAGGGGTGGAGCTAGAAAGCAAATTTGTACTAATAACCAATGACCAATTTCTTATGTACTCAGAGTGTTAAGCAGCTGTTTAGAAAGGGTCTCCTAGGGTAGGCATAATCATGTGTTTGTGCTCAGTCGCTCAGTTGTGTCCAGCTCTTTTCAACTGCATGGACTAGAGCCCACCAGGGTCCTCTGTCCATGGAACTTCCAGGAATACTGGAGTGGGTTGCCGTTTCCTCCTCCAGGGGATCTTCCCGAAGGCATAATCATAGCAACCCCCATTTTAGCATCCACTATTTGCAGGCAGGCTTCCGGGTAGTTCATTGCCATGGTTTCTCATTCCCACACGAAGATGCTGTGAGAATACCGTGTCATACTCTGGGAGTCTCTGAGAGGGCACGCAGAGGGGAGGGGTGCACAGCCAGTAAGTGGCAAAACCAAGATCCAACCCTGTAGGCTCTGAAGTCTTTGCTAGTTGCTCCAGGTGGCATCTCACCTCTGACTTGATGAGGGTTCATTTCTTAAAATTGGAGTATGATTGCTGTATAAAGATGTGTTAGTTTCTGTTTTACAATGAAGTGCATCAGCCATGCGTGCATGCTAAGTTGCTTCGGTCGTGTCCAACTCTTTGCGTCCCTGTGGGCCATAGTCCACCAGGTTCCTCTATCCATGGGATTCTCCAGGCAAGAATACTGGAGTGGGTTGCTGTGCCCTCCTCCAGGGGATCTTCCTGACCCAGGGATTGAACCCGTATCTCTTTTGTCTCCTGTATTGGCAGGTGAGTGCTTTACCACTAGTGCCAACTGGGAAGCTGGAAACAGCCTTGTGTATACATACATCCTCTCCCTCCTGGACCTCCTTCCCACCCTAGGCTCCCATCTCACCCTACCCCCACATCCCTCCCCTCTAGGTCATCATAGAGCACTGAGCTGAGCTCCCTGTGCCGTACAGCATCTTCCCACTAGCTATCTGTTTAACATGTGGCAGAGTCCGCCTGTCAATGCAGGAGATGTGGGTTCAATCCCTGGCTCGGGAAGATCCCCTGGAGGAGGAAATGGAAACCCACACCAGTATTCTTGCCTGGAGAATCCCATGGACAGAGGAGCCTGGAGGGCTACAGTCCATGGGGTCGCAGAAGAGTCAGACAGGACTTAGAGGCCACACAGCAACAACAACGCTTCAGTTCACTCGTCCTTCCTGTGATCAATGGGTTTCTCCTGGCTCTGTCTGCTGACTCTCCTCACATGCTGCCAGTAGTTCTGGAGTTTAACATGACAAAGTCATGACACCAGAGAGAGATACCAGGTTTGACAGCCCAGAAAAACAGATTGACTGGTCCTGCTGAGCCAGTGGGAAGGTTAAGTGGTATAAATATGGCTGAATCCACAGTGGCCAGTGGTTAGGAACCCACAGAACATTGGAATAGGGTGGAGGAGGTCTATGAGGACTCTGGCATGTGTCAGTATGTATTTTTGTGTGCACAGCGTGTGGGTGTCCATATGTAGAAACTGGGCAGACAAAAGTGCATCTGGACAGATTGCAGGTGTCTTCTGATTGTGTGTGCATCCTGGAAGGGGCATAAGTTTGCCATGTGACCACTTTTTTGGAAGGATTTTTTTTTTTTTTTTTGATGTGACCATTTTACAAGTCTTTATTGAATTAGTTACACTATTGCTTCTGTTTCACGTTTCGGTTTTTTTGGCCACAAGGCATGTGGGCTCTTAGTTCCCCAAGCAGTGATGGAACACACACCCCTGCATTGGAAGGCGAAGTTTTAACCATTGTGGGGGAAGCCCCTCACAATACCACTTTTAATCCTGTCATCAAGGCTGGCTCCGCACAAGAGATAAGAGAGTAAGGGTTTCGGTGATGGTGGAAGGAAAGCCATGGAAGAGAAGAGTTTGTTCATAACCTGTTCTCAGCATCAATTCTGAGCATCCGCTAACTATTAAAAAACCAAAGCCTACTTTTGCAGATCATCTTTTACCTTCCCTTATGTATTGTTGGAACTCTAGTACAAGTTCCAATGTCCTTTTGCCCTTCATATGATAATGAACATTCATATGATAAATGTCCATTCATATGATAAATGAACTCCATTTTGATCTCAGCAAGACAGCAGTGAGCAGTGGTGTGAAGTGAGATCCCGATTCCCTGCCTAGGAATTGAACCTAAGTAGCCTGGATGAGGAGAAGGCAATGGCACCCCACTCCAGTACTCTTGCCTGGAAAATCCCATGGACGGAGGAGCCTGGTGGGCTGCAGTCCATGGGGTTGCTAGGAGTCGGACATGACTGAGCGACTTCACTTTCACTTTTCACTTTCATGCATTGGAAAAGGAAATGGCAACCCACTCCAGTGTTCTTGCCTGGAGAATCCCATGGACGGGGGAGCCTGGTGGGCTGCCATCTTTGGGGTCGCACAGAGTCTGACTGTGTGACGACTGAAGCGACTTAGCAGCAGCAGCAGCCTGGATGAGGACCAGGAATCCTAGCCACCAGACCAGCAAGGGCTAGAGGCTAGAAGCTATTTTCCCCTGGATCATTGTCCCCAATGAAAATGCATTTCTCACGGAGGCAGAAACTGTAAATACAGGTACAAGGTTTGTTATTAGGGGCAGAGCCCAACAACAAGTGGGAGAGCACACAGAGAAAGGGTTTCATTAGCGGAGATAGAAGCAAGGCAGAAACTCACACCCAGAGTAAAAGGCTGTGGGCGGCCCCCTAGTGAGGAGGAGCACAGTGAAGAGGGGGTTGAGTTATTCGTATAGATCAGTACTTCTGGTTCTTTGCCTTCCTTCAGGCCAATTGCCTGCTTTCTTTTTCCACACCTGATCTACCCTGGGACCCTCCCCTGGGTGTGCAGACTCCCCTCGGCCAACATGGGTCTGGAAGTGAAGGCTTCTGGGAGGAGCAAGACTCATTATGGCCTGGTGTTATCCCTTGACTTTTGACCCACAAGAAGCCTTTCTGTGCCTGTGTAGTGTCTCCTCTGTCCCAAAAGAGGAGGGAATGGAGATCAGATCCCTGAATCCTTTACTCAAACAGGGTTTTACCCCTCTTTGTCCCTGCCGTGACTGTTATCTTGACTACTGCCGTGACTATTACTTTAAGGTGTTCACAAGAGACAAACACTGGCTGTTTATCCTGTTTGTGTTCTTACTTCCATTTCGGAGGGCAAACAGGAGGCTGATTGTAAATGTCTTAACTGGAGTCCACTTATCTCTTGTCTCAGAAAATGCTAACATTTGTAAGTATCCAGCCCGAAGCCCATTTCTTTGTGGCCCGTGAAATACAAACAGGAGGCCAGCTGTAAATGTCTAACTTGGAGCCCATCTATCTTCTACATCAATTGGCTTCAAGGCAAAGTTCTATCATCATCTCCCTAAATTCTTCTCTGTAACAGCCTCTGTTACTCTAAAGCTAAGCTAAGTGATGTTTCCATACTGCTTAGTGGCCTAAGTATTATGGGCTTAAGTCTTCAGAAAGCAGCAGGAAAGAGCCAATTTTTACCCCAAGTTGGATCTGTTTCTTTGACTTTAATCTTTGCTTTCAGTTGTTCTTTGTTATTATAGTATACACAAAAGAAAAAAAAATACATTGGTGTGGAATATTTTGAAAACAAATTTAATCATTCCTTTTAAATAGAGATTAGGGAGACATATAAATTTGTCAATCACAAAGAAATACCCCAGGTCTAAGGATTTGTTGTTGTTTTTCAGTCACTAATTTGTGTCTGACTCTTTGTGACCCCTTGGACTATATATAGCCTGTCAGGCTCCTCTGTCTGTGGGATTTCTCAGGGAAGAATACTGGAGTGGGTTGTCATTTCCTTCTCCAGAGGATCTGCCCAACCCAGGGATCAAACCTGCTTCTCCCTGCATTGACAGGTGGATTTTTTTTTACCACTGAGTCACCAGGAAAGCCTGAGCCTAAGGATGACCTTCTTTAAAATTAGAATTTCAAACAGTGGTGTAAGCTGCTTTGGGAGATGCTGGATTCCTTGTCTTTGGATGTATTAAAAAAAAAAAAAAAGATGAGGAAATTTCTCATTTGTGTGTTGTATGGGTTATTTCGGGCTTCCCACATGGTACTAATGGTAAAGAGGCTGCCTGCCAATGCAGGAGACCTTAGAGATGCAGATGTTCCCTGGGTTGGAAAGATTGCTGGAGGAGGGCATGGCAACCTACTCCAGCATTCTTACCAGGAGAATCCCCATGGACAGAGCAGCCTGGTGGGCTATTGTCCATAGGGTTGTGAAGAGTCAGACTTGACTGAAGAGACTTAGCATAGCACAGAACATGGGTTATTTCATGCATTTGACAATAGTCAGATTAGAGAACTTCTAAAGTCCGAGATTCTAATCTGTTAGTAGAATTCTCATGGATTTCAAGGGGAACCCATGTTTCTAAAAGTGTCTGCTATGTTGAGAGCCAGAATGCACTTTTCTGCATCCCTGTTTCAGCCAGCCTAGACCTCAAAGGCAGCCTTTCAGAGGTTAATCTTTGACTACATTGTTAGGCTTACTTACACTTTTCAGGTTGACAGATGAGTTTTCGTTCCACAATGTATCCAGCGATGCCTAATGTAGTCACTGCACAATTAGCATTAAATTAGTTATAGGATGAAATGAAACAAATTTGCTTTTTGAAAAGGGGGATTTTCCTACAAGGTCCAACTTGAGAGAAAGAAAGCCAGAGAATATTTTAACTCAAAAAGCAATTTACTTTGAAAAGGAAGTAGGAAAATTGCAGCCCATCATACCTAATTACTGCACACATTTGTACTTGAATGCGAGCTGTCTCTCCAAGGAATGGTCTCCGAGTTCCTTACACTTCTCTCAGCAGCCAGAATCCACTGCTGATGGAAAAACAGTCATTGGAGCAACACGATCTTGTCCATTTCCTGACATGGTCGAAGGAGGTGCTGACAGGGTGCTGTAGAAAGTCTTGATCTAAGTGAAGTAATGGGCCTGCGATGATGAAAAATAGGATGGGACAGAATGTAGATATTCTCATGAACGCTGAATGCATTGAATGGATTTCTCCCTCAAGGTCAAGGGTTCAAAGAATTTTTGTAGATACTACCCCTTTCAGGAGATGGAGCTTAATTTCACCCTCTCAGCTTGTGTAGGTTAGACATAGTGACTTGCTTTTCCAAAAGGTAGTTAGAAAGGGAACCATAGTAACTTCCGATTGGGGAAAACTGACAAATGTCAGTTTATCCAAGTGTTGAATCATGTTATCATACACCTCTGATAAATGATGGGAAGGGAAGTTCCCCTCTGAAGACTTATAAACTTGGCTAATGAAGGGGAGAGAAGGAGGCAACAGAGGATGATCTAGTTGGATGGCATCACAGACTCAGTGGACATGAGTTTAAGCAAACTCCGGGAGAGAGTAAAGGACAGAGGAGCCTGGTGTCCTGCAGTCCATGGAGTCCCAAAGAGTCAGACACAACTTAGCAACTGAAAAACAACCAAAGATCAGGGACCATTCTAGCGGGCACCCTTTCAGTACTTCTCAAAACTGTCAAGGTCATGGGGAAAAGGAAAGGTTGAGAAACTGTCACAGACCAAAAGAGACTGGAGAAATGACAACTAAATGCAATGTGATAACCTAGTTGGGTATTTGGCACAGAATGAAGACATTAGTATAAAAATTGGCCAAATCCAAGAAGATCTAGAGGCTAGTTAATAATGTACCAATGTCAGTGTCTTAGTTTTGACAGATGTACCACACTATTATAAGATGTCAGCAATGGGGAAAGATGGTGACAGGTATCTCTGCAACTTTTCTGCCAATCAAAATTATTCTAGGGGGACTTCCCTGGCAGTCTAATGGTTAAGACTGTATTCCAATGCTAGGGGCGCAGGTTCAATCCCTGGTCAGGGAACTAAGATCCCACATGCCCTGTGTTATGGCCAAAATATAAAAAGAAAAAACCCCAAACAAAAAATTATTCTAAATTTAAAAGGTTTATGAAACATTTTCAAGGATTTTATTCTCTGTGAAGATTTCTCTTCCATTTCATTAGTGGACTTCGTCCATGCCTTTGATACTGACTTATCAGATTGTTTTCAGGAAATCAATGTATTCCTTACAAAGGATGTCTGCATTTCTAATCCCGTGGCTCAAACACCAGACTTCTGAAATGAATTTCTTATGACTAAAAGATTAGACTGATCATTCAGCATCTAATGCTTGACAATTGACCATGGAAACTCTGAAAATCACTCAGAAGAAGGTCATTAATGCTTAATCTAATTATATATAAACTTAAAACAGTCTGTAATGACAAGACACAGTTATAACTACCCTTGGTAAATGGGCATAAAACTGGTTGATGTTCAAATGATGGACTTTATTTTATAGAGAATAAAAGAGACTTTGAAACTAATTTGATCAAACATTCCGCCAAAGTACAACAATCCCTTTATATAAATTGATTGATTGAAGGCTCCTTGATTTTGCATATCCAGTTAATTCATGTCTTCCTGATGGGAGAGAAAAAATACTTTAATTTTTAATCATGGCAAATCTGGTGCTTTATTTACACAATTGGATGACTTCCTTCAAGAAGATTAAGGCCAAAACTTGAGACAGAGTTAGAAATAATTCATAAGGTTTTAAGAAGAGATTTCTACCTTGAAATCGAGATAGTCATGGCTAACCAAAATAAATGTTGCTTCTATTTAGAAAGAACTTCTTACCTCCTCAGCATACATCTCTACCATTTTCTTTTTTAGAAGATTTATTGATTTATTTGTATTTGGCTGTGCTGGGTCTTTGTTGCTGCATGCAGGCTTTCTCTAGTTGCAGAATGGGGGCTACTCTCTAGTCGTGGTGCACGGGCTTCTCATTGTGGTGGCTTCTCCTGTTGTGGAGCACGGGCTCTAGGGTGCACGGGCTTCCGTGGCTGTGGTTTGTGGTCTCAGTAGCTGGGGCTCAAGGGCTCTAGAGCACAGGCTCAGTAGGTATGGCACATGGGCTTAATTACTCCAGGGCATGTGGGCTTTTCCTGGACCAGGGATCGAACTCATGTTCCTTGCATTGGCAGGTGGATTCTTAACCGCTGGACCACCAGAGAAGCCCCCATTTTATTTTCATAATGAAGATTTTCACAATTACATCCTCTCCCCTTCTCACACACTTTTCCCAGAACTCCTATTAGTCATACTCATATATTGAATTCAGTATGGACATGGATAAAATGTCAGTATTTTTGTGTCTAGCTACTGCTTATGTAGGAAGTCACGACTCTCTGTGACTGTACTTCTTGGTGACTTTCAAGCAGTAATTTTCCTTTCATTTCTCTTCAACCTATAGCTTCATTTAATAATGTGTTAAAGAGAAATTCCTACTGGTGGGAAATGAACCTTCTCTGGAAGGCAGGGAGATGCCACTGCATCCCTGTGAAACTGTGTACCAGCCATGTCTCTCAGATTCCTTGAAAAGATGCAATCAAAAGCAACTTCCATCATCGTGATATTTGGTAATTTCAACATAAAGCTGAGTTCCAGAAAGGCAAATTGAAACAAATGTGTCCTCCTTAAGAGGGAGCATTTAGCTAAGAGCTTGCTGAGTATCTCCTTAGTTCTTGGAATTCAGCCCTGGCAGTTACAAGAGTTGCCTGATGTCCTCTTTGTGGTTTATGTGATTCTACACAGCTGCAGACACTTTTCTGGACTATTAAAATTGTGACTTAACTGACTACTTGCCAAATATCCAGGGCCTGTTTGCTGAATCTTTTGATAGACCATTTTTCTCCCACTGGCCTTCTACAGTCTCTGACCCTTGAAGCCTTGAAGGTGGAACCATAGCCTCTACCCTTTGTAGCTCTTTTTAAAATTATCTTTCCCATTTATTTAATCTCTCAACTCTCATCAGTTTTTATAACCCAGCCTGCTAACATCGTTTTTCCAGAATCTTCTGGTGTCTTGGACATGAATATGAAAAAAAAAAAAGATGTCAGTTTGTATCAATATCCTCATCTCACCTTACCTCTGACCTGCTCCCTTGACTTCATGAAATATAAGTGAGGTTCATGAGGTCTGAGTGCTTGAAGAATCCCTTGTGAAATTATGAACAACCGAGAGGAATGTACTTCAAGAAGTCACCGTGTCCCCATTAGAGTTCTCGGGTGACATCAGTGGATCTTAATAACTTCAGTGTGTGATTTCACATTTCCAAAGAGGTCTCCAAGATATTCCACAAATAGATGGGAGAGTCTGTGTGAATTTAATCATGTGTTATAAAGAAATTTCTATTGGTAGGAAATGAACCTTCTCTGGGAGAATGGTTTGCAACATACTCTCACTGATACATGTTACCTAATGATTACATTTTGAACCTCTTCATTCACCAAAGAGATCAACAAGATCTGTGATAGAGATACAGATGAAAAATACATTATTAACTAAGTGATCTTTAAAGTGAAAGTGAAGGTCACTTAGTTGTGTCCGACTCTTTGTGACCCCATGGACTGGAATTCTCCAGGCCAGAATGCTGGAGTGGGTAGCCTTCCCTTCTCCAGGGGATCTTCCCAACCCAGGGATCGAGCCCAGGTCTCCCACAGTGCAGGTGAATTCTTTACCAGGTGAGCCACAAAGGAAGCCCAAGAATACTGGAATGGGTAGCCTATCCCTTCTCCAGCAGATCTTCCTGACCCAGGAAGTGAACCAGAGTCTCCTTCATTGCAGGTGGATTCTTTACCAACTGAGCTATGAGGGAAGCCTAAGTAGTCTTTGGGTGTCCTGAAAATGAAGCTATAGAATATTTGGAAAGATAAATAACATTACTAATTTATTTCAAAACTGCTTTTTGTTAAGCAGTTGCACTGGGGTGAGGGGGGTACTCCCCAGGTCGCATGGTGGTAGAGAATCCACCCGCCAATAGAGCAGACCCAGCTTTGACCCCTGGGTTGGGACGATCACCTGGGGAAGGAAATGTCAACCTAGTCCAGTATTCTTGCCTGGAAAATTCCATGGACCAGGGAGCCTGGCAGGCTATCGTCCATGGAGTTGTGAGGAGTCAGACACTACTGAGCACGCACGCATTTGTGGCTATAATTAATATAACAAATCTTGAAACAAACTCCATTGCAGCTGCCCACATAGCACTGAGATTCCTGGATATATTTGGTTGGAAGCATTTTGCTTTGAAGATGAGAATGACTAGGATGGAAACCACAGTTGAGGTTCCTCAGAGGTGTTTGGCCTGGGGCAGCTGGTCCAACAAGCTCATGACGTGGCTTGAAATCCTTCTGAGAAGAGCCTCCTGTGATGAAGAGGGTATGCTATTTAGATAGGATGAGTAATTGCTTTTCATAGAAACTTAAAGCTGAGTATTGACAGGCATTTTCTGAGATGCTCACCAGCACTCTGGCCTCCAAATAAGGAAACAACGACTGGAATTATTATTATTTTTTTTAATATTTATTTGTTTATTTGGGTGCATTGAGTCTTAGTTGTGGCATGCGGGATGTTCGCTGTGTCATGCAGGATCTTTCCTTGCTACTCAGGGACTCTTTAGTTATGATACATGGGCTTAGTTGCCCCTCAGCATGTGGGGTCTTAATTCCCTGACCAGGGATCGAACACAAGTTCTGTGCCTTGCAAGGCGGAGTCTTAATTACTAGACCACCAGTGAAATCCCTACTGGAATTCTTAATGTTCAGCCTTTGGTATTTTTGCTTTTAGCTGTTGATGACTATTTTCTATGCTGCAACTCACCCAGAAGTGTAAGGACTTTGTGATTTCAACTTTGGTCGTAGGTTGTATGATATACTGACTCCTTGTTGTTACTGTTTCTATTTTTTCTTATAAAGTAATGTGCCTATCATTGAGTTTGAACTTTTGGTTCTTTGCTAAAGGTGTACTGGAAACCAGAGTCAACCTTTCATGAGTGGGGTGGGTCCTCACACAGGAAATAAGAATTGGCAAATTGCCTTTGATGCAGGATGGTATATCCAGTGTTTCCTGATCGTGCTTATTTTGATCTGTAGTTAGCAAGTTTAGACAGAATGGAGGGAAAGATGGCGTCCTCTAGCCGGAGGCCAGCCAAGGGCATGAAGGAAGATCCTACCTGTTGGGAAACTGTAGAGGAAGTTGAAGAGACTGCACTCTGTCAGAGCCCAGCTAGCCATCTACCAGATCTACTTCCTCTTCCTTTAATACAGCTGCTGGAGTTGTGTGCACAGTTCATGTCCTGATTCTGGAATATGCTATCCTAGCAGCTTGGGAGGGAGGTGAATACCCATGAGCAGGAAAATTAATCTTAGAGTTGCAGTTGCCCCTCTCCACGTGATGGTCCCCAACCCATCCTTACAAGCTGAACTTACAGATTTGGGCCTTATTTTTATTAATGGAGGCAGGGCATTTTTATATAGTATATGCTAACTCATCCATCGGAGAAGGCAATGGCACACCACTCCAGTACTCTTGCCTGGAAAATCCCATGGATGAAGGAGGCTGGAAGGCTGCAGTCCATGGGGTTGCTGAGGGTCGGACACGACTGAGCGACTTCATTTTCACTTTTCACTTGCATACATTGGAGAAGGAAATGGCAACCCACTCCAGTGTTCTTGCCTGGAGAATCCCAGGGACGGGGGAGCCTGGTGGGCTGCTGTCTAGGGGTCACACACAGTCGGACACGACTGAAGTGACTTAGCAACTCATCCATATGTTTTTTTCTTATCTCTTTAAGCCAAAGAGTTCATCTACTAGAGATGAGGAAGCAATTTATACTTACACAGCAGAATGAAAGGAGTTGGGACATATAACTATTATGTCTACTAATTCTACTCTTACCAAACTTTAGTTAAGCAAACTTTTCATAGACTGAGGGAGCTATGAGAGCTGAGACCTTATTGGCTTCTTTACAAAGGCCTCCCTGGCATGTTTACAACCCAATACATGTCTTCCGATTATGTTAGTTTGCTGCTTTGAGCCAATCATGGGAAAATCAGGAAAAATATTGGAAATAAAACAAAGAAGAAATTTTACTCTTTACCTATTAGAATGCACTGGGTGTTCTCTTTCAGTATAACAGAATCAACCATTTTACACAGAGGATAATTATTAATCATTCAAAAATAGATGTAATGTCCCATGTAAGAGCAAAGCCATGCCTTTATTTTAATTCTTGGTTGATTGTCTTAGTTTCCAGCAGGTGAGTAGCTGGTGGCATCCACTATAGAATGAAATCTGCCAAATTCAACTAGTTTGCAATTTAACCAAGTGTGTGTATGTGTGTGTTTATGAATCTGATTGATCTTACCTCTGATCCAGAACTCTAGTGCTGGCAGTGAATGCAAGAAGAAAGCAGACAGTTGTCTGGGAGAAGTAATTTGTGGGGTGACCAAAAGGATCCAGGACCCTATGTATCTCTGTGACTTGGCTTATCACTGATCCTTGAAACAAGAAAAGCTTTATTTCTTTGGTTTTTGTTATTCTCTTTAGATATACTGGGAGGGATATTGTGTTACACAGGAATTAGTCACTAATTCATTAGTAGAGTGGTTCTTGACCAGTGCCAGTTTTGAATTTGGCAGTGTTGTTCAGTTTTCACAACTAGGGTGAGGGGGAGTTGGGTGGGGTACGCATTGGCATCCAGTGGGTACAAACCAGGGATGCTGCTGAACATCTGATGATGCACTTTTAAGAAAGTTTACAATTGGGCCCTGTACCATCCCACATCCTCTGTAGCTCCTCTAGAACAACTTATGTCCATAATGATTAAAGTATTAATATTTTTATTATTATTAAAATTGAATATTTAAATTAAAAAAATATTTTTCTTTTCTCAATTAGTCAACTTTCAGTTATTAAAGTTGAGTAAGTAACATCACCATTCCTTGCTGTGGCACAGGTTATAAACTTAAATGGAGTTTACCTGCACCACCGAATGTTTCAACTTTAAAAAATAAAAGGAGAGTACAAGTGACTGTTTAATTCCAGAAAATTTGAGCAACGTGTTCATAACAATGGCTGTGGTTGCCAGAAAGTGTGTCATTTATGCTTCTCTGGCTGCAGCGAGCGGGGGCTACTCTTCATTGCAGGGTGAGGGCTTCTCTCTGCTGTGACTTCCCTTGTTGAGGAGCACGGGCTCTAGGGCACGGGGGCTCAGTAGTTGTGGCACACGGTCTCAGTTGCTTCTGCAAGCCGTGTGTTACTCCGGGATTCGTGACCTCCGGAGGAGAGGATTTCCATCTGGGGTCAGAGACGAGGCTTGACTACTTGGAGCTTTTTGTGCAGCAAAGTTTTATTAAAGTATAATAGAGATAGGGAAAGCTTTTGACATAGACATCAGAAGGGGACAGAAAGAAGGCCCCTTTGCTAGTTTTTAGCAAGGCATTTTATGTCTGTTAGTGAGCTGCTAATCAGATAAGAGAGACACCTCAAGGCTGAGGGAGTTTCACCAGGCCCCTCTCCCACAATATGCATTTCTGAGATAGGATGGGATGAGGTGTGTCATCCCTGGCCATAAACAATCGACACAAATACTGGTTTGTTGATCCATTATTAGCCCAACGTTTAAGAAAAGGAAAAAAAAAAGGTTAGTCGTCATAGGCAGTTGTCACAGGCAGAACCAGTTTCATCTACAGTGAAGGGAAGAAAAAAAAAGTGTTTGCCACTTGCAGTTTATTTCCTCCTGCCACTTGGGGACTTCTGGCCTTCCTGCCTGTTACCTTCTCACTTCTTGGCATGTGGAATTTTCCCAGACCAGGGACTGAACCTGTGTCTCCTGCATTGGCAGGCAGATTCTTTACCACTCAGCCACCAGAGAACGCTCATTTGCCTTTAGATACTGTTAATGTGTCATGCATGCAAATGGGACGGTGGAAATGTGACTAAAGTGGGGGCTGTAACTGCCATGTTGGCAGAGTTGCCTTCTACCCTACCAGCTCAAAAGTTCAATCTGTTTTCATTTAGAGTATATATATTAAAAATTTGTCTGTTAAACAGCCTGACTCTGATTTAGCCTCTTCAGATACTCTTGTGCTGTACAACAGTGGTTCTCTCTGTAAATGCTATGTATTTTGAGGATACACAAACAATTATGCTGTGTACAGGATAATGTTTCCTACCAATCAGATGTCCATTTGTTACTGTGTTTGTTAAAAACCCTTTATCTCTTGTTGTTATGAACCCCACTTAAAACTGAAAAAAAAAAAAAAAAAAAGAGGGCTTCCCTGGTGGCTCAGTGTTAAAGAATCTACCTGCCAATGCAGGGGACATGGGTTTGATTCCTGGTCCAGGAAGATCTCACATGCCAAGAGATGGCTAAACCCATGCACCATAGCTATTGAACCTGTGCGCCCTAGAGCTCGTGCTGTGCAGCAAGAGAAACCACCGCATTAAGAAGCCTGCACACCGCAGCTAGAGAGGAGTCCCCACCTGCTGCAACTAGAGAAAGCCCACGTACAGCAACAAAGACCCAGAGCAGCCATAGATAAATACATAAATCTAAACAAACAAACAAAAAATCCTACAGCATAAGTCGGCACTCCATCTTCACCTCAACAAATAATTATCTGGCCCCAAGTATCAATAGTATCGAGTTTGAGAAACCAGACCTTAGTGTAAGCTAATTCATTGGCAAATCCTTTAGAGAAGATAGTTGGCAGAGTGGAAGGTTTTGAGAGAGAATGGGCAGGGTGGCCAGAGAGGCATTAGAAGAAAAGTGTGAAAATGGGAGATAAGTGTTGGGATTCATCATCACCCAGATGTCGGCATCTGTGAACTGAAAGGGAAAGAATCTCTCCCTGGGAAAAATGCCAAATATAAGAGCTGTTTTTTTTAAAATGGCAGAGTGCTGTCTTAAGTTCACAAAGGTGAGGAGAGGTCGTGGGAGGGAGGGCACACACAGGAGTGGCAAGAACAGGGATCCTGGACCTGAAGTTAACACTGGCCTCTTTCTGGATTACTCTGGATCTTGAGGGATGTCTTTGAGAGAGCATCATGCACTGCTTGAGGTCTCCAAGGGCATATCTGTCCTCTGAGACCCTGGAGCGTGTTTCCAGAAAATGAACAGATGCCATCTCTTGCTCTCTCATCTCTTATTTTCAGTCTGATCCATGTTTAAGCAGCCACTCTTGGCCCACAGCGCCCAAACTAGAAAGTTAACCTGTTTGTTAGCCTGAAGATCTTGTCTTTGGCCCAGTCTGACATCATCGAATGCCACAGGGTCATAATGTTGGGAGGGACCTGAGAAGCCATCTCTTCTTGTTCTCTTAGTTGAAGAATGAGGAAAGCAAGTAAAGGCTAGAGAAGGTAAATGGTGTCTCTAAAGTTGTAAAGGAAGAGTTGGGTGAGAAGTAGGTCCACTGTCTCCTCATCTGACATTTTCTGTGCTGTCATGTGGTCTCTCACAGAAACCAATGAAAGAAGCTCCTAAAATCTTTGTGATATTTCAGAGTTTAAAAGGTCTAGGTCCTTCTCATTTTCTTTTACTGTCATGCGTTCCAAATTCTGGTTTTTAGAAATCAAACTTTCAACCCATTTTTTAATAGATCTACTTTTGAGATGGGTTTATATTTCAGTTACTATTACTGCATAACGAATGATCCCAATATCAGTGGCTTAAAGCAAACATTTCATTTTTCTCACAGTTTGGAAGGGACTCAGCAGGGTAGTTCTTGGTTGGTGTCTGTTGTGTGTTGTATTGGAAGCCGTCTGGGGATGCAGTTATCGGAAGGTTCAGCTGATCTGGATAGCCAAGATTTCTTGCTGCTATGGGTCACAGCTGATGCTGAGTGATCCCTATGGAGCTGTTCAAATTGGGGCTGTCTATCACAGCTTCCCTGGTGGCTCAGTTGTAAAGAATCCATCTGCCAATGCAAGAGACACAGGGTTTTGATCCCTGGATTGGGAGGATTCCCCTGGGGAAGAAAATGACAACCAACTCCTTTATTCTTGCCTGGGAAATCCCACGGACAGAGGAAACTGATGGGCTATAGTCCATGGTATTGCAAAGGGTCAGACACAATTTGGTGATTAAATAACAACAACAACAATGGGAGGTGAATGTGGTGTAGGCATCCTTACATCATGGCTGCTTTAGGGGATTCAGTACTTGCACATGGCGGGTCAGGGCTCCAGATGCCAAGATCCCAGTGACCTAAGCAGAGTTTCATCACTTTTTATGGCTTAGCCTTGGAAGTTAAGCAGTGTCACTTCTGCTACAGTCCTTATTGGTACCAATAAGAACTGCTACCTTATTGGTAATAAGGGGGTCACTTGACCAAGATTCAAGAATATGGGCCTTAGATTCTACCTTAGTCTTTCTCTCTCTTTAGTTACTAAGTCATGTCCAACTCTTGCGACCCCCATTGACTGTAACCCACCAGGCTCCTCTGTCCACGGGATTCTCCAGGCAAGGATGCTGGAGTGGGTTGCCATTTCCTTCTCCAGGGGATCTTCCTGACCTAGGAATTGAACCTGGGTCTCCTGCACTGCGGGCAGATTCTTTACCAACTGAGCTATGAGGGAAGCCCACCTCTTGGTCGTAGGTATGATAAAGCATTTACAGGCATGTTTTAAAATTATCAGTTTGTTCTCTAGAATCAGAGAGTTTCCACTAAAGAAACATTAGTTACTTTGAAAGTGATTTTTTTTTTCAAATTTAGTAGCTTTCAAAACTCAACTCAGAAAATAGGAAGAAAGGTTACTCTTGCTATCAAGGAAATTATTCCTTTGGTTGCAGTCTCCTCACTAGTACAGTAGGAATAAAAATATCAAAATTGCAAGATGATTTCAGGCAATTCCCTGGTGGTCCAGTGGTTAGGACTCAGAGGTAGCAAGCACTGCAGAACTGCAGGGGCCATGGGTTTGGTCTGTGGTCAGGGAACTAAGATCTGGCATGCAAGTTGCAAGACGGTTTTCAGGATTAAGGAGTAAGTGATATCCGAAGCAAAGTGGGCACTCTGTGGTAACATTTGTAGTACTGTGGGCTATGTGCGTGTGTGCACCTTTGTGTCTGTGTGCACCTTTGTGTCTGACTCTTTGCAACCCCATGGACTGTAATTGCCAGGCTCCTCTGTCCATGGAATTTTCCAGGCAAAAGTACTGGAGTAGGTTCCATATCCTACTTCAGGGGATCTTCCTGACCCAGGGGTCGAACCTGAGTATCCTGCATCTCCTGCACTGGCAGGTGGATTCTTTCCCCTTGTGCCACCTGGGAAGCCCCATTATGGGCTATGTGGGATGTCAGTTCATAACCTGATGCCTACTTCTTAACTCTCAAAGTACAGAATACCTCTGAAAAGCAGAGTGGGTTGGGGAAGGTCTAAGACTAGGTTAGAGAGTAGCCAAGTGGTGGAGCAAGACCACAAAATGATGGGGTCACTGAAATGGGGGACATGAGGACACCAGAGTCAAACTTTTGTTGCTTCATGACTGTGCTTTAGACCAGCTGGCTAAGAACTAGCTGGGTGGAACAACCCAGAAAAGGGCTTCTTCTTTGTGGTTTTGGAAACTGCTTGGTTCTGTGGCCTTTCAGTGGCAGAATGGAGCCTCCCTGCCCCAGTGCTTTTAGTCTTCCCTGTGTGCTTGGGAGGTTGATGGATTCAGAGAGGATCAAGGTAGTGGGTGGCAGCTGCTAATTGAACAGGAAGGCAGCACTCGCATCCTCCACTTTGATACTGAACACTGGGTAACAGGCACCTGGACATGTTATTTACTAGCTCTGTTTAGAATCCATTCAGAAAAGCTGAAAACAATTTGGCACTTCTTTTCAGCAATCCTTAATTCAACTTGCAAGTTTTGTGCTCTTGTTTGTCAACTGCTCTGGAGCGACTTCACAGCCTTCCTAGAAATGGAAACAAGTCTGCTTTCCAGTGATTGTCATTTAAAAGAAATCAGAGAACATCTCAAGGGTGTGATGCTGTTGATTGCTGTTGTAATGATTATGACTCAGAGTCTTTACTGTTTACCAAGCGGCAATAAATGTGCTGGACATAGGCAAAGCATAGGATTATAAACTGTCTCTTTTCAGAGGACACAACCTCACCATTTTCACTTGTTTTGGTTATTTTTCTCTCCTCCTTAAGAGTATCCTGCTAAATTGAAAACATCGTGATCTGGGTGTAAAATTGATCCAGGAAGATGCATTTCTAAAGATCTTCAGATCTGTTTTTAGACGACTCACCTTTTGTTAGGCATGCTCATGGCAATGTTTATTCCCCAACAGCCAATCGAACATCTATTGTGACTTAGGCAGAGAGCTAAGTGTTTTGCATCCATTATGGTATTTCTAACCCAATTGTATCCTTGAGCTGGGTTCAGTGATTAGTCCAATAATGTAGGAAAGAGAGTAAGTTGTACAAAGGTTTTGGTGACCAAGGTCTATTTGAATTAGAGGTACATTCTTCAAACACCCCTGTCCCTTTCTCTACCCTAACTTCACTGGCCTTCTTTATCTCCCTTATCTTTGCATGTTTCTACCAGCTATATAACTGTACACTACTCTCATTTGCCTGATTTCATCCTAAGCATTCTGCCCTCCAGTTTTCTCCTAGTTAATGCTAGCTTATTCTTTTACTCTCAGCTGAAGTGCTACTTGTTTTTTTAAAAAGAAAAGGAAAATTTTATTTATTTTTTTTTATTGGAGCATAGTTGCTTTACAATGTTGAGCTGGTTTCTGCTATACAGCAAAGTGACTCAGCTATGCCTATCCATATATTCCCTCTATTTTGATTTGCTTCCCATTTAGGTCACCACAGAGCAATGAGCAGGATTCCCTGTTCTATACAGTGGGTTCTCATTGCATGTGCATGCTAAGTCCCTTCAGTTGTGTCCAACTTTTTGCAACCCTATGGACTACAGCCTGCCAAGCTCCTCTGTCCATGGGATTCTCCAGGCAAGAATATTGGAATGGGTTGCTGTGCCCTCCTCCAGGGGATCTTCCCGACAGAAGGATCGAACCCATATCTCTTATGTCTACCTGCAACAGCAGGTAAAGTGGTTCCTTACCACTAGCACCACCTGGGAAGCCCTCTTTAGTTATCTATTTTATACATAGTATCAATAGTGTATATATGTCAATCCCAATCTCCCAATTCATCCCACCACCCTCATTCTCCCTTTAGTATCCATACATCTGTGTTTCTATTTCCACTTTGCAAATAAGTGTGTTATTTCTTAAGGAAATCCTTTACTGATTCACATCAAATAACCTTATTTTATGGTCACATGACAAAATACACTTGGGTACTTATCCTCAGTTGCAGTTCTACATTTCTTTGGGTGATATTTAGCTATCTGCCTTTCTAACTGGCTTGAAAGTTTGATGAGGGCAGGGACTGTGTATATTTATGCTATCAGTGTTATTCCTGGCACCTAACACAGTACCTGGTACAAAGTAAGTACCTGACAATATTTGCCAAATAAAAAATAGACCACCTTCTAACTTTACCAGAGGCTGAACCGTGTATGCCCCTTTACTTAGAAGGGAGAGCATTGGTATTCTTTGTTGTTGGTCAGTTGCTTAGTCATGTCCGACTCTTTGCAACCCCATGGATTGCAGCATGCCAGACTTCCCTGTCTATCATTTCCTGGAGCTTGCTCAAAATTATGTCCATTGAGCTGGTGATCTCATCTAACCATCTCATTCTCTGTCATCCCCTTCTCCTCCTGCCTTCAATCTTTCCCAGCATCACGGTCTTTTCCAATGAGTCAGTTCTTCAAATCGGGTGGCCAAAGTATTGGGGCTTCAGCTTCAGCATCAGTCCTTCCAATGAATATTCAGGACTGATTTCCTTTAGGATTGACTGGTTAGATCTCCTTGCAGTCCAAAAGACTCTCAAGAGTCTTCTCCAGCACCGCTGTTCAAAAGCTTCAATTCTTTGGTGCTTAGCCTTCTTTATGGTCCAACTCTTACATTCATACATGACTACTGGAAAAGCCATAGCTTTGTTGGGAAAGTAATGTCTCTTCTTTTTAATATGCTGTCTAGGTTGGTCATAGCTTTTCTTCCAAGGAGCAAGCATCTTTTAATTTCATGGCTGCAGTTACCATCTGCAGTAATTTTGAAGCCTGAGAAAATAAAGTCTGTCACTGTTTCCATTGTTTGCCCTTCTATTTGCCATGAAATGATGGGACTAGATGCCATAATCTTCATTTTTTGAATGTTGAGTTTCAAGCCAGCTTTTTCACTCTCCTCTTTCATTTTCATCAAGAGGCCCTTTAGTTCCTCTTCACTGTATTCTTAACAATTAATTATGTAAGACCCAATATATGACTAGGGCATTTGTCAAATTCTGGAGCCCAAGAATTATGAGGAAAGATACTAGTGGGATTGTTCATTCTTTTATTGGTAGTGAAGTATTTTTAAATTAAAAAAAAAACTAATTTTAAATGGAGTACTGTTGCTTTACAATGGTGTGTTAGTTCCTGCTGCTGCTGCTAAGTCGCGTCAGTCGTGTCTGACTCTGTGCGACCCCATAGACGGCAGCCCAACAGGCTCCTCTGTCCCTGGGATTCTCCAGGCAAGAACACTGGAGTGGGTTGCCATTTCCTTCTCCATTGCGTGAAAGTGAAAAGTGAAAGTGAAGTCGCTCAGTCGTGTCTGACTCTTAGCGACCCCATGGACTGTAGCCTACCAGCCTCCTCTGTCCATGGGATTCTCCAGGCAAGAGTACTGGAGTGGGGTGCCACTGCCTTCTCCGGTGTTAGTTCCTACTGTACAGCAAAGTGAATCAGCTATATGTATACATGTATGTATATATATACGTATTTATATACTTATATTTACATAAGTCCCTCCCTTTTGGAGTTCCTTCCCATTCAGGTCACCACAATACGTTAAACAGTTTCCTGTGCTACACAATAGATTCCCATTAGTTATCTATTAGATATCTATTAGATATCTATTAGATAACTATCTATATAGTTATCTATACATAATGTCAATAGTGTATATGTGTCAGTCCCAATCTCCCCATTCTTTCCATCCCCTCCTTTCTCCCTTGGTATCCATACATTTGTTCTCTACACCTGTGTCTATGATTCTACTTTGCAAATAAGATCATATACACAGTTTTTCTGGATTCCACATATATGAATTTAATATAGTATATTTGTTTTTCTCTTTTGGACTTATTGCACTCTGTATGACTTGTTCATTCTAAAGAGTCCTCCTAACAGAAAACATTACATACCATTTCACTTTATTCTATTTTGTAATGATGTTTATTTTTTAATATTATAAAACCACATCACCCAGCTTCTGTAATTATGGCAAGCTTCTTGTTTTTTTTTTGCTATTTCCAGCCCAACATCTATCATATTGAGAAAACTCTCATTTCTTTACATCTGTGTCTCCTTTGTTGCCCTGCATGTAGGATCATTGGTTCCATCTTTCTAGATTCCATACATATGTGTTAGTATATGATATTTGTCTTTCTCTTTGTGATTTAATTCACTCCATATAATAGGTTCTAGGTTCATCCACCTCATTAGAACTAAGGAGAGGGTGGGATGATTTGAAAGAATAGCACTGAAGCTACATATATACATTATTATATGTAAAATAAATAACCAGTGGGAGTTTGATGTATGAAGCAGGGCACCCAAAGCCAGTGCTGTGTGACAGCCTGGAGGGATGGGGTGGGGAGGGAGGGGTGTGGGTGGGGGGCTCAGGATGGAGGGAACACGTGTATGCCTATGGTCAATTCATGTTGATTTATGGCAAAAACCATCACAATTTGTAATTATCCTCCAATTTAAATACATAAATAAATAAAAACTATTTCATAACCATCTGGTGGCTCAGACAGTAAAGAATCTACCTGCAATGCCAGAGACCCGTGTTCAGTCCCTGGGGCTACAGTCCATGGGGTCACAAAGAGTCGGACATGATCGAGCAACTAACTCTTTCACACTTTCGTAGATATTTCAGTCCATACTCATTTAAAACAACTCTCCCTCTTTTGAACTTGTCTCAGCCCTGAAAGGAAGTTTTTCCTTCTGCCCCAACTAAACTTCTAACTATGCAACTTCTTTCTGTTTCTTCTTGTGTGAAGACAGAGAGCTATTGGTCACTGTTTCTGGTATAATAATCATTTTCAGTCATTGAAGTTTGTGATCAGTACCCTCTTTTATCACTCATTACCAGCTCCAAATTTAATAATATATTTTCTTTAGCCAATGGACCATTTCTAGTGAGTGTTCAAACTGTGTGACCGAAGAACAAATTTATTTTTGGCAATATGGTTTTCTTGGGCTATGAGCTGTGTCCTATGCTCTTGGCTCATGAATTTGGAAGAGGTTCTGTCTTATTCTTTAGAGATCAAGAATTAAGATTTCATGGGCTTATTCTTTCCATCTGTGGGAACAGAGTAGCAGAGTGCAAGCACTCTATTTCTGTGATATCAGGGGTGTTACAGAAAATGGGATTGGGATGGCCTTTTTTCCCCTCTGTTCAGTAAAGTTGGGTGTAGACTTGAGAAAATTTCAGAAAGAGGCACAGGATATTTCTTTTCCCTCCACATTGTCTGGGGTGATATTGATGTTCTGTATTTATTAACACAGTTCTTGGCACATGATGCTATATCATGTCAGTCGTGTCCAACTCTTGGTGATCCCATGGACTGTAGCCCGCCAGGCTTCTCTGTCCATGGGCTTCTCCAGGCAAGAATACTAGAGTGGGTTGCCATGCCCTCCTCCGGGGGATCCTAGGGTGTGTGTATGAGTCTTGCATTGGCAGGTGGGTTCTTAACCACTAGCACCATAATAGGCATCCTGGATGTTATCACTGACTTGATGGACGTGAGTCTGAGTGAACTCTGGGAGTTGGTGATGGACAGGGAGGCCTGGCGTGCTGTGATTCATGGGGTTGCAAAGAGTCGGACACGACTGAGCGACTGAACTGAACTGATAGTAGGCAGCCTATAATTGTTTGTTCGGTTGCTGGATTCATAGAAAAGTTGATCTGTATAGCTTGTCATAAATTTGTGTAAGGATGTTCTCACTGGAATATGCTTTGAAGTAAATCCTGTCACCAAAGAGAATAGGATAGCAAGGCTCTGGCAGATTTCATATTAAGTTTCCATTTCTTTCCATTCCATTATATCCCATTCCATTCCATTTTATCCCATCCATCCCATCCCTTCCCAAGCCATTCCATTCTATTCCTTTCCACCCTATCTCTTCCCATTTTATAACATTCAGAATGTTTACTGAATACCTACTTTATGTAAGATGCCACACTAGAACCTGGGGACCCCAATGGGGAATGAGATAAAATACTTGTTCTGGAGGAGCTCAAAGTCTAAGGAGAGGGTAGGAGATTAAAAATGCTGCAAATTTTTTCTACTCCTCCAGTTGAGAGATAGAGATTAATTCCATCCACTCAAATCTGGGCTATCATCAGTAACCTGACCAGCCAATAGGATGCAGCAGAGGTGATGGTTAAACTGAGGCTAAGCCAAAGAGGCCTTGCAACGTCTACTCAGTTCTCTTGGGATGCTTGATCCGCCGTGTAAGAAGTCCAAGTTGCTTAAGACTAACATGTTGGAAAGGCCACATGAAGGCATTCTGGTTCACAGTCCACGATGAGCCCAGTCCTTCAGCCTGCCAAACAGAAGCCATCTGTGCCAAGGTATCAGACACACAAATGAAGCCATCATAGACCCTCCAGACCAGCCATTCATCTGCCAGCTGAATGCCACCCAATGACGGTAGTTAACACCCTGGGAAGTAGAAGACTCTCCCAGTTAAGCCCTGCCCAAATTCCCTGTCCACAAAATCAAGAGAGAAAATGTAAAGGCTATTGCTTTAATCCAATAGGCGTCAGGGTGGTTTGTTACCCCTGCAATAGACAACCAAAACACAGAGGCAAGAAAATGACCAGGATTTAGTTAGAATTCTAATAAAAGGAGGGGCAAGGTGGATTGTGAGAAATCAAATATTTAGAGCAAACAATTCTGTTCTTGGACGGGCTGGGCCACTGCACCATCCCACTTTAGGGGGCATTGATTATGTGGTAGTCCTTGCGAATGGCATGCCTGGCAGTTGTATGGTGCCCAACGTATGCAGACATGTGGCAGTTTTGGGTAATGAGTGCCAGGAAGGTAGGTAATGCGGAAAAACTGTAGAAAGGGAATTTGAGCTTGGAATTGAAATACACGTAGGTTTCATGGGCTAAATACAAGTAGGTCTCATGGGTTAAGTACAAGTAGGTTTCATGGGCTAAATACAAGTAGGTTTCATGCTCTTCACAAGGAGAAATAATACTCCATCAGTAGAAGCAACGTGAGCAAAACTTTGAAGGCATAGGAGCCTATGATGGGCTTGGAGCACAGTGACTGGTCCTTTGAGGCCAATATACATGGTACTGGGGTTGGGGGAGCGGATGGAGAGGAACTCCTGAAGCTGAGTGATGTGAAGGGTCTTATATCTTCATGGACAGTCAGGAGGAGGAAGGCAACAGGGAGATAAAGATTTCAAAGCAAGTGAGCAACAAATTCAGAACAGTATTTGAGAAAATTGTAGTTCAAAACCCCACAGACTGAGAAAGACACTGTTTGTTCTTTCAGCTGCCTGCCTCTACAAGAAAGCTTGGCAAATCCGTTTTTTTTTTTTTTTTAAATAGGAAAGTCTTAAACAACAGGGAATTACTCAATGATTCATTTAAAAGGATCATTAAAGGAAAATGGAGGCACGTCGCATCCTGCCTTCTTTAATTGCTCATTTATTATTACTGTGGGTGAGATAATGGTTTTGTGTTATTCTTCTAAATAGTGTAAAATATTTATTGGTAAATATAGCAGTGCTTATATTAATGCCAGTGGAGATTTTGTGGCGTGTTTTTTCCCTCCGCTGATAGCCATAATTTTTACTTAAAGAAAAACAATATTGTGCTGATTCATTCTAGCTCAGAGCTGAGCGAGAACATTACGAACTAAGCATCTGTACGACCGCACTGTCTCTTAGTACCTACCGGTGGAATGGCAGGATTCTCCCGGGCTGGCCGTGGTCTGTGAAATCAATTTCTTTCCTGTTTATTAACTCATGATTTGGAAGAGGACAAGCAGAGGTGTAAAAATGTTCTTTTCTCCCTCTTCGTGACAAACTACCTGATTGAAAATAGCTTTTATGAGTGAGGATGCTTACAATTTCATGTGCCTGAAAGTCTACGAAGGACAGGGAGACCTGGTGTGCTGCAGTCCTGGGCTTGCAGATCGGACACGGCCGAGCAACCGAACAACAGTGAAAGTCTACAGGTCGGTGGTTTTATAGAGTTGGTTCACAGCTTAACAATGTCACCAGTGACCCAGGGTTGTGTCCTCAGACAACGGTGCCCCAAATAGGAAATAGAGTGTTTGTCTTGTTGCTTTGTTTTTGCTTTTCATGGTTTCTCTTTTTAAATCTTGGAGGAAAATCTTTTCTGGAATCTCTCAGTCAACTTCTATTTGAGTTTCCTCACCCAGATCTGCGCTCATGGTGGTGTGGTGGTTTAGTCCCTAAATCATGTCTGACTCTTTTTGACCCCATGGACTATAGCCCACGAGACTCCTCTGTCCAAGGGATTTCCCAGGCAAGAATACTGGAGTGGGTTGCTGTTTCCTGCTGCATGGGATCCTCCCCACCCAGGGATCGAACCCAAGTCCCTTGTATTGCAGAAATTCTCATGCAGTTGCAGGCAGGTTCTTTGCCGCTGAGCCACCAGGGGAAGCCCCTATCTGGGATCATACTCACATCGCAACCAACCATAGGAAAAGGAGAAAGACAGGAGGTGAACTGTGGCCCATTCCCCAGGGAGGGGACAAGTAGAGTATGTATCTTTCATCAGCAGGCTGCTGCCCCGGGCTTGAAACAAATGGGATTTTCTGGGAAGCAATTATAGAAGAACGACTGGAGTGTGTGCAGCCAACTGTGTTGGCCACAGGTCAAACCAATTTAAGGGCGGTGATTTAGTAGATTCTGTACGCCCAGATCTATCTCCCTGCTGGAAGGTATAGCAGAAGCCTAGGAGAGAGTGCTTGTTCTCAGGGAGCATTAGTGGGCATTGAACTAAAAGCGGGCAATCTCTTAGCTGGATAAATGGATCCAATAAAATATACCGATTATCTATTATACCTCAGGACACAGGAATGCAGAAATGAGTGAGACCTAGTTCTTGTCCACAGACTCACAATTCCTTTCACCATCTGCTTCATCCTGGAAGCAGCTTCATCCCCCAAGGTTGCCACACTCGGTCATGCTTCCCTCTGAGTAAGTAGGGCTGTGACACAGGTGGAACCTTCCCCTTGATACGGCGCAGGGCCCTGTGGGGCTCCCAGGCACAAGGCCTTACTGTGTCTCCCATTTCTTTGATTACAGGAAACAGCTTTCATTTATCCTCCATGACCTTCCCTGAGTTCCAAGGGACAGATTCAAGCAGTTGTTAATGAGGGAAGGGAGGGGATGCGAGACCAGGGAGAAACAAGCAGTCAAGAGTCACCGTGGGGCAAGGCCCTGTTACCCCATCAAGGGATACACACAACAGTATCTTTGAGCTGTTTGCAGATACCGAAGAGCTTCCCAAGTGGCACTCGTGGTAAAGAACCTGCCTGCCATTGCAAGAGATGTAAGAGATGCGGGTTCTATCCCTGAGTCAGCAAGATCCCCTGGAGGAGGAGATGACAACCCACTCCAGTATTCTTGCCTGGAGAATCCATGGACGGAGGAGCCTATGGACAGTGGGCTACAGGCCATAGGGTCACAGAGAGTCAAACAACTGAGTGACTTAGCACGCATGCAGATACTGAAACCCCCTCCAGGTCGGAGAAGTTAATGATTGGTGATGACAGGTGGCCCACAAGCATGTAGACCCCAGACTGGTTGGACCCGAAGGCTGCTGATGCTGACTCCTGCTTACCTCACTGTCAGCCCATCAGAAGAATGCCCATGAGCTGATCACAGCCTCCTTGAACAACGGTTATAAAAGTCCTCACTATCTTCCCAAAGTTGGGAACACATGGTTTTGAGGGCATTAGCTCGCTGTGTCCCCCTTTGCCTGGCAAAGCAGTAAATCTATCCTTTTCTACTTCACTCAAAACTTGTCTCTGAGATGTGATTCAGCACCCATGTGCAGAGAAGCTGGGCTTTCAGCATCACTCCTGCCCCACTTCTGCCCGATTTCCCAGATGTATCGCTCATAGACCTGGCTGGGTTACACACCCCGTTCCTGAATTCTTCTAGCATCCACGTTTACCTTTGTCACAGTCCTTAACCATCCTCGGTCCTAACTGTTTGCCAGCTGTTCGTCTCAGCCAGGCCTGGAGCCCTGTGAAGGCTGAATGTGTTCCCATCTGTTTGTATCCCAGCCCAGTGGCTGGAACATGCATGATTTCCAGGGAGCATTTGTGGGACGAATGCATGAATAATTGAATGAAAGGAAATTAAACATGGATCTTTTTATCCCTCTTCAATCAGTTTCCACTTTATTAGTTTTCCTCTCTCCCTTTTCTCTTTGCTCCTTTCTCATCACCCCTGTTTCCTCTCTTATTTTCCTTTTTGCTCATTATTCACAGTTAACTGATGAATCCTGCATTTATACCAAGTTACGCAATATTGCCCAGCCTTGCTTTTATGGCTTATCCCCCTCCCTCTTTTCAGAAAGAAGAGCAGTTATGGGGGTTTCTGCGGGTGGATCCAGACACATCATTCATTGCAGAGAAGGGACTTTTTTTTTTTTTTTTACCATCAGCCATCTTTGGGTCCATTTTCAAAGGGCTGGATATTTTGTGATTTATAGTAAGAAATAGATATTTGGTCTTCCTCCTGTTTCTGGCACAGAGCTCCCCAAACCCTTGGAATATCCTCAGTGATGAGAGCAATAAACTTGTCTTTTGTTAAGTTAATGGGTTGACTTTTGGACCACATCTATGAATGGAAAGCTGACTGTCAGGAGAACTGACCATGTGGTTGGAGGGTTGGGACTTTCAGTCTGACTTCCTGGCTCCCCAGGACACCCCAAATCCCCTTTACCTCCAGGGAAGGTAGAAGAGCCAGAAGTTGAATCTATAGACTATGTAAGGATAGGGGAACTACCTTGGCAGTCCAGGAGTTAAGACTCCACATTTCAAGGCAAGGGCATGGGTTCAGAACACTAAGATCCCACATACTGTTAGTGTGCCTCTCCCCCCAAAATTAAAAAAAGAAAGAAAACAGGAAACTTGAGAGATGATGTTTAGAGAGCTTCCAGGTTGGTGAACAGGTGGAGGAGCTGGGAGAGTGATGCTTCCGGAGAAGGCGTGTGAGCTCTGTGCCAGTTCCCCAGACCTTGCCCTGGGCATCTCTTACATCTGGCTGTTTCTGAGTTATACTGTTTTACAATAAACTAGCAATCCAGAAAGTGAAATGTTTCTCTGAGTTTGGGGAGAGGATTTAACAAATTAATCACACCCAAGGAGGAGGTCGGTTATGGGAATCTTTAATTTATAGCCAGTGAACTGGAAGGACAGATTAACAACCTAGATTTGTGATTGACACCCTGAATTAGAGGAGCTCACTGGAACCCCTGATTTATAACAAATATGTTGGCCAGAAGGAAGGGTCACAACCTGGACTTGCCACTGGAGTCTGAAGTGGGGGTGGGCGATCTTGTAGGACTGACCCCTCAACCTCTGGGATCTGATGTTATCTCTGGGTAGATAGTGTCAGAATGGAGATGAACTGTAGGACAACCTGATGGTGTCCAGAGTATTGTTTGTGGATGTGGTGGAACCTCTCCTACAATGGAATTGGTACCAGAACCTAAGACCAGCAAATTCCCTGGGATGATATATCAGTGGCTTCCCTGATCCTTGGTTCTTGTTCCCAGATTTTGGGAGACCAAAGGGTGGGAGAGGACAGGGAACACTGACACGGAGCACAGCTGTGCATGACATTTGTTGGAGGGGACTCAAAGAATGATGCCTTCTGTTAGCGTCCAGGGCAGCTGTGATAGGAGGCATCAGAAAAGTGATGCTGAGGCTGCCTTCTTGAGGCTCAACTCCCTGTGGAGAAGCTCCCAGAGCAAATCCAAGTCTTTTCCGTGGTAAGTGCATAAACCTCAAATGCCTAGGGAACCCCAGGTGTCTTATCACACCTGGAAAATGAGTTAAAGTTTTGGCATCTTGTCCATAATGGACCTTTTTTTTTTTTTTTTTGCCTTGTTTGGTGTGTAAAAGAATACCTTTACATTAGTATCTTATCAGTGTTCAGTGGTGACCTAAATGGGAAGGAAATCCAAAAAGAGAGGATATATGTATATGGAGAAGTCAATGGCACCCCACTCCAGTACTCTTGCCTGGAAAATCTCATGGACCGAGGAGCCTGGTGGGCTGCAGTCCATGGGGTCGCTAAGAGTTGGACACGACTGAGCGACTTCACTTTCACTTTTCACTTTCATGCATTGGAGAAGGAAATGGCAACTCACTCCAGTATTCTTACCTGGAGAATCCCAGGGACAGAGGAGCCTGGTGGGCAGCCGTCTATGGGATCGCACAGAGTCAGACACGACTGAAGCGACTTAACAGCATGGCTAATTCACTGCTGTACAGCAGAAACTAACACAACATTGTAAAGCAACTATACTCCAATAAATTTAAAAAATATCTTAATTGTTGTTATTTAGCCACTAAGTCATGTCCGACTCTTTACGACCCCATGGACTATAGCCCAGTAGGCTTCTCTTTCCATGGGATTTCTCAGGTAAGAATACTGGAGTGGGTTGCTATGCCCTCCTCCAGGGGATCTTCCCAACCCAGGGATCGATCCAGTGTCTCCTGCATTGGCAGGTGGATTCTTTACCACTGAGCCACCAGGGAAGCCCATCATGTGTGAGTATTTCCTCCCATTCTGTTGACGTTTCTTTGTTGACTGTTTCCCTGGTTGTGCAAAAGCTCTTCAGTTTAATGTAGTCTCACTTGTTTATTTTAATCTCATTGCACGTGCTTTTGGTGTCTTACCAAAGAAAACGTTGCCAATACTAATGTCAGAGATTTTTTTTTTTCTCCTGTGATTTCTTCGGGAGTTTCATGATTTCAAGTCCTGGATTTAAGTCTTTGACCTATTTCGAGTTAATTTTTGTGAGTGGTGTAAGATAAGACTCCTGGCTTTATATTCAAAAGATTTGAAAGCAGTATCTGGAAGAGACATCTGCACACCCGTGTCCACTGTAGCATTTTTCATAACAGCCAAGATATGGAAGCAACCTAAGTGTCCCTCAACAGATGAATGGATAAAGAAGATGTATATACATACAGTGGAATATTATTCAGCCACGAGAAAAAGAATATCCTGCCATTTGCAGCAACACAGATGGACCTTGAAGGCATTAGGTGCAGTGAGATAAGTCAGAGAAAGATGAATACCGTGTGATACCACTGATATATGGAATCTAAAAAAGCTGAACTTGCAGCAACAGAGAGTGTAATAGAATGATGCTTACCAGGGGTCGAAGAGTGGGGGCTTTGGAGAGGTGCTATTTATGGGTGCAAACTTGCAACTTATAGGTAAAGAAGTTCTTGAGAGCTAGAAAATTAACATATTACCATGCAATGACACTGGCCCGATTGTTGGGAGCCTGGCCTGGGTTGTACTCCGGCGTTGGCATTGTGGATCACCACAGAGGTCCTGATTAAGCCCTCCCTCCCTCTGAGTCTCGGTGTTCTCTCCCGTGTAACAAGGGGAGCGTGTCAAGGATTGCAAATATCCCGTAGAGCTATATCATGAGATTTGTTGTTACCCTAGGTGTCTCTTAAGAAAACAACACTTCATCCTTCTGAGTCAGCGAAGTCTTTCCATCTGAACATGTTAGTGGATTTCTGTTTCTGCTCTCTGCTCTGGGTTGAACAATAATCTAAGCCTCCTGAAATTAGCGAAGGCTTTGCTACCTTGGCCCACAAAGCCCCTTTTCATTTCCCCTTTCTGCCTGAACTATCTGTGTTTTCTTTTGCCCATTTTGCTGATGTTGCCAGTTTCTGAAGGCTAAATATGGAGATAGAGCCCCTGAGATGCTTCACTCAGTGAGTCCTTTTCAGTTATTATTTAAGGAGCAACCATGCAATGATTTCTTTTTTTAAAAATATTTATTTATTTGGCTGTGGGTCTTACTTGTGGCAGGTGGTCCTCTCTCTACTTGTGCATGGGCTTAGTTGCCCTGAGGCATGTAGGATCTTAGTTTCCAGACCAGGAATCTAATTCAAGTCCCTGGCATTGGAGGGTGAATTCTTAACCACCAGACCACCAGGGGAGTCTCCCTTCAGCCGTTCATTATTGTAGAAAGTCCTTCTCGGCAGAAGGAAGCTGCCATTCCCATGCATACCCTTGACCATGCCACCTCCCTTCTTTTGCCTTCTTTCCTTTTAAAATTTTTATTTTCTATTAGAGTATAGTTGATGTATGGGCTTCCCAGGTGGTGCTAGTGGTAAAGAACCCAACTGCCAATGTAGGAGATTTAAGAGATGTGGGTTTGATCCCTGGGCAGGGAAGATCCCCTAGAGGAGGGAATGGCAACCCGCTCCAGTATTCTTGCCTGGAGAATCCCATGGACAGAGGAACCTAGTGGGTTACAGTCCATAGAGTTGCATAGAGTCAGACATGGCTGAAGCTATTTAGCATGCATAGTTGATTTATAATGTTGTGTTAGTTTCAGGTATACGGCAAAGTGATTCAGTTACATATACACGTGCATCTATTCTTTTTCAAATTATTTTCCCATTTAGGTTTATTAGAGAATATTGGGTAGAGTTCCCTGTGGTATACAGTAGGTCCTTGTTGATTACCTGTTTTATATATAGTGGTATGTACATGTCCGGAGAAGGTAATGGCACCCCACTCCAGTACTCTTGCCTGGAAAATCCCATGGGCGGAGGAGCCTGGTGGGCTGCAGTCCATGGGGTCGCGACTGAGCGACTTCCCTTTCACTTTTCACTTTCATGCATTGGAGAAGGAAATGGCAACCCACTCCAGTGTTCTTGCCTGGAGAATCCCAGGGATGGCGGAGCCTGGTGGGCTGCCGTCTATGGGGTCGCACAGAGTCGGACACGACTGAGGCGACTTGGCAGCAGCAGCAGCAGCAGCATGTACATGTCAATCCCAAACTCCCAATTTATCTTCCCCCCACCCACTTTCCCCCTTTGGTAGCCATGAGTTTGTCTTCTATATCTGTGACTCTGTTTCTGTTTTGTCAATAAGTTTATTTGTGTCATTTTAAAAGATTCTACATGTAAGTGATATCATATGGTATTTGTCTTTCTCTGATATATTTCACTCAGTATGACAATCTCTAGGTCCATCCATGTTGCTACAAATGTCATTATTTCTTTATTTTTAATGATTGAGTGATATTCCATTGTATATATGTATCACATCTTCTTTGGTCTTCCCCTGTGGCTGAGTGGTAAAGAATCTGTTTGCAACGTAGGCAACTTGGGAGATGCAGGTTTGACCCCTGGGTCGGGAAAATCCCTTGGAGGAGGGCATAGCAACCCATTCCTGTATTCTTGCCTGGAGAACCCCATGGACAGAGAAGCCTGGCAGACTAAAGTCCATAGGGTCACAAAGAGTCAGACACGACCGAAGCTGCTGAGCACCCAGGCATGCACCACATCTTATTTAGCGATTCATGTGTCAATGGACATTTAGGTTGCTTCTGTGTCTTGTCTTTTATAAATAGTGCTGCAATGAACATTGGGATGCATTTATTGTTTCAAATTAGGGTTTTCATCTTTTCTGGATATATGCCCAGGAGTGGGATTTCTGGGTTTTATGGTAGTTCTACTTTTAGTTTTTTAAGAAACCTCCATACGGTTCTCCATAGTTGGCTGTACCCTCACCTTTCTTCTTAAAGGTGGCTATCTGCTTTCATTGCAGAGCTCCTCAGACCGGGAGTCCATCCTGGCCATCCTCCGGCTCCTCGGAGATCTGCTTTCCGTCGGTGAGTAGGTCATGACCTCACTCCTCCTGTGGCGGACTTGGGGCGTGCAGATGCCATGTCTCCCAGGAAACTGTGTGGCCTGGGGTTTGCTCCAAGTTTGCTGTGCGAGACAAAATCACCATAAGATGGATGTACTTTGGGCTTTTCAATCATGTCACCCACCCTACAGTGGCCCAAATTTAGGAGGCATTTAGACTCTGGGTGGCTATTCTGTGACATCTCATCTCTGGGGCCAAGGACCTCCAGCCCTCAGTGGTTTGACCTCTCGCCTCCCCCTCTTCCCTCATCATGGCCCATTTAGAGAGCCAGGTGTCGGCAGCTCTCTCACGTAAGTCAAGTGGAGACAGGAAGACAAGGCAGGAGCTAGACTTAGCAGTGTGGTCAGCCATTACATTTTGAGGGATAAGTGGACAGAAGTCACTACAGTGGCATCAACTGAGTCAACTGGGTCCCCCCTCTATCAGCTCTTTTCCACCTGAAGTTCTTGGAAAACACAGCTTCTTGAACACTTAGCTTTCTCTTCTATGAAGCCAGCCACATTGCATTAGAAAGACATATTCGTACCAAAATAGAAATGCCAGAGTGAATGTCTCTCCAAAGCCCCAGACGCTCAGGTTACAGTTTCAGAAGGAAGGGTCCACTCATACCGAGGTTTACCCTCAGGCTGTGCTGCACTCCAGTGACAGGGTGACATCTCTTCTTCTGCATCAGGTACTCTCTGGAGGTGAAGCCCATTTGTTCTCTGGGATAGTTCTGACTTCGGTTTGTCCAGTGGTGTCTGGAACTCTTAGAATGAAACCACAGAGTTCTCTTTCTGAAATAGGTACTGATTATTGCCCCTTTAGTAGAGGATGAAAAATTAGAGAGTCTTCTTTGATTATAATCTCCCACCCTGTTGACCACCTTGGTTCAAGAGCGTAGAGAATCACGTGAGTGCCCTTCCAAGTTGAAACATAACTACTGCCTTTGGGCTTATCCTGGGGTAATATGGGGGAGGTCCCTCTTTAAAACTACTCTAAGGTAGAAAGACCAGCATATTTTACCTTAGTCCAGACCTTCTTTAAACTCCCTAGATATATGATTAGGTGTTTGTTTCTCAAAGGATTACTCTGCTTGTTTCCATATGTCCCTCACATCAGTTACTGAAGGCCAGCACAAAATAATCATTAACACCACTCATGAAATTATTCTAGATAAGCTATCAAACTAAACCTTCTTATATTAAGAGATGATTTAAACCTAATAGCTGAGGGATACTGATATTCTCACTTTAATCAAGTATATGATTATCAGTTCAGTTCAGTTGCTCAGATGTGTCCGACTCTTTGCGACCCCATGAACTGCAGCATGCCAGGCCTCCCTGTCCATCACCAACTCCCGGAGTCCACCCAAGCCCATGTCCATTGTGTCGGCGATGCCATCCAACCATCTCATGCCCTGTTGTCCCCTTCTCCTCCTGCCCTCAATCTTTCCCAGCATCAGGGTCTTTTCAAATGAGTCAGCTCTCCGCATCAGGTGGCCGTAAGTATTGGAGTTTCAGCTTCAACATCAGTCCCTCCAATGAACACCCAGGACTGATCTCCTTTAGGATGGACTGGTTGGATCTCCTTGCAGTCCAAGGGACTTTCAAGAGTCTTTTCCAACACCACAGTTCAAAAGCATCAATTCTTTGGTGCTCAGCTTTCTTTATAGTCCAAATCTCACATCCATACATGACTACTGGAAAAACCATAGCCTTGATTAGATGGATCTTTGTTGGCAAAGTAATGTCTCTGCTTTTTAATATGCTGTCTAGGTTGGTCATAACTTTATACATCGGCCTACATGCATATTTCTTTACATGTGATATGGGGCTTCCCAGGTGGCTCAGTGGTAAACAATCTGTCTGCAAATACAGGAGACGCAAGAGACGTGAATTTGATTCCTGGGTCGGGAAGATGCTCTGGAGAAGGAAATGGCAACCCACTCCAGTATTCTTGCATGGAGAATTCCCACAGGCAGAGGAGCCTCGCGGGCTCTTCCATGAGGTCACAAAGAGTTGGGACACAACTTAGTGACTAAACAACATCAACAAATACGTGCAACACAAGTACCCACATACACTGAGACTTCATAGAGTCTTAGGAAAGTCGAGTTTAGGCTCCATTTATTATACCTGCTGCAAGTTCTCAAATATTTCATTATTTCTCCATTTCTCACCCGTCACCCCTACCCCTGGCCCCTTACCTAATAGCACAACTTTACACAAGATGCTTCGTGAACTCCACACTTACTGTTTCTGAGATGAGATGAATCAACGCTTGCTCAGTCTAGCTGTGAGATCTGCTTCCTGCTCCAAGGACAGGAAGGTAGTTATGTGAGACTCAGGGCCCCTCTGCTCGCCCCCTCAGGCACAGACCGGAGGATCTGCTACATGATCAGCAAGGGTGGGAGTGAAGCCCTTCTGCGGACCCTGGTGGACACGGCCAGGACGGCCTCTCCGGACTACGTCATCCTCCTGCCGCTCTTCCGGCTGCTGGCCAAAGTTGGCCTCCGAGGTACCCACGCCCCCAGACCCAAGGATGGCTGGAAGGGTATCTGGGGATGTTATCATGGGAATGATCTGGGGAGCTTTTATGGGAGAACAGAGAGGAAGCAGTTCTAGATGCCTCGGCGATGATGGCAGGACCTGCCCCGCAGGCGAGCACATCCCAGGTACCTGGGGGCTCAGGACCGGACCCAGAGCAGGAGTGGACTACCTGGGGCATGAGACATGTGGAGGACGGAGGGGAGATATTCCAAGGAGGTTTTCAATCACTTTATTTTTAAACTTTCTTTATTTATTTTTGGCTGCACTGGGTCTTTGTGCTGTGCAGGTTTTCTTTCTCTAGTTGCAGCAAGAGGGGGCTATTCTGCAGTTACAGTACATGGGCTTCTCATTGCGGTGGCTTTTCTTGTTGCAGAGCGTGGGCTCTAGGTACTTGGGCTCAGTAGTTGTGGTGCATGGGCTTAGTTGCTCCATGGTATGTGGAATCTTCCTAGAGCAAGGATCAAACCCATGTCTCTCACATTGGCAGGTGGATTCTTAACCACTGGACCACCAAAGAAGCCCTCCCTAAATCCTCATTGTGTTTAGGGCATACTCAAATATGTACGACCTTACTTAAGTAATTAAGTCTGCAGAGACTGTTTCCAAATAATGTAACATTTTGAGGTTCCAGGCAGACATGACTTTTGGGGAGCCAGTTTTTTTTTTCATTAAATTTTTTAAAAATCATTTGTTAAGTTTATTAAGGACTTCCCTGGTGCCTCAGAGAGTAAAGAATCTGCCTGCAATCCAGGATATTGGTGTTCAATCCCTGGGTTGAGAAGATCCCCTGAAGAAGGAAATGGCAACCTGTTCCAGTATTCTTGCCTAGAGAATTCCATAGACAGAGGAACCTGGTGGGCTACAGTCCATGGGGTAGTTGGACATGACTAAGCCATCTCTTAAAACAATTTTTTATTAGAATATAGTTGCTTTACAATGTTGTGTTAGTTTCTGCTCTGTGGCAAAGTGAATTAGCTATATGTATACATATATCGCCTCTTTTTTGGCTTACCTTCTCATTTAGGTCACCACAGAGCATTGAGTAGAGTTCCCTATGCTGTACAGTAGGTTCTCATTTTAATCTATTTTATACCTAGCATCGATAGCATATATACATTAATCCCAATCTCCCAATTCATCCCACCCCTCCTTTCCTGGAAGGACAGTTTTCAACTCACTAGTGATATAGTGTATAGTGTTAGTCGCTCAGTAGTGCCCAACTCTTTGTGACCCCATGGACTGCAGCCCACCAGGGTCCTCTGTCTATGGGATTTTCCAGGCAAGGATACTAAAGTGGTTTTCCATTTCTTCCTCCAGGGGATCTTCCCAACCCAGGGACTGAACCTGGGTCTCCTGCACTGCAGACAGATTCTTTACCAACTGAGCTACTAGAGAGACCTAAATAAGTCATGTAGAAGTGGTGCTTCCCTGGTTGAAGAGAAGATGGGGGTTTAGAAGTCTTTCCACTTACGCTCCACATCCGTTTCTCTTTTCACATGGAAGACCCTGAAACACCTCCCTAAAATCCTAGGACCCTTTGGAGCACAGTTGAAAAAGCCTGGGTACCCAGGCTGCATGTAAATGTTACAAATTAGTCATAACAGTTAAGCTCTAATTGTGTGCAGTCTTAGACCACAGGGCTTCCCTGGTGGCTCAGATGGTAAAGAATATGCCTGCAATGCAGGAGACGGCTTCCATCTGTGGGTCGGGAAGATCCCCTGGAGAAGGGAATGGCTACCCACTCCAGTATTCTCGCCTAGAGAATTCCATGGACGGAGGAGCCTGGCGGGCTACAGTCTGTGGGGTCACAAAGAGTCAGACACGACTGAGCAACTAACACTAACCCTTTACGAAGACCACAATCAAGAAGCGCAGTTCCTCTGCATGTTGTGAAGGCAACAGCCGCTGAGGGCACAGGGCTCTGGGGGTACTCCTTCCTTTCAACGCTTCGAATTCTGCTTTGAGTCCCTTCAACATTTCGCAAACAATGACTGAGACCCAGGCATCAGCCAGCACCTGCAGGGTTATGTTCCAGACAAAACACATAGAAATCACCCACTGATCACTCAGCAGATACTGACTGCGTATCTCGCAGGGCTGTGCACTGTTCTAGGCCCATGGGAATGCCACTGTCACCAAGACAGATAAGGGGGTCTGCTCTTGTGGGAATTACATTCAAGTGGGCAAGGGCAGGAAGTACATAACTAGCTAGATAATAGCAGATGGTGATAATTAACTAGGTAGTAACTGGAAAGAAAAGAAAGGGTGATGTTCTTCTAAGATGGTGTAGACAGAGAGAGATGACATTTGAGCCTAATCTTGAAGGATGAGAAGAAGTCAATGAAACCAAGAGTGGGCTAAGTGAACTCCAGGAAGACAGAAGAAACATGATATACACCCTAAATAGCAGAGGCTGGGGACTCAGACGGGTTTTAGGCTTGAAAGTGAACGTGTTAGTCGTTAGTTGGGTCTGGCTCTTGTCACCCTGTGGGCTGTAGCCCACCAGGTTCCTCTGTTCATGGAATCCTCCAGGAAAGAATACTGGAGTGAGTTGCCACTCTCTTCTCCTGGGAATCTTTCCGATCCAGGGATTGAACCCTCTCCTGCATTTGAAGTGGATTCTTTACCATCTAAGCCACCAGGGAAGCCCTGGCTTGATGGTTATTAGCAGTGTGACCTTGGGCAAGTTGCCATTGGGCTCTCATCGACAAAATGGGTCTCAGTATATAATTCTTGGGTCACTCGCTGTAAGGATTAAACAAGGTTGTATGTCACCTGCTTAGCATGTAGGGTCAGAGGCTTGACAAATAAGAGTCATGTAGGTTTTATAGGAGAAAGAAATGAACCAGGGAAGTGATTTTCAAGTTATAGACCCCAATATTACCATTGCCATAGTTACATCACCACACCTTCAGCCACCAAAGACTGTAATCCTAGATGTTAGCATTCAAGCTGTCAGGGGCTGAGCTGAACAGAACAGCAATAAGATTGGCTGCTCATGAATGGATATCTTTCTTTTCTGATAAAGGGAATGGGTCATATGAGTTCAGTCAGTCTCTTTGCTGGTGTCCTTTGGTCCAGAGATAAATATTGGTAATTGAGGTTTAGGTTGTTACCTGTTTTACTCATTTCTACCTGTGATGAATCTGATAGTGACTGTGTTCTTGCTAACATAAACATGACTTGGGCATTGCACTTTGGAAAGGACAGAGATAAATGTGACAGGTGGCATAGTCATTTGTTATCCTGTGAAAACCAAGCGCATAGAATAAAAAGTACTTTCTATTTATTTCTTATGCTTATTCACTATTATTAAAATAATAATGACTCATCCACAAGTCTGAATATCAGGTTTATTTTGATCAATATTTTCAAGAAATCTGGGAAGAAAATTTTATTTTCTGAAATTATGTTTTCACCTTTTATTTTATTTTATTTTTTTCTTTCTTTTTTTTAAAATTTTATTTTATTTTTAAACTTTACATAATTGTATTAGTTTTGCCAAATATCAAAATGAATCCGCCACAGGTATACATGAGTTCCCCATCCTGAACCCTCCTCCCTCCTCCCTCCCTATTCCATCCCTCTGGGTCGTCCCAGTGCACCAGCCCCAAGCATCCAGTATCGTGCATCGAACCTGGACTGGTAACTCGTTTCATACATGATATTTTACATGTTTCAATGCCATTCTCCCAAATCTTCCCACCCTCTCCCTCTCTCACAGAGTCCATAAGACTGTTCTATACATCAGTGGCTCTTTTGCTGTCTCGTATACAGGGTTATTGTTACCATCTTTCTAAATTCCATATATATGCGTTAGTATATTGTATCGGTGTTTTTCTTTCTGGCTTACTTCACTCTGTATAATAGGCTCCAGTTTCATCCACCTTTTATTTTAAAGTCCTCTATCATATAGAATGATGACCTCTTATATACCTATCACTCAGATCAAACCATTGTTAACATTTTATCATATTTCCTTAATCTATTTATGTTTGTTTGAAATATTCTAAGGAAAATTAGAGATAGCATTTTACTCCTACACACTTCTGAGTGAATTTTTTGGAGACATTTTCTTATATAATCACAATACCATAATCACAAATCTAGCAAATTAACAAGACATGCATATTTATATTCATTCTAGTTTCTCTAAAATGTTCTCAGTGTGCCTTTTGCAGACATGCTCAGGGAAGGATCCAATCAAGGTCCACACACTACATTTGAATTTATGTAACTTGTTGTTTAGTTGCTAAGTTGTGTCTGACTCTTTGCAACTCACTGGACTGTAGCCTGCCAGGCTCCTCTGTCTATGGGGATTCTCCAGGCAATAATACTGGAGTGGGTTGCCATTTCCTTCTCCAGGGAATCTTCCCAACCTGGGGCTCAAACCCACATCTCCTGCAATGCAGGCAGATTCTTCACCACTGAGCCACCAGGGAAGCCCAAGTTATGTCGCTTAAGTATCCTTGATTCTAAAACTGTTTTAGAGAAATAAATTTATACCCAACTAACATCTAGCTCATGTTTGAGAACAACCAGAAGCATTCTTACATACAGGGGATAAGAGTCATACAACCCACAGGCTTCATGTAAATAATACTTGAAGAATGATGGACTGTATGAGTACCCTTGATGGACTCTTTGGAGCCATCTGGTTCTAATGGAGACATATTTATTAGCATTTTCTACTAGATCTGCAAAGTCTCATAGCCATGACAATCCTCTTCCCTCCACCATCTTTGCTGTCCTCTCCCCCACGTAGTATACAACTGTCAGAATTAATGTGCAACACAACTAAGATGGATTGATATGTTTCACAGATAAAAAGTTTGGACAGAAGGCACTGGAATTGGAAGCACTTGATGTGACATTGATTCTGGCCAGGAAAAACCTGTGCCACAGCCAGAACCTCCTCCACTGTCTCTGGGCTCTGCGTGTGTTCGCCTCTAGTGGTAAGCAACTCAACTGTGGCTCTCTGGAGGGCTTCCAGATCTGGACTGGAGCACCTGGAAACCATTTGGGAGCATGGTCGGAAGGAGGGCTTGGGTGGAGGACAGATGTAATCCCAATAAGATAAACCATGAGGAGCCTCACATTCTAGAGACTGTAGAGGTGAGAAGTTATTTCTTTGTCTCCTCCTCAGCTGTGGAAAACTTTTTTTTTCCTTTTATTTATTTTTAATTGAAGGATAATTGCTTTACAGTATTGTGTTGGTTTCTGCCAAACATCAGCGTGAATCAGTCATAGGTATACAATATGTCCCCTCCCTCTTGAACCTCCCTCCCACCTCCCTCCCCATCCCACCCCTCTAGGCTGTTTCAGAGCCCTGGTTTGAGTTCCCTGAGACATACAGCAAATTCCCATTGGCTATCTATTTTACATATGACGATGTATGTTTCTATGTTACTCTCTCCGTACATACCACCCCCTCCTCCCCCCGTACCTGCCACCCCGTGTCCATAAATGTGTTCTCTATGTCAATGTCCATGGAGAACTCTTGAATCAGTTCTTGAAATGAGAGGGCCATAATGTTTTCCCTTGGGAGCTACTTGTTTTAGCACTCTACATCTCTCTGTCAGTACTACAAGGTGAAAAAAGCCTATTCCAGGGGAAAGCAGACTTTATTGAGTCCTTATATCCAAGGCACAGTGCAATGTGTTACAGCTGTCAAGAGCAGCCCTCACATCACAAATCTCTCTGCTGTGTCCCTGAAGTCACGCATGCATCATGACATCCTTTACCCAAGTTTATCTCCCAGTGTGTCTTAAAATGGTCCTTCAGGTAATTTGATATATCATAGTAGAAGTGTTGATGTTATTTGCCATCTCCTAATTTGGATTATCTCTGAGTATTGTTAACAATCCTGTATGTAGACTTAGCGTTTGATAGCTAAGAAGAAGAAAAGGAAGCTTAGGAGAGTGAAGAAATTGCTTGAGTTCATACAGATAAGTCATGAGGGCTGAGTTTCTAACTGCAAAAGTCATGTTTATTCTACTCTCCACACAGAGACAGTTCTTATTAATAGATTATATTCTGTACCACCTATTTCAATATAATGAACATAGATTTTATTTCTCTTTTCTAAGCTCCTTTCCTGCAGAAAGAAAGTGGCAATTATTTAGATATAATACTCTCTAGAGGAAAGAGCATGAGCTTAGAGCCAAGAAGACCTGAGCTTGACTCTGATTTCAGTTCTTAAGAATCATATGACATGGGCACTTAACTTGTTTAACCTCAGTTTCTTCCTTTGTAAAGTCAGAGTTGTAATAAGACCTCATAGACTTGGTGGATGGGTGAGTAAGATCATGTTCGCAGGTAAGGTCATCACATAACAGTTGCTAAGTAAGTGTTTTGCTTCTCTGCTTTCCTCTTTTCCCTCAGTCCTGTGAGATAATAGGAAGCACGCCCATACAGGGAATTAATAGGTGACCTTTTCTGTAACTAGCCTCAGAACTACCAAAATAGTAGGGACATGTTTTATTGGTTAATTTCATGAATAAGCGTGGTGTGTGCATGTGTGTACTTGTGTGTGCTCAGTCACTCAGTTATGTCCGACTCTTTGGACTGTGACCCACCAGGCTCCTCTGTCCATGGAATTCTCCAGGCAAGAATACCAGAGTGCATTGCTATTTCCTACTCCAGAAGATCTTCCTGACCCAGGGATTGAACCCTCATCTTACCACTGAAACACCTTGGAAGTGAATAAGCATGGAGGGCCCATCAAAAGACAATATTTCTAGGTAAAAATGAGATAGATGCTTGACTCCATGTTCACAGACAGAATCTTCATTCACACTCATATATATTGACCAGATAATCAGAAAATATTTCAGAGAGGTTAAAAGAATATGTCCAAATCAATTTCTAAAAAAAGGAAATTCTATGTGAGAGGCTGTGGCTTTGCATAAAGGACAACTCTTGAGTTGGCAGAAGGTATGCCATTCCCATTTTGAGCTTGCCAGAAGCATGAGATTTGAGATATCTTATTTCGGTTTTGTAGCAGGGGTTCCCGACCTCTGGGATCTAACGCCTGATGATCTGAGGTGGAGCTGATGTAATAATAATAGAAATAAAGGGCACAATAAATGTAATGCACTTGAATCATCCCCAAACCATCCCCCACTCCAGTCTGTAGAAAAATTATCTCCCACAAAATTGGTACCTGGTGCTGAAAAGTTTGGGGACCACTGTTGTAAAGAATAGTTAAACTGAATAGCCTACTCTCATTATATACATTGATTATAGAGATCTTGAAGAATTCCTTCAGCAGGGAGCTCTGAAAAATGCAGAGATTTGCCTATGAATATGAAGAAGTTGCCATTTGTCTCCTATTCCAAGGCAACATTTATTGTACAAACTATTTCATAAGATATTTAAAAAATATATGATCAGTCTCTACACATTAACTTTACTGATGAGAGGCAAGCAGAGTTCATGAAGCCCATGGATTGCTGTCTCTTGGGTGAATTGTTAGCCACTATCAAATGTTCCAGCAAGTTTTCTAAACAGTTCCTATCTGCAAAGAAGTTGGCTGGAACCAGAATGGCTCTCTGACAGCCAGCAAACCCTTCACCAGCTTTCACTTGGCCAATGGGGATGTTTACAGACCTGCCAGAGGTCTAACCTTGGGCAGTCATCCAGCATGGAAGAAATTAGTGAGGATTTTTTATTGTTATTCTCTCTCAATTCCAAGTTGAAAGCCTTCCATGCTAGAATTCACACTCTTAAAACTATTTCCTCCCTAACTGTACTTAATACTAGAGTTTTGCTGAATTATTTGCCAGGAGTTTACTCCAGCATGTTTTCCCAACTTAGAAGTAAAGACTGGGTAGCCATGGGAGCGGAAGATTGATGGACAGAACTTGGATGCCAAATTCTTGAATTTTGATCCAGGCAGACTGCCTGTACTAGCCTCAGGAGGAATGGATGCATAGGGGATGTTCCAGGAATACACACTTCTCGTGGTAACTAAGACATCAGCCTCAGTCTCTCTCTGGTGGACTGAACTGGGATGAACTATATTAGAGACTCCAGTTTTCCATTTTTTATCCTTTACTGAGGCTTGGAGCAAGCCAGGATAAGCTTCCCTTGATTCTCTCTCTTTGCTTCTCCATGACCCCCTTGCTACCATTCATATTTCCTGGAACAAAGCTGGCCCAAAGCACAAGGCATTCCTAGGTCTCTGTTTTAGTATGTTACTGAAAATGGGGTCCAGCTGCTTGCCACTCAAAAGTCATTAAAGAGACCAGGTTGGGGGAGAGGAAAGTTTGCTTTATTTTGGATGCTGGCAACCAGATTGGGAGGGTAGATGCCAGTCCAACGATCGACTCCGTGCCCTCCTCCACACCTCCAACCCCAACAATCAGGGGTCAAGAGTTTTTATAGGCTGAGGGAGGGGACTACATGCAGAAACAGCATGGTCGGCTCTAATAGCCACCTTGAAACTGGTTATCAGTGGCCCCACCAGGGTCATCTTGATGGTTTTAAGTACAGTTACTCTTTAGTTCCAGGTTCAGTTTGTTTCCATTTCTTTGAGGCCAACTCTGGGAATTATGGCAGCTTATGTCATGGCTACAGTCTGCTCATCAGGTACTTAACTTCTTCCACCTGGTGGGAATTTCAGTATCTACAAGACAGCTTACAGGATATGACTCAGTATATTATCACTAGCTCTTATGAAGGAACAAAAAGTCTTTGACTTTGCTTATTGACTGAACGATTTATATTTGGTTTCCTTTGATAGCTTTACTTTGCTTCTACATTTTCTCACTTTTCTGATTAAATTTTTTATTTGGTTAAAGTTTTTCCATAGACAGAATCTTGCTCTGTTTCACTACAATAGTGCAGCAAAGGAAAAAAAAAAAAAAAGTCACAGCTTGGAAGATAACCTTCTTTCCTTCTCCTAATTGAACATTTTGCCTCCAGCCAAACTGATTCCATTTTGTATCCTGTGGATTCCTCTTATTTTTTGATGTGACCAGAGCTCTTCCTAAAGTGAGCCGAGTGGAGTGGGGTGCTGGGGATATTGTGGAGAAGCTGGAGCATCATTGGAGATGAGAGTGGCATCCAGAGGTTTTGTATCCAAAATACTTACCTGAAGCTTCCAGGTTAACCAGATACCCCTTTGAGTCTCTTTCTGTTATTCAGATCTCTCACTATGTTTCTCTAACCATCCATGTGGACAAAAAGGCAAAGATTTCTGGTAATTACCTCTGAGCAAGACCAACTAATGGATAGAAGCATAGTCAAGCCATAGCCTCAGTGTTGGGAGATCCGAATGCAAAAGTAGGAGAACTTGGATTTGGCATGGAAGAGAAAGGGTGTTATCTTTTTTATTAAGTTGTTCCTTAAAGTTTTAAATAAGTGAATCCAAGTTGTACTCACCCTTAACCCATCCACTTGTGACTTTTCTTCATTGTAAATTCTCCAAATAGTAAAATGTATCCAAGAAAGTGTTTCTTAAGATGCTGGCTGTGTGTGTGTGTGCACACGCATGTGTGAATGTCATTTTGTCTGTGTGTGCATGCATATATGTGTGCATGCATGTATGTATCATCTGGGAAGTTGGTAGTGGGTGAAACAGCTTGATCTGAAGTTGCCAGAAAGCCAAAGTTCTACTTAAAGAGAAATCTTCTGCTCAGCAATTACCTTGACTATTCTGATTAAAAATACAATGGATTCCACATATATGCATTAATACACAATATTTGCTTTTTCTCATTTTGACTTACTTCAGTCTGGATACCAAGGAGGAAAAGGGGGTGGGATGGATTGGGAGATTTGGATGGGCATATATACACTACTATGTATAAGACAGATAACTAGTGAAAAGTGACAGTACGGCACAGGGAACTCTACTCAATACTCTGGGATAACCTAGATGGGAAGGAAATCCAAGGAAGAGGGGATATATGTATACATGTGGCTGATTCACTTTGCTGTACGGTAGAAACCAACACAACATTGTAAAGTGACTATACCGCCCGCCACCCGAATACAATGGCGTAGGGCAATGGGCCACTGGAAAATGAAAAACGTAATTTCATGGCTTGGTCCCCCTTTGAGAAAAAGATAGGATGGGAAGATAATGAGTGCTTTTCAGGTATCTTTAACTTCCAAGCCAGGGATGAAAGACCATAGACTTTCTCTACTTCTAAGTTGCCTTTGGCAGGAAAGGTAATGGACCTCATCTTTCTTTTAGGCTCAATCTGTGATGCTGAAAATAATGCTTGTTCAGATGGGTCAATAACTAGTGTGCTTTTGTTTTTCTCAGTCACTACAGGAGCCATGTTGGGAATTAATGGAGCAATGGAACTGCTTCTCAAGGTCATCACCCCTTACACCCAGCAGCGCACCCAAGTAATCAGGTACTGAGCACTTTTTAGTACTTTTTCCCCCTTTGAGTAGATACAGAGATGGGGATGGTCCCAAAGATATTCTCATGGTGATTGGTTGACATAGCTACGATGTCCGCCTTAGATATGGTACAGTGACCTTATCCTGTGTCAACTCCCATCCACCCATGCACCACTTCCTCTGAATGTTACAACAAACCTGAATAGATATGATATAATGGGTATAGCACCATCCTCATTCTCAGATGAGGAAACTTAAACGTGGAGAGAGTCCCTAAGATCACAATGCCAGGAAAAGGCAGAGTTGGGATTTGAATTCAGCCTGATCTGTCTGACTCAAAAGTCTTTTTTTTTTTTTACCTGAAGCCTTCAGATATCTCTTTTAATCACAGCAACTCTACCATAATGAGTACAGCCCTTTAAAGACAGTCCAGAAAGGACCTGGAAATGAGATGTTCTCAGGGTCTCTGAAGAGATGGCCAGTTAAATCTCTGATATGAAATTCTGGTTGCGTGCTAGCTTTGAGATGTGCTTTTATGATTGGAAAGTGAAACTCTGCCTCTTCTCCCTGGTCCTGCCTGCTGGAGTGGAGTGAATCACAAACTTAAAAAAAGGGAGATGGTCAGACACGCCGGCTTTAGAGATATTCAGAACCATTAAGATCCATCATTTATGGAAGTGACTCAGCAAAGACCTTGAAAGAATATTAGAAAAAATTCAGCCAATTTCCAAGATATATGGGGTCATTTGGCAAAGGAGCATTTCCATGCCCAGCCATGATATTTTCTGCATCCCAGCATCAATCTTCAGCTCATCTTCCACCTGATTATTTTTCTCTTGGGTCACCAGACTAATGCCATTATCATCCATTCTCACCTGCACCTCTCTTCACCAGCAATTTCTAGAGTGAAAAGCATGATATCTCAGTCAAAAAAAATTACTCATCAAATATATTGAGAAGTACTGGGTTAAACAAAGTTAGGTACATTTCCTTACTCTAAGACTTCTCAGAGCTTTTGTAAAGCCAACACATAATTCAGAATATTCAAGATGGGTATGTAGTGTATTAATTGTTCTTTAGTTGCTCAGTCATGTGACCCCATGGATTGTAGCCCACTAGGCTCCTCTGTCCATGGGATTTCCCAGGCAAGAATACTGGAGTGGGGTGCCATTTCCTTCAGGGGATCTTCCCAAACCAGGGATCAAACCTGAGTCTCCTGTGTTGACAGGCAGGTTCTTTACCACTGAGTCACCAGGGAAGCTTCCAGGTAGTATATACCCTTTTCCAAAACTGATTTGGCTAGGGATCCATTTTTGTTTGGAGACCACCTCTCTTTTGGGAGTCTGTGTTGCATGTACCTCATTTGAAAAATCTCTGAAGTGCAAATGTATTGCAAAATGAAATTCAACTAAATTCTATCAAAGGATCCTCGTTTAGTTAAGTATGAAACTTCCGAGTCACAAGCTCAGTGACAAAAAATTAACTTTCTTGATTTCTCTGTAATTATTGAATAGATTTTATTTCCCTCTTAAACTTCATTATTCAATTTAAATATGTTTGATTTGGATATTTTGGTTTTTATCATGGTTTGTAGGCCTTTGCTGCTGACATAAGCAGTCTTAATGTGGCTTTTGGTCAATAATCCATGAGCTGTATCTTTTTGCCCTATTCACCAGAACTCTTCTATTTTCCCCCCTTCCTTTTAAAGATTGCTTTATTTTTTTTCTCTTGATGTGGACCATTTTTAAAGTCTTTATTTAAATTATTGCTATATTGCTTCTATTTTGTTTTGATTTTTTGGCTGGGTGACATGTGGGATCTTGGCTCCCCGACCAGGGATCGAACTTCCACCCCTGCACTTGGAGGTGAAGGTTTAACCACTGGACAACCAGGGAAGGCCCCTCCAGGACTCTTCTAAACTGCTGTTGTCTCCATGCATCTCTTTGACAGCTCAAAGATATTTGGTACTTATCCTATATCATGTGAAAATCTAGCAGCATCTCTTGGGCCCACCCACATAGCAGTATCCCTCAGTGCTCACTTGGGTACCATGTTGTTTAGAGAGCTTCTCTAGGTGAGTCCTCCCTGGCTTCTCTTGGCCCTAGGCCCCTCCTTTATGGGATCCGGATAGTTTTATATCAAACTGGGGGATGGGGAGTAAACGACAAAGCAGCGAAGCCCCCTTCTCAGAGATTGATGCTAGTCGCCCTCTCTATTGCTCTTTTTCTCCTGCAAAAGGAGTAGAATTCAAGCACAGATCCAATCAGGGTGTATAGAAAAATGGGAAAGTGACCCCAGGGATTAACAGTGGTGGATGTTTCCAATGACACAGACTTTTCAGGGACCTTGGCATATTCCTGCATTTCTGGTCTGTTCTGTAAAAGACAAAACGATTCTCCTTCTTGATCCAAACGCCAAATTAAAACCAAACCTCCATAGAGGAGAGGCTTTTCCACCAGCCATTTCAATAGAGCTGCCATTGCCATGGCGTTTATTATGTGCTCTGCCCTGTGCTAAGCTCTTAGCATGCATTATCTCACTTGATCCTTTCCTCTTAGAGGCAGGTGCTATTACTATCCCCAATTTTAACAGGGGGAAAAAATAAAAAGGAAGCTGAAATAAATGAAGTAACATGCTGGGATTTAAGTGAAAGAGCTGGAATTTAAACCCTGTCTGATACATGAGCCTTTGCTCTTAAACCACCATCGTCGTACCTTACACAGCCTGTTTCCAGCATTTGATTTCTAAAACAACCATAGGTAAGACAATCATAAGCATTTAAAGTCTGTTTAAATTTCAGTGACCCTCTAAACTCATGGACCAATTTGCTTAATGATAGGGGAGCCTTTCTCTTCGGTTGAGTGACTATTTCCTCTCAAAGGCTAAAGGTCTGTTCTTCTGCGTTTGAATTCTTTCTCAACGCTTCCTCATTTTCTGCCTTGCCTCCAGCCTCCGGCAGCACAATAAGAAGAAAGGTGCTAAAATCAGAAGACCTGCCTTACAGCCTTCCTTCTAGCTGATTCCTTGGCAAGTCCTTTATCCTTTCTTAACTCTCACATTTCTCAAAGTGTGAATATCAAGTCCTACCTCCTAGGTTTGCTGTGGGCATTAAGAAAGAAGGTGCCAAAAATCTCAGAAGCTTTGCTGGGCTTTAATGTTGTTCCTCGTTAGGAATATAAATGCTATTGGATACTTGGCCGCCTGCTTCAGATTAGTCAGCAAAGCTAGAGGCAAACGCACAGTCGGGAGGTTTCTGCCATCACTCACCTTCTCCCATGAACTGCCTGTCCCAAAAAGTAACTAAGGCATCTCCCAGTGGGTTCGACTCTAGTCCACTGGGATGCCAGAACCTGGGGCTTTGAAAGGGTCTTCCAGGGATGCAGTAACATGTCAGGGAGTCCGAATAGCTCTACTGAGGGTCATCTTGCAAGTGCTGGCAAGCTCTGGGAGAGTTATTCTCAGATGCCTCAGCGAGAACAGATGCTCAGCGTTGTTTCTGTGACTCCTCCTTGCCCTGGAGATTAAACCTGCCCTATTTCTCCAGTGCAAACCTAAAATTAGTTATGCAGCTGTCCTCCAATAAAACCCTGTCTCCAGATAGTACTCAGGGTGAGATTTACGACAGAGGCACCAACTGCACACCTTTTGAGAGAAGGGGCATGCCGAGCAATGTCACTCACCCTCTGTGGCTTCTTGCCAACCCTCACTCTCAGGGGAGGTGGCTGCTCCAGGCCTCCCTCACTTCCCAAATAGCCTCCATGCTGGCAGAGTCTGAGGGCCATAGATTTGTGTCAGCTTGAACCTGTTTCCTCCTGACCATCGCTTTACTCTGAGCCATTTTTAATCAGACTTAGATGGCTCCACTAGCCTTCCAGTTGGCCTTCCCTAACTTCAAGGCAATTAAGAATGTGTCCTGGGAGATTTGTCTGGTGGTCCAGTGGTTAAGACTGCACGCTTCCAATGCAGGGGATGTGGCTTTGATCCTTGGTTAGGGAACTAAGATTGCACATGCCATGCAGTGTAGCCAATACGTGTGTGTGTGTGTGTGTGTGTGTGTGTGTGTGTGTGTGTGTGTTTAGTTGCTAAAGCATGCCCGACTCTTTGTGACCCCATGGACTGTAGCCTCCCAGAGTTCTCTGTACTTGGGATTCTCCAGGCAAGAATACTGGAGTGGGTTGCCGTTTTCTTCTCCAGGGGATCTTCCTGATCCAAGGATTGAACCTGCATCTCCTGCATTGGAGGCGGATTCTTTAATGCTGAGCCACCTGAGAAGCCCATATGTATGTGTGCGTATGTGTTAAGAAATATATATATATATTAAAAACCCCCAATATGTCCTGATCTCCATCTCCTTCCTTACCTTGCAGTCCTCCTCTCATCTCTCTAGTCAGCTGCCCCTGCACGTGGGATTCCCTGTTCTGCTCCAGACCTTTTTCTCAGGTGCTTCCTTCTCTGGAAGGGCATCGCCATCTTATTGGATGGGAGAAACTCCCCCCACTTTTCAGGCACCTCACAGGAAGGAATTTTCCCTCCTCCAGCTCTTTGTTCACATTTTCCTTAAATGCATATCAGATTTGACTCCCATGTTGGCTTTCCCGGTGGCTCAGTGGTAAAGAATCCACCTGCAGTGCAGGAGAGGCAGGAGAGGTGGGTTCAATCCCTGAGTGGGGAAGTTCCCCTGGAGAAGGAAATGACAACCCACTCCAGTATTCTTGCCTGGGAAATCCCAGGGACAGAGGAGCTTGGCAGGCTACAGTCCGTAGGGGTGCAAAGAGTCCATAGGGGTGCAAAGAGTTGGACGTGACTGAAATGACTGAGCACGCACCACACATGTTGGTTTGTGTGTCTTCCCTCTCCTCGAAATTCTCAACCTTCTGAAGGTAGAAGTCAAATTATATTTATTTTGCTGTTCTCCATTGGCCCAACCCAAGTGCCCAGACCATGGTATACTCTTAATTCAAAAGAACTTCATTAAAAAAAAAAATATATATATATATATATTTGAATAACCTATATGATGATTAATAAAAGCCAACATTTATTGAGTGGGTGCTATTTCATGTGTGTGTGTTCAGTTGTGTCTGACTCTTTGTGACCGTCTGTGACAGGCCCCTCTTTCTGTGGAATTTTCATGCAAGAATACTGGAGCAGGTTGCCATTTCCTCCTTAAAGGGATCTTCCTGACCCAAGGATCAAACCTGCATCTCTTGCATTGGCAGGTGGATTCTTTATAACTGGGGCACCTGGGAAAGCCCGGGTGCTATTATAGGTACTTCCTATTTATTATCTTATTCCGTGTTACCAAGAACTTCACATGTGAGGTTCTATCATGTCTAAACATGTCTGGGAAATGATGTGGTAGATCTCTCTGAAGTCTCTTGCGTGAAAGACTGAGGTGCCTGGAGAGAGAGGAATCGTGCTAAGAGAATGAAGGCAGCAACCGTCAGCTTGAGAGAGAAGAGAGTCTCACTGGAGGGAAGGCACACATGGCATCTTTTATCTCTTCCTCAGATTTGTCTAGAGGATTGCCTGAGGTTGGCAGAAGAGAAAGATCCGAGTGTGAGGGGATGTGACAGGCAGCATTCACATTCAGGCTTCGCTTCCTATTTGAGACAGAGCTAGGCTTCCAGTATTTGGTTTGATAATCCATTCAGCTGGAATTTATGGGGCTTTAGAATTTATGGGGGAGCTTTTTATAGAATGGTGGCGGGGGGAAGGAATGACACAAGGCCCGGGTGAGCTCGCTCTCACTAGCTGGTTCCCCTGTGAACAAGTTTGTTTATCTGCACCAAAGCTCTCCTTGAGCTTTCCAAATTTGCTAAGTAGGAAAATTTATTGAGGCAAAGATGGACTGCTGGTCTAGCTCATCTTGTGACCTTAGACGAGCCTGTGTTTGTTCCATGTCTCAACTCGTCCTGTACTTTGGTGCCCTCATTTCCAGGGTGGACCTATGGTTCTGTAAAAAGAATGGCAATTTCTGCTGTTAGCATCAGTTTATTTTTCAGGACTTTAAACTCTGTTGACCTCTCTTGCCTTAAAAACATCAGTGTATGGGACTTCCCTGGCAGTCCAGTGGTTAAGACTTTGCCTTGCCATGCAAGGATTGCAGGTGTGATCCCTGGTCGAGGAATTAAGATCCTACATGCCTTGTGGCCAGAAGCTTTCCCAAGAAGTCAGGAGGTCAGGAGATGTGTTGTTCAGGACCCTGCTGGTCTAACCCTCACCGAGGACATTTTCAATATTCCCATCCCATCCATGTCCTCTCAGGCTTTCAGCAGGATTCTCATGCTATAATTTATGCTCTTCAGGCTCAGGAATTCCTGGGGGCCTAGCATTCTATGGGGCCATGGTGTTCAGAGACCATGTGCTTCAACTGGGTGCCAACACTTTGACAAGAGGAGAAGATGAATGTGTCGGGTCTTTAGCAAGCCTCATAAGCAAATTCTTCAGCTTAGCCTCTTGTTGTCTGTGCTTAGAATAGTTTTAGGTGATCTTCTCCCTTCAAAGGCCTGATCTCACAGCATCTCTGACATTTGAGCTTTGCCTGAGTGCAGGATTACTAGACATTGCTTCACAGGCAGTTCTTTACAATGATTTCATCTTCAGTTTACGAGCTCTAAAAAATGTCCCTGTCCTCCTTTCCCTCCTTGCAAAACTCCCTATATTTTTCCTTTTTTGCAGACCCAGACCTTCTGGAATTTCTCCAAGTATCCTACCATTCTACTTTTCAGAGTAGCTGACAGATGAGTGGAGACTCAACCAAAGCTCATGGGTTCCCTGAGATCATGAGTGATTTGGTGACTCAGCTACTTTGTCACTGAGACAGAGAAGCAAATTTTTCTGTTTTTCAAAATAGCTACTGAATTTCTCCCTGGGTGTTCTTTCCCCCCTTACTCTCTTATGAATGGCTTTGTGGCTTTTGCTGTTCTCGGTTTAATATAATTAAGACTCTGTGGTCTCCAGGGTTTGGGCTCACATGGCCGGTTTCAAAAAATGTGTGCTCCAGATCACTTGGACTCAAATACCCTGGAACAGGAACAAAAAAATTCCATCCCAGCCCTACAAGTGCTTCTTTTGGGAATGGGCCACGCAGGCTCAACTTACTGACAGAGTGATTAGTGCCTTTGCCACCTGACTCCAAGCCTGTAGTTGATCATGGAATGGATAGTTTCCTACATGTATTAGAACCTTGGTGACTAGGTTTGTTGGTTGAAATCCCTGTCATCTTTTTGGGAAGCCAGTGATCTCTCCCTGATTAGGGCTAGTTGTAGACATTCAAGTCATAGGATCTAAAGTTGGAAGTTCCGTGAGGACCTGCTGGTCCAGTTCCTTTGTTTTAAGATGAGGCAGTTAAAACCCAAAGAGGTCAAACTCAGCCTTCCATCCTGATGTCAAAACTCTGTCTCTCTTAGATCCTCTACTATGTAATACAAATCAAACCTGCCCCAAGCTAGGACTTTTGATATTTATTTGAGAACATTGTAAGTGTCTATCTTGATTCTAGGCAGAAGGGTTTGAAAATAGCAGAAGGTGAACCCTGCCTTCAAATTATGGCGACCATAAGAGCACAGTGTGGGAGGAACTTCCTGACCCCAGTGCTGGGCTTGTGAAATGGACAGATTTCCTGTTTTGTGGAAATGTCCTCATCATGTCTTTATCCTTAGAGCTGAGCCAGAAAGCCTTTCTCTTGTGGACCTGGATCCTTAGGAGGCTCAGGACTTTGGAGAGCCTGCCTAGAAATGTGTCAAGTCTTCCTCTGGGCCTGAGATGGGCTTGGGTTGGCTGTGCATCCACAGGGCTCCTGGTCTGTTTCTTGCTCCTAGACATCCTGATACTTGAGTGAGGTGAATTGGATACCTTGAGGAGGAGGAGCTCTAAAATACGTGCATATGGGGTTGCCCAGGGACCCCATAGCCAGTCCTTGATTCAAGGAAGATGATCTGGCAAGCAGGTCTCTCCTGTGGTGTGGTATTTTGTCCTCAGCATGACATGAGATGGGGCAGATGGAATATTGGTAACATGCTGATTTTGGGTACGTCCAGCTGTTTGTATAGACAGAGGCTCCAAAGCAAAACAGAATAAAACTTGCTGGGCCTGTGTACCTGGGACGGTCCTACATGCCCCCTTGGCTCTGTGAGGGTTCTCTACGACACTCCATTCCCATCTTTATGTGCTGAAACCTGTTCTGCCCATACCTCTTCATGGATTTGGGCTTCCCAGGTGGCACTAATGGTAAAGAACCCACTAGCCAATGCAGGAGACATAAGAGATGTGGGTTCCATCCCTGAGAAGATCCCCTGGAGGAGGAAAAGGCAACCCACCCCTGTATTCTTGCCTGGAGAATCCCATGGACAGAGGAGCCTGGCGGGCTACCATCCATGGGGGCACAAAGAGTCAGACAGGACTGAATGATGAAGCACCTGTGCTTCATGGATTTGCTCCCATTTCCCCTCTGGAGTTTGGAGGCAGGCTCTTAGGAATTTTCACTTTCAATAGATTATTAATCTTCTAGCCCAGGCTGAATGAGCAAGAAACTTTTGCAAAGAAATTTGTTTCTTCCTGTAAATCATGCCTTCCTCGCAATACTATAACTGCTTTCAAATATTTGGGTGAGGGGTTTCGAAGAGCTGATGGGAGGTTCAGAAAGACCTGTATCAGGAGAGACTCTTCTGACCTTTGCCTTTTGCTTTGAGGGAAGAGTTGCTTTTATTTTAAGTATTATTTATTGACTTGACCATGCCAGGTCTTAGTGGTGGCGTATGAGGTCTTTAGTTGTGACATGTGGGATCTAGTTTCCTGACTGGGGATCGAACCTGGGTCCCCTGCATTAGAAGCACAGAGTCTTAGTCACTGGACCACCAGGGCAGTCCTGAAGGAAGAGATGCTTCTAATAGGCCATTACCAAATTCTTCAGGGGTTGATTCCACACTCAGGTGAATTATGAAGCATATGGGTGAAGGGAGCACATTCTGCTTTCCCTATGGGGCTGTGAGTGGGTGCTGGGTCTGGGGTATGTTTATTAAGCAGAGGCAGGCCAACTCAGTTAGCTAGAAAGCAAAGGTCAAAAGAAATCTATTAAGCAGATGTATAGCCTTCTATAGCTAGCTTCTTTAAAGAATTTACACAGAGATTGCAGGATGGGAACAGATTGGAAATGTTCTAAGTTCAGTTATAGTGCTATTTTAATATTAGGTCACATGTGATCATTAATTATATTTAAAAGAGCCAATGAGAAGAATGGCTAGAAAACAATCGTTTGCCATTTCAAATAAGTTAATTATTAAAAAATTAGGTTTTAATTTCAAGTGGTAGATAGTAGGTATTCAATAAATATCATCTGAATAAATGAACACTGTTGTTTGCGATGCTCTCTTTTAACCATTTATTCCTTCAGTAAGTGTCTTCGACATTTATTATCTGTGGAGATGTGTGGACTTTGAGATGAAAATCTACAGCTCTTGTGCTTTAGGGCGCTTATAGATACATGCACAATATGATAATATAATGGGAGGATGTTCAAAGAAGGAGGATCTAGTCTACCCAGGAACTGTCAAGGAAGAATTCACTAAAAAAGGCAGCTTTTGATTTGAAATAGGAAAGGATTTTCAAAGTCGTTAATGTTATAAAAGAAGAACCCTCCAGGCAGAGGCAGAGACAAGTGCAAAAACAACAACAAAAAAGAAAAAACAAGAAAAGATGGTGGGTTCATATATGACTGGGGTATATTGCAAGTGAATGGGGCCAGGGAGCCTACCTCGGTTGTTTTGGAACACTCCAATATCTTAATAGCAATACAAAAATGGAAATACATAATTCACGAAGAGGAAATAGAGAAACCAATAATCCCATGAAAATATTCAGCTTGCCAATAATCACAGACACACAATTTATATCAGGATACCAATTTAATAAATTAGAGTGGCAAATATTTAGAAAAGTAATATTGTTGGTGAGGATTCAAAAGATGAACTCTCATATATGCTGTTAGGAGTCTAGATTGATACAATCTTCCTGTAGACAATGGGATGATGTACATCAGGTTTTTTTTTTTTTTTTGGTCACATTCCCATTCCTTAAACTAATTTTTCCACTTCTTGAAATTTGTCCAGAATATCATTGAGAAAGGTGGATGAGTATTTGTGTACAAAAATATCAATCATGATATTATTTATAATTGGAAATACTATAAACAAAAAATGTGATAACATGGGTGAAAGTTATATCACTCAGTCGTGTCCAACTCTTTGCATGGGATGCATAGTAAAATGGATATATTTATACATCATAATATCATGTAGCAACACTCAACAAACACATTAGGAATGCTGTTTGTCAGTAGTATGAGCTTAAGATAAAATATTGACCACAAAAAGTAATGTCAAAATTAAAAATGATCTCAACTAGGTATAAGAACATGCAGACAATTTCTGTTCCCAAGATGGAAGAACTGGAATCAGATTAATCTTCCCATCTGAAAAAAACTACAGATAAAATATATTTAAAAATTATTTTAAAAGATTTAATTGACATCAGGTAATGAAGAACAGTGATCCATGGGAGTTGTTCAGTCACTCAGTCGTGTCTGACTCTTTGTGACCCCATGGACTGTAGCCTGCCAGACTCCTCAGCCCATGGGATTCTCCAGGCAAGAATACTGGAGTGGGTTGCCATTCCCTTCTTCAGGGGATCTTCCCAACCCAGGGATCAAACCCGCATCTCCTGTGTGGCAGGCAGATTCTTTACTGTTTGAGCCACCAGGACTAAATGTTAACTTTAAAAGTGTTTTCTGTAATTATTAGGCATTACTTTTGTAATGACGAAAATTAAAGCTAAATGAAAATAGTTACAGTAATGTTTAGTTTGCAAAATATTTTATTGGATTGTCTGGCTATGGATGCATGCATTAAAACTAACAAAACCATTATTGATCATTAGATTGTTCATTTACTCATTCATTCAAAAAGGACTTGAAGAGTTTTGATTAATGAGGAGGATTTAGCCCATTAGCATTGGGAACGGGGAATGGAGGGAGCAAAAGCAGCGTGTGTTTTTGTAGGTGGAGAGAAAAGCACAAGAGAACGCATAGAAGCAAGAAACAGACTAGTTTGGGTGGAGTGAAGAATTAGTTGGATATTAACGTAGGTGAAGTTTGAGATGGGTGATCCTGGGAAAGAAAGATATGAACCAGGGCAGGATATCTTTATATCTTGGCTTCTCTCATTCTTCTCTCCTTCCCCTTCTCCTTCCTTTTCTTACCTTAGTTTGTTTGTATGAGGGTTTTTTTTTTTTTTTTTTTTTCCATTTTAGAGAAATTCTTTATGTTTGCATTAAACTTGACTAGTTCAGTTTTCTGCTATAGTCTGTCTGCTGTTCACTGCTTCTGATAAAGTTTTGCATTCATAACCATGTATTTAATATACATAACTCAGTTTGTCTTTTTTTTTTTTTTTTTTGTAATTCAGTCTTACAGAGATACTTTGTCTCTCAGTATTTGTTTGTAGTCAGTAACAGTTGAGTGGGGACTAAGGTGGAATTTGGTATAGGTCTCTACTCAAATATTTCAGAGCAGGATCTTCAGAGTCAGATTAAAGAGAAAGAAAGGAAGGGAGGGAGGGAAGGAGGGAGAGGAAGGAAGAAAGAGAGAAAGAAATCCGAGTGTTAATAGTTACTGTTTTCCCAATTTAGAGATCTGGCAGCCTAACGAAGGAATGTAGTGGGACAGAGCCACCGGTCTTGCTCTTTTATTTCAGTATCACCGAGATAATGCTCTGCAGCATGGTTAACTCTCCAGTGTGTGTGATCAAAAGCGAACCTTGGCGGCTTCTCACGTGCAGGGATCTAGGAGGAAGGTGACCACGCCTTCCCAAAGATTCCCACACTGCTATCACCTCAAATTCTTACTTCTCTGGGGTGGGGTCTTTCTCTAAGTGTTTACCAGAGTCTCTGTCCATTTTCTTCTTTCACAGTTAGGAGAGTTTTTCTAAATATTATACTTTGGGAGCATCTCATTCCTGTTTCTCAGAACTGCTATGATTTTTGCCACCTAAATATTTCTACAATATTTTTTAAAAGGATGAAACAATTTTAGACTCTCTGACGGCAGTGCTTTTAATTTTCATAGAATCTTGAAATATTTTATGCAGAAGGGAAAGTAGAGGGTACTCATTTCAGTACCTCCGGCTTGATAAATAGAGACTGAGTTCAAAGTAGGTGATTTTCCTGTAGTTTACACAGGTCGTGGGTAGAAGAAGTAAGGTAAGATCCCAGTTCTTTTGATAGGAATATCCAAGCATAGTTTTACCCTACCTTGCTGTAACACGATGACCTTTTCCCTCAATATATAAAAGTCATTAGAATATTAAATGACTTTAAAAATAAACACAGGTGGTGTACCATTTGACTACAGCCTGGGGACTCTAAAAAGGAAAGAGGGAACCTCACATCTCTGTTGCCTATGACTGAAATAATTTGTCTCTGAAAATGGCCCACACTAATTATAGTGATCATCATCCACACGATAAAGTCCTGTGTTATATAGCATATTGTGGCCTGTGTTATATAACATGTTTTGGCCCTTGTTATATAGCAGTTTGGGGTCAAATGGACCCCCACAAAATGCTTTTCAGATTTAGTACCAAGGTCTGCCAGTTATAGGATGCTCTTATGAAATTAAATAGCGCACTAGCAGAGTTATTTTTTAAACAGTTATTTTTGTCTGTGCTGGGTCTTCGTTGCTGGGCAGGCTTTAGCTGCTGCGAGCGGGGGCTACTCTCTGTTGCGGTGTGTGGGCTTCTCACTGGGCTGGCCTCTCTCGTTGTGGAGCAGGGGCTGTAGGGCGCTGGGGCTTCAGTAGTTGTGGCACGTGGGCACAGTACTTGTGGCTCCCGGGTTCTAGAGCACAGGCTCAGTAATTGTGGTGCACAGGCTTAGTTGCTCTGTGGCATGTGGGGTATTCCTGGATCAAGGATTGAACCCATGTCTCTTGCATTGGCAGGAGGATTTTTTTTTAACCACTGAGCCACCAGGGAAGTCTGATCCCTGCAAAATTATGATTATAAGGGGTAAGAAGGAAAGTGGGAAATGATCAGGCCATAGCAGTGGAAGGGAGTTTTTCTGAAACAATATCAAGAATCAATGAGGCAGAGAGGGCCCTCCACCCCAACAATGTTTATAGCAGCACTATTTACAATAGCCAGGACTTGGAGCGCAGCCTAAATGGCCATCCACAGAGGGATGGATAAAGAAGATGTGGTACATACATACAATGGGCTATTACTCCGTCATACGAAGGAATGAAACTGTGCCATTTGCAGAGACATAGGAGGCTCTAATATGGTTATACAGAATGAAGTGAGTCAGAAAGAGAAAAACAAGCATCATATATTAATATATATATGTAGAATCTAGAAAATGGTATGGATGAACCTATTTGCAAAACAGAAATAGAGACACGGGCATAGAGAACAAATGTTTAGATACCAAGGAGGGAAAGGGGAGATGGGATGAATTGGGAGATTGGGATTGACATATATATACTACTGTGTATAAAATAGATAACAATTAAAAAAAAAAGTCATTAAGGGGGAGAAACAGGAAAGGCAGTTCCAGACGTCAGCAACCCACCAACCCTGAGCACATATATAGACCACTGCCCTCCCTTGTTAGTCATGGGTATTACATTTCCAAATGACCTCATATACAAGCTGGCATGTTAAGATTGTTAGCAGTATAAAGTGTTGCAATGAAATGACTTTATATTTATAGACATGTTATTTCCAAGTCTCTCAAAGAAAATAGTTTTTTGAGAAATTCAATTTATTATTTTATTTTTTGTGCAGTTTGGAAAACCCAAATATTGCTTTCCTGAATTTTGTTCGTGATGGCAATAAATGTTCATCACAAGTTATTATTTTTTTTTTTCTGACCAGAGTTGACAGTGAAGGCTGAAATGAGTTCATCGAACAGTTAGTCACTGGATCAATACGAGTCTGTGTTTTGAAGCAGAAGTATAAGAGCATATTTTGGAAGCCAACTGTTGAATGGCTTTTGATTTTCATGAAATTTTGTATATATTCTGTTTTTGTATTTTTTGTTTCATAAAGGCAAGCCTCTTAAAAAGGAGTTATAAAGTAATTTTTGGTATCTTAGAAAAGAGTTTTGAAAATATGTTTTCTCTTCACTCAGGGTCAGCTTCTGTCCATGAAAATTACCCTTTGAGGAGTTCCCATAGGGTGGAATTTCATGTCTGGAACTGGTTTATGGCTGTTCAGGGCTTGGACAACTCAATTGACTCAGATCTTGGACAATTTGTTTAGTGAGAGGATGGTGCATTTGACACCTCTTAAGATGGATCTGAAAGTATTTATTCCAACACAAATATCAACTGCATATCATGACCACTAAAAGGGAAAAACAGATAAATTAATTGCAGTGTAAAGATTGCTGTTTTTGCTGTGGGTGTTCCAAGGCCTTCCAATCCACCACTTCAAGTGTAAGGCTAAATGTGAAGGCAAATGGCTGTGCAGACTTGTTGAAATGTTGGCTGTGGAGTAGAATTTTAATCTCAAGAGCCAGCCTGACGTGGAACCATGTGGCCTCCACAAAGTCCTCAGCAAAGTAAATGTCACAGAGCGTATCATTACTATAGGCTGTCAAGAATTTGAATCATTAGTATTAATAAAAATGAAACATTAATTGGGAACCTAATACATGTCAGATGTTTTCACAATATACAAAATCACTGTGAAGTTGGCATTTTGGCCTCCATTTTACAAAGAAGGAAACAGTCTGAGAGATGTTTAGCAACATATCCAAGGTTATACCAGATTGAACATTCAGGTCAGAGTCCGATTCAGTCTGACTTTAAATCCCAATCTGCTTTCATCATAGAATGCATGGAAGTGAAAGTCGCTCAGTGGTGTCCGACTCTTTGCGACCCCATGGACTATGCAGTCCATGGAATTCTCCGGGCCAGAATACTGGAGTGGGTAGCCATTCCCTTCTCCAGGGGATCTTCCTTTGGTCTCCAGGGGATCTTCTTTCGCTCTCCAGGGAATCGAACCCAGGTCTCGCTGTTTAAATTCTTTGAGTCCTATGTGCCTGCTACATTGCTCAGTCGTGTCTGACTCTTTATGACCTATGGACCATAGCCCACCAGTCTCCTCTGTCCATGGGATTTTCCAGGCAAGAATACTGGAGTGGATTGCCATCCTGCTCCAGGGGATCTTCCCAACTCAGGAATCAAACCCTCATCTCTTATGTCTCCTGCATTGGCAGGTGGGTTCTTTACCACTAGCGCCACCTGGGAAGTCCATAAGTCTGCTTACTTCTATCTATAATCTGACGATGTCTGGGCTATCATCGATATTAATGCTATATTAATTAAAGCTAAAGCATTTATGTCTGCATCTACCTTTTTGCTTCTCAACAAAAATATCTAAACTGTGCCATAAACTCACACTTTCCTATGAAAACCAATACATACCCATATCTACAGATTAATTATTGCGGTCTTACAATGCATCTGTTATAAGAAAGGATATGGGGAAAGGAAACAGACGGAGTGTTTTACATTTTTAAAGTCTAATTTCTTATGAGATTTTTCTTTTTATAACTGGAAGATTCCAGCCCCCTTTCCAAGTGGATGCTTATATGAAACTTCAAAATACGATACAGATAATAGCTACCCTCTTCGCAGTGTTTGAAAACCTCGAATTCTGCCTTCTCTTTGCACCTTCAACTTCTTTTCCTCATCATGCTCCTGGGATGCCAGGACTTGAAAGAACGTATAGTATAAACTTGCCAAACTATTGAAATTAACAATATGTCAGCAGTCATGGATTAGTATTCAAGAGTTGACTTTCCTCTTTATAAGTGACTTTAAAGTCACTTAAACTTGCTTAAGCAAGTTTCTCAATTCAGTTGAGTCTCAATTTGCAGTCTTTAAGAATGGGTATCATAGGGCTTTGTCTCAGGAGGCTGTTTAGAGGTTTTTAAAAATTAGCTTTTATTGGAGTATATTTGCTTTACGATGTTGTGTTAGTTTCTACTGTGCAGCAAAATGAATTTGCATATGCATGTTGAGAGATTTAAATGGGATAATATACAAAAGGGCCCGGAACAATGGCTACAGCATAGCTTCAATGAAGAACAGTTCCCATCACTGCTCATTCCCAGTCCCTCAAAAGTCCTTCTTTGTAACTATCAAGATTATATGCAGGGCACATGTGACTAAGATGTTCACTGCTCAACAAATGCACTACCTCAAAGTGTATCCAATCCTGTCTTTTGTTTGCAGTACAGCTCTCCACACTGCATTTGGATTCACCATTTTCTCTAAGCATTTACGCAAAGTGACTTCAGTGTAGACTGCTATATCTCCCGTGACTTCCAGCCTTCTTTAGTGAACAATTGTTAATGGTGTTGCACTTATTCATTACTAATCTACTTTCTATCCCTATGGATTTACCTATTCAGGAGATTTCATATAAATGGTATCATATAATAAGTGACCTTTTGTGTATGTTTTTTTAAATTAGCATAACATTTTCAAGGCTCATCTGTGCTGTAGTATATATCAGTATTTCCATTCTATGGCTGAGTAATATTCCATTGTATGGATATACTACTTTTGTGTATTTATTCATCACATGATGAACAGTTGGGTTGTTTTTGCCTTTTGGCTATTGTGAATAATGCTTCTATAAATGCATGTGTTTCTGTTTGAGTGACTGTTTTCCATTCTTTTGGATATATACCTAGAAGTGGAATCACTGGATTATAAGTAATTCCATGTTTAACTTTTTAAGGAACCACTAAACTCTTTTCTGTAGCAGCTGTACCCTTTTATATGCCCACCAACCATGCATTCAGATCAGATCAGTCACTCAGTCATGTCCAACTCTTTGCGACCCCATGAATCGCAGCACGCCAGGTCTCCCTGTCCATCACCAACTCCCGGAGTTCACTCAGACTCACGTCCATCAAGTCAGTGATGCCATCCAGCCATCTCATCCTCTGTTGTCCCCTTCTCCTCCTGCCCCCAATCCCTCCCAGCATCAGAGTCTTTTCCAATGAGTCAACTCTTCGCATGAGGTGGCCAAAGTACTGGAGTTTCAGCTTTAGCATCATTCCTTCCAAAGAAATCCCAGGGCTGATCTCCTTCAGAATGGACTGGATGGATCTCCTTGCAGTCCAAGGGACTCTCAAGAGTCTTCTCCAACACCATAGTTCAAAAGCATCAATTCTTCGGCGCTCAGCCTTCTTCACAGTCCAACTCTCACATCCATACATGACCACAGGAAAAACCATAGCCTTGACTAGACGGACCTTTGTTGGCAAAGTAATGTCTCTGCTTTTGAATATGCTATCTAGGTCGGTCATAACTTTTCTTCCAAGGAGTAAGCATCTTTTAATTTCATGGCTGCAGTCATGCATTAGGGTTCAAATAGTTTCTCTTTATCCTTACCAACACATTATTTTTCACTTAAAAAGTTATTATTTTAGCCATCTTAGTCTGTGTGAAGTGGTATGTGTTTGTGTTTTTGAGTTACATTTTTCTAATGGCTAATGATATCAAGCATCTTTTTTATGTGCTTATCAGCCATTTATATATCTTTTTTGGAGAAAGGTCTATTCAAGTTTTTTTAAAACCTATTCTGTAACTGAGTTGTCTTTTTGTTGTTGATCTTGTCAGACGTTTAAAGTGTGTGCAGAGTATTCAGTGATGGACTCCACCCCACCTTTATTCCAATGTAAAATTAGTGCATTGTTTCCATGAAAAGGAGAAGTAGATATTGGGTAGAAAAAGCAACAAATCTCTGCCATATTAAGAAAAATACACAAGGCAATTTCTCTGAGGAACCCTAGCAGACTTCCCATAACCTTGCACAGTAATAACTCTGTAACCCAAATTCATCAGTTTTACTTAATATTTTTCTTTTTCTGGCTGTGAAGTCATTACATTGGCTGCTGGGGAGAAGTAGGTGATGTGGAAGAAATGAAATCTTGGAGTTGATTTCTGTTGGGTTCCACCTTCTGTCAGGGATAATTGAAAGCCCAACTATTCTTTCCATGTGATTAATATATGCCTTTAGTCAAGTGAAATGAACTCTGTCACCAGATTTCTAAGAAATTTCGTGAAAAAGGTGAACAACCATTCTAGTCTGTTTGTGACAGTCTCAAATTTTGCATGAAAATCTAAAAATCTTGTGTCCTGGGAAACCCCTTAGTGAGATAGGAAAGGTCTTGATTTCTGGTGATGGGTATGGAAAGTTGATGGAAAAGTACAAAATTCACATGCTGCTGCTACTGCTAAGTTGCTTTAGTCGTGTCCGACTCTGTGCGACCCCATAGACAGCAGCCCACCCAGGTGCCCCCGTCCCTGGGATTCTCCAGGCAAGAACACTGGAGTGGGTTGCCATTTCCTTCTCCAATGCATGAAAGTGAAAAGTGAAAGTCACTCAGTCGTGTCCAACTCTTCATGACCCCGTGGACTGCAGCCTACCAGGCTCCTCCATCCATGGGATTTTCCAGGCAAGAGTACTGGAGTGGGGTGCCATACATGGTAACCCCCAAATTAGGGCCTGAAGGTAGTATTGTTTTCAATGACAGGTAGTTACGGCATGGGCTTCCCAGGTGGCATTAGTGGTAAACAGCCTTCCTGGCAAGTCAGGAGACATAAGAGACTTGGGTTGGATCCCTGGGTCAGGAAGATCCCTTGAAGGAGGGCAACCCACTCCTTCACTCAGGTTTGATTGCCTGGGAAATCTTGTGAGCTACAGTCTGTAGGGTCACAAGGAGTCAGACACAACTGAAGTGACTTAGCACACATGCACAGATATGGCATAGATGGATAAATGGGTAAATGGGTATCCTTGTAGTCACCATCGTTTTCTTTGACCACTGAAGTTGGCAGTGATGAGTTGTGGTTCATAATAAAGTACTATTGGACTATTTTGGGTGATGAGACTTGAGTGTGAATATAAGGACATTGTAATTGTGAACGTTAACAGTCTGTGTTTAATTTTAAACATTGTGAACACTGTGACCAGATTTTCTGAGAGTTTGGATAACAAAATGAGAATGATCACAATACTTTACCAGCTTCAGCAGGACCTAGATATCACTGAAGAAGAAAGTTAAATGACCTTGCAATTTTTTGAAGTATAGTTGGTTTACAGCATTCTGTTAATTTCTGCTGTACAGCAAGGTGATTCAGTTATACATATATATACATTCTTTTTAAATATTCTTTTCCCTTGCAGTTTATCATGGGATATTGAACATAGTTCCCTGTGCTATACAGTAGGACCTTGTTGTTTATCTATTCTGTATATAATAGCTTGTATCTGCTAACCCCAGCTTCCTACTCCATCCCTCCTCCAACCTCCTCTCCCCCTTGACAGCCACAGGTTTCTTCTCTATGTCTGTGAATCTGTTTCCGTTTCATAGACAGGTTCATTTGTGTCATATTTTAGGTTCCATGTATAAGTAATATCCTATGGTATTTATTGTTCTCTTTCTGGCTTCCTTCACTTAGTATGATGATCTCTAATTGCGTCCATGTTGCTGCAAATGGCATTATTTCATCCTATTTTATAGCTGAGTAGAACTCCATTGCGTGTGGGTGTATATATATTTATACACCCCATCTTCTTTATGTACTCATCTGTTGATGGACATTTAAGTTGTTTCCATATCTTGGCTATTGTGAATAGCGCTGCTATAAACACAAGAGTGCATGTATCTTTTTGAATTATAGTTTTGAATGACCAGTATAATATTAACAACAGATGGAGGGGTACCTGTAACTGGATTAGGGAGATTGATAATCAAGCCAAATATACTGTACAATATGCAGAAAAAAATTGGGATCTTGCATGTTGAAGAAGGGATGTGAAGGCACACATAGAGACTGAATCTCACCAATCTGTAATGGGACAGTCAAGTACTTCTAAGCCAATTTAAGTGCTTTTCCTCTACTGAAAGGCACTAGGACTCAGTTGCAAATAGTGGTCTCTCGGTGATGTATGACAGAGACTACTACAACACTGTGAAACGATTATACTCCAATCCTAAAAAAAGGTAAAGAAACTAGTGGTTTCTGAATTGGCTTCAACATACTGTATGAATGGAGACACATTATTGTTTTCTTGAGCGTCTGTGAAACTATTACTTTTCTTGATTCAGATATTGCAATTAAAATGTTCTGTAGTTAAACCAAATGGAAAAATGGATAGTTGACCTGTTGGCCCTTCCCACTGTAGAGTTGATTCTGTTAGCTGTTATTAATGATCAAGTTTTCTATACTATTGATTAAGAAGGGAAGTAACAGAAATAAAAAAAAAATAGTTCTCCTTAGGTTTTAGGTAATTTGTTTTGAGAAAATGAAGCATCAAACTATCTTCATGATTTCTAAGAAGATTCTAATGAAATTGCAGACAATATAAAACAAAAGATTGTTGGTAATCTTGTCTAAATGCAAATTAGACAAATTATATTTTGCTCATCTGTCTGCCTATTTGTTAAATAATGCTAATATAAATTTTGACAAATTCTATTTAATCTCTAAACTTTTTACCAAAGGAAAGGGTAAGATCTTACCTTTTAAGTGTTCTGCACCCCTCGTACACAACATTGCTAAAAAGGGATGTGATTTGCTTATCCGTGTTATTCACAGTGAATTTTATGTCACTTTCAAGTTCCTCAAAACATTAGAAGCAATTAATAAAATTTTGACTTTATAGAAATGAAAGGAAATAGTGTCCTACCGCATGATACATCTTGACACATTTTTCTTGGCCATTAAAAAAAAAAAGGTTTTAAAACGTTGGCCTGCTATAAAATATTTTCAAATGTGAGATAAGAAGAATCTCCTTCACTAATTTGGAAATACCTTGAGGATAAAAATGGGGAAAAGGATTACTTTAAAAGAGAGATTTATATAATGTTTCTTCAAAGCTTTTTGGTGATCTTTTAAGAGATATTAAGGAGTTCTAGAAAAGGATGAACTGACTGCACTTGAAATATTTTAGGTTGTGGAAAACACTTATATGGGAAAAAAAAGAAGCCTTATTTTTGGAAAGAAATAAAACTGTTTCAGAATTCATAAAAATGCCTACAGAGTGGGCAGCCAAATTAAACAGGACTTTCTCAATTTATTTACTAAAACTGTAATGTATTTGGAATGCAACTTCAATTCCACAAATTCACACTGCTTCTTGGCTTTAAAACCATTTTCTGTGAACGAGGTTTAATTTTGGATTTTTTTTCAAGATTATGGACATTGTGGACACAGAAAATGTATTTGATAAATTTAGAGATGCAAAGGAACTGATGGACAGATGACTAATCTACCATAACAAACCAGTAGATACGATGTGGTTGAGCATTTGTGAAGAACTGGAAACTAATTCCTAGAAGTCTAAAAACCTGGTGTTGCTAGTAAATAAAATTGTAAGTATTCTGTGTATGAATGCTTTGTGGAGAGGGTGTTTAGCTTGACATCATCAAAGTCAGAAATCAGTGTGATGTGGGCTTGATAAGGGCAGAGCTTGCAACACAAAATGAATTTTATATTTGACTGTTGTCAGTATCACTGTGACATTAAGAAGGATGTCCTAAAGGCTGCAGGAAATTCAGAAAGCTGTTGTTTGAGAAGGATTTAGATTTACAAGTAGCTTGCTGTGTCATGGGACCAAAAGAAACATATTTTATTTTAAATTAAATATGAATAATACCTGCTTAACTAGTCCTGTGTTCTTTTTCTTCACAGTGCATTATATTCAAGTATCTTAAGAATAGATACTAATATAGCATAATGTAACAGAGCATCACTGTTATATTCAATACATTTAAAAGGTTTAAATAATTGCTCTATCAGAGGGCAGAAAGAAATATTATAAAAATATTAAACATTTCTCACGCATATGGTTTTCTTCGATCTAGTTGGAAGGACTGATGCTGAAGCTGAAACTCCAATACTTTGGCCACCTCATGCGAAGAGTTGACTCATTGGAAAAGACTCTGATGCTGGGAGGGATTGGGGGCAGGAGGAGAAGAGGACGACAGAGGATGAGATGGCTGGATGGCATCCCCGACTTGATGGACATGAGTTTGAGTAAACTTGGGCAGTTGGTGATGGACAGGGAGGCCTGGCGTGCTGCGATTCATGGGGTCGCAAAGAGTCGGACTTGACTGAGCAACTGAACTGAACTGAACTGATTAGTAAATACTACTAAGTACTACCTTGTCTTATTTTTGTTTAAATATTAACATTTGTATAGAATACAGAATTATGATTTCAAATAAACATCTACTTTTCATATTTTATATTAATGATAAAGTGTTAGTCAGTCAGTTGTGTCCAAGTCTTTGCAAGCCCATGGACTATAGCCCACCAAGCTCCTAGTCCATGGGGTTCTCTAGGCAAGAATACTGGAGTGGGTTGCCTCCTCCAGGGGATCTTCCCCTTTGAGAATTCAAACCCAGGTCTCCTACATTGCAGGCAGATTCTTTACTGTTTGAGCCACCAGGGAGGCCCAACAGATATCTGAATAATTTTTGTATTTTATTATGATTTTTGTTTGTTTGTTTGATGTGGCTGTGTCCTGGCTTGGCTTTCTAAACAGTTGTTAATTCTGCCCAGATAAATGCAGTACACTGACTCTAATCCAACTGGGGCTCCCCCATCCTCTTCCTGTAGGATACACAAAAGCAGATACGGCTTATTGAGGCTGTGCAAAAACATAGCTAACCGACAACATTCAGACCTCCAAGCGAAACTCTGAAAGGAAGCTAATGAGGTACCAAATGGTGTGAGGGTGGACTAATGGATAATTCAACCTCATTTTTGTAGACCAAATAAAATGTATAAAAAACGACTGTCCTAGTTAATGGGCTTCCTGATGGTTCAGCAGGCAAAGAATCAGCCTGCAGTGCAGGAGATGTGGGAGACACGGGTTTGGTCCTTGAGTTGGGGAGATTCGCTTTAGTAGGAAATGATTACCCACTCCAGTATTCTTGCTGGGAAAATCCCATGGACAGAGGAGCCTGGTGGACTATGGTCTATGTGGTTGCAGAGAGTCAGACAGGACTGAAGCGACTGAGCACACACATACACTCTGAGTCAGTCAGTCAGTTCAGTCACTCAGTTGTGTCCAACTCTTTGCGACCCCATGAATCACAGCACGCCAGGCCTCCCTGTCCATCACCAACTCCGGGAGTTCACTCAGACTCACGTCCATTGAGTCAGTGATGCCATCCAGCCATCTCATCCTCTGTTGTCCTCTTCTCCTCCTGCCCCCAATCCCTCCCAGCATCAGAGTCTTTTCCAATGAGTCAACTCTTCGCATAAGGTGGCCAAAGTACTGGTAATATGAAAAGTAACATTGTGGAGGAAGACCCGTCTAAAAGATGCAGGAAAGCAGCTATTAAAACAAACAAACAAAAAGAGTCTAAGCTCAAGAAAACCCAACCCAAGAAACAAATAAAAATTTCCTGTAAGTGCTTTTCAGAGTAGAACTTAATTAAAGTGAACAAGAATTCAGTGACTCAAGAGCTCAAAGTTAAATTGCCAAAACAACAGAGTGAGCTGAAAAGGAAGATTACTGAAGGAGGAAAAAAAATTAAGGTGCAAACTCTGTTTTAAGTGAAAGAAACTGAATAGGAATAGAAAAGACCTAGCAGAAAAGTGAATGCAAGACAGAGCAAAGCCTTGTGATAATCACTCTGAATGCGGGGAAAAAAATCAAAGGGATTAATGGAATTAAAATGACAGTGATAGATAAAAAGGTAAGAGATGATATTTTTAACTAAGAATAATTGGTCTTCTTGAAGTAGAAAGTGAAATAAATAGAATTGTTATGAATGAAAGAACACCCTACCAGAGTGGTCTCAGGAATCCTGCTAGAATGACAACCCATGTCTTTGGGAATCAGGCTCTTTCTTTCTGCTCCACCCTCTTTGAGTGCGTGCAGTCACTTCAGTTGTGTCCAACTCTGTGACCCTATGGACTGTAGCCCACCAGGCTCCTCTGTCCACAGGATTCTCCAGGCAAGAGTGCTGGAGTGGGTTGCCGTGCCCTCTTCCAGGAGATCTTTCCAACCTAGGGATCAAACCTGCGTCTTTTGCATCTACCTGCATCGACAGGCAGTTTTTGTTTTGTTTTTTAACAACTAGAGCCATCTGGGAAGCTCTCTTTAGTGTGTGGCCACTCTGCCTTCATGCACTGCTTCCACATTCCGGGCAGGAACATGGATGAAGGACATGGGGCCAATTGTGTTTACTAGTGAGAGTTTGTGTTTTTAAGACAGAATAAGCTCTCCCAGGGACATCTGACTATATCTCATTGGTGAAACTGTGTCACATGCCCACACCCCACTTCAAGGGCGTCTGGGAAGGTATTCTATATTCTTCCTCTATAGTGGAGGAAGGCAAGGGGTTAACTGTGGTGTCTGGGAACCCAAGCCAGAGCCATCTCCCAAAACAGCAAGTCCATAGGCACTGTCTAAATTTGATAACTCAATAAGCAGAGATGTCAGTGTATTTTTTAGAAGCTTGGTGGTAAATACTGGAATAAACTGCAGAAATATTTGAAAAGTTTGCTTTAGGGAGCAAAATGTAAATATACAGAGAAGTGTGGTGCTGTATAGCTATTTTCACATAAGCCCTTTAAATTTACCTGAATTATAACCATGTATTTGTATTTAAAAATGGAAGTATCTTTGGGGAAAATATAAGGAAAAAAGGAAAATAGAGAAAATCATTAGGTGACTTCCCTGTTCAAATCCCTGTCTCTTACCACCAGAAAATAAAAAGTACACATACAGAAAAATTAAAAAGAAAAAGAGTTTTGTAAGTAAAATTCTTACTAAATACATAATTAATGTATAATTATGTATATTTAAAGTTCAAGGAAACAGCTAGGAAAGTAAGGGGGAGAAGACAAAATTTTAGTCCATAGAGGGAAAAAAAGAAGCAAAGAAATTTTAATCAATGGAATGAAAGGCAGGAAAGAAAATGAAAAGGAATCAAGGAGAAAGAATGTAAGTGGGAAATACAAAATAAGACAGCAGAAGTCCATCTATATTACGACAAATCTGAATGAGCTCAACAAGGGCAACAGAGATTAAAATCCAGCTGTGTGATATTGACAGGAGATATTCTAAATACAAAATGATGTCTGTAACCTGGAAATAAACACATGAATACGGGTAGATCAGCTCCTAATGATGATGACTATAGGCACGGTTGTAGTATCAACAGCAACCACAAAAACCAAAATGATTTCCCTCCCCACCCCGCCAAAAGTACCTGTCGGCCGTTTGTATGTTTTCTTTGATAAATGTCTATTCAAGTCCTTTGTCCACTTTTTAAGCAATTTTTTAAATTTTTTTTTTTTTTTTTCGCTCTTGAGTTGTAGGAGTCTCTTAAATATTCTGGATATTAACCCCTTATCAGAGAAATGGTTTGCAAATATTTTCTCCCGTTCGGTAAATTGCCTCTTCACTCTGTTGATTGTTTCCTTTTCTGTCTAGAAGCTTTGTGGTTTGATACGCTCCTCTTTGTCTGGTTTTGGTTTTGTTGCTTGTGCTTTTGGTCTCATGACCGAAAAATCATGGCCGGGACCAACATCAAGAAGTTACGCTGTTTGTTTTTGTCTCCTAGCCTAATAGTTTTAGGTCTTACATTTAAGTCTTTAACCCCCTGTGATTTGACTTTTTTCATTTCACTGGAGTTCAGAATGATGCAACAGAGCCACTGAACCACGTGTCCGCATCAGAAAGTGGCCAACTGTAGGTGCCGCTCTGGCTTCTCACGGCGTTTCCTGATCTCAACCCACAGCTCACTGGAGGTGGGACCATCCCTTCATTCTGAGCTGCATTTGCTTTATGGCACAGTTGAGGTGCTCCAGGCCTGCATGCAGGCAGAGAAAGGGGGCCTGGCTCCGTGGATCTCTCGGGGGAAAAGCTTGACAACACAGAGGAGTAGTAGTTAAACATCAGAATAAATCACGGACTGTGTGGTTCAACACAGTGGGAATACCAGTGTGTAAAGAACGGTGCCTGGGACTTGTCTGGCAGGCCAGTGGTTAAGACTTTGCCTTCCAGTGCACGGGGCTGGGGTTCTATCCCTGCTCGGGAAGCTAAGGTCCCACATGCTGAAAAGCTAAAACATAAAAAAACCCAGAAACAATATTGTAACAGATTTAATAAAGACTTTAAAAATGGTCCATCTAAGAAAAAAGATTACAAAAATATTAAAAAAAAAATAGATGATCCTTGACATACTCTTAATCCAGGCTTTTAGCTAGATTTTGAAGGTTGTTCAAGACCTGCTCATTTGGAATATTTTCTCTGTTTATTCTAACCACGGTCCTATTGTAAACACGAAAGCTGTTTGCATTAAACACTTGCACGAATTGGCAATGACAGGGTCCTTCTGACAAGTCCATCCGGCCCAGGGAGCGACACAGTAGAGAGGAGCTGACATCTGCTTCCAAGTCTTCTATCTGGAGGTGAGACCTCTGGGCGCAGGGGGAGATCTTGACAGAATAACACATTCTCCTGAGGGATTTTTGTCCTGACACTGGGTCTTGATTTCCCCATCTTTTAAATTTCTTCCTTTTATTCCTACGCACATCCTGTGAGAAAAATTCATTTTGTTCTGCTCTGGGATTGGCTTCTAAGTACAAACCAGAAGTACATCTGTACTTTCTCAGCAAACTCATCGTTTGGCTGGGTCGCTTCATAATTACATTTTTCAAAAGCCCTCTCTCCTCATATATCAGTGATTCCACGTCCTTAATCATCCTCCTTAGTTCTCCATGAGCCTACTCATTTGTCAAACTGTCTGGGTCTACAACGCTTCGGCATTTACAGAAAAAGGAGGAGTGACACACGTGAACCGGGTGTGATGTCGACTTGGCTGTGGTCTTGGGATCTTTCTCCCACATTTTCCCCCTTCTGCTCCCCATTTGCCCTGTCAGATGATAGCATTGTTTCCCATATCCAAAAGAGAAGATCAGTCCATTTAATGGGCTTTTGGATTTCTGCAAAACTGCTTTTAGAAGTAGAGCACTCTGGAAATCGAGGCTTCCTGTTTATGTCTCTTTGTACTGGGAGATCTGACTTCCTAAAGCACTAACCAGTTTTACAGCTAATTAACCTCTGATAACCTTGGTGATAACCCAAGAGACAGGATGAATTATCGAATGAGTTCTTGATCTCATATTGGGTAGATAGTACGAAGGGAATATGTGGCAATATGTGGGCAAAGAACAGGCAATCCTCAGTTTCATCAGGGGTATCACAGCCTGAAAATTCACTCTATGGCAATTTAATCCTGTCTGTCCAAATAGGCATGAAAGGAACAAGCTAGCAAGGTCTCAGGCAAGAGACATATTTCTATTATTTGTCACTGGGGTTTTTCTGCAGAACCTGATATGGATATACTGCCTTTGATGGGTTATCTTCCACTAGGAGACATTGTTTTACGATGGGAATGAATATGTTTTTTTATGAGAATCACTAAGCATGAAGTGTTGAAAGGATTCGCTTCTTCAGCTGATCTATGGAGGTCTTTAAGTATCTCATTCACTGATGGATTCATTCTTTCTTCACACAGTTATTGGGAGTTTACTATAGACTGAATACCGTGTAGGCACCTGGAATGGGATGGTGAGTCGGAATAGATAGGCCTCTGTCCTAATGGGTTTTATAAAGTAATAGGGAAAGACATGTTAATCATTATAGCACAAAAATACTTGTAAAATCCCTGAAATGATAATTGGTCATTGGAGGGTACCTCAGTGAAAGGATGTTCTGGAGTTCTGATTGGCTGAATTTGCTTTGGTCATCCTGGAACTAATGAGACGCACATCTACAGACACACCCTTCCCTGTGAATACTCTGAAGGTGAGGTCATGTTGCATTGTGTATTTTTTTTTTTCCAGAGGATTTGATAGTTTTTATTTGCACTTCATACCTAGTTAGTATCACTTAGTTCATCAGATTCATCAGACAAAATGTCTCCAAACATAATTCCATCACAAAAGGGATACCTAGAAAAAAATTTTAAATATTGACCTGAAAATCATCTGGCTTGCTGGGATCACATGTTCTTCAGATTAAAGTGAAATTCAACTCCAGATCTGGTGGCAAATCCAGTAGCTTTTTACTCCCAGCATTCACCTGTAAATGCTCCCCTCGAAAGATTTACTGAGATTTGGGGCATAAGGTGGTTGTGATGGTAATGAAACCACACAGCAGCACAAGAGAAAAAACCTGAATTTTGGATGTTCCAGATTTTAAAAGTCCCTCAAGCATTTCCTTCCTTAGGGGATTTTTGCCCCTTTTTTTCTTGAGCTCAGCTCTGTCATTTTTTCACATTTCTAAGTCTATCCTAGCAAAAGCCTAGGGGTATCTTTCAACAGCTATCTTCTTTTGTTGAGGGCAATAGGATTTACTGAAAAGAATATAAAAGGATCCCATTATCAAATAAATTTGGGGAGCTCCAGCTGAAATACAATAGGAGCTTTTTAACTCTGGGATTTCTCAGAGTCTTTAATTCACTAATATATGTTGCAAATTGCTAAGAGGGAAATTTTTGAAAGTCTTTCACAGGATATATTTTTATTATTTCTCAAAAACTGCATCATTTATGATGATTTAGGCTCCATAGAGTACAAGATCTATGGCTTATAATGATTTGAGCAACAAGAAATGTGATGTTTTCGTGTGGCTGGAAGCACAGACTTTGGATGGTTGGTTCTGTGGGTCAGTGGTGACACCAAGGGCTCAGGCTTTTGCCATCGTCAGAGTTGGCTCTGTATGCAGACCAGCCGCAGAATGGCTGCTGCAAGAGTGCTCAGTGTGCGCAGTTGCTCAGTCATGTCTGATTCTTTGGGACCCCTTGAACTGTAGCCCATCAGGCTCCTCTGCCCATGGGAATTTTCAGGCAAGAGTACTGGAGTGGGTTGCCATTTCCTTCTCCAGGCTGCAGCAGGTACGGGCTTTACGTCAATAGTGGCAGTATCCTTAAGAAAAGGAGTGGCCATTTCTTCCTAGGGCTTTTTCTTTGAGAGAATCGACTTGTTTCAAAATCTACCTATAGACTCTCTCCCACAGGTCTTTGGCTGGATTGGTTCTTAGCCTTATTCCTTAACTAATTCATAGCAAGGAGGATGGCTGAGCCTCCCTTAAGCATCCGGCTCTGCATGGGATAGGTAGATACCCGCACACAACTGAGGTTCTTTTTGGAAGGTGTTAGGTGGGAATAAGTGCCGATCAAGCCACTAATAATGTCCATTAAAGAAACACATTGCTATGGACTGAATTTTGTCCCTCCTAAAAGTCATAATTTTGTCCCTCCTAACCCTCCTTTTGACTGATTAGATTTAGGATACGGTTTTTATGAGTAATTAAGGTTAAATGAGCATCATGGACTCAATGGACGTGAATTTGACAGAGGAGCCTGTCTTGCTGCAAAGAGTCGGACATGACTTCATGACTGAACAACAACATCTGAGGTCATAAGGGTAGAGCTCTAATGTGGTAAGACTGGTGGCTTTATAAGAAAAGGGAGAGAGAGACAAAGTACAAGCACCAAGGAAAAGCCAGGTGAGGACATTGCAAGAAGGTGGCGGTCTGCAAGCCAGGGGGCGCTGTCACCAGAAACCAACCCTGTCAGACCTGCATCTGGGACTTCCAGTCCCCATCACTGGAAGAAAATACATTTTTTGCTGTCAAGCCACTCAGTCTGTGGTGTTTTGTTAATGGCAGCCTGCACTGACCAATATACACCTCAGTGTGATAAGAGCCTAAAATAGTACAGAAATTTCTAGAAAAATGATGAGATACTCCTCCTCTATGCCAACTCCATTCCTCCCTGGCGATTGCTGCTAAAAATGATTTGCAGTATACTTTTCTAGTCTTTTTGAGGCTTACCAGTTGTACATATATGTTCATGCGCTGTAAACATACTTATCCTTGTACACACATACTTTTTTGTTGTTGACTTTATTTTTTAACATTGACAGTCCACTTACAGTTATGCAAGTTTATTTATTCATTTATTTTCATTCTCAACAAAACATATACCCCAACGTGATTCCTCATGAGGGTTGCATGGATATTCTGTGCAGATGAATCATAATTTCTTCAACTATTTCAGTATGGAAGGATGCCATATGAAGTGGGTCCCACATGTATCTGAACATGGAATATCTCCTGAGATTTGTGTTCAGCACATTTGTAGATCTGCTGCTCTAGAATTACAGGTTCTCTTTCTTTCTTGTTCTAAAAGAAGACAATGTCTTGAGGCTTTTATGATGTTTAACCACAGAAGAATGTAGTTGGCTGATGGTACTCAAAGGACTCGATGGCACAGGGCACTAATGAATTATTGCATGTTGGATAGTCCTCTTTTTTGGCCCCTGTGCTTCTAAAAATGCTAACTTCTCATTCTTTAGGGCATCAGACACTTTGTTCTCTCATGCATGACATTGTACTTAGAAATTGTGACATGACTCAACCACTGACTTATTCCATCTTGGATGAACTCTTCCTCAGGTCATGTAGCTTCAATAGCGTAAATATGACTAATAAATTTACAGGCAGGATTTTGGCAACATATATAAGGTTCTGGCCTCCTTAGAAAAGTTTAAACAATTGGTCTAATGTTTATGAGGAAAATCATTTCTCCTTATGTAGGTTATTTGAATCTAATTTTAATGGTCAAAAGACACTCTATAAATATAGGAAACCCACCCTAGTAAAGTCATTTAGTCTTTAAGCCCATTTAATCCTACCAATGGGGTTGTTAAAATAAACATGGGTGATTCTAACATGCCTGGGAGTTTACACAACCGCCCTGTTTGCAAGAGCCAAGATATTATTGTGTTTATCATGGACAAAAGATGACCTTCATTTGGGAATTGGATTGAGTTCCAACAGAAAGATTATTCTGTAAACCTAATCCCCAGATGAATGTGGGTAATTGTTAAACACATATCTCAGTTTGTTGACTCAGTTGTTGGAAGGTCTAGATGCAGTGTTTTGGAAGATTTGTCTAACAATTTAATTTTTCATTTCTTCCTTTATACAGGCTCGTCTTGGCTTGGATTTATTTTAGGTGACAGCACATCTAAGTAGAGGAAAAGAGAAAGAACTAGAGCCATTAAATTGATGGATCAGAGACTTAAATTTTTTTAATGAACTTTCTCTCTTGATTTCAAAGGAATTATAAGAAAAAAAATCTTTCTCAAATCCACTTAATCTTTAGTACCTCAGTTTTGTCATCTGTGATGTTTTTCTAGACAAGGGTGACTTACAATTCACACAGATTTCAGACTGTGGTGGTTAAGAGAGTTCCCATGTTTCATTATTTAAAGGTATTTATTTTACAGCACTTTTTTATTTCATTATATCATCTTTTTAGAGTAGTAGCCACCATTTTTTAACTTTAAAAGTGTTTTAAAATATTTTTATTTAAAAAAAATTTTGCTTATTTATTTACTTTTTGACTCCTAGACAGGTACTTGAACCCTGGGCCCTCAGAGTAAAAGTCTGACGCTCAGCCAGCTGGTCTACCCAAGCAACTACGGGTTGGTCTCCATCACAATATTGTCTCAAAGAATCATGGATTCTTTAAATTAGAAAAAAAAAATCATATTCTTATTCAAACTCCCATGCATATACTTTAAAAACATTTTTTAACTGGAAGATAATTGCTTTACAGTGTTATGTTGGTTTCTGTCATGCAACGATTCAAATCAGCCTTAACTATATATATCCCCTCCTTCTTGAGCCTCCCTCCCACCACCACCCTGTCCTACCCCTCTAGGTCGTCACAGAGCGCCAGTCTGGGCTCCTTGATTTACATAGCATCTTCCCACTAGCTATCTATTTTACACATGGTGGTGCATACACTTTCATATCTTTAAAGCATGTGACGTCTAATGATGGTTTAAGAAGTATAATTATGCTACTACAAATAATCAAAATCATGTAAAGTATATTTTAAATTATATAGCATATATGAATACTTGTATATGATATTGTATTCATCCATCCATCCATCCATCCATGCATCTATCCTATCTGCAAAGATGTGTTCAGCATACGATAGGAATGATTCAGTAAATTTAAAGGCAAAAAAAAAAAAAAAAAAAAGACTGTGCAAACAGAAGAAGAACTTCTTCACCTTGCAATCTAAGCAAGCCATCAACCTCTTCATGGCACTTCTGGATGAAGATTGAAGGGTGAGAGTCATAGTACATGAGGGGTCTGGGAAGAGAGCCAGTGTCTCTGTAAGGGAGATGAAAAAAGCAGGTGGACTCTGCTGGTAGTTCTGGCAGCTCTGCTCTAGGCTTGTTGACCCGCCCCGAGGAATCCCTGTGCTGTCCACCCCTCGTGGTGAAGCTGAGCAGTGTGTCCTGTGCCACATTCCCTTATGCTCTCAGAGCACTATTTGCCCCCTTGCCCTTCCTTCCACCATGGCAATTCACTCCTGGTAATTTTTTTGCTTGTTTGTTTAATGAATTAGTTTATTTCTGGCTGTGCTGGTCTTTGTTGCTGTGCACTGGGCTGGGGGGCTACTCTAGTTGCAGGGTGTGGGCTTCGTATCACGATGGCTGTTCTTGCAGAGAAGGGTGTGCAGGCTTCGTTAGTTGCAGTGCATGGTCTCAGTAGTTGTGGTGCATAGACTCTTCAGTTGCCCCAACTAGCATGTGGGATCTTCTTGGACTGGGGATTGAACCCATGCCCCCTGCACTGGCACGTGGATTCTTAACCACTGGACCACCAGGAAAGTCCACTCCTGGTAATCTTTAAAAAAAAAAAAAACAAAAGCCCTTTTTTTGGGTGACAGTTTCTTTGTGGTTTCTGGAGCTAATGTGAGGTTAGTTCAGTTCAGTTCAGTTGCTCAGTCGTGGCTGACTCTTTGCGACCACATGGACTGTGGCACTCCAGGCCTCCCTGTCCATCACCAACTCCTGGAGTTTACTCAGACTCATGTCCATTCAGTTAGTAAAGCCATCCAACCATCTCATCCTCTGTTGTCCCCTTCTCCTCCTGCCTTCAATCTTTCCCAGCATCAGGAGGGTCTTTTCAAATGAGTCAGTTCTTTGCATCAGGTGGCCCAAGTATTGGAGTTTCAGCCTCAACATTAGTCTTTCCAATGAATATTCAAGACTGATTTCCTTTAGGATAGACCGGTTGGCTCTCCTTGCAGTTCAAGAGACTCTTAACTGGATAACTGTACTCAAATCTCGTATTAACTTATAGTGGAAAAGAATCTGAAAAGTAATATATATATATATAAAACCGAATATATATATGTAACTGAATATGTATATATATAAAACCGAATCACTTTGCTGTACACCTAAAGCATTGTAAATCAGCTATATTTCAATTTTTGAAACTTACCATTTTAACTGTCCTTAAGTGTGCAATTCAGTGCTGTTAATAACATTTTCACTGTTAGGCAACAATCACCACTATTTCATTATTTTAAGCAAAAGTTTTCATTTGTTTCATTAAAAATTTTTGAAAACTTTTTAAACAAATAAAAACTCTTGTCTTAAACTGACATTTTCATTACTTTAAGCAAAACTCTGTGACGATTAAGCAATAACTCCCCATTCCCCTTCCCCTCAGCCCCTGGTACTTCTAATCTGCTTGTATTCCTATGCATTTGCCTACTCGAGCTATCTCGTATCAGTGGGAAGAATCTTACCATATTGGTCTTTTGTGAATGACAGCCTTTGGAAGTGCTGGGTGTGCTGGTTGCGGTAGTGATGGGAGCTTTAAGCCTTGGTACCAAGTCGCTCTGTTACATCTAAACAAATAGGTCAAGTAAGGATCAGGCCTGTCTTGTCTTTGTTCTCCAGCAAGAGTAAAATCAGATACATTTCTGTTCATTCATCAAATCAGCAAATATCTGCCAGGTGCCTGTTCTGTGGTTTGCATAGCTTTTTTGTGCTTCCAGATATTCAAGATAGGACAGTCTCATACATGCATTTATCTTAGAAGAATTCAACTAAATACAGCAATTATTCTACTACAGTAATACAGAAAACATTCTGTAACACTTTATTTTGCATATATATGCATAATTATACACTGTTCTCATTATGTATTTATATATACGTACATATAAATTTATATGCATACACACATATATTTATATGTATATTTTATATACACATGCATATTATACATTTATTATACATACATATATATATAGGGTCACAGTCACTCATCCATATACATTATACTTTATGAATAATTTAAGGAAACTCAAACATAACTGTCACATTGAGTTCTAACTCAAGAGTCAAAGAGACTCCCCTGTTTGTGAGAGCTTATTAGAATCCACACTCTGCTCTTCTCTCCCCTGAGTTAACCTTTCCTATCCTGGTTGTGTGGATTCTCAAAAATTTTTATCTGAATCCTAGGTCCTGATGCCATTGCCCGTGGATTTGGAAGTACTTCCAAACTGGTTCCCCTTTGCAGAGTTGCTGCTTGGGACCAGCCGGGTAGGGTCCTCCCAGCCTGGACTGTGGTGCTGTGCTCCTGGTTCCTTGGCTTAGGCCGTAGACCCTCCTTGGTCACATTCCCTCAGTTCAGTTCAGTTCAGTCATGTCCAACTCTTTGTGACCCCGTGGACTGCAGCACGCCAGGCCTCCCTGTCCATCACCAAGTCTCAGAGTCCACCCAACCCATGTCCATTGAGTTGGTGATGCTATCCAACCATCTCATCCTCTGTCGTCCCCTTCTCCTCCCGCCTTCAATCTTTCCCAGCATCAGGGTCTTTTCCAATGAGTCAGTTCTTCACATCAGGTGGCCAAAGTATTGGAGTTTTGGCTTCAACATCAGTCCGTCCAATGGGCACCCAGGACTGATCGCCTTTAGGATGGACTGGTTGGATCTCCTTGCAGTCCAAGGGACTCTCAAGAGTCTTCTCAAGACCACAGTTCAAAAGCATCAATTCTTTGGTGCTCAGCTTTCTTTATAGTCCAACTATCACATCCATACATGTCCACATCCCCTACTGATGTTCTAACAAACCTTTCTGAGGTTAGGGTTTTGATTTCTCTTGTAAAACTTTCCCATGACAGATGATGGCTCCCACAAGGTGTCTTTGACAGCATCCGGATAGTGTTGGGGAGGTACTTTTTCTGTTTCTTTCTCCAGAATGAAATGGACAAGTTCCATGCTGGGCACAGGATCTGGTGAGACCTTTGCACCATATGTCCTTGGTTTTTCTTTTCTTTCACTGTGTAGGAGTTATCTCAGTTTCCATTTCTTTTTTCTCCCTTCTTTCTGAAAATAGTGATGAGAAAGATCCACTTGTCATCTGTTTCCCTGGTAACTGGCCGTGTGTGTGTGTGTGTGTGTGTTTGTGAGCTTTTACCCATCGTGCTCTTCCTTCTCCAGCCAGGCAGGAGGCTGGGATGGTACCAGATGGTGTTCTGGATGTCCGTGTTCTGCAGGCAACATGTTCTGTCTCTTGTAAAGGTCCTCCTGCTTTATCCACCTGTTATTTTAAATAATTCTTTTTTCCCCACCACTTTCTGTTTCTGTTGCTACAACCCCACATCCCATGGCCAGCTCTTGAGAGAATCTAACATTAAGTTCTAGGGCTACCTACTTTTTTCTTTCTGAAAGCTATCTGATTTATAGATGGTTTGGTCTTGTATATAGAAAGTCATAATGAATCCATTAAAAAAAAAAACTATCAGAACAAATAAACAGATTCTCAAATGTGGCCACGATAAAAAATCAGTATTCAAAAATATTGATTAATATTCAAAGATCAGTATTCAAAACTATCATCCTCGTTCATTGCTAGTTTACTGAAATACAGTATTTCTGACCCCAGGGCTGCCAGTGTTGCTAGGTGTCTGGGGTAAGTGCCAGATGTTGGGGTCAGACAGACTCGAGACCAAGTTCCTGCTCTGGTGCTTTCTAATGTTACTTCAGGTGGGTTAATTTACTGTGAACAGTCCCTTCATTTGTAAAGTGGGAATTGTTATGAGATATACGTCAGGGCTTCCCTGGTGGCTCAGTAGTAAAGAATCCGCCTACGATGCAGGAGCCACTGGAGACATGGGTTTGATCCCTGGGTCAGGAAGATCCCCTGGAGGAGGAAACGGCAACTCATTCCAGTACTCTTGCCTGGAGAATCCCATGGACAGATGAGCCTGGAGGGCTGCAGTCCATGGGGTTGCAAAGAGCTGGAAACGACTGAAGCGATTGAGGACACACCCATGCACGAGAAATAAGTTAATGTTACTTCTCATAGTTGTGGCCAAGAAATTCTGTTAGCTCCAAATTCAAAACATATCCGTGTTCTTCCTGAGAAGATCCCTCTAGCTCAGTGGTCCCCAGCCTTTTTGGCACCAGCGACTGGTTTCATGGAAGATAATTTTTCCATGGATCAGGGCAGGGATGGTTTTGGGATGATTGAAGTGCATTCCATTTGTTGTGAACTTTATTTCTAATCTAATGCCACTGCTGATCTGATACGAGGTACCAGTCTGTGGCCCACAGCTTGGGGACTCCTGCCGTAGTTATACCCTGAACATTTTAAAGGGAATCACCAACCTAGATAGCATATTCAAAAGCAGAGACATTACTTTGCCAACAAAGGTTCGTCTAGTCAAGGCTATGGTATTTCCATTGGTCATGTATGGATATGAGAGTAGGACTGTGAAGAAGGCTGAGCGCTGAAGAATTGATGCTTTTGAACTGTGATGTTGGAGAAGGCTCTTGAGAGTCCCTTGGACTGCAAGGAGATCCAACCAGTCCATCCTGAAGGAGATCAGCCCTGGGATTCCTTTGGAAGGAATGATGCTAAAGCTGAAACTCCAGTACTTTGGGCCCCTCATGCGAAGAGTTGACTCATTGGAAAAGACTCTGATGCTGGGAGGGATTGGGAGCAGGAGGAGAAGGGGACGACAGAGGATGAGATGGCTGGATGGCATCATTGACTAGATGGACGTGAGTTTGGGTAAACTCCGGGAGTTGGTGATGGACAGGGAGGCCTGCTGCTGCAGCAGCTAAGTGGCTTCAGTCGTGTCCGACTCTGTGTGACCCCATAGACGGCAGCCCACCAGGCTCCTCCATCCCTGGGATTCTCCAGGCAAGAACACTGGAGTGGGTTGCTGGCGTGCTGCAATTCATGGGGTCACAAAGAGTCGGACACGACTGAACTGAACTGAACTGAACAGTGACTATGGATACATCAGTTCTGGGGCTACAGCAGTAGTTAGGAGACAGCTGACATTTAGGTAATTTCTATTCGGTTGGATATTCTTTACTTTTTTTTTTTCCAAACAGTGTTTTCTAGCTTTCCACGTAAAGGCCTTGGGTTTCTTTCTTAAATTTATTACCCAGAATTTAATTCTTTTTGTAGCCATTATAAATGAGATTCCTATTTTAAACTTCATTTTTGAACTATTTGTTGCTAGTTTACAGAAATGCAATTGATTTTTGAGTATTGATTGCAGAACTTTTTAGTTCTAATAGTTTTTTTCCGTAGATTAATTTACTTTCTGTATGTAAGACCCAACCATCTATAGATAGGATAGTTTTACTTCCTCTTTTCCAATCAGCATTTCCCTCCTTTCTTCCTTCCCTTCTTATTAAATGCTCTGGCTAGAACTTCCAGTACAATGTCGAACAGAGGTGGTAAGAATGAATATCTGAATCTTGTTCCCGATCAGAGAAGGAAAGCACCCAGTCTTGTTTCTCCACTTTATCAGAGACAAGGAGATCCCTTTATCAGATATTAGTAAGTTATCTTCTATTCCTAGTGTGTTCAGCATTTTTATCATGAAAGTGTAATGAATTTTATAAAATGGTCTTCCTGTGTCTATTAAAACGATAATATGATTTTTGTATTGTATTTTGTTATTATGATGGATTAATTGGTTGATTTTCAGAGGTTCAACCAACCCTGAATTCCTGCAAGTGGGTCAAGAGAAATCCCACTTGACCATTGTCTATAATCCCTTTTAGTCATTGCTGTATTTGGTTTGCTCCGCAAAGTTCTCTACTGGTTTCTACTTTGGCTTCCTTAGAGTCCTTTTTTCTTTTGGAAAATAGAGCAGCCAGAAAAATCTTAAAATATGTTATATCATTCCTCAAAATTCTCTGGTGAATTCCTCACTTGGAACGTAGGTGAAGCCTGTACAGTGCACACCGGGCCCTCTATTCCTCCTTACCCCAGCTCCTACTCTTCTTCCCCCATCCATTTTGGCCCCAGCAGCCCAGTCCAGCTTTCTGTTCCTTGAACAGATCAGGCCTCTTGTCATTACAGAGGGTTCGGGCATGCTTCCTTCTGATATGCATAGGACAGCTTCCATCCCTCCTTTGTTCAGAGGTTGCCTTCCCCATGAAGTCTACACTAGCCAAACATTAAAACTTTGCAAACTGGCCCTGTGCATCTGATCTCTTTACTCTATTTTTAATTTTTTTTTCTCCATGGCACTGATCACAATTGAGAATACTAATTTAATATATTCTTCAAAAATAATTATTGTCTATTAATTATTTCCTTAACCTTATCCCTTTGGAGTGTAAGAATCTTTGCTTTATCAGTTTATCTCAGTACACAGTAAGTGCTCAATAAATATTTGTTGGCTGAATGGACAGTGTAAATAAAGCTCCTAGACCAGTGTCTGATTTTTGGAAAAGGTTAAGTGAATATTTGATGGTGTTCTGTAATCAAGTACTATTAAATGGTGGGGGTAGAATATGGATCTAGTGGTAAAGAACCCATCTGCCAATGCAAGAGACATAAGAGATGTGGGTTCGGTCCCTGGGTCAAGAAGATCCCCTGGAGGGCATGGAAACCCACTCCAGTATTCTCACCTGGAGAATCCCATGGACAGAGGAGCCTGGCAGGCTATAATCCATGAGGTCTCAATGAATCAGACAAGAGTGAAGCAACTGAGCGTTCAGTCACATATACTGAATAAGGCAAAACAAAATGTTTTCTGTTTTTTGGAGTTTGCAGACTGGAAGGGGAGAGAGACATTAGTAAAATCACCATGAAAGGAGTGAAAAATTACAAACTGACTTGAGAAATTTAAAAGGGGGGAGGGGTGAAGGATGAATATACCAATAGAGGATCTGGACCTAGGCTGCTGCTGCTGCTGCTAAGTCACTTCAGTTGTGTCCGACTCTGTGCGACCCCATAGACGGCAGCCCACCAGGCTCCCCCGTCCCTGGGATTCTCCAGGCAAGAACACTGGAGTGGGTTGCCGTTTCCTTCACCAATGCATGAAAGTGAAAAGTGAAAGTGAAGTCGCTCAGTCGTGTTCGACTCTTAGCGGCCCCATGGACTGCAGCCTACCAGGCTCCTCTGTCCATGGGATTTTCCAGGCAAGAGTACTGGAGTGGGGTGCCATTGCCTTCTCCGAGACCTAGGCTAGGGGTCCTGAAAGTCTTTCCTTTGGGAGTGACACCTAACATAGGATGTGAAGAAGGAGGGGAAGGCCACGGCATTTTAGGCTGTGTCATTGGCAAGGACGGAAGACAAGTTACAGGACATGTTTCAAAGCCTGGCAAAAGGTCAGAGGGGCAGAATTACAGAGCATGAGAGGCTGGGCTGGGGCTGGGCTGGAGCGGGTGGCAGCTCCCAGGCTTGGTGGGGTCTCCAGAAGCGTGTTTCAAACTTGGGTGTTTTTCCAAAAGAGAAAGTAGTTGTGGGAGTTGCAATGTGAGGGCTTTCTAATCAGATGATCTTGATAAAACATCATTTTAGTTGCAGCCTGAAGACCAGTTTGAAGGGGACCTGGAGTAGATATTTCCTGGGAAATTCCCTGGACAGAGAAGCTTGGTGGGCTACAGTTCCTGGGGTTGCAAAGAATTGGTCATGACTGAACACACACACATGTTAGAGTTGATATGGTTAGATTTATTCTGGGGTTATCACAGTAGCTAGGTGAGAGATATTTGGGTAATTTTAATTTCTTCCATTTACTCATGCACAATTCTATTTTCTGATATATCTAACATGATTCTGCAGTTCATATACATTTATTATACAGAAAATAAAATGTAAATTTCAACCAAAGACCAATGACTAGAAATTACATTTTTCCATGAAGTACCAGACCCCCATGTGCTTGGACTAGGGTTGAAACAACAGAGGAATGGGAAAATTAAGAGCATTCTAGAAGCTAAAATGGGGGAGTGTGAGTGCATGGGGTGATCTGGATGATAAGGGCATACAGACAGAAGGATGGATGCTCAGTTTCTGAGATAGCAGTAGTTCTATTCTGTGGGAAGGGGAAGACTAGGGAGGGTCATGTCTTGGCTAGGAGAATATCAGGGTCCTAGTATCTAAATAGCAAAGATTGCAAGAAGCTTTGGGTGGTGTATAGACTCTAATGTAGCCCACCCCCCCATCACCTCTGTCTCCTGGTGTTTATGCATTTGAGTAATCCCCTCCCCTTGAGGGGCTTCCCAGGTGATGCTAGTGGTAAAGAATCTGCCTGCCAATGTAGGAAGTGCAAGAGATGTGGGTTGGATCCCTGAATTGGGATGATCCCCTGGAGAAGGAAATGGCAGCCCACTCCAGTGTTCTTGACTGGAAAATTCCATGGACAGAGGATGCTGGCAGGCTACAGCCCATGGGACTGTGGAGAATCAGACAGGACTGAGTGACTGAGCACAGCTCCCCTTGAGAATGGGTAAGATCCAAGGCTTGCTTCTAGACAATAGGATATGGCCAAAGTGAGAGTGTGTTATCCCCATGATTGCATTGTGTTCTAGAAGACTGTATCTTGTTTACATACAGCCTGTCAAAATTTCATGATTGATGGTTAGTAGACAGGTCCTACATAGCATCTAGGAGCTGAGATTGGTTTTCAGCTAACTGATAGCAAAGACACCAGGGTCCTTAGCCTCACTGTTGCAAGGAAGTGGATTCTGTCCATGATCTGTTGGAGCTAGGAAGCAGACCCTTCTGCAGCTGAGCTTTCAGATGACAAGGATGCATTTCTGGCTGACACCTTGGTTGCGGCCTTGAAAGACCATAAACAGAGGATCTGGTAAGCCATGAGGTTCCTGCCCCAGAAAAACTGTGAGATAGAAAGTGTTGTTTTTAAGCTGCTAAGTTTGTGGTAATTTTCCACATAGACATAGATAACTAATATAGATCACGATCATTATATCTAGACCTGTGGAATTACAGAATATTTGACCTCCCTGAAATAGTTCGGCTATTTTATTTTTCTCCAAGAGGGAGAAACCCTTTTTTCCCCAGGGGCCTCTCCTGACTAGCATGTGACAATCCTGGCAGCTCACCATCTGCGAACACGTATACAGGGATGAATCCTCACTTCCTTGCTTGGTAGTGGTTCTACTAGAGATACATACAAGTTCATGGTATGCTCCAGGGACTGTGGTAGATTTTAATTTAATTTTTCCTTGATCTCCTTCTTCACACCACTGTTATCAGTTAGACCCTGTTAAATCTACTTCACTGGTGAGGCTGCTGTGAGATTTGGAGTGACCCAGTAAACCCCAGAACACAAGACTGCAAACGGGCAGATCCAAGCTTCAAACCCCAGCCTTCTAATTCCTAATTCAATGACTTAGGCCCGGCATTCAAAACCTCTGTGGGTTGGTACCAGATAACTTCTCCATCCTTGTCTCCATGACTACCTTTGAACATCTACATCCACTCAAGCTTCAGCTAAACTGTAAAACGTAGAGCCTTGAATTAAGCCCTGGACTCGATGCAAAGAAGCTATATTGGCTCTGTGACAGATTAATTGTCTGACCTTGTGCCCGCCACCTGCACTGAGAGATGTTTTAGATTCCTTCTAGCACTTTTCATTGCAGTGCCCGAGATTAGTTGCCCTGTGGCATGTGGGATCTTAGTTCCCCAACTGGCGACTGAATCCCCACCTCCTGCATTGCAAGGTGGATTCTTAACCACTGAAACACCAGGGAAGACCCTTCTAGCATTATTTTAAAAGTCGAAAGAGCTGTATGTGATTAGATCTGGAGAGATGTGGACTACTCTTTCAGTGCTGCCTCTTACTAGCTGCTGGAACTTGGGCAGGTTATTTACTTCTGTGAACCTCACTGCTGCATGTGTACAATAGAACTAGTCATTTAACCCTCCAGTATTCCTGGGGGGGGTTACACATGATGGGTGTAGGACCCTTAGCATAGCACTTGACATTTATGAGGACTCCCCAAATTATGGTGGTAATTATTAAAGACTATTGTAAAAGCTCTTAAAATTTATTTCATTTTGAAGACGTAAATTAAATTGTTGCAGTTCTATGGCTTCTGCTAACTCTTGGCAAGGGAATATATACAAATTTTGCAAAGGCTTAAACTTAGCTTTTTCTGAGGAGGAGAACTAAAGTGACCTGTGACCTCAAGAGGGCTTCCCAAATGGCGCTAGTGGTAAAGACCTGGCCTGCAAATTCAGGAGACGTAAGAGATGTGAGTTGGATTCCTGGGTCAGGAAGATCCCCTGGAGGAGGGGATGGCAACCCTCCCCAGTATTATTGCCTGGATGATCTCATGAACAGAGGAACCTGGTAGGCTGTGGTCCGTAGGGTCGCAAAGAGTTGGACATGACTGAAGTGACATCATACCCGCACACACGTGGCCTCTAGAAACTTGACTGAGTTATCCCCCACACTGTGAAATGGATAGGGTGGAAGCCATCCCCTTTCTCCTTTGTCTGTTGTAGTTCTTCGGGAGCAGGATATTCTGCAAAAATTTATTAAATGACCCATTCAGTGATTACACTCAGGGAGAGTCGGCAGAGGAGGAAATTTTGGCATTTCTAGTTTTAATCCCATGAGGACTGAGTTCAAACCACATGGGATGATGATATGGGTTTAAACAGAATAGTGACATCTCAAAAATCTTTATAGAACCAGTGAAACTATCAGAACCATGGGTGCTAAATGTGCATGTCCAGCAGGGGGCAGTCTAGAACACCAGTTCATTCATTCAATGCTGTGATTTCTTAGCTTGGAAGTAACTCACTTTCACTCATTCCCTTGTTTAAACTTTAGCCGCTTGCATTTTTGCTTTTTTGTTGGTTTAACCATTGGTTGGAAAAATAGTTGGTGTTACGTTCTTAGTGTAACACCAGGGGGTCAGGAGGGAAGCAGAGCACAGTGTTCAGACAGTGGACCAGTCTTCCAGACATTTATCCACCAGGCAGAGCGAACACACAGAGGCTTTTGGTGACATTCACATGAATGCCTGGATCTCAACACCACGTGGAGAATCAAACGCTTTCTGTTTGCTCATTAGTTCATCAGCTAATTCCAGTCGTTTGCTCTTGTTTAGGTCTCATATGGATCCTATACCTTAACCTGCATCTTTACAAGCTTAATTTTTTTTTTAGAGGAAATTACTTATATTATCTTCCCAGTAGGCACACAATGTGTGTATGGGCCTTGAAATAAGGTTTCCCAGATCACTGCTAGGCTTTGCTTCATGAGATATCTCTGATATATTTTATTCCATTTCAATTTATTCATTTTCATTAATGAAGCTAGTTAACTGCTGAACTGATTTTACAGTTCCTATTGGGTCACAACCTACAGCTTCCCTGGTGGCCCAGATGGTAAAGAATCTGCCTGCAATGTGGCAGAAACCCAAGTTTGATCCCTGGGTCAGGAAGATCCCTTGGAGAAAGGAATGGCTATCCATTCCAGTGTTCTTGCCTGGAGAATTCCATTGACAGAGAAGCCTGATGGGCTACAGTCCATGGAATATCAAAGAGTCAGACATGATTGGGTGACTAAAAGCAACAGACAGTTGGGTCACAACATACAGTTTGAAAAACGCTGTGCCTGGAAAATCTTGCAACTTAGTTTTAAACTGAACCCCCTCTATTTTCTTCTCCTTGACTGTGCGTTATCTGAGTTTCTTAGGGGTTTCCTTCCCTCTAGTTCAGATGCTTCCCTGGACCAGTTCTCTATTCAGCTCTTGATTGAATTTCTTCACAGATATCCCCTGTTTCCGTGGCTACAACTGGTGTTGCTACTGTAGTGATTCATAAATATACACCCCAACTCTGGATGTCCTCCAGAATCCTCAATCTGTGTTTCTAGTAGCGTTTTGAATAGTTCTGTGTGGCTTTGTCCCCATCATCTCGAGCTCAGCAAGTCCCCAATCAAACTCATCTTCTCTAAACACCTCAATTTCCCTCCTTCCAGGGTTAATTGGTCTCCCAATTACCTCAGCTAAAAATTCCAGGCCGTCATTGACTCTTCCCTTTCCTTTGCCCTTTATCGTTGGCCTGTTTACCGTCAAATCTTATTGATTCTGTTCCTGGTGAATTTGAGGTTCTTACTTTATAAGAAGTTTGGAGACAAAGTGATAGGTAAAAGTGGATTTATTTAGAGAGAAACATACTCTACAGATAGAGTGTGGAGTCTCACAGAACGCACGAGAGAGGCCTTGAAATACGCTGTGGTTAGTTTTTATGAGCTGGGTAGTTTCATAGGCTGGCCTTCCCTGGGTTGAGAAGATCCTCTGGAGGAGGGCATGGCAACCCACACCAGTATTCTTGCCTGGGAAATCCCATGGACAAAGGAGCCTGGTGGGCTGCAGTTCAGGGGGTTGTATGAGTTGTATGAGTCAGACACGACTTAGTGACTTAACAACAACAATAAATTTCACAGGGCAGGGAGGAGTGAGATTTCTAGAAATTGGACCACTGCCCACTTTTCGCCTTTTATGGCCTCAGAGCTGTCTTGGCACTGGTGGGTGTGACCCTTAGCTTACGCTAATATAGCACACTGAGCGCCTAATGAGGCTCAAAATCTGTTGGAAGTCAAGTCCCCTGCCACCTTGCATCTATGGTTCTAACCAGTCTTTGTCGTGTCTTGTGGCTATGCCATTCCTTTAAAAGAGCGCTCTGTCCCCTTTCCTCCTGTTTCAATTCTTTGCTCAAATTCTTCCTCTCGCTTTTCCATCCTTGACACCATACCCTCTTGATCGAAGAAATGGCATGGCTTCTTATTATCTATGAAATTGTATCTACACTTATACTGGATTTTGGTCTCTAACCTGATGTGCATCGTTGCTCTAAATGTGCCCTTTGCTGTATCACAGATTGCCCCCCCCAATTAGAAGGACAAAGTATTTGTAAAGAAAGAAATATTTTCTGGTTCCTCAGGAATCAGTCTCCCATCTTTGACTAATACGACACTTACCATGTGTTTTCTGCTGTATCCGTCACTGTTTGGATTCATGTTTATTTATTGTGTTATCACACTACTGGCTTCCCTGGTGGCTCAGATGGTAAAGAATCTGCCTTCAATGCAGGAGACCCAGGTTCAATCCCTGGATCAGGAAGATCCCCTGAAGAAGGAAATGGCAACCACTCCAGTATTCTTGCCTGGACAATCCCATGGACAGAGGAGTCTGGCAGGCTATAGTTTGTGGGAGTTGCATAGAGTTGAACATGACTGAGCAATTAACACTTTCACTTTTCAATGGAGCAGTACCCGATAGTGAATCCCCCAAACAAACATGCCATGCAAATCAGAAATGCAGGGTTGCCCCAAGATCTGGTTGTGATCTAAGACTAGGGTAGATATTTTGCTTGGGATGCCCCCATTCTTTCTTTTCCTGTTTCTACAGTTTCCTTCTTCTCTGCTAATCCCCTTTGATGAACTCAATGTGGCTACTCTTCTTTTGAACCCCAAAATACTGATGTTCATTTTGTCTCAGCCCAAGCCAGGCCTTCTGTACTGTGGCTCATAGAGTTTCCGCACTGGCTTGGCATCTCAGCAATGCCTTCAAAGTGCCTCTTTTTAGAATCACTAAGGTTAGGGAACCATTAGCTTAAACTGCCCACCTTGGCCAAGCACTTGCATGAGTTGTCTTGAAATAAGAGGTCCTGATAATGAACACAGTTCATTATGCCAAAAAGTAACCAGGAGAATTTGGGAGGGGCTGGAAGGAGGGTGGAGATGCCAGTCCGTGTTTCCTATGAACCTCCCAGAATCTTTCTCGATGTTACACATCTTGGCTGAGAGATGCACACACCACCAGGAAGGACCCTGAGTCAGACTGGATTTGAGTCAAGTGAGATGATTGGCCAGAGACAACCTAGAAACTAACCCCATTACCATAAAACCCAAGACAGCAAGCCGCATGGCAGAGCAGTTCCCTGGGTCCCCCGGTCTCCACCGGGCACCCCTTCCCAATAATGCCTTTTGTTTTGTGGGTACATGTGTCTCCTTGGACAATTCATTTCCAAATGTTAGGTAAGAAGGTGTTCCCCTTCCTGCAACACCACTATGTAGAGTTAGAAAGAGGGTGACTGAGGAAGCTGAAAGTTGATGCAAGGAAACTGCGGTTAGGAAGGAGAAGTTATGTAGTCCGTTGGTGAAAACTAGCCTTGCTTTCTTTACAAGTGTCTTGAAGCTGGGTGGGTCTCACTGGGCTGGGGTCATCCCAACCATGGATTTGTGCCTTTGAGCATCAGACCACTGCTTTACAGGATTCTCTCATAGGTTATGGGGAGCAATCATGTTTCAAGCACCTAATTTCTATTTTAGTTTAGTTTATTTTTGTTCATTCCTTTGTTGTTGTTATTTTTCACTGTCGGCTCTATTGCTCAATGTGAAAGTGTTAGTCGCTCAGTCATGTGCGACTCTTTGTGACCCCACAGACTGTAGCTTCTGTCCATGAAATTCTCCAGGCAAGAATACTGAAGTGGGTAGCCATTCTCTTCTCCAGGGGATCTTCCTGACCCAGGGATTGAACTTGGGTCTCCTGCATTGCAGGCAGATTCTTTACCATCTGAGCCACCAAGGGAAATAGTACATAATATATTGCAAAGAGACTTGTTCTTTATCAACTATGCAGAGATTGGGGCAAAGCAAGTGCAAGATAAGCTCTGAAGACCAGTGGATGTAGGAAGCAAAAATGGGAAGAGAGATTTCTGGGTTTGGGGTTTCAGTTCTGCTCCCATGTCTAGGAAATCTTGGAATAGTGATATATTTTCTTTGGCCTGTTCCCCCAGTTCTCAGAAGGGTGCTGGGAATATATCACTGGGTTTTTTTTTGTTTGTTTGTTATTCAGTTGCTAAGTTGTGTCCGACTCTTTGTGACCCCATGGACCATAGCATCCTGGGCTCTCCTGTCCTTCACTATCTCCCGGGATTTGCTCAAACTCATGTCCACTGAGTTGGTGATGCCATCCAACCATCTCACCCTCTGTCATGCCCTTCTCCTTCTGCCCTCAATCTTTCCCAGCATCAGGGTCTTTTTCAATGAGTTGGCTTTTTGCATCAGGTGGCCAAAGAATTAGAGCTTTAGCTTCAGCATCAGTCCATCCAATGGTTATTCAGGCTTAATTTCCTTTAGGATTGACTAGTTTGATCTCCTTGCTGTCCAAGGGACTCTCAAGTGTCTTTTCCAGCCTCACAATTTGAAAGCATTACTGTTGCATAGGCTTTAAGGATAATTTAGTAGGGCTGTGCAGAACACTTTTTTTTTTTTTAAACCAAACCCACTCTCCCTCCCAGAATCACACCACAGAGTCCCCAGTGCCATGGTTTCCCTCTGCCATATAAGTGGGTCTTCGTGTGACCTTCCCAGGCACAGGGAACAGACGGAAGTCACTAAGCCTTGGGCCAAAGGCATTTTCATCCTCTGTGCCTCCTCTCGCTGTTACAAAGGCTGTCAAATTCCTTTATGGAAGAAAACAATGAATTTGGAAGAAAAATGCAATATAGCCATTTTCTACCCTAAGGAACCAGCTTCATTTTCCAATGTGTGAGTGTTTTCGAGTGTGTCCCCTGGGCCCTGAGTATTTCAAGAAGTTTGCAGTGAATTGCTGTACTCACCCAGCCTCCAAGGCTCACCCCCTCCCAACTCATTCCACAGAGTCCCCAGGGTTTCCAGGTATAAATCAAGGGCCTGTGAGAGCTCTGGCTGGAAGGAGCAGGGTGTGAGGAAGCTGGTGGGAGGGGGGAGGGGGAGAGACTCCCAGCAGCAGAAGGGACTCTTGGGACCCATTTGCAAGACAGACGCTTCACTCAGCACGATTTCTACATTCCTGGCCCTTTAATGGCCTGCAGTAGAATCCATGGAATGCCTGCTACCTGGTTACTAATGGGGCAGTTAGGTGGCAGCAATGAGCAGGCCGGCTGTGGGATCCCTGGGCTTAAAAAAGACCACGGAACACTGATCTGACCACTCTTCTTTCTCTTTCCCCAGGGCAGCTGCTGAAGTTCTGGCAGCACTGCTGAAATCCAGTAAGTGCCTCTTTTGGAACATGGTGCTTTCTTTCCCCTCTGAGTTCAGTGAAAGATGCTCTTCTGTCTCCATGGCTCATTTTCAACCTGGAAGGCAATCGAGCCATTCCTGGCTCTTTGGGGCGAGAGGGAGGGTACAATGGCAGTTCCAAGGTCGGGGTTGCAAAGAGAGATGGATGTGGATGTGCCCGTACATAATACTGCCGGCACAAGCCACTCTAACGGGAGCCTGGTGTCTACTGCAGACCCGAGGAACTCTCCAGCTCCTTCTAATGGGACCAGCAGCCCTTAAGAACTGTTGGAATAAACTGCAGTTTCCAGTCGGACTGTCCTACGTATGAAAAGTTTATGAGAGCGAGTGGGAAGCCTGATTCTTCCCTTTGATTCACAACTCAGCTTGTGACTGTATTCTTAGGCAGATGGGGTGTTGTAATAGCTTGGCCAGTATAGATACTGATAACAAATTTATATTAAAAAGTTGGCTCCTTTCTCGGTTACTTGAGTGATTGCAAAAGCATAGCTCTGGGGGTCTGAATAATTTGAGATTTTTTTTTCTTTTTTTTTTTGCCTCGTAGCCCTGGTCTAATTACACTGGGAGTCAGTTTCATGTGAGCGATATAGTAGAAGGCACCATGCACTTGGGAGGGAAGAAGTCTCAGCTTAATGTTTTTATCTCCCCTCCCCCTTGCCTCTTCATCTATTTTAATTTGGCACCTTGGAAACCAGCTGCTTCAATTGTGATAGTTGTTTCTCTGTAGGGAGCCCGAGGCCTGTGGGTAATAGGTGAGTTTTAATAAAACCTATAAATAAATAAAAATCACCTCCCCCCAGCCCCGACCACCACACATCTGTCTCAGCTCCAAGTGCAGAGAAAGAGTCATATCACATAATGCTTCCCTTTGTAGACTGAAAAAGTAGTTGAATCTTGGATTCATTTGGTTTATTGGAACTTGATACAGTGTTCAGGTCTATCCACAGGTGCCTGACCTGAAGGGAGGGGGGAGGTGCTTAGAGCAGGTGAGGGAGTGAAGAGTGAGCGGTTAGACAGCCCTCCAGGTGGGAGGCGATGAGAAAGTGTTACCTGCGGGCTATGGGGATATTGCAGAGAAGAAGCCAATTCTATCTCCATATTGGAATATGTTTCTTTGACTTGCTTTTCATTGTTTTTGTTATTACATAGTTGTTCGGTCACTCAGTCGTGTCCAACTCTTTGTGACCCCAGGGACTGCAGCATGCCAGGCTTCTCTGTCCTTCACCATCTCCTGGAGTTTGCTCAAACTCATGTCCATTGAGTCAGTGATGTCATCCAATCATCTCATCCTCTGTCGCCCCCTTCTCCTCCTGCCCTCAATCTCTCCCAGCATCAGGGTCTTTTCCAGTGAATCGACTCTTCGCATCAGATGGCCAAAGTACTGCAGCTTCAACTTCAGCATCAGTCCTTCCAGTGAAATTCAGGACTGATTCCCTTGAGGATGGACTGGTTCCATCTTCTTACAGTTCAAGGGTCTCTCAAGAGTCTTCTCCAGCACAATTTGAAAGCCTCAGTTTTTCAGCACTCAGCCTTCTTTATGGTCCACCTCTCACATCTGTACATGATTACTGGAAAAATCATAGGTTTGACTATACAGACCTTTGTCGGCAAAGTGATGTCTCTACTTTTTAATATGCTGTCTAGATTTGTCATAGCTTTTCTTCCAAGGAGCAAGTGTCACTTGATTTCACGGTTGCAGTCTCAGTCTGCCGTTGATTTTGAAGCCCAAGAAAATAAAATCTGCCACTGTATCAAGTGCAAGTACTGATTGATTCAGATTTGGAGATTAACTGGGTTTCAACACACTAGCCGAGCTTAGCAAATGGAGTGGGCTGTCCTAGGGGCTCCGTTTTAAGAGTTTCTAATGTCTACTCTCTCTCCAGAGCTCAGTTCAGCCATCATTCCCTCTGAAAACATTTTCCCTAACTACCAAGACCAGGCTAGATAGATGCCCCTCCTCTACGCACACATAGGCTCTCTCAACTCAGCATCGATTGCACTGCACTGAATTTGCTGTTTGCCTACCTCTCCCAGCTTATTGCAAGCTTTTTATGGCAGGGGTCATCTTCGCTGAATGTTGTTTTACTTGCATCAGCGCAATATAAAGGCTAAAACAAATATTTGTGTGTGTGCGTGTGCGTGTACTCAGTTGCTCAGTCATGTCGGACTCAAGGACTGTAGCCCACCAGGATCCTCTGTCCATGGGATTCTCCAGGCAAGAATACTGGAGTGGGTGCCATGCTCTCCTCCAGGGGATCTTCCTGATCCATGGATCTTCACAAGCCATGTCACCTCCATCTCCTCCATTGGCTGGTGAATTCTTTACCATTGAGCCACCTGGGAGGCCCCAAGTATTTGTGTACCAAATGTTGAAATGAGTGAATGATTTCTGATATTTGCATGTATAAAAATGGCAATACCATCCTCTACTACCCTCTTTTACTGAATCCAACAACCAATGCATAGAACCAATGATCTTAGTTCTAATGTCTAACTATAAAGATAGACTGTCAGGGAAGTGATAGCCTGCCATTTTTATCTTCTACATATAAAACAGGGTTTTTTTTTTTTTTTTTTTTTTTTTTTTTCTGCCCCATTAGAAGGATGTATAGGGCTATTTGCTAATTCTTTTGAGCTGCCCACATACATTTTGCCTGAATCTTACATCCATCCTATCACAGTTGGATGAGAACTTCTCTGAAGTTCTTTCTGCCATTAATCAACCTTACTGTTTACCAAGGTTTTCCAGCCTTGACACTCTTGGCGTTTTGAATTGGATGATTCTGAGTTCTTGAGGCTTCTCCTGTGTATTTCAGAATGTTTGGCAGCATCCCTGGCCTCGACTCACCAGATGCCAGGAGCACTCCCAGTTGTAATGGACAAAACTGTCTTTACACAATGGTGACATCCCCTAGCATGTCAAAATTGCCTCCTTCTGAGACTCGCTGATGTATATATGACTATATAGGAGCTGGAGCTCGTTCAGAATTTCAAACGGTCTCTCCTAAATACCTTTATTGGTATTTCATAGAAGTGCTTATTTTGTCTTGCATGGTGGTTTACTTGCAACAGTCATGTCCAACTCTTTGTGACCCCATGGACTGTAGCCCATCAGGCTCCTCTGTCCATGGGATTTCCCAGGCAAGAATACTGGAGTGGGTTGCCATTCCCTTCTCCAGGGAATCTTCCTGACCCAGGAACTGAACTCTGCATTTTCTGCATTGGAAGGTAGATTCTTTACCACCAGGGAAGGCCTTCCATTATTGATCTTAAATACCCCAGCACTGGCATCATTCCTGTGGATTCAAATGAGGGAGGAATATGAATGGCAGAAGGTCGTGTTGAACATGCAGAAGTTACTTGGGAGGGAGCATGTTCTAGAGCTTTGGAGAATCTTAGCACAAGGAGGGCAGAAAGTTCTACTACGAGTGCCAACTCCCATGTGTGAGTAGAAGGAGTCTGAGATCATAGTGAGCTCAGCAGGAAAGAGGGCTGTGTTTTTATCTTTTTTTAAAAAATTGAAGTATAGTTGATGTACAATATTATACAGATTATAGGTGTACAATATCAGATCAGATCAGATCAGTCGCTCAGTCGTGTCCAACTCTTTGCGACCCCATGAATCACAGCACGCCAGGCCTCCCTGTCCATCACCATCTCCCGGAGTTCACTCAGACTCACGTCCAATATAGTGATTCACAATTTTTAGAGGTTATAGTCCATTTATAAGTATTATAAAATATTGGCTATGTTGCCTGTGTTGTACAATATGTCCTTGTAGCTTATTTCATACCTAATAGTTTTTGCCTCTTCCTCCTGTACCCCTATGTTGCGCCTATCCACTTCCCTCTCCCCTACTCTTAAGCGCTGGTTTGTTCTCTCTGTGAATCTGCGTCTTTGTTGTTATAGTCACTGGTCTGTTGTATTTTTTGATTCTCCTATAAGTGATATCATATAGCATTTGTCTTTCTCTGACTTATTCACTTAGCATAGTGCCCCCGTGAAACTGAAGTTGCTCAGTCGTGTCCGACCCTTTGCGACCCCATGGACTGCAGCCTGCCAGGCTCCTCTGTCCATGGGATTTTCCAGGCAACAATACTTGAGTGGGCTGCTATTTCCTTCTCCAGGGATCTTCCCAACCCAGGGATCAAACCCAGGTCTCCCGCATTGTAGGCAGATGCTTTTACCATCTGAGCCACCAGGGAAGTCCCAAGTCTATAGATGATGTGGCAAATAGCAAAATTCCATTCCTTTTTAATGACTGCATAGTGTTGCATAATATGTGTATACACTACTCATCTTTATCCATTTATCTGTTGATAGAGACGTAGGTTTCTTCCATACCTTAGCAATCACTTGTAGTGCTGCTATGGACATGGGGATGTATGTATCTTTTGGAATTCGTTTTGTTTGTTTTTTTCAGATATACCCCCAGGGGTTGAATTGGTAGGTCATATGGTAGTTCTATTTTTAGTTTCTGAGAAGCCTCCATACTGCTTTCCACTGTGGCTGTACCAGTTTACATTCCCACCAACAACGTAGGAAGGTTCAAGAGGGCTGTGTTTCAATAGCAAGGTCTTTCATGGATTTGGGCAGGAGCACTTGCCATCTTTGTTCTGCCAGCCTAAGCGGTATGGTGTGGCATGTGAGGTCTGAGTGTGTGTTCTGCTGCTGCATTTAGGCTGGCTGGGGTACTGCAGGGGAGACGGTTGTCATGGAATTCTGCAGTTGTCTTCAAATGCCTTCTTGCATAGTTAAGATTTGACATGGAATGTCACTTTGGATCCCAGATGAGATTGTTTCCACTGAAACTAAATGCACGAAGCTAATTTCTGTCTAAAATTCAAATCCTCACTTTGTGACACTGATATCTAGAATATTTCCATGAACATTTATCTCTTGAAAGCACACTCTTTTTAGCTGGTGGTTATTCTGGCCTTTCTACTTATACCTATCAGTATAAAAGTTGTCCTTCTTAGTATATCTCTATAATTTCATCATGGGGTTTCCCTATGGTAAAGAATGGGTTTTTTTTTTCTTTACCACATGGGGGGTTTCAGTGGTAAAGAATCCTCCTTTGCGACCATGGGGGTCGCAAAGAGTCAGACAGGACTTAGCGACTGAACAACAACAACAACATAATTGTGTCACAAAAGGAGAATATTCCCCAGTCAAAATAGAGCCCGAAGGACATATCTACTACCTTGCGGACAGTGAACACAGGTGGGCTTGGGAATCTGAGGTCAAAAAATCTTATCAGTAGGAGGTGATGGGAGGTAACCCCCACCAATAACAGATTAGGGCTGGGGGATCTGGGAGCCTTGGAGCCACCCACTGTAACAAAGAAAGGCAGAGAACACCAGTTTGCATTAGGACAGTTTCGTTATTTTATTTCAGCTCTTTTTTCCATCAAGTAGCTTCTGCATGAGAAGCCAAAGAAGGGCAGGTAGATGGTAGGCAGAGAGAAACGAACCAAAAGACAGCTCTCATCTCTTTCCCTTTCTAAGCAACAGCAGGCAAAATAAACTTGGAAGTTCTAGGCATTTTCCCCAATAACTTCTGAAATTTAGAATCCTAATAATTAAGGTCATTGCTCATTCAAGGGTCCTTTTTGTGTGTACATGGAATCATCTAATCCAGAGTCTAATCCTTTATTGTATCAGCTTCCCTCTTTCTACCCACACATGTGCAAATGCTAAATCTTCCTGTAGTGAAAGTTTTACCCTTTTATGCTTTATCCTACACAAAAACATTTAGCTTTTTATCCCCAAAACTTAATAAAGGTTTAATTAAGAAATAAGGCTTCTATGGCAGGCAATTATTTTCCTCCAGTAAATCAAAACAATGTATGGTCCTTTGCCCTATCCCTTTTAAAATTTTTATTAATTTATTGAAGTATAGTTGGCTTGCAATGTTGTGTTACTTTCTGCTGTACAGCAAGGTGTCTCACTTATATATATTCTTTTTTATATTATTTTCCATTATGGTTTATCTCAGAATATTGAATATAGTTCCCTGTGCTAAACAGGAGGACCTTGTTGTTCGTCCAACATAGTTTGTGTCTCCTAAGCCCAGACTCTCCCATCTTCCCTCCTCTTTGGCAACTGCTCTGTTCTCTGTGTCCATGTGTGTGTGTGTGTGTGTGTGTGTGCTCAGTCATGTCTGAGTCTTTTGTGACCCCATGGACAGTAGCCCGCCAGCTTCCTCTGTCCGTGGGATTTTCCAGGAAGGAATACTGGAGTGGGCTGCTGTTTCCTTCTCCAGGGGATCTTCCCAACCCAGGGATCGAACCCAAGTCTCCTGGATTGGCAGGCAGATTCTTTACCACTGAGTCACCAGGGAAGCTTCCAGGTAGCATGTACCCTGACATCCTTCCATAAGCATTAGGTATAAATGGAGTTCGGAGAAGTGCAGGCCCTGGCAGGGATGCTTGGAATGAGCGTGCGCTGTGGGATTCTTTCTGATCTGTACCGGCTCCAGTGGTGGATCTTCATGTGATGTCTTGGCAGTCACCTTGCTGCCCACAACAAGGAAACACTTGAAGCACTTTCTGTCTCAGGCCCTACATCTTATTTATTTATTTTAAAATTCTTAATGGGCCATGTAGCATGCAGGATCTTAGTTCCCCAACTGGGGATCGAACCCATGCCCTCTGCAGGAGAAGCATGGAGTTTTAACCACTGGACCACCAGGGAGGTCCCAGGCCCTATGTCTTGATAAGAGGGTGATGGGTCTACTTCAGACCACTCTCCAGCTTCAGAGTTTTCATTTAGAGGAGTCTGGGAGTTTGCATAAGTAGGGGCAATGGGGAGGGTGTTTGAAATGGCAAAGTGAGTTAGTGGAGGGATGGCGAATACAGGGGAGTTGGGGCAAGTTGGACAGGAAGAGGGGTTCTCTGTGATCTCCCTAGAGAAGCCTGTCCAGAGGGATCCAGGGGACAGTGCATCCTGTTGCTAGGGGAAGGGGCCTTTTGGTCCCTCTCAGGCTCTCAGCGGTCTTCTCCTGTGGTCTGTCAAGCAGCTGTGCAGGGACCAGAGGCCATGATGGTCTGAGAGATGCTCTGTGGCAAAATGTCAGAGAACTAGCCATGTAAGAAATGTCCTGACTGAGGCTTTTGTGGGAATTCTAGGAGCTCTTAGTTATCAGTAGGGCATCAGTGTTTTAGGATGGTAGGCACGGTAATTCCTTTGAACTTCTGACACACACCAGTAGCCGTGGGGCAGTATAGCCTACTTGGGGTTCACATGTACAGTCTGGGTCACCACGGGGGCTGGAATCTGTCCTCCTGGCTTCTGGACAAGCCAGGTACCCCTGGGTTCTACCTGCTGCTGCTGCTGCTGCTGCTGCTAAGTCGCTTTAGTTGTGTCTGACTCTGTGCCACCCCATAGACGGCAGCCCACCAGGCTCCCCCGTCCCTGGGATTCTCCAGGCAAGAACACTGGAGTGGGTTGCCATTTCCTTCTCCAATGGGTTCTACCTAGGGAGTGTTTTCCCTTTAGTTTCCAGGTGAGGGCCATGGAGTCAGACCATTAGAGCTGGAAAAGACTTTCTGGGTTGCTTAGTGCAGTGGTGTTCAATCTTTTTTTTTTTTTTTTTTTTTGAGTAGAGAGCTGAGAGCGCTCTCTGTCCATTTCCCAACGATTCTTGCCTTAAGGTGGCCTCTGAGACACATTCATGAAAATATAGGGCTCCCTGAGAACCTAGGATACTATTAATCTTTTCTAAAATTGAAATATATGTGACACTTAACATTGTATACATGTAACAATGTTGATTTGCTACCTCTGTATATTACGGTGGCCATTATAGCAATAATTTGCATGTCTGTCACATCACATAATTACCATTTCTTTTTAGTGGTTGGAATAATTAAGATCCAGTTTCTTAATGAATTGGATGATTATAATACAATTTGTTGTCTAGATCCCCCCAAAAAACTATTGGTTTTATTCACCCCCCTCCTCATTTTGGGGGTTCCCAGGTGGTGCCTGTGGTAAAAAACCCACCTGCCAATGCAGGAGATGCAACAGACTCGGGTTCGATCCCTGGGTTGCAAAGATCCCCTGGAGGAGGGCATGGCAACCCATTCCAGTATTCTTGTCTGGACGATCCCATGGACAGTGGAGCCTGGTGGGCTAGAGTCCATGGGGTTGAAAAGAGTCGGACATGACTGAAGTCACACGTGCATGCATACTTGTAAGAACCAACTATCTGCAATCAATGATTCCTGCATTTTTGCATATGAGTCTGTGTGTATGTGTTTCTGTGCATGTATGTGTGTGTTTTTCCTGCAGGGTATACCTCCATGGGGGCTGGGGTCCCTATTATAGCCCCCACACCTCTCACTGAGCTGTGCCCAGAGAAACTCGAGCACAGGGGTCCCCAACCTCTGGGATCTAACGCTTGATGACCTGAGGTGGAGCTGACATAATAATACTAGAAATAAGATTCGCAATAAATGTAGTGCACTTGGATCATCCGGAAACCATCCCCCTCCCCTGAAACCAGTCCCTGATGCCAAAAAGGGTGGGGACCGCTGCTGTAACGCAGTGTTAACTGAGGAAGAATTCTTATTTCCTGACTTAAGCCTCATATACCTGCTTTCAATATACCTTAATGAAGAGCCCAGCCCGATTCCTACCCCTGGAAAGAATTGCACTGGGGTGCCATTACAGACCGGGTGTGCCTTCTGCTACCATAACGACTGCAGAAGCGAGCCGGGCTATTTTGTGATGATCCAGAAATGAACTTCAGATAATATGGATAGATTTTTGCATTTGTCACACTGGGATGGACGGCTGTGATGGACTTTGTGTGAATCTGGACTAGCAAGCTACAGCCAGCACAGAGTGGGATGGACATGATAGTACAGATATCTACCATTCATTGACTGGCTTGAGTGTCATTAACTATGTATATGCATGTTGCCTAGCAAGGAGGTCTCCTCATACCCATTTCACAGGTATAGAAACTGAGGCCTGCAGAGCTTAAGTAATGCACACAGCTTGTGGACTGCAGAGCTTATCTGCTGTAGACCCCTGAAACCTGAGCCCTGTGCATACCAAGGATAGATACCAAAGAGGGTAGGTTTATTTAGCCCAAAGAAGGTAAAATCAAAAGCTGAAAGGAAGTTAAATGCTTTCTAAGTATTAGGATTTTTTATTCGTTTTTTTTGTGGTCGCGTCTGGCATTTAGTTGAGAAAGTCCCTGGTCCATCCCATACAAGCATCTGAAGGGGACCCAGTGAGGGGTGCCCAACACATACACGTGGCTGCCCTAGAGGCCAGAATCTGCTGTGAGGCTGGTGAACGATGCAGTGAGCGAGAGGAGAAGGGGACAAGACCGGGAGGGCTTCTAGACCTCTAATACGTCATGCCGCATTCAACTTGGTATTTTTTCCCCCTTGGCTCTTTTTTTTTTGAGTGATTTTTTACCGCCTAGTTTGGGGAAAATTTTTTCCCCTATTTGGGGGAGCTAGCTGATCGGCGCTGGCCACAAAAGGCAGCCCCTGTAGTTCCTCTTTCTGCCATGTGGTGGTGCTGTTCTTTTAGTTATCTTGGTCGCGCTAGTCCAATATTTATTTTCAGTGAGTAATTTGTTTATCAGGAGTTTATTTTAATCTAATTTTGGCCATATTTGCTATTCCACACTATCTGTGCTTTCCAGCTTTAGCAGCTTGCATGTCTTGAAGGAAATTAGCTGAAGATGGTCTCGGAGGCATTTGCTCAGCCATCATTTAAGGGAGCTGCGAGAAAGAAGGCAGGGTGAGCGGAACCTGGGGTTGGAAAAGCTGCGGGAATTTGTTGCTCTCGAGGTGAGGTCAGCGTGATTGAGAGAGACTTACTGCGGGCGGGGGCATCTGGCATCTCGAGCAGCTCTTTTGAGGGATGCCTCTGGTCAACGGCAGCAAATTCTGCAAGTTACTTTCCCCATCTCTCTTGAACCCCCGTGATAACCTGTATTTTCCTGTATCTTACTCACTTAAGGAAGATGTCCACCTGCCTTCCCGTGGTTCACAGGCATCCCACATCCCATTTAATAATATGTTTCATGAGCTGTTCACTGCCAGCCTTCGAGGAAGGGGGCAGGAAGGTGGGCAGTGGGAAGGGAATTATTGTTAGAATACCTTCAATGAATAATGATTGTAACTATTAATTACAGAGCACTGGCCCTTGTCGCATATTTTATATTTCCAGTTTACATATGAGGAAGTTGTCCTTAGGAGAGGTTAATGCTTTCCCCCAAGATCCCATAAGTAGTGAGTGGAGAACTAAGATTTGAACTTAGTTGTGCCTACCTTCAAAGCAGAAAATCTTCCCATTTCAAGGATGATTCCCGCCTCCCACTTGGAGCCAAGGAAACCTGGACTTGGCTGATGGGCAGATGACCTTTAATCAGTTCTTTGTCATTGTATGTGACTCAGTTTCATTTTCCAGAAACGGGAGGGTTATACAGATTGAGTGGTTTGAGAGTGCTTTAGTAGAAGAAACAATTTTTTTTAAAGGAAGTCTTTTGAGGAGTGTGCCTGCTGTGTGCTCAGTCGCGTCTGGCTCCCTGCGACCCTGTGGACTGCAGCCCGCCAGGCTCCTCTGTCCGTGGGATGCTCTAGGCAAGAATACTGGAGTGGGTAGCCATGTCCTTCTCCAGGGGAACTTCCCAACCCAGGGATCAAACTCACGTCTCCTGCATCTCCTGCATGGGCAGACGGATTCTTCACCATTGCACCACCTGGGAAGCCCTCTTCTGAGGAGAAGACACATCTAAAGCAGATGAAACAGGAGCAGAAGTGGGAGAGCCCAGTGAATCATAGCCTGACCTCGCCCTTGTCACCTCTCCTTTTCCTGGCCCGTTTGACTGACACTGAGAAGCTTCCACGGATGTTCCTTAGGGTTTGAAGGAATGAAGCTTATGAACCTCCGAAGTAAATATTCTCATGAGGCACTTTCAGAACTCAGTAAATTGTCAGGGATTATAATTTAAAGTTGGACAGATGAATCCTTTAGGAGGGTTGGAAAACTACGCTCATTTTTACTGTGTGCTGGTCCTAAGGAAGAGCTCCTCCAGTTTGGCCGAGAGATGCAAAATTGTTATCTTCCTCCTTAGTCCTAGTCAAGTAACTTTTGAGGCTCTTGGGACTAAGAGGACTAATGAAGCAATTAAACTTAACCTAATTAAGTGAGGAGGGTCAGCTTTCATTGGAATTTAGACTGTTAGTATGGTGTGTGCTAAGTTGCTTCAATCGTGTCCGACTATCGTGGCCCCATGGACTGTAGCCCGCCAGGCTCCTCTGTGCATTGGAGTTCTAGAGTGGGTTTCCATGCCCTCTTAAAGGGGATCTTCCTGATCTAGGGATTGAACCCTCATCCCTTGCATCTCCTGCATTGGCAGGAGGACTCTTTACTTCTAGCCTCACCTGGGAAGCCCTGTTAGTATGGGCAGGATGGTAAACCACCTTCCCGAGGTGGCCAGGGTGTTCCAGGCACCCACACGGGGTATAACAGAACTGTGGACTGTGGTCATGTATTTTCTCTGCTTGACATAAAACTGTTGTCTGCAGAATATATTGTTTTAATAAGACTGCAACCATTCTGGCTCTCACACCCGAGAAGGAGGCTGGCTGTGTTTTCAGATGATCCTTTTCTCCAGCATTAAAGACCTGCTTTTCCCTCTAGTGCTTTCCCTCTGCCTGATTATCTGACTGTAGATTTGAGCCGTGATGTTGCTTTGACAACACTGCAAATGTGTTCAGGGAGGCTCTGGGTCATGTGTGAAGGTAGCCTGTGTTTGCTGAAAGCTCAAACCTCTTACTTGCTAGAAGGATGAAACACGATGGAGAAGAGTGTTTGTACGATGGTCTCAATGCTGGCTCTCAACAGACTGAACTCAAATCGTGGCCACACTGGGTGGGTTCTGTCAAGATTCTGTGCTATAATTTCCCCACTGGTAAAGCAGGGAAGATGATACCCTCCAAGGATAATTAGTAAGATTTAAACAAAGTGGTGGGCTTCCCTGGTGGCTCAGAATCTGCCGGCAATGCAGGAAACCCTGGTTTAATCCCTGGATTGGGAAGCTGCCCTGGAGGAAGGCCTGGCAACCGACTCCAGTATTCTTGTCTAGAGCATCCCATGGACAGAGGAACCTGGCAGGCTACAGCCCACAGGGTTGCAAAGAATCAAACCCGACTTAGCGACTAAAAAATAACAACAACAACAAGCAAGTTGATGTGCTCATCGCGGGAGCATAGTGCTAGATCTTAGTCTGTCTCTATAAAGATCAACTCTCATTTTATTATCAGTACCACTTGAGGAATACTGAGTTTCAGAAATGGGTCACACATGAGCATAACTCCTGTTGAAATGTCATCCCGTCTCCCAGCATCTGCCTCAGCACTGAATGATACAGAGTTGTTTTTACTGTCTGTCTTCCTCCTGTAAGCTTTTTGATTTTTCCAATACAAGAAGTAAGTAATAGATGAACACAGAAGAACAGGCCTTCTGAGTTGATCCACATGCCCTTAAAAGTACTTTATTTTCATTCTGGGGAAGCAGGGGTTAACATCCAGGATTGCTGAGCTCTAAATATTCTGGATTTTAGAATTCGTGTCACCCTGACATAATGAATAACTGGCTATGGATTGACAGAGATAAAGTATCACAAAGATTTAAAGAGATAGACAAAAAGATAAACATCTCAGGGCTCTGAACGTGCACGGTGTCTTTCTCATCACATTCAGGATTGAGTGTACAATTATTTGCATTTGTCAGGTTGTAAGTCAGCTGCTTCCTACAGACGTCTAATAAGAGCAGTTTGCCAAGTACTTTTTCATATATTATCTCATTTAATGCTTACTGTAGTCCTGCAAGACAGGCAAATATTTAAGTCTTCTAGAGCAGCTCTCAAAGTGAGTGATTTGTCCCAGGGGAACATTTATTAATAATAAGGTCTGGAGACATTTTTAGTTGTTACATCTGCAGGGAGTGGGGGTGTTCCTGGCATCACGTGAGTAGAGACTGGGATGCTTCTAAACATCCTGCAATGCACAGGGCAGCTCTCCCCCACCCTACCCCAAGACATAATATTGTTGTTCATTCGCCAAGTCATGCCCAACTGTTTGGGACCCCATGGACTGCAGCATGCCAGGTCTCAATATCTCCCAGAATTTGCCCAAGTTCAAGTCCATTGAATTGTTGATGCCATCCAACCACCTCATTCTCTGTCTCCCTCTTCTCCTTCTGCCTTCCATCTTTCCCAGCATCATGGCCTTCTCCAGACCCAAATATCAATAGTGGAGGCTGGAAAACTGTTCTATAGACAAAGCATTGAGGTTGAAAGAGGACTGCTGATTTGCCTAAGATTGTGTGATGTGCCCTCGGTACACTGGGACTGAAATCCATCCCTCTGTTTCACTCCCAGAGCAGTTCAAATCTTTTAAAGAAATAAAACTGTTTTAGGGACTTCCCTGGTGGTCCAGTGGTTAAGACTTTGCCCTCCAGTGCAGGGGGTGAGGGTTTGATCCCCGGTCAGCGAGCTAAGATCCCACATGTGTCAGTGCCAAAAAAACCCCAAACCAAACCAAACAAAAAACAACCCAGAAAACATAAAGTCGAAGTAACCTCATCACAAATTCAACAAAGACTTTAAAGATGGTCCACATCAAAGAACAAATCTTTTTAAAAAATGAAATAAAACTGTTTTAAATACCTTGGCAGAACTATTGCATGTAAACAGCTGGCAGTGGAGCTGCCCTGGTGGAAGTGGGGGTCAGAGGCCCCACTCAGCCTCCTTCTCAGCCCCTCCCCTTAATTCTGGGGCTTCCCAGGTAGCTCAAACAGTAAAGAATCTGCCTGCAATGCGGGAGACCTGGGTTTGATCTCTGCGTTGGGGAGATCCCCTGCAGAAGGGAATGGTAACCCACTCCGATATTCTTGCCTGGAGAATCCCATGGACAGAGTATCCACGTGGGTTCCAGTCCATGGGGTCGCAAAGAGTTGGGCACGACTGAGGGACTAACACACACCCCTGAGTTCCAGGGGCGCACAGCCTGGCAACCTCTCCTATCCATTCAAGGAGACCCAGAGAACATCAGGACCCTGTTGGCATCCACAGACCTTCCGGATTTCCCTGAGCTGTTACATTGTTCTGGCAGAGGATGAGAGCATCTGAGTTTGCATTTTAGTAAGATGTGTTGAGCAGTGGCAGGGAGAAGGAAGCATGGGGCCAAGGAGAAGGCTGCTGCTGGCACCTTCCAGGTGGTAGGAGAGGGGACTGGAAGGATTACAGGTGATAGATGATAGTTGTTCAGTCACAGTTGTGTTGGACTCTTTGTGACCCCAGGGACTGTAGCACGCCAGGCTCCTCTGTCCTTCACCATCTCCTGGAGTTTGCTCAAACTCATGTCCATCGAGTCAGTGATGCCATCCAACCATCTCATCCTATGTCGTCCCTTCTCCTCCTGCCCCTCAATATTTCCCAGCATCAGGGGGTTTTCAAATGAGTCAGCTGTTCGCATCAGGTGGCCAGAGTACTGCAGCTTCAACTTCAGCATCAGTCCTTCCAATGAACATTCAGGGTTGATTTCTTTTAGGATGGACTGATGTGATCTGCTTGCAGTCCAAGGAACTCTCAAGAGTCTTCTCCAGCACCACAGTTCAAAAGCATCAATTCTTCCATGCTCAGCTTTCCATATGGCCCAATTCTCACATCTGTAATATACAGGTGATAGGGTAGAGTTTAAACGAGGACACAGGAGGCTCAGGCATGCTGTGGGATTTCACAGCACTGTGCTATTGGGTGTCATCAGGCCAAAGGGTGGCACGCCAGCAGCAGGGAGACTCAGCTCTTAGCTGTTGTCTTCTGCGCATGTGGAGGCATGGAGGCATGATGCTGCGTGAACCAATTTGCATATGACCTTTGCACCGCCGTGCAGATTTTTTTTCTTGCAGCCCACAGTGCTTGTTTTCACTCTGGTTGGACGCTGGCAAGGCCACGGCAGACAGGTGTCTCCTGCATCCATTGACGGAGAAAGGCGGGTGCTCTGTGTTTCTCCTTCCAGGTATAATTCTGGCTTTCTTCTTTAAGTGTCAGCTTCTGATGAGCTGAACATGGAAATGGCAAAATGAAACTAGGAGGAAGGTTACTAACAACGACCCAGAAGAGATAATGGTTTGTCTTAGGACTTAGCAGGTAATAAGAATCCAAATTCAGAAGAAAACTCTGGATGGATAGGAAAACTCCTGGGAAATTTTAGGTCTGGACAAAGATGTTCATTCCTAAGGGCTTTCTTGCAGAGATGTCAAAAATAAATAATAGAAAGGAGAGTGAGAAAATCTACCTGACATATCCATCCCTCCCCTGACCTGAACTTGCACAACCCCCTGTGAGGAATGTCAAGTGGTGGGGGCCCCGCCCTCTGACACCCGCCCTTCTTTTCAGTCATCTCCTATTGCCTTCCCCTCACTTTGTTCACCTGCCTTTAGCTTCTAGGCTTTTTGTTATTTGCACTCACCAAATTTGGGCTTAGCCACTTGCTCTGATCTCAAGATTGCTAGAATTTTCTGTACTTGGATGTCTGCATCCTGACTCCTTCCTACATTCTGGTCTCAGTGCTAATGTCCCCCTCAAAGGGCTGCCCCGACCACCGATCTATAATAGCTACCCTACCCAGTCCCTCTAGAATCATTATTTTATTATTATTTTTTAATTTTAATTTTTTTGACTATGCTGAGTCTTAGTTGCAGCATGCAGGATCTTCAATATTCTTTGGGGCATGTGAACTCTTAATTGCAGCTTATGGGATCTAGTTCCCTGACCAGGGACCGAACCCAGACCTCCTGCATTAGAAGCGGGGAGTCTTAGCAACTGGGCCATCCAAAAAATTTCCTCGTTATTTAATTTTCACTGTCATTATCTGAATTTACCTAATCTGTGTCTGTGTATGCCTATTTGAGGGCTTCCCTGGTAACTCAGCTGGTAAAGAATCTGTATGCAATGCAGGAGACCCTGACTTGATTCCTGGGTGAGGAAGATCCCCTGGAGAAAGGATAGGCTTACCCACTCTAGTATTCTTGGGTTTCCCTGGTGGCTCAGACAGTAAAGAATCCACCTGCAATGTGGGAGACCTGGGTTTAATACCTGGGTTGGGAAGATCCCCTGGAGGAGGGCATGGCAACCCACTCCAGTATCCTTGGCGGGAGAACCCATGGACAGAGGAACCTGGCGGGCTACAGTCCATGGGGTCACAAAGAGTCGGACACGACTGAGTGAGTAAGCACAGCACAGCTCTTGCCCATTTGAATCTCCCCCAATCCCCCCATGGGAATATAAACCCCTTAGAACAGAGACTTGGTCCATCTCATTTCCTGCTGAGATATCACCAAGGCCTACGGTGGTGTCCGGCACATACTGGCACACAGCAGTTGTTAGCAGTGTTTGTTGAATGAATGAGGAGTGGTGTCTGGGGTTTAGGGGTAGGAGTATGGTTCTAGCTGATGATTTACTGCCTGCCTCGTCACAGCAAGGTCTGGCTTTCGGGACAAGTTGTCTCCGCTTATTTGCATTTGCTGAGCAAAGCCCTCATGTGATCACCGCTTGCTGGGAACCAGCTCCTTTTAGAAAATTTTCAAACTAGATACTGAAGAATTAATCCTGCTTCCTCAAATCGAAGATGTAATTGACTATAAGAAGCACCATTTGTACATGCCACTGAGAGAAAAAGAATGCTGCCAGTTGCCATTGAAATACCATCGTTAGTTAGAAGCACCTTAAATTTGGAACAGCTTAAAATGTGAAAAAAAAATGTCTGAGAATTGATAAAGTACAAGAAGAGATGGCTTCATCATATGGAGTTCAGGGAAGTGGTGGGGCAGTTTAGGGTCTGGAGTATATCCTTATTAGTCGTCCCTTCCTCTGTAGCAGTACATCCTGACACTTGGACGTGGCACGCTTGATGGACCAGAGGAAGCACTGGGTGTGTGCAGGAAGAGGCAGATATAACTTCTGAGGTTTTCTCAAGAGTGGAAAAAGTTCTCCAGCTTGGGAATGTATCTATGGAAAGGTATTAGAAGGAGTTGGTGATAAAAACAAACAAAACAACCTAACCAACAGTGAGTGAGTCTAGATTTAAAAACAATACTATGAAGGGTGTTTTCTTACCCTTTTCAGCCACTCTTACTGAAGCTTAGGAAAAGCATCTTCAATTTTCAAAAGGCAGGTAATGGGAAAACAAGATTTGCTTAAAATCCAAATTTACTTTACAGCCAGGTTTACTAAAATGTATCTATTTTACAAAGATAAAAAGAAAATACCTGCAAGCTAATTCAATATCATTATTCTTATTTGAGCTAAAGATAATGGAGTATAATTTCCATTACTTCTGGCATTAAGATTAGTTATGTTTCAATACATATATCATAGCTTCTCCTTTGTGGGGGAGCGTCTATGCAGCCGCCAGAGGAGGCTGAAAGCTGACCCCTCCTCTCCTCAGAAGCCCTACACTCACCTCCTGGGCCTGACATAGGGGCTGGCCTCAGGGCATCACTGCTAGGTGTCAGGACGGCTCTTGAACATCCCCTGCAGTGACCACAAGAACTATCGGCTGTTTGTTTGGCTCCTTAAACCTTCCTGGGCTTCCCTGGTGGCTCATGTGGTAAAGAATCTGCCTGCAATGCTGGAGACCCAAGTTCCATACCTTGGTCAGAAAGATCGCCTGGAGGAAGGCAATGACAACATGCTGCAGAATTCTTGCCTGGAGAATCCCATGGACAGAGGAGCCTGGGGGGCTACAGTCCATAGGGTCACATAGAGACGGACATGACTGAAGCGACTTAGCACATTGAGTGCACAAACTTTGAGTTTCCTATAAAAAATCAGCTCTCTGAAGTATGTCAGAGAGAGAGAAACAAACATCATATATTAACACACACATAGGGAATCTAGAAAAATGGTACTGATAGGCCTTTTTCCAGGGCAGGAATAAAGGTACAGACACAGAGAACAGGCATGTGGGCACGGGGGCACGGGGAGTTGGTGGGGGGAGTGGGATGAACTGAGAGAGCAGCGCTGACATCTGTATATTCCCGTGTTTAAAACAGATGGCTAGTGGGAAGCTGCTGTATAGCACAGGGAGCTCAGCTTGATGCTCTGTGATGACCTTAGGGGGTGGGATGGAGGTAGGTTCAAGAGCGAGGGGATATATACATACCTGTGGCTGATTCACATTGTTGTACAGCATATACTAACACAATGTTGTAAAGCAATTTTGTGTGTGTGTGCGCTAAGTTGCTTCAGTCGTGTCTGACTCTTTGTGACCCTATGAACTGTAGCCTGACAAGCTTCTTTGTCCATGGGATTCTCCAGGCAAGAATACTAGAGTGGGTTGCCATGCCCTCCTCCAGGGGATCTTCCCAACCCAGGGATGGAACCCCCATCTCTAATGTCTTCTGCTTTGGCAGGCAGGTTCTTACCACTTGCGCCACCTGGGAAGCCCAAAGCAATTATACTCCAGTTTGAAAAAAAAAAAAAATCAACTCTCATCACAATTTAGGGGCCTGGGAGGTAGCAGAGAAGATGCTGGAGGGTGATTGGGTGGAGGGGCTGAGCGAGGTTAGATTTGGCGGATAGCCACGCCCCTCAAGCACCTCAGGTGTTCTGCTGACTTTATCTCCTTTGGCCTTTCAGAAACCTTCTGCAGGAAGCTGCTTCTCCTGGTAACCATGAAGGGTCTTTATCTGAATGCAAAGCAGTGTAATCTCTGCAAACCAGCATCAGAGCTTTGGGGATAACAATGTGGGTTGTCAGCTTTGGAGGCAGATGGGGGATTCCATTTGAATTCTCCATATGCCATTTACAAGCTCTCAGGACTTAAATAAGTTATTTAACTTCTCTCAGCCTCTGTGTCTTCATTTGTAAGAGGAGGCAAATAATGCTCATCTTCAAGCATTTCCATGAGACAAATGAGATGATCATGTAGGCTGATTAGCCCAATGCTGAGCACAGAGGAAACAGTCAGTAAATAAATATTCAGTAATTTTAACTGGTGTTAAAGTGGTAAAGAGGCAGCTTTTGTTCATGTACAGGACTTAGAAGGCTTGGTAAAAGCCTGCTTTGTCCAGAAACATCTTCTAAGTTGACTCCATGAAAAGACCGCTAAAAGCATCTGTTAGTTGTAGTTAAGGTCACCGTTATCTTGGGTTGTAGTAATATCTCGAAAGGGGGAGATCTAGGGCAAGATATTACACAGTGTGAGTTCTGTGGCTCCAACTAGATCTTTCCATATGGGGTCTTGATGCAGATCAGGCAGTGTTTGTGATGTAATTGCTCTGGTCTGGGGGATCCAGGGACGAGAGGGTTTGGAAGCAAACCTTGGGGAGGAAGGTTTGTTTGATGAGCCCAGCGAGTGGTCTTCTCTTCTGAGAAGAGGATCACTTTTCTGAAAAGGGCTAGCTGAATTGCCAATAGTTCATATGAATGAATTTCCATGAAGTTCCTGAAACAAAAGGAAATCAAGCTGTTTAATAAATCTATTTAGTCTTCCTGGGCAAGAATTTCTTGTGAGCGTGATGTCCTACTATGCTGTATGGTTGAACATGATTTCTGTTCTCAAGAATGGTGGGGGCCTGGAATCCTGGTATATATTCTTACTCATATATGTGCATATCAAAAGCAAGGATGAGTTATTGAACAGTTAACCATTATCAATCAAGAAGATCTCACAACACTAACGAGTCCTCTAAAAAAGCTTTAGTAATGGGACCCAACTGGGGTAAATTTTTCCAGAGAGAGCACTACTTATAGTTCCTTAAGGTCTACATTATGGACATTGTCTGTAAGGGGTCCTGGGATAACACTGGGAAGTGATCCTCAGCATGTCTTTTGGGGTGTCTAAGGCAGCTATGTAAAAGGGATGGCCATTTGGGGTAAGAAGTCAATTACATTACATGGGGATTGAAGGACTCTGGTTATCAATTTTACTTCTTTTGAAACTTTTGCTTGGGCTATTCTCACTGGTGAAATACATGTGAAGTTTGAGTGGAATCCATATGGGGAAAGGGTTTTTGTTCGAGCACATCCTCTTGAGCTTTTATTGAGCACATATGTGGTTCCAGGGGCTGCACTGTGTATTCATTCTTTATAACGGATGTGTAAGGTTGATGCTGTCATTGTTTCCTTTTTATCTTGCTTTAATATTTGCAGATAATGGAAATGTAGTCCAGAGTGGCTTAGCAACTTACCCAAGGTTATGCAGCTGGTACAGTCAAAATGCAGATCAGCAGCTATGTGACCCTGGGGCTCCTGTTCTTGCCTGAGGCTGTCCAAAGGAATGTGTTCATGTCCTGCGCATTTGACAGTTTGATGTCCAAAATTACAGAGGGCCAGTTGAAATAATAAATTGTTGTTGTAGTTCAGTTGCTCAGTTGTGTCCAACTCTTTGTGACCCCACGGACTGCAGCACGCCAGGCTTCCCTGCCCTTCACCATCTCCTGGAGCTTGCTCAAACTCATGTCTTTTGAGTTGGTGATGCCATCCAACCATCTCATCCTCTATCGTCCCCTTCTCCTCCTGCCTTCACTCTTTCCCAGCATTGGGGTCTTTTCCAATGAGTCAGCTCTTCACCTCATGTGGAGCAAAGTATTGGAATTTTAAATAGATAATGCTTATCATGATTATGGGCTTCCCTGGTGGGCTCAGATGGTAAAGAACCCATCTGCAATGCAGGAGACCTGGGTTGGATCCCTGGGTCAGGAAGATCCTCTGGAAGAAGGCATGGCAACCCATTCCAGTATTCTTGCCTAGAGAATCCCATGGACAGAGGAACCTTGCAGGCTACAGTCCACAGGGTTGCAAAGAATCGGACACGACTGAAGCAATTTAGCCCACTGAGTGCTTATTGCATTCCAGGCATTGAGCTATCTACTTTATATATATTACCTCATTTAATTTTCTCAACAATTCTCAAGGAGGAGATTGTTATTAGGTTTGCTTGTTTCTTTTTTTTTTTAAGTCTTAGCGATGAGAGCTGTCAAGTAACATGCTCAAGGTCACAAAGTTAGAAAGCAGTGGGGGTCATGGCCTTGTGCATGGAATCCATAAAGAAAGCTGAAGGGTCTGCCCAGCGAGGCAGTGAGGAGCATACAATGATGGTTAAGGTGGGTTTGGAGTTCTGCACTGATTCGTGTGTCTCATTCCTAGAGCTGTGGCTGTGAAAGCGTGCAGCTCATTCTTCTACTGCAGGTTCCCACCTTTCCTCTGCTTCGAGTCATCACTTTTCCCTAAAGAGGTGATAAAATTCTCAGACATGGTGAACAAAGAGCATCCATGGAAATCTCCTCTGGTTTTGCCAAATAACAGTAGCAGAGTGCTGGGCTGCTTGCAGGTATAATAATCTGGCTCATCAGGCACTTACTTCTCTACCAGCCTGTCCTGGCATAGAAATTCCCCATGAGAAATCCAGGTTTTGAGTCTTAAAGGTTTCTGAGCTTTCTTGTTAAAAGACAAACATCTTTATAGAGATGATCATGATCTCAAATACCTTCAGGGGCGAGGTAGATAATTCACTTTTGAAAGGGATGGGGTAAGACCAAAAAGGTGCATTGGTTGCTATGGCAACCTGGGGACTGCCTGTCCTGCCCACAAACATTTATGATGTGGCATATAGTCTATGGACTTCCTGTCAAAGCATAACCTATCTTTTTCCTCTCGTTAAGGTTCATTGTAGATGACGTGGAGAATAAAAACTACAGAGAAGTGTAAATTGAGGCTAAAAAATCCACAGCAAATTGAATCATCAATATCTTCCTCCCTCATAAGTACTATGGATATCTTGGCATATTCCCTTTCTTTTTCATTTGTTTGTTTTTTTTCCTGAGTATAAAAATCTGCTGCATCATTGGGGTCTGTACTAAAGAAAACATTTGAACTTCTATGAAGAAATGAAGAGCAAAAAGAAGATTATGAGACCACATTTTAGACTGAGAATTAGCTACAAATAAGACATCAGGGGGATAAAACCTGGAGAGGTAGGTAGAAATAGTAAAACTTAAGAGAGTTAATGGGAGGTGGGGACCAGGATGTGGGCTTGGCACAGGAAACTGGCCAGAGAAGACTTTCAGCGGGAGGCCTCCAAGGAGTGGCTGATGGAGACAGGACATAATACCTTTGGATGAAGTAGGAGTTGGGGTGCTCTGTTGCTCAATTGTGTCTGACTCTTTGTGACCCCATGGATTGTAGTCCGCCAGGCTCCTTGGTCTTGTCTGGGGATTCTCCAGGCACGAATACTGGAGTGGGTTGCCATTCCCTCCTTCAGGGGATCTTCCTGACTCAGGGGATCGAGCCCACATCTCCTGTATTGGTAGGCAAATTTTTTACCTCTGAGCCACCAGGGATGCCCTAGGAGTTGAGGATGAACTGTTAAATTAAAGGTTCTCAGAAGTCCTCTCTGCCCACTCCAATCCATCCTCCAATCAGCTTAAGATAAACCAATCCATTTCAGAAATTAAAAAAAAAAAAAAAATACAGAACAGGAACTTTTTTTCCCCCAAGAAAATCTTAGGAGGAAGCCATTTATGTAAACAGGCTAAAGTGCACCTTGTCAGTTTTAAGGAGGTTGGGGGGTCCTTACCTGCCCGCCCTCAAACCTTGAGCTCACCCAAAACAGCGTATGAAAGCCCACATCTTCTCCTTGCTATCTGGCCTCCCCAGGAGAAGCACAGTCTTCCCCCTAAACCTTCTGGAGCTCCTGGAAACTGCTGATCCCAGCCACCCTCATTTCATTCTTTGGGTCCTCTCTGCATTGGTTCAGCTTGATGACCCTCCTCTTGTCGGGTTTGAGATGCATATTGACTTTTGCAAAGCTCCTGAGCCATCCCCAGAGAAAGACTGGCTGATTTAGGGTAGAGGGTGCGGGAGAGGTGTAGCTGTTCTCGATGTTAGTAAACAGGACAGCTTGCTGAAGATTAGCAGGAAACCATGAATAAAATCATTGGGATCTGATAAGGGATTTTTTCTCTCAGACAATTAAAGATTTTTCCACCCCCGTATCTCCCTCCCCCTCCCCACAAAACTGGAGATGAAGGTCATGAAGATAACACATTGTTAGTCTCATACTTTTAAAATAGATGAAAGACAAAAATGCTTAACCTCCCGCTGCCCACGGGGCCTCTGTGCACTGCTTTTTGCCATTCCGTCATCTTTTTAGCAGGTGATACTTTCCTTTAATGCCTCCTATTTAATCCTCAATTTCTTTTAAACATCAGATATTGGCTAGGCTGGAACCTCATTTAGGCAGCAAAGAACTCCAGTGCTCTGTGGCCACAACCGGCCGAGAAGAGAAATATTTTTGATACAAAAGAATAATTCATTAAAGGAGGTAATGAAGGTGATTTAAACCGTCCACCACAAATATATCACAGAGTGAATAAAGCTCATCGCTCTCAGTTCAGGGTCATGGCTAAATGAAATGTTGTGAAAAGTGAAAAAAAAAAGAAAGCAACTGCACAAATGGGTCAAAAAATCTCAGTGGGGCTCAGTCAAGCCTGACAGTTTAGAATTTGACAAACAAGCAGGATAAAAGGAGAATTCTATTAACATTATGAGAAAACCCTTCTGGAATAAAACACAATTTCCATGTCATTTTTTTTCACTCATGGGCATTTACATGGTCTTAGGGAAAAATCTGACTCGGGGCTGAAACTTTGCTTATCCAATAACAGCACAAGGGATCTCTCCCTCTCACACTCAGCCAAAAGCATAGATTGTCTATAAACCAGTGTGAACAGTATGGATAATGCAGAAATGTAGTGTCAGAGTGCAGAGCTGCACGATATGGGCCGTTGTGCCTGAGAGTCAGCTGGTTAGAGTTGTACAGGGCACCTAGTTGACAAGGGCAGAGAGAACCAGAATCCAGAGAGGATCTACCCACCTACTAAGGTCTACACTAATCCACAAGTAGTTGGTTGTCTGCCGACCCTGTAGGGTGAGGAGTTTAACATGAACACTGGAGTATGTGTGCTGTTGAGAGAAGTCTCTTAGACAGTTCTTCCCCCTTTGTTTCTTCAAAGATAATTTAAGCTATATCTTGAGGAGACTTCCCTGGTGGTTCCGTGATTAAGAATCTGCCTTGCAACGCATGGGACATGGGTTCGATCCCTGGTTGAGGAACTAAGATCCCACATGCTACAGGGGAACTAAGCCTCAACTACGGAGCCTTTCTGCTGCAACAATGATCCGAAGTGCCACTACTAAGACTTACTTCGCCAAATGAATAAATGCTAAGTCACTTTAGTTGTATCCCGCTCTTTGCTGCTGCTGCTGCTAAGTCGCTTCAGTTGTGTCCAACTCTCTGAGAACCCATGGACTGCAGCCTACCAGGCTCCTCTGTCCATGGGATTTTCTAGGCAAGAGTACTGGAGTGGGTTGCCATTGCCTTCCCCGATCCTACTCTTTGCGATCTTATGAACTATAGCCCTCCAGGCTTCTCTGTCCATGGAATTCTCCAGGCAAGAGTATTGGAGTGGGTTTCCACGCCCTTCTCAAGGGGGTCTTCCCAACCCAGGGATCGAACCTGTGTCTGTTCCATCTCCTGCATTGGCAGGCAGGTTCTTTACCACTAGTGCCAAATAAATAAATAAATAAGTAATATATATAAAAAAAAAAGACCGTATCTTGAGAAAATGAAGAAACCATACATCAATCAGAGGGGTCTTATCCTCCCATAAGACTCTCAGGCAGAGTCATTCAACTAACAACATGTACACACTTGCTATATATCCGTTTTAAATATAGCAAGTGTGTCCACTGAATAATTCCATTATACAGCGATATTGTAGAGCACCGGGAGCTCTCCTCAGTGTGATGTGGCAGCCTGGATGGGCGGGGAGTTTGGGGGAGATGGATACACGTATATGTATGGCTGAGTCCCTTTGCTATGTACCTATAACCATCACAACATTGGTAACATTGGTAACTTTCTATACTCCAATGTAAAAACTTAAAGAAACTTCACTTGTGGTGTGGAAGAGGGGAAAGGCACTGTAAGATCTTACTGTTACAGCTCCCTGAAGGACGTAAGGGAGCCCCATCCTCACCTCCCTGCTGGGTGGACTTCCAACCTCTGTCTGGGTATTTTTGGTGCCAGGTTGCTCGTCACCACATAAGAGTCCAGTCTCTTGTTGGGTGGCTTGAATCCAAGGAATTCCTTTCCCAGATGGAGCCAGCCCCTTGAGTATGTAACCTGGCTTCCAGTCTCTTTTGGGAAAACACACAACACATCTGTTACACACGACAGCCTTCCCGACATGATGTCTCTCACTCAGGGTCCTTTCCTTTCCATTTGGATTGAGTCTTATAGTTTGCTCAAATGACCATACCCCAAGTCCACTGAGATTCCAGAAAGAGGAATGCAAATCTGGTGAATCTCTCTTCCCTTCTTCTCTCTCCTCCACACTCAATTATCCTTTTTCTGAACTATTTGAGAATAAGTTATAGACATTCACAATTGTGGATTTCCTAAAAACAAGAATATTCACTTACCTAAGCACAGCTTATCAAAATCCAACAATATCCATTTACATAATACTATGTGTGGGTGCATGCTCAGTCTCTCAGTTGTGCCCCGCTCTTTGCAATCCCATGGACTATAGCCAACCAAGCTCCTCTGTCCATGTGATTTTCCCATCAAGAATACTGGAATGGGTTGCTTTCTCCTTCGCCAGGGATGCTTCTCCAGGGGATCTTCCCGACCAGGGATCAAACCCAGGTCTCCTGCCCTGCAGGTGAATTCTTTACTACTGAACCACCTGGGAAGAAACAGTGTGTAATTAAGTGTGCTAGTTGCTCAGTCTTTGTGACCTCATGGGCTCCCAACAGGCTCTTCTGTCCATGAGATTCTCCAGAAAGCAATACTGGAGTGGGTAGCCATTCCTCTCTCCAGGGCATCTTTCTGACCCAGAATCGAACCCGGGTCTCCTGCATTGCAGGTGGATTCTTTATCATTGAGCCAGCAGGAAAGCTGCTGCTGCTGCTGCTGAGTCACTTCAGTCATGTCCGACTCTGTGTGACCCCATAGACGGCAGCCCACTAGGCTCCTCTGTCCCTGGGATTCTCCAGGCAAGAATACTGGAGTGGGTTGCCATTTCCTTCTTCAATGCATGAAAGTGAAAAGTGAAAGTGAAATTGCTCAGTCGTGCCTGACTCTTAGCGACCCCATGGACAGCAGCCCACCAGGCTCCTCCGTCCATGGGATTTTTCAGGCAAGAGTACTGGAGTAGGTTGCCGTTGCCTTCTCCGCAGCATGCAAGCAGCACTGGGTTAATCTAAACACCTTATTCAGACTTTACCAACTGCTTCACTAATGCCTTATGTAGGGAAAGAAAAAAAATAATTTTGGTCCAGGGACTAAATTATCATTATATATTGTACTTACATGCCATATCTTTTAAAAAATTATTGAAGTACAGTTGGTTTGCTATTGTGTTGTATTGTGTTAGTTTCTGGTAATATGAATTGGCTATTGTTGTTCAGTTGCTCAGTCCCATCCAACTCTTTGCAAACCCATGGACTGCAGCACACCAGGCTTCCCTGTCCTTCACCATCTCCCAGAGCTTGCTCAAACTCATGTCCATCAAGTCGGTGATGCCATCCAACCATCTCATCCTCTGTCGTCCCCTTCTCCTCCCGCCTTCAATCTTTCCCAGAATCCGGGTCTTTTTCAACGAGTCAGTTCTTCTCATCAAGCGGCCAAAGTATTGGAGTTTCAGTTTCAGCATCAGTTCTTCCAATGAATATTCAGAACTGATTTCCTTTAGGATGGTTTGATTGGATCTCCTTGCTGTCCAAGGGATTCTCAGGAGCCTTCTGCAACACCACAGTTCAAAAGCATCAATTCTTTGGTGCTCAGCTTTCTTTATAGTCCAACTCTCACATCCATACATGACTACAGGAAAAACCATAGCTTTGAGTAGATGGACCTTTGTTGACAAAGTAATGTCTCTGCTTTTAAATATGCTGTGTCTGTTGATCATAGTTTTCCTTCCAAGGAGCAAGCATCTTTTAATTTAATGGCTGCAGTCACCATCTGCAGTGATTTTGGAGCCCAAGAAAGTAAAGGCTATCACTGTTTCCATTGTTTCCCCATCTATTTGCCATGAAGTGATGAGACTGGATGCCATGATCTCAGTTTTTTGAATACTGAGTTTTATGCTACATGTGTACATATATCCCTGTGTCATGTCTTTTTGGTCTTTGTTAGCTGAATTCCTTGGTCTTTTTTTTTTTTTTTGGCCTTTTACTACTTTGACATTTTTGAAAAGTGTAGATCAGATATTTACAGCATATCCCTCATCTTTGGTTTGCTGATTTTCCTCGTGGTTACGTTCAGGTTATGCATTTTGGTTCAGGAATATCATAGTAGTGATACTCAAGTGATGCTGTGTCTTTCTCAGTACATCTTGTCTGATGTTGTTGACCCTGGTCACTTGATTAAGCTGATATCCACCACTGGATACCAGTTTCTACACTGGAAAATTAATATCATCCTTTTATGATTAATTAGTATTTTGTGGGAGGGGAAGATCTCTTAGAGGAGGACATGGCAACTCACACCAGTATTCTTGCCTGGAGAATCCCATGGACAGAGGAGCCTGGTGGGCTAGGGTCCGCAGGATTGCAAAGAGTCTGACATGACTGAGAGGATTTAGCACACACGCACACTGGGACATCCTCAGGGGGGTGTAGACAGGAGAGCCTTTGATTGATGTTGCCTTTTCCTGTTGGTTTCAGAGTCTAACAGCCGCAGGGCAGTGAACAGAAGCTACGTCCCCAGTTTGCTCAGGCTGCATCAGGATTGGCACAGCCACGACACGGCCAATTCCTTCGTTCCGATCCGCCGGGCGCTTCTGCTCTGCCTCAAGCATATTGCCAAGCTCCGGTCGGGCAGGGAGGCCTTCCTGGCAGCTCAGGGCATGGAGATCCTTTTCAGCACCATACAGGTAATCTGCATGGGGACTGCCTCTGTAGTTGGATGGCATCTGAAGGATGTCATTTAGGACTCACCCTTCACAGAGCTGGGAAATCTCAGTATGTTTCTTGCTTCTTGCTCTGGGCAGATGTTCTGGACTCAAATCCTGGTTCCTTCACTCACTTGTGTATTGATTGACTCACTTATTTATACATATTAATTGGGTACACCTGGGTCGGGAAGATCCCCTGGAAGAGGGTGTGGTAACCCACTCCAGTGTTCTTGCCTGGAGAATCCCATGGACAGAGGACCCCGACAGGCTACAGTCCATAGGATCACACAGAATTGGACACGACTGAAGTGACTGAGCATGCAGGCACAGTGGGTACACACTGAGTGGTGCCGGGATCAAGAGCGTTGCTTTTTTGTTACTGGGGTATAGTTGCTTTACAGTGTTATTTTCTGCTGTACGACAGTGAATCAGCCATATGTGTACATGTGTCCCCTTCCTCCTGAGCCTCCCTCTCATCCCCACATTCCATTCATCTAGATTATTACAGAGCACCGAGGCAAGCTCCCTGTGCTATTCAGCAGATTCCCTCTACCAATCTAGAGGGATTTTTTTACACATGGCAGAGCACATGCTTCAGTCCCAATCTCCCGATTCATCCGCATCCCGTGTCTACACGTCTGCTCTCTACATCTGCTTCTCTATTCCTGCCCTGCAAATAGGTTCATCCGTACCATTTTTCTAGATTCCACATACATGTGTTAGTGCTGATTTTAAAGCTAGAGAAGCTGGCTTCAGATCTCAGGCCTGGCGCCTACTGCTGTGCAGTGACTCCACCTCTCTGGGTTTCAACCTTCTTCTTCTTAAAAAAGAAAAAAAAAAGACGAAAGTGATAAAATCTAGGTTTTCCACATGGCCTGGATAAGTTAACATAGACACATCTCATTTAGCAGGGTACTGCCATGACTTCACTGCTTTATGAGGGTGAGTGTTTATTGGAATAGCGATTAGTTATTGGGACCTCACGGTGAATGTGATAGACAAGATCCCTGACCTTTGGGGGCAAATGTTCCAGCAGAGAGTCAGACATTAAGGAAGCAAATGATTCAGTCTGGCATATAATTTCATATTGCTCTGTGGGATCAATAGAGGAAGGGCACAGGCCCACAGTGACTCCTGCATGGACAGAGAGAAGGTCTTCTCTTAGAGATGTCAGATCTTTTGGTGGGTGACACCTAAGCTGAGACTTGAATTATTGAGGGAGCCGGTCATGCCAAGTGTAGGAGGAAGAACATCCCAAGCAAAGGGAGTAGCACCTATGAAAGCTGTCACTGATCTCTGCCCCAGTGGAATATGTGTCTAGGGTTTCCTGGATTTCAACCAACTAACACATTCCTTAATTTCGCTTGATTAGGGCTAATGTAAGCACCATCGTGGGCTTCCCTGGTAACTCAGATGGTAAAGAATCTATCTGCCTGAAAGGCAGGAGACCTGAGTTTGATCCCTAGGTTGGAAAGAGCCCCTTGAGAAGGCACTGTCAACCCACTCCAATGTTCTTGCCTGGAGAATCCCATGGACAGATGACCTTGGTGGCCTGCAGTCCATGGGGTCGCAAAGAGTCGGATAGGACTGAGTGACTAACACACACACTCAGGCACCATCATGCAAGGCTGCCTATACGTTCTCCAGGAATAATGTGACTGTCTTCCAGGTACCCGTCATCTGTTCACCCACCCTCTGTTGGGGCCAAAGCAGCTGTTTCACACACATTATGTTCCTTTCTGTCTTCTTATTTGGACTTCCCTGGTGACTCAGTGGTAAAGAGTCTGCCTGCCAATGCAGGAGAAATGGGGTTCAATCCCTGTATCTGGATGATTCCCTGGAGTAGGAAATGGCAACCTGCTCCAGTATTTTTGCCTGGGAAATTCTATGGGCAGAGGAGTCTGGCGGGCCACAGTCCATGGTGTCACAAAAGAGTCTGACATGACTTAGCGACTAAACAATGCTTGAAAAGTGAAAATGAAAGTCGCTCAGTGGTGTGAAACTCTTTGCAGTCCATGGAATTGCTCTAGGCCAGAACACTGGAGTGGGTAGCTGTTCCCTTCTCCAGGGGATCTTCCCAACCCAGGGATCAAACCTGGGCCTCCCACATTGCAGGCAGATTCTTTACCAGCTGAGCTACCAGGGAACCCCACAAATACTGGAGTGGGTAGCCTATCCCTTCTCCAGCAGATCTTCACAACCCAGGAATCAAACCCAGTTCTCCTGTGTTGCAGGCAGATTCTTTACCAGCTAAGCTACCAGGGAAGCCCAAACAATGCTTAATGTCTTCATATTAGTCTCTGTACTCCCTTCATCTGTCTCATTGCTTCTCTCTGGACACCTTCCAATTTCTCTCCACCTGAGTACATCTGGGGTAATGAAGCAGTCAACCAGAGTGCCGTTTTCCAATCATGCTATCTGTAGACTCTAACCATCTTTTAAAAGCTTTTCCCCTCTAAACAATAACATAATATTACACTGCAAGCCAATATCTAATTTTTTGGTCTGCTATCACCTCTGGGTTTCTCTCCATCATTACAGTTTTCAGAGTTTCTCGGTCATGAAATAGCTACCTTTTCCATTCTGTCCCTCTGGATGAGGAAGTGCTCTGAATTTTTCCAAGTTGCACCATACTTTGTAAGCTTGTGTTCCCCAAATCTCGAATTTCTCCCAGCCCTGTGAAACTGCCCCGTGCTTTGCTGATCTCTCACAGCCCCCTACTCTGGCTCGTGTGCTGCAGCCAGCTCCTCTGCCCCTGCCCTCTGCATTTTTGACTGTTTCTCAGATCTGTGTTTTTAAAAAAAAAAAAAAAAAAAAGAGCAGAAAAGACAGAAGATGTTGATCCCAGAGGTACAGGTCTTTGACACAGAGAGAGTGGAGAAGATTTGAAGTGAAGCCCAGGCATAAAAGCAGCTGTGAGCCTAGAAGCAGGCTTCTAGAAGCAGTTCCTCAGCAGGTCGATAAAGACCTCAACTGCTCAATTAAGCAAATTTACAATGAGCTCCCAGCCTCCAATTACTGTTGGGACTGGAAGCAGGATGTGAGAGAGGCAGACTCTGCACTTGGTGGCCAGGTTTCTCTTGCCTGCAGGGCCTCCCAGCACCTGGACTCTGGGCTCTGAGCACAGATGCTGTTGCAGCTGTGCCGGAGTTGGGGCTTCACATCTATCCTCTCCCCTCTCCTGCCAGAGATGGCACGGGAGCTGCAGGACGGCCAACCTGGAAACCTTGGATCTGGGGATGTCATTCTGGCCACTATTGCATATTATGCTGCTGCTGCTGCAGCTGATGGTAATAACACTGAAAATGCAGGAGAAGAGGAAGAGGAAGAAAATGAAGGAAGAGATGGAAGAGGCGGAAGGCGGGGGCCGCGGAGGAAATTTGTGTTGAATGCTTACTATAGCCCAAGACTGGCATAGCAGCTTATGCAGACTTTCTGATTTCAATATTTTTAAAGGATTTGGTGGCTCAGATAGTATAGAATCTGCCTGCAATGCGGGAGACCTGCGTTCGATCCCTGGGTCGGGAAGATCCCCTGGAGAAAGGAATGTTAACCCATTCCAGTATTCTTGCCTGGAGAATTCCATGGACAGAGGAGTCTGATGGGCTGCAGTCCATGGGATCATAAAGACCTTTACATGACTGACAGACTAACACTACCTACCTAAAGGATTTGAAACTGATGATCTTTTTTTAATTGGCTTATAATTGCTGTACAATGTTGTGTTAGTTTTCCCCTCTCTCTTGAGCCTCCCTCCCACCCTTCCCATCCCACCCCCTAGGTCATCACAGAGACTGAGATGAGCTCCTTGTGCTATACATTAACTTCCCACTAGCTATCTGTTTTGTGCATGTTAGTGTATATATGATGGTCTTACTCAAGAGTCCAAGCTTCTGTCCAATGCACCAGAGTTGAGTGCATTGGACAGAGGCACTCAATTCTCCAAATTGAGTGTGATCAAAGCCGTTACATGGTGGCAAGGTCCCTATCCTCAGAGTTTCTGATTCAGTAGGTCTGCAATGGAGCCTAGAATTTGTGTTTTTAACAAGTTCCTAAGTGATGCTGCTGCTTCTGGACTGGGGATCACACTTGGAGAACCGCTGTCCTGTACCATTTTTATTGGTGTTTGTGGCGTCATTACAAGTCTACTAGGCGTGAAAGTGACTGAGAAAGAACTGTTTTTGAGTCCTTCCCACAGCTCCTGCCCATCACAGTGTTCTTCACTTTGCTGCTGAGGTCGCTGCTTGTCATGTTTCTCTCTCAATAACCCCACCTCTTTGTTTCTTGGGTCCTGCATCCTTGCACAGATTCTCTGAGCATCCTTTAAATGTTCAGAGGATCACATTGTCCATAATGCAGTGAGGCTGTGTGTAACATACTGGGATCTTGCTGGAGCTTTGCATGAGGAAGGAGAAAGAATGCTGACAATTTGCATGTAAGGTTAAAAAAAGAACCCCTGCTAGGATGCCCTGAAATAGTTTGAGATAGTTACCAATTTTGAGAAATGGATAATTGCAGGTGGAATAGACTTGTATGAGATAATCAGATAAAGGGGCCACTCAGTCTCTGGAGCCAGAACAGCTTCTGAGACCTAAAACTTTGCTACGAATGGTTGTTTGGAAGCTTAATTATATGTCATAATCACCCAGAGCACTCATTTATACGCAGATAACTGGACTCCACTCCCAGAGTTTCTCATCATTAGATCTGAGTTAAGGTACAAGATTCTGCATTTCTCATAAGTATTCAGGTGATGTTAATTTGCTGGTCTGGAACCCTCACTTTGAGAACCACAAGAGTAAGCCATGATAGTCTTTTTAAAAGTTGCAGCACTACCTACAATAGCCAGGACATAGAAGCAACCTAAATGTCCATCAAGAGGGAAATGGATAAAGAAGATGTGTTGCATGTTTACAATGAAATATTGTTGTTGTTGTTCAGTTGCCAAGTCATGTCCGACTGTTTGCTACTCCCTGGACTGCAGCAAGCCACACCTCCCTGTCCCTCACCATCTCCTGGAGATTTCCCAAGTTCATGTTCATTGCATAGGTGATGCCATCCAGCTATCTCATCCTCTGAGCCTCTCTTCTCCTTCTGCCCTCAATCTTTCATAGCATCAGGGACTTCTCCAATGAATCGTCTGCTCGCATCAGATGAACAGAGGAGCCTAGTGGGTTACAGTCCATGAGATTGCAAAGAGTCAGACACGAATGAAGGGACTTAACGCTCACGCCCAATGGTAGAGATGATTATTTGCAAAGTAGATTTCAACTTGTCAAGGATCATGCTGGCTGCCACTGGAGAGGAGTATCCCAGGGCATGAGAGGAGGAGGAGTTAGCAGGGCAAGGGGAGAAGTCAGACCATGAGAGTTGAGGCAGGAGATGCTGATGGCTTTGGCTGGTAAGAAGCACTTGTCACTCAGTCTGCTTGCAACCCCATGAACTATAGCCCACCAGGCTTCTCTGTCCATGGGATTTCCAACAAGAAAGAATACTGGAGTGGGTTGCCATCTCCTTCTGCAGGGGATCTTCCCAACCCAGGGATGGAACCCGCGTCTCCTGCGTTGCAGGCAGATTCCTTACCACTGAGCCACCGTGGAAGCCCAGTGAGAAGCAGATCTGGAGCTTAAACCTAGGACTGTTTCTTCCTTGAGCACCTCTTGCACTAGAACATCTCATTTTATTATTGTGAGAATTGTTTCTAGGACTCCGCCGTGAGTTAGCCGTGGTCTCCTAAGATCTTTTCAGATTCTTGTGAGATTTTATGATCCTAATGATGCCTCCTGGCATCCTCCTAGCTCACTTACTGAGTGTTTACTATTAGGCACTCATCTTACATAAAACTCATTTAATTCAGACACAGTCTATGAGGGAGGTTCTGATAGCATCTCTTCTTTACAGATAAGGAAGTTGAAAAGAGAGGTATAGTAACTCAGCAGGGTTCCGAGTTGTACAGTTAGTCCTCGTCAGCCCAGGATTTGTTTTTTTTTTGTTGTTGTTTGTTTTTTTCAACATTAAACTTTTTATTTTATGTTAGGGTATAGCCAGTTAACAATGTTGTGGTAGTTTTAGGTGAATAGCAAAGGGACTCAGCCATACATATACACGTATCCATTCTCCCCCAAATTCCTGTTCCATCCAGGTTGTCACATAACATTGAGCAGAGTTCCCTGTTCTCTGCAGTAGGTTATCCATTTTGAATATAGCAGTGTACATGGTCTTTCCAAACTCCCTAACTATCCCTTCTCTGCTGGCCACTGTAAGTTCATTCTCCAAGTCTGTGAGTCTCTTTCCGTTTGGTAAATAAGTTCATTTGCATCATTTCTTTTTAGATTCTGCATTTAAGGGATGTCATACAATATTTCTCCTTCTCTGTCTGGCTTACTTCACTCACTATGGCACTCTCTGGGTCCATCCATGTGGCTGCAAGTGGCATCTTTCATTCTTTTCATGGCTGAGAAGTGCTCAACTGTGTACACGCAGCACGTCTTCTTTATCCATTCCTCTGTCGATGGACCTTTAGGTTGCCTCCATGTCCTGGCTGTTGTAAACAGTGCTGCAGTGAACATCAAGGTGCAGTCAAGGACTTGGATTCAGATGGCCTTGCTCTGATCTGAGCTGTGTGCTCTCCTTTATTTCACTTACGTATTATGGAAGTAGGATATTTATCACCCCGCAGCTGACTCAATGATATTAAATGTGAGTTGAATATTTTAAGCACTCTTGTATTTCATCATCTTTTTCAAGTAGCAGGTGGATGACTCAGAGTTACAGGAAGAGTGTGCCTATAGATGTCACCTTTGCCCCAATTCTGAGATATTTGTCCACAGAGATCCTATATCTTAGAGTCTTATCATTTGATGTTACACAACACAAGTGGCTACCCTGCATTTGCAGGAGCCGGAGGGTGTATGCCTGCTTAAATTTTGTGTTCTGAGCCCCTTCTTGCCTCACCTGGCTCTTTGTCATGATGCATTAAGACTAGGAAAATGTTGGCGAAAGATCTAGGCATTTCTGTTACAATAACTTGGACTCAAGGATTATCTTTGTTCTTTTAAATTAATTTTTATTGGAAAATGGTTGCATTTGGAGTAGGAAATGGCAACCCACTCCAGGGTTCTTGCCCAGAAAACACCATAGATGGAGGAGCCTGGCTGGTTACAGTCCATGAGGTCGCAAAGAGTTGGACATGACTGAGCACGCATGCGCATAGTTCCTTTACAGTCTTGTGTTCCTTTCTGCTGTACAGCAAAGTGAGTCAGCCACACACACACACGTCCCTTCTTTTCTGGTTTCCTTCTCATTTAGGTCACCTGGAGCACTGAGTAGAGCTTCCTTAGCTTCACAGTAGGTTCTCATTAGTTGTCTATCTTATATATAGTATCAGTCCAAGGATCACCTTCAAATTCATAAATGTTTTCTCCAGAGTAGAGCAGACACCCAATATAACATTATCCCTAATGTCTAGGTTTCTGGAGACACTGTCACCCAAAGTCAGTTCATGGCATGGCTTAATCCAAGAGGACACTTGGACTTGACTCCATCCTTTCACTTCTTTTCACCTGCACCATCCCACACCAAGTAAAACATTGTTTCCATTATCAGCAATAATACCAATGACAGTCATAGACCTGGCTTCCAGTGGACTGGCAGGTTTGAGCAAGTTTCCTGGCCTGGACTTGGCTCCATATCTCCTAAGGTTGTAACTCAGAGCATTACCTCTGATCAGTCATCCACCTCACTCACCTGTCTTTATCGTCCACATTCAGTTCTCTCTTCAATCCTCATAGCTTTCACTAAGCACTTGAAACTATTTGAGCAGTCCCAATGATGAAGTGGGCTTCCTGGGTAACTCAGATGGTAAAGGATCCACCTGCAGTGCAGGAGACCTGGCATCGATCCTGGGTTGGGAAGATTCCCTGGAGAAGGGAAAGGCTACCCACTTCAGTATTCTGGCCTGGAGAATTCCATGGACAGAGGAGCCTGGTGGGCCACAGTTGCAGAGAGTCACAGATGACTGAGTGACTAAGTTTTTCGGTGATGAAATAGCCTCAGCTAATTTATTTTCCATGGAAAGTGCTCCTGCTGTTGGTTCAGGTTACCTGATTGGTATTATCTGAGCACGCTGAAGAGAGATAGCGTTGTTTTTTTTCTTTTTGATGTGGACCAATTTTAAAGTCTTTATTGAGTTTGTTACACTATTGATTTTGTTGCTTTTATGTTTTGGTTTTTTGATTGCAAGGCATGTGGGATCTTAGCTCTCTGACCAGGGACTGAACCCACACCTTCTGCATTGGAAGGTGAAATCTTACCCAGTGGACCACTAGGGAAGTCCCAGGCATTCTTGATTGTATTAAGAACTTTCTGTTTTGAAAGTTGGCTTACTTTTATTTCACTCTGGAGTCATTTGGGTAGCTTGAATTCATGGCTTAAATTTTATTAACTTTTCCCCCTCCATGTTCTTTTCTGTGGGGCTGCCTGTAATGTGGGCCTGAAGGTGCCAGGCAGGGCGTCATTGTAGACAGTCCCTGCTCTGTGGCATGTTCTAAAGCATCCTCCATATCTCCTGCTATGACGTATTGGCCTCAGAGCTTACTGGAAGCCCTTTAGGAATATCACGCTGGAGGCTTTCATTAATCAACTCTCTGTACCAAATCAGGAGACAAAATGTTTACTAAGAGACTGAAGGAAACAGCCATGCTTTTGCCAAGGAGATCCTGACCACTCCCAACTCACTCTCTCTCTCTCAGTTTAGTATACTCGTTCTTAGATTTTCCACGGTGCCTGAAAAGCAGGATCTTGTCATGTTCCATCAGTATCAAAATGTTACCTCTTGCAAACTCAATTTTTCTTTGCTTTGTCTTGCTACCAAGAGGGACCGACACTGTGGGCTTTGAGAAGAGGCATGCTATTTAATTTAGGTGCTTGGGATTCTCTTAATCTTTCTTCCGATTTCATATTTTACATTTTCCTTGATATTTCCCCCTCAGATAATAGCTGAAAGAGAACAGTAAGACTTCTATCAGTTCAGCTGCTCATTTTCTAATTTAGGGGATAATTCTCAGTGACACTGGGTGGTTGAAGGAAGATGCCATTTCCCTTCCTTCCCTCAGCTCTTCTAGACAATGTCTTACCTTAGGTGCAGCCTCCCTTGAAAATCTTTCAGGTCTATTTTCAGACTTAATTCACTCCAGTAATATATGAGCTGTAAAAGAGAAATAAAACTGTAGATGATAGACTGGACCAAAGCAGATTCTACATTAGACAAAATGCTACATTAGAATGTTCAGATTAGATGGTCTACCTTAAGGGTACTTGCTGTGCATTTAGGCTGTGTGCAATTCGTTACCTAAAATACCATTATAGCAAAGGAACTCTGCACAAGATGCTGGTGTCTGATAAGATATTCTCTTTGTTTAGAACTGCCTGGATGACCAAAGTCTGGAGCCTGTCATCTCCATTGGTCTTCAGATCCTGAGACAATGCTACCCTAAAAGTCCCCTTCCCTTGGTCACAACCAGCAGCGCGTATTCTTTTCCAATCCCTGGGATCGTCACCTGTGAAACTCCACGTGTTCTAACTGAAGGTAAATATGTGGATATACAGATCTTCCTGCGGCTCAGTGGTAAAAAGTCCACCTGCCGATGCAGGAGAGGCGGGTTTGATCCCTGGGTTGGGAAGTTCCCCTGAGGGAGGAAATGGCAACCCACTCCAGTATTCTTGCCTGGAGAATCCCATGGACAGAGGAGTCTGGCAGACTGCAGTCCATAGCGTCATAAAGAGTCAGGCATGACTGAGTGACTAAGCGCATACACAACGTGTGTGTAGTTATTCTGTACTCATTTTGCTAGCTGTAAGCTTTATGATGAATTTTTACATTTGGATAATATTTCAGAGGAATGTGGATGAAAGTAGAATCAGTTTTTTCATAATACCAAGCTCATTAATTTTGTCCTTTATTATTAATTGTTGCCAGTTTGCATCACTGACTCGATGGACATGAGTTTGAGTAGGCTCCAGGAGTTGGTGATGGACAGGGAAACCTGGCGTGCTGCAGTCCATGGGGTCACAAAGAGTCGGACACAACTGAGTGACTGAACTGAACTGAACTGATGGAATGACTATAGTCATCTCAGCTGATGTTAAAAAAAAAAAAAAAATCTATTTCCAGTCCCATGGTGGAGTCCCTCCACTGTACAGACTGGTTCTGGAATGAATTTGCCCTAAGGATGGAATTGAAATCAAACTTTTGCTCTTTACCACCCCCACAGTAGTCATGTTAGAACATGTGACAGTGTGATTGTCCAATGTCCAAGAAGATTTTGTTGTCAGAAGAGTCTAGTGGTTTTCAACTTTGTCCTTTTTTCAGGGAACAGATTTTCTGTAGGCATCATCTTGTTGCAATGACACTGGATGCTTTCTTTGGACTTTTGTTTTAAATATGTTCCTCTGTACTAAAATTAGGGAGTCAGTCAAAGTGCTGTCGACATTACAGCAGCTTTGATATGTATGTGATCACTAAACCCTGGCAATGTTAGTTGCATAACTACTTCTATATCGGGTGGAGGAAGCCAGAATGGTGCACGTGCCTGCTAAGTCGCTCAGCCGTGTCCAAATCTTTGTGACCCCATGAACAATAGCCCACAAAGCTCCTTTTTCCGTGGGATTCTCCAGGCAAGAATACTGGAGTGAGCTTCCATTTCCTCCTCCAGGGGATCTTCCCAACTCAGGGACTGAACCTGCGTCTCCTGCACTGTAGGCATATACTTTACTGCTCGAGCCATCTGGGAAGCCACACGTCATTTTATTCTGCACTCGTTTTGCATTCAGCGTGAGGCAGCACTTTAGACTTCATGAGATAGTGCTCTTGTGTGCCTGCTGCTGCTGCTGCTAAGTCGCTTCAGTCGTGTCCGACTCTGTGCAACCCCATAGACGGCAGCCCAGCAGGCTCCCCCGTCCCTGGGATTCTCCAGGCAAGAACACTGGAGTGGGTTGCCATTTCCTTCTCCAATGCATGGAAGTGAAAAGTGAAAGTGAAGTCGCTCAGTCGTCTCCTATATTTGCACAAATTACACATTCAATAATCGCTAGCCTGTGTTGAGGTCTTGTGCGTTTCATAATAGCCTCCTAGTTGTAAGAAAAAGTACTAACCATTATGTTCTAAGAATTGCAACCTACCTCTATTTTTTTCCCCCACTTAGAAGATTATGAAGATGATGGTGAGGAAGAGGAGGACAAGGACTCGGACTCTGAAGATGTGAAAGAGGAAGTAGGTACACTTGCCCTTGATTCAGATGCTCTCCACGTTCACAATTCTCAAAGGAAAATGCCCTTTTCTATGTGCAGCTGAACCCAGAGTAAATTTTAAGGACACACTTTTGAGCTTTGCTGGTAGCTCAGCTGGTGAAGAATCTGCCTGTGATGCAGGAGACCCCAGTTCAATTCCTGGGTTGGGAAGATCCCGTGGAGAGGGAAATGGCTACCCACTCCGGTGTTCTGGGCTGGAGAATCCAGGCAAAGAGTTGACATGACTGAGTGGCTTTCACTTTGTGCTTCCACTTCAGGGCCCAAAAGATACTGATGCTCAGTTAATGACTGCTACTGTTGTCATTTCATCTTGGTAGGTCCTGTACAATCTTATTGTCACATCAGAGGCTATCCATTATTAAGGCACTAGTATTCCATCAGGATGAGCCTCAGGTAGACACTCCTGGTGGGTGTATTTAATAAGTGTGAATGGCATTCAGGCAAAGAGACCACGGAAAGATTTTCTAGGAAACTTTTTCTGGTAGATCTCCAGTATCTTTGTAAGTTAGCCTTTCCTACTCACTCTGTATACAAAGGACCACTGTGTTGTGCAACTCCATGTACCTTGGAGTTGATGTGAGCTGTATTCCTTTTGGTTGTATCATGAGCATCCTAACCAGTGGGAGAGTAGTGCCTGTTGGTCTCTATCACTGCTAACCTGTGCTATAGAGTGGAGGCCAGCAAACTTTCTAGGAGAGGTCAAATGATCATCGCTCTGGGCTTCGTGGACCTTTCAGTCTCGCAATGACTCAGCTTTGCTGTGGTGGCACAAAGGCAGCAATAGACAGATGTGCAGACAATAGGGACGGTGGGGCACAGTGTACTGACTGCATTTCTAGCAAAGACTTCCTGAACGCTGGCACCGTTGGCATTCGACCAGATAATTCTTAGCTGTGGCGGCTTGTCTTGTGCGTTGCAGGGTGTTTAGTAGGACCCCTGACCTCAGTGCGCAGGGTGCTGGTGACACCCACCACTTTGACCCCCAGTCATGAGCAAAACTGTCTCTTGTTGTTTAGTCACTAGGTCGTGTCTGACTCTTGGAGACCCCATGGACTGTGGCCCTCAGAGCTCCTCTGGGATTCTCCAGGCGAGAACACTGGAATGAGTTGCCATTTCTTTCTCCAGGGGATCTTCCTGACTTAGGGATCAGGATCAAACCCGAGTCTCCTGTATTCTCGAGTCGCCCGAGAAGCCCAAAACTGTCTCTAGGACTTGCCACATATCTCTGGGGGGGTGGGGATGGATCTCTCTGTGGTTGAGAACTCCTGCTCTAGAAAAATGATAATTCATCTATGAGTTATAATTATATCTCCATTTCTGTTGGTGGCCATGAACAAGTTCCTTCAAGTTATAGTTCCTTAATTTTGACACCAGAGAAATAAGACTGAAAAGCATGCGCTAGCTTTTACGACATTCCTGGAGATGAAGTCTGAGTTTAAAAATCTGTCTATCTATTTATCATCTATCATCTGTATGTCTATCTATCTATCTCATATCTATTTATGTACTACCTATATATCTGTCATCTATCTTTGTTGATATATCTATCATCTACTTACCTTTCTATTATGTATATATCTATTTACCTGTCTCATGTGTATCTATCTGTCTGTCAAGCTACTTATCTACCTATCATCTCTATCTGTAGTTCTATCTATTTCACCTTTATCTATCTATATATTTATCTATCTACCTGTCTATCATCTATATGCCAATTTATATATCTCACATCTGCCTACCTATCTATATCCATCTATCTAGCTCACCTGTATCTATCTGTTCATCTATCTAGCCATCCATCATTCCATCCTCCTCTCTCCCTTCTCTTCCACCTACATATCTACCTAGAGAGAAAGGGACTTTTTGCATTCTCTATCATAATAATCACCCACCTTGCTATTAGTAGTACAAGACATAGAGGGTCTGCCTCTTAGCGAGGTCTCAAAGTTAAGGCTGTTACTGATATTGTGATGTGCTCAGAGTTTTGCTGATAAACAGAATCATTTTTGAAGTCATCAGAAGCAAATTGGCTCTTTGCTGTGGCTTGCCGGTGCAGGCCTATGGAGAATTGGCTCCTTGCTGTGGCTTGCCGGTGCAGGCCTATGGAGAATTGGCTCTTTGCTGTGGCTTGCCGGTGCAGGCCTATGGAGAATTGGCTCCTTGCTGTGGCTTGCCGGTGCAGGCCTATGGAGAATTTGCTCCTTGCTGTGGCTTGCCGGTGCAGGCCTATGGAGAATTGGCTCCTTGCTGTGGCTTGCCGGTGCAGGCCTATGGAGAATTGGCTCCTTGCTGTGGCTTGCCGGTGCAGGCCTATGGAGAATTGGCTCCTTGCTGTGGCTTGCCAGTGCAGGCCTATGGAGAATTGGCTCTTTGCTGTGGCTTGCCGGTGCAGACCTATGGAGAATTGGCTCCTTGCTGTGGCTTGCCGGTGCAGGCCTATGGAGAATTGGCTCCTTGCTGTGGCTTGCCGGTGCAGGCCTATGGAGAATTGGCTCCTTGCTGTGGCTTGCCGGCGCAGGCCTATGGAGAATTGGCTCCTTGCTGTGGCTTGCCGGCGCAGGCCTATGGAGAACTTGCCGAATTATTTGAATAATACTGTGCTGCTGCAGTCATTCATCAATGCCACTTTCCCTCCCCTCTTGCGGGCTCTTTGATAACTGAATGTTTGATGCAGAGCGTCAGTAATCTCTTGTATCTGATATGAAGGGACAAGTTGCAGGCTGGTGCCTGACTTCACACAGCATGGGGTTGTGGGGTGGGGAGCTCTCAGACCATCTCCCTGCCCCCACCCCCGGCTCTGCAGATGATGGTGGGTTGGGATGGAGTGGAATCTAAACAAATAAATAAATCCAGCTGGGAAGAAAGCATAAGACAAATGAGTGAGGCCCTGGAAATAATTCATCAAGAGCCTTCAAGCCGAGGAGAAGGTGAGAAGTTAGTGTGTGAGCACACATTGTAGAGAAACAGAGGAACAGTGGAGTAAGGGCTTGATTCTGGGGGTATTGCAAGAGTCGGGGAACTGGTGCCCCAGCAAACTTGTTTTCCCCAGGAGAAGCCAGCAGCATTTTCTCCTAGATATGTGGCCAAGCCTTCCCAGGTGATACTAGTGGTAAAGAACCTGCCTGCCAATGCAGGAGACGTAAGAGATGTGGGTTTGATCCCTGGGTCAGGCAGATCTCCTGGAGGAGGAAATGGCAACCCACTCCAGTATTCTTGTCTGGAGGATCCCATGGACGGAAGAGCCTGGCGGGCTACGGTCCATAGGGTCACAAAGAGTCGGACATGAGTGAAGTGACACAGCAGCAGCAACATATGGGCAAGAAACCAAGAGTATTTATTGCTGGTCAGAGAAGTGACCCAGGACTTTATGGCCTTTTCATTTGAAAAATCTTAGTTGCTAATTGGGAGAAGTCTGTTAGAAAGAATTATTAAAAGGAACTTCTTGTATCTGTAAAGGGTATTGAGTGTGGATGCTGCTGCTGCTGCTAAGTCACTTCAGTCATGTCCGACTCTGTGCGACCCCATAGACGGCAGCCCACCAGGCTCCCCCGTCCCTGGGATTCTCCAGGCAAGAACACTGGAGTGGGTTGCCATTTCCTTCTCCAATGCATGAAAGCGAAAAGGGAAAGTGAAGTCGCTCAGTCGTGTCCGGGTGTGGATAGTCAGATGCTATTCTTTGATTGAAAAGTGTCATCATAAGGAAGGAGAAACTTACAATGAATATCAACTGGGAATTGGCCATGATTTTTCCTTCATGAAAATAAACATTAGATTTAGATAGACCCTGGAGAAGAGGATGTACAGATGTATGAATTCAAGCTCTTCCTTCCTTTTTTTCCTCCTCTTAAACTTTTTATTTCTTTCAGATATTTTCTTGGATATGATTCGTGTGTGCAGCAGCATGCTAAGTTCTTAGGGATGATACTACTACTAAGTACTAAGGATTCGCTCAGTCGTGTCCGACTCTTTGCAACCCCATGGACTGTAGCCCACCAGGCTCCTCCATCCATGGGATTCTCCAGGCAAGAGTACTGGAGTGGGTTGCCATTTCCTTTTCCAGGGGATCTTCCCGACCCAGGGATCGAACCCAGGTCTCCTGCATTGCAGGAAGACGCTTTAACCTCTGAGCCACCAGGGGAGTGAGACCCCAAAACCTATTTTCTGTTCTCCAAAATTCACCTTAACCAAATTCTAAGTAACCAAGTACATTCTATGTATTTATGACCCTGAATCTTATCTATTTGTTTAAAAAAAGTTAACTGCTAAAGAAAAACACAACTGTGAAAGACTTGGTGATATTCCAAATAAGGCCTCAAAATTTTCTCCTGCAATGAGAATACACCTTTACCTTCTAATCAAAGCCAACGTGAGTGTTACATTTTTGAAAGGCTGCTAGCTGTAATGGAGAAGTAACGAGCAGTCTCAACTTGCCAAGTGGAAGTCATAATTAGCACCCATTCTGTGGTATATGGAACTGCTGCTTCCTTAGTCCCCTCACTTGGTGACACAGAGTCCCCTCACAGGCTTCTCAGAGAGAACTGAGGGAGTATATATCTGGATACTCATTAGCTTTTCAGAAAAATATAAAGGCATGAAGCTGAAGTTATATGAAAACATTCTATGTAGAAACATCTTAAGTTCTATTTTTCAGTTACCAAAGATATTTAAAAGAAAATACCTTTACTCTTTAAAAATACTAGTGTCCTTAGTTTCCTTCTAATTCTTCACCTGAGTAGTCTCTCCAAAGAGCATGATTTACAAAATGCTCTCTCATGCATCCCTGCATCTTGGGGATGATATTGTGATACAAAAGCAAATGAGACACAATTTTTATCTTCAAAGAAATCAGTCTGGTCAACTTGGGGATTGTCTCTGCCAGAGTTCAAATTAGTCCCTTCAAAAGGGTGTTGAACTCAAATCTAATGCTGGCCAAAGTCAGTATTGGAAAGGTCCAGTCTGAGGAAGAAGGACCTTATCTGGGTTGTATGGGTTCCAGAATCCCTAAATGATGAAGCTTGTCTGGGTTGCTGTGAGTGCAGAGAAGTTGGTCTACTGATAAATAAATATAAATGGTATTTATAAAATATGCAAGGAGTTGACAACCTGCCTGAATGCCTGGAGATTCAGAGGCCAAGATTCAATCTTTAAAGACTAGAAGGGATCTCTGGGGGAATTCCCTGGTGGTCCAGTAGCTAAGACTCCAAGCTCCCAATGCAGCGGGCCAAGGTTTGATCCTTGGTTGATCAGGGAACTAGATCCCACATGCTGCAACTAAGAGCTGGTAAAGCCAAATAAATAAATAAATATTTTTTAAAAAGTAATGGTCTCTTACAAGTACTCCACTTTACTATCACACTGAGAAAGGCATCATAGACAATATATCAATGAATGGGCATGGTTCTGTTACAATAAAACTTTATTTACACAAGCAAGCAGTGGGTCATCAGTCGTGACCTATGTACATAATTGTGATTAGTTGTGGTCATCAGTTGCGACCCTATGTACCATAGCCCGCCAGGCTCCTCTCCCCATGGGGTTCTCCAGGCAAGAATGCTGGAGTTGGTTCCCATGCCCTCTTTCAGGGGATCTTCCTGTCTCAGGGAATTGAACCTGCATCTCTTATGTCTCCTGCATTGGCAGGTGGGTTCTTTATCAGTAGCACCACCTGGGAAATCCATAGATTGCTAACTTCTGCTCTAATGCTAAGTAGATCACCTAGTTAGGCTGAAACTCATGGGCTACCGAACACTCTTCACACCAGACATACTGGCCTTACTTGCTGGTGGGGAGATGCTTCTCAATGCTTTCCAGGTTGCATTTCTATTGGTGCCACCTCAGGGCATGGCTGAGGCTGGAGCAGAGATGGTGGAAGCAAGGAGGATCTGATGGACGAAGCTGAAAGGATAAGTGTTGGGATCTCTAATACCAGGCTAAGGAATTTGGGTCTGAAAATATCATTATATCAACCTCATGGGAATCTGTATTTCTTTTAATTTAAAGTTTGGAGGGAAATTGCAGAAGATGGATGAAATATTGCATTTTTATCCCCTGAATCAGGAATATAAACATTTATTTTCACAATTTATTTGATTTAGGGAAGAATAATCCAGACTCTCAGGACTCTCAGATTTTTCCTTAACTAACAAAATAGACTCCTAAACTATAGGGTAGAATCTGCACTCCCCCCCGCCACCCCATTTTATTAGGGAAATTTGATCTAGAAGAAGCACAGAGAGATGAAGAGATTAAACTGATTCTTGATGTCCTTTCTCCGTATGAATCTAGAACCTTTGGAAATAGAGAAGTGTTTGGAGGAGAGTCACCATCGCTATAAAACTATTATGAAATGATGATCTAGAAGAAGAAGTAAAGGGTCTGGGATTATTCAGTCCAATGAAGAAATGGCTGGTGGTGACTTGGTAAACTTTTTGATGTACAAAGAGATAAAGGTGTAGCCAGAGGTTACAACCTCCTCCTCAAAGCCTGGGAGTTCCAGCATCATCTTGACTCCTCCAGGCTTCCTCTTACACTTTACGCTTCAACCACCTTCTTTCTATGTAAAAGTTTTTAAAAAAATATTTTATTGAAGTATAGTTGATTTATCATGTGGTGTTAATTTCTCATGTACAGCAAAGTGATTCAGTTATACATTCATAAATGTTCTTGTTCTGTATGTGCGTGTATAGGTTTGGCCACCTTCTTTCTATAAGCAAATTTAAGCTGTTTTTGTATTTTTTTTTTGGTTAGTAATTCCTTTCCTCAAGTCTTTGCCTAGTTAGCCCTTATGATCATTTAGGTCTAGTTAAAATGTGACTTCCTCAGCTTCTTGTACCCCAGCCTCACTCATAATCACTCTACCCCCTTTCATTCTTCCCATGACATTTATCACTGTTCGAAGTCACCTTATTCATGCATTTGCTTACTTAATTCCTGTCTTCCTTCTCTCACTAGAAGGTAAGTTCTATGGGATCATGGACCTTGGTCTGTTCCATTATCTCTGGGTCTCAGTACCTAGGCTAGTACCCTTTCATAGTTGGTGCTCATTAAATGTTTGCAAAAAGAATTATTTAAATGGGTAGACAGATGAATAAAGATGACAATTATAATTATGTTGAAGAAAGTGGTGATGAGATAAAAGCAATTCTTTTATATTGTTTACCCAGTTCATCTCATTTTGCATAAATTATTTATTTGTGATGAATGTTGATAAATACTGACATGAGTGCTGACAAAAATTATCTTCTTTCTTTTTATTTAAGAAATACAATCTTACATATTAAATTATCCTTGACTAGGCTAGCCCTATAATTTGGAGGCAAGAGAACTGTGCCCATGATGCTGAAGAAGCACATCTGTAGCTTGTCTCGATATTTCTCAGGATGGCATATGTTTTGAATAAACATATGCCTGTTGGTAACATATGTTTTGAATATTCCATCACAGGATGATGACTTGGAAACAGATGTGAACAAGCTGAGCTCCAAACCTGGTCTTGACCGGCCTGAAGAAGAGCTAATGCAATACAAGGAAATGTGTCTTGAGCTCTCCTGCAGCTTTGAGGTAGGGTGTCAGCTGTGGTTCTGCTCCTTGGTGATGCCCATGGGTTCTTTGCTGGCGCTGGGAGGCCAGACAGGTTTCCACAAGGAAAGCATCACTCATTTTTAGCAATCTGCTTCTGGGATCTTTCTGAAAGAGAAGCATAAGGCTAAACACAAACGTGAGAAGGTGGCAGAGCCACAGATGCATGCAAGGGTTCTACAGTGTGGCACCGGGACCTAGGAAGGAAATAGGATGAAGGCTCACATTGCAGCCTGTTGTCTGGTGGGCAAGGTGCCTACCCCCACGCACTGATAAGCAGTGAAAATCTTGGTGATTTAACTGTCCCCTTGTCAAAATGGAAAGGTTGTACTCCTTGGCTTTCTGAAGGTGCCCAGCCTGATTCTAGGGTTTCTTTGTTAGTGGATACAAATCAAGAACCTTATACCTAGTGAAGTCAGTTCAGTGACTAGTTGCTGCTGCTAGTGCTGTTCCCACCTAATTTTAGACCTACTTTTGGACCTCCATTCTTTTCTTATGATTCTTAATAAAGCATGAATTTAGCTACTTCTAAGAGTATAAGCTAAGTCACTTATAGAAGAGAGTTAACATACTGCATTTTGCTCTAGAAAGCAGAAGGGGATCAGTGGGTAAAAGTTTCAGGGAAGGAAATTTTAGTTAAATGTAAGAAATAATATCTTAAAAATAATCAAAATCACCCACAAATGCAAAGAAGCAGCTTGGGATGCAAGGAAGCTTCTGTAAGTGAGTTGTTTGCCTAGACTGTAAATGCTTGAGGTGTCTCAGGAGGCATTCATGTAGAACTGTACTAGGCCCACTGAATGCCCCTTCCAAATGCGAGTTGCTAGGATTCTACCATTTCTATGACTCTTGAAGCTTAGACTTTCATTGACTGACCTTGGAAAAAGCTTTCCAGTTGACAGGATTTATGCTTAGCTCTGTGCCCAGAGAGTAAGGACAGGGATCGGATTGCATTCTCTGTTGGAAGGAAACAATGACATATTCTTTTCTCCTTTTAACCTGAAGGAACTGGAGTCCAAGCCTGGAGATGATCTGAATTCTGATGAGACTGAGTATGCCAATCACCATCACATTCCAACTGCTGCCTCCCCAAAGGGGCTTTGCTTGAATAAGGACCAAATCTCCGGGGGACAAGAAAAAGAAGTCCCGGTCCAAACCTCTCTTCTGAGCAGGGTGAAGATGGGGAGGTCCAGCATACATCTAACTTCCAAAAGAGGAGCTGGGATGAATTCATACCGAAATGTACACTCTAATGGTCCTGGGATAGGTTCTTCTGGAAGTGACGTCTCAGACATTCAGGCATCCTTCCGTGAGGATGCTTGGGATATGGATGCGATTTCCTGCCCAAGGATAGGTGCTTCCTTTTCCAATTCCACTAAGACTAGAGAAACTGCCGAATTCATAGATCAGCTCCTGCAGACACATCTGAAGCCTGTGGTCTTCCATGACCCCTATCTTTATATGGCCAAAGCCAGGAGAACCAGATCTGTGGCTGACTTCAGCATGATGGCATTTCCTGATTTCTGGGGACATTGTCCACCTCTCTCTGCCCAGCCTATGTTGCAACGTAAATGTGGAGTCCAAAGGTGATGGTGTTACTAACTTGGGAGCTATGTGTTTTTTTTTTGTTTTTTTTTTTTTTGCTTCTTTAGTAAATATTTTTGTAGGTGGAATGGTTGGTGCAGATAGTTCTGTTATCTTTAAAAAAATGAACATTAGTCAGGAGCATCTGAAAACCCTTAAGGACAAGCTTCCTTGATGGTCCAGTGGTTAGGACTTTACCTTCCAATGCAGGGGGTGCTGATTCAATCCCTGGTCTGGGAGCTAAGCTCCTGCATGCCAAAACACTAAAGCATAAAAACAGAAGCAATGTTGTAACAAATTCAATAAAGACTTTAAAAATAGTCCACATGAAAAAAAGAAATTAAAAAAACCTCACGACCCTTAAGAACATTTTTGCCAAATATACAAGCTTGTCTCTCTACTAGGACATTTCAGAACCAAGTATAGAGTGGTAGACCTTAAAGTGAAAGTGTTGGTTATTCAGCTGTGTCCGACTCTTTGTGACCCACCAGGCTCCTTTCTCCATGAGGTTCTCCAGGCAATAATACTGGAGTTGGTTGCTGTGCCCTCCTCCAGGTAGTGGATGTGTGTCTGCAAAATGAGTTTCTTAGATGATTCAAATGCAACTGCTTAGCTCCTGTCCATTGCAAATCCTACAAAAGGAAAAGATTATCTATTTCCACCAAACACTGGGATCATTCCCTAAAGGAAGTTCCTCAGGAAAACAAACAAACAAACAAGTGTGGATTATTTGGGGTCACTTTTCTCATTCAGTGGAGAAGGAAATGGCAACCCACTCCAGTATTCTTGCCTAGAGAATCCCATGGATGGAGGAGCTTCGTGGGCTACAGTCCACGGGTCGCAGAGTCGGACACGACTAAGTGATTTCACTTTCACTTTTCTCATTCAGTGCAAATTGGAGTCTGATCTCTCGATTCGAGGATGTGGTAGACCTCCATGCAACAGCCTCAACCTTACAGAACCTGACTTAGCTTGGGGAATAGTTTGGCTGCATCACTGAGGATTGTAAGGAAAAAATGCATCTTCCATCTTTGGGTGATGGATTATTCCCAGCATGCATGGAAGGGAGTTAGCCTTGGGAATGGCCTAGTGAGATTAAAAAGAAAGTTACTAAAGCCGAGGGGAAAAAACCCATCTTTGTGGAAAAAAATTGAGTATATATGCATTAAGTCTATGCAGTAAAGGGTGCGTAGCAGTAAGTTTTGTTAACTTATATTCAAGTTCATCAGCAAATTGATGGTGGAGCCCAAGAAATAAGTGCTCCTACTTGGTCTTTTGGCTGACGTCTCTGACCTCTCTGACCTCTCGTCTCTGACCTTACCTAAATGCTCTGTTTCCCGGGAGACCCACTGCAGGGGCTGGCTCACCTCCACACCCCCCTGGCCAGGACACTTTCCCCTGAATTCAAGCCTCGTGTTGACATATCCTTCCTCTTCTCCTACCGCTCCCTACCACAGAGACCTGGAATGGAAATTTAGGGAGGGAATCTGAAAGATTCTTAGGTATCCTTTTTTCTTGTACTTCAATCTCCCAGATATTACTGTTTCTTGGGCTTCTCAGATGGCACAGTGGTAAAGAATCCACCTGCCAGTGCAGGAGACACAGGAGACGTGGGTTTGATCCCTGGGTCAGGAAGATCCCCTGGAAGAGGAAATGGCAACCTATTCCAGTGTTTTTGCCTGGAGACTTCTATGGACAGTGGAGCCTGGCGGGCTACAGTCCATGGGGCTGTAAAGAGTCAGATTTGACTGAGCACACTTTGCTGTTTCTTAGACAAAAGATGTTTCTTAGACATAATCTTTTGGAGCGAACAGAACCAAGGAGTATAAATGATACAAAAGTTTAAGGCCTTACTGGCACCTCCCTTGAGGAGGCTAACAGTCAGCAACCCTGATGTCTCCTGTCTTAGTGCAAAGGACCCTCTTATTCCCACAGCCAGAAGCTCTCAGAGTCCTTCAGCCCGAATGCTCTTGACAAAACCCTCCTTCAAATAGACAGTTCTCCTAAAACCACAATCTGGCATCACAGCTTCGTACATTCCTACTGCTCGGTGCAGTTTTATTGTTTGGTAATGAAGGAAGGGAAGGAGGCATACTGCTTTTTGTACTCATTCAGCTGAAGGTTGGGGTATTATTGCATTTTTCTTTCATAATTCACTGATGACTCCCAAAGTGCTTTTCACATGACATAGGATGAATGGGGTAAGGAGTGAGGGCCAACCCTTAAAATGTTTCCAATTTTCCTCTCCAGGATCAAGATACTTGAGGATGTCCGGAGACTCATCCAGCCAAGTGATATTATAAATAAGGTTGTCTTCAGTTTAGATGAGCCTTGGTAGGTGGTCCTGAACATCAGTGGAGCGAGGGTGAGGGGTGGTGAGCATATTGAATAACCTTTTAATGGCATGTGAATACGAATATTTTAAGTTAGTAATCCATTCCTTCTCCTGAAAACATCATAGTGAAAATTCATGTTAAAGATCTGTAAGATAAAGCTTATCTCTAAGAAATGTCAAACTGTGTCTAAGAATAGCAGTTACTCCTATAATAATAGGTTCTTTAATTCATTTCAGGCCTTTGCAAAATTCTGCTTCTGACTGCTTGCAGTTCTTCTCCGCGTTTGAGTCCGGAAATCTTCGCAAAGCCATCCAAGTGCGTGAGTAAGTAAGGAAAGCTGCAGGGGTAGGTCCTGGCAGCTCAAGCCAGCATTTTGCAACTATCTGTCCCGTCCTCTGTTTTCAGGGACCTCACATTGATAGTTTGAAATCTATCATGGTGGGAGCATTTACAATATACAAACTGCCCAGCATGTGAAGGTTTTTTTATTTTCCTAACAGTTGATTGTTAAATGTTTACCAACACACCAGGGAACTCATTAGCTGATGTCAAGAAAGTGGGGACTTTGACTTCTCAGGTGGTCTGGTGATTAAGAATCCACCTGCCAATGCAGGGACTTGTGGGTTTGATCCCTGGTCTGGGAAGATCCCACATGCAACTCACAGATCATGTAATGATAGTGTCTATACACAAATTTCCCCAAATGTCACAAATACCTTTATGGCTTTTTTTTTTTTTCTTTTTTTAAATTCCAGAACTCTATCAAAGACCACGTACTTGGCACTTACATTAATCTAGAACTCTTCACTTCATCATCTTTTTATGGCCTTTCATGACACTGACACTGCCGTTTTTAAAAACTCAGAGTAAAGGACCCACACCCAGAATCTGTTTCCTGCTTCATGATTAGATTCTGGAGAAACATTTATTTTGGCAACAATTTTACACTGGTGATGATTTTACATTGCCTTTTCCTGATGTCATAAAATAGCAAGGACACAGTGTTATTTTGTTTTACTGTTGGTGATACTGACTTTGATTACTTGCTTAACAAGACTGGGTGCTTGAAAGAAAAAAAAAATCTGATTCAAGTCCTCCCCCTGCTTCAAACCCTATTGTGACTTTATCTTAGAATAAAGCTCAATTCTATGAAAAAGAGTGTGTCAAGGGGCAGGGATAAGACTTTTTGAAAACAAAGTAACCTGATGATAATATTAAGTTAAAACTGCATTGCCAATTTCATTGCTAAAGCTCAAAAAATAGTTTTTGGAGACATAGTGACAGGGTGGAGACACATAAGGACTTTCTGGGGTGCAGGAACTGTTCTACATATTGATCCAGTGAACTATCAGACAGGTGTGTCCAGATGAATTTGTTTAAACTCATTGAGTTGTACATTTAAGATTTGTATACTTTAGTGCATACAAGCTAAATTAATTAAAAAGGGGGGGGGCAAACACGCAGATCCTTCATTACTAGTCTAATTCATGTTTGTTGCCCTGATGGGGATTTACATATGCTATTCTAAAGGTCCATCTAGTCAAGGCTATGGTTTTTCCTGTGGTCATGTATGGATGTGAGAGTTGGACTGTGAAGAAGGCTGAGTGCCGAAGAATGGATGCTTTTCAACTGTGGTGTTGGAGAAGACTCTTGAGAGTCCCTTGGACTGCAAGGAGATCCAACCAGTCCATTCTGAAGGAGATCAGCCCTGGGATTTCTTTGGAAGGAATGATGCTAAAGCTGAAACTCCAGTACTTTGGCCATCTCATGCAGAGAGTTGACTCATTGGAAAAGACTCTGATGCTGGGAGGGATTGGGGGCAGGAGGAGAAGGGAATGACAGAGGATGAAATGGCTGGATGGCATCACTGACTCGATGGACATGAGTCTGAGTGAACTCCGGGAGTTGGTGATGGACAGGGAGGCCTGGCGTGCTGCGATTCATGGGGTTGCAAAGAGTCGGACACGACAGCGACTGATCTGATCTGATCTGATTCTACTTAATCTTTACAAACAGTACTGCAAGTTTAGACACTATTTCTAATTTTCATATGAGGAGACCGATGCTCAAAAGTCATGTCTAGCATCAGATAGTGATGGCATATCCGACCAGATGTGACCACATTTTTCTCTGGAATATAGCACACTTCTGTCTTTCAACCTGGATAGACACTTCATTGTTACTGTCATCGTTCAGTTGCTAAGTCACGTCTGGGTCTTTGTGACCCAAAGGACTGCAGCACGCCAGGCTCCTCTGTCCTCCACTATCTCCTGGAGTTTGCTCAAATTCATGTCTGTAGGGTTTGCTTGATCTCCTTGCAGTTCAAGGGACTCTCAAGGGTTTTCTCCATCACCACAATTCAAAAGCATCAATTCTTTGGCACTCAGCCTCCTTTATGGTCCAAGTCTGACATCCGTACATGACTACTTGAAGCTTTATTACTGTTTAATAAAAAGATGTGCTCTAATTGTATAACTGACTCCTTTAATACCAGGATACTGCTTCCCTGTCTTTAAATTTCTAGAGCCCGTGTCCAAAATTGTGAGACAAGGATGAAAACTAAAGCTTACCAGCCAACTAAGATCCTGGGTCTTAGATCTGTCATCCAGAACCTGAGATGTGTGGATTCCTCATTGTTGGAAGTTCTCTTGAAGGCTTTTAACCCACCCATTTTGCTTCTGCCTTTGCAGGTTTGAGTATGACTTACTGGTCAATGCTGATGTGAATAGCACGCAGCACCAGCAGTGGTTCTACTTCAAGGTGAGCGGTATGAGGGCCGCTGCCCCCTACCGCTTCAACATCATCAACTGTGAGAAGCCCAACAGCCAGTTCAATTACGGTATGTGCACTCAGGGAGAGAGACTTTCACAACAATACCAAAAATGATGTCACTTTTGAGTGTTGGACCAAGCTCTGCTTGGGTTGCATAGGGTTTGAAGTTGGGATGGTATGTTTTGGTTAAGCTAAATGGCAAGAAAGCCGCCAACCTAGAGCACATTTCCACTGTGGGAGGGGAATGGGAAAGTCTCCTTCTGCCATGCAATGTAACTAAAGGAAGTCCCCTGCATATGAACCTTTAAGTTGCAAACTTTCCAAGATGTAAACGTGCATTTGCACATCCAGTCACTTAAGTTAGTTCACATGTGTGGTGTACATTGTCACCCCCATGTATCCTATATAAATAGTTGTTCTTTTGTGTACTGTCCGCAGTATCTTTATCTCAAGCCCATGATGAGTGGAAGCAAGTGTAAAACAGTGGTGATGTAGCTGGTACATGACAATCCAGGAATCACTGGATCATTTTTTATTTTTTTTCAAGAGAGTAGATAGAACTGAATCTAGCAAGGAATCAGAACCTATGCCATCAATATTAAGTATGAGTGACATTGCAGCTTGACCTCCATCTCCTATTGCTGACAATCCTTCAGCTCTACCATCTCCCACCTTCTCTCCCTCCTCCATCAGTAACTCTTCTGGCCTGTTCACTTGATTCCAGCCCCTGTATGCCAGCTATTGTACTGTATTACTGTACTTTTCAAGGTACTGCTTATGAGATTAAAATTAAAAAAAAAAAGAAGATTTGTCTGTGCTATGTGTAATTTGTGTGCAAAGTATCATAAACCTATTACAGTACAGTACTATATAATTGATGATGGTAGTTGGGTACTTAGGCTAACTTATTGGACTTATGAACAAATTGGACTTAGGAATGCTCTCTTGAAACAGAATTCGTCTATATGTAGGGGACTTATTGTACCTCACGTAACTTTTCACAACTACCTGCCTCCCTGTCTCAGCTTGAACTTTTTGAAGTCAGTGAACCCTCTCACTTATCCCTTCTCTCCAGCTCGTGAACCCCCCAGGAGCACACGCATTGCTCTGTTTGTGCCAGACAGGCAAACAGCACAATTCAACGGGACAACGCTCATTTATACTCTCAGAAAACAGTGGAGAACGTTTAAATTCTCCCTAACACCTGTGGCCATTTTAGAGGAGGCATTCAAGGGACAAAGAGTGATTAGGAGCCCATATTTATCTTGAATGTGTCTAGAAACTGGAAGTTCTGCCTGTTACTGTTGGCTCATATACTGATGCACTGAGTGGCTTTGAGGAAAGAAAAAGTATTCCCACATATCCAGGCTCGAGCACAGGATGTTGCGTCTGTCTGGCAGTGATGAAATAGACTTTTGCTGGTATAGAAAGAGAAAAGGGAATCCTTGACTCCTGAATTCACTTGCTGTAGCTGTTGTAATAAGTTGTCTCATATTTTGTGGTTTTAAAGAAGACAAATGTATTCTTTTACAGTTCCGAAGTCCACAAGTCCCAAATCAGTTTCCCTGGGCTTAAGTCGAGGTGTTGGAAGGCTTCCTCTGGACAGTGTAGCAGATTATTTATTTTTGTTCTCCAGCTTTCAGAGCTGTATTCCTCACATTCCTTGGCTCATGGCCCTTTCCACCATCTTCAGCGTCAGAGCATCTTCAAATCTCTCTGCTTCAGTCACATTGCTTCTCCTCTAAACTCAAACCTCTCCCAGCCTCTCTCTTGGAAAGACATGTGTGATTGAATTTAGGGACAACCAGGATCTCCTCCTCTCAAGATACTTAATTTAATCATATCCACAAAGTCTCTTTTGTCATAGAAGGTTAACACACAGCTCCCAAGGGTTAAGACCAGGGTATCTTTTTTATTTTTCAGATACTCCTAATTTTATTTTATTTATATATTTATTTATTTTTGGCCACACAGTGTGACATGAGAGATCTTAGTTTCCGAAAGTGTTAGTCGCTCAGTCATGTCTGACTCTTTGCAAACCCATGTGGTTAGCCTGTCAGGCTCCCCTGTCCATGGAATTCTCCAGGCAAGAATACTGGAATAGGTTGCCATTCCATTTTCCAGAAGATCTTTCTGACTCAGGGATAGAACCCTGCTCTCCTGCATTGCAAGCATATTCTTTATTGTCTGAGCCACCAGGGAAGCCCAGGATCAAGCTTGTACCCCCTGCATTTGGAAGTTCAGAGTCTTAACTACTGGACTGCCAGGGAAGGCCCAAGATCTGGGTATGTTCCAGGGCTGTTATTCAGCCTACCACAACTCTCCTTTCCTTTTTTCCCCCCTCATGGATTAATCCTGCCTTTATTTTGTGTAGGGATGCAGCTGACTCTGTATTCCATGAAGGAGGCTCTTCTTGGCAAGCCCACCTGGGTACGGACAGGCTACGACATCTGTTATTACAAGTAAGTTAGACTGTTAGCTTCCCTTGCTCTTTCATTCTCTCTCAACTTCCTACTTCTCCATTCTAAAAAATGTCTTTAAAAATATTTATTTGCTATTTATTAATTTCTCCGTGACAGGTCTTAGTTGTGGCATACAGGATCTAGTTCCCTGACCAGGGACTGAACCTGGGCTCCCTACATTGGGAGCATGGAGTCTTAGCCACTGGACCACCAGGGAAGTCCTTCCTGCTTCTCCATTTTAATCTTATAAACCTGATCAATCTGTGCTTTTCTGGTTTACTCATCACCCTATCAATGACAAATGTTGTGTCTTTCAGAAGCATAAGCATGTTAAATGACACCCACAGTAGACCACAAGAAATATCTTTTGGTTTTGTGAAAAGTCATTTATTCTTATTTAAACACATCAAAACCGTTAGACCTTGTGGTTGGATACAGACTCAACCTAGGACTAGCGCATCAGCCTTCAGTTTCTTTCCTATTTCCATTTGTCTCAGTGAACAAAAATGTCTCGGATATTCTGGCTTATTCTTATCCATCCTGCAGTTCAGTTTTCCAAAGTAGGTAAGCGTGAATATGTGACAAACACACTTGAGTAACTATTCCTCCACAGCAAATAGCGTTTTGGAAAAAAGTAAAAGAGAAAAGTATTTTCAGAATTCATCTTCAACTCTTGATCAGTAGCCAGTTTCATCAATTTATCCTGTAAAGTTGTAATGAAATTTGAATTATCCATGTATTTTGATAAAACAAATTCATTCCAGGCCCATGAATTGCTTATTTGTGCAGTTTCCTTTGATAGAAAATAAAATAGAAATTCATAAGACAAAAAAAAAAAAAAAAAAAGAGAGATAGGAATTGCAGACAGGTAGAAGTGATGTAATTAATTATTAGCTCATTGCTGCTGCTGCTGCTGCTAAGTTGCTTCAGTCGTGCCCAACTCCGTGCGACCCCATAGATGGCAGCCCACCAGGCTCCCCCGTCCCTGGGATTCTCCAGGCAAGAATACTAGAGTGGGTTGCCATTTCCTTCTCCATTAAAACTAGCTCATTGCTAGTTTCTTGTAAAAATTGATAGGCTACTACCTATTTTCTGGGATAAAGTAAGTTGTATCTGTTTCTGAGATGACAAGGGGCCCTGGAGAATATTATCAGGCATTGGAGAGTTTAGGATTGTTATAAATATCAAAAAGAAAGAGAGTGAAAAATGCTTATGCCTCTTGGTTTTTGAGACTGTGAGGATGGGAGCGTTGTCAGAGAGGAAGGTCTAAAGCCTTATTACTCTATCAGACATAAGGGCAAACATCACCACAAAGCAAGGACAGTCTATAAGGCACAGAGCTGGGCTAACAGTTTATATTAATAATAAAAGAGTCGACAGCCTTCAGTCTTGCATGTATTAGAATATGGACCTGGGTAGGCTAGTATTTTCCTTATATTCTTCAGAACAATAGCAAAATCATACACTTTTATTTATTTTCCATAGCAGTTACTTTCTTGCCCACCTAGCTACAGACTCTTAGGATATTTTTATGGTCTACAGAGACTGAGACTAAAATCACCTTACGGTGATAGGAGCCATAGCTGCAGTGGAAAATAATGAAAGATAAATTTGGATGTTGGTGTATCAAGAATAACTTTAGACTTCCCTGGTGGTCCAGTAGTTAAGAGTCCACCTGCCAATGCAAGGAACACGGGTTCAATCCCTTGTCCAAGAAGATCCCACGTCCCATGGGGGAACTGAGACTGCATGCCACAACTACTGAAGCCTACCTGCCCTAGAGCCTGTACTCTGCCACAGGAAAAGCCACCGCAGTGAGAAGCCTGCACATCGCAAATAGAGAAAACCCAGGCAGCAATGAAGACCCAGCACAGGGGTCTGAAAAATAAAAAGCCAATAAAATACATAAATATATGAAAAGTTTTAGAAAGGAATAACTTTTAAGTGTCCTTAAATCAGATCAGATCAGATCAGATCAGTCGCTCAGTCGTGTCGGACTCTTTGCAACCCCATGAATCGCAGCACGCCAGGCTTCCCTGTCCATCACCAACTCCCGGAGTTCACTCAGACTCACATCCATCGAGTCAGTGATGCCATCCAGCCATCTCATCCTCTGTCGTCCCCTTCTCCTCCTGCCCCCAATCCCTCCCAGCATCAGAGTCTTTTCCAATGAGTCAATTCTTCGCACGAGGTGGCCAAAGTACTGGAGTTTCAGCTTTAGCATCATTCCTTCCAAATAAATCCCAGGGCTGATCTCCTTCAGAATGGACTAGTTGGATCTCCTTGCAGTCCAAGGGACTCTCAAGAGTCTTCTCCAACACCACAGTTCTAAAGCATCAGTTCTTTGGTGCTCAGCCTTCTTCTTCACAGTCCAACTCTCACATCCATACATGACCACAGGAAAAACCATAGCCTTGACTAGACGAACCTTTGTTGGCAAAGTAATGTCTCTGCTTTTGAATATGCTATCTAGGTTGGTCATAACTTTCCTTCCAAGGAGTAAGCATCTTTTAATTTCATGGCTGCAGTCACCATCTGTAGTGATTTTGGAGCCCAGAAAAATAAAGTCTGACACTGTTTCCACTGTTTCCCCATCTATTTCCCATGAAGTGGTGGGACCGGCCTAAATAAGCATGAAAAACCCAGCTTGCAGCAGGCTTGGATCTGTAGCTTAGTAGGAGACTGCTGCTGCTGCTGCTGCTAAGTTGCCTCAGTCATGTCCGACTCTGTGCAACCCCATAGACAGCAGTCCACTAGGCTCCTCTGTCCCTGGGGGTCTCCAGGCAAGAACACTGGAGTGGGTTGCCATTTCCTTCTCCAATGCATGAAAGTGAAAAGTGAAAGTGAAGTCACTCAGTCGTGCCCGACTCTTAACGACCCCATGGACTGGAGCCTACCAGGCTCCTCCGTCCATGGGATTTTCCAGGCAAGAGTACTGGAGTTGGGTGCTGAGACTAGACAAGCATTAACTTTCAGCATCCTCTGGGGAGTAGGGGTGAAGAGGGAATAGCTCCCCCTAGAGGCTTCTTCCTTGGAGGGGGATAAAGCATCAGCTTAAGGGGACTAAGCATTTGCCCAGAAGAGAAGGAAGCAGAGCCTTGGCCTAAAGAATGCCTGTGTTAATGTTAATAGCTTTTAGATTCATTAACAAGACAATTGTTATGTGATTAAAGAGCAACAGAGGGGTAACATGAAAACCATGCATGTGTAATGTAATTCATTTTTCATCTTCCAATCATGAATCCAAGCAGATGAATGGATAAGATTGCTACACAGTCACGTAGCTTGTTTTACAATGATTGGCCACATTGTGTTAACATATTTCCAATAATGTGATCTAACAACAGGATAGATATGTGTATCTCTATTCAACCACAAATCAGAGTAATTTTCCCTAAGGTAAAATGCCTTAGATTAGAAAATGTATTTGTTTCCCTCTTTTACTTATCACAATCTTTTTTAAAATATATGGTATTTTATTGAAACATGTATAATATCATATATGAAACAAGTCGCCAGTCCAGGTTCGATGCACGATACTGGATGTTTGGGGCTGGTGCACTGGGATGACCCAGAGGGATGGTACGGGGAGGGAGGAGGGAGGAGGGAGGAGGGTTCAGAATGGGAAACAAGTGTATACCTGTGGTGGATTCATGTTGATATATGGCAAAACCAATACAATATTCTAAAGTTAAAAAATAAAATTAAATTAAAAAAAAAATAAAAACAAAAAAAAGAAAAAGAAAGAGTGAAAAAAAAAAAAGACAGTACCTCTCCATTAAAGCTTACATATTCAGCATATAAGTAAGTCTATGTTGAAATAAAAGAGTATAATGTTGGTTTTGGAAAAAAAAAATATATATGGTATTTTATTGCAATTAATTGCATCTTCTTTCTATTAGAGTGAATCATTGACTTTTAATTTTTTTACTGGAGTATAATTCCTTTTCAATGTTGTGTTAGTTTCTACTGTACAATGACGTGAATCAGCTATACGTATGTATATATCTCCTCCCTTTCGAGACTCCCACTCCCCTCCCACCCTCCCCGCCCCACCCCTGTAGGTCATCACAGAGCACTGAGCTGAGCTTCCTGTGTTTACCGCAGCTTCCCACTAGCTGTCTGTTTTACACATGGGAATGCATATATGTCAGACTTAATCTCGCTATTTGTCTCACCGCCCCCTTTTCCCTCCTGTGTCCCTAGGTCTGTTCTCCTATGTCTGTTCTCTAATTCCTGCCCCACAAACAGGCTCATCTGTACTATCTTTCTACATTCCATGAAAAAGTGAAAGTGAAGTCGCTTAGTTGTGTCCGACTCTTTGTGACCCCATGGACTGTAACCTATCAGGCTCCTCCGACCATAGGATTTTCTAGGCAAGAATTCTGGAGTGGGTTGTCATTTCCTTCTCCAGGGGAATCTTCCTGACCCAGGGATCGAACCCGGGTCTCCTGCATTGCAGGCAGATGCTTTACCATCTGAGCAGCCATATGCATTAATATATGATAATTTTTCACTCTGCTCTAGAAGATTATTTTTTTTTTCATCCCTGCTTTTATTCTGTCTAACATATTTATTTGGGACAATTTTGCCTCCTTTATCTTTGTCTCCGATGTGTCATCAGATGCTCAGAAGTCCTTTGACTGTTTACATTCTTAGATTTAGTACCACGTTCTAAAGGATCGGCTAGGTGCTTGTTGTGGAAAGAACCGTGAGCCATGGTACCTGAGTATATCTATGGGAAGGTGAAAGGAAAAAAGAGAGCACTCAAGAAGAATGGGATATTCATTTCCCTTAAAAAGTGATAGAAATAATGATCAATTAAGGAAATGGGCTGACTGCTTTTTGGGTTGGAGCATTATCACTTAAAAAGTGATCTCCAAAGTATTTTGATAACATATTAATCCATGGATTTTTAAAAATGATTTATTTATTTATTTGTGGCTGTGGCGAGTCTTCACTGCTGAGCACGGGCTTTCTCTAGTAGAGGTGACTGGGGGCTACTCGGTAGTTGCGGTGTGCAGGCTTCTCTTTGCAGTGGCTTCTCTTGTGGCAGAGCACGGTCCCTAGGCATGCAGGCTCACCAGCTGTGGCTCACGGGCTTAGTTGCTCAATGGCATGTGGGATCCTCCCAGATTAGGGATTGAACCTGTGTCCCCTGCATTGGCAGGTGGATTCTTAACCAATGGACCAGCAGAGAAGCCCCAATCCATGGACTTTTATAATTTGTTCACAATTTTTAAAATTCAGTTATATAAATCTTGCTGTACTAGTATATTATGTACCCTTAGAAAACATGCAAAAAGTTTAGAATTTTAAATCATGGGGAAAAGATGAGAAAAATAATTTAAAATTTAAATCTTTAAATTTTAAATGTAAAATTATTATATTTTTATACTATTGATAACTCGGGGCATCCTGTACCCTTAAAGTTGACCATAAAAAATATAGTTGTAAGGTGTCTGGTGGATAATTTTGAAAAATTGTGGTTAACTCCCCAGATCTAATTAGTGAATTTTTATGCAAATAAGAATTCTTGAGAAAGAGCTAGTATTAAGGGTAGGAGGTAGATCATGTCAGTTCTTCCATTCTCTTTGTCATTCGTGCTTAAAATGTAATATTATTATCAGTCTCTGAATTCCAAGCTGAATTTAGAAAAAATGAATTGTCTGTATTGTAGGGTTTAATTTAGATAATATAATCTGTAAATCCACTTGAGAAGTCTTCTGAAAATTTAAATACGTTACGTTGCTGGAAAGTGAAAGTGAAGTTGCTCAGTCCTGTCCGACTCTTTGCGACCCCGTGGAGGTCATGGAGCCCAACAGGCTCCTCCATCCGTGGAACTCTCCAGGCAAGAATACTGGAGTGGGTTGCCATTAGAGATGGTGAGCTATTCCCATCCCTCCCTCAGGAAGCCTCCTGTGTAGCAATCCATACTTAACTATCTGACATATGAAAACCATCGATATGCAATGTAATATATTTTTCATATTCTAGCCCTGGAAAACAACAGAGAAGAATGGATAACACTGTTACACTATTGTTGCAGGCAGGGGGACCCCTTCCAGGACCCGAGAGTGGGTTCTTGTCTAACGCTGGGAAGTGAATTGTCCAAGGAGACATTGACAAATCAGGAGAGTTTATTGATAAGGTGGGGCCCAGGTGGAGAGCAGGGTGAGGGAACCCAGGAGGACTGCTCTGATAGTTCGCCATCTCAGTTTTTACGGTGATGGGATTAGTTTCCGGGTTGTCTCTGGCCAATCATTCTGACTTGGGTTCCTTTCTGGTAGTGTGTGCATTGCTCAACCAATATGGAGTCCAGCGAGAAGGATGCTAGGAGGTTGACTGCACATGCAGTGTCTCCTTTTGCCCTTTGCTGAATTCTTCTGGTGGATGATGGCTTGTTAGTTCCATTATTCCTTACCAGGACCTCCTGTTAGGAGGTCACACAAGAGCTCTGCCGTCGCGCATCCTTGCCGGGGATAACTCATGCCAGTAGTTGCTGGGGTGCCTAGTCAGGGCGGGTGGTCTCAGCCAGTGTTTTTCCTAACTCTCACATCTAGCTTGTTTCACAATGATTCATCACAGTGGGTTGATGTGCAGAGCATACCGCAGCAGTGTCAACCCTTATGTTAAACCTTAGGCAACTTTGTTTCTTTCTGCTAAGACCACCATACATTTAAAGGGGAATTCTCACATCTTCTCCCCACATTCAGTTGGTTTGATCTTTCTGCCCCTTCCCTGGAGTACCTCCTTCCCACCCCCTCGCCCACCCACCTTACAGACCACTAAAGCCAGAAAACCAAAAGGGATCCCTCGGAGGGAAGAAAGAAATGGGCAGGCTTGTTTTTCCATGGCTCTCATAAAAGTAAGCCAGGGCAGTTTTAGTTTCTGCTTTATTTACTTCCCCGAGGTCTGCTTCTTCTCGAACGTACACAGCTGCACACCTTTTTGAATTCTCTCTCAGCTCTGGTCTAAAGTATTTTTTTTTTTTTTTTTTTGCCAAAGGGCAGAGGGAGAGGAGCTGCCCACTCAGAGTGGCCATGTAATACACCACGGCTGATCTCTTCTGACATTTATCTCTGCTTGTGAGAGGGGACGGAACAGCTCACTCATGAAGATGAATGTCATACAAGAGCTCTGCCGTTGCGCACTCTAGCTGGGGATCTCAGGAGAGATATTTGGTGCTCTCCAGAATATTAGAAACGCCACAGACACAGGGCAGCCCGGTGACTTGTCAGCTCTTCTTTGTTAGATCCTGTTAAGTGAAATGATACACCCATGTTAAACAGAGCCATCGTCATTATGAGATTATCTAATTCCCTTTCTGTCTTGGCATTTACTTCTTACACACACACACACAGGAAAAAAAAAAAAAGAGGCTTCCCAAAAATAAAATAAAAAATATGACTTCCTGGCCTGTTTTAAAGTACAAACGGAAATAGATGGAGTTCATAACTATGCATTTGTGTATTTTGCTCCTTGCTTCATTGAAGGCTTTATGATTATAAAAGTGCAGATCCTTCCAAAGATAAATGGTTCAGAGAATGAAAAAGCAGAGGGGAGCCTTTTAACTGTGGAATGACTGTTCTCTCCTTATTATCCTTGACCCAAGATGACATATCCAGGGGGCTTCCCAGATGATAGCTCAGTTGGTAAAGAAACCTCCTGCAATGCAGGAGACTCCAGTTTGATTCCTGGGTCTGGAAGATCCACTGGAGAAGGGATAGGCTACCCCCTTCTTTATTCTTAGCCTTCCCTGGTGGCTCAGCTGGTAAAGAATCCTCCTGCAATGCCGGAGACCTGGGTTCGATTCCTGGGCTGGAAAGATCCCCTGGAGAAGGGAAAGGGAACCCAGTCCAGTATTCTGGCCTGGGGAATTCCATGGACTGTATAGTTCATGGAGTCACAAACAGTCAGACCTGACTGAGTGACTTTCACTTTCCCAGATGGCACTAGTGGTAAAGAACTCGCCTGCCAGTGCGGGAGACATAAGAGATGCAGGTGTGATGCCTGGGTCGGGAAGGTCCCCTGGAGGAGAGCATGGCAACTCACTCCAATATTCTTGCCTGAAGAATCCCTTGGACAGAGGAGCCTGGGGGGCTACAGTCCATAGGGTCGCACAGAGTTGGACATGACTGCAGATGGTGATTGCAGCCATGAAATTAAAAGACACTTACTCCTTGGAAGGAAAGTTATGACCAACCTAGACAGCATATTGAAAAGCAGAGACATTACTTTGCCAACAAAGGTCCATGTAGTCAAGGCTATGGTTTTTCCAGTGGTCATGTATGGATGTGAGAGTTGGACTGTGAAGAAGGCTGAGCACCGAAGAATTGATGCTTTTGAACTGTGGTGTTGGAGAAAACTCTTGGGAGTCCCTTGGACTGCAAGGAGATCCAACCAGTCCATCCTAAAGGAGATCAGTCCTGGGTGTTCATTGGAAGGACTGATGCTGAAGCTGAAACTCCAATACTTTGGCCACTTCATGTGAAGAGTTGACTCATTGGAAAAGGCTCTGATGCTGGGAGGGATTGGGGGCAGGAGGAGAAGGGGACGACAGATTATGAGATGCCTGGATGGCATCACCGACTCGGTGATCATGAGTTTGAGTAAACTCCGGGAGTTGGTGGTGGGCAGGGAGGCCTGGCGTGCTGCGATTCATGGGGTTGCAAAGAGTTGGACACGACTGAGCGACTGAACTGAACTGAAGCAACTTAACATGCATGTACAATGCATCTAAGGTCTAATTTGAGAGCACACTTGAGTTTCCCCAGGCTTCTTTTCCCACTAGAAGAACAGATCAAGGAGAGAAAGTTCTTGGAGTCAAAGTTCTACCACCCATTAATGATGTGATCTTGGGGCAAATTATTCCAGCCTCTCTCAACTTCAGATTCCTCATCAATAAGGGGGGATGTTAATGGTATCCACTTGCTAGATCTGTGCTGAAGATGAAACGAAATAAGATAAAGTCCATGGAACTCATAAAACAGTGTCTGGTGCATACTAGATGTTCCGTGAATGTTAGCAATGATTAATAATTAATAGAAGCATCTTAGTGGCATCAAATACTGATGACATAAAGAATGATAGTGAATAAATAACATTCACTAGATCTCCTCTGAATTATTTATCATTCAGTTATTTTAGACTTTAAGTTTATAGGTAGCCCTGATTTATGAAAACCAAAACTTCAAATTCTTGCTGTATTAAACCAAAAGACTACTTGTCCTTTTATCCATTCTTATGAGACAGATGATAGAATGAAAAAAAAAAAAAAAACCGCCTTGGTTTTGGAGTTAGCCCACAATCCCATTCAGTCCCATTTGGGGTTGAGTCCTGTTTACTGTGCTTGTTGTATGCCTGAATGCATGCTTAGTCCCTTCAGTCGTGTCCGACTCTTTGTGACTCTATGGACTGTGTAGCCCACCAGGCTCCTCTGTCCATGGGATTCTCCAGGCAAGGATACTGGAGTGGGTTGCCATGCCCTCCTCCAGGGCATCTTTTTGACCCAGGGATCGAACTTACATCTCCTGCATCAGCAGGCAGTTTCTTTGCCACTGAGTCACCTGGTTAGCCCTAATTATACAGTAGGAAACCTAAAAAGAAACAAGACTCATGTGAGATGAGACCACCCCCAGTCACCCTGGGGGCATCTTATTAATCTTGAGTAAAGATGCGGGCTCTGGTTCTACTCTGTGTAGGTGAAAAACTTGGGGATGACAAGGCACTGGTTTGGTTTTAGTCGCTAAGTCGTGTCCGACTCTTATGACCCCAAAGGAGCCCGCCAGGCTCCTTTGTCCATAGGATTCTCCAGGCAAGAATACCAGAGTAACTTGCCATTTCCTTTTCCAGGGGATCTTCCCGATCCAGGAATCAAACCCGGGTTTCTTGCATTGCAGACAGATGATTTACTGACTGAGCTACGAGGGAAGCCCAATGCACTAGTTGTGTGTTTTTACCTGCCTTTGAAAGAGAGCAGGACCCTGTGGTCCTTGTACCCCATGTTCTCAGCCTGCATTTTGTCTGTAGAAAAACTTTAGCCGAAGAACAAATTTAATTAGAGAAGCAAGATCGTGTAGAAACTAAGGAAAACAGACAAAGGAGGCCAAATAATAATGATAAGGTAGTCCTTGAGCAAAGTCAGTGACACTTAGTTCCTGCTCAAGGGCTGTAGATAATATTCTGAGCCATATCCTGTGAGTTGTCTTATAGAGACTGAAACTCCCACCAGGTGAAATAAGTTAGCTACATGATGACCAGACTGTGGTCATGACATAAGCTGCCACAATTCCAAGAACTGGCCTCAAAGGCATGGAAACAAACTGATCCCAGAACTGAGGATCAACTGTACCTAAAACAATCAAGATGATGCCGGTCAGACCACTGATGACCACTTTCAAGATGACCGTCGGTTGTGTTGTGTGTGTGTTGTATCTGCAGGAAGCCCCCTTCCTTTGTCTATAAAAGCCCTCGCCCCTTGATTGTCAGAAGTGAGGGGGCATTGGCCTTTGGACAGGAGTCCACCCTCCCCCCAGCTGTTGGCTTCTAAGCATCTAAAGAAAGCAAACTTTCCTTTCCACCAGCTTGGCCTCTTTAATGGCTTTTGAATGGCAAGTAGCTAGGCCCCTCTTTTGGAGATGCCTTTACCTTCATGAGTATGTGCGTGCGGTGTGTGTGTGCTTTCACACTCATGCATGTAAAACTCTCTTCCACGTTTTGATTAGTTGTCAAAATGTTGACCATTTGACCAAAATGATGACTGGCTCATTTCACTTCGAAGAGAGGTATAATTGCTAGTGTAAACTGAATGAGTGTTTGCAGGAGAGCCTTTACGAGTGGAGTCAGAGAGGATGAAAGGTAGAGCGTATGTGGTTTGCATGCTTTCTGAGTTACCATCTGCTTCTTTACATACTTGCTAATAATCAGAACCTTAGCTCTGCAGAAACTATAGAGCTTTAGGGAAATCTGGAGAGAGTAGACCCAATTAGGTATCAAGGACCAGAGAACGCCATGGATGAAGATGCCTTTTTGAAGTTTCTAATCCTGTAGTCACAAAGGCTATGGCTCCTATTAATAGGAAGCTGAGAAGCTGGGCGGGATCATCATTTGACACTTACATCATTGGGAATTTCTTTCTTTCACTAGAATGATCAGGGACCCAGAGTGCCATGTTGGCAGAAGCTGAGGCAGGAGAAATATAGGTCATAGTTCATGGAACTGTGAATTTCTCTTTCTCCCATTCTTAGTTGTATGAATCCAGTAAGTCTCCTATATATGAACCCTCAAGTTTTGAACTCTCAAAGATGTGAACGTGTATCACTGAATCGCTTTTTCAAGAGGGAGGTAGAATTGAATCCAGCCAGGAACCAGAACCTGTGCCATCCGTGTGAGTGTTGGCATATCAGGCGTGAGTGACATCAGCTTACCCTCCGTCTCCTGTTGCTGACGACCCTTCAGCTCTACCATCTCCCACCTCTTCTCCCTCCTCCATCAGTAGCTCTTCTTGCCTGTTCACTCGATGCCAGCCCCTGAGTGCCAGCTGTTGTACTGTACTACTGTACTGAACTTTTATAAGTCTTGTATTATAAGATGAAAAATGTTTTCTTTATTTTGGTGTGTTTTTAATGTATTATTTGTGTGAAAAGAATTATAGACCTTTTACAGTACAGTCCTATATAACCGATTGTGTTAGTTGGATACCTAGACCAGCTTTGTTGGACTTAACAACAAGTTGGACTTACGAACACACTCTCAGAACAGAACTCATCTGTCTGTAGAGGACTTCTTGTGTTGAAAAACCACCAAACCACTAGAAACAAGAGAGTAGATTTTCTATTTCTTCCTTTCTCAATTGCTTGATTCTTTTGGCGGGAGGTGTCATGAAAGTGGTAAAAAAGGCAGAAGAGAATAGTCTGTATTTTTTATACTTGCAAGAACACACAGAATAATTATCTATTTCTTCCCTCTCTCCACCCTTCCCCCCAGTGAAACCCCAAAACACAATGGACAAGAAAGCCAATGTTGTTAATGTTCAAAGGTGGAATTACATCTTTCTGTGTCCGGGTGTATTTTGCATTATAATGCAGCCTTGATGATAGCATTTCTCAGGAAAGCCTGCCAGGCTGTCTCAGCATCAAGAGGCAAAAGGGGAATGTAACTGGCAGCGTGTGGGGAAAATATTGCTGGGAGTGTACTTCTGGGGGCAATTTACTTTGATACTGTTCTCTGAAGTATGAAAATTGGGTCTTCATCTTTGACAAAGGAAAGCACACATTCTCAAGCTGTAAGAAGTTGAACCATGTCGGGGTAACAAATGTATGCCTTTGGGAAGAAAGTATTGCTGTGGAAAGAACAGAGGCTTTGAAGGCAGATCTGGGTCCAAGGCACTCACTAGCTTTTTGATCTTTGTTGTTGTTCAGTCACTAAGTTATGTCCGACTCTTTGTGAACCCATGAACAGCAGCACATCAGGCTTTCCTGTGTTTCACTATCTCCCTGAGTTTGCTCAGACTCATGTCCATTGAGTCAGTGATGCTATCTAAACCATCTCATCCTCTTCCATCCCCTTCTTTTGCCTTCAATCTTTCCCAGCATCAGCGTCTTTTCTAATGAGTTGGCTTTTTGCATCAGGTGGTCAAAGGATTGGAGCTTTAGCTTTAGCGTCAATCCTTCCGATGGATATTCAGGGTTGATTTCCTTTGGGAAATTGGGAATACGATTGACTGGTTTGATCTCCTTACTGTCCAAGGGACTCTCAAGAGTCTTCTCTAGCACCACAATTTGAAAGCATCATTTCTTCAGCACTCAGCCTTCATTATGGTCCCACTCTCACATCTGTACATGACTACTGGAAAAACCATAGCTGTGATTAGACGGACCTTTGTCAGCAAAGTTAGGTCTCTGCTTTTTGATATACTGTCTAGGTTTGTCATAGCTTTTCTTCCAAGAAGCGAGTGTCTTTTAATTTCATGGCTTCAGTGATTTTGGGTCTATGGCATCTAAATGACAATTCCTCCCACCTTTCACTCATTCGCCTCTCTCTCCCTTCTCTTCTAGAAATCATTATCGCCAGAGAACAGCCGTGACGGGGGCAGCTTCTGGGAAGTGCTATTACACGCTGACCTTTGCCATCACCTTCCCGCACGCCGAAGATGCCTGCTATCTGGCTTACCACTATCCCTACACCTACAGTGCCCTCTTGGTAAGTTCCTCTGCCAGCCCTACCCGGGTTGGACTGAAAGGGCTCTCTGAGGCTTTCTGGAAATCTTCAGGAAACCCTGACATCCTGCTGGGGAGCTTCAGGCGTCCGAGGGAGCCAGGGTTTGTTGTTTCTGACTCGGGGGCTTTCTGTCTGTCCCGTTTCCTTCCTTGGACAGAGCGCAGGGCTGAGGTCATGGCCAGCGGCATTCTAATGGCCCCAGTGGCGTACTGTGCTCCTCATCTGCAGGGTGAGTGTGGATGCGAGGGGCAGGGGGCACTTTTTAGGAGCTTTATCTTTAAATAGCCCTCAATATACATTGTTGCAGGAGGACAAATGGCTGAAGATTAAAATTCATATTTTACCAAGGCCAAAACCAAAGCAGAGAAAAAGTTTGAAAATTTTCTCAGCTAAACAAATTTGATCATGGGTGTTGTATATCCTCCTGTGATTTTTTTTCATCTTGTCATATTCTGAGGCAGCAAAACTGATATTCTACTTTTGTTTCATGCTTACCAGAAGTAAAAAGTTCACAAATATAACTTTAAAAAGTACTCCCAGTCTAAATAAAATTAACTAAAATTCCATAGCAATTCTGAAAGGTTATTTCCTTTTATTTTAGAAATGCAGGTACACTAAGTAAATACAGGAAGGTCGGAATCATGATCTAATAAATATCTATTAGTTTACCCTAAAAAAATAATAAAAAGCCCTCAAGTTAAACAAGAAGAATGAGATTGGAGTGAGATTATTAAGCTGAAATGGGGTAACACCATGCAGGTCAGCTGAGATGCCAGTTTAAAGGACATGGATGCATTTAGAGATGTGAAGCAGAGATTGAGGGGGTGAAGCTTGGAAAAATGCCCTGAGATCACCTTGCAGCCACTTTCCCATTTCCAGTGGTTTCCTCGGCCATGGACTAGAAGGATCCAGGGTGGAAAAGAAGGGTAGAAGAATAAAACATTGAATCATTGCACATAAGGGTCATGATCTTTTTACAATAGGAGTGTACTGTCAACCAGTCCAAACTTGAAGTCATCATTCAGATATCTTATCAGGCCATTTATTGCCATTTGAAAAAGTTGGCAAATCATCCCTCTCCCCGAGCTATTTCATGGATATCCTGTGGAGTCATGAGCTAAAGTATCTAATAAAGTATTTCCATCCTCTGTGTTAATGCAAAACGTTATTAGCATATTTATAATAATATGTGTATATGCAAATATATATCACTTAGCCTGAAGGATAAGCATTTTCATTGCAAGCCTGTGATAAGGATTTGGAAAAGATGATAACTGAGAACACCTTTTCCCTCCAAAGAAATATTCAAGTGTAAATGCATTGTTTTTTCTCCATTGAGAAGGCATACCTTAAACCACTCAGCTAACTGCTTCATAAAAGTACATCTGCCCTTCTCTCCATATGCTGGCTTACCTAAAGAGAGATTTGTTTTTACTGTTTCCCAGATTGTAAAAGATACACAACTAGTATTATTTGTGGACCACACTTAGAGATCTCAAGAATTTAATCCAAGAAATGTGCATCACCAGCTTGGCTGTAACAAGGCATGTTTGTTTTAAAACATGCTTGTTGCCTTGAGGGCCTCAGAGCAGGCAAGATCCATGATCTCCTCCAACAGCTGTTCTTACTGTCTCATCTATGAAACCCTGCATGTTGAAAAGTCTATTGGTGGAGGGGGTTCCTTTTTAAAGACAGAGTAATGGTCTGAGTAATTTTCTGTCAGAGTAATGGTCCATGGGTCCAAGTCATTGTTCTTTTCACTTGTTAGAATATCTTTGTCCTACGGACTTAGAGAATGGACCTGTGAACTCAGGGTGAAGGAGCTGGTGGGATGGTTTGAGAGAGTGGTATTGATATATATACACCACCACGTGTAAAATAGGTAGCTCACAAGAAGCTGCTGAACAGCACAGGGAGCTCGGCTAGGTGCTCTGTGATGACCTAGAGGGGTGGGATGGAGGAGTGGGAGGGAGGCTCAGGAGGGAGGCGATATATGTGTGTGTGTGTGTATATATGTGTGTTCAGTTCAGTTCAGTCACTCAGCTGTGTCCGACTCTTTGTGACCCCATGGACTGCAGCATGCCAGGCCTCCCTGTCCATCACCAACTCCTGGAGTTTACCCAAACTCATGTCCATTGAGTCGGTGATGCCATCCAACCATTTCATCCTCTGTCATCCCCTTCTTTTCCCACCTTCAATCCCTCCCAGCATCAGGATCTTTTCAAATGAGTCAGCTCTTTGCATAAGGTGGCCAAAGTATTGGAGTTTCAGCTTCAACATCAGTCCTTCCAATGAACACTCAGGACTGATCTCCTTTAGGATGGACTGGTTGGATCTCCTTGCAGTCCAAGGGACTCTCAAGAGTCTTCTCCAACACCACAGTTCAAAAGCATCAATTCTTTGGTGCTCAGCTATATTTATAGTCCAACTCTCACATCCATACATGACTACTGGAAAAACCATAGCCTTGACTAGATGGACCTTTGTTGGCAAAGTAAGCATCTTTTAATTTCATGGCTGCAGTCACCACTTGCAGTGATTTTAGAGCCCAGAAAAATAAAGTCAGCCACTGTTTCCACTGCTTCCCCATCTATTTGCCATGAAGTGATGGGACTGGATGCCATGATGTTAGTTTTCTGAATGTTGAGCTTTAAGCCAACTTTTTAGTCTCCTCTTATGTGCATCAGAGAAGGCAATGGCACCCCACTCCTGTACTCTTGCCTGAAAAATCCCATGGACAGAGAAGCCTGGTAGGCTGTAGTCCATGGGGTCGCTAAGAGTCGGACACGACTGAGTGACTTCACTTTGACTTTTCACTTTCATGCATTGGAGAAGAAATGGAAACCCACTCCAGTATTCTTGCCTGGAGAATCCCAGAGACAGGGGAGCTTAGTGGGCTACCGTCTATGGGGTCACACAGAGTCGGACACAACTGAAGTGACTTAGCAGCGGCAGCAGCAGCATATGTGTGTGTGTGTGTGTGTGTGTGTGTGTGTGTGTGTGTGTGTATAGAGAGAGAGACAGAGAGAGAGACAGAGAGAGCTGATTGGTTCGCGTTGTTGTACAACAAAAAGTAACACAAAATAGTAAAGCAATTATAGTCCAATTAAGGGGAAAAAAAAGATTATCTTTGACCCTGTGGAGAAGCTCAGTGGCAGCTAGTATAAAACTTTAGAATTCAAAAGCATTTGGGAAATTGTGTAGCTCACATCTATCATTCATAAATGCAAAAACCAGGGCCTAGAAGTCCCACATTTAGCTAGTGGCCAGAGAACTGAGTAGTGGCCTTTGAGGTCTATTTCTATCTGATGGAGACTCTGAGAGTCCTTCAGCTGACCTTGGCTGCATCTGGCTTTTTAATTTGAATTTTAGATCTGAATCAGCTTGTATGCACTTAGCAAAGACCCATTAAAACTTCTTGGAATAAGAATGGGATCATGTTTGGGAAGTAACACTGTTCTCAGCTGAACCACATCCATAGCGTTACAGACAAAAATTGTGGGTTGGTGACTTGAACTCAACCATCGGATATTGTACAATCACACAACTTGACGACTACATGCACCTATAAAAGTGGGCTGCCATTGTAGTAGCTGCTGTATGTCATAGCTTTTGTCTCTGGAAACACTTAATACTTTTGTCATACCGAAGCACAAGTTTACAGTCAACAATTATTAATAGTTTAGGGAACACATGTATACCTGTGGTGGATTCATTTTGATATTTGGCAAAACTAATACAGTTATGTAAAGTTTAAAAATAAAATAAAATTAAAAAAAAATAGTTTAGGAGCCATTGAGGTCAAATTGGGGATAATTTCATATTGATGGGGGACAAAAACTCAAGAAAAGAAGATCTTGGAAGATGGTCTCATCTTCCATCAACTGATCTCTGTGAGAAAAAGAGACAGATCTTATTCATTGATGCTTATTGGCTTGTTACTTAGCCTATTGACTGAATCTCTTTGCATTAGGGAAGTTTGAGGAGAGTTAATGAGAAAAAGAGACAGGAAAAGGGATAGCTTTTCATTTCTTTTAAATGAGTAGAACAGAGTAAGAAAGACAATTTGTTACTTGAGGTGAAAAACGTGTATACTCGATTTTAGGTTTTACATTTCCAATAATGCATGGGCTTTGTCCTCTTCAGGTTTAAGAGAGTAATTGACTCTGTGACTTCTTTTAGAAAGCTCTTTCTCCCATCATGGACAGAATGAGTTCATTCTGTAATGCACACTAGTCATTTTTACTTTTGGACATATCCTAAGGAGAAACAGTTTTCTTCCAACAGATCAGTGATAAATTAAATGTGGATGACACCCCAAGGGTGGAATTAGCTGTATTTTACTTGAGGGTTATGCTGATGGGTGAAAAGTACATTTCTATATGGAATTCACAACTGGTAAATCTCTTGTAATATGGATTATGTTTAACAATTATAGACATTTTTAAAGCAGGGTACATGTATGTTGAATGTTTTTCAACATGAACTGTAAAAATTTTATTATTCTCTTATAATGAGAGAATTAGTATTTATTGGGTTCTTGCAAACTGATGTCTTCCAGATGCTTGCCAGGAATTCTGTTGGATAATCATCCCAATTATAGTATTAAAATAATGCTAAAAGAAAGAAATACAATATTATTGCCATTACAAAGCCAACAAAAGACCTGTTTAATCATCCATCTCAAGCTTTCTCAATAATTGCAATGATTGTTAATGTGTTGTTTGCAATACTTGTTAAAGTATTTGGTTCATGTTCTGGATTGCCCGTAGGTAGCCAGGAGTATTGGCATCCCAAGAGAGTTTCTGATGGACATTTTAGAGAGTAAGAAAGTGGAATCTCACTGAGAACTTAAAACGATATGAGTTGGCAAGAGAGGAAAAAAAAAAAGTGATCAGAAATAGGATGGATGTGTTGGGAGAGCCTGTGGCTTTTAAAGAGTATAGTAGGGTTTTTCACCAGGCATATATACTCCCTGTGCTAGTAACCATCAGCAGGGTAACCTGCTGAGGTCAAATGAAGTCTTTTATGGGAATTTTAAGGGAGTAGCTGATGAAGCTTTATCTTTAGAGATAAAATGGAGGGTAGTGTAGGAAGTGAAAGGGAAGGGACGGGGAGAGAGGAGGGGAGAAAGAAAGTATTGAGAATTAGAATGCCATATTCACAACATCTTAGAAAGAGCTCACATTTAAAACATGTCAAATGGGAAGTATTGACTTACATGTGGTAGATCAAAGATGCAGTGAGCAAGTCATAAATCAGTGTTGTCGTTTAATCAATCAACAGACACCTATCTTTGTATGGGCCAAAAGAAAGGACAGATATCAGTAAAGGGTCCTGATGTTGAGGAGTTGAACACAAGAGGCCGTTCTGAAGGAGCTGAGGTGTGCATGGATGGTGAAGTCATTGACCACAGGGACCCCTGAATTCCAGGGTTTTGAGCACAATGGAAGAGCAAGCTTTGGAGTCAGAGTGGCCAGGATTGGGGTCTAAGCTCTGTGTTTTGCAGTGTAGTCATAGGCAAGCTACTTAGTTTTTCTCAGCCTCAGTTTTCTCACCTGTGAATTGGAACCATTGAAGTGGTTCTTCTATGGGTTATCAAGATTACATGACTTGATACATGGCAAGTGTTAGCCAAGTGTCTACAACTAGTAAACAGTATTAGATAGTGACCTTAGAGCATTTATTCTCTTTTTTTAAATGATGATGGGTGATCATTTTCTCTGTTGAACTGATTGTGTATATATACACAATATATAACAAAATTAAAATTATGTTATAACAAAATCCCATTAAAAGACCAAAAAGAAATACATACAGAATCTACTGATAGTTTTCTTAGGGTAGTGGATTATAATTATTTTTTATTTACTCTCTTATCCAATCTGGAGTAGGATATGGCAACCCACTCCAGTATTCTTGCCTGGAAAATTCCATGGACAGAGGAGCCTAGTGGGCTACAGTCCATGGGGTTTCCAAACAGTTGAACACAACTGAGTGCAGCACAGCAGCAATTCTTATCCAAATCACCAGTGATATAACTTTATCTATTTTTAACAGAAAAAGGATATTAAAATCACCTTTTCTTTATAATCAGCAAATCTGTGAATACACATCTAGAGACGAATCACGTCCATCAGTCTCAAAGTGGATCTGTTTCACTTAGGGAAAGTGGTGTTGGCAGACTGGGGCAGTTTGAGAAAGCTCATTAGAACCTAGTTACAGCATATTCTGTTGTTTTTTATTTAACTTAAAGGTGTCTTTGGTTCTTCTCTTGTGATGAGAAGGATTCGATTCTTTGACGAATGTATCTAAGTGACAATTGAGAGCTAGTCAGTACAAAAGTAAAATAGGCCATCTTTTTAGGGGTGAACTTTATTCTGAATTAGGGGGATAGGAGGTACAGCTGTCTAGGGGCTAACAATGAGATGTGAATGATTTTTGAGTGTGAGTGGTTCTTACTTCATTAGTAGCCATCAGCAGGGTAGCCTGCTGAGGTTGAGTGAAGTCTTTTATGGAAGTTTTAAGGGAGTAGCTGGTAAAACAAAGTGGGCAGAAGATGACTGCCGAGGGGCAACCATGAGGCTGCAGACTGAGTTATCAGCCTGATGTCTTTCCTGGGTAGGGAGGATTTTCTTTTAAGAAGACAACGTCTCTGGAGGTTTCCGTAATTGCCTTGAACCCTTTCCCATTTTCACAAAGAAGCCCACTCCTGCGGCTTCCATGGGGCTGCTATTACAGTTGTTTGTTGGCACATGCATTCAGAAGCCCTGCTTCTCTCATCAGTCGTGCCAACAATAGTTAATTAGGCATGGCCTCGCTGGACCTGAGATGGGAACATTTACCTAAGACTCATTTCCAGGAGAATGATACAAAGCCATTTTTTGAGAAAGGAAAACCAACAGCAGTTTATAATTGGTTTACTTCTGGAAGACTTCTGTGTGACCAGAGCTTGAATAATGCACTGAGCACAGAGGTGTTACATGTTCCATGGCAGGTGGAATGGTCAAAGGGACAAGGGGTTCATTGAGGGACACAATTACATAAAATGGGCTTAAGCTAAAAGTTGTTTGGCATTTGTGGAGTTGTAATATTAGTGATCATGAAAAATGTTATAGTGAAAAAATTACCAAAGAACTCATAGAAGAAGAAAACTTTTAAATTTTGCTTCCTTCATTAAGGTGACAGTGTTTTAAAGGATAGTGTACATGAGCACAAGATACTTTCCTTTTTTTTATCCTTTTTTCTCCTGTATCTAATTGTGTTTGATGACTTCTGTAGGCAAACCTGCTTCCAAACCTTTCAGGATCTAATTTATAAAATCTAGATTTTGTTTCCCCAAGTTTGAGGGCAGAAGGAGAAGAGGGCAACAGAGGATGAGATGATTGGATGACATCATTGATTCAATGGATGTGAGTTTGAGGAAACTCCAGAAGATAGTGAAGGGCAAGGAAACCTGGAGCGCTGCAGTCCATGGGTTCACAAAGAGTCAGACACGACTGAGTGACTGACAACAACAACCCCAAGATTTGGCAAGAAGAGCTATGGCCTATTGGTATTGAGTTGGCCAAAAGGTTCGTTCAGATCATTCTGTAAGACCTTATGGAAAACCTGAAAGAAGTTTTTGGCCAGCCTAATAACTTTGTGATATCGTAGAAATCATGGCCAGTACTTTTCTGGAGAAGGGTCTCTATTTCTCCCCCATCACCCTCATATGTCGAGAATCCTTGTAGCCATAATAAATGTGAAACAAATAGTTTTGATGGCAAGAACAAGGCAACAGACAAAACAAGGCAAAAACCCTCATAGAAACAATTCAGCAGACAGTGTTTCCCAAAACCCATGCTACAACTCTCCAGGGTCCCAAGATCTTTAGAGGAAAAGGGTTCAAGGGTCGCACAAATTCTTGAAGCCCTATTGGCTAGTTTTTCTTCTAAGAGTTTGTAATGCGTATTTGCATGTAATGTGTATTTGCATATCATGCGTATTTGCACAAGAGTCTGAACAGTTCTGCAGTTGTGAAAAATGTCTTCATTTAGTATAACTCACTGTGCCCCAGGTACTTTGGATCTCCCCCTCTCCACACTCCAGCATTTAGTAAAATACCGCTGATTACATTTTGGAAAATGCTTCAGGAAAAGGTATAGATTTCCAAGTTTGGGGGCCTGGAATCTTGATGGTAGTTGTGAGGCAGAGTTCAACTCAGTTGAGATTTCAATAATAATACTGGGACAACTTTCACCCAGATATGTGTGAAAGTGATTAAAATAATTTGCTTATGATCGCAGACTATCACTAAATCCAGGGTGATACTGACTCTTTAGGAAGGTGCTGAAATGTCCTTTTAGCAGGGCGGCTGACATTCTGGTGGGGTCATTTTTATTCCTGTCTGTGGCTCTTCTCCTGGGATGGCAAGTAGACACTTCTTCGATGAGGGCTTTAATTCCACTGATTTAATATTGACTTTTCTTTTAATATATGAATTTCTTCTTTAGGAAGATGATTTTTTATTCCTGAAAGAGTTAGTTGCTCAGTTGTGTCCGACTCTTTGCAACCCTATGGAACTGTAGCCCACCAGGCTCCTCTGTCCATGGGATTCCAGGCAAGAATGCTGGAGTGGGTAATAGCCATTCCCTTCTCTGGGGGAGCTTCCCAACCCAGGGATAGAACCTGGGTCTCCTGCATTGCAGGCAGATTCTTTACTGTTTGAACCATCAGGGAATTCCTTAATCACTTTATATTTGCTGTTTTTAAAACAAATTTTACTTAAGTCTCGTTTCATCTAATTGTTAGAAAATGTGGTTTGTATAATTTCTGCTTTTAAAAAAAATTAGTGAAATTTTTATAGTCTTGCATATGATTAATTTTATTACAGTTCCATGAATGTTTGAGAAAAAAGTAAAGGATGCTATCTGTAAAGACAGTTTGACATATATCTATGAAAAACAATATTGTTCAAATGCTCTATCATTTTTTTTGCAATTGATATATTCAAGGCTGATGTATTGTTATAAAGTCTCCCACTCCAAGTACAGTGTTTTCCCCTTCTGCCGTTTTGCTGTTGTACATTTCAGTTCTGCATTATTTGATTCTTGAGATTTATGAGTCTTATATGTTCTTTGTGAATCATGCCCTTTATCAAAATAAGATTTTTAAATCCCATTTAATGCACTTTTCTTGAATATGACTTTGTCATATATTACTGTTGCCAGGCCCACTTTAATTTATGTTTGCTTATCCATTTAGTTTCCATATTTCTCTTTTAAAATATTTTAGTTGAGTCAAATAGAATAAAAGATAATTTAGGAATGTTTTTCATACACATCATGGGTCTTTTTTTCCCTTCTCTTTTAAAGTTCCTTTTATGTACAATAGGCAGTGGGATTTTGAAAAGCTAATCTGAAAGTTTCTGTCATTTAATAATGCTGTTTAGCCTATTTATATTTAAAGCAATTTTTGGTGTTGCGTCTGTCATTTTGGTTTTGTACTTTCCATGCCTCATTGCTTTTCTTTCTTTCTCTCTCTCCACCTCGTCCCCTGTCCATCCCTTCCTCCCTCCCTCTTCCTTTCTTCTTTTCTTTTTTCCTTCCCTCCCTCCCTTCTTTCCCTCATTTCTTCCTTTCTCTCTTTCTTTCTTTCTGTTTTATGCAACATGACGTGACCATATTTTCTTTGATTTTTTTTTCCCTACAGTGTTTATAATTCTACTAGTGTTTCCTTTTCAGTTCTTAAAAAAATTAAATATCCATGTATCCATGAATAATAACAGCTGAAGTTGAGTGTTTCCTGTATGACAGACACTTCTCACACACAGTAAATGACTAAATTATAGCAACCACTAAATGACATAGGTAATGCTATTTTATATACAGTTAACAGAGAAAACTGAGTCATGAAGAGGTTAAGTATAGAATTTACATGATTTATCTAGGATCCACAACCAAATTTAGAACCCAGGCTGTTTGACCCAGAGCCTGCATGGTTAGTCATCTTGCTATACTGCCTTTCCATTTTTAAGAATTAAATAATAATACCATGTCCATGTAAGTTGAAAAGTGAATATTTTGTTTTACTTTATATTTCACTTACACATTTCTTTTTAATTTCATTTCAGAACCAGATGATGAGATTAACATTTGATGATATGTTTTCTCCCTAAAGAACTATTTTTTATGTTTGTATTATGTAATAACTGTGTTTTCCAATGATCATCTAAATGAACCTTGTTTAACTGGACTGTCCTTTTATATCACTCTTTAGTTTGAATTTGGGCAGCTAAAATTTGTCTTCAAGTTATTATAAGGATGAGTTGATATGTTTTCTGTGCTCTTGCATAGCTAAGCATATATGAGAAGAAATTTGTGAGTAAACACTTGGCTGGTTATAGGTTTGCTCTACATTGTACTTTCAAGCACTAAGCAGTACTCATTTCCTCTGACATTTAGCACTGCAGAAGGAGTTGTGACCAAGAATAACTTTTCACATATATATATGTGTATATATATTTATATATATCCATGAATAGGTTTATCTCTACACACACACACACACACACACGCACACACTTTTAAAAATAACTTTAATTGTATGATGAAACCCTCATTCTGCTCAACAAGGAGCAGTGATGCTGGGTTTAGACTGGTGATTGAACACATACGTCTAGGCTTTGCTGCTGCTGCTAAGTGGCTTCAGTCGTGTCCGACTCTGTGTGACCCCATGGACTGCAGCCTACCAGGCTTCTCCGTCCATGGGATTCTCCAGGCAAGAACACTGGAGTGGGTTGCCATTTCCCTCTCCAATGCAGGAAAGTGGAAAATGAAAGTGAAGTCGCTAAGTTGTGTCCGACTCTTAGCGACCCCATGGACTACAGCCCACCAGGCTCCTCCATCCATGGGATTTTCCAGGCAACAGTACTGGAGTGGGGTGCCATTGCCTTCTCCGCATCTAGGCTTTACCTGGAACCAAATGAACGTATCCTCGAGAAAGGCAAGCAATAGCACAGCATGTGTGGAAGGGCCTCTGTGAAAGTCTGGGCTCTCAGGCACAGTTTTCTTGGCCTGAGTCAGTCTTTGCCCTGGGAAGTGTGTGGTCATGAGAGATGAAGCTGAGCTCAGCTTAGAAGAGCCATCAGTTCTGGGTTTTCTTCAGCTTTCATCCTTGGCTATTTACATAGGGCCTTTGTAGCTAGTGTGTGCACAGTGTGTGTGTGTGTGTGTGCACAACTAGCTAGCCTCCTTGTCTCCTCAGGGGTATGAGACCACCTCCCAATCCCCATTGCAGGTGCTTCACAACAATACCTGGTATTCACCATCACTTGACAAATGACGGAAGAATGAAGCACAAAGGTTTGGTCAGATATATGGGCCTTAGGTGAATTCTCCTTTGGAACCTGAGGTAGCCATAGTCCTTATAATTCCTTTTCTTAGTATTGTGTCAAATGCTGGCTCTCAGAAATACCACCGGTTTCTAAGACAGACCGAAGATATTGCTTACCTTGGTGTGGTAGACAGAATAATGCCCCCAGCCCAAGATGTTCATTTTCTAATCCCTGAAACCTTTAAGGATGCTGCTTTATGTGGCACAAAGGACTTTGTAGATGTGATTAAGTTAAACTTCTTGAGATGGGGAGATTATGTCAGACAATTAGATTGGGTCCAATGTAATCACAAGGGTCCTTAACCATGAACCACTGAGACAGAAGAGTCTGAGTCAGAGAAGGAGATTTGACCGTGGAAACCAAGGTAGGAATGTTGTGATTGCTTCCTTTGAATGTAAGAGGAGAACATCATGGGACAAAGAATATAGCTGCCCTCCAGAAGCTAAAAAGGCAAGGAAGTTACTTTCTAGAACTTCCATGAGGAGTGCAGTCCTGCCAACACCTTGATTTTTGCACAGTAAAACCCATTTTGGGCTTTTGACCTCCAGAACTGTAATACAATAAATTTGTGTCATCTCCAACCAGTAAATTTGCAGTAATTTGTTACTGAAGTGATAGGAAACGAACATATTTGGTAAGGGAGAATGTGAGAAGAGTCTTGATAGTGTCTCAAAGGAGGAAGGGCAAACCTGAGGTATTTATTAAGATTTTAAAGTTTTGTGAAGTTCCGGTATTTTAATGTAGGGCTTGATTAACATTGGGTAAAGATCATGATAAAATTGTTCAAGACTGGTGGAGGCTGTAGGGCAAGCATCTTGAGGAGAGGGGTTGTCAAGTCTTAGTCGCAGCATGCTGGATCTTCACTGTGTCATGCATCACCTTTTGTTGTGGCTCATGGATTCTCTAGTCATGGCCCACAGGCTTAGTTGCTCTGCAGCATGTAGGATCTTAGTTCCCAGACCAGGGAGAGGACCGGTGTCCCCTGCATTGCTAGGCACATTCTTAACCACTGGACCACCAGAGAAGTCCCCAGTTGATATTTTCTACTGAAGAGTTGTTGAGATGTTCCTGAAAAATTATCAATTTATGAAAAGTAAATTTATTTGTAATTTCTATTTTCCCAGGCAAGTGTTTCCTGGGACAGTAAACTTGTGTTGATGCAGACAGAGAGTAATAAATTCATATTAATCCAGGTAGTAGGCTGTGTGGAGGCAGATGATTCAGGATCCCAGTTGCAAGGAGGATGCAATTCAGGGTCAAATTTTCAGGTATCCCTGAAGCTATAGGAAAGGCCACAGAATCATTTGTCATCTTTTCTTTCCTTGGGACTTTTTCTTTTTCCTTGTAAGTCCAAGATTTATTTAATAGAGTACAAGTGGAATTTAGTTCATTCCTACCCAGATGCTAGGATTTCTACTTCGTTTAGAAAATTCTTTTTCTTACTGCCCAGTGTATTGGTTTTGTATTGCTGCCATAACAAATTATCACAAATTTTGTAGCTTAAACAATTAAAAAAATCTTACAGCTCTTATGATGAGAAGTTCAATATGGGTAAAAATCACTGGGCAAAAATCAACCTGAAAAGATACATGCATCCCAATGTTCATTGCAGCATTGTTTATAATAGCAAAGACATGGAAGCAACCTAAATGGCAATCAACAGAGGAATAGATAAAGAATATGTGATACATATATACAATGGAATATTACTCAGCCATTAAAAAGAATAAGTAATGACATTAGAAGCAACATGGATGGACCTAGAGACTGTCATACTGAGAGAAGTCAGAGAAGGACAAACATCCTATGACATCACTTATATGTGAAATCTAAAAAGAAATGATACAAATGAACATAGAAAACAGAAACAAACTCATAGACTTAGAGAACAAACTTATGGTTGCCAGGGAGAAGGGATAATTAGGGCGTTTGGGATGGACATGTACACACTGCTGTATTTAAAATGGATAACAAACAAGGACCTACTGTCTCACACAAGAAACTCTGATCAGTGTTATGTGCCATCCAGATGGGAGGGGAGTTTGAGGGAGAAAGGATACATGTATGTGTATGGCAGAGTCTCTTTGCTATTCACAGCCTTTGCTGTAACTATCACAACATTGCTAATTGGCTATCAGATCAGATAGATCAGTCACTCAGTCATGTCTGACTCTTTGCGACCCCGTGAATTGCAGCACGTCAGGCCTCCTTGTCCATCACCAACTCCCAGAGTTCACTCAGACTCATGTCCATCGAGTCAGTGATGCCATGCAGACATCTCATCCTCTGTCGTCCCCTTCTCCTCCTGCCCCCAATCCCTCCCAGCATCAGAGTCTTTTCCAATGAGTCAACTCTTCACATGAAGTGGCCAAAGTATTGGAGTTTCAGCTTTAGCATCAGTCCTTCCAAAGAACACCCCGGACTAATCTCCCTTAGAATGGACTGGTTGGATCTCCTTGCAGTCCAAGGGACTCTCAAGAGTCTTCTCCAACACCACAGTTCAAAAGCATCAATTCTTTAGCACTCAGCTTTTTTCATAGTCCAATTCTCACATCCATACATGACCACAGGAAAAACCATAGCCTTGACTAGTCAGACCTTTGTTGACAAAGTAATGTCTCTGCTTTTGAATATGCTGTCTAGGCTGGTCATAATTTTCCTTCCAAGGAGTAAGCATCTTTTAATTTCATGGCTGCAGTCACCATCTGCAGTGATTTTGGAGCCCCCCAAAATGAAGTCTGACACTGTTTCCACTATTTCCCCATCTATTTCCCATGAAGTGATGGGACCAGATGCCATGATCTTCGTTTTCTGAATGTTGAACTTTAAGCCCACTTTTTCACTCTCCTCTTTCACTTTCATCAAGAGGCTCTTTAGTTCTTCTTCACTTTCTGCCATAAGGGTGGTGTCATCTGCATATCTGAGATTAATGATATTTCTCCTGGCAATCTTGATTCCAGCTTGTGCTTCTTCCAGCCCAGCGTTTCTCATGATGTACTCTGCATATAAGTTAAATAAGCAGGATGACAATATACACCTTAGACATACTCCTTTTCCTGTTTGGAACCAGTCTGTTGTTCCATGTCCAATTCTAACTGTTGCTTCCTGACCTGCATACAAATTTCTCAAGAGGCAGGTCAGGTCCCATCTCTTTCAGAATTTTCCACAGTTTCTTGTGATCCACACAGTCAAAGGCTTTGGCATAGTCAATAAAGCAGAAATAGATGTTTTTCTGGAACTCTCTTGCTTTTTCGATGATCCAGTGAATTTCGATCAATTCACCTGGAATGGGTGAATTTAACTCAGATGACCATTATATCTACTACTGTGGGCAGGAATCCCTTAGAAGAAATGGAGTAGCCATCATAGTCAACAAAAGAGTCTGATATGCAGTACTTGGATGCAATCTCAAAAATGACAGAATGATCTCTGTTCATTTCCAAGGCAAATCACTCAGTATCACGGTAATCCAAGTCTATGCCCTGACTACTAACGCTGAAGAAGCTGCAGTCGAACGGTTCTATGAAGACCTACAAGACCTTCTAGAACTAACACCCCCTAAAAGATGTCCTTTTCTTCATAGGGGACTGGAATGCAAAAGCGGGAAGTCAGGAAACACCTGTGCTGCTGCTGCTACAGCTCTCACGTCAGTCACGTCAGTAACAGGCAGACTTGGCCTTGGGTACAGAATGAAGCAGGGCAAAGGCTGCTAGAGTTTTGCCAAGAGAATGCACTGGTCATAGCAAACACCCTCTTCCAACAACACAAGAGAAGACTCAACACATGGACATCACCAGATGGTCAACACTGAAATCAGATTGATTATATTCTTTGCAGCCAAAGATGGAAAAGCTCTATGCAGTCAGCAAAAACAAGACCGGGAGCTGACTGTGGCTCAGATCATGAGCTCCTTATTGCCAAATTCAGACTTAAATTGAAGAAAGTAGGGAAAACCACTAGACCATTCAGGTATGACCTAAATCAAATCCCTTATGACTATACAGTGGAAGTGAGACATAGATTTAAGGGACTAGATCTGATAGACAGAGTGCCTGATGAACTATGGGTGGAGGTTCGTGACATTGTACAGGAGACAGGAATCAAGACCATCTCCAAGAAAAAGAAATGCAAAAAAGCAAAATGGCTGTCTGAGGAGGCCTTATAAATAGCTTTGAAAAAAGAGATGTGAAAAGCAAAGGGGAACAGGAAAGATATAAGCATCTGAATGCAGAGTTTCAAAGAATAGCAAGGAGAGATAAGAAAGCCTTCCTCAGTGATCAGTGCAAAGAAACAGAGGAAAACAACAGAATGGGAAAGACTAGAGATCTCTTCAAGAAAATTAGAGATACCAAGGGAACATTTCATGCAAAGATGGGCACAATAAAGGACAGAAATGGTATGGACCTAACAGAAGCAGAGGATATTAAGAAGAGCTGGCAAGAATACACAGAAGAACTGTACAAAAAAGATCTTCACGACCAAGATAATCATGATGGTGTGATCACTCACCTAGAGCCAGACATCCTGGAATGTGAAGGCAAGTGGGCCTTAGGAAGCATCACTATGAACAAAGCTAGTGGAGGTGATGGAATTCCAGTTGAGCTATTTCAAATCCTAAAAGATGATGCTGTGAAACTGCTGCACTCAATATGCCAGCCAATTTGGAAATCTCAGCAGTGACCACAGGACTGGAAAAGGTCACTTTTCATTCCAATCCCAAAGAAAGGCAATGCCAAAGAATGCTCAAACTACCGCACAATTGCACTCATCTCATACGCTAGTAAAGTAATGCTCAAAATTCTCCAAGCCAGGTTTCAGAAATATGTGAACTGTGAACTTCCAGATGTTCAAGCTGGTTTTAGAAAAGCCAGAAGAACCAGAGATCAAAAAAATCAACGTATTGGGTCTGTATTCCTTCTGGAGGATAGTGGAGGAGAATCCATTTCCTTGCCTTTGATGGCTTTTAGAAGACACCACATTCCTCAGCTTTTGACCTCTTTCCTTCATCTTCAAAGCCAGCATGGAAGCCTGAGTTCTTAGCATGTGGTTCTGGTCCTTTGTGGCTGGGGAAAGTTCTCTGCTTTTAAGCATTTGTGATTTATATATTAATAGTTTGGCCCCACCTGGTTAATGCAGGATCACCTCCCCATCTCAAATAGACTTAAATCTTAAATATATCTGCAAAGTCCCTTTTGCCATGTAAGGTAACATATTGTCAGGGTCTGCAGTTTGGAGCATGGACATCCTTTGTTGTTGTTAGTCACTAATCTGGGATTTCTTTGGAAGGAATGATGCTAAAGCTGAAACTCCAGTACTTTGGCCACCTCAATCGAAGAGTTGACTCATTGGAAAAGACTCTGCTGCTGGGAGGGATTGGGGGCAGGAAAAGAAGGGGATGACAGAGGATGAGATGGCTGGATGGCATCACTGACTCGATGGATGTGAGTCTGAGTGAACTCCGGGAGTTGGTGATGGACAGGGAGGCCTGGTGTGCTGCAGTTCATGGGGTCGCAAAGAGTCGGACACGACTGAGGGACTGAACTGAACTGAACTGAAGTTGTGTTTGACTCTTCATGACACTATGGTCTGTAACACGCCAGGCTCTTCTGTCAGTGGGATTTCCCAGGCAAGAATACTGCATTGGGTTGCCATTTCTTTCTCCAGGGAATTTTCACAGCCTAGAGATTGAACCCACATCTCCTGCATTGGCAGGTGGATTCTTTACCACTGAGACACCAGGGAAGCCCAAAGGTAGGGTACAGTAGGGAAAATCATTTGTTACCAGTTAGTTTTCTTCACTTAACATTTTCCCTGGATCGGTTGCTTTCTATTTTCCTTCCATACGCTCCCAGCCCTCCTTGTATTGCTTATATCTAGTCATGTGCACCACTGAAGCTCTGTCTCACGTTCCCAAGCATCTTGCGTGTACTCTGTCTTTGTGATAACAGTGTTCTTTACATGTCATTGTCACGGGAAGAGTGCTGTATGCCCCTCCTCTTTTGCTGTCAGTGCAGCTTGAAATCAGATGCTCTATTGTGCAGACACAGGCAGGAATGATGTTTCCTGTTCAGCCTCACTGAACTTCTTCCAGGGAGCAGGAACAGTCCTGCTTCTAAATGACTTGATGCCCTGTGTCAGGCAGATCTGTTTGTTTTAGTTGCTAAGTCCTCTCCAACTTTTTTGTGACCCCCATGGACCATAGCCTGCCAGGCTCCTCTGTCCATAGGATTTCCCAGGCAAGAATACTGAAGTGGGTTGCCATTGCCTTCTCCAGGGGGTTGTCTCAACCCAGAGACTGAACCTACATCTCCTGCATTGGCAGGCAGATTCTTTACCACTGAGTCTGTCGGACAGATTAGGTTAACAAAAATACTTCTAAACTACCAGGAGTTAGAAGAATATAAGTGTTGTTGCTGTTTTCACCTATTGTTATTATCAAAAATCTTCAAATACACTTTTCTTTCATTTATGCCCCAGACTCACCTTGATATTCTGGAAAAAAGTGTGAACCGCAAGCAGGTCTACTTCCGACAGGAGGTTCTCTGCCAGACGCTAGGAGGGAATTCCTGTCCATTGGTGACCATCACGGCCATGCCGGAGTCTGACAGTGCTGACCACCTGGAGCAGTTCCGTGAGTAATCACATACCTTCTTTGAAGATTTGGTGTTGAGGGTGGTCGGGAAGGTCCTCTTAGTCTTGGAAGCCCTCTGTCCCTTTGAGGTCAGAAATTCCACAAAGGGTTGGGTACTGGTGTACCTTTGTAGAAATACACCCCAACTCTTCTTGCTTTGTTTTGTTGGTCAGTTGCTAAGTCATGTCCAACTCTTTGTGACCCCTTGGACTGCAGCATGCCAAGTCTCCCTGTCCTTCACTATCCCCTGGAGTCTGCTCAAACTCTTGTCCACAGAGTCTGGGACACCATCAAACCATCTCATCCTCTGTCATCCCCTTTCCTCCTGCCCGCAATCTTTCTCAGCATCAGGGTCTTTTCCAATGAGTCAGCACTTCACATCAGGTGGCCGAAGTATTGGAGCTTAAATATCAGTGTTGCTCTGTTATCATAGGGAGAAAAAAATTAATTGCATATTGTCAGAGAGATGAAATGACTTGTTGAAATTGAGAGCAGTTTGAAAGTGACAGTCAGTTCTCCTAAAACAGAACTGGAACAGGAAAATGAATCAACATTTTCTGACCTCTAATCCAGGGACTTTTCTCACCATGCTCATTGCTATTATAGTACCCTCATGGTCAGTCACAGTTTGGAAATAAAAGAAGCTGAGTCTTGGAGAGCTGGCTCAATAAGTCCCTGAATGACCTGGATACAGTTTGGATCTGAAGAACTAAAAGTATGGAGTAGGCTTTAGCCAAGAGATGTAAAACCAAACCAAAGCACACAGGCACACACAACACCCATTTCATGTTAGAATCCTGAGCACAAATGTGATTTTCTTTGTAACCCACCAGCTTTTAAAGTTGGCTCCTCCTGGCATAGTTTTCAAGCTCAGACAAAGGCAAGGAAAACCAAACAGAATGAGGCATGCTTTGCAATATGGAAAAGTTTGGGAAATGAAAGAAAAGGCTGGGGAATAAAAATCCAGCTAATTTATCCCCTAAAGAGGCAGCCTTACCTGATGAAGTGCTAACTGCATTCAGGTGAATCTTTGGTGGATAGGAAATGTAATTTCTCACACCCCATCAGCATCTGATAATGAATGCTTAACTGTCTGGCTAATCAACAACCGATTATCCCATCTGAATTAATAAGGCCATAACATGCTTTAATGAATAATAAGGGATTTTCCAAAAGTTCTCTGATGTGGTTCATGCATTTAAGAGCAGTTTCTCTAACAGTTACCACCTTCTTCCCTTGCAGATGAGCAGTTCATGGAAGTTAGAGACAGTAATCCTTCCAGGCAACCTTCAGAGAGCAATTATTTATTTAAGAAAGTGGATCTATGTATGTCTGCATTTTGCAGGCTCAGTTTCTAGATAGGAGCTGAGCGGTACCCAATGTGTAATTATGACACAGAGTTGCCTCTGCTCTTGCATCTTTATTTACACTGACAATGGTACTTTTGTTGATATTATAACCACAGAGATCATTCTCCCTTTAAGGAAAGGACTTGAAACACAGTGCTTGCTTGCTCAGTCGCTGCAATTATGTCCAACTCCTTGAGACCCTATGGACTAGAGCCCACCAGGCTCTTCTGTCTGTGGAATTCTCCAGGCAAGAATACTGGAGTGGGTTGCTGTTTCCTCCTCCAGGGGATCTTCCTGACCCAGGGGTCAAACCCGTGTCTCTTATATCTCCTGCATTGGCGGGCAGGTTCTTCACCACTCGTGCCACTGACATAGAGTGAAAGCCCCTAAATAGTCTTACACTTCCAAATAGTTCAGTTAAAAAAAATGAGAAAACATTTCTTATCACATGTTCATATGAATCAACGGAGACTCATTTCCGCTTGGGATCTAAGGTTGGTAATAATACATGTATACAATTGTTGGGGGGTGGGGATGGCTGGAAGCAGGACCTTGGTTCTCGTCTTCTTTAAAGAAATAATTCAATAGAGAGCGATATTGTGAAACAGATAAAGTGTTTATCAAAATCAAAGTATGGGTGGAGGAAACGGCAAACCACTCTGGTATTCTTTTTTTTTTTTATAATTATTAATTTTTTTTTTATTGAAGTATAATTGTTTTACAGAAGTTTGTTGTTTTCTGTCAAACCTCAATGTGAATCAGCCATAGGTGTACATATATTCCCCCTCCCTTTTGAAACTCCCTCTCATCTCCCTCCCCATCCCACCCCCTCTAGGTTGATACAGAGCCTCTAGGTTGATACAGGTTGTTTGAGTTTCCTGAGCCATACAGCAAATTCCCATTGGCTACCTATATTACATATGGTAATGTAAGTTTCCATGTTACTCTTTCCATGCATCTCAGCCTCTCCTCCCCTCTCCCCATGTCCATAAGTCTATTCTCTATGTCTATTTCTTCATTGCTGCCCTGTAAATAAATTCTTCAGTACCATTTTTTCTAGATTCTGTATGTGTGTATTAGAATATGATATTTATTTATCTTTCTCTTTCTGACTCACTTCACTTTGTATAATAGGTTCTAAGTCATCTGCCTCATCAGAACTGATTCAAATGCATTCCTTTTTATGGCTCAGTACTCTTCCGTTGTGTACAGGTACCACAACTTCTTTATCCACTCATCTGCTGATGGACATCTAGGCTGCTTTCATGTTCTGGCTTTTGTGAATAGTGCTGCAGTGAACCATGGGATCCATGTGTCTTTTTCAATTTTGGTTTCCTCAGGGTATGTGCCTAGGAATAGGATTCCTGGGTCATATGGTTGTTTTATTCCTAGATTTTTAAGGAATCTCCATACCATCTCCTATAGTGACTATATCAATTTACATTCCCACCAACAGTGCAAGAGCGTTCCCTTTCCTCCACACCCTCTATAGCTCTTATTGTTTGTAGACTTTTTGATGATAGCCATTCTGACCCATGTGAGGTGATATCTCATTGTGGTTTTGATTTGCATTTCTCTAATAATGAGTGATGCTGAGCATCTTTTCATGTGCTTTTGTACATCAAAGGAAACTATAAGCAAGGTGAAAAGACAACCTTCAGAATGGGAGAAAATAATAGCAAATGAAATAACTGACAAAGGATTAATTTCAAAAATATACAAGCACTCCAATATTCTTGCCTGGGAAATCCCATGGACAGAGGAGCCTGGTGGTCGATAGTTCATGGGGTCACAAACAGCTGGACACAGTTGAGTGATCAAGTACATAGCACGCATTGAAGAGCACACGGGTGAATTCTCAGAATGAATTGCTCCCAATAAGAATGGCTTAGTTCGCTTATATGGGGGCAGCCTTCTGTGTTTGTCTCTAGCCAGTAATCTTGCTTGGGCCCATATTTGGCCTGACTCAGGGTCCTTCCTGGTGGCACACGCATCTCTCAACCAAGATGGATTCCAGCGTGAAGGTTTCTGGGGGGCTTGGCAAGACATATGAAAAAAAAATTGTCACTTTGTCTTTCACCCAATCAGGGCAGATGCTCCTGCTGCTATTTTGTCTCAAAGTGTCCACAGGAGACTGGATGCAGCAGCTCAGCCTGGTGACCAACTATCTCCTACATCAGTCTCATGTATCTTTAGAGTTTTCTCTTTTAAACATGTGCTAACATGTCAGCTGTTGTTCATCTCAAGATGGGCAGGTGTTGAGAGGACCCAGAAATGAATGATGTTCATCTTCTTTTGGGCATCATTGACTTGGAAGTGACAATCACTGAGCTGAGTCCCGAGGAGAAAAGACCCATGGGGGCTGTCTTTACAGGTGTGTCAAGTGGACATTTGCACAGATGCCATGCTTAGAAGGGCCTCAAACTTTGTTTAATGCTCTTCAGTCTCCAACTTGAAAATCCTAAGAAAAAAGTTCTGAAAGGGGCTTTGCATTTTCTCTAAGTTTATTTGGGTTTATTTATTTGGTCGTGTTGGGTCTTAGTTGCATCTTGCAGGGACTTCGTTGCATTTTGTTGTGGTGCTCGTGCTCAGTGGTTGTGGCATGTGGGCTTAGTTGTCCCATGGGATGTGGGATTTTAGTTACCCGAGCAGGGACCGAACCCACGTCCCTGGCATTGGAATGCAGATTCTTAATAACTGGACCAGCAGGGGAGTCCCTGTATTTTCATTGTGCAATGGACCCTCATGTTGAGCAGCTGGTCCTAGGCCTAATCTAAGTTCCTATAGCTGAAAAATGAAAAGGCTAGTGTACAAATGAGGTAAGTGGGGCTCAGGGAAGTTAAATATCACAGTCAATGGTGGTGCCTGATTTCTGATTTTCTTTTTCTGATTCCTGGGTGCATATGCACAATTAATGCGCTAACACAGTCATCAGAACCGGTGTTCAACGTCACCATTCAGGCTCCACTCTGATCCAGAAGTTCCTCTTTCCCCTATTCTATGTCCTCACACTATTGGAAGCTAGTTTAGTTGTTAAAGCAACTCACACTAAATTGACCGCCGGTAAATGCATTATCCTCTTCCTGCTCACAGTGAATTTTATTTTCCTCTCCTAACCCAATGTAAACATTTTCATGGAGGATGTTTCAGGCACTGTGGCAGGAAGGAAAGAAGGAAGGAAGATTCAGAACCCTCCAGACCCTTCAGATCCCAGCACAGAGCTGAGATTGCATGACCTGAGCCTCAGTGCTGGATTCATAGTCCCTGATGGGTTGCAGAAACAATTTGTTCAGCAGCTTTCAATATATACATGAGCACAGGTCTTTACTGTAAAGAGCAGAATATGAACATCACCTACCCTCCAAAACACAATACCATGCTTGTAAATCAGAAATAAAGCAACTTCCTTTGAACTGCAGTGTGTCGCATTGTTTTAGGACAAGAAAATAGCCAATGAGCCAGTAGCTCTGGACTCTTCCTGCCTGCAGGCTTCAGTTGTCTTATCTGCTTCCTCCCTGCCTGGGTCACCAGCTTCAGTCTGCACTTGTATTTAAATGTGATGTGACTGGTTTCAGATTGAGCGGCTGCCTCTCATCCCTCATAAGGAGGTTCTGGGTACTAAAAGACTTTCTTTCCACTGAGCAGGATTATCACTTCAGTCTTATTTTAGAAGTTCAAGAAACGAGAGCATGGGGGCCCAGGGAGAAAACACTTCCCCCCACTGGAGACTGGTTCCCTGATAGTCTTACCTAAAGTCCTAGACCAGGGGCTTGTTGAGAACAATTTATTGGTTACTTTTAATTCTTTCTTGACTCTGGGCTCCAGAGAGTCTTTCCTGGAAGGATTCATTTGCTTTGATTTATTTTTCTAAAGCATTTTTTAAAAAGATATTTTCCTGGAAACATTTAGCCTTACTTTCCTGATAAATATAGTTTTGGTTCAGTGAAAGTGAAAAGCGAAGTGAAGTAGCTCAGTTGTGTCTGACTCTTTGCGACCCCGTGGACTGTAGCCTACCAGGCTCCTTCCTCCATGGGATTCTCCAGGCAAGAATACTGAAGTGGGCTGCCATTTCCTTCTCCAGAGGATCTTCCTGACCCAGGGATCAAACCAGGGTCTCCCTCATTGCAGGCAGATGCTTTAACCTCTGAGCCACCATGGGTTCAGTAGTAGCCAGATTTAGGAGACATAAGTTCATTCCCTGGGTCAAGAAGATCTCCTGGAGAAGGAAATGGCAACCCACTCCAGTATTCTTGTCTGAGAAATCCTATGGACAGAGGAACCTGGTGGGCTATAGTCCGTGGGGTCGCAAAGAGTCAGACGCGACTTAGTGACTGAACAACAAGTAGCCAGGTTTGCCTGGTATATGTTTTATCTGTCTCCTGAGAATTGAGGGTGAGTGACTTCTCACAATGGTCCCAAGACAGAAGGCTCATTTTAGACCTGGAGGTCTAAGCCTCAGAATCAAAATGCTGGCAGGTCCCCAAGAGCAGAGTCACTGTCCACCCTTTCAGTGTGACAGTGAACAGGGAAGTTCTCCAAGAAATTCTCGTTGAGGCTGTGTGGAAGAGACTGACTTGAAAAGAAATGGAGAATAAAAGGGAGCTGTTACAAAAAGGATAAATGACTCATTCTAGCATCAGAGACTCTCAGTGGATAAGCTGTAGAGGAATTAGGCAGTCTGGGTCTTCTTAACTGGTAGGATTCCAGAGGTCAAACGAACCCTGGATGTTTGGGACGTGTAGAGCAGAGAGCCAGTGAAGAGTGAACAGAGTCTAAGAGGGTGGGATAAAGGCTCTGACAGGTTGAAATAGAAGGCATTGGATGAGCTGGTCTGGAGGTAGGTTTGGTAGACAAGATCTATCCCAGACATGGATTTGGGTGCTTTCTGAGACTACGCTCCGTTGGTTAGTGATTTTCTGGCATAATTACACTTAGCCTAGTTAAATCCTTCTACACGTTGTGTGTTAGCAGATATTCCAAGAGTTGAGAAATCATATTTTCTTTAGTTTGTGTATGGTAAGTCCCCTACATATGAATGAGTTCCATTCTAAGAGCGTGTTCGTAAGTCCAACAAAGTTAGCCTAGGTACCCAACTAACACAGTCATCTGTATAGTACCGTGAAAATGAAAGTGTTGGTCGCTCAGTTGCTCTTTGTTTTTTTTTTTTATTTTTTTATTTTTTATTTTTTAAATTTTATTTTATTTTTAAACTTTACATAATTGTATTAGTTTTGCCAAATATCAAAATGAATCCGCCACAGGTATACATGTGTTCCCCATCCTGAAGCCTCCTCCCTCCTCCCTCCCCATACCATCCCTCTGGGTCGTCCCAGTGCACCAGCCCCAAGCATCCAGTATCATGCGTCGAACCTGGACTGGCAACTCGTTTCATACATGATATTTTACATGTTTCAATGCCATTCTCCCAAATCTTCCCACCCTCTCCCTCTCCCACAGAGTCCATAAGACTGTTCTATACATCAGTGTCTCTTTTGCTGTCTCGTACACAGGGTTATTGTTACCATCTTTCTAAATTCCATATATATGCGTTAGTATACTGTATTGGTGTTTTTATTTCTGGCTTACTTCAGTTGCTCTTTGTGACCCCCATGGACTATAGCCACCAGGCTCCTCTGTCCATGGGATTCCCCAGGCAAGAATACTGGAATGGGTTGCCATTTCCTACTTCAGGGGATCTTCCTGACCCAAGGATTGAATCCAGATCTCCTGCATCTCCTGCATTGGCAGGCAAATTCTTTACCATCTGAACCACCAGGAAAGTCCAAAAATACTGGAGTGAATAGCCATTCTCTTCTCCAGGGATCTTCTCAAACTCAGATCTCCTGCATTGCAGGCAGATTCTTTACAGTCTGAGCCACCAGCCCAGATAGTACTGCACTATAATACATTAAAAATACTGTACAAATAATACATAAAATACAAACATAAAAAACAAACATAAAAAATTAACATTTTTAATCTTACAGTACAGAAGCTTGAAAAGTACAGGGGTACCAGCTACATAAGCATTACTTTTTGCTTCCAGACATCCTGGGCTTGAGATAAAGATGCTGTACGACTCTCCTCCAGGAGCCTCCCCGGTGGCACTAGTGGGGAAGAACCTGCCTGCCAATGAGGAGACGAAAGAGACATGGGTTCTAGACTTGGGTTGCCAGATCCCTGGAGGAGAGCATGACAACCGCCTCCAGGATTCTTGCCTGGAGAATCGCATGGGCAGAGGAGCCTGGCATGCGGAGGTCCACAGGGTCGCAAAGAGTCAGACACGACTGCAGGGACTTGGCACAGCACTGCGGTACTGCTCTCTATACAATACGGCATAGTAAAGTTCACAAAACACAGCACTTGTAGAGGAGGCACGCAGGTGACAACATATGCCAGACACCTGGACTAACTTATGTGATTGGACATGTGAACCCATGCTCGCATCTTTTCAAAGTTTGCCACTTGAGTTCATATGTAGGGGACTTGACTGTTCTCTTCAGGAGCAGTGTGTGTTTGTGTTTGTCCATATGTATGCTTTTTGGATTGGAACTGAGAGAAGATACTGCATTTAAGAAAACTAGAGAACAATTCAGAAGGTTAAAAAAAAAAGTCTCGGGGGAGGGGAGTATTGTTTCCTCAAACCCCATTGAAAGTGGATGAAAAACCAGGAAGGGCAGTTGGTCTGCCTTTTCGAGGGCTCAGCCACTCCTCTGCCTGGCTTCCTACTCTTGCGGAAGGGCTGTCATTATCTCCCTTTTGCAGATGGCCAAGTTAAGCCTCACTAAGGGTATACAGCCCGCCTGAAGCCCCATGTTAAGAGGTTTCTCAGAGAGGAGACCCCAGGTCTCTACCCCACAGTTCCAGAATATCCCACTCTTTAGGGTCTGCCCTCACTGAGAAATTTCCCAGAAATGCACACAATCCAAACACACTGCTTATTGAAGACCATCGTCATTCTGTTAGCTTTTCTATTTTCTCCACATTTCCCCCATCCCCTCACATTATTTTTTTTTCTTTTTCTTTTTTTTTTAAATTTTATTTTATTTTTAAACTTTACAATATTGTATTAGTTTTGCCAAACATCGAATGAATCCGCCACAGGTATACTTGTGCTCCCCATCCTGAACCCTCCTCCCTCCTCCCTCCTCCCTCCCCGTACCCTCCCTCTGGGTCATCCCAGTGCACCAGCCCCAAGCATCCAGTATCGTGCATCGAACCTGGACTGGCGACTCGTTTCATACATGATATTATACATGTGTGGACCATTTTAAAAAATCTTTACTGAATCTGTTACGACATTGCTTCTGATTTATGTTTTGCTTTTTTGGCTGTGAGGTGTGTGGGATCTTGGTTCCCTCATCAGGGACTGAACCTGCTCCCCCTCTGCAGTGGTAACTCGGAGTCTTAACCACTGGACTGCCAGGGAAGTCCCTCACGTTTTCAATGACCATTTCAGTCCAGGGAAAGTTGAGTTCCTTTTTAGTTTGGGGTCACATCTCTGTGATGGAAGCTTCATGTTTTTCTCAGGAACTTTCTTGCTGATTCTTTTCCCCTTTGGACATCTCTCCATCCATGTGCCTGAGCCACATTGGCTTGACTATCCTTGAGAAGAACCTTAGGGGGGAACAAGTCTGTGAGAATTTTCCAAGGCAGAATGACATTCTCTTGTTAGAAGCTGTCCTTCTCCAAGTGAACAGTGACTGCCTGACTCACAGACTGGTGAGAAGATGAGAAACAGAGGTGAATGGAAGGGGGCAGATCTGCTATTTCTGCCCTTGGAGACACCTCTACCTGGCATTTATTATAACCTGAAAGAGCAGAGTCTACCCTTCTGTGTCTGGAGGTGAGGTAATCTCACAGGTCTGCCATAGCCTCTGATGACTCACACACTGTTCTTTCCAGGGGGCCTGAGGTAGGGAACAAGAGACTGTGTTTGCTGCTGTTAAAGAATACCTTTCTCTTGTTCTTTCTCTTAAAAATATTCGTACAAGAGCAATGTTCTATTCAGCCTGCTATTATGCTAAAAGCTTTTTCTTGGAAGACAATAGCTGTTCTCAGGAAAAAAAAGATTTACACGGGGTCCCCAGGGTGTAATGAGCTACCACACAGCACCTGCCTCGGGTTGGGAGTTGTCACTTGTAAGTGGTTTTAAATTAGAACGGAGTGGAAAAATACACAGTTACAGAATTCCCCTTTTGGCTTCTTTGCAAATCATTTTCCACCCTCTCTGGCCTTTGTCTCTTCCTGAGATACCTGATCAGGTATGAAGAACAGAACTTTCCAATGAGAGTGTGAAGTGACAGTAACGGTCCAAGGAAAACAGAAACCTGGAGTGGGAACCTCTCCCTCTTGGAAATTTCTGTTTTGGTTTGGTCCCCCACCCCTCCTGGAGGCACGTGGGGCTGAGTACTGCTAAGGGATCACTGAATTTTAGAACTTCAGCATCTGTAGACCGTGGAGTCCAGATTCCTCCATTGCTAGTGAGGGATTGGAGGTCAGATGCACGAACTGACCTGTGTTCGTCTCCCAGCTGGTTGATGGCAGATGGGGTTTGAAACTTCGGACCTCTTGTCTCCTGATTAAATTAAGTGCTTTTCTCTCTCTCCTTTTTTTTTTTTTTTTTTTTTTTTTGGGTAATGCATTGCTGTTGACAAGTATTAGGACTAAAAAATGAGCTACAAGAGTACGAAAAACTTCTCTGTATGGAAGTTTTTAATAAAAACAAGTTAGAAATACTGAATTGTAACCTTTTCTTGTCTTATAGTATACATCTTTTCAGGCAACCAGGGCTAGGAACCATGGTAGATATTAGGAAGATAGAGATGAATAGCACATGATTCTAGTCTTTGAGACACTCTTGATAAGCATTGTGTTTTGTATATGTGTGTGACTTACGCAAACAAGTCATTATGATACAGAAGTTATACAAGAACAAAGTTCAGTGGAAGCACTGTAGAGAGAGCCTTTTTCTTCTTGGTGGAATCAAAGGGGGACTGGTACCCAGGAGGGACAGCTTTGTAAATCCCATGTGCGTGACGATCCTTTATTGACACACCATTGCTTTTAAAGAAATCTCAGTGGACAATCCCAAAACTATTTAAAGAACTGTTTAAATTTTTCTTGAGAAGACATGAAAAGGGGAATATATAAAATGCATGCAAACCATTGTAAATTCATCTTTTTTCATCTTCCTTGATGTTACCAATCTACACATACAAATAGAGGTTCACAATAATCCCACCGTTTTTCAATACAAACCTTTAAAACTATGACATTTAGATCAGTTAAGTATCTCCTTTCTACTTCCCATTTTGGCCCAGTCACTCTAAGAAAAGGAAGATGAAGAATTCTTTCTACTTCCAAGGCTGGTTGGAGGCAGTGGGAAAAACTACAAAATCTTACAGTTGAATAGTTTTGCTTATTATACCCAATCATGTAGTTTACTCTTACAGAGTTTTTACATAATATATCATTTTGTCATTATAGTTCCTATTTTCTATAATGATAAAACTGAGATTCAGTATCAGTGCCATTGGATCTGTGTCTTGAACTCAGACTATGGCATGCAGTGACATGGAGGTGTGTCTTCCCAAGCAGGAAAATAGCTTTTGTAGAGACACGGAGTTCTGGAAATAATCACTGTGAACATCTCAGGGTGCCAGAACTACAGGATGGTGGATTGAGTATGGGATCAGAAAATAAGGTGAGAAAGATAAATTGGGCTGAGTTTAAAAATATACCTTATTTTTCATATTAGTTTCTCCTGAAGGCAATGATGAACTAATAGGACGCTGTTAAAAGCAGAGAAATGACAAGATCAGATTTGTTTTGGAGGAAGATCTTGTGGCAGTAATGTAGGGGATGGAGGAGGAAATGGCAATGTACTCCAGTATTCTTGCCTGGAAAATTCCATGGACAGAGGACCCTGGAGGGCTGCAGTCCCTGGGTCGCAAAGAGTCAGACCCAGCTGAGCACACACAATGCAGGGGAAGTCTGGAGTGCGAACGTGGTGACATGACACCCAGCACGGAGAAGTTCATAAGCATTTGGACCCAGATGCAGACTCACTGGGGTCCTGGTCTTGACTCTGCCATTTATTAGCTTCACGAGCTTGGAAAATATGTTTCAACACTTCATGTCGAGGTTTCTCCATTTATAAATTGCAGGTGACAACAGTACCTTCTTCACAGGGCAATCTGAAGCTTGTAAAAGGACTTAGAGCATGGTACACAGTATTTAAGAAAAAAGAACAACTGTTAGTCTTCTACCTGGTTGATGAGATTCCCAGGGAAGATGCTGCTGCTGCTGCTAAGTCACTTCAGTCGTGTCCGACTCTGTGCGACCCCATAGACAGCAGTCCACCAGACTTCCCCGTCTCTGGGATTCTCCAGGCAAGAACACTGGAGTGGGTTGCCATTTCCTTCTCCAATGCATGAAAGCGAAAAGTGAAAGTGAAGTTGTTCAGTTGTGCCTGACTCTTATTACCCCATGGACTGCAGCCTACCAAGCTCCTCTGTCCATGGGATTTTCCAGGCAGGAGTACTGGAGTGGGGTGCCATTGCCTCCCAGGGAAGATAAGTCTATGGAAATGGGAGGGGAGGGTCTGAATTTAGGAGATATGTTCAAGTTAGGAGTGAGAGGTCTTGGTGATTAACAGAAAATAGGGATAAAGAAGAAGGAGTTGAACTATTTCTCCTTTGGGTGATGGGTGCACAGTTTAATACCAATAGAAGAATATTTGAGAGAGTAAGACTGTTGAGAATGGATATTGAGTTCAGTTTTGGAAATATTCATTTCCAGAGGCCTGCAAATTATATAACTCAGGTTAAACATGATTATAAAGCCAATATACTATAAGATATAATCTATTTAAGAGGGAAATAAAACAAAGTTTGCGTTACCTGAATAATTTTCTAAATTAGCAAGGATACTATAAGTTGACTCTATGTGGTTACTGAAGCAGAAGCATGTAATATATTTCATCAGAAAGTGAAAGTGAAGTTGAAAGTGAAGTTGCTCAGTCGTGTCCGACTCTTTGCAACCCCATGGACACCAGGCTCCTCCATCTGTGGGATTTTCTAGGCAAGAATACTGGAGTCAGTTGCCATTTCCTTCTCTAGGGATTCTTCCCGACCCAGGGATTGAACCCAGGTCTCTTGCATTGTAGACAGACGCTTTACCATCTAAGCCACCAGGGAAGTCTATATTTCATCAGAATCCATGCCAAAACTGTTATATCCTGTAAATATGTTCATAGGATTTAACAATTTATATCTTTTCAAGGTAATTAACTGTTTACAGAATGTTTATATATGATTAACTGTTCCTCACAATAGCTCTGTGAGGTAAAGAAAAAAAAATTACATTTGTGGTTTCCATTTTTAGCTGATAAAATTGAGGCCCTAAAAAGTCATGTGGTTAGTAAGAGCTGGAGCTCAAATTTACCCCCAAATGCTCTAGCTCCATAACCCTAATTCCATATTCTAGGACCTTTCAGCTCTTCAGTCATGAGAGAAAATCCTTTACCATTGAGGTGCAATTCTCTGCATGTAAAAATACTTGTTTATACAGCAGGTAATACATTCTAGGCTTCTCCAACGTGCCTAGTACCTGTGTAGTGCCATTAACATTAATAACCCTTGTAATTAAAAAAAAAATCTGTACTACAAGTCCTTTAATTAATAATTTATTTATTTTGTATTTTTCTGTAAACTTTTTTTAAAACTTATTCTTAATTGAAGGATCATTGCTTTATAATATTGTTGGCTGTGAACAACTCAGGGGTTGGCTTCTGCCATATGCCAGTAGGCATCAGCCATAGATATACCTATGTCCCCTCCCTCCTGAACCTCCCTCCCATCTCCCACCCCATCTCAACCCCCTAGGTTGTCCCAGAGACCTGGTTTGACTTCCCTGAGTTATACAACAAATTCCCATTGGCTGTCTATTTGACATATGGGTAGTGTATATATTTCCATGCTACTCTCTCCATTCAAAAATAAGGAACGCTTTACGAATTTGCATGTCATCCTTGCACAGGGGCCATGCTAATCTTCTCTGTACTGTTTCAATTTTAGTGTATGTGCTGCTGAAGTGAGCACAACAATTTATTTTTATTTTTTGCCATTGATACCATGAAATTCCATGTTAGAATAGAATAGCCCTTGTAATTTTAGTAAAATCTAAATCTTTCTGCCTCCGCAAAACCCTTGTCACCTGTATCTTACCCCTTAAACACTCCATACCCTTCAACCACACTCACCTTCTTTCTATTCCTTGAACACAGCAACTAAATTATCTTCCCCAGGCCTCTGGATTTGCTGTTCCCTCTGAGTGGAAAACTTTACCTCTGTAGCTTGGCAAGATTGATCTCCTCTGTGTCTTATATTATCCTTGCTCAGGTTGAGGAAACCTTCCCGGGTCACCATATGTAATGTTCTTTCGCTCAGAATCTCATTATTACATGACCTTGTTCTATCTTCCTCACAGCCCCTATGACTGAACTCCATACGGACACAGATTACGTGCTGTATTTTTTCACTGTTGTATCTCTAGGGTCTAACAGTTCCTGCAGAAAGCTGGTGCACACTCAATATTTTTTGAACAAATACATGAAATTTTTGCATCTATTTTTCCTTCCACCCACAATGCAGGGCCACCTCTTGAAAAGTTAACTTTTTCCTTGGGTATTTCATGGGTTACTCTCAGGTAGCCTCAACTGTACTCATAAAGTAGCTGTTGGATATAGTCGCCCTTATGGGCCACTCCATTCTTCCCTGATGCTTGGGCTTGTTTTGTTAGTTGTCAGCTGTCCTCAAAGCTACTGAAAGGATTCTTGCTACTGCCATTGCTGGGTTTTCAGAGAGGTGCTTAATTCCGTGTAAAGTTGGGGGGAATTGGCACTCTCTAAAACTCCCCAAAACAATGCTGCTTGGCACCAAAGTGCCTTAAGTTTCCTCTGAAAGAAGCTCCTTCTTCATACACTGGACAGGGACAAGCTGGCAACCCATGTCTCCATTATTCAGATGTTTTTCTTTCTCAGAGTCTCTCACCTAAGACCTGAAAACTCATACTCCTTGCTTGTCTTCCAGCCTCAAATCCTAAGGCTTCCCTGCCTACCAGCACATGTTCTCAAGGGTGGGTCATGACCAACCTTCCAGTTCCCCAAATAATCAAACTCAGTTTACCAGGCTGCACTAACCAGACACTCTGATTCATATATTTCATGGATGTCTCATAACATAACTGGCTTCCCAGGTGGTGCTAGTGGGTAAAGAATCCACTGCCAATGCAGGAGATGCAAGAAACCTGGGTTCGATCCCCAGGTCAGGAAGATCCCCTGGAGTAGGAAATGGCAACCCACTTTAATATTCTTATCTGGAAAATTCTATGGACAGACGAGCCTGACGGGTTACAGTCCATGCGGTTGAAAGGAGTTGGATGACCGAGCACACATGTGCAACATGAACATAAATTTGTTATTAAAATCCCTTATTTTAATAGAAAAGGACAATGTAGTTTATTATTTATGGATATTTATATATATATAGAAAAAGTATAAAACCATGCTGAAAAAAAAATAATACCAGATTCAAAATAGTGATTCCATCTGAAGATGGTGGAGCATAAAGAGGAAAAAAATGAATATTTATTGGGGAGTTTGAATTTCTTAAAGGAAAAGAATTTTAAGGAAGATATGACAGAAAGTGTGAGCTTTTAAATCTGGATGGGCAGGCACATGAGTGTCTGTCCTATTGATTTTTGTATTTCCTGCTATATTTGTATTTCATATTTAAAATTTAAATTAAAATTTAAAATGTTAACATGTCATCCTTAATCAAAAATTGATAAACTAGTATAAAATATTAAATTAACCACATATTTTTCATCTTATTCTTCCCTAAGCAATTGCTTTTAACAGGTTCATGTTTTTATTCAGTGCACACACACACACATACATACATATACACTCACACATAAACACATGAACTCATGCATACTGATTCCTGAAATTTAGACTTAATGAACTTAAATTAGCCTTCCTGACAATTCTGTCCTGTGAAAGTCCAAATCTCTTTCCCATGAATTCCAAGATTGACAACCTCACTAAATTCTGTATTACCAATTATATTCCCACAAAAATGTAGGAGAATATTTTCCTCTAGGGCCCAACCAACAATGGATTTACCAGTCTTCTACATTTTCCTGTTAGTTAAAAAAATTAATCCCCTTCTCTCAAAATACCATTTCAGTGTTATTTCCATTTGAATCTCTTTGTGCATTAGTCAAGTGATACATATTTTTAAATGTTATTTATGTATCTTCCTTTTAAGTTACTCAATTTTAAGAGTCATCTGTCTATTGTTTTATTAGATGCTTTGTCTTTTCCTAAATGATGTAATAGGAGCTCTTTGTATATTAGAAATATTCTTCTTTGTTAAACATTGATTTATTTAGCAAATATTTATTAAGTATTGATCATTGTTTTAAGATAGGGCAACAAATGGTTGATGTTTTCTCCTAGTCTGTCACTTCTTTTTAAATTTGTTAACATTTTTGCTTAGTTTTCATAGAGTCCAGTATAATAATTTTTTCCTTTATACTTATGAAAGTAATGTGTTAGGGAAAAAATATGATTTTTAAAGATGATAGAAGTAAGGCCCAGTGAGTTAAAAGTGACTGGTGCATGGTTGCATAGCTATTAAGTATGAAGCCAGAAATTGAAAACTGGGTCTTTTATAATAACAAAAATTGCTTTATTTTAAATGCAACACTTATAAAAGAATTCATGTAACATAAAGGTCTAGGATGGAGAAGGCAATGGCACCCCACTCCAGTACTCTTGCCTGGAGAGTCCCATGGAGAGAGGAGCCTGGTGGGCTGCAGTCCATGGGGTTGCTGAGGGTCGGACACGACTGAGCGACTTCCCTTTCAGTTTTCACTTTCACGCATTGGAGAAGGAAATGGCAGCCCACTCCAGTGTTCTTGCCTGGAGAATCCCAGGGACGGGGGAGCCTGGTGGGCTGCCGTCTATGGGGTCGCACAGAGTCGGACACGACTGAAGCGACAGCAGCAGCAGCAGCAGAGGTCTAGGTTAAGAACAAAAAAATGGACACCCAGGGATATACTTCCCATTTTAAGAAATGGAGCAGTACTCCATATTTTAACCCCTGTAATCCTTGTGCCTATGTGTGTGCTCAGCCATGTCTGACTCTTTGCGACCCATGGACTACAGCCCACCAGGCTCCTCTGTCCATGTGATTTTCTAGGCCGGAAACACTGGAGTGAGGTGCCATTCCCTTCTCCAGGGGATCTTCTTGACCCAGGGACTGAATTTGCTTCTCCTTCATTGGCAGGTGAATTCTTTACTACTGTGACACCAGGGAAGCCCCTTGTTCCTATGACCCCACAGTTTCTTCATTTGAGTAACTATCATCCTGGATTTGTGTGTTAAGTGGTCTCTTGCTCTTCTTTACTCATGAAAATCACATTTATATATCTCTAAACAACCTACTGTCAAGCTTGCTATTTGGGGCTTTAGGTAAATGGAAACATACTGTGTATGTAAATCTTGTGCTATAATGGGCTTATTTTGTTAATAACATTTGAGACTGAACCATAGAACATGTTGGAATTGCATCTGAGCCATTCATTTTCACTACTGTATAATACTCCCAGGTATCAATTTAGGTCTATTCATCCATTTTACTGTTGATGGCTAATTGAAATATTTACAATTTTGTTTTGTTTGCTATTACATACAGATGGACTGGAAAGTTGCTCAGTCATGTCTGACTCTTTGCAACCCCATAGACTGTAGCCTACCAGGCTCCTCCATCCATGGGATTTTCCAGGCAAGAGTACTGGAGTGGGGTGCCATTTCCTTCTCCAGAGGATCTTCCCGACCCAGGGATTGAACCCGGGTCTCCCACATTGTAGGCAGACACTTTACCGTCTGAGCCACCAGGGAAGCCCTTTACATACAGAATATGTATACAAATAAAGAGGCTGTTGATGAGGCTGAAAGAGGAGAGTGAAAAATCTGGTTAAAACTCACTATTAAATAAACCAAGATCATGGCATCCAATCTTATCTCTTCCTGACAAATAGAAGGGGAAATAGTGAAAGCAGTGACACATTTCACTTTCTTGGGCCCCAAAATCACCGTGGACGGTGACAGCAGCCATGGAATTAAAAGACGCTTGCTCCTTGGGAGGTTAGCTATGACAAATTGCCTGTAAATTGCTTCAGGCCTGTCCAACTCTTTGTGCCCCTGTGGATTTAGCCCATCAGGTTCCTCTGTCCATGGGATTCTCCAGGCAAGAATACTGGAATAGGTTGCCACGCCCTCCTCCATGGGATCTTCCTGACCTGGGGATCAAACCCACGTCTCCTGTGGCTCCTGCATTGCAGACAGATTTTTACTGCTGAGCCACTGGGAAATCCATGATAAATCTAGGCAGCATATGAAATTTAAAAAGCAGAGACATCACTTTGCTGACAAATGTCTGAAATGTCAAAGCTATGGTTTTTCCAGTAGTCACATACAGATGTGAGAGTTGGATCGTAAAGAAGGCTGAGAGCCAAAGAATTGATGCTTTCAAATTATGGTGGTGGAGAAGACTCTTGAGAGTCCCTTGGACAGCAAGGAGATCAAACCAGTCAATCCTAAAGGAAATCAACCCTGGATATTCACTGGAAGGACTGATGCTGAAGCTGAAGTTCCAATACTGTGGCCACCTGATGTGAAGAGCCAATTCACTGGAAAAGACCCTGATGCTGGGAAAGGTTGAGGGCAAGAGGAGAAGGGGATGACAGAGAATGAGATGGTTGGATGGCATCTCCAATTCAATGGATATGAATTTGAGCAAACTCTGGGAGATATTGAAGGACAAGGAAGCCTGGCATGCTGCAGTTCATGGGATTGCACAGAGTTGGACACAACTTAGTGACTGAACAACAATAGCAACAATTTAGTGTTTTGTTTCTGGTTGCCCTCAAGATTTTCTCACTAACTTTGGTTTTCAGCAGTTTGACTATCATCTATATAGGTGAGATATATGTAGATATGCTTGTAACATTTATTCTGCTTAGAATTCTGTGAGTTCCTTGCATTAAGGATTGATTCCTTAATTTCTCTTTCTAATTTTTCATTGTTAGTATATAGAAATGCAAGTGATTCCTGTGTATTGATTTTGTATCCTGCAACTTTGCTAAATTTACTGATTAGCTTTAGTAATTTTCTGATACTGTCTTTACGGTTTTCTATGTACAGTATCATGTCATCTGCAAACAGTGAGAGCTTTACTTCTTTTCCTATCTGGATTCCTTTTATTTCTTTTTCTTCTCTGTTAGCTATGACTCCCAGAACTATGTTGAATAATAGTGGTGAAAGTGGACACCCTTGTCTTATTCCTGATCTTTCAGTTTTTCACCATTGAGAATAATGTTTGCTGTAGGCTTATCATATATGGCCTTTACTATGTTGAGGTAGGTTCCTTCTATAACTGTTTTTTGGAGTTTTAATCATAAATAGGTACTGAATTTTGTCAAAGGCTTTTTCTGCATCTGTTGAGATGATCATATGGTTTTTATCTTTCAGTTTGTTAATATGGTGTATCACATTGATTGATTTGCATATATTGAAGAATCCTTGCATCCCTGGAACAAACCCAACTTGATCATGGTGTATAAGCTTTTTGATGTGTTGCTGAATTCTGTTTGCTAAAATTTTGTTGTTCATCAGTGATATTGGCCCGTAGTTTTCTTTTTGTGTGTTGTCTTTGTATGGTTTTGGTATCAGAGTGATGGTGGCCTTGTAGAATGAATTTGGAATTGTTCCTTCCTCTGGAATTTTTTGAAAGAGTTTTAGAAGGATAGGCATTAGCTCTTCTCTAAATGCTTGATAGAATTCTCCTGTGAAGCCATCTGGTCCTGGGCTTTTGATTTTTGGGAGATTTTTGATCACAGTTTCAATTTCAGTGCTTGTAATTGGGTTGTTCATAATTTCTATTTCTTCCTGGTTCAGTCTCGGAAGATTGAGCTTTTCTAAGAATCTGTCTATTTCTTCCAGGTTATATATTTTATTGCCAAATAATTGTTCATAATAGTCTCTTAGAATCCTTTATATTTCTGCATTGTCTGTTGAACCTCTCCTTTTTCATTTCTAATTTTGTTGATTTGATTCTTCTTTTTTTCTTGATGAGTCTGGCTAAGGGTTTGTCAATTTTATTTATCTTCTCAAAGAACCAGCTTTTAGTTTTATTAATCTTTACTTTGATTAGTAAATGAATCTTTGATTTCTTTTTCATTTATTTCTGCTCAGATGTTTATGATTTTTTTCCTTCTACTAATTTTGTTTTTTTTTGTTGTCCTTCTTTTTCCAGTACACCACTGCTTTAGGTGTAAAGTTAGGTTGTCTATTTGATGTTTTTCTTGTTTCTTGAGATAGGATTGTATTGCAATAATCTTCCCTCTTAGAACTGCTTTTGTTGCATCCCATAGGTTTTGAATTGTTGTGTTCTCATTCTCATTTGTTTCTAGAAATTTTTTGATTTCCCTTTTGATTTCTTCAGTAGCCTGTTGGTTATTTAGAAACGTGTTGTTTAATCTCCATATGTTTGTGTTTCTTACAGCTTTTTTCTTCTAATTGGTATCTAGTCCCAGACCGTTCTAGTTGGAGAAGATGCTTGGTATGATTTCACTTTTCTTGAATTGACTGAGGTTTGATTTGTGACCCAAGATGTGGTCTATTCTGGAGAATGTCCCATGTGTGCTTGAAAAGAAGGTGTATTCTTCTGCATTTAGATGGGATATACTGAAGATATCAATGAGATTCATCTCATCTAATGTATCATTTAAGCCTTGTGTTTCCTTATTAATTTTCTGTTTTGATGATCTGTCCATTGGTGTGAATGGCATGTTAAAGTCTCCTACTATTATTGTGTTTCTGTCAATTTCTCCTTTTATGTCTGTTAGTGTTTGTCTTATGTATTGAGGTGCTTCTATGTTGGGTGCATAGATATTTACAATTGTTATGTCTTCCTCTTGGATTGATCCCTTGATCATTATGTAGTGTCCTTCCTTATCTCTTGTAATCTTCTTTATTTTAAGGTCAATTTTGTCTGATATGAGGATTGCTGCTCAAGCTTTCTTTTGCTTCCTATTTGCATGGAATATATTTTTCTATTCTCTCACTTTCAGTCTATATGTGTCTTGAGGTCTGAAGTGGGTTTCTTGTAGACAGCACATATATGGGTCTTGTTGAGCATTTAATCCATTTACATGTAAAGTAGTTATTGATATATATGTTCCTATTACCATTTTCTAATTGTTTGGGGTTGATTTTGTAGATCTTTTTTCTTCTGTTGTATTTCTTGACTATAGAAGTCTGTTTAACATTTGTTGTAAAGCTGGTTTGGTGGTACTGAATTCTCTTAACTTTTGCTTGTCTGAAAAGTTTTTTATTTCTCCATCAATTTTGAATGAGATACTTGCTGGGTACAGTAATCTTGGTTGTAGATTTTTCCCTTTCAGTACTTTATTTATTTATTTTTTTAAAATTTTATTTTATTTTTAAACCTCAAACACTGTATTAGTTTTACCAAACATCAAAATGAATCCGCCACAAATTAAATATATCCTGCCATTCCCTTCCAGCCTGCAGAGTTTCTGCTGAAAGATCAGCTATTAAGCGAATAGGGTTTCCCTTCTATGTTACTTGTTGCTTCTCCCTTGATGCTTTTAATATTCTTTCTTTGTTTATTTTTTTATTTATTTTTTTTCAATATGAGGAATAGTCTGTATTCAAACTCAAATCGTTCTATCACTTTTCCTTTTAAAATTGTTATTATACCAGTCTTTACAGTTTGATTACTGTGTTGGCAGGTTTCTGCTTGGGTTTATCCTATATGGGACTCTTTGTGCCTCTTGGACTTTATTGACTATTTCCTTTTTCATGTTGGGGAAATTTTCAACTATAATCTCTTCAAAAATTTTCTCATTACCCTTTCTTTTTCTCTTCTTCTTCTGGGACCCCTATAATTCAAATGTTGGTGTATCTAATATGGTCCCAAAGGTCTCTGAGGCTGTCCTCAGCTCTTTTCATTCTTTTTACTTTATTTTGCTCTTCAGAAGTAATTTCCACCCTTTTATCTTCCAGCTCACTAATTCGTTCTTCTGCTTCAGATATTCTGCTCTTGATTCCTTTTAGAGTATTTTTAATTTCAGTAATTGTGTTGTTTGTATGCTTATTCTTTACTTCTTCTAGGTCTTTGTTAAGTGACTCTTTCATTTTCTCCATTTTGTTTTCAAGGTTTTCGATCGTCTTTACTATCATTATTCTGAATTCTTTGCCAGGTAATTTTCCTATTTCCTCTTCATTTATTTGGACTTCTGTGTTTCTAGTTTGTTCCTTTATTTGTGCAGTATTTCTCTGCCTTTTCATTTTTTTTTAAAGTTATTGTGTTTGAAGTCTCTTTTTTTCCAGGCTTCAAGGAAAGTTGAAATCTTTCCTTGAAGAAGGTTGAATTCTTTCTTCCTTTTTGTTTCAGCCCTCCTAAGGTTGGTCCAGTGGTTTGTGTGAGCTTTGCATAGGGTGAGATTTGTGCTGAGTTTTTGTTTGTTTCTTTGTTTCCTTTGTTTTTTCTTACTCAGCACAAGGCTGAGTGAGGTGGTAATCCTATCTGCTGATGATTGGGCTTGTGTTTTTGTTTTGTTTGTTGTTTAGGTGAGATGTCCTGCACAGGGTGCTACTGGTGGTTGGGTGATGCTGGGTCTTGTATTCAAGTGGGTTCCTTTGTGTGAGTTCTCACTATTTGATACTCCTTAGGGTTGGTTCTCTGGTAATCTAGGGTCTCGGGGTCAGTGCTCCCATTGTAAAGGCTCAGGGTTTGATCTCTGGTCAGGAACAAATATTTCACAAGTGGTTTGTTATGGCATTAAGTGAGAGTAAAACAAATATCCAAAAACAAGAAACCAAAGATGAACCCCAGAAAAATGGCAGTTACAAATCAGACAAATAATAATTAAAATAATGGAATATACACATATACAAAGTATACCCATGAGCAAACTGAAAACATTCCAACAAAAATAAAGTACAGTAGATTGATTTGGCAAACAAAGGAGATCAAAAATTATGTTTACCGGTTAAGAATAAAACTAACTTAAGCACAAACTGGAAAACAAAACTAAAGGAAGGTGTCAACTGGGGAATAAAGCAATAAAAACAAAACTAACAAATACATTGAGAGGAAAGGAAAGAAAGAAAGAATAGATATGCAAAGTTAAATAGAGGTAGATGAAAAAGATTTATATATATTAAAGATTAACTGCAAGGGGAAAAGAACAGTAGGAAAGGCAAATGAAGGTATAAATGTAGAAAAAATATAATAGGTTTTAAAAATTAAAATTATAAATAAAAGGAAAGAGGAAAAAAATGGAAGAAAGAAAAAAGGGGAATAAAGGATAACTCCACAGAACTGTAAAAGCCCAATATAGAGGCAGAGGTTTATTGCAACAATAGAAAGTGTGACTGAATATATACATATACACTCATAAGCAAAATCAAAGCAATCCAACAAAATTTAAGTACAATCGATTGACCTGGCAAACAAAGGAAATAAAATTATATCTCCAGAATAAAACTAATTAAAGCACAAACTGGAAAACAAAACTAAAGTAAGGTGCCAATTGGGGAATAAAGCAGTGAAAATAAAACTAACAAATTTGCTGAGAGGAAAGGAGAGAAAGAAAAGAAATATAGATTGCAAAGTTAAATAGAGGTAGCTAAAGAAGATTTATATACATTAAAGATTAACTGCAAGGGGAAAAGAACAGTAGGAAAAGCAAACAAAGGAATAAATGTAGAAAAAATAATGATAATAGGTTTAAAAAATTAAAAATTAAAATTAAAAAAAAGAGAAAAGGTAAAAAGAGGAAAACTCTGCAGAACAGCAAAAGCCCAATGTAGAGGCAGAGGTTTATGACAACAATAAAAAATGTGACTGAGGAAAAAGAAAAAAAAAGTTCGAAAGCTTAATTGGATTTCTTAGTGTCAATAAAATTGACAACTACAACAGAGGAGGGGAAAAGGAAAACAAAAAAAAAATCCAAAGGAATCTAAAGAACAAGTCAAAAAATAAGAATAATAAATGTTTTTCTTGAGTTTCTGCTGTCAGAGTCCTTTCCATTGCTGGGAGTCACAGTCCACCTCACCTCCCTAGGATGCCCTCCAACACTGTGCTGATCTCTGGGCCTGCTGTGGGGGCAGCTCAGATTCTAATCTGGTCCTACTCCTGTGCGTTCTTGCCTCCAATGTCCACAGCAATCAGAGCTAGTGTGTTTACTTTTGTGGGAGCTCTCAGTGATCTTTTTTTTTTTTTACTTGAGTGCCTTCTGGTTTTTATTTGTTTCCAGTTGAATTTGGAAATTTAAAGTGAATTAGGAAGGCTGATGTGTTAAAATCCAGGAGAATGAAGTTTTTTACATCCAGATTATTTTAATGCTTATGTAAAACACTATATTCTTCCTATTTTCCCTCCTATTTCTTTTTTTTTTAATTTTATTTTATTTTTAAACTTTACATAACTGTATTAGTTTTGCCAAATATCAAAATGAATCCACCACAGGTATACATGTGTTCCCCATCCTGAACCCTCCTCCCTCCTCCCTCCCCATTCCATCCCTCTGGGTTGTCCCAGTGCACCAGCCCCAAGCATCCAGTATCGTGCATCGAACCTGGACTGGCAACTCATTTCATACATGATATTTTACATGTTTCAATGCCATTCTCCCAAATCTTCCCACCCTCTCCCTCTCTCAGTGATCTTTTATATATTCCATAGACACAGCATCTGCCTAATTGATCGTGTGGATTTAATCTGCATCTTGTGCAGCTGGTGGGAAGGGTTTGGGTCTTCTTCCTTAGCCACACTGCCCCTGGGGTTCAACTGTGGTTTAATTTCCACCTCTACGTGTGGGTCGTCCACTGGGGTTTGCTCCTGAGGCTGCCCTGGAGGGCTTGGGGTTGCCCCTGTGAGGGCCAGGTGTGGAGGTGGTGCAGCTGCTTGGGTCACAGGGGTTCTGGCAGCACCAGGTACTCTGGGGGGTTGGCGGCTGGGGTAGCAGGAAATACAGTGCTCTAGAAGGGTATGGCAACCAATACTAGCCAATACGCTCCAGTATTCTTGCCTGGAGACCCCCCTGACAGAGAAGCCTGGCAGGCCACAGTCTACAGGGTCGCAAAGAATCGGACAGGACTGAAGTGACCCTGCACGCATAAACACAAGACTAGTTTTTTGCCTGTGGCAGCTCTGCCCCAGTGAGAGTTGAGCGTGAAGGTGGCACAGCTGCTTGGCTTGTGGGGACCCTGGCAGTGCCAAGTGTGCAGGGACACAGACTGCCTCTGTAGCAGGAGTTATGGCCCTATCAGAGTCTTTTTTTGAGCCTTTGTAGCTGGTGATCAGAATGCCTCTTTGGCCGGTCTTTCTTCGTAGCTCTTCCTGTTCAGGCACTAAGAGGGACCCCTGGCTGGAGTCCTACTCTGCGGTTCAGTGCATCAGGCACATTTGACGGGCCAGCCTCTCTGTTGTTCAGCTGCTGATGTTGGCTTGCGGGGAGAAAGAGGCTATGGTGGTGGTTCCATGCTGTTTGCGTGACTCAGCAGTATCACCTTGCTTCCATGGCTGCCTGGCTTTCCTTCACAGGCATTTCCCACCACAATCTCCTCCCTCAAATCCCCTCGTTCTGTCTCTGTGCAGTCAACAGCAGCCCTCACATTGAGATTGCTCCACAATCCCTAAACTCCAGCTCCGAGCCGCTGCACCTTCCAGGAGACCCGTGTTCCTGCCCGGCATATATATGGCTGTGGCAAGTACTGTCTGATTCTCACACCATTTAGGCGGCCATAGATCAGCTGTTTCACTCTCAGCCTTAAATGTTTCTCCTCTGACTCAGACAATTGTCCCAATGTGGGGATTGGACCCCTGCTTCAGTTCCCTGACCTGCCGAGGGCAGGTCCAGTCCTACTAACACTCCTGTTTTTCTCCCTAGTCCCTTGGTCCTACTGAGTTTTGCGTGGTTCTATATATTCTTCAACACTGGTCAGGGACTCCTGTCTGCTCTCAGCTGGTGTTCTGCATGCACTTCTGTGTCTGAAGGTGTATTCCTGATGTATCCGTGGAAAGAGTTGTACTCCATGTCCACCTCTTCCTCTGCCGTCTTGTTCTCCCACCATCAGCTTTTAATAGCACGTTTGCAATACGGAGAGCCTATGTCTCCATGCCCATTTCCTCCAGCTGGAGCAAACAACTTTTCATTTCCTTCTACCCCCAAAACATGATCTATTAGCCTGGGTCCTGAGATTGAGAGAGTTTGGTTCTCCTCTCACAGCAGTTTAAGTTTTACTTTGTATGAGCAGGCTCAAAGAAGGAGGTGCTGTTTTTTTGCCTGTTTATCAGCAGCTCGTGAGCATCTTGCTCATATCTCAAATTTCTATTTCATTTCTTTAAACATAGTTTTTTAATATTATATTGTTATTTTATATTGTTTTCCACAGATCGACTATCTCCTGGAGGCCTTAGTTCCTACAGAAGAACTCAAAGATATTGTTATGTACATTCCTTGAGGAGGAACAACAGTTTAGTTCAGTTCAGTTCAGCCGCTCAGTCGTGTCTGACTCTTGTGACCCCATGGACTACAGCACTCCAGGCTTCCCTATCCATCGCCAACTCCTGGAGTTTACTCAAACTCATGTCCATTGAGTTGGTGATGCCATCCAACCATCTCTTCCTCTGTCGTCCCCTTGTCTTGCCTTTAATCTTTCCCAGCATCAGGTTCTTTTCCTGCTTTAATTGATGCACTATAGTTTTCTGATTGTTCCTCTTTTTTTCTGCATTCCCTACTTCCCTGATCAGCAATTGTTTGAATCTGCTCTTTGGAACTCTGAGAAGGTCTAGGAGACTGAAGCCTTTATCTTGTAAATAGGAAAATTGAAAGGCTTTTGTGTCCAGGGCTTTCAGGGATTTCTTAAAATTTTACCTCTTCTACAAGCAGCCTTTCTTCCTCTCTTATATGCCACCAAAGCAGAAAAATTTGTTTCTCCCTCGTTGGGATATACACTCTTTGCACTCTTTGAAATTCAGTGCATTCAGCTGCTTTATGATATTAACCTCTGATAGATTCAAGAAAAGTTATGATGGATATGAAATCATGCAACTCATATTAGGGCTTTAACCCATGATCTGTTCATTGAGAACAAACATCTGGTCTCAGGACTTAATGAAGCTCAGGTTCTTGATGTCTCATCACAGAAAGAATTTAATGAGAGACAAAGTCATAGGTGAGAAGTGGATTTTTTTTTGAAAGAAATACACTCCACAGACAGAGTGTGGCCTATCTCGGAAGGTAAGAGAGGACCTTGAAATATGATATGGTGAGTTGTTATTGGCTGGGTAATTTCATAGGCTAATAAGGCAGAGGATTATTCCAACTATCTTGGGTCAGGCATAGAGATTTCTAGGAATTGGGCCACCCTCACTTTTTGATCTTTGGTGGTTGGCTTCGAAACTGTTATGGTACTTGTGGGTGTGTCATTTAGCTTATGCTAATGTATTACAAGCTCAGTGAGGCTCAAAGAATTCAGATCTGCTATCTTGAACCTAGTTAGTTCTAACAAGTTTTTCTTTTCTTCTGTGTCTATGGTCTCAGAGTCAGACATGAATGAGCAACTAACACAGCACAGCCACATGGCTATGCCATTCTTTTAAAGAATGCCCTGTCTGCTTCCTGTCTTGGATAGATTATTATTCAGCTTTTTTTTTCTCCATTAGGATGAGAGAAACATTGTCCAGTGGCTTTCTACATGTTTTCTTCAAGAAAGCTGTTAAAAGTATTTAGTCTATTATTCTCCTCTTAATGGGAATTCTCACCCCTTCAAATTCCATTAATATCCCTTTCTCTATTGACTTTTTAGTTTCAATTATTAGATTTTTCACTTCTAGAAATTTATTCCATCCTTATCCACACCAGCATTTTGCTTTTAGAATCTCATTCCTTGTTCATATCTCAAATTTCTCTTTCATTTCTTTCAACATTATGTTTTTTTTTTTTTATGTTGTTATTTTATATTGTTTCCCATCAATCTAGTATCTTGTGTCTCTGCAAGTTTGGTACTCCTCCTTGTCTCTGCTGCCTCTCACTCATGGGGCCTTGTTTTCTGGCGTGTTTCATAATTGTTGACACCAAATCACTCATTTTTCTTGGAATTTTACCTCCTGGAGGTCTTTGAGGTCAAAATTGAGGCTGCTTTACTTAAGAAAGCATTTGTATTTGCTTTTGCTAGTTATCTGAGGATGCTAACAAATTCAGATAACTGTATTACCTTTCTTAAATTTGGGGACCACAGATGGTTCATGAATTCAAATGAATGTGAAAATTTTCTTATAGACTCCCAGGGAAATTTTGAAATAAGCTTTTCTTGGTCTGCCTTTTTGTGAATCAAGAGTGAAGACTTTTGGGGGGGTGTTTCAGCTTTATGCAAGAATCTCTATTTGATTCCCCACCAAGGATAAGCCACATGCTTCACTTTCCTGCATCTCCTGCAGCTTTCAAAGCAAAAACTCGTGGTCTCCAAGGCTCGGTAGAAATCCTTGGGTGAAAAGTATGCTTTGATGCTTGCTTACCTTTCAAGACTTCTTTGGTCTCACTTTGTTTTTGGCATCTACAGATTTCTTTATTTAAGATCAGCTCAGCAATGCATTGAAAATGATTTTAGAAAAAGAGAGTTTATTTTAGTATGATGGTTGTTTCATTTGGGGGATTGTTCAGAATATTTAGTCTATTATTCTGTTGGAAATGGAGGTTTTTACTCCTTGATCTTTCCACTTTACATGCTGCTTCTTTCCATTAGGAAGAAAAAATGAAACTATTTTTTGTTTACTATAATGGATAATACGAATTTGAAAGTCTGTTTGTGAATCTGAAATAGTATATCTGCTCTTCTATATTTAGATTTGACATTAGTCCTGCTGAAAGAATATTCTTTCTTTTATGGTTCTTGAAATACTCTTTTTTTTTTTTTCTCTCCTAGCAGAAAGTAAGGATTTTAATGAAGAAATAATTTGAAAATTTTAAATTAAGAATCCAACTCAGGACAGGTTTGCTCCAGTGCCTTTTGCTTCTTTTCTTTGACATCATGAATATTATCAGAAGAGTGACTTTTGTTTGGCTTTGTTCTTTGCCTTTAAGATGACTTGTTCACCTAGAGGTACCTCCTCTTCCTGATTTCAGTCAGCCATACCAACACCATTATCAACACCAGAAACCTCCAAAAGACAAGTTATTTATTCCATTCCATCTGTCTGCTCTGTGAAGCTAACTTGCGTTAGTTGCTCAGTCATGTCTGACTCTTTGCGACCCCATGGACTGTAGCCCATCCATGGAATTCTCCAGGCAAGAATACTGGAGTGTGTAGCCATTCCCTCCCATCCTAAAACAAAACATACACAGTCACATTGCAAGTCTGACCTACAAAATGCTGAGACTGTGTTGTAATGCTCTTTCTCTTTTCTTAAAAATAAGGATTGAATTTAATGGAATAACACCGATGTGAATGATATGACATTATCCAATTTGTTTGTGGTGGTTTCCTACTCCCATTCTGCAAACCAAGTTGGAGGAAAAAAAGTAGTTTGGTCACACAGGCTTTTGTAAACAAGAATCTCTCGAGGCCATAGCAGGAATATCACTACCCTGATTCCAGTCACAGGAGAAGATTCAGGAACACAGACTATGGGCTGAGTCACTGGGCATATTAACTGCCTGAAATGTGATCATTGAAATTTATGTCCAAAGCCACCTTGGTTATGATCTCCTGATGGAGTTCTGACCTTAAGCTGGTATGTGTGGTGCTGCCTTTCCGAAGCAACAGATGAGTGTGGTAGGAGCTTCCATTCCACAACTCAGAAGCAATTGGTGATGCCCCAATGTTCTCTGTGCGCCCTCCCTGTAGCTGATTTTCTGTGGCTCATTGAATGTGGAGCCCAGGTGCAGCTGTGGGTTTTGACATCCCAGAATTTTATAGGGCAAGGGCATCCTCAACATGTACTGATGCGCATCTGGGTTGGAAGTGGCTATTCATGAAACTGACAGAGTAAAACTCTAATTAGAAAGACCCGCAGGCGCCCTGTACCCCGGGACGCTTTAACAGAGCTGTCACTGTCTGCCCTCAGGCAGGATCATCCAGCTAGAACACTGAGCAAAAAGCATTTTGTTCAATGTTCACCATAAATAACTCCCATCATTAGCAACGTGACAAGTGAAAAGGCGACCTGCATGTCAAGAGACAAAGGTTTTTGTATGGTGGTTGTAAGGGGTGATTCTGAAAACTCTTAGCTGCTGGGGAAGTAGATTTTACCTTCTGAGAGATGCTACTAGAAACTAGTGAAGTCAAACGGGTAAGCCTCTCTGATCTTCAGCAGAATGAAGTTTAATTTGAGGTTTTGGAAACATTGTAGGCTGGCAAAGGGCTGCGGTGGAGGGACTTGACTTCGAATCCTGATTCATGTCAGTATTTTGTAGGACTTTTTCATTTATTTGAAGCTCTATTTCTTGGTCTTTGCGATGGAGGGTTGTAAGCAACTCTTTGTTTAGGCTTAAAATGTAGCCCTGTTAATTAAGATTATGAATTCTTTGGAAAAAAAAAAAGCAAACCTATATACCTTATTGCACTCTGAATACGCTTGTGCAAACAGCCTTTATTCATACAGTTGAAAAGATACATTGCCAGATCATATGGTAGTTTCTCAAGCTGTTACGAAAAGCAAGAGTCCTTATCTTAATTTCTTCTCAGTCAATAACAATTCCTAATTCAGAAGAAAGAGGAGAAAAGCAGAAACGGTACTCCTTTGAAGGAAGCTGTGATGTAATGATTTGGTGGGCAACTTACATACTTTAATTAAGCACTCTGATTGAATCAATATGTACCCAACAGTTCAGCCTGGCAATCAGCTTAATCTCATTGAATGTTGTTCAGGCCCCAATAATTGATTAATAATACATTATCATTTATGAATTATTGACTTCAAGTTATTATAATTGCACCTGCTTTGTTCACTGTATCTGCTGCCCACATGTTAATTATGAAATGCTCAAGCACTTTTCTTGGAATAACTTTAGAGATAAAGCTGATGGGCTTTTTAATGAAGTAAGATTATCTTTGGTTCAGAGCTGGCCTTTCTCAATCCTGTGTTGTTTAATACAAGGGAGCAGACATTTGCCTTTTTAAAGCCTGGCTCTAAGAATTAAAGATGGTGTTGGCAGACCCCATGCTCAAGTTGGACAGTAAGCCCTTCTGAATGAGGTAGGTGATGTCAGCCTCCTAAGCCAGTGGATTCTACTTACTGAGAAAGAGCTTGCCTTAGTAGGGAGTGGGTTTCATCCGGAAGACATGGGTGCTTCATTCATCAGTGGTCTGGAAGGAAAGAGAGGGCCTCAGAGAGGAAAATGGAATTGGCAATGTGAAGGATTATCCTTAGACTGTGGGAGAAGAACTCTTTGGAACTTCTAACATCAAGGAAATGTATTACCTTGTCAATTACCAGTTGACACTGGGGGCAACCTTCTGTTTCAAGTGAGACATACTGAAAAAGTTATTCCCCCAAAAGACATCTATTACATGCCAGTGAGTGAGACAGACCCTGGATATAGAGACATCATTTCTGTTCTGGAGTTTACTGAGTCTGTCTTTGAGGGTTGGATTTGCCTAAGGTTATTTGGGGATTCTTGGAGAAGGAAATGGCAACCCACTCCAGTGTTCTTGCCTGGAGAATTCCAGGGACGGGGGAGCCTAGTAGGCTGCCGTCTATGCGGTCCCACAGAGTCGGACACGACTGAAGCGACTTAGCAGCAGCAGCAGCATTTGGGGATTCTAGAGGAAAGATTCAGAGAAGGCAATGGCACCCCACTCCAGTGCTCTTGTCTGGAAAATCCCATGGATGGAGGAGCCTGGTTGGCTGCAGTCCATGGGGTCACGAAGAGTCAGACAGGACTGAACAACTTCACTTTGACTTTTCACTTTCATGCATTGGAGAAGGAAGTGGCAACCCACTCCAGTGTTCTTGCCTGGAGAATCCCAGGGATGGGGGGGCCTGGTGGGCTGCCGTCTATGGGGTCACACAGAGTCGGACACGACTAAAGTGACTTAGCAGAGGAAAGATTAGACCTTTCCTGGCTAGAGATAGGAAAGTGTTAGTTGCTCAGTCATGTCCAACTCTTTGTGACTCCATGGGCTCTAGCCCACAAAGCTCCTCTGTCTGTGGATTTCTCCAGGCAAGAATATTGAAGTGGGCTGCTATGCCCTTCTCCAAGAGATAGGAAGCATGGGAGCTGTTTGGGAAAATGCCCTTTAGAAGGGCCTTAGACTGAAGAAGAGGAGTGATCCCACTTAAACCAGTTTTAACCAGATTAGTCCTTTGTATCCTATTTCTCCCTACTTCTAGCTACATTCTCTCTCTCTTTCTCTCTCTCTCTCTCTTTTTTTTTTTTTTTAGGGTGAGCTGGTTAGCAAAATCCTGCTTCAGAGCCCCAGTCTGGCCTCAGCTATGCCAGATGAATAGAGACAGGAGTTGAGAATGAATCCACACTTGAGGCTGAACATAAAAGGAGAGGACAAGGTTAACCTGGTTATGGCTGCAGAATGCATTTATGTTTGATGCTCAAGGGGAAAGTAAAATTTGGGGACATGGGGAGTCCCAATTTTGCAAAGTCCCATGGCCCTTCCTATGCCGTGAGTCTCTTTCCATGGCCTTCCTTGAAGGGCCTGGGCTTGATTTTATTGACAACACCCTGGGAGGCATTACTGTTGCCCGCTCTGGTTCTTAGCTCTTAAGAAACCCTTCAAGGATGAACGATTCTGGCTCTCCTAAGATGTTCCTTCTCCAGTGAGATCCCCTTTAATCTCCAAAACCTTGCCCAGAAATCAGCAGAGTAAGAAATAAGATCTCATCTTAAGGCTACATTTTTTTTTCTTTCTTTTTGTGAATGCCTTTAAGAGATTGCATATTTTCAATTGAGAAGATATATTTTTAATAATTTTATTTATTTATGGCTGTGCTAAGTCTTCGTTGCTACATGGGCTTTTCTCTAGTTGTGGTGCGCAGGCTTCTCATTGTAACAGCTTCTCTTGTTGCGGAGCACAGGCTCTAGGGCGCGTGAGATTCCATAGTCGCGGCTCCCGGGCTCTAGAACACAGACTCAGTAGTTATAATGAACGGGCTTAGTTGCTCCGTGGCATGTGGGCTCTTCCTGGATCAATGATGCAACCCGTGTCTCCTGCACTGGCAGGCACATTCTTTACCACTGAGCCACCAGGGAAGCCCCAGGAAAGATTTCGATAGAGTGGGAAAGCATAGGTTCATCATCAGGCCTGGGCTGGCATCCTGGATTTTCTGTGTGAAGTTTGGAAAGTGGCTTAAATTCTCTGGGTTTCAGTTTCCTTATCTATAGAATGGGGATGATATTATTGCCCTCATAAGGGTGGTGAGGTCAATGCAGTAAGGTATATTTTCCTAACATAATGTCTAAGAAAGTACATGTACACTCAGTTGTGTCTGACTCTTTGCGACTCCATGGACTATAGCCCACCAGGCTCCTCTGTTCATGGAATTTTCCATGCAAGAATACTGGAGTGGGTTGCCATTTCCTACTCCAGGGCATCTTCCCGACCCAGGGATCGAACCTGTGTCTCTGCATCTCCTTCATTTCCTGTGTTGACAGGAAAATTCTTTTACCACTGAGCTACCTGGGAAGCTCCAATGTCTTAAGGAAGGTGCTTGTTAAATTCTCATGTGCCTATTCTGTCTCTGCCGTCCTTGGCTATTGTAAGCTGATGCATCACTCATCTTACTTGGCGCCATTTTAACCCTCAGGTTAGCACACAGCTTTATGAATTGAGGAGCAGGGGATGAGACTCAGCAGAGAGGCAAGTTACCCAAATGTCATGTCAAGAGCACAGACCAAGCACAGCTGTTGGAACCTTGCTGATCAGCATTCAACTTTGAGCTCAGTAGACTCTGACCACTGACTGTTGGGCAACCTCTGAAGTGAACCAGCGTCAGTTTCTTCATCTGTAAAATGACACCAGTAATATTTTTTCATATGACTGTGATCAAGTTGGAAAGCATTAGTGTGTAAAGCACAATGCCAGGCACAAGGTAAGAGCTCAGTAGTGCTCCCTCCTCCCGTACTCGTCTTGTATAGGCATTACGGTAGCTAATGTTTACTTCAGAGAGGGATTGCTCAAAGAGGAGAATATAAGCTTTCACATTTGTAATTTCAGATAACACCAGCAGGCAGGAAGTCGTCAGTATGACAAAACATCCTGTCTCAAATAGCCTAAAGCTCCTGGGATGGGGGTGGGGGAAGCTTTATTTATTTATTTACTTATTTATTTGGGTGCACAGGGTCTTAGTCGTGGCATGTGGGATCCAGTTTCCCAACTGGGGATCGGACTCGGGCCCCCTGCTTTGGGAATGCAGAGTCTTAGCCAATGGACCACCAGGGAAGTCCCAGATCTCGTCTGTTTTTGATACACCAAGTTAAGGATATCTTTTAACTCCTATTTTCTGAATGAACCCCCAAATGACCAATTTTAACATAGCCGAAGCAGTCCTTCTATCTTGTACCCCTTTTCTTTACACTCAGCTTGTTTACTATGGGTAGACCCATGGAGAGTGTCTGAAGTAGCCCCATTATGTTGGCATAAAGGGGTTTAGACAAAATTGCAGAAGTGTTCTAAAAATACTGATTGTGTGGAAGCAATCTCTTAATAGATTCAACTGCTCTTCCTGTGTTGAAATAAATCCCAGCTCACCTTGAAGTGAAGTGCTCCTTCAGATCCCAGATAATTCACTAGACATTTTTTTTTTTTGTCTTGCTTGATTTATTTTGGTGAGATTCTCCATCTTTACCTCTTAGCTTTTGTTGACTAACCACACCTCTCCATTCATTTGGGCTCCCTGATAGCTTGTTGCAGAAATCAGTACTCGAGAAACCAAGCACCACACTTGGAGAGTTGGAGAACTCAGGTTTATTACACTGGTGGGCCCAGAGGAGTTAACACGCTAAGCTCTGAGTCCCGAACAAAAGGGTTACAGAGTTTTTATAGACAGACTGTAGTGGGCAACACTAACTGTTAATAGGCTGGTTTAAACTAAGAGGTTTCATGTGCGTGGGAACAGTGGTCAAGATGGGGAGGGGGATGCCTGACCTGAACAGGCATGATTAAGCAGGTTTGTACGGGCTGGGTGACTGCAAACAGCAGGACAAGGATGAGTGAGATAAACTCCAGTTCCTAGTATCGAAAGTCCCCATTTTCTGAGACTACGTGACCTACGTGATCCAGACTTTGTAAGGGGCAAGGTGAGTTACAGAGGCAGAAGGAGGTAAAATTTTAACTTTTCCTCTTTATTCCCCCCTCTTGATGCTTCTATCACTTCCATCACATCATCTCATGTTTTGGTAAGACTTCAGAGCTCCCCATTGTTTAAGGGGCTATATTGAGCTATTACCATTTGTAACTTTATGGATTCAAACCAAGAAGTTATGAACTGGGTAATTGCATTGAGAATACAAGGGCTAAACAAGAGCACCACAAAGAACATGAAGAGAGGACCAGTTAGGGAGAAGCCACGATGCCCAGCTCCAGATATTGTTCCAGTTACCCCAGGAATTTGCTAGTTCCTCTGTCCTTTAAATGATTCATTCTCTTAGCTGTTGGGCCATGTCCCTGACTATTTGGTTTACATAAAAGCAGCATTCTTTGTTGAAGAAGAGGCAGAGTCCTCCCTTTTCAGCTGTCAGTAGGTCTAGGCCTCTCCTATTCTGTAAAACCACCTCAGCCAGGGAGTCTAGTTGGTCCTGTAAGGCCGCTAAAGATTTGTCTACTCTCTCAATGTTGTCTGTGAAGCCTTTGGATAGTGTATGGTAAAAGGTGGCTGATGAAGCAGTTCCTGCTATTCCCATACCTACCCCAGCCATGATTCCTAGACCATCTAGTAGGGATATAAACTGGGTGGCTCTTTTTGACCATGTATATGCTGCCAGAGGTGTGGTGAGAGTCTGGTTGTTAGGGACAGTATTCATCTGGGGAGTGAGGAAAGCTAAGGTGCAGATACCCGTCCAGTTGACTGGTAGACACAAGTAAGCATCTGTCCCACAAACAAAGAAAAGGCCTTGATGGGGCAGCTCCATACTGTGTTTGTGGGAGGGTGAGTGGGCCACTTGCCTTTTATAGTTTGATTACAGTGGTCCCTGGCTAAATTGCCTAGAGGTTCAGTTCCTCCATCATTTGTAAAGCATTCGGGAGCCTTTTGAGTTAACTCAGTAGCCTTTAAGACTGGCCCTCGTAAGGGTGGATCTATAGGAGTTCCCATGGCTGTTGCATTATTTAATGGTACTGGTGTAGCTAAGTACCATGGAGCTCCTCAGGATGAGAAAAGCCAGCAGTCCCTGGCCAGCTGGGGTTGGTGTCATTAAGATGGCAAGGAGTTGTGTTGAGAACCTGGCACAGATGGGGGTCTAAGAGGGAGTTAACTCTGTAACCTGGGTCTTACTGCCAACAGGCAGAGCCTGAGTTTTGGTCCGTGATTTTGTCTGTCTGCATTATTGTCCCCGTCCGGTAGGTCTTTCCATTTATTTGACAGACAGACACCTGTTCTGGGTTGTAACATCTGTGTGGCATTTGAGGGTAGACAGAGGCACAGGGGCATGATGGCAATGCCATGGTGTCGGGATACCACGAAGGGTTTGGATCTTCTGGTCGGGGAGAGGTAGCCGCAGTGGAGGGAATAACTGGAAATCATTTTTGGCGCCCAGGCCCCTGGATATACATCGCATGTTATGAAGGCAGTAGGTGACCGGCCTATAGCATTGGCTATCTATACATTGTTCTAGCTGATGGTTGAGTAAGTGATTTTCCAAGGGTTGACTGTAACGTTGACAGGTGCATGATGGACAAGGAACAACACCATCTGTTACAGCAAGGGACACCAAAAGTCTGCGAAGCAGCCCGCACATATCAGATAACTGAACACTAGCAAAAGGTTTTCTCCCCATCTTTGGGTTGTCACAGCTATAGCAACGGAGCCTATTGTGAAGGGGGGTCAGCTATACCGTGGGGCAATTTAGTTCATAGGGAGAATTGATCATAAGAGACATCTGATAAGAATGAGGCTTCCCACTACAGTGAGATAACAGACAGCTAACCGTAGCTTCTGACCCAAATCCCAGCCCTGGGGTGTGACTGAAGCTAGTCTTGTAGCAAAGAGCACAGCAGTAATACCAATCAGGGGTACAGTCCAGAGCTGACAGTGAAAATCCATTGATAGTTTGATAGCTGGATTCTCAAGCTTCCACTGTGCATTGACCAGCCAGCTGCTGGAGTGTGGCTGGAGCAAGGCTGAAGAATCCTCAAGCTTCTGCGGTGTGTTGACTACTCAGCTCCCAGAGTGACTAGAGCAGGGCTCAGCATCCTTCATGGGTGAGGGCCGTTGCTTTTGGAACCAGACCCTGAGGGGGTTTTCAGGGTCCCGAACTGTGCACAGGGAGCTGCTGCCTTCTTGACTCTGGTATGGTGGATCCAAGGGATGATGCCCGTAACTTGATCAGCAGTAGGGGTTGCCAGGACAACCGTGTGAGGGCCTGTCCAAACTGGCTGAAGTGGTTCCTTTTCCCAGTCCTTACCCATACCTCATCTTCTGGCTGATAGGGATGAACCCAATTGCCCAAAAGAATGGGTGTCCTTTCTAAGCTTTCTTGGGCGATATGGTGGAAAACTTTTCTCAGGGCCTGGAGGTGTTGGGACATCTCCAGGTCAGCTATTGGTTAGGGGTTTCCCTTGAGTTTCCCTATCACTGGGGGTGTTCTCCCAAATAAAATCTCAAGGGGAGAACAGTCTGAGGACCTTGGGTGCACTGGGCTTGGAGTAAGGCTAGGGGTAACAGGTCGACCCAAGATAACTGGCTCTCCTGACAGAGTTTAGCTAAGGTAGTCTTGAGGGTCCGATTTATGCGTTCAACTTTCCCTGAGCTCTATGGTCTGTAAGCAGTATAAAGCTTCCATTTGATGCCCAGCATCCTGGATAAAGTTTGGATTATCTCAGACACAAAAGCTGGCTCATTGTCAGACCCTATGGAGAGAGGCAGCCCATCTCTCGGGATTATGTCTCTTAGTAAGGCCTTGCCACTTCTTGTGCCCATTCAGTGCGTGCAGGGTAGGCTTCAGTAGGTGCATCCTGAGTAGGTGCAGACTACCACAAGTAAACACTTATAGCCCTGATAGGGCTTGACTTCAGTAAACTCTACTTGTGGATCTTCAAAGGGGAGTGTCCCAACTGTCTGCACCCCTGGGGTGGGTCTTGGTCCTTGGCTGGCGTTGTTTTATGCACAAGTTCCACATCCAGCACTGATCTGGGCACACAGGGTTGGGAGCTTAGGAATATTGAAATAGCAGTGACTCAATAAACTCTCCAGCACAGTTTTTCCTAAACGAGTTGTCTCAAGATGTTGTTTTACCAGCTGGATTGCTATATTGCTGGGAACAAAGAGTCTTTGGCCTGGGAGCTTCCACCAGCCCTCTTTTTCTTTTATCCCTCCCTCATTTAGAGCCTGCTGATCTTCCTTGGTGTATCTTGGGGATGGACACAATTCTGGTGCCAAGAGGACCTTAAAGATTGACTCAGGGCCCACTGTGGGACTCAGTTGGGTCGCCGCCTCCTTGGCTGCCTGGTCAGGCAACTGATTTCCTTTGCTGACTGGATCAGTTCCTCACTGATGGCCTTTACAATGGATGACTGCCACTCGGGAAGGCTTCCAGACTGCTTCTAACAGCTGAAGGATTTCTTTTTTGATTTTAATCTCCTTTCCCCCCACTGTCAATAATCTCCTTTCTTTATAAATGGCTCCATGTACATGTAGAGTAGTAAAGGCATTCCTTGAACCAGTATAGAGGTTGACCCGTTTCCCTTCGGCATGCCTTAGCGCCTGGGCGAGGGCCCATAGCTCAGCCCACTGTGCTGACCACCCTTGTGGCAAAGCCCCAGGCTTCACTATCTTGTCAGTTGTTGTTATGGCAGAGCCTGCTTTAGGCTGCCCTTCTTGGATGAAACTGCTTCCATCAGTGAACAGTTCAAGTTCTGGGTTCCAGAGGGGAATGTCCATCAGGTCCAGCCTGGTTAAGTAAATTTCATCTATGACCTCTTTATAGTTATGATCGCGGGTTCCCACTTCCATAGGTAAAAAGGTGGTGGGGTTCAGGAGCTGAACAGTCTCGAGTTGAACCTGGGGGTTTTCGCAAAGCAGACCTTGATGGTGAGTCATCCGGGAGCTGGTCAGCCACGTATGCCCCTGGCTGTTCATCAGGCCAGTAACAGCATGGGGAACCTTTACATTTATATTTGTTCCTAGAGTAGGCTTATCTGCTTCTCTGACCAAAACCACAGTGGCAGCTAATGCCCAGAGGCGTGGCGGCCATCCCGCGGCCACTGGATCCAGTCGTTTGGACAGGTATGTGACTGGGCACCGCCATGGCCCGATTGTTTGTGTGAGGACCCCCAGTGCAGTGTGATTTTTCTCATGTACAAAGAGGTTTAAGTCCCGCATCACATCTGGCAGCCCTAATGCTGGAGTGCTGGTCACGAGTCTCTGTATCTCCTCAAAGGCCTTTTCCTGTTCAGGTCTGCACTCTAGGGGGTCCTTTCCAGATGCTGCTGTGGCTTTAAACAAAGGTTTGGCAGTTTCAGAGAAACCCCGTATCCAGATCCGGCAGAATCCAGCAGCTCCGAGGAACTCATGGACTTTTTTTTTGGTGTTCGGCCAAGGTATTGAATAGATGGCTTGCTTCCTCTCATGTACAAGCGCCTGATGCCCTTTTGAGATGACAAACGCCAGGTACTTGACCTCCTGTCTGCAGATCTGAGCCTTTTTCCAAGACATCTTGTACCCTGTGGTGGACAGTAGAGCCAACAGGGCTTTGGTGCCTCTCCAGCAGTCCCCTTGGATGGGACTGGCTAGCAACAGGTCCTCCACATACTGGAGTAGGGTGCAGTTTAAAGGTTCCCTGGGAAAGGCAGCAAGATCCACAGCCAGGGCTTCTCCAAACAGGATAGGTGAGTTTTTGAAGCCTTGTGGCAGTTGAGTCCAAGTCAGCTGTGTCTTTCTCCTGGTGTGTGGGTCTTCCCATTCAATGGCAAACAAGGGCTGGCTGGTTGACGACAGCCGGAGGCAGAAGAATGTGTCCTTGAGATCGAGGCAGGTGAACCAGCTTGCCTGAGTGGGTAAGAGACTCAGGAGAGTATAGGGATTTGGGACCACTGGATGAATGGTGATCACTGCACTGTTGACGGTGCAGAGGTCCTGGACGGGGCGGTAGTCGTTCCCTCCAGACTTTTTGACTGGGAAGAGCAGAGTGTTCCAGGGAGACTGACATTCATTTAGGATCTCGGCATCTTGTAGGCAACGGATATGGTCCTGAATTCCCAGGCGTGCCTCCCATGGTACTGGATATTGTTTCTGTCTAACAGGAGTGGCTCCTGGCCTCACGTCCACTACAATGGGAGCATGGTTTTTGGCCAAACCTGGGGGCCCCTCCTCTGCCCAGACATCAGGGAATTCTTTTAGCAGGCTGGGGAGGATTTATTTGTTCTCTCCCTGAGGAATAGAGATGCCATTCACCTTCCCTGGGCACAGTCACAGCCATCCTCAGAGCCGATTGGCTCCCTAGTGTGAGGCTTGCAGGCTTTCCAGGGGCAAAGGTGATTTGTGCCCCCAGTTTTGTCAGTAAATCTCTATCCAGCAGGGGAATGGGGCATTCTTGTTGGTAGAGAAAATCATGAGTCACCAGATGGCCCCCTAGCTGACACAAACGGGCCTTGCAAAATGAGCGGGCTGCCATGTCATCTGTGGCCCCAACTATAGTTGGCGTTCGGCCTGTGAGGGGAGCCACAGGTGTGGTTACCACGGGTTGTTCAGCTCTGGTATCCACCATAAAAGTCATTGATTGGCCCCCTACTTTCATCATGACCGTGGGTTCCTGTGGACCCAGGATCAGGGAGCCCGGTCTTCCCTAGTCTGGTTCTGCTCCGTCTAGGCCAATAAGGTTTTGGACAGCGGGCTCAGGCTGGTACCTTTCTCTGTTGGGTTGACTGAACTTCTTTGACCCTTTAGATGTCCCTCTTCACTGGGGGCACTCATTCCTCCCGGTCCGGTCTCTTTGCAATGGGCGCATTGGTCATAGCAGACTGATGATCTCTTCTTAGTTTCCCCTTTCCACGAAGGAACGGTCTGTTTCACTGGATCTGAGCTCCTTAATGCTGCTGCTAGCAGGGCCGTTTTCTGTTTCATTTTTCTATCTGCTTCTCCTTGGGCTTCATGGTCTCGGTTCACAAAGACTTTATTTGCTACCTCCAGGAGCTGTGTGGCATTCATCCCAGTAAAGCCTTCCAGCTTTCGGAGCTTTCATTGGATGTCTGCACAGGATTGAGCCGCAAAGGCAGCGTTAATCATCCTTTGATTCTCGGCTGTCTCAGGGTCGGAAGGGGTGTCTGTCCAGAATGCTTCACACAGTCTCTCATAAAAATTGGTGGGGTTCTCACCCACTTTTTGGATTATCGTTGTAATTTTGGACATATTGGTGAGCTTTTTGGCTCCCGCTCAAAGTCCATGGAGAAGGGCATCATGGTATCAGCCCAGGGTTTCTTGTCCTTCTCTGGTTGAAGGACAAGAATTGAAATCCCAATTAGGTCTTGTCTCTGGCATTGCTTCTCATGTCCATCCTTCTACATCTAAGACCTCTGCAAGGGCTTGTCCTCGGAGCCATTTTTGAGTTTCAGTTGAGATGCATCATCTTTCCTCAGTGGTGAAGAGACATAAGGAGCTGGTGACAGTTCTCCCATGTTGGCTAAAGGGTGTGGAAAATGGACTCTAGGAGGTCAGTCGTAGCCTGTGGTTTATCAGGTATGCTGGGTTATGGTGTTTTCAGTTTAGGAGATCAGTAGTGCTGGAATAATAGAGGATGGAGCAGCCAGGCTGGACTGAGCCGTCCTTGTTCACTTGTTGAGGACCTTGAGTTTCTCGCAGTGGCATCTGATGGGCCGTGGCCAGCTGGTTAGACTGTTTGGCTGAGTGGAACCACCTCCCTACTGGCTTGAGGCTGGAGTTTTGCTCATGAGGTGGTGGGGGTACACGGAAGGAGCTGGACTGTCAGGCAGTGGGTCTGGTGCTGGCTGTGCCAGGGCTTGTGGAGTCAGGGGAACATATTGTGGGGGCGGTAGTGGGTCTTCTGCTGGATCTCCCTGAAATATAGATTTTTTTCCTTCTTTCTTTTTTCTGAGTGGTTGGGCCACAAATACCCTACTCTGTCCCTGTCTGTTTATGCAAAATCTTGCCCATGGGGGCAGGGTCTGTGCCATTAGAAGCCAGGAGTCCATGTATTGAAGCTGATCTGGGTGTCCTGGAGTCCCAGTGATGACCTGGTGTACTGCTTAGACAGTGGGCAGGTCAAGCGTGCCCTCTGGCGTCCATCCAATGTCCAACAATGGCCAATCGAGCTCGCATAAGTTACGAAGCTTCCTGGGGGTCATCTTGACTCCATAATCTCCTACAAAACTTTTCTTAAAGTTCTTTATCATGCAATCTAAAACTGTTGGCTTAGAGGAACTTCCCCCCATGGTGCCAAATGTAATCTACCTGGCAGGGTTTTGAGGAAAACCTAATCTCTTAGATGTTGGCTCAAGGAGTCAGTTGACAGAAGAATAACCAGTAACCAATAATTTCTCCCTCCCTGTGTATCCCGCCCTGAGTCGGTGGCACAAAGACAAACAAGGGTGGGGGCCCCCTCAAAAGAGGAGACCATTCAGGTGCCTGCTTGGCCCTGTCTCCAGGGGGAACTTAGGTGCCTCTTAACATTGGTGGAGCAGTATAAACCCCTGGTCCGGATCTGTCTTGCAGGGAGGGACTGGGTCCCCCAGAGGCAGACAGCGCCTTGAGCCTTATGACGTCACCATGGAACCGCAAGTTAGGGCCCTCTCCGACTCCGTAGCCACAAATGCCGTGAAGCCACACAATCAAGCCTGAAGTGCAAGCAGATCAGGCTGCACACTCGTTCACATTCAGTTTTTGTCCACCTGGCTGCTCTCCTAAGGGAGATTTAAGATGCCTCTTAGCATTGGCAGGTCAGTATAAACCCCTGACCCGGACCAGCCTTGCGGGGAAGGATCAAATCCCACAGAGACTGGCACTGCCATTCAGCCTTATGAAGTCACCACGGAACTGCAGGTTTTAGACCCTCTCAAGTTCCATAGTCTGAGGACTGTGGAGCTCACTTTCACTTCCTTCAGTTAGCAATCATGTATATACAATCACTCAGAGGTTATCACAATACCTCCCTTTGCCCAAGTCCATAGGTCTCCCTATCTGATGCGTCCTTCCTGGGAGTCCAAGGAGGTGGTCAGTCTCTTCTTCTACCCATTGGGGTAGGTTCCTGCCTGGGGACCAGCCCTGGGGCTTTACCTTATCCTGTGGCCATTCCTGGTAAGTTGGTATGTCCTTCCAATGAGTTCGGTCAGGGCTCAGCCACCCAGGGAATTGGAACGCCGGTCCGGAAAAGAACCTGGAATACCGTCAGATGGCAGGGCTCCTTGTTCATCTCAGGGCTCATCCTCTCCGACCCAGGCAAGCCACCAGTCTTGCAGCTCAAGGGGCTGGCATGGTGGGAATCTCGCTGAGGCCTCCAGAAATGTTGCAGAAACCAGTACTCAAGAAACCAAGCACCACACTCGGAGAGTTGGAGAACTCAGGTTTATTACACCGGCGGGCCCAGAGGAGTTAACACTCCAAGCTCTGAGCCTTGAACAAAGGGATTACAGAGTTTTTATAGACAGACTATAGTGGGCAACACTAGCTGTTAATAGACTGGTTTAAACTAAGGGGTTTCACACATGTGGGAACAGTGGTCAAGATGGGGAGGGGCATGCCTGACCGGGACAGGCATGATTAAGCAGGTTTGCAGGGGCTGGGTGATTGCAAAGAGCAAGACAAGGGTGAGTGAGATAAACTCCAGTTCCTAGTATTGCAAGTCCCCACTTTCTGAGACTGCATGACCTATGTACGTGATCCAGACTTTGCAAGGGGCAAGGTGAGTTACAGAGGCAGAAGGAGGCAAAATTTTAACTCTTCCTCTTCAAGCTCAGTCAGTAAAGAATTTGCCTGCAATGCAGGAGACCCTGGTTTGATTCCTGGGTCGGGAATATCTGCAGGAGAAGGGGTCGGCTACCCATTCCAGTATTCTTGGCCTTCCCTGGTGGCTCAGCTGGTAAAGAATCCATCTGCAGTGTGGGAGACCTGGGTTTGATCCCTAGGTTGGGAAGATCCTCTGGAGAAGGGAACAGCAACCCACTCCAGTATTCTGGCTTGGAGAAATAGTCCATGGGTTCACAAAGAGACACAGCTGAGCAACCTTCACTTTCACTTTCATTCATTTATCTCCACATGCAGACCCAAGGAGTAAAATGACTTCCCTCTTTCTCACACAGCTCTGAGACTTTGTAATTTGAGCATCTATCAGAGGTGAACCCAATTCAGAGGATTTGGGAATCAGTGGGTCTGTTACATTTTCTTTATTTTAAAGATTTGTTCATTTATTTATGGCTGTGCTGGGTCTTTGTTCCTTTGTGGAGGCTTTCTCTTATTGTAGCAAGTGGGGTCACTCTTCCTTGTGGTGAATGGGCCTCTCACCACGGTGGCTGCTCTTGTTGCAGAGCACGGGCTCTAGGCACGTGGGCTTCAGTAGCTGTGGTGCACGGGCTCTAGCTGTGGTGCAGGGGCTTTGTTGCTCCATCACATGTGGGATCTTCCTGGACCAGGGATTGAACCTGTGTCCCTTGCATTACAAAGCAGATTCTTTACCACTGGATAACCTGGAAGCTCAGTGGGTCCCTTACTTTGTGCAGGGCAGTATCCTCCTCCTGGCTGCCTAGATAGAGATCTATCTGTGAAGTTGGGAGCTGGGTCCTGGAAAGCAGGTAGGAGATCAGAGGATGTAGAGATGAGGACATCACATTGTCCATCATGTCCTGATTCTCATTTTTCTTTACTCTGTTTTATGAATCTCCATCTGGCCCAGTCACTGTGTCCTTTCTTATCTCAGTTGTGTACTAGGTCTTGATCTCTGGCTTTATGTTCTTTCCTTGGAGGAAGCAACTGATCCTTGATGGGATGATGTGGTCTGGAGAGAAGCAGCGCTCTCCTGTAGGATGATGACAGAAGCTTATACTGGGACTTGCAGGGCTATGAGCTGTCCTGTGGACAGAAAGTGTCAGCCTCCACACCTGCCAGTCTGGCATCCTTCACTGTTGCCATGTTTGTTTACAACATCTATAAGCAGGCAATTGGGTCAAAGCTATGGTTTTTCCAGTGGTCATGTATGGATGTGAGAGTTGGACTATAAAGAAAGCTAAGTGCCAAAGAATTGATGCTTTTGAACTGTGGTGTTGGAGAAGACTCTTGAGAGTCCCTTGGACTGCAAGGAGATCCAACCAGTCCATCCTAAAGGAAATCAGTCCTGAATATTCATTGGAAGGACTGATGCTGAAGCTGAAACTCCAATACTTTGGCCACCTCATGCGAAGAGCTGACTCATTTGAAAAGACCCTGATGCTGGGAAAGATTGAGGGCTGGGAGGATAAGGGGATGACAGAGGATGAGATGGTTGGATGGTATCACCGACTCAATGGACGTGAGTTTGAGTAAACTCTGGGAGTTGGTGATGGACAGGGAGGCCTGGCACGCTGCAGTCCCTGGGGTTGTAAAGAGTTGGACACGACTGAGCGACTGAGCTGAACTGAACTGAACTGCCTCTCATCTGTTTCCTGTTTCTCCTTCCTCTCAGTTCTTTTTTTCCAAGGAGATAGGCATCAATTTATGCTCTCAGTACTTAAAGAAGTGTGCCTATACCTCGTTAAACCAACTTCGTTTCTAGCTCATCTGTTCTCATGGCCACTGATCATGATGTCACAAACAGTAGGGGATGGCCCGAGCGAGGAGTTATGTGGTGAGACTGCAGATAGACTTTTGGAAACAGGAAAAAGAAAGCAATATCCTCTTCACACAGAGTTCTTCTTGGTAATAAAGAACAGGGTGGAGATAAATCAAAAAGCAATGAGAGAGAAGAAGAACCATTTCCAAACAGTGTCAGAGAAATTAGGGGCTGGAAATTAGCAACACTCATGAACAGTGTTTTGTTTCCTTTCAGGCACTATGAAAGTTGAATCTGCATAGCTCTCATGGGACGATAAATTCCACACAAGATGGGGACATTAAAACTTTGAGAGGCTAAGGAATTTACCAGAGACTGTGAAACACAGGGACAAGCTTTGAGAAGGTTGCGTTGGTATTCAGAATGAACTGAAGCAGAGATAGAAACACATTTTCTAATAAAGGGTCAGACAGTACTTATTTTAGGCTTTGTGAGCCAGTGGTCTCTGTCTTAACTACTCTGATTTTGTGAAGCAAAAGTAGTTATGCTGCTGCTAAGTCACTTCAGTTGTGTCCGACTCTGTGTGACCCCATAGAGGGCAGCCCACCAGGCTCCTCCGTCCCTGGGATTCTCCAGGCAAGAACACTGGAGTGGGTTGCCTTTTCCTTCTCCAATGCATGAAAGTGAAAAGTGAAAGTGAAGTCGCTCAGTCGTATCAGACTCCTAGCGACCCCATGGATTGCAGCCTACCAAGCTCCTCCATCCGTGGGGTTTTCCAGGCAAGAGTACTGGAGTGGGGTGCCATTGCCTTCTCCAAAGTAGTTATAGCCAATACATAAACAAGAAAGTTATATTCCAATAAAACTTTATAAAAATAGGATGTAGGCTGGATTTAGTTTGAGGAACTCTCGAAATAGAGGATTATAGAATCGAGTACTGCATTTAAATGGAAAGGGCCTTGATGGTAGTATTGATACCAGACTTCCCCCTAAAATGTACTGGTTCATGCAGTATGGTATTGTGAGTGGAAAGAAAAAATCAGTACTGAATAGATGGATCCCAGTTCCTTTGTTTATTCCATAAACATTTGCTGTGGCTCCGCTTCATGAAATATTCTGTGCTGGGCATTGGGAATACAGCAGTGCCTGGATTTCTGTCCTTGAAAGATTTTATGTTCTAATTAGCTGTGCTAGCATGGGGAAGCCACTGAAGCAACGTCAGCCCTGGTTTTCTCATTTAGAAATCTAATTTTTAAAAACCATGGCCCCTATTATATATACAATACAATCTATAATACATATATGTAAGGTATAAGAAATAAAGCAAACATATATTTTTGCACCACCCATGTTAACCAAAAAATAAGATGCTGTTAGTACCTAAGATTTTTGTGTCTTTCCCAAGACTCATTAGGCTTCTCATTAACCCAAAATTTTGTGCTAATTATTTTCTTGATTTTCTTTATGTTTTGCTTCATATGTATGTTTCATTTAAAATTATGTAGCTTAATTTTTTGCCTCTTTGCTTTTTAAAATTATTGGAACCATCCTGTTGTACCCTCCTCTGACTTGGGTTTTAAAATTAGGAATTTTTTTTTGAAGGGGGAATTTATCCACACGAATGTATTTAGCAATTGATAAAACCTGGGGCCCAAAGAGCAGTGGAGTCAGACCTGTAGTCAAACAAAATTAGATTTATGAACATGCTATAACTAAGAAAAATGGAGAACCACTAGGCATTCCAAAAGGGGATTTATAAGAGGCTATTTATAGATTTTGGCTAGTGTTGGCCATCACTTTTCTCGGTAGGGATTTCTCAGAATTTGTAAGCCACGTTGCTAGAATAGTCAGTGTTTGTATCTGTAGAGAGTGAGTTCATGTAGTGACTCTGTTAGATCAGTTTGTTGTGGTTTTTATCTTGTAATGTATGGATCTAGATAAATGGGTTTTGAAAGAGTTTGAGCTTATGTGAGCTGTGATGCATATCAGGACTCAGTCGGGCACAGTTTATCTGTCACTTGGGTCTGAGTGCATTCTGCCAGACATGGTTTCTGAATGATCAGTTTTCCCCTTATAACCTTGATGCCAGAAAAGGCATTAAAAAACATTATCACTGCAGTTTATTTTTATTGCAATGCAATAGTCCATTGTATGAGTATAGCCACATTTACTTATCAGTTCTATCTTGATATATTTGGATTGTTCCTGGGCATTTACTGGTACAAGCCATGCTGCTGTGAACATTTTTAAAATTTTAGAACTGTTTATTTTGTATTGGGGTATAGCCAATTAAGAAACAGTGTTGTGATAGTTTCAGATGAACAGCAAAGGGACTCAGCCATATACACATGTATCCATTCTCCTCTAAACTCCCCTCCTATCCAGGCTGCCACATAACTTTAAGCAGAGTTTCCTGTGCTATACAGTAGATCCTTGTTGGTTATCCATTTCAAATACAGCAGTGTGTACACGTCCATCTGTAATTATCCCTTCTTCCCATCCTTCCCCCTGACTCCTGCCTGGCAACCATAAGTTCATTCTCTGTTTTCGAGTCTCTTTCTGTCTTGTAAATAAGTTCATTTGTATCATTTCTTTTTAGATTCCAAGCATAAGGCATTTCATATGATATTTCTCCTTCTCTGTTTGACTTACTTCACTCAGTGTGACTCTCTCTAGGTCCATCCATATTTCTACAAATGGTATTATTTCATTCTTTTCAACAGCTGAATAATATTCCATTGTATATATGTTGCCCATCTTCTTTATCCATTCCTCTGTCAATGGACATTTAAGAGATTAGTCTCCAAAATTTACAAACAGTTCATGATGCTTAACAGCATCAAAGCAAACAACCCACTGAAAAAATGGGCAGAAGACCTAAATAGACATTTCTGCAAAGAAGACTACAGATGGAAAATAGGTACCTGAAAAGATGTTCAACATCACTACCGATTATTAGAAAAACACAAATCAAAACTACAATGAGATATCACCTCGCACCAGCCAGAATGGTTATCATCGTATAATCCACAAACAATAAGTACTGGAGAGGATGTGGAGAAAAGGGGACCCTCTTACACTGTTGGTGGGGATGTAAATTGGTCCAGCCTCTATTGAGGACAGTATGCTGCCGCTGCTTAGCTGCTAGTTCGTGTCTTACTCTTTGCAACCGCATGGGCTGTAAACCTGCCAGGCTCCTCTCTCCATGGGATTTCCCAGGCAAGAATACTGGAGTGGGTTGCCATTTCCTTCCCAGGGTATCTTCCAGACCCAGGGATCAAAGCCACATCTCTGGCTGAGCAGGTGGATTCTTTGCCACGTGGGAAGCCCTATGGAGAGCAGTATGGAGGTTCCTTAAAAAATAAGAATAAAGTTACCACATGACCCTGCAATCCTACTCCTGGGCATATAGCTAGAGCAAAACATGATCCGAAAGGATACATGCACCCCAGTGTTCTTTGCAGCACTGTTTACCATAGCCAAGGCACGCAAGCAACCTAAATAGACATTCTTGATGTGTATAAAAATTTCCCCAGGTTGGATATGTACCCAGAAAAGGAATCACTTGGTGAGTCCCTACATGGATATTTAACTTTTGTAGGAAACAGCTGGTTTCTGAAGTGGCTACACAGCCAGTTGTAGGTGAGAGTTACTGTAGCTATATATACATCCTGGCTAATACTTGGGAGTTGTTAAACTTTTCGTTTTTTGCCAGTCTGATGAGTATGTGATGATATCTCATTGTAGTGTTAATTGGTATTTCTTTGATTACAAAAGAGGTGAATCGTTTTTTCAAATGACCCTTAGATCTTTTGGATTCCCTCAGTTGTGATGTGTATGCTAATTTTTCTCTCCATTTTGCTATTGGTTTGTCTTTATCCCACATCTCTATGGAATCCTATTTTAAATATATCTTGGTATACAATAGGGAAGTCCTGTACTTTATTTTGTTTCTTCAAGAGTATTTTAACTCTTCTGAGCCTTTTTTGTGTCTAAATAAATTTTAGTGTGAAATTGTGTTAATTTAAAAGAACAGTATAAAAGTACTTACTGGGGTTTTTATTGGAATTTTATAAAATTACTTATGTGCCAGGGCTGTCTGAGGAGGCTTTACAAATAGCTGTGAAAAGAAAAAGAATCGAAAAGCAAAGGAGAAAAGGAAAGATATACCCATTTGAATGCAGAGTTCCAAAGAATAGCAAGGAGAGATAAGAAAGCCTTCCTCAGTGATCAGTGCAAAGAAATAGAGGAAAACAATAGAATGGGAAAGACTAGATATCTCTTCAAGAAAATTAGAGATACCAAGGGAACATTTCATGCAAAGATGGGCTCGATAAAGGACGGAAATGGTATGGACCTAACAGAAGCAGAAGATATTAAGAAGAGGTGGAAAGAATACACAGAAGAACTGTGCAAAAAGATCTCCATGACCCAGATAATCATGATGGTGTGATCACTCACCTAGAGCCAGACATCCTGGAATGTGAAGTCAAGTGGGCCTTAGAAAGCATCACTACGAACAAAGCTAGTGGAGGTGATGGAATTACAGTTGAGCTGTTTCAAATCCTAAAAGATGATGCTGTGAAAGTGCTGCACTCAATATGTCAGCAAATTTGGAAAACTCAGCAGTGGCCACAGGATTAGAAAAGGTCAGTTTTTATTCCTATCCCAAAGAAAGGCAATGCCAAAGAATGCTCAAACTACCACACAATTGCACTCATCTCATATGCTAGTAAAGTAATGCTCAAAATTATCCAAGCCAAGCTTCAGCAATAGGTGAACTGTGAACTTCCAGATGTTCAAGCTGGTTTTAGAAAAGGCAGAGGAATCAGAGATCAAATTGCCAACATCCACTGGATCATGGAAAAAGCAAGGGAGTTCCAGAAAAACATCTATTTCTGCTTTATTGACTATGCCAAAGCCTTTGACTGTGTGGATCACAACAAACTGGAAAATTCTGAAAGAGATGGGAATACAAGACCACCTGACCTGCCTCTTGAGAAACCTGTATGCAGGTCAGAAAGCAACAGTTAGAACTGGACATGGAACAACAGACTGGTTCCAAATAGGAAAAGGAGTACTTCAAGGCTGTATATTGTCACCCTGCTTATTTAACTTCTATGCAGAGTACATCATGAGAAACACTGGGCTGGAGGAAGCACAAGCAGGAATCAAGATTGCCGGGAGAAATATCAATAACCTCAGATATGCAGATAACACCACCCTTATGGCATAAAGTGAAGAACTAAAGAGCCTCTTGATGAAAGTGAAAGAGGAGAGTGAAAAAGCTGGCTTAAAGCTCAACATTCAGAAAACTAAGACCATGACATCTGGTCCCATTACTTCATGGGAAATAGATGGGGAAACAGTAGAAACAGTGGCTGACTCTATTTTTCTTGGCTCCAAAATCACAGCAGATGGTGATTGCAGCCATGAAATTAAAAGACGCTTACTCCTTGGAAGGAAAGTTATGACCAACCTAGATAGCATATTCAAAAGCAGAGACATTACTTTGCCAACAAAGGTCCATCTAGGCAAGGCTATGGTTTTTCCAGTGGTCATGTATGGATGTGAGAGTTGGACTATAAAGAAAGTTGAGCGCCAAATAATTGATGCTTTTGAACTGTGGTATTGGAGAAGATTCTTGGGAGTCCTTTGGACTGCAAGGATATCCAACCAGTCCATCCTAAAGGAGATCAGTCCTGGGTGTTCATTGGAAGGACTGATGTTGAAGCTGAAACTCCAATACTTTGGCCACCTGATGTGAAGAACTGACTCATTTGAAAAGACTTTGATGCTGGGAAAGATTGAGGGCAGGAGGAGAAGGGGACAACAGAGGACGAGATGGTTGGATGGCATCACCGACTCAATGGACATGAGTTTGGGTAGACTCTGGGAGTTAGTGATGGACAGGGAGGCCTGGCTTGCTGCGTTTCGTGGGATTGCAGAGAGTCAGACACGACTGAGTGACTTAACTGAACTGAACCAGGGAAGATGATATAAAAAATGATAGCAAATGCTCCTATCCAGGATGGTTCCAAAAGTTTGTATATTTCTCCATTTAAATAAGATTCTTCAGTAATTTTCATAATTTTTTTTATTAAGAGCTTGCTTCTACATCATAATTTTATTCTTGAATATTTTTTACTTGTGGGTTACTGTAAATGATATATTCTTTAAAAATTACTTTTCAAAATAATTGTTACTGGTAAAGAGAGATGAGTTTGACTTTTCTATACCATTTTTTATTTAGAAAATGGAATTCTTTTAAAATTTTAATATTTTTTCTGCACACTATTTAGGATTTTCTATATGGATAATCATATCATTTGTAAAAGAGAATTCTTTTCCCTTCATTTCAAAGTGTTGTATCTTTAAAAATTTTCTCTTGTTTTTAACACGTTGGCTTGAACTTTAAGAACATTGTATAAATGGTGATAGTGAATATCTTTGTATTGTTCTCGATCTTAAAGAAATGCTTTCAACATTTCACCATTAAGTATGGTATTTAATGAAGCGTGTGTGTGTGTGCATGGTCATATTTGTGTGCATTTCATTTATAAGTTTAAGGAAGTATATTTTTATTCCACATTTACTAAAATATTTTAAATACAAATGGATGTTGAATTGTATTAGATACTTCTTTCCACATTTATTATGATTATCAGATAATTTTCCCTTTTAATCTGCTATTGAGTTAAATCACATTAATTAATTTTCTAATATTAAGCTAAACTTGCAGTCCTGAGATAAACCTACTTGTCATAATATATTGCCTCTTGTATACATTGCTTATTTAAATTTGCTTTTCCTTAGTTAGGTAACAGCGAATAACATTAGCAATTGATGTAAAACATGTAAATAGACATCATGCTTGGGAGAAAAATGAGACAAGTTCATTTCCTTGTAAGGTGGTTGTGTGAGCCTTGGTATTGCCTATTTGTTATGTTAAAGAGCCATATGTTAAAGCTCCACCCACTGTCAGGATAGAGAACCATTTGATTGGCAGATGATGCAAAAGATAGTCTGACTAGAGGCAAGGTCATCAGAAGTTAAATAACTGTCAGTGTAAAATCCTGTTTGGAGGTTTGTGCTAAATGTGTTTGGTCTCTTGATTTATTAGTGATACTCCTTATTCAGGTATAGAATTAATCTCTAAAAGGCTAACGCGTCTGACTCTGCCTTGCTGGGCAGTCTCTATATTCAATGCTGTCAGTGTGACTTCTGAAATTATTTCTTTTATTTGACTAGGTTCATGGACCATTGGTGCTCAGATTTGCACAGTAGTTTGAAAACTAAATGGACTTACTACTGACCTCTCTTCACGGTGTTTCTCCTTTTTCCTGCACAATCTGACAAGTCTTGCTTTTTGGAAGGGTTGTAATTTCCTAAGTGTTGTGTTGTTGTATATCTTAGTGCTCCAGGTAATGGATGGGGAAATGCACAGAGAAGATTTTCTGATAATTTCTACAGTGGGATGTTTCATGGGTTAAAAAGTAAAATCATAGCATGCCTCATTTTGTCATTAATTTCTAATTCAAAAATACTTTCAAGAGAGTTTGTTTAGTGTCAGACACTGAGCTAGGTATTGAGTATGCAAGGATGATTAAAGCATACTCTCTAACCTTAAGAAATTAATGAGTTTTCCTAAGAGGACCTTGGGTTGGAAAGATCCCCTGAAGGATCCCCTGAAGGAAATGGCAACCCACTCCAGTATTCTTGCCTGGGAAATCCCATGGACAGAGAAGCCTGGCGGGCTATAGTCTATGGGGTTGCAAAGAGTCAGACATGACTGAGCACATATGCAACACAACAAAGAAACACAAAAATAGAACATTTAAGTGTTACAGGAACTATGCTAGAAGTTAATACAAATTCACGGTAAGGTATAAAGGAGGAAGCTGAAAACTATAACTGGGAGGGAAGAGTAGTCAGAGAAAATTTGAAGGAGCTAATGATGCCAGAAGTAAAGATATGGGTGCAGTGTGGGTGTTCAGCAGGATGTGGGAGGGGACAAAGATCTCTCTAGGATGAGGGGTCATTGTCGTAAAGGTCCACTGGCATGAGGCAGCCATGAGCATCTCATGGGCTGCACTCATTTATTAATTCATCTGTCATTCATTCAGCCAGTTTGTACTGGGCATCTGCTAGGTGCCAGGGACTGTGCTGTGCGTAGTCACTCAGTTGATTCTAACTCTTTGTGACCCCATGAACTGTAGCCCACTAGGCTCCTCTGTCCATGAGATTCTCCAGGCAAGAATACTAGAGTGGGTTGCCATGACCTCTTCCAGGGGATCTTCCTAACCCAGGGATTGAACTCAGGTCTCCCGCATTGCAGGTTAATTCTTTACCATATGAGCCACCAGGAAAGTCCAAGAATATTGGATTGGGTAACCTATCCCTTCTCCGGAGGATCTTCCCGACCCAGAAATTGAACCAGGGTCTCCTGCATTGCAGGTGGATTCTTTACCAGCTGAGCTACCAGGGAAGCCTGTGCCAGAATAAACATATAAATGTGGTCTCTGACCTTTTGGAGCTTTCAGAATAAGGTAAGACAGTCAGTAAACCAGGAAGCCAATGAGAGAATAGTCACATAACGTAGTAATAGCCATAAGGAAAATAAGTAGGTTATAGTGATAAATAAAATAAGGTTGGGATATGGTTGTGGCAAGTAATTTAGATAAGAATGGCCTCTTTGAAGAGGCAGCATTTAAGTCAATGCCATAATAACTTTGTGCTTCACAACATGTGCTGAGGTGGGATGGAATCTGGGGAATGGTTTAGAAGGTTTTAGGAAGAGGGAACAGCCTGTGAGAAGCCAGGTAGCAGGAATGAGCTTAATGTGTTTCAGGAATGAAAAGGAAGCCAGGGTATGGGGGGAGGAAGGAGAAGAGATGCAGTAAATGACATTGGACAAGCAGGCATGTGACTGATCTCGGAGGGCGCTGTAGACCAGGCTAAGAAGTACTGGTGTAAGCAAACTCAGTGTCCATTGGCAAAGAATGGCTAAAGAAGATGCAGCACATATATAGAATGGAGGATCACTCAACCATTAAGAAGAATGAAATAATGCCATTTGCAGCACCCTGGATGGACCTAGATATTGTCATACTGAGTGAAGTAAGTCAGAGAAGGAGAAATACCATATGACATTCCCTAGATGTGGAATCTAAAAAGAAATGATACAAATGAACTTATTTAACAAACAAAAAGAAACTTACAGACTTAGAGAATGAATTTATGGTTGCTGGGGGGAAAGAAGGGGGAAGGGATAGTTAGGGAATTTGGAATGGACATGTGCACACTGCTATATTTGAAATGGATAACCAGCAAGGTCCCACTGTCTAGCACAGGGAACTCTGCTCAATGTTATGAGGAAGCCTAAATGGGAGGGGAGTTTGGGGGAGGATGGATGTATGTATATGTATGGCTGAGTCCCTTAGCTGTCCACCTGAAACTATCACAACATTGTTAATCAGCTATACCCCAATACAAAATAAAACATTTTTGAAAAAAAATTTTAATAGAGAGCCTTTGAAGGGTTTTGGATTAAAAAGGATATTGACATCTGGGATTTTAAAAGGGCCACTGACACTAGTGGACAGGATGGTTGAAGAGAAGTAGGAAAATCACTCAATGATTTTCCTTGGAAAGTATGGCCAGGAACTAATGAGTGTAAATGGGAACAGAGAGAAAGGATCTTGTAAGAAATGTTTTGGTAGGGGAATAAGACAGGTGACAAATGGAGTCCATGAGTAGATGGTGGTATCAGTTTTTAAACCTCTAAATTCAGCAAGAGTAACAAGTGTCTGGGGCAAGGCAAACAAGTTACTATAGATGGGTAACCTCTGAGGTCCTGAGAGTATCCAGGAAGAGAATAGCATTTGGTGGACTTGCAGATCTGTTTGGGGCTTGTGACCGCAGCCAGGGCTTGTATGAGAGAAGGACACAGGTTTGGAAGGGCCCTCCTTTCCTGTAACTTGCCAGCCTACCCTGGCGGGGAAACAGGTTCCACACATGATGAGTCAGTCCTCACCTCTGTGGCCTGCCTGGCATTGTTTTGTTGCAGAGCTGGCCAGCCCCACAGTCCAATCTCTGCTGAACAACCATCTCTTGATCTCTTAGCAAGATGAACACAGATCAGTTAACGTCCTTTTCCTTAGTACCTCTTTAGTAATTTTACCAGGCAAAACGCTGGTTCATAGTGGTTCATAGTGGAAATGTAGGGTGCTATTTTTCTAGTGGATCATACACATCTCACAGTTACAAGGTGTGTGTTCAGGCGAGGGAGGAGATATTACTGTTTCATTTGGCTTACTTGCTTACCTGCATCTGGATGGGAAGTACCTGATACAGACTTATGTCTTTGAATGGATGGTGCCTCACAGGGAAAACTTCTTTCTTCAAATATCACTTAATTTCTTCCATTTTTCTCCTGAATCTTTTACACTCAAGCCCACAGAGGCAGTATCCCACTTGCTCCTTGAGAAAATTCTAGACCTTCCCACCTGAGGATGTAGTTCTGCTCCTTGAACTCCTATAACTTCCAAACTTGATCACATACAGCTTCAGATAGATGGTAAAGAGCTTGTCTTAAATCCAGATGAGAAAAGTACAGTCTCACGGGTGAAAGCAGCTAAGTGCTCCGACTCTCATTCATCCTTTCCATCAGCAAGTGTTATATTTAATTCCCTTACTATTGCCTAGAAAGCTAGCACACTTTGTCAAGGTGAGCATTTTTTATCTTTCTTTCTATTTTTGGTCAGGGCAACACAGTTCCGTCTTATGTGGACAATGGAAATCCGTTTTATCGGATTTCCAGGTGGGGCTAGTGGTAAAGAATCCACCTGCCAATGCAGGAACCATGAGATGTGGGTTTGATCCCTGGGTTGGGACAATCTCCTGGAAGAGGATGTGGCAACCCACTCCAGTATTCTTACCTAGAGAGTTCCCTGGACAGAGGAGCCTGGCAGGGCATAGGCCATAGGGTCGCAAAGAATCAGACTCGATTGAAGCAACTTAGCACTAGCACTGAGAAGATAGTTTTCTACCTTCCTGTGAAGCAAGAAACGAAGAATTACAGTAAGTCTCCTACATACAAACGAGTTCCATTCTGAGAGCACATTCGTAAGTCCAAGTTGTTCGTAAGTCCAACAAAATTAGCCTAGGTACCCAACTAACACAATTAGCTATATAGTACTGTACTGTAACATATTTAATCATACTTTTCTCACAAATAATACATAAAAAATAAACAGAGAATAAAGAAAACAGTTTTAATCTTACAGTACAGTACTTTGAAAAGTACAATAGTTTAGTACAACAGCTTGCATACAGGGGCTGGCATCCAGTTAACAAGCAAGAAGAGTTACTGAGTGGAGGAGGGAGAAGGGGTGGGAAGTGGTAGAGCTGAAGGATCATCAGCAATAAGAGACAGAGGCAATGGAATTTCACTCATGCCTGATGTTGATGAAACTCATGTTCGCATCTTTAAAAGTTTGAGACTTGAAGGTTTGTATGTAGGGGGATCACTGGATTGGGCTACACCAGCCATGAATGTCTCTGTCCTAGACATTTAAAGCTAATGAAAAACATACCATGAAATTGTATTTTATTTATGTATTTACTTCCAAATAAAATGGAGAGGGGTATAGAGAATATTTTTTATTTTGTTTGTTTATTTTGCACATAAATAAAAATTTCAAATATTGCAGTGAAGCGAACTTAAGTTGAAAATGCAAGAGAAGAAAAGATTCCTTTCCTTGGCTAGGGGTGTTTGGCTGGTAGTAGAGAAGAGAATGAAAGTAATCTTCATTTGAGAAATGTGATTGTTAAAGAAAAGAGACTATTAGGGCAATAATTACAGAAGAGTGGTGTATTTTGGCTTTTTGTTAATTTATTTTTTCTTTTTGCTTGTTTCATTTAAAGAGGAAACTTGAGAAACTTCCAAAAAAATCTTCTGGGTAGAGCAGAAGCCAGTTTTGAGATAAGATTTAAAGCACAGCCTAAGTGGGGAATGAAATGGTCTAGCAAAGTCAGAAGAGTTAGAATAGATCAATCATGAACAGTGGGAAAGGAGCCTCTGCCTTTAGACGGAAAGGAAGAAGGTGGCTTTTAGAGGATAAGTTTATGGATACAGGAAGCTGGAAATTGAAGGAGGTCACTCCCCTAGCCTTGATAGTTTGTGGGGAGTAATATGAGATCATCCACTGATGGGTAGGATGGGAGGATAATTTGAGGAGATTGATCAAAGTAGAAACAGTCTTTCAAGGGAATGGGAGGAAAAGCTGACCAATGATGGAGAGTTGGGTGACAGAGTAGGTCTTAAAGACAAGTGTTACGGTAGATCATGGGTTTGTGGGTTTCTGTCTATGTGGGTAGGTACTTTTCCCAGCAGTGCTCAGCAGGTCTCCTGGATCTGAGAAAGTCAGTTGGCCTGGCCCAACACTGAGCGTGGTAGGACAAGAGAGTGGGAAGACTAGGGGATAAAAGGAGACTTAGGTCATAAACCCTTTGTTTTGTGGGGCTAGAACCAACTAAGTTCTTATCTAATAAATTTGGGATGGTCCAAACACTAGATTCCCTGGTGCCTCAGATGGTAAAGAAACTGCCTGTAATGCAGGAGACCCAAGTTCGACCCCTGGGTTGGGAAGATCCCCTGGAGAAGGAAATGGCAACCCAGTCCAGTATTCTTGCCTGGAGAATTCCATGGATAGAGGGGCCTGGCAGGCTACAGCGGTCCATGGGTCGCAAAGATTCAGATATGCCTGAGTGACTAACACTTTCATCACTTTCACTTTAAACACTAGATTTGCCCTTAATATGTGATAGCTGCTGCTGTGATAGGTAGACATGATGTTTTCCTTCACTCAGAAAGCTGAAGTGTACAACACCTCTGACTCATTCTCTGATGATAAATTTTACTTTCTGGATGCCGAAATTCTGGTCTGAATACAAATGTCACCGGAAATTAGTTTCGTTTTGCTTATTCTGAGAAGTGATAAAATCCACATAAGAGAAGATAAATCTTAGGCATATGTACCCAGCAGAAATGTTTGTACACTTAGTGTTTGCTTATGTTTTCCTAGAGGCATCAGCTGCTTTTTCTATACCAGTACCTTTATTGAACATATGGCATCTTGAGGTGAATCATAGAAAATTCAGCTGAGTCTCTTAATTGCTAAAAGAGACAGGTATAAATCCAGAAGGAGCCAGAATGTATCTACGAATGAACTCCAAGCAGGTGTGACTTGTCTAATTACTTGCTGATGGAAAAAGCACTCCTATTCTAATTTATGTACCCTCTGGTCATATGATAGGAAAAGTCTTGGCAGCTGTCAGATAGGATGTGTTTCAGACAGGGTGGGTTTCAAATGGAGTGTGTTGTGATCTGGCTCCCTGAGTATTCAGGTAATGTGTTTTAAAGGGAATAAGGATCTGGTTAGAATCTTGGCTTCATAGTTATATGGACTTCATAGCTATGTCAACTGGAGCATGTCTTTGCCTTTAAGCCTCCATTTTTCTCTTTCTTAAAAATGAAGCTCAGACTTCCCTGGTGGTAGAGTGGATAAGAATCTGCCTGCCAGTGCAGGAGGTATGGGTTCAGTCCCTGGTCTGGGAAGATTCTACACGCCGCAGAGCAACTAAATCTGGGAACTGCAACGGCTGAAGGCCACATGCCTTGGAGGCCCTGCTCCGCCACTAGAGAAACCACCACAATGGGAAACCCATGTACCGCAATAGAGTAGCCCCCACTGGCTGCATCCAGAGAAAGCCTGTGCAATAATGAACACCCAGTGCAAACCCCTCCAAAATAAACAAATCATTTTAAAAATGAAGCTCGTGCACGCGTGCTAAGTCACTTCAGTCATGTCTGACTGCGACCCTATGGACTGTAGCCCGCCAGGCTCCTCTGTCTATGGGGATTCTCCAGACAAGGATACTGGAGTGGGTTGCCATGCCCTCCTCCAGGGGAATCTTCCCAACCCAGGGACGGAACCCATGTCTTCTGCATCTCCAGCAATGCAGGCGGATTCTTTATGGCTAAGCCACTGGGGAAACCCAATTAAGTTCACAATACACAATGTTTTATTATTCTGTGGACCAAGTATTAGAAGCTCTCAGCTGAGTTCTTGGCCTGTGGATATTTGCTCACCTCTGACACCTACCCATAGAACTTCTAGCCTTATGTATGGGAGATCAACTTGTGCTTATTGTGGTTCTTCTCCAGAACAAGAACTAAAACAGTGGAATCAAAGTGTCAGTATTTAATAATCATCTATAGATAGAGGGTATTAAAACAACTGTGGTAAAACATTAAAAATTAGGGGAATCTTGGTGAAGGGTACACAGGAATCTTTTGAACTATTTCTGCAACTTTTCTATAAGTCTGATATTGTTTCAAAGTAAAACTAAAAAAACAAAAACAAAGCCCCACGATTTAGAGAGAAAACACATCCACACATGTCCCAGAAATAAAGAAGAAGTAGTTGGTCTGTCTGACTGTCTTGGAGATGGCTTGAAAGAGACATATGGGTAAAAGAACAGAACTGGATTTACAAGTGGAGATGGACAATGCGCGCGGTGTTTGGGTGCAGTAAGGACAAGTGTATGGGCTTCCCAGGTGGCGCTAGTGGTAAAGAATCCCCCTGCCAGTGCAGGAGACACAAGAGACACAGGTTTGATCCCTGGGTCCAGATGATCCCCTGGAGGAGGAAGTGGCAACTCACTCCAGTATTCTTGCCTGGGAAATCCCAGAGACAGAGAAGCCCGTTGCTCTACAGTCCATGGGGTTGCAGACTTGGACCCTGCTGAAGCAACTTAGCATGCACACAGGCATTCCAGGTCTGTTGCAGTGAGAATTTAGCTAAGCTACCCAAATTCTCTGATGAAGAACCTGCATGGGGTGTTTTCTGGTTTTGTTTTTCAGAAGACTCGGCCAAATGAGCCATCAACTCATTTTGTCCAGTGATTGCTATTTTCCACCGCAGAGCCCAGTGTACTTGTGTTGTGAACGTGTTGTCCCAGAGAGGTGGCAAAGTGTGAGGCCAGCTTGCTACAGTAAGGAGGAGAAAGGGTGGAATAATCCAGGAGCCAAGGAAGAGGAAAAAGCACATTGTCCACCTTCTGCTCCTGAGCAGCCCAGATCTGCGGACCAACTGAGGCTTTGGAATCAGAGGAGTCGTTTGCTCAGAGTAGCAGGGCCCAGGGCATCTCTCACTCCTAAGACTTATGCTCCATCTGCTCTGAGTTCTTCCCTCGGAGTTGCCTTTTGCCTTGTGGGTTTGGATTCTGTTTCTGGATGTTTCGAAAGAACATGCTTCTGTTTTTGAGTTGCTAATCATCACGCTTTGTAACTTGCAAAGAGACCCCCCCAGAGGTTTCGCCGACTCAAGTAGAACAGAGGATAAACTTATTATGGAGCCTGAAACACGAGAGAATCAAACTGAAACAAGTTCAGAAAATAAATTGAATTTAGAGCTAAATGAATAATCTCTCCCTCTTCTTGGGCCGACTGGAACAAAGTACCTGCTTGGAATAACAAGTCTTGCGTGTGAGCTGGCATTTGATTGTGCTTTTATTACCCAGTGGTCTGGCTTCAGCATGAAGAGAAGTGAGGAGTGTTTACTTAGCACAGGGTTGCTGGATTTGCTGGACATGCTTTAGCTCTGATCCATGATGTATACCAAGATGGGAGCAGCCGGCAAGACTGTCAGTGTAGATGGGTGAAAGCCTATCCTTTATACCCCGTGAGGCAGAAACTTAACAGGAACTTCTCATATTCTGAAATCAAACAACAGATTGCCCTCTTCCTTTAGAGAGAGACAGGTGAAAGAGTGGCCCAAGAAAAGCTCCAATTTTGACCCATGATCTGTGCAAACCCATAATCCCAGTAAGAATTATCCTTCCACCTACCTGTCTTGTATGAATAGTCCTTCTAGCACAGAGAAATTTTCTGCATATGGGGCTTCCCAGGTGGAGCACTGGTAAAGAATCTGCCTGCCAATGCAGAAGATGCGAGAGATAAGAGTTCAATTCCTGGGTTGGGAGGATCCCCTGGAGGAGGAGATGGCAACCCACTCCAGTATTTTTGGCCTGGAAAATCCCATGGATAGAGGAGCCTGGCGGGCTACAGTCCATGGGATCACAAAGAGTCAGACACGATTGAGCTACTGAGCATGGCATGGCATGGGGAGCCACATACATGCTCTATTTCTAGGCTGTCAGGAGGCACTCCTGAGGACTCTGGCTGTCAAGAATTAGCATCACTCTCAAGAGTGAAGCATTAGGTGGATATGCAAAATCACTAGTTTAGAAATATGCAAAATCATTAGCTTGTGTTCCTGAAAGTGATCTGTTTCTTTCTGCTGCTCATTCCTACAGAAATTTGCACAGATTTACACTAGTGAAACTTTTGGAAACTGAGTTGCCATCTGTGTCTCATGTGAGATTTTGTTTACACACCTGGATATTTGCAGAAAACATGTAGACCTATTCATGCATAATTTGCATGAATCCAATCTGTTGTCTTCTACAACCAGGAGACATTTGTTTCAAGAAGGAAAGAAAAAGAGAAGGAAGGAAAGGATGGGGTAGAAAGATGTATATAGAGTATTGTTTTAGCTTGTTCATTTATTTAACAGATATTTACAAGCATTTGGTGTGTGCCAGATGTATTTCTAGGTACTGATTAGAAAACAAAATAGGTAAGGTCCTGCCCTCTGAGAATTTTCATTTTATTGATTTATCTTTTAAACTTTTAAAGATATTTCTTAATGTAGACCCTTTTTAAAGTCTTTATTGCATTTGTTACAATATTGCTTCTGCTTTATGCTTTGTTTCTTTTTGGCCTTGAGGAATGTAGGATCTTAAATCCCCAACCAGGGACTGAACCCGAACCCCCTGGATTTGAAGGTGAAGTGTTAACCCCTGGACCCCCAGGGAAACCCCTGAGAGTTTACATTTTAAAGAGGGGACACAGATGATCACTATGTAGCCTGGGATAAATGATGTGTCAGTGGTTCTAAGGGATATGGAGGGAAGAAAAACAGAGTGTGGGATGGGAATGCCAGGTGGATGTGGCCTGTGGGTTGTCAGAGGTGGTCAGAGAAGGCTTTTTGAAAAGGGGCCAGCTGGAGGCTTGCAGACCCATTCCTGGCAGTCTGTGCTCAGCTGCTTCAGTCGTGTCCAACTCTTGGTGACTCTAGGGACTCTACCAGGCCCTTCTGCCCATGAGAAAATAGCAAATACAAAAGAGCCTCAGTAAAAGCATGTTTCAGGGGCTTCCCTGGTAGTTCAGTGGTTAAGAATCTATGTTGCAATGCAGGGGACATGGGTTCCATCCCTGACTGGATAACTGAGATCCCACATGCTGTGGAGCAACTAAGCCTGTTTACTGCAACTATTGTGCCCTCGTGCAACAACTGGAGTCCGTGAATCACAACTAAAGACCAGATGAAGCTAAATAAATAAATATTTAAAAAGCAAAAATAAATTAAAGAGCTTTACTCTTTTTTTTTTTTTTTTTATAAAAGCATGTTTTAAAGCCCCACAGGATTATGCTTGGTGGGTTCTACTAAGATGATCCATGTGGCTGAGTGAAGTGGACAAAGAGGGTCAGAAGTAAGGTCTAAGAGGTGATCGGGGCCGTTCCTGCAGGTTCCTGTAGTAGTCCTAAGAATTCTGGCTTTTCCATTTAGTGATGTGGCAGCGCTGGAGAGCTGAACAATACGCTGTGATTTGTACATGGAAAGAATCAGTTTGGCTTCTAAGGGACGAAGGTGAAGCAGTGCCACCCTGGGTGGTCCATTGTTTTGATCCAGCAGGAAATAGTAGTGACTTTGAACAGACAGGGGAGATGGTTGTGTTTTGAAGCCATTTTGAAGGCAGAGCAACAGATTTTGCTGCTGAATTGGATAAGGGATGTGCAAAAAAGAAATCTTCAAGGATGCTCCTCCAGATAAACAGTGCAGACAGGCTGCCAAGACTGGAGCCAACAAGAGCAGGATGGGGGCTGCTCTCAGTCATTGAGGTAAAGCGGGCGTTTCCAGCGCAGTGTTGAAGGAGAGTGATGTCAGTGGATATCCTTACCTTGTTCCTAGTCTCAGGAAGAAAGCGCTTGGCCTTTCACCATCGTGGACAGTGTCCGCTGTGAGTTTTTTTGTAGATTATTGTCAAGTTGAGGATGTGACCTTCTGTTATTATTTTTCTGAGAGTTTTCTGTTTTTTTTTTTTATCATGATTGGATGTTGAATTTCATCAAATCCCTTCTTCCACATTTCTGTATTTTTCTTGTTTATCCTATTAGTAACACAATGAATTATGTCACTTAATAAGCCTTTTTGAAAGTTATCTTCACTACTTATAGGATTACACTTAACAGTCATTTCTTCTAGTGCTTGGAAAATAGTTCTCTACTTCCTTTTGGCCTCTGTGGTTTTCGTTTATTTGACTGCACTGGATTTTAGTTGCTGTACATGGGATCTTTGGTCTTTTATTTGACGCATGTGGGATCTAGTTCCCTGACCAAGGATTGAACCTGGGCCCCCTACATTGGGAGTGTGGAGTCTTAGCCACTGGACTACCAGGGCATTCCCTGGACGCTGTAGTTTTTTTTTTTTTTTTTTAAATTTTATTTTATTTTTAAACTTCACATAATTGTTTTAGTTTTGCCAAATATCAAAATGAATCCACCACAGGTATACATGTGTTCCCCATCCTGAACCCTCCTCCCTCCTCCCTCCCCATACCATCCCTCAGGGTCATCCCAGTGCACCAGCCCCAAGCATCCAGTATCGTGCATCGAACCGGGACTGGCAACTTGTTTCATACATGATATTTTACATGTTTCAATGCCATTCTCCCAAATCTTCCCACCCTCTCCCTCTCCCACAGAGTCCATAAGACTGTTCTATACATCAATGTCTCTTTTGCTGTCTCGTACACAGGGTTATTGTTACCATCTTTCTAATAGATCCACTGTCATTGAAAATGTTTTTCCCCTATAGGTAAGGTAAGGTAAGCTAAGTTTAAGTGAGGGGTTTCCTTCTCATGTTGCCAAGACCTTTTTTTTTTTCCTTCAGTTTTCGAGGTTTGACTGTGAAGTGTCTTGCTATGGATTTCTTTGGTTTATCCTGTTTGACATTTGCTCAGTTTCTGAAATCTGTAGGTTGCTGTAGGTTGCCAAATTTAGCAACTTTTTAACTATTATTGCTTCTAATATTTTTCCAGCCCTGCATTCTTTCTCTTCTAGTTCTCATTTCAGTTCAGTTAAGTTGCTCAGTCGTGTCTGACTCTTTGCGACCCCATGAATCGCAGCACGCCAAGCCTCCCTGTCCATCACCAACTCCTGGAGTTCACTCACACTCACATCCATCGAGTCGGTGATGCCATCCAGCCATCTCATCCTCTGTCGTCCCCTTCTCCTCCTGCCCCCAATCTCTCCGAGGATCAGAGTCTTTTCCAATGAGTCAAGGATTTGTTAAATCTTATATTATTGTCTTATATGTCTTTAAGGATATGTTCATTTTTTTAAGCCTAATTTCTCTCTGTTGTTGAAATTGGGTAATTTCTATTGTTCTGCTATAAACTTCATTGATTCTTTCCCCATATCTTCCATTCTGCTGTTTCACTCATCCAGTAATTATTTTTTTACTTAAGAAACTGTATTTTTCTGTTCTGCGGTTTTTATTTTATATCTTGTTTGTTGAGGCTTTTAATTTTTCATTGTTTTGAGTGTGTTCATAATTGCTTACTGAAGGAATTTTACAATGACTTCTTTAAAACTTTGTCATAAAATTCTAATACCTCTGTGTTCTTGTGTGTTATTATCTATTTTTTTAACTTGTTATTTTATATTGGAGTATAGCTGATTAAAAATGTTATGATAATTTCAGGAGCACAGAAAGCAACCCAGCCATACATATACATGTATCCATTCTCCCTCCAAATTCCCCTTCCATTCTGGCTGCCACATAACATTGAGTGTAGTCCCCTGTAGTATACGGTAGGTCCTTGTTGGTTTATCCATTTTAAATCCAGCAGTGTGTATATGTTGATCCTAAACTCCACACTTCACCACTGGTGATACGTTTTTCTTTTTCTAAGTCTATGAGTCTCTTTTTTGTTGTAAATAAGTTCATTTGTATTACTTCTTTTTAGATTTCACATGTAAGGGATATCATATGATATTTCTCTTTCTCTGTCTGACTTACTTCTCCCAGTATGACAGTCTCTAGGTTCATCCAGGTTGCTGCAAATGGCATGATTTCATTCTTTTTAATGACTAATATTCCCTTATATATGTGTCCTGCGTCTTCTTTACACATTGCTGTTGATGGCCATTTATGTTGCTTCTGTGTCTTGGCTACTGTAAACAGTGCTGCAATGAATATTGGGTTTTATGTATCCTTTCAGACCATGCTTTTCTTTGGATATATGCCCAGGAGTGAGATTGCAGGGTCCTGTGGTAGCTCTTTTTAGTTTTTTAAGGAATCTCCCTAGTACATTCCATAGTGGCTGTACCGATTTACATTCCCTCCAACAGTGTGGGAAGGTTCCCTCCTCTTCACTGGCGTTGTTATCTATTGGCTGCCCGTTTTCAGGACAACCTTCCTGTTTTTTTTTTTTTTAATTATGATGGTTAGTTTTTGACTGAAACCTGGACATTTTGAGGTATCATGCTCTAAGACTGTGGATCTTATTTAAATCTTCTGTTTTAGCTGGTATAATGGATTGAATAGTGGCCCCCTCAAGTTCATGTCTACCTGGGACCTCAGAATGTGACCTTATTTGGAAATGGTCTTTGCAGATATAATGAATTAATTAAGAATATTTAGATTAACTCATCCTGCACTTAGGATGGGCCCTGAATCCAATGATGCTGTCCTTATCTTTAAAGGATTAACTCATCCTGGGCTTACGATGGGCCCTGAATCCAATGGTGCTGTCCTTATCTTTAGAGGATAAAGAGACACAAACCAAAAACCACGTGAAGACAGAGCTAGATTTTGGGGTTGTGACGTCATACGCCAAAGAACAGGTTTCCCAGGGGCCTCTGTGGCAAAGAACCCACCTGCCGATACAGGACAAATGGATCAATCCCTTGGTCAGGAAGATCTCCTAGAGAAGGAAATGGCAGCCCACACCAGTATTCTTGCCTGGGAAATCCCATGGACAGAGGAGCCTGGTGGGCTACAGGCCATGGGGTCGCAAAGAGTCAGACACAACTTTAGCGACGGAACAACAGCAAGCCGAAAAACACTTGCAGCCACCAGAAGCTGGAGGAGGTGAAGAAGGATGACCTTATAGAGCCGTCATAGTGAGTGTGGCTCTGCTGGCCACTGGGTTTCAGATTTCTGGCCTCCAAAAGTGTAAGAGGATAAGTTCCTGTCATTTTAAGCCATCAAATTTGCGATAATTTTTATGGTCATCTTAGGAAGTAAATGAAATGCTCTGGCAGGGGAAGGGGTGGGGGTACCACTTTGTAACTGCTACAAGAGTGAAGTCCTAGTTCTCCACCTGGCCTTTGTTTGGAGAAACCCCTGCATTCCTGCTGATTGTGGATAGGTGTTCTGATGACATTAAGCTTCCATTGATTCCAGCTTGGCTGGGAGGGGCCGGAGTGCTTCATCACTGCTCCTGACATGGCTGTTTCCGATACTGTGGGTGAAGGTGGCCTTGTTACTCCTGGGAAGTGTTGAAAGTCCTGACTCCTGCTAGTCCTCCTCTAATGCTACCCTGTTGGGTGCAGGAACTCAACACCTCATTACTGCTAGGGTGGAGTACAAGTCCAGGCTCCCTGTGTGGTCTCCCCAACTCTGCAGGCTCCCTAATGGCCCTCTCTGATACACCACTGTGGGAGTAAAGGTAGGGGGGTTAGGGTGCCTCCATAAGACCTATCCAAGGTGGAAATCTAGTGTCCCCACTGGGCATTTGCTGTTAGGGGTGGGACCTCAGTTTGTTTCTGTGGGGTTGGTTTGAAACGGTTTGTTTCTGTTGGCTGTAGGAGAGTATTATCTAAAAGTTTTCTGATTTGCTAAGCTCCCCCTTTTTCTGATCCTTTGACTAGACAAAGCAGTTTTTAGTCTGGGCTTTTTTCATCTATGCCTGTTGGGTTTCTGAGTTACTGACTTTATTCATTCTAGAATGGGGACGCATGAGACAAAAAGCCCCATGAATAAACTCAAAGTGATGACTCCTTTGTGACTCTTTGGGTTCTGGTGGTTCACCATCCTCTCGTCCTTTCTTAGAGCCATCTTTTATTTGTTTTAAACATCATGATCATATGGAAAGAATAAAGAAAGATACACCTACTGAATACTGTACTTCCAGAAGTAGAAATCCTTATTTGCCTGTAAAGCTATTTTTTTTTTTTTTTGGCCATGCCACATGGCATGTAAGATCTTAGTTCCCCAACCAGGGATTGAACCTGTGCCCCCTGCCTTCGAAGCAGGGAGTCCTAACCTCTGGACCACCAGGGAAGTCCCTAAATATTTTTCACATCTTTAGTCTTGTCAGATTGTAGAATTTATCTTCGATGCTCTTCTGGGTGAGTATAGTCCTCAGACCCTACAGAGATCTAGGGAACTCTGCTAGGTCATGGCTTTAATTATGAGCCCATAGATTGATCATGTCCCCCACTTAGGAGGCCCATGAACCTTAATAGAATTTTGGTCAGAAATTTCCTTTGCCCCTTGCTTTTACTTGTGAGCTAGCCGCTTGAGTCATTGCTTTAAGGAGGAAGGGAAATTGATTGTAACTCATTTCTTTCTAAGGAGAGTCTTCACTTGAGAATTTTCTTAACCATAGGATTTCTCAGAAGAGCTAGTCTTTCAAGGGTGAATTAAATAGTATTCAGCTAACATGAATGTTTCCATGAACACAAATGTTCAAATCAGTGATTGCTTATTGAAATCCTGGCTTGTAAAAGGCAGTCGGCCAGCACCTTCCTCCTGTGTGCATTTCTCATAGTAAAAAAGGCTGCCACCTTCAAATGGCCCTTTTCTCAATTTTATTCTCACCTTGTTATCTAATATCACAGTATTGACCAAAGATGTATTTGTTTGTCTTATTGACCATCAATAGGTTTTTGGAGAGTGATACAATTAACATTAGCATGCAAAGTTGTTAGAGCTTAAAATTGATCAAGGGTTTATTATACAATTTGTGATTGTTGTTTTCTTTCACATTCTTCTCCATTAGGTTTTTGTTCCAACCTGTGTGTTGTATTATAAGCACAACCTTATGCATGTAAAATTTAAAAAAAATGATGCACCATGACATTTTGAGTAAAGAAGAATTTTTCGGCATATTTTATGCAGGTGCTTTCTCTGATTATCCAAGCGACGTACATACTATTGCCTCAGAAGATGATATTTCTTCAGAATATAGTTCTCATTCAGACAATGTATCAGGCCAACAAAAAGACAAAAAAAAAAAAACCTTTGTGATTGATCATCACACAGAAAGTGAAAATGAAACTCTCAGTGCTGGGGAAGGCTTTACCCATGTGTCAGGTGTGACTATTGAATGTAATAACTTGCAAAGTGTTAGTGAAATAACAGAATTCATTTTTGACTGGCCAAAATAAAAATCATGGCCACAGACATTAGCTTCTGCAAAAATCCCTCAGTCGATAGTGAGATATCCTTTCTTTACTGCCGGGTCTCAAACTGCCTAGCACTTACTATGTTCTTAAGCATTGCTTAAGTTTTTCTCAGCATACGCATTTGGGAAATAGCTGAATTCAGCCATTCTTTATATGTTGTACACAGTTTGATTATGAACTCAGTTATGTCTCTTGACTTGTATATGTTGCTTTTTTCAGAAATATACAGTGTGAGACTCAGAACTGTTTCTTGTTTCCTTTGTTACCTTTTGGGATGATTAAGAGAGTGCAGGCTCAGTAACTGATTGTGAAAAGAATTGATGAAGGAGATCAAGAGAATCTGGCTTAGGAGATAATGATGGAGACGCACAACTATGTTTTTATTCTGTTAGACTATGTTCACTCATTCATCCAATAGACATATCGAGGTATTCTTTGTATGGGTGCCTTACTAAGGATTGTAGAAATTTCATAAAGCAAGAAAGAGGCAGAGTGACAAGGTCGCTAAGAACCTGAATGGTAGTGTCAGAAAGAATTGAGTTTAGTTCTCTGATCTTTCCCATGTTGGCTGCGTCACCTTGTGAAACTTAGCTCCTCTGAGCTTTATTCCCTCATCTATGTGTTTATTATGATGATTAAATGAAACAGTAAATGTAGCGAATACTCACTGTAAGTAGGTACTCAATTTATGTTGTTTATTAGGAAATCATGTCTGTCTCCCTCAAAGGAGTTTCTATTATAATATAGAAGGAAGCACAGACTCAAAGAAATAACATTTTTAGAATTTCCACCAAGTGCGGCATATTGTGAATTCAAAGGAGAAAGCTCACTTTAAACTGGCACCAGGTGAAGAACTTAAATTTAATTAATAATTATTATTATTTTAATTTTTGGCCACACCATGCAGCATGGGCTCTTAGTTCCCTGACCAGGGATTGGACCCATGTTCCCTGCAGTGGAAGCATGAAGTCCTAACCACTGGACCACCAGGGAAGTCTCAGAGCTCAAATTTAGTGTACTCTATACACCATCCTTGACTAGACGAACCTTTGTTGGCAAAGTAATGTCTCTGCTTTTGAATATGCTATCTAGGTTGGTCATAACTTTCCTTCCAAGGAGTAAGCGTCTTTTAATTTCATGGCTGCAATCACCATCTGCAGTGATTTTGGAGCCCAGAAAAATAAAGTCTGACACTGTTTCTACTGTTTCTGCATCTATTTCCCATGAAGTGATGGGACCGGATGCCATGATCTTCGTTTTCTGAATGTTGAGCTTTAAGCCAACTTGTTCACTCTCCACTTTCACCTTCATCAAGAGGCTTTTTAGTTCCTCTTCACTTTCTGCCATAAGGGTAGTGTCATCTGCATATCTGAGGTTATTGGTATTTCTCCCAGCTATCTTGATTCCAGCTTGTATTTCTTCCAGTCCAGCGTTTCCCATGATGTACTCTGCATATAAGTTAAATAAGCAGGGTGACAATATACAGCCTTGACATACTCCTTTTCCTATTTGGAACCAGTCTGTTGTTCCATGTCCAGTTCTAACTGTTGCTTCCTGACCTGCATACAGATTTCTCAAGAGGCAGATCAGGTGGTCTGGTATTCCCATCTCTTTCAGAATTTTCCACAGTTGATTGTGATCCACACAGTCAAAGGCTTTGGCATAGTCAATAAAGCAGAAATAGATGTTTTTCTGGAACTCTCTTGCTTTTTCCATGATCCAGCGGATGTTGGCAATTTGATCTCTGGTTCCTCTGCCTTTTCTAAAACCAGCTTGAACATCAGGAAGTTCACAGTTCACATATTGCTGAAGCCTGGCTTGGAGAATTTTGAGCATTACTTTACTAGCATGTGAGATGAGTGCAATTGTGCGGTAGTTTGAGCATTCTTTGGCATTTCCTTTCTTTGGGATTGGAATGAAAACTGACCTTTTCCAGTCCTGTGGCTACTGCTGAGTTTTCCACATTTGCTGGCATATTGAGTGCAGCACTTTCACAGCATCATCTTTCAGGATTTGGAATAGCTCAACTGAAATTCTATCATCTCCACTAGCTTTGTTCGTAGATGCTTTCTAAGGCCCACTTGACTTCATATTCCAGGATGTCTGGCTCTAGGTGAGTGATCACACCATCCTGATTATCTGGGTTGTGATAGCATATTCAAAAGCAGAGACATTACTTTGCCAACAAAGATTCTTCTAGTCAAGGCTATGGTTTTTCCTGTGGTCATGTATGGATGTGAAAGTTGGACTGTGAAGGAGGCTGAGTGCTGAAGAATTGATGCTTTTGAACTGTGGTGTTGGAGAAGACTCTTGAGAGTCCCTTGGACTGCAAGGAGATCCAACCAGTCCATTCTGAAGGAGATCAGCCCTGGGATTTCTTTGAAAGGAATGATGCTAAAGCTGAAACTCCAGTACTTTGGCCACCTCATGAGAAGAGTTGACTCATTGGAAAAGACTCTGATGCTGGGAGGGATTGGGGGCAAGAGGAGAAGGGGACAACAGAGGATGAGATGGCTGGATGGCATCACTGACTCAATGGACGTGAGTCTGAGTGAACTCCAGGAGTTGGTGATGGACAGGGAGGCCTGGCGTGCTGCAATTCATGGGGTCGCAAAGAGTCGGACATGACTGAGTGACTGATCTTATCTGATACACCATCCAGTATTCTTGCCTGGAGAATCCCAGGGATGGGGGAGCCTGGTGGGCTGCCGTCTATGGGGTCACACAGAGTCGGACACGACTGAAGTGACTTAGCAGCAGTAGCAACATACACCATCCAGACTGGTGTACCAGACATATAGTCTTCATTAATTTAGGGGAAGTCCTGGGGGATCAAGGATAAAAGAGTGTTTTCAGATTTTTCTTGGTGTGCCAGGCATTTTCCAGTTATCCCCCCTAATACCCTGTATCCACTCTCTAACTCTAGAGAATGACTTTATGAATTGGGAGGGTACTGATCTTTATAGTCAGTATCAATGGTGGTGGGGTTGTGGGGTGGTGGTCCTTTGGTGGAGTGGCTTTGAATTGGATTGACCAGTAGGAGGCAGTAAAAGGAGACTGTAAAAGGGAGAAGAGTGAGATCTCTTTATTCTCCCAGCTTCCTTCTTGGTTGTGGGTTGGCTATATCTCTCTTCTGAAAGTCACCACTTCTTAGAGGCACCTCTCTCCAAACCTCTGCCCTTTCTGTGTGTGTGTGCTCAGTCACTTCAGGCATTTCTGGCTCTTTGCAACCCATTGGACTGTAGCCTGCCAGGCTCCTCTGTCCATGAAATTCTCCAGGAAAGAATACTGGAGTGGGTTGGCATGCCCTCCTCTAGGGGATTGTCCCTACCCAGGGATCAAAGCTACATCTCCTACATTAGCAGGCAGGTCACCTGGGAAACCCATTTCCCTTTCTAGGTACCAGCAATGGCGCCCTCTGCCTTTTGCCTTCAGGCCTACCAGTGGTCACAGCAAGCCTCAGGGTCCTGGATCCGGCCTGGCTGATTCCCCTGGATTCTTGTGCTGCTTTTGCCCGTGCCCCAATACCCTGGTCTTCCCAGAAATTATTCTTGCCTCTACATCTCCTCACAGGATAGATGCCTCATGGAGGCTGAATCCAAATATCATCGAAGTCATATCTGAGCTCAGAAAAGCATGGGTTAAAGGCTTTCATTGATTTTGCAGGCTTCCAAGATGGCTCAGTGCTAAAGAATCCACCTGCTAAGCAGGAGGTGCAGGAGATGCAAGTTCCATCTGTAGGTTGGGAAAATCCCCCGGAGTAGGAAATGGCAACCCACTCCAGTATTCTTGTCTAGAGAATCCCAGGGACAGAGGAGCCTGGTGGGTTACAGTCCATGGGGTTGCAAGAGTCGAACTTGACTGAGGGACTGAGCATGCATGCAGTGGATTTCATGGCAGAACAAAAGATTAGAAAAAGAAGGAAAAGTCGGGGAACTTTTTTTTTTTTTTCCTCCAATACATTCACTGGAGAAATTTGTACCAACTTTTCCAGTGCCTGTGGGTTCTTAAGTTTCTTCCCTTTCAAAGTAATCCATCTCCTTTTCTAGAATGTGACCACCAGGCCCTGCTAGCCTGCTGCTAGCAGGACCTTTAATCGCCTGTGTGCACGTCTAATAGGGCTATGAAATATGGACCCTGAAGGCCTCCGCACCGCCTTTTCCCTTCCTTAGATGGTGAATAATCATTGAACCGCTCCACAGTTTCTGATATAAAGTTCAAATCAAGCCATGAAAAAACCCATATTTCACAAGGTAACGTATTTTTGGTTCCTGGCAGTAAATTTCTCTCCCTCTCACTGTGCTGTGGGGCATATTTGGAAAGGTCAGTTTGGCACTGTGTAAATTAACCAGAGAACCATTGGAGTTGAATGAAATATATTGTCAATGTGTATTGATGGGCATAACATGGGCTGGGGGGCATGGTTCCAGTGCCAGAGTGATTCAGACCAAAAAGCAGATTTGTAACATGGGCCTTAGAATCATTGTTACTGTCGCGCTGAGTAACCATTGAAATGGAGTGGACAAAGCAGGACGACTCTTTCCACAGCTTGTTTAGAGAAGTGAGTGTTGAACTTAAGCCAAGGGTTGAGGTGATCGCTTGGTGTCCTGCGGGCCTCAGCAACTTGAACGTGAGCACTGCTGTTGTGTTGCACAAATCCAGGGAGCACTGGTCACATTGTGATCCATGTGAATAGAGCATCCTGGTGTTGTGCCGTGTACAGCCTGTGTATCCAGGCGGGGCGAACCGGGGTTTATAACATTCTAGGTCTAGAAGGAGGCAGCATAGTCCAGAGGCTAAGGCTCTTTGAGATTCCATGGACTGTAGCCTACCAGGCTCCTCTGTCCATGGGATTCTCTAGGCAAGAATGCTGGGGTGGGTAGCCATTCCCTTCTCCAGGGGATCTTCCCCACCCAGGGAATGAACCCAGGTCTCCTTCATTGCCAGCTGATTCTTTAGCATCTGAGCCAGCAGGGAGCCCCAAGACCTGGACAGAAGCACAGATCTTTTACTTGCTAGCTGTATGGTCTGGAGTGTATCTTTTACATTTTCTAAGCCTCAGGGTCTTGGCTTTAAATACAATGATAATAACAACACCTCCCTGTGTGGTTTTGATTATGGAATCAGATAATGTAAGTAAGGCACTTTGCTCAGCACGATAAGCAATTCTTAAACATTAGCTTTTACTGCTCTTATCATTTAATACGCAGGCCCTGAGTGGGAGCCCAGATCCCAATATAGCAAGAAATGATGATTACTAGAAGGACACAGAAGGGATTCTGATCTGTCCTGTTCAAAGTCCTCAGTTCCTACCTGACTCCTTTTCATCCCTCAGTCACATAACGTCATTGGTGAGCAGAGAGGAGCATGACTTTTCCACAGTCAATTAAGTATTCAATCAATCTAGTCATCCATTTGTTCATGGTAAATTAGCCGAGTGCCTCCTCCTTCTTAGCACTGTCTTAGGCTCTGGGGAGCAGCAGTGAGCAGAGAAGACAATCCATACGTCATGCCCAAAGCCCTTGACACAGCTTCTGCTGGTCTGCCTGACCATCTTATCAACTGTCTCCCTTGGATGGCTCTGTTCTCATTTTTACCTGCGGGGAGACAGCTGATTAGGAGAGAGTGAGGGAGAGGAAAAGAAGAAAAAGGATGTGGAGGAGGGGGGCAGTGACATTTAGAGAAGACTCTGTGGATAGTAAAGCCAGAACTATTAGTCGAAGGCCTTGCCCTGCTCCCTTTCTGCTGCTGACAAGCCATCTCGTTTGTAGTTGCCTCCCGTGGTTGGTGGCACCAGCAATCAGCCACAATTATTTGCATATCTACTATGCACCAGGCACTGTGCTAGGCATTGGGCATACTGCGATGAACAGATCATAAATGTACAGTTTAGTAATGAATACAAATACACTAGTAGTAAAGAACCACCTCCCAATGCAGGAGACTTAAGAGACACAGGTTTCCATCCCTGGGTCGGGAAGATCCCGTGGAGTAGGAAAGGGCAACGCACTCCACTATTCTTGCCTTGGGAAACCCATGGACAGAGGAACCTGGTGGGCTACAGTCCATGGGGTTGCAAGAGTTAGACACGACTTAGCGACTAAACTATAACAGCAACAAGTTGGGGCAGGATGTGATCTTGTTCTTTAAGATCGAGTGAATAGCAACATCACTGAGCTGACAATCTTTTGTTGAAAAGGAGGAAGCGGGAACTTCTGAAAAATGGACCTTTTTAAGTTAGTCGGGGCTCACCAGCCAACAAGATTCTCGTGTAAATGACATCACCAGTGGAAGCTTTGAGAATCGATGCTAACAATGGGCCATACAGCCAAACTCTGCCTTTGGGTCTGAGTGCTTGCTGGTTTGGTCTGCACTATGGTAGGTCAGGTTAGAAAGTGATGAAAAATTACCCTGTTTGGTACCTTGTTCTCACAATATGGATCTTGGTGGAGCTTTGAGAACTTTATTAATAATAGCATCTGATGGCTTATTGGATATGTGGTGCCCAATTAAGGGATTTGACAGTACAAGGCATATATTAATGACTTATTAGGGTGGACTTGGCTGGTAATTGATCACTAATGAGGCTTACTTGCTTGCATCTAGGCAAAATAAGATTTTGAAACTGTTTTAGCAAACCCTGCTTGAATGCCTTAGGAGAAGCAATCTAATGAATGGGTGATAAATATTTCATGGTGGACATTTTATAGCACCCATTTTACTAAATTTTTTAAGGATAACTAGATGGTTACTAAAAAGTCCCCATTGGCAGTTGCCTGTGCAAAATTCTTGATGTGCAGGATTGGCACAGAGTAATTGCAGTCATTACTGACTTTCTCTTGCAACCTGTGGCGACAGAGCGATGTCCAAGTGACTGAGAGTGTTTTCCTGGGATGAGTAAGTTCTTGGCAAGCTTTGTATTGGATTCGCAAAGACAAAGCACAGTTTATGCATGTTTCTCAAATGTCATAAGGAATGAACCATTGCAAGCTACAACTCTGATTGCTCACTGCTGTGCAGGTGAAGGCCCTGAATTAAATAAATACGTGCTTGCCTAAAGGTGTTGCATGCATGTTTGCCATAAAAATGCTCTGGATCTGTTTTACAAATTTCCATTTTCCATATGACCCTTTTCCTCTTTATATTAATGAACTCCACCTAATTGAATCAGATGCCGCAACTTGACAAGCGCTCATTCTGAATTTCAGCTCCGTTTCCCCAAGCCGGCATTTTCTCAGTAACACTTAGCAAAATGATATCTATCGAATCACTGGTGCAGTTAGAATTTAATTTGCTCTATCACCTGCCATTGTCATGCTACTTAACCTTAAAAAAAGTAATTTTCCTCAAGACTTCATAATTCCTTTTACTTTTCTCCTTCTTCTCACTGAATGAATTTAATAAACTCTTGAAAGAGAAAAGACTGGAGAAGAGCCATTCTTCACACGGTGACAGGGGATGTGAGCCTGTAGTGGCCACTTTATTTCCAAGTCGCCCCTACTAGCTGGCATTGCATGGTTTTAATGGCATCCTTCCTCCTGATGCTAGCCTAAGCAGTGTCCCCTTAAGGAAGGGGGAAAGGAAGGTACTGACAGGGAATGGGAGGAAGGAGGGGAAATGGAGAAAAGGAGAGTCAAGGAAGGTGAGAACATAAAAGGAGGAAAGAAAGAGGAGGAAGGAAATAGCAATAATATTGGGAGAGAAAGCAAGGAGAAACACGGACTTCCCTGGTGGTCCAGTGACTAAGACTCAGTGCTCCCAAAGCAGGGGACCCAGGTTCAATCCCTGGTGAGAGAACTAGACCCCACATGCCACGACTGAGTTTGCCTGCAACAATTAAAGATCCTGCAAGCTGCAATGAAGATCGAAATCCAGAGTGCTACAACTAAGACTCAGTACAGCTGAGTACATAAATAAATAATAATGTATTTAAAAAGAGGGAGGGACAACACTGCAAAGGCAGAGAAACCAGGTTCCCTTGACCCTTTCCTGTCCTGTTGAAAGCTTTACTGAGTACTCAGCTCACATTCATTTTTCCATTTTCTTTTTTTTTTTTCCTGCCTAGACAGATCTCTCATTTTATTTGAGGTTTATGTTTATGCGCATGCACACACTCATGGGTGTCTGATGGTGCAACAAGACTTGATTTACAACTTTGGAATTCTTTGCTCTTATCTATCTATTCAGTATCCCTGCCATCAAATCACAGCTGAGATTCTTCATCACGTTTGCTATCCTCACAGACGATAGGGTTCCATAGAAGGAGCCAGCCTGAAATCTAATTCTAACCAGAAGCTCAGTCCTAAAATCTGGCTGGGATGGAGTTGACAATCCAGTTAGTGAAAGAAGCTCCCCCTAGGAAATCGTAACTAAGAGTCTTAAGCGTAAAAGTTTAAAAAAAGTCTCCAGGGAAGATGGTTTCTTGAATAAAGTTGTCAACAAAAGGACTTGCATTTTCCCTTTTCTGATCTTGTGAAGCAGTGGTTCTCAACTCCAAGCGATCATTTTTCCCCCAAGAGGACATTTGGCAATGTCTGGAGAGATTTTTAATTGCCATGACTTGTGGAGGGGAGGGCCGGGACAACATGGTGGGGATGGTACAGGTGTGCTGGCTTGAATCCCATTCTTGCAAATTCATGTCCACCTGGAAAGTGCAAATGTGATATTACGGGAAACAAGACCTTTGAAGATGTAATTGAGTTAGCAGGAGGTTACACTGGATTAGACTGGGCTCTGTTCCAATGATTGGTGTCTTAATAAGAAGAGGGAAATTGGGAGGTGGGGACACAGACAGAGGAAAGACAGCCATGGGATGATGGAGGCAGAGACTGGAGTTACACTGCCACAAATCAAGCTAAGCCCAGACTGCTGGCGACCACCAGAAGCAGGAAGAGGCAAGGAGGTATTCTTCTCTAGAAAGTTTGGAGGGAGCATGGGCTGCCAACACCTTGGTTTCAGATGTCTAGCCTCTAGAACTACGAGCTAATACTTTTCTGTTGCTTTAATCCATCCAGTTTGCAGCACTTGGTGATAGAAGCTGTGTGGGGTTTGCCCTTAAATGTCCTACAACACACAGGGTAGCTCACTTCGAGAATGAACTGCACGGTCCAATTGTTGGTAGTGTCAGGACTGAGGCAATCTGCCAAAGAGCTTAGGTCTATAACGCTCACTGAATACTTTATTACATAAGCTTTGAGGCAGTTTCTATGCTATCAATTCAATTTTTTTTTTTAAACCTGATTCCTATATGTCATTTACCTTTTTGTGCCTTTGTATGTCAGCAATCCACTAAGTAAACTCTTGGATGGCATGGGGTTTGTATTTGCTTCTTTGATTTCTTTCTTTGCTTAATTGACATGCATACTGTAGGAGCTCAAAAATGCTTCTTGAGTAAATGAACAAAGGTCATCCAGTCTTTGATCGAGCTCAGTGGCACCTGTCCCCAGCCATGTTAACTGAACATTTTCTGAGGTCTTGAGGCTGTGCTTTCCTAAGTTGTGATTAATGTTTCTTAAGTCTGAAGCCTCTGGGTAGAACCATTCAACCCCATAAGGAAGCCCTGTGTGGATGAGGAAGCCTGGTCTTTCTCAAAGAGCTCCAGGGTGAAAATCAGGAGATGGGTTGAATTTCCAACCCTTTGGGCATCTCACATTTCTTTCTAAACTTAAGTTTTGTCTACCTAAAAAATGAGACTAGCTACATCTTGTATATAGAAAATCAAGCAGGTAACAACATAAAGAGTCTGACAAAGGTACTAAATAAATATTTTATCTTTTATCCATGTAAAAATTGGGACAAATGTTTTTCTTGTTTCAGGAAAATGGCATGACCGGGAGATATAAATATTAATACATGCACAATGGGGCTGTGAGTTGTGTCTCAGAAGCAGAAAACAAGGAAGAGAATAATGCTTATGTTGTGTGAACATGCCTCCTGTGTGCCAAGCATGTTCATGCTTTCTCATGACAACTCTCTGAGGTAGCCATTGCTCTTCAAAGTCTGGAGCGAGGGAAATGAGACTCACAAAGAGCTGAAGCCAGTAGGGACAGACTCAGATTTGATCATAAAGTCCACGATGTTTCTACTGCGCTTGCCCCCTGCCAAGCTTACACAAAAAGTCCTGAGCAGTTGTTCGGTAAATCAAAGGAAGGTGATGAACCCATGTAGTGCTGGAACAGAAGAGATCTTGTAAATACAATAAGTCCCCTACATACGACCCTTCAAGTTGTGAACTTTCAAAGACCCGAACCTGTGTTCACATGTCCATGCATGTAAGTTAGTTCACGTGTCTGGCGTACGTTGTCATATACATTTATCCTCTACAAGCGGTTTTGCTTTTTTGTACTTTACTGTACAGAGTACAGCAGTACAGTATCTTTATTTCAAGCCCAGGATGTCTGGAAGAAAGTGAAAATGCAGCAGTGACGTAACTGGTACCTCTATACTTTTCAAGGTACGGTATTGTAGGATTGAAAATGTTTTATTTTCTGTTTGTTTTCTATGTATTGTTTGTGTAAAAAGTTTTATAAACCTATTAAAGTACAGCTCTATGGCTGATTGTGTCAGTTGGGCAAGTAGGCTAACTTTTTGGACTTATGAACAAATTGGAACAGAAATCTCAGAACGGAACTCATTCGTATGTAGGCGACTTACTGTAACATGAAGTGAACACATGTTTATAGAGTACTGTCTCTGTGTGGCCACTCTTGCCTGGTGGTGTATCTGGGCTGGTTTTCTGTACTTGGTAATGACTACAGCTTGGTCTCCAGCATGTTCCCACAATATGTTGGGTGAAGGTTAATAGCGTTGTCTATAACCATGGGATAAAGAGAAAATGATGAGTAATGGCCTCAGGAGCTCTACAAGGCACTCTGTCGAGTTGGTTGGTCTCAGAAGTACGGCCATCAGAGCTAGAGCATGATTAGGGTTAAAGTCCTGGGAAGAAATACTGAGTTAGAAGTAGCAATCCATATAAGATTCTAAACCTTCAAGTTAGGTTCATATTAGGAACTGATACTTGGTAACTCCTCTGAGAAAATGTCCGTGTCCTAGTGGGCTATGTCCTGATAGAAAAATATGTAGATCCATGGGCAAGTTTTCAGTGGGACATTTGAAAGGAAAAAACAATTTTAACAAGAGCATTTAAGTGATATCTAAGTGAGTAATTTTTGTGTATAAGACCAGAATCACAGCAAGAGAAAGCTAGTCTTATCTTGGGCTGGCCATAAGGTTCAGTTGGTTTTTTTTCATAACATCTTATGAACTTTTTTGGTGAACCCAATATTTTACTTATCTGTGTTAAGCATATTCTGCATAGTTATGCCAGATCTGCTATTCAGGAAATTCATATTAGAATCCCATGTTGATGGAAAGCATGCTTTTCCTGTACCATTGATAGAATGGCAGTGGTACCAATGGTTGAAGGTCACTGTGGGCTCACATGGTGCTGTAAGTCTTGCCTTTGGAAGACCCAGCTTTCATCACTCAGCCCGTGATCAGTCAACCTGAATACGTGTGGATACTGAGGATGAGTCTAGCAAACTGACCAAGAATGGGCTCCTTTTGTGATGCTCATCACTGAGAGATTTTAGTAGTGTTTTTCTTTTGCCAAGATGCTACAAGAGCAGATATTTGATCATGAGAGAAAAAAAGTTAACTTTCTACTATCCTGTTAATCAAATTAACTTAGCCATTGATGTCTACTCTAAAATTTTCACATTTGTGTATTTTTAGAAGTTCATATCCAAAAGAGTCAAAAATGAAACATATTTCTAAATGTCCTTCCATTAGGGATAAGTGGCTTTTGGATTCTCCTCCGTTTCTCTTATATGTTCTGCCTTCTATCTAAACTGAGGCCATTGACTTCTATATGAATGGTGACATCAGAAATATTTTCATTCTCTCTCTTTTTGGGTCGTCTGGTTCTGAGAAAGCACATACCAAAGGTATAAGTCTTTTAACTCATATTAGAAGTAAATTCTGGCATTTCCCAGGTGGCTAAGTGGTCAAAAAAATCTGCCTATAAGACCTGGATTCCACCTCTGGGTTGGGAAGATCCCCTAGAGAAGGAAATGGAAACCTGCTCCAGTACTCTTGTCTGGAAAATTTCCTGGACAAAGGAGCCTAGCGGGCTGCAGTCCATGCGGCTGCAGGGAGTCAGGTGTGACTGAGCACGCACACACACCGAAGTAGATTCCACTATATTAGACACATGACTTCTCGATCTTCTCAGACATTCTCCTTTCTTCCTTGGGAGGAGCTGCCCACCTCCTGCACAACACTGCAGTCCCCAAGGGCTCTGGGAAGGCCAAGCCCCCCTTCTTACTGCTCCTGAGAAACTAGACCAGTAGCAAGCCTGCAGTTTCTAGTTCTTCTAGCAATTTCTGGACTTGGATGAAAACTCACACTGAAGATGTGTGTTGTGACATTTTAAGTCATGAAAGTAACCAAGATAAGAAGAAGTTTTAATACCTCGTGAAGTGAACTCTCACCAGCTGGAAACAGGAGACAGGAGGGATGTGGGCAAATTATCACCCGTTCTTCCCTTTCATTGACTACTTGGTGTAGAATTTCTCTTTACAGCTTGTCTTTAGTTTACTCGCATGCTGAGTAACCAGGTCTGTCTCTTCATGAAAGGCTGTGAGTCAACGTGGTGAATATGAACTAACTTCTGTTCTCCATCCACCACCACCGTAATTTATATGTTAAAACCCTAATATGTGACTGTATTTAGAAATAGATCTTTTCAGGAAGTGGTGGTGGTTAGTCGCTAAGTCATGTCCAACTCTTGCAACCCCAAGGACTGTAGCCCACCAGGCTCCTCTCTCCATAGAATTTTCCAGGCAAGAATACTGGAGTCGTTGCCATTCCCTTCTCTGGGGATCAAACCCAGGTCTCTTGCACTGCAGAAGATTCTTTCAGAAAGTAGTTAAGATTAAATAAGATCATGAGGGTAGGCTTATATGCAGAATCTAAAAAGGAATGATAGAAATGAAGTTATTTACTAAACAGAAACAGACTCCCAGACTTGGAGAAAGAACTTATGGTTGCTGGGGAGAAACCATAGTTAGGGAGCTTGAAAGGGACATGTACACATGCTGTATTTGAAATGGATAAGTAAGCTGCAGGAGGCACATTTCTGGTCAGGGAACTAAGATCCCACATGCTGTGCAGTAAAGCCTAAATAAGTGATTAAACATATATTTAAAAAAAATAAATAAAATGGATAACCAGCAAGGACTTACTGTATAGCAGATGGAACTCTGTTCAATGTTATATGCCGGCTTGGATGGGAGGGGAGTTTGGGGGAGAAAGGATACATGTATATGTATGGCTGAGTCCCTTTGCTGTCCACCTGAAACTACACAAAATTGTTAACTGGCTATATCTCAATATGAAATAAAAGGTTTGCAAAAGTTTTTTATTTTTATTTTTTTTTAACAATGAGTATGAGATCTAAGACTGTCCTTCCAACATAAAAATCTTTATTTTTTTAAAATTTTATTTTATTTTTAAATTTTACATAATTGTATTAGTTTTGCCAAATATCAAAATGAAAGCGCAGTAGGCAGCGTGTCAGTCTCATAAAAATCTTTAAATAAAATGTTCCATATTCCCTCAAGAGAAAAGAAAGAAAAGAAAAGGTCATACTGTGGGGTTCCAGTCCAGTAGAATTTATGTCCTAATAGGAAGAGAAAGAGACACCAGATGGCTCTTTCTGTTTGCATGAGTGCACAGGAGAGGCTGTGTGTGGGCCCATGGAGAGGGCGACCATCTACAAGCAAGGAAGCGAGCTCTTGTTAGAAAATGAATTTGGAAGTACTTGATCAGAAACTGTTAGTCTGCAGAATAATTAAAAAACACAGGTCTTGTTCAATTCACCCAATCTTGGGTATTTTATTATGGTAGCCCAAAGCAGGCTAATACAATGGTAATGCTGTATTCTGATTGCTTCACACCAAGGTTCTGTTTTCTCGGCCCCAGGCTAAGATGAATGTCTTACCTTGGGGGAAAAATGCCTTAATTAGAAGATGATGCATTGAACTCTGTTATAGAAATATGTCAGAAAAAATGTAAAGTTTTAATTATAAAAAGGAGATGCTAAAAGTCTTCTCTTGGGGACTGTATCATTCTTTTAATGAAGCATCTATTGTAGTATACGTCAGTTGAAAGAAACTCTGGGAGATGGAGAGATGGTTGGCCAAAAAGGTTCAGATATGACTTTTCAGTTGCTGCTCCTTGGTCCAGCAATATGTTATCCACTGTAGCTTTTCTACCACGCTTTGCAGAAGAGTTGAGTGGGGGAAATCAGTTGGCTTTGCAGGGGGCTATTTGAAAGTATTCAGGCTGTTGCCAGGAAAATAGTAAGACAGAGTTTCATAGAACTCTATTTGTGAAATTAAATTGACCAGGATCGGGACAGTCCTACAGCTTCAATCTGGTCGCACGCCTCTAAACAGAGACCATCAATACAAAGCAGCATTCTTCCTTGTGAGGACATACCTAATGGGCTGCCACTGAGGTCAGCTCTAGGTCAAGCTTCATTTACTAATGAAAGAAAAAGTGAGCACTGTGGAGGACATTAATGAAACTTATGCTGGTTCTAAAGGAAGGCCTTGCCACGCCAGGATAAGGAAATAAACGTCACTCTTATTTCTTCCCATTTAGCAAGCTTTGCCAATTATTGTGCAGTGTATGAGATTTTATGATAAAATCATTTGAAGGATAAGTGAAATAATGGAAGTGGCAGAGACATGCAGGTAGGAGAGAGGTTTATCTTGGAAATGACAAAACCTTTGGATGAAAGCCCTTGGAGTTTCATTTTGAGTGAGAGGGAGAAATATATAAATAGCCACAGAGGAAAGATTTGGTGGAATATTCAACTGAGACCAGATTTTTTTTAGGGAAGTGTGGAAGTCAAATTAGAAGTCAAAGACCAGATGTGCCATACGTGAAAGATGAGAGTCATGTGAGAGCCAGAGCGTGACGTTGTATGGGCGAGGAGATACGACAGTCATGGTGGCGGCTGTAATAAACTTGACAAAACAGTTGCTTCTTTTTTTTCTTTTATGCATGGCTCAAGACAGAGTGTGCTGATATAGCACAGAATAATATTTGAATTCCAGAGTGTAGCTCTGTGGGATCGGCCTCTAATGAGGCAGATGATCTACACTTAACTTCTCCATAGAAGCAGATGCTAAAGGGGGTGACTGTCACAACGTCCATATGCTTGAGTAAGGGGTATGCCCAGACCCGACCTATGGACCAACCAAGTCTGTCCCTTACTCTAGCAGCTTGTCCCTGAGGGGCATTCAAATAGACTGAGAGTTAAGGTAAAATTATTCTAGGGTGGAGACCTCCCTGGTAGTCCAGTGGTTAAAAATCTGCCTTCAAGTGCATGAGACATGGGTTCGATCCCTGGTCAGGGAACTAAGATTTCACATGCCTCAGGACAACTACGCCTGACCACAACTACCGAGCCCCCAAGCTCTAATATTTTAAAAAAATTATTCTGAGATGCCTTGGTGGCTCAGACTATAAAGAATCTGCCTACAATGCAGGAGACCTGGGTTCAATCTCTGAGTTAGGAAGATTCCCCTGGAGAAAGGTGTGGCAACCCACTCCAGTATTCTTGCCTGTAGAATCCCATGGACAGAGGAGCCTGGTGGGCTATACAGTCCATGGGGTCACAAGAGTCAGATACAACTGAGTGACTAACACTTTCTAAGGAGCAGTTCCAGGAGGCCTAAGTAAGAAGGAGGATCATTTGGTGATTTGGAAAAATGTAGATAGTGCCCATGGCAGGGCCAATATAGCCATCTGATTGCTAGTATAATGATTTTGAGGAATTGGATAACTCATGGTTGTATCCTGCATAGTGCATGAGTTACCAGGATATGTTTTCAACATCCTGGGTGAGAGGTAGACCAGTGGCCTGAGACCACTCACTTTGGTTAGATTGTAGCACAGGTCTGTGGTCTTTGCCACTGTCAGAAATGGTTGAGGAATTAGAGGGGAAGTCATCAGTAGGTGGGATGATCAGGATTAAGTGCATTTAGAAAGGTGAAAGATGCTAACAGAGAAGAGACATGTTTAAGAGTGTTGTGTTGGGTTGGCCAAAAAATGAATTTGGGTCTTTCCATATGATGTTCCAAAAGATGACCTTTTTGGCCAACCCAATAAATATATAGTTCTGGACAATTGGCTAATATTCCTGAAATGTCAGTTGAAGTTTAGTATAAACAGGAATTTAGGTCATGGATTCACTGTGGTAGGTCACATAATGGATCCTCCAAGATGTCCTTGCCCCAGTCTCTTGATTCTGTGAATAGGTTGCTTTATATGGCAAAGGAAGCCTGCAGAAGTAATTTAGATTATAGGCCTTAAACTAAGGAAGATTATCCTGGAGTATTGGAGTGAGCCCAATCTGTTCTGTCCAACACTGAGAACTTTCAGTGGCTGAAGTTAGATGTGGTAGAAAAGGAGGCAGAAGAGATATGACAGGTGGGAAAATCAGAAAGATAAAACAGAAACAGAACTTGATGGACTGTTGCTGACTTTGAGGATGGAGGAAGGAAGTTGAGAGCAACTCCAAGATAACAGACAGAGAGGAGATGGGGTCTCTTGCCCTAAAGTAACAAGGAACTGACTTCTGCTGACAACCTGAGTGAACCTGGAAGCGGATCCTTTCCCCTAGCCTCCAAATGAGAGGCCTGAACATGTGACACCTTGATTTTTACCTGGTGAGACTCTTTTTAAAATGGATTTTTATTGGCATATAATTGCTTTACACTGCTGTGTTAGTTTCTACTGTACAGCAAAGTGAATCAGCTATAGGTACATATATATCTCCTCTTTTTTTGCATTTCCTTCCCACTTAAGTCAGTCCCCTGCCTGGTGAGGTTTGTGTTGAGTTTCTAACCTACGGAACTGTAAGAGTAATTGGTTTTGCTTGAAACCTGTCAGTTTGTGGCTATTTGTTATGGTCACAAAAGGAAAGTAGTCTATTCTCCTATCTATCTTTCCATAGATATATATATCATTATTTTAATGTGTGAACACACTCATATCTGAGCAAAAGTACCATATACTATACAGCATCCTGGAATGAGTCGATTTCATGGGAATATGCAGCCTTATGGTCAATGCTTCTGGCACCCGCCACTGAGGGCTGGTCTAAGAGCGTGTTGCAAGCAACTTTTTTCTTGGTTTTGTTTTTATTTAAATTTAAAAGAATTTTTTTTTTACCATGTTGTATTAGTTTCTGCCATGAAGAAAGAGTGTTAGTCTCTCAGTTATATCCGACTCTTTGTGACCCCATGGACTGTAGCCCACCAGGCTCCTCTGTCCGTGGAATTCTCCAGGCAAAAATACTGGAGTGGGTTGCTATGCCCTTCTCCAAGGTGTCTTCCTGACCTGCCAGGTTTCTGTCATATGACAGTGCATATCAGTCACAATTATACATGCATCTCCTCCCTCCCTCGTTCTCCTTCCCCCATCCCATGCATCTGAGTCATCACAGTGCATCAGACTGGGCTCCCTGCACTATGAAGCAACTGCTCACCAGCCATCCATCCCACACCCAACAGTGTGTATATGTTGATGCTGTTTCTTCATTTGTCCCACACTCTCCTTCCCCCACTGTGTCCGTAAGGCCGTGTGCTACAGCTGAGTCTCCATTCCTTCCCTGAAAACAGGTTCATCAATTCATTTTTCTAGATTCCATATATATGCGTGCAACTATTTTTAACTTCTTCAGTGATTAAAGAGAGAGACTCCATGGGTGAGATTATTGTATTCTCTGCTTTTAAGAGTTGCCAATTCGCAAAGATTGTCAGAAATTCAAACAGCTCCAGGCTTCCCCAACACTTTTGCCAAATTTGATAACTTCTCCAGCCAATATACATGTATGTGTGTGGGTTTGTGCGTCTAGGGTATGTGCCTACTATATGTACACAGATATAGAACTCTCATTTCCAAAACAGTTTTCTAATGTCTTAAGAATAGAACTGGTCACCAGCCTTGCTGAAACACATGGGTCTTCACTTCCTGTGGACCGGGGCAGAGCTGGTGAGGGACGATGGGGAGATTTGATTTTTGTCAACACTGAATCTGCCCTTTTCTCAGACTGACATCTCTCGTAGGATCCCTTTAGTTGTGATTCCCTGTGTTTTGCAAACTCACTGATAAGTTTATGCAAAGAAAAACACCTTCTGTTTCTTTCTTCTCAAACACCCAGATCGTCAGAATTTAATGGAATGCTCCCCAGAGCAAGCACTCTGCTTGCCTGTCTCTCTTCAGCACCAGCCTGGATGGACAGCTTTCTCTGGGCGGTTTGTGTGCACTTCTTACACAGTCAACAGAACTGTCCTCTGTGTTTTAAATCTAAATGTGGATACTGAAAAATGCTAATTTATGATAAGCAAGAGCTGGATTGACAGGAAGAACAATAGCAGAGGGAGAGGATGTTTGGTGAGACTGGGAAGGAAGAAAGGAAAGGGAGTGAAAAATTTACAGAGACTGATTGGGAATAAAACCAAAGAGGTTAAAGAATTTTTTTAGAGTTAACCCAGAGAGGGGCTGCGATTGAATAACTTAGGAAAACCCATGTATATTTATATATAGGGAAATAGACTAAGCATGTTTTTCTTAGTCAGGCAATAGTGATAAAGAAAAAATTATACATCAGTTTAGGGAGTTACACACCTTCCTGGAAGATCAATTAATTTCCAAACCTTGGGTTTATGTCTTTAGAAATAGTAAAGGTAGCTGTTGAGTTTTTGAAGGTGATTAACAACAAAAGGCCAAGTTGCTGGTTGTAGGCTGGAAGACAGGTGGCACTAAAAAGCTGAACCCAAGTTATCTCATGCATGCTAAGTTGCTTCAGTCGTATCCAACTCTGTGTGACCCGATGAGCTACATGTAGCCTGTCAAGCTCCTCTGTCCATGGGGTTCTCCAGGCAAAAATACTGGAGTGGGTTGCCATTTCCTCCTCCAGGGGATCTTCCTGACCCAGGGATTGAATCCCCATTTCTTATGTCTCCTGCATTGGCAGGCATGTTTTCTACTCACAGGGTGAATTAGGTGGACTCAGCAGAGATGCTATACTATGTCCCGTGATTTTGATGATCTGCAGAGACTTTTTTTAAAACAAGATTTATTTATTTATTTTTGGCTGCATTGGGTCTTCCTTGCTGCTCAAGGGCTTTCTCCAGTTGCAACAAGAGGGGGGTGTTCCCAAATTGCGGTGTGCGGGCTTCTCATTGCGTGGTTTCTCTAGGTGGATTCTCAGTGGTTGCAGCTCGAGGTCTCTAGAGTGTTGGGTTGGTAGCTGGGATGCATGGGCTTAGTTTCTCTGTAGCATGTAAGATCTTCCCAGACCAGGAATTGAACCTGTGTCCCCCGCATTGGCAAGCAGATTCTTAACCACTAGACCACCAGGGAAGCCCCTGCAGAGACTTTTTCCTCTGGGAGTTTCACTGGCAGGATGTGAGAGTTAGGGCTACAGTTCTCCTGAGCAAGGCTTTCAGCTGGAGCAGGAGTTAGGGCTGACTTTACCCCACGTCTGACTTCCCTGGTGGCTCAGATGGTAAAGTGTCTGCCTACAATGCAGGAGACCCGGTTCGATCCCTGGATCGGGAAGATCCCCTGGAGAAGGAAATGGCAACCCACTCCAGTATTCTTGCCTGGAAAATCCCATGGACGGAGGAGCCTGGTTGGCTACTGTCCATGGGGTCGAAAAGAGTTGGACACGGCTGAGCAACTTCACTATCTATCTATTACCCCAGGTCACTTAAGGAGCTGTTCCTTTTATTGATATCGCTGGCATTTTGTTTTGCATCCGTTTTGTGGAGAATAATGGAGAGCTAAGGTGAAATAGATTCTCACTTTACATTTGGTGCAGCTGAGTCACAGATGGGTACTGTTTGCCAAGCATCACACACCAGCATCTGGGCTTCCCTGGTGGCTCAGATGGTAAAGAATCTGCCTGCAATGCAGGAAACCTAAGTTCAGTCCCTGGGTCGGGAAGACCCCCTGGAGAAGGGAATGGCTACCCACTCCAGTATACTTGCCTTGAGAATTCCATGGACAGAGGAGCCTGGTACGCTACAGTTCATGGAGTTGCAAAGAGTCAGACACAATCAAGCAACTAACATTTTCACTTTTTCCACACTGCAGCATCCACACGAACTCATCCAAATACTCTTAATTTTTCTTGATTACTAAAACCCTATTTCTACTCTGGCATTCCCAGAGGACAAACTTGTTTCTTGTTTCTCTGCAAACAAGAGACTATCCATGCAGAGCTTAATCATGGCTGAGAGAACATTTGAGAACTCAGGAAATATTTTAGCTAGAACCGAGTAACTCAGCCGGGGCATGTTTGTTATCTTCAGAGATTTGTCAAGGAGTCATGTAAAAGAGGGATGTATCTAAACTCCTACAGTCCCAGAGGGCAGATGCAGGAGTGTGATGTAGTAGTTATAAGAAAACAGATTTAAGCCCATGAAAGGAAGAACTTGCTTTCAATTTGAAGTGTTCAAAAACAGAATTAACTCTTTTATGTGATAATGAGTTCTCTGCCTCCTAAGGTAATTAAGTAAAGGCTTGATAGTTCAAATCTTGAACTTCAATGCTTCCATCAAAATTAAAATGACCCTACCTGAGCTTTTTACTTCCCTTTCTCTATTTTTCAAGTTTTATTTTAATTTTTTAAAATTAAAAATTTTATGTTTTTAATTTTTAAAAAGATTTTTTGATGTGGCTCATTTTTTAAATTCTCCACTGAATTTGTTGCTATATTGCTTCTGTTTTATGTTTTGGCCTCAAAGACACATGGGAGCTTAGCTCCCCACCCAGGGATCAGATCTGTCCCTCCTACATTGGAAGGTGAAATCTTCAACACTGGACCACCTGGGAAGTGCATACTCTTTTATATATATTTTTAAATTGTTATTTTTATTTTCATTGAGGTACAGTTGATGTACAGTATTATATGATTTCAGGTGTACAACACAGTGATTCACAATTTTTTAAGATTTTATTCCACTTGGTCTTGATTTCTACTCTTCATCCAAACTTCTGTGGATTTAGCAGAGACCACCTCACCTTTCTGGGCTCAGTCTTCTTTTCTCCCATTTCCTTCTCAGTGTACTTATCAAAATTTACCCCTCTCTCTATTTCAGTTGTGTGTCTTCTTTCCCCAGTGGCACTTTCTTTTTTTACATACCGCATTCTTCTTTACCCTAAAACAGTATTTACTTTCCCTACCCTCACATTTCCATTCTGAAACTTTTCATGAAGCAAGACTTTGTTTGCCCTTGGTGCTGATTCATGCTCACTCCATAGACTCTTGATATATGACTCTTATCTCATCACTCTACTTACTGATGGGCATGGACGTGTTTGTTCTAATATTCTTTTTTGACTTCTTGCTTTTTAAAAATTACCAAAATCATGAAAAGCTCTCTGCCCTGGACATCCTAATTGCCAGATATGGAAGCATCTTCCCAATCTTTGTCCTTCTGATTTCTCCATGACCCTGTGGCCCTGGATAAAGTCCTTCACCACCTGGAAGCCCTCTTTTCTCTTGACTTCTGAGGCAGTCTCATGCTAATTCCCTTTCTACTATTGCTACCCTGTCCTGGGACTCCCCAGGGAGCAGTCTTCTCCAAATTTTTCCCTCTGTATTTTTCCCCTCAGCTGTATCATAGCCTCACTTAGGATCAGCCATAGCTCTGCATGCAAATGGCCCTCAAATTCATTAACTTAAACTCCGACTTTTCTTCCAAATTACTGACTTGGATTTCCAAATGCCTTGTTAGAGAGCTCCCCCTCATTCTTCTATGTACCCCAGAGGCAGCATGGTGAAAATCAGAGTGGTAACCTCCCCCACCCCATTAGCTCCTCATGCTCATTCCTTGACTGTGATACCACCATTATCCAAGCTGCTCGGGCCCACAATTTTGTAATCAGAGTTGACTCTCCTTCCTCTTACTCCACAGTCAGTGCCTAGTCTATATATCCTACCCAAGATTCCATTCAAGTGAGCCCCCCTTTTCTATTCCCACCACCCCTGCTTTTGTGTGGTGCTCATTCCTTTTCATCTGAACCTTTAGAGCATCTTAACTCATCCCACACCTGCAGTCTCTCTGATCTCCAGTTAAAACCTACCTACTCAGAAATTATCTTTCTCTTCAGACCCCACTATTGGCTTTTTCTCAATGACAGACTTCATAACAGTTTGAAATTTGAGTTTCTCCATGATGTTAGAGCCAACTCTGTATCTTAGCCATTAAAATAGCTAATATGGATGAATGTTTACTCTGGATTAGGCATTGTGTTAAGTGACTTAATAACTCTATGAAGTAGGTACTCACAATTTAAGTAATTTGCTCATGTTCACAGTTTATAAGACTTTGAGTCTAGAGCTCAAAGAAGCTCTAGAAGCTTTAACCATTCTGAGGTCCTATTGGCTTGTCCTCTACATATACTGGGCTTTCCAGGTGGACTTTGTGATTAAAAAAACCTGCCTGCAAATGCAGGAGATGTAAGAGAATAGGTTTTATTCCTGGGTTTGGAGGAGCCCCCAGAGGAGGGCATGGCAGCCCACTCTAGTATTCTTGCCTGGAGAATCCCATGGACAGAGGAGCCTGGTGGGCTCCAGTCTATAGGGTCACAAAGAGTTGGGCATTACTGAAGCAACTTAGCATGCATACTACATCTACCATATGCAACTTTAATCTGAAATCTTAATGCATCTTCCCTATCTCATTCTGATTGGAATGATTTTCTACATATTTTATTTTAAGAAACTATCTGTTCTCTTAAGGACTCTACTGATTCCTGCTCCCTATTTGAAATCACACATTATTTATTTTGTACTTTTATGTATAACTTCTTTAAACATTTATTATAGCAATGCATATCCCTAGCTTCTTAGTTCTGATATTTATCATCTCCTTACAGACAGGGACCATTTGTCCACCACCTTTTTTTATTCTTTAAGTTATATAACAGCACACCTTCTCTATAACATAGTATCACATGTGTATGCTCAGTCATATCAACCCTTTGGGACCTCATGAACTGTAGCCTGTGGGGTTCCTGTGTACATGGGATTTTCCAGGCATGAATACTAGAATGGGTTGGCATTTCCTACTCCAGAGGATCTTCCCAAACCAGGAATCAAGTTGGTGTTTCCTGTGTCTCCTGCATTGACAGGCAGATTCTTTACCGCTGAGCCACCTGGGAAGGTCACAGTGTCTTTATTTAAATTGAATTGACTTGTAGCACATTAACTCGATGTAAGAGCTTGTCCTAATTCAGTACAGTGGCCTCTTTCATGCTTTTATGATTAGTACTCTTAGTTCTAGTGCTACACAACTGAAGTAGCCTCATTTGATTTATATATATAGCATTGATTTATTTACACTTCAGGAGCTGCCCTTCTAAGTGGAAGAAACTAAAGTCTCATTTCTACAAGAGACAAGTGATAATACCTGAAACAAGGGCCATGTCACTGTCCAAATGGATGGAAAAAATTCATTAATTAGAATTTAGAGCATGATTCTGATTTCTTAGAACAGATGGAAGAGATTCATCTAAGCTATTCTAGTTGACATGTAATGGTCTGAACTTTTTGACAGAAGAGTTCATTTTGAGGAACCGATTTTGAGTTCCCTGAATTCTGATACCCTTGAGGGGGGGAAAGCTGGGAAGGAGGATGTGATGAGGATATTGTACTTGCAGTAGATCTGTGTAATCTGGGATGGAAGGGTGTGGTTGTCTCAGCAACCGTCTGCAAGAGGGAATTGAAAGTGACCATTTGGGTAGCCCTGTTTCAGAGAGTGGGTGATGGAATTTTTGCCTCTTACATGTGAAACTCATCTGTGCCGTTTCTCTCTACACCCATTTTTCTCTTTGCAGAACTCCCTGAGATTATTTATATTATTTATTTTTTTCCTTTATCCCTTTTCTCACTCAACCCTTTGATTTTCTCTCAGTCACACCTGTTATTTGCCAGTTCTGCTTTCCAAGAGCCTTTAAGTTTGTTTGGTGTGTGATGAATACATTTTTAAAAATGTTTTGTGACAGAACATTTCTGGAGTAAAGGAGTGATAAATATCAAATCAAGTGGAGGCCAGAAATTTAATTTTCCCTATCAGGGCCAATCTGTGCTTCGTTTTATCCTGACAAAAATTGATATTTTATCCCTGTGATAATGGAAGACTCTGATTGCAGTGCCTTTTCATAATTTAAGAAAAAAACGTTTTTCTTCCCCTAGAGAAGCTTGAATCAAAGCTGAGCAGATTCCTTGCTCATTGTGAAGAAAGTCACCTTATATTCCTTAAGCCTTTTGTGTCCCCTAGCCTGGCAGCAATTATTTCTGTAAAGTTGCTCAAGTTCTTGATTTAATGTGTTGCTTTCAGGTTTTCTCTCTGGTTCTTCTCAAGAAATTTATCTCACCATGGCAGGGATACAGGCCTCCTCCACTTTCTTCATCTAGCCCCACTTCATAAATTTAGGAAGACCTGAGGATTCTGACATTATGTCTGAGAACTGTCCTTTCCAGTTAATGCAATAGAAATTGTTTAAGGCTGGAGTGAGACAAATAAGTACTTATTTAACAAATACTTGTATGTGTGGGTCAGACGACATTTCAAGGGATCTGTAAATATTCATACATTTAATGGTGGTAACAACCCTATGATGACCATCCGATTTTTATACCCATTTTACAGATGGGGAAACTGAGGCACAGACAAGTGAGAACTAAAGTTGCTGGCAAGCAGTGGAGCCAGGACCCAAGTGTGGCAGGCTGCCTGGATCCGTGCTTTTAATTTCTTTACAATGCTGACACCACATTAGATTGTTCAATTTGCTTTGTGTCTTTCCCAGCACCATCCTTCCCTCATGGACACCTTTCCAGTTCTTCTTAGGACTACTCTTTAGAATAATGTTGCAAACCATATTTCTTCACATTCTCTAAACTATGCCAGAAGCATTCGTGAAATGTCTAGTTTCCCAAATCCTAGAATAACTTCTTTCGAGAGGTGCAGTGTCAGTTCTGCCAGAAACTAATCATATGGTCTCAGGGGGAAATGTCTACTGTCTTATCCATCTGTAAAATAAGGAGAGGCCGGGCTACTCGATTCTTTCTGTTCTAACAATTGAGTCTTAGGATCCTAAAAGTGACTCATGTTCTTTAGGGACATCCAGGCTGTGTGGACTGTGCTTAGAAATCTATCTCAGATTCAGAATGTATCTTCCAGGGGGCTAGAATCAGGTTCAAAACTTTGTCCCAAGGCTGTTCTATAGAATCTATTAGTATTACTACATTGACTGCCTTGATTTTGTGGCATATTCAGTTCAGTTCAGTTCAGTCGCTTAGTCGTGTCCAACTCTTTGCAACCCCATGAATTGCAGCATGCCAGGCTTCCCTGTCCATCACCATCTCCCGGAGTTCACTCAGACTCACGTCCATTGAGTCAGTGATGCCATCCAGCCATCTCATCCTCTGTCGTCCCCTTCTCCTCCTGCCCCCAATCCCTCCTGGCATCAGAGTCTTTTCCAATGAGTCAACTCTTCACATGAGGTGGCCAAAGTACTGGAGTTTTCAGCTTTAGCATCATTCCTTCCAAAGAACACTCAGGACTGATCTCCTTCAGAATGGACTGGTTGGATCTCCTTGCAGTCCAAGGGACTCTCAAGAGTCTTCTCCAATACCACAGTTCAAAAGCATCAATTCTTTGGCGCTCAGCTTTCTTCACAGTCCAACTCTCACATCCATACATGACCACTGGAAAAACCATAGCCTTGACTAGACAGACATTTGTTGACAAAGTAATGTCTCTGCTTTTGAATATGCTATCTAGGTTGGTCAAACTTTCCTTCCAAGGAGTAAGCGTCTTTTAATTTCATGGCTGCAATCACCATCTGCAGTGATTTTGGAGCCCAGAAAAATAAAGTCAGCCACTGTTTCCACTGTTTCCCCATCTGTTTGCCATGAAGTGATGGGACCAGATGCCGTGATCCTTAGTTTTCTGAATGTTGAGCTTTAAGCCAACTTTTTCACTCTCCAATTTCACTTTCATCAAAAGGCTTTTTAGTTCCTCTTCACTTTCTGCCATAAGGGTGGTGTCATCTGCATATCTGAGGTTATTGATATTTCTCCCGGAAATCTTGATTCCAGCTTGTGTTTCTTCCAGTCCAGCGTTTCTCATGATGTATTCTGCATATAAGTTAAATAAGCAGGGTGACAATATACAGCCTTGACGTACTCCTTTTCCTATTTGGAACCAGTCTGTTGTTCCATGTCCAGTTCTAACTGTTGCTTCCTGACCTGCATACAGGTTTCTCAAGAGGCAGGTCAGGTGGTCTGGTATTCCCATCTCTTTCAGAATTTTCCACAGTTGATTGTGATCCACACAGTCAAAGGCTTTGGCATAGTCAATAAAGCAGAAATAGATGTTTTTCTGGAACTCTCTTGCTTTTTTGATGATCCAGCGGATGTTGGATGTTCTGGGTTGTATGGCAGTTCTATTTCCAGTTTTTTAAGAAATCTGCACACTGTTCTCCATAGTGGCTATACTAGTTTGCATTCCCACCAACAGTGTAAGAGGGTTCTCTTTTCTCCGCACCCTCTCCAGCATTTATTGTTTGTAGACTTTTTGATGGCAGCCATTCTGACCGGAGTGAGATGGTACCTCATTTGTGCATTTCTTTGATAATGAGTGATGTTGAGCATTTTTTCATGTGTTTGTTAGTCATCTGTATGTCTTCTTTGGAGAAACGTCTGTTTAGTTCTTTGGCCCATTTTTTGATTGGGTCGTTTATTTTTCTGGGATTGAGCTGCATAAGCTGCTTGTATATTTTTGAGATTAATTCTAACAAAGCATTTTTTTGTGTGAGAACCATGTTGGTTTAAGGCTCATAGCATACATCTGGTGCTTACACCCCCTGGTGGCATTTTCTGAATCATCCCTACACTGATAACTTGGTTTTTATAGGCTTTATCATATGGAGGCGGAGAAGGCAATGGCACCCCACTCCAGTACTTTTGCCTGGAAAATCCCATGGATGGAGGAGCCTGGTAAGCTGTAGTCCATGGGGTCGCTGGAGTTGGACACGACTGAGTGACTTCACTTTCACTTTTCACTTTCATGCATTGGAGAAGGAAATGGCAACCCACTCCAGAGGAGGATCAATGAAGGGGAAATATGTTCTTAAGTCTCAAGACTCCTCATTTCTGATTCCTCTGTTACACTCTTATAGATCTAAAGGTCCTTATGCTAGAGATTTTAGATCAATGGGGCCCATGGTTGGATTTCTTTCATCTGTGAGAGCCTGAAATTATGTACATAAAAAGCGTATATATGTGTGACTATGTGCCTTTTGTGCCAAAGAATTGATGCTTTTGAATTGTGGTGCTGGAGAAGACTCTTGAGAGTCCCTTGGATCACAAAGCGATCAAACCAGTCAACCCTAAAGGAAATTAGTCCTGAATATTCACTGGAAAGATAATGAAGCTGAAGCTCCAATATTTTGGCCACTTGAGGCAAAGAGACAACTCACTGGAAAAGACTCTGATGCTGGGAAAGATTGAAGGCAAAAGGAGAAGGGGGCGGCAGATAATGAGATAGCTAGATAGAATCAGTGACTCAATGGACACGAATCTGAGCAAGCTCCAGGAGATACTGAAGGACAGAGGAGCCTGGCAGGCTACAGTCCATGGGGTCATGAAAGAGTCAGACATGAGTCAGTGACTAAGCAACAAGAACAGTTCCACTTGAATCATATCAAATATATGAAAATATCTTACTGATTTTAAACTTAGTATATTCAGCATGCATAAAGTGATAAATGAAGGAATAATCCCAGATGAGAACAAGAACACATGAGACAAAAGAGGCAGACAGGAAACAGGAATGGGCAGGGGTGAAAAATAACTGATTAGAAATCTTGTACATGAAGGACATATAGTTAATTCAAAAGAAGTGAATGGGACTAATTCAGTCCTAGAGACAGATGGAGAGAGAGGTAATGAGTTTGGAGAAACTCACTCAGTACAAAGTACTGAGAAAGAGATAAAATATCCCCATTTTAGGTAGAGACACACAGCACATGCTGAGGGACCCCAGCATTCATCTAAAGAACTTCAAGGAGAGAATGGAAAGAATGGGGGTGGAAATCATATTTGAAGAAATAATAGGTTAGGAGTTTGAAGAACAGGAGAAAGACTTGAATCTTTCCAAAATGCATTCTAAATACTAAAAAAGGAGAAACAAAAATAAATCAACCCTTAGAAGCATGATCTTCATACAGCAGAACAACAGGATAAAGAGAACTTTTTAAAAATAGCCAAAGAAAATAGCAGATAACTTTCAAAAAGACAACAATTAGACTGAGGGAAACGGAACAGCAACAAGACACAATGTTTCAAAAGAGGATGAACTAAATGCAGATTTTTAAGTCATGAAAAATGAGGAGAATTTTCTAAGACCCTCAAAAGGAGGACAATTAACAAGTCTACTTCGGAGAAGGCAATGGCACCCCACTCCAGTACTCCTGCCTGAAAAATCCCATGGACAGAGGAGCCTGGTAGGCTGCAGTCCATAGGGCTGCTGAGGACAGGACTGAGCAACTTCACTTTCGCTTTTCACTTTCATGCATTGGAGAAGGAAATGGCAACCCACTCCAGTGTTCTTGCCTGGAGAATCCCAGGGACAGGGATCCTGGTGGGCTGCCATCTATGGGGTCGCACAGAGTCGGACACGACTGAAGCGACTTAGCAGCAATAAGTCTACTGCAGTCAGAATGGTAAACAAGAGATTGGAGACTTGGGGTCGGAGAAATGATGCTGATCATAGAAATTGATACATTTGATAAGAAAACTATGACAAGCATTGGTCACAAAAAATAATTTATTGTTTAACATGGTAAAAATAAGCCCTAGATAGCAAGAACAAGAAGGAAGACACTATTTAAAGGGTACTTAAAATATGCGAAATTTCCTGTCATCTTTGTAGGGGTGGGGATATATTGTGAATAATTAAATTTTGTTTAGAAGATTTATAGTACAGAGATAACTAAAACACAGACATAAAAATCTGTAATTTTGAAACTAACAGAGAAAGAAAAGAGCAGAATATATTAAATTTCATCAATCGAAGCAGAATCCAGAAAGTAGGTGTAAAAAAGCAGAAAAGAAAAGAAAAAAAAAGAAGAGGTGGACACAAAATAAGTTGGCTAAAATGAGTATATATATATATATCATAATACCAATAAATGTAATAGGATTAAAGTTATAGACTTTTGACTGTAAGTATTAGATTGATAAAAGGGAAATTGATTTTTATCCTGTTAACAAGGCGTATACTTAAGGTGACCCTCAGAGAAAGGCTGAAAATATAAACCAAGAATAAACTTGAGTTATAATATCAATATAATATCAGATGAGAGAAAATTTAAATGAATTATTAATTCGGATAAAGAGGGCTACCTCTTTATATTCGGTACCTAAATATAGCAATTATTTATTACGGTGTCTATCAACAGAGAGAAATAGAATTATTAGGAAACATGGATCAATTTATATTGTGGGTGATTTCAACAAATATGTCTTATTGATATATATAGAACTCCACCCCCAAAAAATAGGCTTGCAAAATCTAACCATACTGTAGATCAGAAAAGAAAAATTCTCAGGCAATTTCATAGAATCAATTACAAACAGGCCAGGTTTTATGAATGGAGGGCAGTTTAATTCCATATCAATCATAAAAATATTTAGAAACTTAATTCTTCATTAAGAAAATCACCCTGAAATTTCAAAATGTCTTGAAAAGAAGAGTAATGAAAATATAACACATCAAAACATATGGGGCATAGCTAACGTGTTAATTAGAATAATATTTTCTGCCCGTTAAGCTGGTATTGAACACCATGTGTGACTCTTCCCTGTGGCCTGGGCTGTAGATTCACTCTGTAGTTACCCGGTAGGTCTCATGAATCAGTACATTCCATTTCTCAGACTCCTCCTCATCTTCCTATCACCTCTGCTTTTTAAGGCCAAGATAAGTGACAGCTGCCCAGAATACACCCTCTGGGTTCCAACTCAAGCTGATTTATGCTCTCTGTCTCTACCTCTCTGCTCCCAGGGCTCATCTCAGTTGGCTTTAGTGCTGAGTAATCAGTGACTCTGCTTAACCTAACTCTCCTCTCTCCACTAAGTAGAAGGTCTTTAGGGGAAGAGATCTTTATAGCCCCCACCATGCCCATATCGGGGACTTGCCTGTGGTGGTGTGCATATAGTAGGGTACAGGCTGAGTACCAAGTTGAGTGTGGAAGGCATATACACGTTGTCTTCACTAGAGTGACGGCGCTGGGATCTGTTGGTCTGGAGTTCAGAGAAGAGGTCAAGACTGAAGCCATGATCTTGAGTGTCATCAGCATTCAGATGGTATTGAAAGCCTGGGGATGGGGTAAGATCATTGTGATACTGAGTACTGTGGGCAGAGGAGAAAGCTGAGAGATGGCATATGGTGCAGCGGGGATTAGAGGGGCTCAAGAACATGAGCCTGGCTGCCAGGAGCATGTTCTAAGGAAACGTGAATTGTGCTAGATGCTGCGGGCAGGTAGAGAACAATGAAGCCTTAAAGGATTCCACTGGAGTAAAAGCAGTGAGTGTCACTGGGAACCTTAGCAAGGTCAGTTTTCAGAAAGTGGTGACATACAGGATGCTTGATTGGAGTGAGCTGTCTACATGACTTCCACCTGGGGTCCACTCAATCTGGAGTGGTTTTTCCCCCATCCTCAAGATCTGGGTCACAGTAGCCCGTTCTCTGTATGGACTTCATACACTAAATATTTATATTATATATATGTATACATATGTGTGTGTACATTCGTATATATAATACAAAGCGACTGGGCATGCATGCATATATATATATGTTGTTGTTTAGTTGCTAAGTTATGTCTGACTCTTTGTGACTCTGATCTATAGCCCATCAGGCTCCTCTGTCCATGGGACTTCCCAGGCAAGAATACTGGAGTGGGTTGCCATTTCCTGCACCAGGGGATCTTCCTGACCCAGAGATCAAACTTGCGTGTCCTGCATTGGCAGGGGATTCTTTACCACTGAGCCACCAGGGAAGCCCAAAGGATTATTACCTTCATAAATAGACCCCATCAACCCTCCTCTAATTAATTCATTGTGGTTTAATCCATACATCCTGAAAAGTTTGGTAATAATTCTGCTTAAAATTCTCTAGGCTGAATTTCCACGTGTAATTTGCTTTGGGTCTGTGTGTCTCTTATAAAATGAAGACTTACTTCCCCAGAAAGGCTGCGAGACCCTTCCAGCATTTGGAAACCCTGCTCCCATGGGCAGAGAAAGTAGCCTTGATAAGCTGGGGCACAAGCAGTGATGGGGCAGAAATAGTCCAGGGTTGGGGTGGAGATGGTACTGGACTTGCTCTTGCAGGCCAAGACCAGTGGTTTGGCTTTATGAATGGTGGTGTCAGGAAGTCCTGTAAGTCAGAGATGAAATATAAGACACTTAGCAGTGCTGAGAAGAAGGGAGTGAATGCAGGCAGGTTGACAGTAACCCAAAGATTGCAGGAAGCAGAATGGGATTTTAGGCCAGAAGGCGAGGCTCAAAAATTCAAGACCTAGGTGGGGACTCTGAGCATCACAGGGTCAGGAGCCTTTGGTCAAACATGTTAGTATCAGAGAAGATACTAACACATCTTCTCTGTGAGACACAGAGACACAGCATGTCATGGAAAGATCAGAGTCTGCTAGGTCTCACATTCAGGTCTGGCTTTAAGTGTCTTTTTTTAAACACTACTTTCTGTATTTATTTTTAGTTTTTGGCTGTGCTAGGTTTTTGCTGCTGCACGTGGGCTTTCTCTGGTTGTGGTGTGTGGGCTTTTCATCGTGGTGTCTTCTCTTGTTGTGGAGCACAAGCTGTAGAGTGCACGGGCTCAGTGGTTGTGGCTCTCAGCTCCAGAGCACCGGCTTAGTAGTCGTGACACATGGGCTTAGCTGCTCCACAGCATGTGGGATCTTGCCACACCAGGGATCAGACCCATCTCCCCTCCTTTTCAAGGCATATTCTTAACCACTGGACTACCAGGGAAGCCCAGATTGAAGTTTTTGTTGTGCTATTTATGAGAAGTCTGTCCATGAGCATAATTAACATCTGTCAGCCATTTATTTTACTAAAAGTGGAGCCAATAAAACTCTTTTGCTTTGTTATGGTGAGAATTAAGTGAAATTATGTGTGCAAAGTGCTTGGTACAGGGCTTCTCCGAGCAGAGAAGCTCTGAATAGCTGAACGTAACCTCCTTCCTACCTGAGGCAAGGCCCCCTGGCACAAGTCATTAGAATGGAACTTGACTCTACTTCGGAGGCTTTCAAGGGAGTAGGAGAAGGGTCTCCTATTCAAGCTTGACTTGATTTCCAATTCGAACAGAGACTATGGTCCAGAATGGTTACTTGTCTTGGTAAAGATCCCAACAGTTGTTGGAAGCAAAGCCAGAAATGTAACTCCAGCTTTTCTCAATTCTAACCCACAGGCATCTCCAATTAAGCATGTAAACATTTACTGTATCAATAGGAATTCAGGGTGAAGTAAGATTTGCATCTTGGCGAGGAAACTTTGTTGATTTATGACAAAGCCTCTGAAGATAAGTGTAATTTTGTGTTTCATGGATTCATTTTTATGAACACCCTAGAGGTCTGCATATTTGACTGTAATGCTTGCCTTTATCTAAATATCCTAAAAGTAATAGCAAGAACATATGACGGAGACTGTGTGTGATCCAGGCAGCCCCGACTTCAGGGCATGGGATGTGTCTTGTTTATACGCTGTTGGTGATGGATTGTTCTGATTTATCCACTTTTCCATCCTAGTCCCTCGGGCAATGCCGGTAATGATTGGAGTTCCAGAACAATCTGACTGTGGAATGGAGTGAGTCAGGTCCTAAACCTGTAAGCTGGGGTCACCGCTCACACTCAGTGGCCACTCGCATCTGTCTTGTCAACAAAGAACCCCTCAGTTTCCTTGACTCTCTTTTTAATTTCTTTCTTGTTCCTTTGTCAGAGTGCCCTCAATCATGGGTATTCCTCTCACGAGACTTTCTTTGGAATTGACTTGCCTCTAACATTCGGTTGGCCAAAAAGTGCATCCAGGTTTTTCTGTAACATGTTATGGAAAAACTCAAATGCATTTTTTGGCCAACCCCATATGTGTGCTCAGTGCCTCGGTTTTGTCCGACTCTTTGAGACTCTATGGACTGTAGCCCACCAGACTCTTCCGTCCATGGAATTTTCCAGGCAAGAATACTGGAGCACATTGCCATTTCCTCCTCCAGGGAATCTTCCTGACCCAAGGACTGAACCTGAATCTCTTGCGTGTCCTGTACTGGCAGGTGGGTTCTTCACCCCTGAGCTGTCTGGGAATTCAAACCCAATATGTTGCAGAGCTTAATTAAGAATGTGGACTCAGGAGCCAGTCTGCCTGAGTCAAAATCCAGCTTCCCTTACTCATTTTCTGAGTGGCCTCGGGCCAGTCCCTTAAGGATCATGACCTGTAGGATGGTGATCACAGCAGCACTCTATTCTGAGATGCTTCCTGAGGACAAAGTGTGTTAAAAGAAACCAAGTGCATAGTCGATCATGGACACACATTAAATGCTCCTTCAAAGTGAAAGTGTTAGTCGCTCAGTCGCGTTTGACTCCTTTGTGACCCCATGGACTGTAGCCCCCCAGGCTCCTCTGTCCATGGGATTCTCCAGGCTAGAATCCTGGAGTGGGTTGCCCATCCCTCCTCCAAGGGATCTTCCCTACCCAGAGATTGGACCCAGGTCTCCATTACAGGCAGATTCTTTACCATCTGTGCCACTTGGGAAGCCCAAATGCTCCTTAATCTACTGTTATTTTCTGGTTCTAAAGCCACTTATTCTTCGTTTCCCTTTGGGGAATCAGCCACACCCTCTTGCTACTCAGCCACTTGGGATACAATGCTTGCCCTTGTCTTTGGCCAAATCTAAGGATGCCTGTCTGATTCCTGGTGAGACTGAAGTTGGGCAGCAGTTTGTCTTGAAAGGTATGGAACTTTTGATGATGATTTACGGAACCATGTTGAGTTTCCTGAACCCTCCCGTTCCCAGACCATGTCAGCCTTTTTACTGGTCTGTCTGCAGAGCCCTGCAAGGCGCCTGATGCAGGGAATGTGGGTAGTGTGTGCTGATCACAGGAAGGGGTATGTATTTGTCAGTATTCAGTGAAGAAATACAGTCTCATGTGCAGCCCTAGGCTGGTCCTAGGACAGTGTACTCAGCATTCTGGCTTTTTCTCTGTGTTACCCGCCCCCACCCCCTATTTCATAGCTTACTATGTGACAGAAAAGGGTATAAGACTTAAGTTTAGGGCTCATGGGTGAAGGGGAAATGGAAGAAGACCAAAGTCAACAAGGAAGGGTGCTTGTTTGAGCCCTGATCAGTGGTAAGGTCAAGTGCATGCTGGAAATAGAAGGGCGGAGTCTTCTCTATTGAGAGAAGGCTGGACACATTCTGAGTCTGATCACACCAGGTGGCCACGCTGCCTGAGACAGGCCAGTGGGTCCTACATTAGGGTTGGATTTGTGCAGGTTTTTATCTATGGTGACCAATGGCTCTGTGAGCAGACAGAGAATAGAATTATGCTAGAGAGGTGCCACAGTTTTAGCTGAGGATATGATATGTGTTTTGAACTTGGATGCTGAGCTAGGAACTCGATAGGACAAAGGAGAAGAAGGGTGGAGATCAGAATCAGGGAGGGTTATAAGCAGGATGAGAGGGGGTCAGTGGTGAATGCCATCACTCAGAATTAGTGCAACTTCCAAGTCTGGGGGAGCAGTCCCCACCAAGCTGCTCTCCCTTCTGAGGCCAACTGCAAGTTTGGAGTGTTCCAAAGCTACCTCCATGTAGATAATTTATTGGAGGAATCAAAGAACTCCCTGAAAGCTATTATACTTACTGTGATAGTTTATTACAGGGAAAGGACCCACCCAGGAGGGGTCCATATGCAGAGTTGGCTAGCCTTAGCCCCGTGGAGTCAGGGACAACAGTACATGCTCCCTGCCAAGATGTATGACAATACACAGGAAGTACTGCACACCTGGGAAGCCCACCCGAGACTTTGCTGACCTGAGTTTTTACTGGGGTTTGATCACTTACTGTACATGTTGCTGACCTGTAATCTCAGATTCTCTGAAACTCAGAAGTGATACTGTCTGGCCCAGAGCCTTTTCCCCATCATAAATCTCATTGTTAGACTGTCCAAGGGGCAAAATCCCCAGGCAAAGTCACTCTTATTAGGAAGTACATTCCTGGAGCCTAGGGATGACCTCCATGTAGTCAAGGAGAAAGACTGGAGTCTCTTCATGTCCAGTTAATTTTTCATTCCATAGTTATCAAGTCTTGAGTTGCCACCCTCCCTCTTTTTCCTTTTTTTTTTGTTTTAATGCTGCACCGCATAGCTTGGGGGACCTTAGTTCCCTGACCAGGAATCAAACTTGTGCACCCTGCACTGGATTCACCCTGCACTGGAGCTGTGGAGTCTTTACCACTGGACCAGGGAAGTCTCCTTGAGTTGCCCTCTGATGAACTCATCCTGTGTGTGTGTGTGTATGTGTGCGCACGCGCATGTGCCCGCACGCTCAGTCATGTTTGACTCTTTACAACCCCATAGACTAGCCCACCAGGCTCCTCTGTCCATGGACTTTTCCAGGCAAGAATACTGGAGTGGGTTGCCATTTCCTCCCCCAGGGCATCTTCCTGACCCAAGCATCAAACCTGCAACTCTTGTGTCTCCTGCATGGCAGGTGGATTGTTTGCTGCTGAGCCTCTGGGGAAGCCTGAGCTCATCCTGAGGATGGTGACAGAAGGAGAGGCGTAGGTTATAGAGGATACAAGAACTAGACCACAGAAGCTTGTAATCCTCTCAGGGTGGGAAAGTTAGGCAGGATTGGCCTAATACTCAGAGAAGGAATCATAATTATCATGTTATGAGAATTGTGCTGGCTTGGTTTTTCTGGTTGAGCCTAATGGGGCCAGACCTACCATGAGTTCAGCCCTAGCCTTTCTTTGCTTTCCAGTCTGGAAAACTCAACTCTATCCATTCTTCCAGGTGGATTGGATTATATGGACCAAAGTCCCAAGAAATGGATTTAAGAAATCAGTATCAAGTTTATTAATTTATAATTAAATACACACACTCATGTATTTGTGCATACTTTTACATAGAACAGGATGAGGTCACTCCCCTGGGGGGCTCCTAGAGCTGATAAGTTATCCACTCAGGACACCAAAATATACCCGAGAAGGCGGCTTGGTCAGCAGAGACTTGGAGCAAGGAGAGCTGGCTTTAAAGATATGGGGGCTCTCACAGCCTGATGGACTAGCCTAAATAACTGTACCAGACTCCTAAAATGCGAGGGAAATTTCTCGTGGTCAGTGCTGACAAGTCCTGAATTTCCACGTCTCCATTTTCATTATTTCTTATCGGATCCCAAAGGTTTCTCTCATTACATTATTTTATATTACAATTTACAAGCTCATTTTATACAAGTGACATTTCATAGTAACTGGTTCCTGGCATGTTAATCTCACAGATGAGCCGGCTCTAAATCACGCTGTGCTGTGGGTTAGTACTGCCTCTCATCCACTGTGGGGGCTGCCATGCTTGCTATTTCCAAGGAGCTCTTCCCTCACTCCCCAAAGATTTCAGGACTTGGGGATTTGGGGTCCACCTCTGAGCCCTCCATCCTCACCCTCTTTAGTTACCCTGTCAGATGAATACTTTCTCTTTTTCTGTATTTTTAATGTGCAATATAGTCAAATGAAAATAATTAAAAATAAAAGGCAGACTGCCTCAAGGGAAGAGGGCTTTCCAGGTAGCTCAACGGTAAAGATTCTGCCTGCCAGTGCAGGAGATGCAGGAGAGGTGGATTTGATCCCTGGGTCAGGAAGATCCTCTGGAGAAGGAAATGGCAACCCACTCCAGTGTTCTTGCCTGGAGAATTTTATGGACAAAGGACCCTGGTGGGCTATAGCGCATGGGTCACAAAGAGTTGGACAGAACTTAGAGACGGGCATGCATGTGCACATCAATGGAAGGGGTGTTGTTCAGTGTTGTTATGACCAGGGAGGTGCTCAGTATGAACATTCCTTCAAGAAGGAACTTGTCACCCCACCAGGCTGTTGATGGGTGCTTTGTAAAATTACCTGGGAGAGAAACTCACACTCAAAACCCCTCTCTTCCTTTGTACGGTAGAAAAGAGACCATGAAAAAAATAGTAATGGTAGGAAAAAAAAAAGATGGTTATTTGTGGATAAGAATTTAAAGTTCTCATGTAATATCCAGACTTTATATACCTAGGCTCACGCTTCACTTTGCCTACAGACAGACTTTGCATGTAAATGGGACTCACACCACAATGTGTACCTATGTATGGATAATATAAATACATAATGTTCTCCCTAATACAGCAAAGAAACAGTGGGGCAGATTTCAGAGTTTAAAATACAGTATTGTCATATTTTTAAAGCTGGAGTCACCTTAATGTGCTGTCTGCCTCACTCAGGCAAACTTTAAAATAATATCATATTTCACAAAACCCTATTAAACTGTCACATAAATTCCCCTTATTTCCTTTTCCCGTCAGTGCTGATTACCATAGAAGATATTTCTGTGTCAGTGGAAATTCTCATCTTTTCCCATCAGCCTCCTCCTCTTGGCTTGTTCTTTTGGGGGGCCGTCTCCAGGGTGAGGTCTCCTAGGGTCCCCTTTGCTTCTCCAGAACGGAGGGAAAGGCAACCTGGTGACCCTGTGCTGGGTTTCTCACTAGCTGTGAGCAGCTTTAACCTCTTGTGGGCTGTGCTGAGAGACACCCTGATTTCACAGGGCCTTACAAAGAGTTATCATTTCTCAAGGACTTCCTAGGGGCTGGGTCACGCTAAGCCATTCAAGTCACCTCCTCTCATTCTCACAAGAACATAATGAGGTGGGATTATTATTATTCTCCCTATTTGGCCACTGAAGAAATTGAGACTGGCTGTAAATAACTTACACAAGGTCAAGTTAGAGGTGAAACAGCAAGATTAAAATTTAGGGTGGCCAGTTGTCCTGGTTTGCCCAAGCCTGAAGGATTCTGGGATTTTCAGTACTGAAAAAAAGGGACCATCCTGGGCAAATTAGGATGGTTGGTCACCCTATCTTAGATCCCAGTCCATCTGACTAGCTGAAAACCCTTTGTTTTAACTATTATGGACACTACCCCACCTGCATGGAGCAGAATATAATATAATAATATCACATGAATTAATACAAAACTCACTCTTCTCTATTCCTATCTTTTTTTATTGTGTTTTAGAGAAAAGTTTTTGAAGTTGAATCTGAATGGTTCTCATCCAAACTTGATGCAGCCTTTTCAATAATTCATTCATTCATTTAATTTACTATAGCATGAATAATAATATGCGTGTGCGCATGCTACATCGCTTCAGTTATGTCTGACTCTTTGCAACCCCATGGACTGTTGCCCGCCAGGCTCCTCTGTCCATGGGATTCTCCGGGCAAGAATACTGGAGTGGGTTGCCATTCCTTCCTCTAGGGTATCTTCCCAACCCAGGGATGGAGCCCTCATCTCCTGTATTTCCTGCATTGGCAGGCAGGTTCTTTACCACTAGCACCATCTGTGAAGCCCAAATAATAATAACAATATAATCCTCCTTAATTAATAATTATGCAATTTAATTAGTTACATTTATTGAACAAATTACTGTGTGCTTTTTTCTTTGCAAACAGGCTTTACTTGTTTATCCTATTTAATTTGGACAACAATTTTATGAGATACTTTTTTTTTCTGGCTTTACTGAGATACAATCGACATATAACATTGTGTGAGTTTAAGGCGTGCAATGTTATGCTTTGAACTATTTTGCAAAATGATTACCACGGTGAGGTTAGTTAACACATCCATCACTCAGTACTATTCCCCCCCTCCCCAGTTTTGCAAATAAGCCTCAGAGAACTTAAGTGACTGACCGCAGTGTGCATGCAGGGCTGAGATGATAACCGAGGTCTGAGACCAGAGAGCTGGTTGGCTCAGGACATATGGGAACACTGTTTATGCGTCCTCATCCTCGCAGCCTCAGGGCTGTCTGCAAGTGCCTTGCAGCAGTCCAATCTTACCTGTGTAGCCATGTCTCACTTCAAAAAGTAACTGCAGGAATTCTAACTTTTCAGAAAGATTCATAGCAGGGGGCTTCAAAATTGAGAGCTCTCCAAGTAAATTTAAATGATAACTTGATTTTTAAAATATCCATTTACATGCAATCGGCAGGGCCCACCTCTGACACAATTCCTTGGCTTGGCCTAAGGGGTTGTTTGAAAGCAAAGCACTAGTGGGATGTCATCTGGCCTGTATTAAATGGCTTTCTGGGGAACGGCAAATCTATACACTGCTCAGGAATAACTGATGGCCAGAAATTCTCACATGATAGAATCTTTACACCATGAGCACAGAGTCACCTCCCTCCCTCCTATCTATCTGTCTAGGTCATTCTGTTTCTTTTAGTGTCCGTTGTTCTTTCTGTCTCTGAAGCCTGAAAGAGGAAAAGAGTATTTCATTAACTTCCTCTTAATTTACAAGTTCATCCATGCACATGCATGGTTTAGAAATCTATTTATAAGCTCCAGTTTTCTGTGCCCATTTAAGGCTACTCATCCTCATCTAATTCTACTTTAAAGCCGTGTCTCAAAGGATGCCCCGTAGAACTTTAAAAAGTCTTGCTATTAGTGCTTATGTGATTTTCAGGTGGCTCAGTGGTAAAGAATCCATCTGCCAATGCAGGAGACACAGGTGACACAGATCTGATGCCTGGGATGGGAAGATCCCCCGGAGTAGGAAATGGCTACCCACTCCAGTACTCTCGCTTGAAAAATTCCATGGACAGAGGAGCCTTGCAGGCTACTGTCCATGGGGTCGCAAAGAGCTGGACATGGCTGAGCATGCAAGTATGCACTCATGTGATTTTCAGACAGAGTGATATTGCTCTCACTAGGCTTTGTTCTTCTAACCCATATTTTTTAAAAAACTTTTTATTTTGTATTGGTGTATAGCCGATCAACAATGCTGTGATAATTTCAGGAGGATAGCAAAGGGACTCAGCCACACATACATGTGAATCCATCTCCCCCAAACTCTCCTCCCATCCAGGCTGCCATACAACATTGAGCAGAGTTCCCTCTGCTACACAGTAGGTCTTTGTTGGCTATCCATTTTAAATATAAAAATGTGTACATGTCCATCTCAAACTCCCTAACTATCCCTTCCCTTCATCATTCTGGCTGGCATTATTTTTTAATGTATGTTTGTGTGTGTGTTTATCTGTGTGTATTTGTGTGTGTGTGTGTTTGTGTGTGTTGTGTTTGCACGTGCATGCCCCAGTTTCTATGCTGATTCCTAGTTTCTTTGGAAACAAAATTGAATGAAATAGATATCCTTAGGGACATTTTGAGATCTTCTTAGGCTCAAATCATTTAAAAAATTTGAGCCCCCATCATCATATATCATATATCATATTAAACATAATAAAATGCCCTCATATCCCACATTTCTCTTTTTAAACTGAATTTGAAATAATTTCATGTTTGTTTTGCAATTATTAGGCTATGGCTGATACTCAGTTTATGGTTGGCTGTGATTCCTTAGCCAACATTGTCCACACTCAAGAATTTCTGTGAAATGAGGAAATCTTACCTACCGCTGACTTTCAAAGATGATAAAGTTTTTATGAGTACTAAATTCACTCATTAATGAAGTTGACATAATATTCTAATTTTGGGGCAATTAAACACCTATTGCCATCAAATAATGTTTCATATTTTAGAGCCAACATATACATTTCAGGTCTCAAATACTTTTCTGAGTTTTACCAAGCCTGTTGTTTCTGGTACTGTGGCTTGGGGCCTGAGGAGTGAATGACTATGGATGTCTTTCGTGCCTTGAAGTGTGTTCCAGCTCAAGACAGGGAAGAAAAGCAAGACGTGCGAGGCGGGGTGGACTCAAAGCGCTGATGCCACAGTAGAATTGTGAGCCAGATGGCCAAGGAGCACAGGCTCTGGGGTATTTAATTCAAACTCAGAAGGAAGTAAACAGGGAGGTTACCCTGAAATGAGTGAAACTTGAGCTGAACTTGAAGTCCATTGGAACCGGTCAAGCAGAGAGGGTGTGCCATCAGAAGAAGAGCCAATGTTGGGGAGCAGAATGGAGCCTGTTGAGCCAGCGGGCTGCACACTGTGCTGTGGGTGCATGGGGAGTGCCAGTGCTGGTGTGGGCTTCCCAAGAGAGGGGGCAGCCCATCATGGAGGGCCTGTGCCCCAGAAAGAAGCCTTAGATTTTTAGAGTGGCTGTTTATTAGTTGTTTATTTTTACTGAAGTATAATTGATTTACAATGTTGTGCTAATTTCAGGTATATAGCAAAGTGATTCGGCTATATATATATATATATATCCACATGTTGTTGTCGTTCAGTCACTCAGTCATGTCCAACTCTCTGTGATCTCATGGACTGCAGCACACAGGCTTCCCTGTCCATTGCTATCTCCTAGAGTCTGTTCAAACTCATGTTCAATGAGTCGGTGATGCCATCCAACCATCTCATCCTCTGTCACCCCCTTCACTTTCTACCCTCAGTCTTTCCTAGCATCAGGGTCTTTTCTAATGAGTTGGCTTTTCGCATCTGTTAGCCAAAGTATTGGAGCTTCAGCTTCAGCATCAGTCCTTCCAATGAACATTCAGGGTTGATTTCCTTTAGGATTGGTTGGATCTCCTTTCAGTCCAAGGGACTCTCAAGATATATATATATATATATATATATATATATATATATATATATATATATACATACACACCTTCCAGACTCAGGGATGGAACCTGTGTCTATGTGTCCTGCATTGGCAGCAGGTTCTTTCCCACTAGCACCACCCGGGAAACCCCATTATGTATGTATACATATATATCGGAGAAGGCAATGGCACCCCACTCCAGTACTCTTGCCTGGAAAATCCCATGGATGGAGGAGCCTGGTGGGTTGCAGTCCATGGGGTCGTGAAGAGTCGGACATGACTGAGCAACTTCACTTTCATGCATTGGAGAAGGAAATGGCAACCCACTCCGGTGTTCTTGCCTGGAGAATCCCAGGGATGGGGGAGCCTGGTGGGCTGCCATCTATGGGGTCGCACAGAGTCAGACACAACTGAAGTGACTTAGCAGCATACATATATATGTGTGTGTGTGTGTGTGTGTGTGTGTGTGTATCCATATTTTCTTTTTCTCTGATTATTTTCCATTACAGCTTATCACAAGATAGTGAATGTAGTTCTCTGTTCTGTACAGTAAATGCTTGTTGTTTGGGTCACTTGTAGAGACATGAGTGGACCTAGAGACTGTCATACAGAGTGAAGTAAGAAAGAGAAAAACAAATATTGTATTTTAATGCATATACATGGAACCTAAAAAATGGTACAGATGAACCTATTTTCAGGGCAGGAACAGAGACGCAGAAGTAGAGAATGGGTATGTAGACACAGGGAGGGAGGCAGAGGGTGGGACGAATTGGGAGACGAGGATATTGACACTACCAGCTGTAAAATACACAGTGAGGACCGGCTGTATAGCCTGGGCTTCCCAGGTGGCGCTGGTGGTAAAGAACCCAGCTGCCAATGCAGGAGACTTGAGACCCGGGTTGATAAGATCCCCTGGAGAAGGGCATGACAACCCACTCCAGTATTCTTGCCTGGAGAATCCCATGGGCAGAAGAGCCTGGTGGACGGCCATCCATGGGGTCGCAGAGTTGGACATGACTGAGTGAATCAGCACACAGCACAGTGGGAACCTGCTGTATAGCACAGGGAGCTCAGCTCTGTGCTCTGTGGTGACCTAGAGGGGTGGGATGGAGGGGGTGGGAGGCAAGCTCAAGAGAAAGCAAATGCATGTATACATATGGCTGATTCACTTTGTTATACAACAGAAACTAACGCAACATTTGAAAGCAATTATACTTCAATGAAAAGAAAGTCTTAGTTGTATCCTAATGGCAGTTGGAAGAGGGAGATGAATATTTTGTATGAACAGGGGTGGGGGGATGTGAAATACTCAGAAAGGTATTTTGGAGGCAGAAATAACAGGACTCAGTAACTTTCTATGTGTGGGGTCGCTTTCTGTGGCATGGGGTCTGGTGAAACAGGGGTCTCCCTGTTTCTGCTGAGTTGCGTGGAGGCACAATGATGCTCTACACTTTCATCAGCACAGGCCACGCTGGGCAGGGAGGGCTGGGCCCTGAGCGTGAAGCCCCGAGGCCATGGGGTTTGTCTCTGGACAGCTGTCTCAGTCAGCCCAGGCCACAGAAACCGGCAGGAGGGTGTCAGCAAATGTCAGGAAAGGCAGAAGAAAACATCAGCAAGAGGGGCCAGAAATAAGTATTTGATCCTGATAGAAGCCTGGTTTGGGAGCAGTGGAAGATTTTATATGCTGATCTCAATTTCTCGATTCAGGCCTAAATGTGTCACTAACATTCTGTGCGAGGCTCCCTGGCCAGACCCACTCCCCCTCCCCTCCACACACACACTCTGTTGATTCCACACATCCTAGGAGCCCTTGGCCTGCCAGGAGCTCTTTCTTGTTGCCCAGTCGTCTGTGAATATACCTAATTCAGAAGGTGAATACATTTAAATGGCTTAAACATGAAAGGCAGGTTGCCAAGCAACCGGGAAACCGAAATACCCTTGTCAGGTTATGCAAGTGAAGAGCTAGCAGGTCATTGCTGTAGTGGTTTTTATTGGAACAGCATCAGTAATAATCCTCTTTCTTTTTCTTTGTCTCTTGTATCTTCTCTCACTCCCTCCTTTCATCTCTTCCTGTAAATCAGCAGCTCAACCTTAATTTTAAAACATAATATCTCTATTTCAACCCAAGTGTGGCCGGAATAGCTCTGGGTTCTGTTTGTGGAGTAACTAAGCAGCAAAGTTACTTTCCCTATTTGTGACTTCTCCCTGCTCCTTAAACACCTCCAGGTTCTTGAAACAACCTGTACCATGCCAACCCTTGCAAGAGTAAAAAGGTCCACATCTCAAGGCAAGCAAGGCGGCTGTTGAAATTTCCTGGCACGATTTGAGTTTGAAAGCACTCTGCTCCAGTGTCAGGTGGCGACATACGTTTTGGGCTTAAGACTTAAATTTTCTCCTACCTTCTTGGTCCGTACGACTCAGGCCCATAATTTATTCATCGTGTGGTTTTCACTTGGTGGTTTTTCTGCCGTCTTCAATAGTGGAAACTAAAAAGGCTTTGGCAAAGGGGAGGTTGAAGATTCCTGAAGGAAAACGCAGGGAAGAGAGCAGGCTTTCAGTTGGCAATTTATAATTTAAAAAGAGGATCATCTGCATTTCCCTGGTGGCTCAGCGGTAAAGAATCTGCCCGCCAATGCAGGAGATACAGACTTGATCCCTGATCCAGGAAGATCCCACATGCAGTGGAGTAACTAAGCCCGTGTGCCACAACTGCAGAGCCTGTGCTCTGCAACAAGAGAAGCCACCACAACAAGAAGCCTGTGCTCTGCAACTGGAGAGTAGCAGCCACTCGCCGCAACTAGAGAAAAAGCCTAGGCAGCAATGAAGACCCAGCACAGCCAAAAATAAATTATTTAAAATACGAGAGAATCATCCTGTTTGCCTATTTAAAAATGTCCCTTGCACAGGAGATCGCGTTTCCCCCCGCCTCCCTCTTATCACTTCTGTTGACTTAAAAACATAGCCACAACCCAAAAGTTGAGAGCTATGTTTTGTTCAGTGGAAATTTTTAGGACTTAAACCCAGGAGGTGACATCTCAAGTAACCCTGAGAGAACTGCTCTGAGGAGGCGAGGGGAGGAGCCAGGTTATACAGAAGTTTTACAAAAAAGGACAGTTAGCTTGAACATCAAGAGATTATTGTTTATGAAAAGAAACCAGACATCTCAAATTAAGGAATTTCTTTCCTGGTGACTCAGCGGTAAAGAATCTTCCTGCCAATGCAGGCGATACAAGAGAAGGGAGTTCGATCCCTGGGTCAGGAAGATCCCATGGAGAAGGAAATGGCAAACTGCTCCAGTGTTCTTGCCTGGAAAATTCCATGGACAGATAAGCCTGGTGGGCTACAGTTCATGGGGTCACAAAAGTCGGATACCACTTAGGGACTAGACAGCAAAACAACAAGCACTTTTCTATGTGAGGGAAAATGCGAGAGTCTGAGCTCACTGAAATCATTCCTTTCATATATATCTCCGCTATCTGGGCCGGTATCCTGTATTTTCACATCCTGAGTTCCTCAGGGCTCACTGTAGGGAGTGGCTGCGGCCCTATGGCTGCTAGATCTTGCCGGTATTCTTCCTGAGTGCCCTGGAGGATTGAAATAGTTGATGACTTTAACATCCTTGTTTATTGATATGGCAGGAAATACTCCTTTTTTCACTTCCCTTCCCTTCTTCACAGACGCCTAATAGTATCTCTCAATAAGATTTCCTAACAGTTTATGGTAACACAGGGGCAGACTCTTTGCTTATGGAAAAAACTGTCTTCAGAACAGAGCACCTGCACCCTCAGGGACTTTGAATTCTTTTCTCTTTCAAATACGATCAGGCAAATAATATGGGTAAGAGCAAAGCGAGAGACCCATTGTATGTGATCTGGGAGCAGAATTATTCACTAGGATATTTCAATGTTTTCTGAGCAAAGCAATAGTTCTTTAATCTCTTTCTTCAAGATTTGTATCTGTATCTTTCAGTGCTTTATAATATGCCTCAACCTGATGAGATGTAATCTAGTGTAACAAGGTGAGCTGTGTTGGATGTATCTTTACTGAGCTGGAAAAGGTCTCCTTCCAACTCAGTTCGTTTATTTAGGCTTCTCGAGGTTATTGTGATGCCCAGAGAGCTCTGGCTGAAGATTGCTGGAATTTCGGCTGTATCTTTAAAAACATTCTTTCAGAAACAGCTGGTAGTGATTTGACCTCACCATCAGTGGTCTGTAGGTGACACAGCCCTCCTGGGACCTTGTGGTGCTTGAGGGAATTATAAAGCTTTCCTCTGGACAGAATTAATTCTATTAAGGAGGCCAGAGGCAAAGGAGCCAGCGTCCTGGGGTACCAGTGAGCCAGTACATCCCAGGCAGAAATGTGAGCATCCCTAACTGAGATCAGCTGATGGGTTGGTGGGGGTTTGGAGATGCAGTAGCATCTGTCTGCAATTTTCCTGATGCGATTACTCACTTCTCCCAAGTGACTGTTGCTTCTGTGGGTAGTAAATTTCTTAAACCCAATCTAAATACTGTATTATGATACTGTGTATATTATGTATCATTATAGCACAGATGTATTATTTTTATTTCCAGCATATTATAGTATAACAAAATCTCTAGAAAAAAATCTGTACAATTTGACACATATGAGGAAATGCAGGAATTTGCTCTTATTTATGCAGAGTCTAAAATTGTTATCTCAGCCTCCATTACACCACTTCCTCTTGGTTATCTGAAAATTGCCCAGGAATAGATTTCCTGATTTTCTTTTCATTTATACATTATCCAAACCCGCTTTCTTACAGTCAGCGATAGGCAAGACTAGATATAGTCAAAATAAGAAAGTGAGATTGCCCTTTGCAAAGAAATATGGGTTTGTAATAGTTCAAGATTGGATTTGTTTCATGAGAAAGAAGGCAATTAAACAATGTTTTGTGTGTGTGTGTGTGAGGGGGCTTATTCTTTTATTCATTTTATTAATGTCTCAACTATATTACATTGGAATGTATTTACTTTTACCACTGAGTATGGTGAACAGTTCCAGTACTCTTGCCTGGAAAATCCCATGGATGGAGGAGCCTGGTAGGCTGCAGTCCATGGGGTTGCTAGGAGTCGGACACGACTGAGCGACTTCACTTTCACTTTTCACTTTCATGCATTGGAGAAGGGAATGGCAACCCACTCCAGTGTTCTTGCCTGGAGAATCCCAGGGACGGGGGAGCCTGGTGGGCTGCCGTCTCTGGGGTCACACAGAGTTGGACACGACTGAAGCGACTTAGCAGCAGCAGCAGCATGGTGAACAGTATCAGTTAGACTTGAAAGAGGGTCCAGGGGTGTATTGTTCAAGTTAATGCAATAAACCCCCTACATATGAATGACCTCCATCCCTTCTCTAAATTCTCTGTTGCCTCCTTTGCCTTAATTTTCTTCATATTACTTAGAGGATGTTACTGTTTGCCTTCCCTACCAGAAAGTAAGCTCCTGATGACTCAACTTTGACTCCTGCCTTGTTATAGCTCCAATTTGTATTATAATGCCTGGCACATCATAAGGGCTCAATAAATACTTGTTGAATGAATGTATTCTGCAAGAATTAGTAAAATATATTGTGAAACAACTGGGCATAGAGAGGTTAATTAGAGGTTAATTACAGTTAATTATGGGCTTCCCTGGTGGCTCAGTGGTAAAGAACCTGCCTCCCAATGCAGGAGACACAGGAAACACAGGTTCAATTCCTGGGTTGGGACAATCCCCTGGAGGAGATGACAATCCACTCTAGTTTTCTTGCCTGGGAAATCCCATGGACAGAGGAACTTGGCAGGCTACCATCCATGGGTTGCAAAGAGTCTGACCCGACTTAGCAACTAAACCACAATGGGGCTTCCCCGGTGGAGCTAGTGGTAAAGAACTTGCCTGCTAGCAGAAGAAATAAGAGACATGGGTTTGATTCCTCAGTTGGGAAGATTCTCCTGGAGGAGGGCATGGCGACCCACTTCAGTATTCTTGGCTGAGCAATCCAATGGACAGGGGAGCCTGGTGGGCTACAGTCCATAGGGTCACAGAGTTGGACATGACTGAAGTGACTGCACACGTGTGCACAGAGCAAACCTTTTCTGAGGTCAGCCTTTGCTCCACAGCTTCCTCCCTGCTGCCCCCCAGATCCTCAGTGAGGCAGTGGCAGTGGGGGCGCGTGAGCATCCTCTCTCCTCCTTCTGTCAGTACAGGAGCCCTTGTATTTCTGCCGAGAAATAAGAAATCTCTTTACAGAAAGAAGCCAGTGTCTCAGGCTGTTTACCTTTCATTCTGTGGTCAGGAGATCATTTCTCAAGCTTTGAGAGGAAGACAGAGTGCAGAGTTCTGCGAGGGATAAGATCTGAGGCCACTCCAGTATTCGGGCCTGGAGAATTCCATGGACTGTATCGTCCATGGGGGTCACAAAGAGTCGGACACGACTGAGCGACTTTCACTTTTCACTTTCTTGCCCCAGAGGAGGGTGGGGATGCAGATGATTGGTTGGGATGAACTGAAGTTTTTAACCTCACCATTTGGAGCAACCCCAAATGAGACAAGTTTGGAAACAGAAGTCTGGTCAGTTGTGTGTTCTCATGGCATATGGGCCAGAAAACCGGTAGCTTACGAGTTTGTATGGACTTCTTGGTGTTCAGCGGTCAGGACTCTGTGCTTCCGGTGGAGGGAGCATGGCTTCAACCTCTGGTTACATAACCAAGGTCCTGCGTGCCCCATGCCCACCTCCCCTCCTGCCCCCTCAAGTGTTTGTAAAAGAAGGCATGTAAAAAGTAGACCCTGCTCATCTGGAAAGGAATTGTGCCCCGATAATCAGGAGCAGCGAGGGAGATCCAGTTCACACTTGATTGTTCAGAAACTTATTATTAGCACTGATTACCTGCTCTCTATTTTTTCTACCAATATCTGACTTTTGACTTCTCTACTAATTAGCACTTGCATCTGAATATTCGAGAAAGAGAAAAATAAAGACAGATGAAATTCCCTGTAATTTCACTTCTTGTTAGGCTCTCTCTTAAAATAATATAGGAGAATATAATAGGATCAAAGGAGATTGAAACCACTGGCCAAAAAGTTTTATTTTTTTACCTATAATATTTCACATTGCCATTGATAATCATTGAATTTAGTGTTGCAAAGACCTGAGAGAGTCTGATTTTATAGGTCAGGGACTTAGATTTCAGAAGAATTCAATCTTTCCTAATATGTTCAGTTAGTAGGATGCAGACTGGGCCCCAAACCCAGCTCGTCTAACTCAAAATGGACATGGTGCTTGTTTTCATATCAATATATCATTGTGTTTTATTTCAAGAGGATTAATTTCAGCCTTCCTCTTGAGTATACAAACAGAATAATATATGGTCAAATGAAAAGAACATTGGGTTTTGTTTCAGAACACCTACATTTTCCTCCAATGATTTTTAATGATTTGGTTTTGTTATTGTATAATTTGAGTTGTTATTTAAATCTTCAGAGGAAAAAAAGATCTAGGCTCATGGCTTCACTGAAAAATTCTAAAATAAAATTAAGAAAGAAATACTTCTAAACTTCAAAAATCTTCCACAGACATGAAAAAGTGGTAATGGCTTCCAACTCATCATACATTGGTCTCTAAGTCTGTAAAGGACATTACAAGAAAGAAAAATTACAGGCTCTCATGGGACATAGATGCACAAATCCTGAGGGAAAAAATAACAAATCTAGAATTACAGAAATGACATATATTATAATCAAATTGATTGGCTCTCAGGAGTGTAAAGTTGATACACCTTGAAAAAAATCAGTCAGTTTAATATAAAGTGATGTCTTGTTGCTCAGTCTCTGAGTCATGTCTGACTCTGCACCCCATGGACTGCAGTATGCCAGGCTTCCCTGTCCTTCACTATCTCCCAGAGGTTGCTCAAACTCATGTCCATCGACTCAGTGATGCCATCCAACCAACTCATCCTCTGTCGTCCCCTTCTCCTCCTGCCCTCAATCTTTCCCAGCATCAGGGTCTTTTCTAATGAGTCAGCTCTTCGCATCAGGTGGCCAGAGTACTGGAGCTTCAGCTTCAGCATCAGTCCTTCCAATGGATATTCAGGGTTGATTTCTTTTAGGACTGACTGGTTTGATCTCCTTGCAGTCCAAAGGACTCTCAAGAGTCTTCTCCAGCACTACAATTCAAAAGCCACAATTCTTTGATGCTCAGCCTTCGGTATGGTCCAACTCTCACATCCATACATGAGTACTCGAAAAACCATAGCTTTCACTATATGGACCTTTTTTTTTTTTTTTGACAAAGTGATGTCTCTGCTTTTTAATATGCTGTCTAGGTTTGTCATAGCTTTTATTCCAAGGAGCAAGCGTCTTTTAATTTTGTGGTTGCAGTCAGAGTGTCTGCAGTGATTTAGGAGCTCAAGAATAGAAAATCTGTCAGTGTTTCCATTTTTCTCCATCTATTTGCCATGGATTGATGGGATTGGATGCCATGATCTTAGTTATTTTTAATGTTGAGTTTTAAGCCAGCTTTTTTCCATTCTCCTCTTTTACCCTTATCAAGAGGCTCTTTAGTCCGTCTTTGCTTTTTGCCATTAGAGTTGTATCATCTTCACATATGAGGTTGTTGATTTCTCCTGGCAATCTTGATTCCAGCTGTGAGTCTTTCAGCCCAGCACCTTGCTACTCTGTATAAAAGTTAAATAAACCTGTCCATGGACAAAGGGGAACCTGTAAGGAGGATGAAGGAGGGGCATAATCATGTTATAATCAAATCCCATACCTGCAGGGTGGGTGACCCACAGACTGAAGAATACCAAAGAAGTTCTTGCACTTCTGTGAAGGTTTTAGGCCCCACGTCAGACTTCCTAACCTGGGGATCTGGCAAAGGGAATCCCCAGGGAATCTGACTTTGAATGACATTGGGATTTGATTATAGGACTTCCACAGGACTGGGAGAAACCAAGACTCTTAGAAGGCATGAACAAAATTTCATGTCCACCAGAACCCAGGGGAAACCCCACAAAAGACTGAGCCAGACCTACCTGTGAATATTTAAGTGTCTTCTGCAGAGCTGTGGGTCAGAAGTGGCCCGCCGCAGGGTCAGGGCCACTGGCACCAGCAGTCCTGGGAGGTGCGTGTTGGCATGTGCTTAGTCGCTCAGTTGTGTCTGACTCTTTGTGGCCCCATGGACTGTAGCCCTCCAGGCTCCTCTGTCCTTGGGGTTCTCCAGGCAAGAATGCTGGAGTGGGTTTCCATGTCCTCCTCTAGGGCAGGCAGATCAGGGATCAAACCTAGGTCTCCCACATTGCAGGTGGATTCTTTACTGTCTGAGCCTCCAGGGAAGGCCAAGAATACTGGAGTGGGTAGCCTATCCCATCTCCAGAGGATTTTCCCGACCCAGGTATTGAACTGGGGCCTCCTGCACTGCAGGTGGATTCTTTACCAGCTGAGCTACCAGGGAAGGGCATGTTGGCATAAGTCCTTTTTGAAGGTTGCCAATAGACCATGGAGCCTGTAACCTCCAGGACTGGTTCACCTCAGGCCAAACAACTAACAGGGATGGAGCATAGCCCCACCCATCAGCAGACAGTTGGATTAAAGATTTTCTGAGCATTGCCCTGCCCACCAGAGCAAGACCCAGTTTTTCCCCAGAGCCAGTCCCCCCTATCAGGAAGCTTTCACAAGCCTCTTTCTCATCCATCAGAGGGCAGACAGAAGAAGCAAGAACTATAATCCCATGGCCTCCAGAACAAAAGCTACAACCACAGAAAGCTAACCAAAATGATCACATGGATTTATAGCCTTGTGTAACTCAATGAAGGTATGAGTCATGCCCTGCAGGGCTGCCTAAGATGGTCCGGTCATGGTGGAGAGTTCTGACAAAATGTGGTCCACTGGAGAAGGAAATGGAAAATTGCTTCAGAATTCTTGCCTTGAGAATCCCACCAAGAGTATGAAAAGGCAAAAATATATGACACTGGACACCTACCCCAGGTTGGTATGGTCCAATATGTCCAGTATGCTACTGAGAAAGAGTGGGAAAATAACTCTAGAAAGAATGAAGAGGCTGGACCAAAGTGAAAACCATGCTCATCTGTGGATGCATCTGGTTTTGAAAGTAAAGTTTGATGCTGTAAAGAACAATACCCTACATGCAGCTAATTAAAAAAGAGAGGTAGAAAAATCTTTCTATATTGATCTAGAAAGAACTTCAATATATATTAGTGAAAAGCACATAACACAGAAAACGTTCATAGCATGCTATCTTTGGTGGTTGACTTTAGTATCATGTATATTCTATATACTATATAATTTTTTCCATCAAACTCTTTTCAAATTTTCTTTCTCAGAATCTTCTTTCATTGAGATTTTCTTTTTTAGTTTTTATTTTATATTGAAGTATAGTCAATAACCTCAGATATGCAGATGACACCACCCTTATGGCAGAAAGTGAAGAAGAACTAAAGAGCCTCTTGATGAAAGTGAAAGAGGAGAGTGAAAAAGTTGGCTTAAAGTCAACATTCAGAAAACTAAGATCATGGCATCTGGTCCCATCACTTCATGGCAAATAGATGGGAAAACAGTGGAAACAGTGGCTGATTTTATTTTTTGGGGGCTCCAAAATCAGTGCAGATGGTGCTGGCAGCCATGAAATTAAAAGACGCTTACTCCTTGGAAGGAAATTTATGACCAACCTAGACAGCATATTAAAAAGCAGGGACATTACTTTGTCAACAAAGGTCTGTCTAGTCAAGGCTATGGTTTTTCCAGTGGTCATGTATGGATGTGAGAGTTGTACCATAAAGAAAACTGAGCACTGAAGAACTGATGCTTTTGAACTGTGGTGTTGGAGAAGACTCTTGAGTGTCCCTTGGACTGCAAGGAGATCCAACCAGTCCATTCTAAAGGAGATCGGTCCTGAATATCCATTGGAAGGACTGATGTTGAAGCTGAAACTCCAATATTTTGGCTGCCTGATGCAGAGAGCTGACTCATTTGAAAAGACCCTGCTGTTGGGAAAGATTGAGGAAGGAGGAAAAGGGGACAACAGAGGATGAGCTGGCTGGATGGCATCACCGACTCAATGAACATGAGTTTGGGTGGACTCCGGGAGTTGGTGATGGACAGGGAGGCCTGGAGTGCTGCAGTTCATGGGGTCGCAAAGAGTCGGACATGACTGAGCAACTGAACTGAGCTGATCCGTTAACTGGTTGGTTAACAATGCCATGTTAGTTTCAGGTGTACAGCAGTGTTTCAGATGTACATACACATGTATCTATTCTTTTTCAAATTCTTTTCCCATTTAGGCTATTACAGAATATTGAGCAGATTTCCCTTTGCTATACAGTAGGCTTGTTGGTTAACTATTTTAAATGTGGTGATGTGTACATGTCAATCCCAAATTCCCATTTATCCCTCCCTTCTCCTACCTTTCCCCTTTGGAAACCATAAGTTTGTTTTGTAAGTCTGTGAGTCTGTCTCTTTTTTGTAAATAAGTCCATTTATATCATTTTTAAAAGATTATGCATATAAATGATATCATTTTCTTTTCCATTTGTTTTCTGGTCTCTTTCTTCACCCCCTTGCCCTTCAGTCAGGCCATTTTTATCCACTCTCTTCCAGAGTTAAGGTCACATTAGCTGACTTGACCTTAATATCACAATATGCGCTTTTTTGCTATTTCTCCTGCCATCTTTAGCTCCAAGAAAAGTCCCCGTCTAATCACACCATTGTAGAATGATTTTTCATGGTGCTTCCATAGCCTGTAAAATTACTCCTTAGCCTGGCTAAAAGACCTGTTTTAAAAGAATCGGGTACAGATTTAGCTTATAGCATCACTCTTATCTTCTATATAGCTATTGCTTCAGTCACATAAAATGACATCGCTTTTCTTCACACACTATGTGCTTTATGACATTGTTATTTTGCAACTATATCAACTTATTCTTTTCCTATCATCTCCCACCTTTCTTTTCTTTTTTCTTTTAAAAGTATTTTACTGATTTTTTTTTTTGACCACACCATGCAGAACGGGGAATCTTAGTTCCTGCATGTGTGTACGAGTGCTCAGTTGCTTTAGTCCTGTCTGACTCTTTGTGACCCCATGGACTGTAGCCTGCAAGGCTTCTCTGTCCATGGGATTCTCCAGGCAAGAATCCTGGAGTGGATTGCCACGCCCTCCCCCAGGGGACCTACCGGACCAAGGGGTCAAACCAAAGTCTTCTGCATTGTAGGTTGTTTCTTTACCCACTGAGCCACCTGGGAAACCCTCTTGTGGTAGAAGTATGGTGTCCCAGCCTCTGGATCACCAGGAAAGTCCATCATCTCCGTCCTTTCTTTTCTTCATCTGTCAAACTCCAATTAAAATGGGATGAACCAGATCAAATGTCACCTCTTCTGTGAAAATTCATTTATTTTTTAAAAAATTTTCTCTTCTGTGTTTTACTATTGGAAAATATTTTAGAATATATTGAAAAATTGGAAATATTGACAAATATTTTGCCTCTATGAAAACTTACATATGATTGTTATTTTCTGGAGAGACAGACACATTAGGTCAGGATAAAGAGGACATAAGAATGACTCAATGGCCTCCACTCACAGATTTGTCTCTGTGTACAGATGCCTTTAAGTATCTATTAATACAATTAAACACAGATAGGATCCATTACAATTCAGGTATCTCACCTATATTGCTTTCAATCATCATTATGTGACAGGTTGCCAACAAAGGTCCATCTAGTCAAGGCTGTGGTTTTTCCTGTGGTCATGTATGGATGTGAGAGTTGGACTGTGAAGAAGGCTGAGCGCCGAAGAATTGATGCTTTTGAACTGTGGTGTTGGAGAAGACTCTTGAGAGTCCCTTGGACTGCAAGGAGATCCAACCAGTCCATTCTAAAGGAGATCAGCCCTGGGATTTCTTTGGAGGGAATGATGCTGAAGCTGAAACTCCAGTACTTTGGCCACCTCATGCGAAGAGTTGACTCATTGGAAAAGAGTCTGATGCTGGGAGGGATTGAGGGCAGGAGGAAAAGGGGACTACAGAGGATGAGATGGCTGGATGGCATCACCGACTTGATGGATGTAAGTTTGAGTGAACTCCAGGAGTTGGTGATGGACAGGGAGGCCTGGCACGCTGCGATTCATGGGGTCGCAAAGAGTTGGACACGACTGAGCGACTGAACTGAACTGAACCCTCTAATATCAAAAGAAAGAGAACTATGGGCCATTTTTAATGGCTACATAGTATTCTGCTTTATATATCGTTTCCTTAACTAATTTCCTGTGGATGCACATTAAGTGACTTCCAGGTGCTCGCATTACTGTAAATAACGTCATAATGAGCATTCCTCTGTGCTTTGGAAATGTTTTGACAGTTTCCCCTGATTACATAAGATCATGATTATCTGTTTTCCTGTCTTTCTCACCAGACTATTATTAGTTCCCTGAGGGCAAAAATCATTTCTTTTGGAATCTCAAGACCCTTATAGAGTGCCAGTAGGAGCTTATTAATACCACTAAAAGAAAGAAGGAATAAATGAATGAATATTTATATAGTTGGGTGCACATCACACATGTCTTTGGTTCTTTCTCAGTTTTTCATTGGCCGTGAGCCTGGTATCTCTTAGGATTGTACAGTTCTCTAACAGATGTCATTGCCACTGACATAAATTTAATATGTGACTTTAAGAATTACAGTATGCCAAACTATGACTCCGCTGTAGATCTTCATGGACTCCAGAATAGATTTTTTAAATTGCAGAGAAAAAAATAAAAGATGTATACCCTATACTCTTTGCTCTCTCCTAAGCAGAGACGAGTTATTAAATCTTAAATTTTCAATTACAAGAAAAAACACGTAGTATGTGTGTTGCATACTGTTTACAGCTGTTGTCTATTATGGGTTCTCTGGGGCACCATTTGCTGCTACAACTGAACGGTCCCATAGGTTGAACTCACCAATATGAATGCAAAATTGCCTAGAATTACAGAAAGGAAGAGAGGAAAATCTACTAGAAATGGCTAAACTGCTGCTTATACTAATGTCTTCGTGAGAACCCATAGTTTCCCTGTTTGCTTCTTTAGGACAGCCTCTTAGGTTTTGTGGCATATGACAATCTATTGAATTATAAACTTGACTCTCCAAAGAAGAGAAACATCACTGATATTTCCTTGCAAGAGCTGCATTTGACCTATTGACTATAATGCACTAATTGTACTGGTTATCATGCAATGGGACTCAACTTGCCCAGACAATGAGAGGATCCAATTGATGTTGAAAATTTACAAGAGCTTGAGCTTTTTTTTTTTTTTTTTACTTCTTCTTGATGGACTGGGAACACTTACTATTGTTTAATATATTGTAAATGAGCATAGTTCAAAAACCACAGAGAGTGATATGGAATTATAGAACTGAAAATAGGCCACTGATAGAGTACAGATTCATCAAGCCTCTTTATTTCTCAATAAGCTTTTTATTGGCATGTCAATACAGCTTGCTTTGGAAGGAGTGAAAAGTAATTGTGATCAAATGATATAGTGGGAAAGTTGACCTTCAACTAACTTCAACTGTGCTAACCAGCTGATTGTATACCACCCCCAACCCATACACTTACTTAATACATTCCAGTTGGCAAATTGGTAGTCTAACATGCAGAACATCCAGTCCAAAACTCAGTTTATTCAGAAACTTACATAATTCATCTCAGACAGAATATGGTGGGGCTGGAATTCGAACTCTGGAAATACAGCTCTTGAAGTTGTTCTCTGAACTTATGGTTGCCAGCAGGGAAGGATGGGGGGAAGGGATACTTACGGAGTTTGGGATCGATATGTACACACTGCTCTACATAAAATGGATAACCAACAAAGAATCACTGAGAACTCTGCTCAGTGTTATGTGGCAGCCTGGATGGGAGGGGAGTTTGGGGTACATGTGTGTATTTATAGTTACTTGTATATGTGTGGCTGAGTCACTCTGCTGGGCACCTGAAACTATCACAGCATTGTTGATCAGCTATAGTCCAATATAAAAAAAAAGTTGAAAAAATAAAAGTTGTGCTCTACTCCAGTAGGCTGTACTGTCTGTGACTAAACAAATGTACTGTCTATAGAAACATCAGGATTTTTTTGAAGCACAATCTTTGGTATGTCTTGCTCCTGTTGAAAAGCCATCATTTACTCTCAATTTCTTAACGTAGACATTCTCAACTGTTTATTTCTGGGACACAACTAGTAAATATTCTCATTACAACTCTTTGTGTCCCTCTTTTCTCCCCAGTCCAGAAAACACACTTCAGTTCAGTTCAGTTGCTCAGTTGTGTCCGACTCTTTGCAACCCCACGAATCACAGCACGCCGGGCCTCCCTGTCCATCACCAACTCCCAGAGTTCACTCAAACTCACATCCATCGAGTCAGTGATGCCATCCAGCCATCTCATCCTCTGTTGTCCCCTCTTCCTCTTGCCCCCAATCCCTCCCAGCATCAGAGTCTTTTCAAATGAGTCAACTCTTCACATGAGGTGGCCAAAGTACTGGAGTTTCAGCTTTAGCATCATTCCTTCCAAAGAAATCCCAGGGCTGATCTCCTTCAGAATGGACTGGTTGGATCTCCTTGCAGTCCAAGGGACTCTCAAGAGTCTTCTCCAACACCACAGTTCAGAAGCATCAATTCTTCGGTGCTCAGCTTTCTTCACAGTCCAATTCTCACATCCATACATGACCACTGGAAAAACCATAGCCTTGACTAGACAGATCTTTGTTGGCAAAGTAATGTCTCTGCTTTTGAATATGCTATCTAGGTCGGTCATAACTTTCCTTCCAAGGAGTAAGCGTCTTTTAATTTCATGGCTGCAATCACCATCTGCAGTGATTTTGGAGCCCCCAAAAATAAATTCTGACACTGTTTCCACTGTTTCCCTATCTATTTGCCATGAAGTGATGGGACCGGATGCCATGATCTTCGTTTCCTGAATGTTGAGCTTTAAGCCAACTTTTTCACTCTCCACTTTCACTTTCATCAAGAGGCTTTTTAGTTTCTCTTCATTTTCTGCCATAAGGGTGGTGTCATCTGCATATCTGAGGTTATTGATATTTCTCCCAGCAATCTTGATTCCAGCTTGTGCTTCTTCCACTCCAGCGTTTCTCATGATGTACTCTGCATATAAGTTAAATAAGCAGGATGACAATATACAGCCTTGACGTACTCCTTTTCCTATTTGGAATTAGTCTGTGCTATTCAAGGTAACCATATTATAAAGATGATTTTAAACCTGTTCTTTTATTCATATAAATTGAACTAGAGTCTAACAAAATATAACAAATATGTGATTACACTTGCCCAGTCAAATAGGGGTTTATTGGTCTCAAACATCTGGAAGCATTGAAGAAGCTACTGAAGGTGCAGGATAGCTGCTTAAGGGGTTTTTCAAGAACCCAGGCTTTTTCTACCTTTATGGTTACCATCTTCTCATGTGACTTGGTTTCTCTAATTGGCTTCCTCACCTTAAAGTGTCAGATCTATGTTCAAGGAAGGAAGAAGAGACAAATAAAAGAGACAGAAATCTAAGAAGGCATTTGCCAGGTGAAACTATGCTCTCTAATCCCTTTTTCCAGAAAGACTTACCCTCTGGCTGCTATTTACATCTCACTGGTCTCACTCCTGTCACATGGCCATTCCTACCTCTAAGAGGATTCGTGAAGCTGGGTGTTTTGATCTGGGCACTTTTTTAACCTCCCCTGAAACCAGGGGTCTGGTAGTAGGAAAGAAGGGGACTAAAGCTTATTGGACAAGTAACCAACATTTTTTGTGATATATACATTGTGAACATATGTATATATATATCTATGATTGGAGAAGAAAATGAAAACCCACTCTGTTATTCTTGCCTAGAGAATCCCATGGATAGAGGAGCCTGGTGGGCTGCTGTCCATAGGGTCACCCAGAGTCGGACATGACTGAAGCGACTTAGCATGCATGCATGCATTGGAGAAGGAAATGGCAACCCACTCCAGTATTCTTGCCTGGAGAATCCCATGGACAGAGGAGCCTGGTGGGCTGCCACCTATGGGGTCGCACAGAGTCGGGCATGACTGAAGCGACTTAGCAGCAGCAGCAGCATGTATACATATAGGGCTTCCCAGGCGGCACAGCAGTAAAGAATCTGCCTGCTAATGCAGGAAACTCAATAGGTCCAGTTTTGATTCTTGTGTTGGGAAGATTCCCTGGAGTAGGAAATGGCAACTTCCAGTATACTTGCCTGGAAAATTTCATGTACAGAGGAGCAGGGTGGGCTATAGTCCATGGGGTTGCAAAGAGTTGGACACAACTGAGCACCTGTGTACACACACACACACATATACATATATAATGTGAATATATCTGTATCTGTATCTATATCTATTTCTATATATTATGTATATCTATACATAAAACAAGCAAACATTTGCACTTTTATTAATAACCAGTGATTCTTCAATAGATCTCATTACAGATCATAGCATATCAGTGAGACACTGACTTCATGACTGAGAACTGATCAAACAGTATAAACTCCAAACCCAAAATAAAATGTATGAGGAGGGATATTATTAGTTTGACACCAGCCTAATTTCTAAATTCATGAGCTACCGTTTCCAGTCCTTTGCTTCAGCCACTCATGGCTTTTCTTGATTCTTGAAAGCACCATTTGTAAAAACTGGTTGTTTTCACAGACTGGTAAAAACAATGAAAACACAACAGGAAACTGGTTGTGTTTCCTCTGTGTTCTTTGCACGTGTCTTTTTCTTTGCTTAGAAGACCCTTCCTCACCTTCTCTCTCAAGTTGTGCTTGGTTGCTCAGTTGTGTCCTACTCTTTGTGACCCCCCTGGACTATTGAGCGCCTGGCTCCTCTGCTCATGGGATTCTCCAGGCAAGAATACTGGAGTGGGTTGCCATGCTATTTCTCTCAAGTTAGATGATAATTATTCTGCAGGACCCAGTATAAATAAATAGCAACACATCTCTGGAAATGTCTTTCCCTCTCTCAGACAGACCTATTTTTGGTGCTTTATTTACACCTCCATTAGCTTGCTTGTCATTATTAGCTTGAATGTTTGTCACGGCCGACAAGCGCTTTGGTCTTTTACAGAACAAGAACTGTAATAGATTCAGCTTTTTCTACTCAATGCCTCCTGCAGCTCCTGGAATATGTTCAAGATACCTGCTTAAATTAAAAAAAAATAAAAAGCTGAATGTTATCCCCCAAATAAAAAGGATCTACAAAGAGAAGTAATGTGCTCTCACCATAGTCAATAAAAGTGCATGAATATATATGCCCCTTAAACCTGCATCTCGTTGGCTGTTGACAGAGGGGATTTTGTTTGTTTTAACTGATGATAATAGTAATATGATTGGGCAATTAATAGTTTATTTCTCTGTATCTTTTATTCCTTGTTATTTAGGGGTTCTTGAGGTTATTCAGTTTTGTCTTTCTTTGTATAGAATTAGAGACATAGTTTATACCTTCAAAAATATTACTCTTTAAGGGAAGAAAAGCCATAAACTCATAGTTAAATATTTAACTAATGATTTGAATAATTAGGGAGAAAATGACTTGTTTAACTATTAGAATGTTTAGTGGCTAGTGTATTTATACCTGGCAAAAATTTAGTTCTCGTCTTTAAAATGAGTTTAGGAGCAATAAGGAATTGGGTGAGGATACAGAAGGAAGTGAGAATCAAAAAACCCTCACAAAATCAGGCAGGAGGTTAGAGCAGACATGGTGAATTGCTTGTCTGATATCACATGTTCCCCACCTCCCACTTCCTCAAGTATGTGAGGACAGACATCACTAATCAATCAAAGACGTTTTCCACCTGAGCCCAGATGTGGTCTGAGAATAGGTCTCAAAGCTATGTGCATCTTCTGTCAACAAAGAAAGGATGATAAGTCTATCTTTTCTCAATGCATTCTGCATAGAGGTATATTGTGTCAATACACTCCTTGTGATTGGCAGAAAGCGTGTTCCTGATTTCTTTTGCAAAGTGAAGGAGGTATTGCAACTCCAAAACTGAACTTCTAGACACTTCCTTCTGTGAAATCTCTCCAGGATTGGCCTCAGTGTCATAAAGTCAATCATAAGTTTCCCAGTTCAGTTTCTTACTGCTGGGAAATGAGAGGGAACATCCTAACCACAGATTTTATAACTGAGAAGGGAGAGAGCTAACAGGTACGCACCTAATGGCAAGCAATATGCCAAGTGCTTTATAATTACGTCGTTTAGTTTTTAGAACAGCTACAGGAGGTCAGTATCATTGTCCTCATTTTACATGTGAGAAAGCAGCCTTGGAGAAATTAAATCCTTCAGTGAGATCTTACAACTGGTAAATGATGAAGATAAGATTCAATCTCAGATCTGGGACATCCAGCACCATGCTATTGGATCCTGAAGAGAAAACTGTTTCTTTGGTGGTCTTCTAAAATCTGATTCATGACTTGTTTTGATGCCATGAAGTACTTACGGTTTGGATAACAGCCTTGAGCTTTAACTTTATACTCTCCTGAGTTTTACAGACTATAGGGACAGATGGAAAATGGATAAATGCACATTAGGCGTGTATTAGAAACAATCAACCTATTTAAGGCTTTATGCCAGTCAGGTGTAAAACTGGCTTCCTGGAAATTGTCTTGATGGATATGGAAACTGTATTTAGGTTTAATTTTCTCTTGTGTGTGTTTTATTTTTCTCTGCAGGGCAGCGCCCATACCAAGTGATTACGGCTCGAGTTCACCCTGGAGAGAGCAATGCTAGCTGGGTGATGAAGGGGACCTTGGAGTTCCTGGTCAGCAGTGACCCTGTGGCTCGGCTCTTGAGGGAAAACTTCATTTTCAAGATAATCCCCATGCTCAACCCAGATGGTGTCATCAATGGCAAGTATGTCAGGCACCTGGCCTAACTTAGGTCACATTTATGTTACCATGATAATGGATTGTTGTTCTGCTCAATGGGTTTGACTTGAGAGGTCTTGGTACTCTGGCAGGAATAACTTCTCTTGAGTTCTGTTACATTGTACAAATATCAGGATATTCTCTATAAACATTGGTATCAATCTCATAGTTTCTTTTAATAGAAAAGTATAGACTCATAGGCAATTACTAACAGAAGAATCCTTAGAGAGAATTGAATCTAACACTCTCCTTTTAAAAAGGAAGGAATTGATGTCCATGATAATCAGATGACTCCCGCCTACCACCCCTGCCACCTGGGTTGGGTTAATGACAAAGTCAGGGCTCAAACTGTGATCCGATGAAGTTAAGACTGCTGCTTTTCTTTGCTTCTGAGCCTGGTGGGCCATGGCCCATGGGGTCGCAGAGGGTCGGACACGACTGAAGTGACTGAGCACACCCTGCAGATATGTCTTTATTTTCAGTTGTGTTTTTACTTGGAGCAGGAAATGCCAACCCACTCCAGTACTCTTGCCTGGAAAATCCCATGGATGGTGGAGCCTGGTAGACTACAGTCCATGGGGTCGCGAAGAGTTGGACATGACTGAGCGACTTCACTTTCACTTTTCACTTTCATGCACTGGAGAAGGAAATGGCAACCCACTCCAGTATTCTTGCCTGGAGAATCCCAGGGATGGAGGAGCCTGGTGGGCTGCTATCTATGGGCTCGCACAGAGTCTTCACAGTAGCAGCAGCAGTGTTTTTACTGGATTCTGGATACAGCTATAATAAGCTGTATTTAAATGGAATGGCTGAAATGGTTGAAGAATGGCCACGGAATGGTTAAAAGTGCAATGACTGAGAAATGGTTGGCTGAAAGAGAGAAGACTGGGGTGGTGCTTTTCCTAGCCCACTCCTACATGCCTTTCAGAATGTATATTGGGAAAGATGCATTCCAGTGTTAGAAAGAGTCAGCATTTTCAGAGTTTGTGGGCTGAGGCCCAGAAAGCAGAGCAGGTTCTCAATATCTCACAGCCGGTGGATGGGGGTGACAGGGTGAACATTCATACATACCTGCCTCAAGCTGTGGAAAAAAACTTAACATTCCTTCCTTTGGTAATAAATTATTATTTTTACTATAGGATTAGACAGTGATATCCTATGGAAAAACCAGAATTCAAGATAAATAGAAATATTGAAAGGAAACATAATTTCAAGAACTAAAGATGCAAAAGAAGTTGTAATTTAAAATATCCATATTAAAGAGGCAAACACACACTTTTAGAAACTGAGAAAATAGAGCAATATTGAAAATGTGAAAATAAAGAGATAAAATGAGAATTATAAAAAATATGAAAAAGCAAATTTCAGAGATAAAATGACTTAAATAAGAAAATTTTTAAAGAAATATAAAATAATTTCTTTCAGGAAACAAATCCTAAATATTAATAAATGTTGAAATGCTGAGAATAGATTAGTTTCAAAGGATAAGAACAAAAAAAGAATATTGAGAAGTTAAAAAGGTTAAAGATATAAAAATGGTAAAATAGTAAAAGAGGATCAGAATAAATTCCAAATCATAAAATATGTTAAATTATGCCAAGATGAAAGCAAATGAAAGCTAAAGCCTATAAAAATAAAATTAAAAAACAAACAAACAGGAAAGCAAATAAATAAATAAAGAAAGCAGCCTCATACTTAACAAATTTCCTAGTTTTGTAGCTCCCCAATTCTTTTTTTTTTGATGGAATTTTTTGGTGGGCAAAGAACAAGGTCCTTACTTTTTGTATATGGTGACTGGTTGGCACAGTCTGGCACTTTTTGCATACGGTGACCGGTTGGTACATATGAGGCATGAGAGGACAAGTCCTTTAGCAGGTACCATCAATCAGACCTGGGCAGCAGTCAGGCTTCTTAGATCTCAAGCGGGACAAAGCCCTGAAGCACAGTGTCCATTCCTGGTCCACGGCACTCAGCTGGCTCCTACCATGTGTTCATTGAGCTCTAGGAATCAGCTCTAGAGTCTCATTGAATCTCTCCTCCCTGCTTGAGGGGCTAAGGATTTTATTAGCATGCTTACTTAGCCTAAATGGATGGAAAACAACTCTGCAAGCTGTCTTGAGGGACATGACCTCGTTTCAAATATTTTCTCATCCAAGTTGGCTCTTTTCTGAAGTTACGTGTTCCCTTGAATTATCTGGAGTCTGGCTGAGAGTGAAAAAAGCACTGGATTCAGAGTCATAATTCTACTTGGGAATTCTGGCTTTCCTCCGACCTACTTAGTTTTCTCTTCTGTTGCAACAGGAAGCTCCCTGTTGACCCATCTGGGTAAAGGTCTTAAAAGCCTAAGGTAATATTCAAGCTTTGGAACAAATACTATAGTTTCTTCTATTTCAGATGCTCACACCTCTGAATCAGAGGCTTGGTCCAGGTCTTAGTTTGAAAGGTTAATGTGGTCTCATCAGTGAATATCCTTCTGGTCTGGACATGCTTTGTTTCCAGCTGGTTGCTTTGGGTTCCCTAATGGCAGACCAGCTTCTTCTTTATGACACCACCATTCATCATCATTACCATTATTTATTATGACTAACTTACCCTTTTTATTTATATAGCATCTTTCATCATGGAGCTCAAAGCACTTTGTAGGTTACTTTGGATCACTCAAACCATTTTGGCTGAGAGGGATTTGGAAATCATACCCTTATTCTACTGAAAGGAAAATCCCCAGGTCATTGCACATCATTACCGAAAGACTTGAGGCTGCCATGGAATCATAACATCACATATTAAATAGGCTTAAAATCCTCAGCTCATGAGCCCTTCTCAGAACATACCTAACATATGGTTTACCTAGTTTTTGTTGAGTCCCTAAGTCGTGCCGAACTCTGCGACCCCATGGACTTAGCCTGCCAGGCTCCTCTGTCCATGGGATTTTCTAGGCAAGAATACTAGAGTGGGTTGCTGTTTCCTTCTCCAGGATATTTTCTTGTCCCAGGGATTGAATCCATATCTCCTGTATTGGTAGGTGGATTCTTTACCACTGAGCCACCATGGAAGCCCATGGTTTATCTAATGTCCACTTAAATTCTTCATTGACATTCCATTTAAGGACATACACATTCCATAGTATATAATTAGGTGGATTTGTTTTTCTCTGTTTTGATTTTATGAATTTTACACATTTTGCCTAAAATGTGTAAAAATAAGGATAAGATATTACCTTCATTTTACATGTCTTAACTTCCCCAGGTGGAACCCCCTCCAAGTTTGATGCAGTTCACCTAAATATTGCTTATGTGATTTTGTTTCTGATGTTCTGACTTTCATTGGTTTTCTTGGGACACATTCCTATTCATAGGCTTCTTAACATTAACAAAACTTCCCTGTGTGTGGTCTGACCAGCAAAGAGGCAAGCTTTGCCTAAAGATTAAAGAGCCCAAACTTGAACTTGGCACTTAATCTACCACATGAAGCTTTTCTTTTACAAGAAATGATGGGCCCCTATGGAGTTTGAAAAACCGTGTAAAGGTGGAGTAGTTTCCTTGATGCTAATGGAGACTCTGAGGATGGCTGAGAGGTTTTAATAGCAGTGGTCAGGGAGACAAAGCCAGGATTTTCTAGCAGAAATAGAGAGGGTCTTGCCAAACCAAAGATATCTTAGCAACATATGTCTGTAACAGGAAAACAAATCACAAAGACGGTTTCCAAAAGAAACATCCTACCATCTTGTTGGCCTGGTCATTTGTATTGAACTAGGCTGAGTTCTAAGTAATCTGGGAGGCCTGACGCAGTGATCCGTTGATTCTTATAATTCTTCCCAACATGCAATAAAAGTAGGAGACCACCGGTTGGGTTAAAACAGAGGTGATAATGGTGGCTTGATTAAAGCGGGAGGTGGGAGAAGACAGGTGATACCTTAAAAGGTCATCATGGCAAGTAAGTGAAGGAGAGGAAGAGATCTAATGTGATTCCCAGTTTTTGGGCTTTGGTTGCTGGGTGGATGGTAGTGACAAAGAATTTTTATAAAATCAACACACAGGCCAACATTTTGTTCCCAGTAGAATCGGAGTATATTTGTCCTTAGTATATTTGTCCTTAGTATATATACAAGTCTACAAACATGATTACCTCTTCCAAGACCACAGTGGAAAAGAAGTAAACCACAGTAAAGAAAACAGTAAAGATGGTGTTTTGCCATCTTGAATCCAGCAGAAACTAACACAAGATTATAAAGCAACTCTACCCCAATATTAAAAAAAGAACAAAGGTCATGCTGTAAGCAATAGCTGACTGCTTTAGGACAGCGGTCCCCAATATCTGAATTCTAATGCCTGATGATCTTAGGTGAAGCTGATGTAATAATAATAGCAATAATGTGCACAATAAATGGATTGCCCTGAATCATCCCCAAACCATCCCTCCTGCCAGTTCATGGAAAAATCGTCTTCCATGAAACCAGTTCCTGCTGCCAAAAAGGTTGGGGCTCTCTGCTCTAGAGGAATCGTATGAAACTATAAAGATCAGATAAAAATTTTGATGATTTTAACTATCTAGGACCATTTAAACTTAGTATGGATAGCCTTTTATTTGTGAGTTGGGAAGGCTTTATTTTACTACATTAAAAGCCCTCACAGACTTTATCTAAGAAAATATTTAGCACCTTTTATAAGTCAAGAAAGAATCTTTCTCTTTTACATGTATTTTCTTATCCAGTAGTAATTATGGCCCAACCGGAGTATCAGTAGATCTTCTGTATAATTTTCAGGTATGAAAATAAATTTAAATACATACACAAGGGTGAAGTCTTCAGAGTGGTTTATTTATTTTTTAATTGGGGTATAATTGCTTTACAATATTAGTTTCTGCTGTATGGCAAAGTGAATCAGCTGTAAGTATACATATATCCCCTCTCTCTTGAGCCTCCCTCCCACACCACCAACCCACCCATCTAGGTCATCACAGAGCACCGAGCTGAGTTCCCTGTGCTACACAGCAGCTTCCCGTTAGCTATCTATTCAGTTCAGTTTAAGTAGCTGATATTACAGAGGCAGGACTATAACTACCATCTATTCTGCATTCCTTTTCTATAGAGATTTAAAAGCATTAAAATCAAAGAAACTTAAAATGTTCTAGCTGGGCAGATCCTTATATATTACTTAGTCTCTGTCCATTAAATGATAAGGTAATTGAGACTAAACAGATAAAAATAAGTTATCACATAGCCTAGTTGAAAAATGGCACTAAAAATTGTCTAGATAATTAAAACGCTCAGGCAAACACACACACACACACACACACGCACCCAGGTTGTATAGCCAGCTTGTGATAGAGTTGGGGTTTGGACCCGTCTCCCTCCAGAGCCCATGTCAATTTTAATCCATCAGCTCTTCCCAGACTTAGATGGTATGCTTAGTCACTCAGTCATGTCTGACTGTGACCCCGTGGACTGTAGCCTGCCAGGCTCCTCTCTCCATGGGGATTCTCCAAACAACAATACTGGAGTGGGTTGGCATTTTTTTCTCCAGGGGAGCTTCCTGACCTGGGGATTGAACTGGGGTCTCCAGCATTGCAGGCAGATTCTTTACCATCTGAGCCACCAGGGAAGCCCAAGAATACTAGAGTGGGTAGCCTATCCCTTCTCCAAGGGATCTTCCTAGCCCAGGAATTGAAATGGGGTCTCCTGCATTGCAGGCAGATTCTTTACCAGCTGAGGTACTAGATGGAGATGGAAGTAAAGCCTCAGCCCCATCAGCAGAAATGGTTTCTAAAGTTAGTCCTGTTTTTTTTTTTTTTAGCTTTTTATTTTATACTAGAGTAAAGAGATTAACAATGTTGTGATGGCTTCAAGCGGACAGCAAAGGGACTCAGCCATACATATGCATGGATCCATTCTTCCCTCCGATCCAGGCTGCCACATAACACTGAGCAGAGTTCCCCGTGCTGGACAGTAGAACCTTGTTGGTTATCCATTTAAAATATAGCAGTGTGTACATGTTGATCTCAAATTGTTGACCTTGATCTTCACATCCAGTGTGACTGGGATGAAAGAAGGCATAGCCTTCCCAGCTTTCCACAGTATTGATCCATGATAAATGAATCAGTTTATCCTTGGTTTTCCTTCATGGAATCTGAATTCCCAGCTTGGTTTAAGCCTGGACACTCTACCATATCCTGCCAGCTTTTTCCATTGTAGAAGACATCCTTCCTGTTGCCACCAACTTTCCGGCTGTAAATAGCACTCGTTTGACTTTGAATAGTTTTGGTCACTGGGCTCCTCTTCCACTGTCCTCTCTAGTACATTTTCATTCAGGTGACTATTCAGGATCACAAAGTGATTATGGTGATCCCCTTTGGGCTCACTTCACCTCTGGGCTTGGCTAGGCCTCTTCCTTCCTTTTTTTGATATGTTACCGGTTCCCCTCTTACATGACCTCAATTCTTTGAATGTATTTCAAATTTCTTCAAGATAAAAACATATAGCACTGATTCTCAGATTTTCAGATTTCACAGATCAGTTACCTTTGAAAAAAAAGGACTGTAGTGAGTATATAATCTTTTAAAAATTTGCACAAGTAAGAATGGAAGATACTCTCTGAGCTGCTGATCAACAGACTCATGAGAAATTCAACGTCAGATGTTTCTTGGGCTGCCTCCTCACTTACATAAAATCCTACAAGTAACTCAGAGGTTTGTGCTGCTCGGTCTTTAGATCATGGAAGTGAGCATTCTTACTTTTCATGCCACGATACATGTACTACTGGCCATGAAGACTTCCTTGTGGGTAGAGAACAGTGTAGTCATTGAATGAATTGGCTATTCCCAGTATTAATCTTCCCAGAAAGGAATGAATCCTGGAACAGGAAAAGATGCCTGACAAATGGACCTTTTAGGCGGAAGATACAATTCTTATGATCTTGAAATTGGAGACACTCTGGTCCCCCTTACATCGTTGAGGGTCATTTTACAATGATGGCATCTAGGATGTCAAGGAGGTCTGAAGAAGCAATTGCTCAGCTTGCTGCCTGAGAATGAGAACAGCTATCACCAATGATCAGTTTTAAATTTTCTGTGAGTAGTTATCATCTGTTATATCCTTTATTCTTATCATTGTTATTGAGTCACTAAGTTGTATCCTACTCTTTGCGAACCCAGGAACCTCAGCATGCCAGCTTCCCTGTCCTTCATTATCTCCATGAATTTGCTCAAACTCATGTCCATTGAGTCACTGATGCCATCTGACCATCTCATCCTCTGTCACCCCCTTCTTCTCTTTCCCTCAATCTTTCCCAACATCAGGGTCTTTTCCAAAGAGTCAGCTCGTCACATTTATTCTTCAGTTCAGTTCAGTTCTGTCGCTCAGTCGTGTCCGACTCTTTGCAAGTGCTAATAAGCCTTTCCATCTTGTTTCAGCTGTGTTATTGAGATTGCAAGAAAGTATCTGTGCCTCAGATTGGTGAAGAAGAGCAGTGGCAGTCATATTTAGAGAAACTCTTAAGGAGACAGTGGATAATAAGTACAATGGCTAATATGTTTTTAAAATCATACTCAGTATAATAGACATTTAAAAATAAAATAGCTTTATTGTTTTTTAATTATGAAAGGATACATGGTACAATCAAGATAATAGGTGTTGAGGAAGATGGGATTTGATTCACACAGTGATAGAAATCTGAAAGGTCAAAAGGGGAATGCAGAAGAAACCAGGTGATTAATATTTGCAGAGGCAGGCACTGCCTACAAGCCTGGGGGAAGCAAAGGGAAGCTGTGGAGTTACTGGAACCCAGGGGATGAAAGGCGTCAAAATACTGGTGTTTGGAACTCTGAGAAGGAAATGTGACTTGTCATGGGCTTCAGTAGACCAAACGTCACAGGTGAAAGGCTGAAAGAGTGTAGTATCCAAATAGCAAGGGGACACATCCCACCTGCTGCTGGCACCCATGAGAGGATGCAGTGATGCCATTGGTGTGCATCTTAAGATGCAGCGGCTGAGCCAATCACCTGCTGCTGCTCTAGTCTCTTTACTGGAACTGGGAAACATAGAGGGTACCCTTCACTTCCTCCTCCTGCCTTATTATCTCTCTCTAGTGCCTCTCATTGCAGAACCTAGCAGGAAATCAACTGGCAAGGTAGTCTGAGCATTGCAATCTGCAGAGTTTTAGCTGCAATGTGACAGAGAAGAAGACAGAATTGTGGGCTGAGAGCTCAGAGACAACTGGTGAAAAGCAAGCACAAAGCGTCCATCTACAGAGTGCAATTGCATTGGGCTTATTACTGTTTATATGTGACTTCTTTGTTTTCAAAAAATAAAGTAGTTTTATTGTCTCCAATGGGGGAAAATGAAGCATCATTATTGTAGAAAGTCCCACTGTGGAGAAAAAGCTTAAAGAAGAAATTAAAAAGCACCCAAATTTCAGGCTAACACATTGCATTACTCCAAGGGGTATTGTTCACATTATCATCTATGATAATTACATTGTGCCTGTGGAATTCTGTAACATGGAGTCCCTCCCTGAATCAGGCTGCCCAGAGAGATACACTATTAGGAAGATGAAGAAGATGCATTAGCGTTTGTTCATAAATCTACAGCTTCGGGTATATCAGTTATTTCTTTACATGTATTTCTATATCCAGACCCATTTTAACTTTTATAAGATAATGTATTTTGTAGTAGAGTTTAAAAACAAACAGCATCTTCCTAATGGCAAAGAATACAAATGGTGTTATTAGTTTTTAAAACAGCGATCTTACAGTATTATTGGGCCATAATTAATTCAAACAGTTCTCCTTACAAACAACAGACAGGTGAAGAGTCTTGTGAGTCTCTTAACAAATTTCTCAGGTCGTTTCCTTTAAGATAAATTCTTAAAAGTCGTGTTTTTAGTCAAATGTTATGCACATTTTATATTTAATACATATTGTTGCCCGATTTCTCTGTATATAAGATATGCGGATGTATATCCCTCCCACTGATGGATGAAAGGGCCTGGTGTCCATACCTTTTTAACGCTGCACATTATCATTCTTTTTATTCTTTGTCAATCTGATAAGATAAAAATATGATTTTAAATTTAACTTTTTATACTTGTGGAAAAGTAAAAATCTTATCCCATTTTGCAGATGGAAAAAAAATCTGATGCAAAAATCAGGTGACATATGCAAGGCCAGCCACATGGTTGATGTTTCACACTCAGGAATTAAACCCAGGTTTGTCAGGTTGCAAACCTCCCGTTCTTTCCTCTTGGTTCTGCAGTCCCACCTATGTCAGAGCTTCCATACCGTCATACAATGACTCTTCTTTCGAATGCTGTCAGCATAGAACTTGGGAAGTGTAAGCGCCTAATATATACCTGTTAATTCTAACTCAGGGTGAACCTGACCTTTCTAAAGTGTTTTAACATATGGCCCTACAGATAGTTCATCTTCAGACCAGAGTAATAACTCTAAAGCAGTGATCCACAAGCTTTTTGACACCAGGGACCCTTTTCATGAAACACAATTTTTCCACAGACTGGATGAGGATGGCTTCAGGATGATTCAAGTGCATTAGGTTTATTGTGCACTTTATTTCTATTACTATTACATCAGCTCCACCTCAGAGCATCAGGCATTAGATTCTGGAGGTTGCGGACCCTTGCTTTAAAGAGCTTTGAACCAGCTCTGTCAGAAATGAACTTTCTGATACAGCTTCAGTTAAATATTAGTACGCAAGTATTGGTGTAGCACTCACAGTGTTTTACACAAAACTATAGTTTTTCATTCAATCTTGTACAGATGTTAGAGTTAGGCCATAAAAAAGGCTGAGAACTGAAGAATTTATGCTTTTGAATTGTGGTGCTGGAGAAGACTCTCAAGAGTCCCTTGGACTGCAAGGATATCAAATCAGTCAGTCCTAAAGGGAATCAACCCTGAATATTCATGGGAAGGACTGATGCTGAAGCTGAAACTCCAATACTTTTACCACCTGATATGAGAACCAACTCATTGGAAAAGACCCTGATGCTGGGAAAGATCGAAGGCAAGAGAATGGGGCGACAGAGAATGAGATGGTTAGATGGCCTCATCGACTCAATGGACATGAGTTTGAACGAACTCTGGGAGATAGTGAAGGAGAGGGAAGCCAGGCTTTCAGTAGTCGAAGGGATCTTGAAAAGTTGGACATGACTTAGTGACTGAACAACACCAAGAAAATTGGAAGATTAGATTTGTAACCTACCCATTTGAGGTATGATTTTTATTGAACCTGGGGGTATGATGCTTAACTTTCTCTATTCCCTTCTCATCCTTTTAGTCCTCATTCACTGTTTTGAATGAATGACATATCAGGGAGCCTGTTTTTATGTCTGGACAGTCTCCAACAGACTAAGGTTTAATCAGCATCTTCCATGCTGGGAAGATTTGTGCCCTTATGAGTTCTGCCCTATGCCCTGAAAAGCAAGGACAGCAGATGACACTCCTTTGTAGAGGGGAGAAGGAGAAGCAGGAAAATACAGGGGAGACCAGTAAAGGCAGAGGGATACTGTCTGTAGATGGTCAGCCTCTATCTGCATCACTCTCTCTGCAAGGCACTTTGTCTTCCTGTCCAAAGGCCAAAATGATCCCAAGCCAAAGAGCCTAACAGAAGAAAGTTCTACATTCTCTGTGGCCTTTGGGAAGATGAATGATTGAGTAAATGTTGTCTGGAGAAATAGTGGTGATGGTCATTATCCCATGCCATGCCGTGACATGACAGGAGAATGATACTCCACATTGAACTCTCCTTCCAAAGTTTCAGCTTCAAATTCTCCTTTCAGTGAGGCCCAGGAAATCCACCACTCCTGCTATGGGATCTCCATGGGAAATATTTGCTGGCCAAAGGTCACGTTTCTTAGTTAGGGCTTAGCCACGCCAGTCATCTTTCCTTCAACATAGGATGCAATTTCTCTGCCTGGGAGCTGAAAAAGTTTCTTAAACTTGCAATCACGGACTTTGAAAATTCAGAATGTTTTGCTCTTTTGTAGTCTCTGGACCAGAGTCATCAGTGGATGGATATTTGTTTTTAGGAAAATTTTAATTTCTTTGGACATGGAGTGAAGGTTGGTTCTTTGGATGGAAATAGCAGTCTGACTACATTTCTGCTTTGTTTGCTGGTCTCAGCGTTAGGGGCTCTGAGAAGAGGTGGGCAAAAGGTATTTAACCTCTTTCTCTTTGCTTTAATTTCTTTATATAGATAATAGGGGGAAATGTTATTTTGATCCAGAAGGGATTATTTGGATGGAGGAACTATAGTTTTCTCCATTTACCTGATGCCCTCACTGGGGAAAAAAAAAAAAAAGGAACAATGGAAGTCTCAGTCCAGTTTGAATGCTGAGATGTTCTAGGTACAGAAAGAGAACACTTACAGGAATATGTTAATCTCACAGACTCTTTTTTAAATTAAAAGGTAAAGTTTTAAAACTTTTTTTAAAAATTGGAGAATAGTTGCTCTACAATTTTGTGTTAATTTCTGTTGTATAATGAAGTCAGTCAATGATATATATACATATATCCCCTCCCTCTGGGACCTCCCTCCCAGCTCCTGCATTTCACCCCTCTAGGTCATCACAGAGCATGGTGCTGGGCTCCCTGTGTTATACAGCAGGTTCCCAATGGTTATCTGTTTTACACAGGGGAGGGTACATATGTCAATTCCATCCTTCCAAATCATCTCAGCCCCTTCCCCCTCCAAGTTTATGTCCCTTTTCTGCACCTGCATCAAATAACTATGAAATGCAAGACACATATGCATTTGAGATTATTTTAAAAGTTGCAAACATAACTGTTTTATACCTTAAATACTTGCCTTGCAAATGTCTGCCAGTAAGTCTCAAATCATGGTCTACAGAGATTTTGCTGGACATCCGTGATGTTCCTTCTAAGAGACAGAAGGAGGTAAAGAGATCCATGAAGAACGTGGCATTTGGTGGCACTGTCTGAACCTCTGTGCGTACCTCTTGGGAAAAGTGTGAGTTAAGGGAACATTTGAGGGTTGCAGTTCTAGATGCCTTTAAACTGTGGTGATGGAGAAGACTCTTGTGAGTCCCTCAGACAGCAGGGGGATCAAACCAGTCAATCCTAAAGGAAATCATTCCTGAATATTCATTGGAAGGACTAATGTTAAAGCTGAAGTTCCAAAACTTTGGCCTCCTGATGCGAAGAACTGACTCATTGGAAAAGACCCTGATGCTGGGAAAGATTGAAGGCAGGACAAGAAGGGGACGACAGAGGATGAGATGGTTGGATGGCATCACCGACATAAGCTTGAGCAAGCTTCAGGAGTTGGTGATGGACAGGGAAACCTGGTGTGGTTCAGTTCATGGGGTTGCAAAGTCCGACATGACTAAGCGACTGAACTGAACTGAACTGCTTCTAGAGAGAGATCTGATACAGTCTTGATGAACTTATTCTTAGAGATCAAAATGAAAATGATTTGCTCTGGGAACTGTGAAAGTCCTGCTGCTAAGTCATTTGCATAGTGTTAAATGATGCATAGTTCTGGGTGGATAGTTCTGGGAGGGTGCTCCCAAGGGCTTCCTTGCTCCCACCCCTTCCTACCACAGCCTGCACACCGAGAGGGGGGTCAGCAGTTTGACTCTTCCATTTGCCTTCCTCAGATATTGCAGTGCCGAATAAATATTACTATTTATTATTCCTAAATTTAGGATTATTAATTATATCAGCATAAACCTAATTTATGCCATCATAAACAGCGATAATAAATGCTGCCAAATGCTAATACCCAGCTCTTGCCAACTGTGCCTGTGGTTGATGAGTTCCCCCCTCTCTTCCCAGAAGCATTAAATTAAAAATGATTCAATGTTGCAGAATCATTGATCACATTGGAGCTGAGGCTCTTGGGGAAATGGGCTTGTTTTGTTAAATGCTTTTCTCCCTCATTTGCTGGGCAACTTTTGTTATCTGTCTGCACTGGAGTTTTTCTCTGTTCCTCCCCCTATAGGAGGAGCAGGGATGCAGGCAAGGAGGGAGGTGGTAGGTCATTTGTTCTTCTTTCTAGATTTCCCCTTTAGACATCTCTCTTTATAGTATTACCACTCTTAACACCTTCTTTCAGCATACTGAGAAGTCTTTATAAAGCAAACCCTTGAGGATAATTTGGATGTGTTATTTCTCAATTCCCATCACGTCTACAATGTTTTTAACGATGTATGTCATGTGGCTTCCTAAAATCCATCAATTTCCATCACTGGAAAATACGAAGCACAGCTCTGACAGCTCCGTCAATACCGAGGGTGTTATTTCTTTTGCCTTTTACCCTCGGGGAGGCTCTGCTTTTATGAAGGAGGACGTAAGCCTGTGTCCCCTTGTTATGAGAACTGTAGTAAGACCTCACTGCTTTTCTCAAAGGAAACTTTTTGAACTTTTCCTGCCTTCTTCCTGGATCGCTCTTTTTTTCCCATCTGGGATGACTGACGGAGGTGTAGTAAAGAAACTTTCCATCAGGTGATCCAAAGACTGATTTAGCTTAGAGTTGCATTCTTTCCATGGATGTGGCTTTCAACAAGTTACTTAAGCTCTCCATTCCTGTTTCTTCAGTGTTTGAAGACACGTTCCCTAGGTATCATCATGGTCAAATACCACAGCACTTTGAAACCGTTAAGCACTGTATGGAATTATAAAGAAAGGGTTCCTCGGATGGTGTTCTTTCTTTTTTAACTAGAGGAAGGAATATGTTTTATATTTAAATTTTTATTGAGGTATAGTTGACATATGATACTACTATGTCACACACATAGCGATTTGACATTTATATACATTACTAATTTATCACCGTGATAGGTCTAGTGAGCATTTGTCAACATATGAAGTTATTGCAATGTTATTGATTTTATTCCCTAAGTTTTACATTCCCTAAGCTGTGACTTATTTTATAAAATAACTACAAGTTTGTACCTCTTAATTCCCTTTCCCTGTTTTGCCAAACCCCTCAACCTCCTCTTTCTCTCCCTCTCTTTAGTTTTGATTCGTTCTTTCTTATACTTACAATTTCTTACTCTTTGCTGAAGTTCCTATTGAGTTCATCTATTATTCTCCCAGGTTTGTGAACCTCTTTCTGATTATTTCTTTAAACTCTTCACTTGGTGAGTTGCTTTTCTCTTTTTCATTTAGTTCTTTTCCTGAGGTTTTGTCTTGTTCTTTCATTTGAAGGTATTCCTTTGTCTCCTCACTTTCCCTACCTCCCTGTGTATGTTTCTACATATTAGGTATGTCAGCTACATCTCTGAGCCTTGGAAGAGTGACCTATAGAAGTGATCACCACACAGGTGCTCCTCTGTGGGTGGCAAAGGCCCTCCTCTTATGGTTGGACTGTGAGCAAAGTGGTGGGGGCAGGTCCCCAGTCCAGCTGCCTGCGAGGCCTGGCTTGCAGGTTGCAGGTGCCCTGCTGGGTAGGGCTGCTCCTTGGCAAGGCTGTTTCTAAGGCCCAGCTGAGATTACTGCAAGTGTGTTGGTGGACAGGTCTGGCCCCCCAGAGTGGGAGTCACTCTGGAGGCGCTGCTTGGGTGGGTGGATCAGGTGTGGAGGGTCCTCAGGGGAATGCTAGGGTGGGATGCATGGTGTTAACTAGTTTGATGGAGAGGGACAGACATAGTGCTCACTAGCGCTAGGCCAACTAGAAGCCAGGGAAAGGAGAGTAAAATAAATGGTGTCCACCAGCACTTATTTCCCCAGAGAAATTCCCACTAGATCCTAGCCTGTTTAGTACACACTATAAAGTTATAAGCCAGAACTCCCTGGTAAAGAGTCTGCCTGCAATGCAGGAGACCCAGGTTCAATCCCTGGGTCAGGCCCCTGGGGAAGGGAATGACAACCCACTCCAGTATTCTTGCCTGGAGAATTCCATGGACAGAGGAGCCTGGTGGGCTACAGTTGTGGGGTGGCAAAGAGTCGGACACGACTGAGTGACTAAGCACAGCACACAGCACCAGAACTCTAGGGTCAGATAGATGAGGGCTCAACAGCCTTTCCACATCTCACCTGTGCTGTGATCTTGGGTTGGCTACTTAACTCCTTTGAGCATCAACTTCTTAACCTCTTTGAGCATAAAATTCTGAAATCTCCTTGTATGATGCAAGCACATCTCAGGCTGTGCCTCTGCACCGGAACTCAGTGGGTGTGTTTTTACAAGCTCTTCAAGAGTGGGTCTTGGTTAGCCACAACCCTCTGGCACTCCTAAATGTAAGCCAATCTGGTTTTCAAAAGCAAACACTATGGGGACTCATAGTGTTTTCTTCCTGGCGCAGGCCCCACAGGCTGGAAAACACAACACCGGGCTCAGACTGTTCGCTTCTCAGGGGGCATCTCCATAGTCGTGATACTTGCCTCCTGCCCCCGGTTGTCAGTGACCCCATGGTGGGGTGAGCTCTGTGACTAGGCAGCATCTCTGCTACTCCTATCTGTCTCGATGTGGTCTTTTCTTTATGCTGTTAGTTGTAGAAAATCTGTATGTGAGTCTCCAGGTCATTCTGACACAGTTGCTCATATGCAATTATAGTTCAGGTGTATCTGTGAGAGGATGTAAACTCAGGAGCTTCCTACTCTGCCATCTGCATCCTGATGGTTTCCAGTTGTTTTCTGTTGCCTGCATTATAACTGTGGACGTGCAAAGTTCTTTTCAGTCGCCAAGCCAAGCAGGCTCTTTCCTGCTTCCATTTTCTAGTGTTTCAAAGATATCAGGATAAGGTTTGGCAAGAATAGATGAGACAGATATTCTTCAGAGGTTGGGATAAGGTCAAAGGTGAGAAAATCTCCTTTAATATATATATTTGATATATATGTATATACATGGTATATATATATATGTGTGTGTGTATATATATAATTACATGTATATGTATACAATTTATCAATCTTACATCCACTCCATAATTTTAAAATAACAATCACAAGGACAACAACCTCTTTAGTAAGAGCTTTGATTGACTTGTGATTATGATTTAAAAATTATGGATTGGGTTGAGAACTGAATAAATTGTATAAAGTATACAGCACTACGGAGGCTTGGGACTGGAAGAATTCAGCTAATGCCTTTTTTCTTTTCATGCTTACTTTTCAAATAAATATCAGGTGGTGTTGTTCAGTTGCTAACTCAGGTCTGACTCTTTTCGATCCCATGGACTGCAGCACACCAGGGTCTCCTGTCTTTCACTGTCTCCTGGAGTTTGCTCAAATGCATGTCCACTGAGTTGGTGATGCTATCTCACCATCTCACCTTCTGCCTCCTCCTTCTCCTTTTGCCCTCAGTTTTTCCCAGCATCCGTGTCTTTCCCAATGAGCCAGCTCTTCACATCAGGTGGCCAAAGTATTGGAGCTTCAGCTTCAGCATCAGTCCATCCAATGAGTATTAAGGGTTGATTTCCTTTAGGATTGACTGGTTTGCAGTCCAAGAGACTGTTAAGAGTCTTCTCAAGCACCACAATTCAAAATCATCAGTTCTTGGTGGTCAGCTTTCTTTATGGTCCAACTCTCACATCTGTACGTGGCAACTGGAAAAACCATAGCTTTGACTATAAGGACCTTTGTCAGCAAAGTGATGTCTGCTTTTTAATACACTGTCTAGGTTTTTTATAGCTTCCCTTCCAAGGAGCAAGCATCTTTTAATTTCATGGCTATAGGCACCATCCGCAGTGATTTTGGAGCCCAAGGGGGAAAAAAAAATCTGTCACTGCTTCCATTTTAAATAAATTTAGTTGTTCCATTTGATCGGATGGAAATCTGGCCTCTTGTGTTTTAGAACACAGCCTTTTCAGCCTCAACCTCCATCAGGGCATCTCCAAGAGTGTTTCGGGGTATCTGCAATGAGCAGCGTCTATGGCGGAATCTGTCTCCCCCAGCCTAGGGACTGTCTCGTTGGTGTACTGAGTCTCAGCATCTCAGCCAGCCTCATTGCCCAGCACCCACAGAAGCCTGGGTTCCTGTGAAAGTGCGCCCCATGAGGAACCAGAAGGAAATGCACCTCTAAGCCTGGCATTGGGCAGTTGCGGGAGCCTTATTCTTTCAAATTCTGGGTCCTGCTGCCTGGCCGTAACAGGAAAGTCAAAGACAGCACATAAACCTTGGTAATGTGGCTCCACCCTCCCTACCCTGGCTTCCAGGTTGTCTTTTTCTTGGAAAAGGTTATTTATCTCCCTGAGCCACCAAGCCCTTTTGAATTATTAGTCTTATTCCTTTATTGCTCTGCTTCCTTCTTGCAAATATGTTCCTATACATCTTCACTGCGTAGGAAACTCTTTTCTATTTACAGCTTCTCTCTGCTCCTCACCCCTCCCCCTGGCCCAATAACAGCCAAGGAGATAAATAAGAAACATAACTCTTTTTGGCTATTATTTTTTTTTCTTACCCTGCACAGTAATATATATAATAACAAGAAAACAAATCTTATTACTAAAGTAATTACAATAAATAAAAAATAACCGAGTGTGGAGCTTAAGGAAGGGGGCATGTCAGGGGAGTGATTGCAACAAGATTTTAAAAATCTAATTTGCTAGCACCAGTCTCACTGTTCTGTGGCTGCCTCGTTTAGGAGATTGTGTCTAATTAGGGAGTGTTGTTATCACTCATTGAATACACCCGCCCCTAGCTGACTTGTACTCCAGGTCTTTGAAGGGAAAATTTGGCTCAAGGAATCCCTGGAGAAATTTCCTTGTCAGCAGCCCTGTGTTGATAACAGCTACATTTTGCATGCTAAGTTGTATAATTGTCAAAACATGGGAACTGCAAAGAACTGCATGGCATCCTTCCCTCTGATCATAGGTAATCTCCTCCTTCATCATCTAAATAGTTGGGTATTTATCCTGTCATTTGTGAATTTCTAAGTAGAGGTCACAGAGCATCCCTTAGTAAAACATGCTGGTGCTGACCAATTCTTTTTGTTACAGTGTTTTTCCTTGAAGCCAATCTAATTTTATCTGAAAGCAATTTATGTCTCTTTGTTCTTGTGTGGTCCAGAGTGGAAATGCGGAATAGTTATTTTTCTTCATTATTTATGGCTATTATCTCATTTATGATAGCAATTTTTCCAAGTCCTTTTAGTATTTGAATCATTTCTTTTCTTTAAACTATGTTCTTGTATGGTCTGCATTTAGTATTTTTTAACTACACTGTAATTGTCCCTGTTTGGTTTCTTTAGCCTTCTTCAAGTTACTCTGGGTATGGAAGGCACTTTAGGCGTGGCATAATAGTTTTATCATATCTTTGAGCATCATCCTTCAACATCAGCATCACGGAAACATAATCACATTTGTTAATCCATTATGTGCTCATGTGATCTAACTTACTCTGGCCAATTGGTCTTAGTCATCTAACACATTTGAAATCCAGGAAAAATGCACAGTTTAAACACATAATATGCCACCTCATTTCTCAACCATCACTCCTGCAACCATCTCTGAAAAACACAGCCAACATCATTGATAAAGTGGCAAATATTAATTGAGCATTTAGCAGTTGTTTGACAACGCTAAACATTGTGCGTGCATTATCTATTTTCATCTTCATAGCAACCCTCTGTGTTAAGTCCCTAATATGACTTTGTCATGAGGATATGAATTTGAGCAAATGGCAGAAGATAATGGAGGACAGAGGAGCATGACATGCTGCAGTTTTGAGGTTGTAAAGAGTTGGACACAACTTAGTGACTCAGCAACAACAACAAATTATTTTAGGAGCAAAAGGCGATAGAACACAGATAATGAAGAGGGTATAGAATTGAGGTTTGTGTATGAATGTGTGTATGTGTGTGTGCATGTATGTTTGTGTTTGTGTGTGTGTTTCTAGAACCTGTCCACTTACCAATACATTATACATGATATCACAAGTTAAGAGAATCCTATAATGTTAGGGTTGGAAAGGCTCTTTGCATTTCGATAAATCGAGCCCTGCTCTCTCTCTTTACAGAAGATAAAAAAGATGCCTAGTCAGGTTCAATAGGTTTTTAAATCCTTAGAATTTTGGAGCTGAGTTTAGAGGCTAAGTCTAAAATTTTCCCCACTGAATGGCCATTTCATGTGAGGATAATGCATTTGCAACCAATGTAGACATTTATTAATAACTTTATGCATAATCTTATGACATTTAGGCATGTAACACAAAGATAAGTACTTTCTACATTTTGTACTTCTCTGTGCAAAACTGCAGTCCCTCACTAGTCTAAGATGGCATCCCAGGGATGGTGAGACAGCAAAGAGAGATTACAAAGGGGAAACAGGGACCTCCCTGGTGATCTGGTGGTTGGGAATCCACCTTCCATTGCAGGGGATGTTGGTTCGATTCCTGTTTGGAAAGCTAAGGTCCCACATGCCACGGGACAACTGAGTCCTCATTCCTCAACTTCCGAGCCTGCATGCTACAACTAAGACTCGATGCAGCCAAATAAATAAATGAAAAGAAATATTCCAAAATATCAAAAGGGTAAGCAGAGTATTCTTGGAAGAATGGTGAAGATTTCTTTAGGCCAACGTTTCCCAAACTGGGTCTGAAGCACACTAGCAGATTGGTGCTAATAGATGTTTCTTAAAATGGGTGTTCTGGTTGGAAGACACATTACAAATTTCATGCAAAAAGATTTCTTTGTTCAGAACCTACCAGTCATATTGGAATATTAACTTGCATGGAGACTGTCCAATAGGGGATAAAAGGCATGGCATTTACTGAACTTACTTAAACAGGGTCATATTTGTTGATATAGACCTAGAAGATCTAGAGGAATATTGTTGTTGCTGTATCATCACTAGTTTGTGTCCAACTCTTTTGCAACCCTGTGGACTGTAGCCAGCTAGGCTTCTCTGTCCATGGGATTTCTCAGGCAAGAATGCTACACCTATGGCTGATTCATGTTGATGTATGGCAGAGGCCAATGTAATATTGTAAAGTAATTATCCTCCAATAAAAAAGCGAGAAAAAGCAAACAAACAATAAAGAATACTGGAGTGGATTCTATTTCCTCCTCCAGGGGATCTTCCCACCCAGGGAAGGAACCCATATTTCCTGCTTGGCAGGTGGCTTCTTTACCACTGAGACACCAGGGAAGCCTCTTTAAAGGAATACTAGTGATCCTTCAACTTGGGTGTTGGAGAAGACTCTTGAGAGTCCTTTGGACAGCAAGGAGATCAAACCAGTCCATCCTAAAGGAAATCAACCCTGAATATTCATTGGAAGGACTGATGCTGAAGCTGAAGGTCCAATACTCTGGCCACCTGATGCGAAGAGCTGCCTCACTGGAAAAGACTGATGCTGGGAAAGACTGAAGGCAGGAGAAGGGGATGATAGAGAATGAGATGGTTGGATGGCATCACCGACTCAATGGACATGAGTTTGAGCAAGCTCTGGGAGATGGTGAAGGATAGGGAAGCCTGACATGCTGCAGTCCATGGGGTCACAAAGAGTTGGACACGACTGAGCAACAACTTGGAAAGTGTGGCTCAAGACTTTTAACTGAGATGCCAACGTAAAATGAAGCACATTACTTCTAAAGAAGCATATTTGCATAGTGGCTGAGAACACGCATTCTGGAGTTGAACTTCTTAGGCTTGCTACTTGGACAAGAAGCTTTCATAGTTTGGATTATGTGGGAAACATTCTGAGAGGGAGATTTGCTATAGTATGTTTATTGTAGCATGCTTTTGAGAATAACACCTGTGAGGGAATGGAGGTAGCTGAATTGCTGTTGAGTTGAATTGCTGACGAAGTTATTGCAGAGGCCTCAGATGATGAATGGGAAATTCTGCAGCTGGGGTAGGCGTTGGATATCCTGAGTTAAACCATGTGGACTGAACCTTTCCTTTGTGAATCTGACTAATGACCAATCATTAAATGTGGGCTGCCTCTGGGGAGAGGGTGCAACCTTGGCTAAAAAGCCTTTTGACAATTCCTCAGTCCCTCAAGGAGGTACCCAGCCATGAGCCTCAGTGGCCAACAGCAGCTTAAGGATGAGTTCTTCAGTCCTAGAGGGATACTCTGAGTGAAATGCCACAGTTTCTTCTGTGCTTCACTTTTCTCATCTGTAAAGTGGGCATAATATAAAACTGATATGGGTTAAATGAGTTATTGTACAATGTGCTTTCTATTTACTAGTGATGAATAAGTATTAAGATAATTAAGATAATAGCATTATAATAATTTAGATAATACAATAGATAATAATTAAGATAAATAATACTTAAAATAAGTTATCATGGAATTCATAGTTAGATTTAAGCCCATGAAAATTGGAAGAACAAAGATATTTTTTACTCCTAGTAAACTGAAAACAATTTTAATCCCTCTATGTTATCATATGTTCACACCAGTGGTTCTCTGTGAGACAATAAAGCAAGTACTCTATCTTCTGATGTGCTCTTTCCCTACTAATGTAGGACTCTGTGATGAGAACAGTCTACTCCTTCAGAAGGCATTCCCTTGGATAGTTGGGGATATATATATGGGGATATATATATATATATACACACACACATACATACATATATACCTGGGAAAGTGTATATACAGTGTTTTTATATACACACACATATGTGTATATGTGTGTGTGTGTGTGTATGTATGTATATGGGCTTCCCTGATGGCTTAGATGGAAAGGAATCTGCCTGTAATGCAGGAGCCCTGGGTTCGATCCCTGGGTAGAGAAAATCCCCTGGAGGAGGAAATTGCAACCCACTCAAGTATTCTTGCTTGGAGAATTCCATGGACAGAGGAGCCTGGCAGAATACAGTCCATGGGGTCTCAAAGGGTCAGACATAACTGAGCAACTAAGTATGTGTGTGTGTGTGTGTGTGTGTGTATACACACTGTGTATAAATATATAGTTTCCCAGATTTATATATATATATATGTGTGTGTGTGTGTGTATGTATGTATACATGAATCTGGAAAATTATTCAGAATTACTTTGTTCAGGTTAGGCATTCCATTCTATAGAGTAAAAAAAAAAAAAAAACCACTTAGAGATTTGATGCTGCTTATAAACTTTTATTCAGTTCCCCAGAATAGTTAAGATCAAGTCAAAAGACAAATGACTCTCCCATTCTACTATTTCCATGAATGTAATTTTATCGGACATACATCTTATTCCTCATGGATTAATTCAAAGAGTAAGATGGTGTGAATTATAGATGAATATATTTCTGTGAATATATTTGAGTGCAGAACTCTAAAGAATAGCAAGGAGAGATAAGAAAGCCTTCCTCAGTGATCAATGCAAAGAAATAGAGGAAAACAATAGAATGGGAAAGACTAGAGATCTCTTCAAGAAAATTCGAAATGTTCCAAGGGAACATTTCATGCAGAGATGGGCACAATAAAGGACAGAAATGGTATGGACCTAACAGAAGCAGAGGATATTAAGAAGAGAAGTCAAGAATACACAGAAGAACTATACAAAAAAGATCTTCATAACCCAGATAATCATGATGGTATGATCACTCACCTAGAGCCAGATGTCCTGGAATGCTAAGTCAAGTGGACCTTAGGAAGCAACACTATGAACAAAGCTAGTGGAGGTGATGGAATTCCAATTGAGCTACCTCAAATTCTAAAATATGATGCTGTGAAAGTGCTGCACTCAATATGTCAGCAAATTTGGAAAACTCTGGAAGTGGCCACAGGAATGGAAAAGGTCAGTTTTCACTCCAGTCCCAAAGAAAGGCAATGCCAAAGAATGTTCAAACCACCACACAATTTCACTCATCTCGTATGCTAGTAAAGTAATGCTAAAAATTCTCCAAGCCAGGCTTCAACAGTATGTGAACTGTGTGCTTCCAGGTGTTCAAGTTGGATTTAGAAAAGGCAGAGGAACCACAAATCAAATTGCCAACATTTATTGGACTGAAAAAGCATGAGAGTTCCAGAAAAACATCTTCTTTTGCTTTATTGACTATGCCAAAGCCTTTGACTGTGTGGATCACAATAAACTGTGGAAAATTCTTAAGGAGATGGGAATAAGACCACCTGACCTGCCTCTTAAGAAATCTGTATGAAGGTCTGGAATAAACATTTAGAATTGGACATGGAACAACAGACTGATTCCAAATCGGGAAAGGAGTATGTCAAGGCTATATATTGTCACCCTACTTATTTAACTTCTACGCAGAGTACATCATGAGAGACACTGGGCTGGATGAAGCACAAGCTGGAATCAAGATTGCCGGGAGAAATATCAATAACCTCAGATATGCAGATGACACCACCCTTATGGCAAAAAGTGAAGAAGAACTAAAGAGCCTCTTGGTGAAAGTGAAAGAGGAGAGTGAAAATGTTGGCTTAAAGCTCAACATTCAGAAAACTAAGACCACGGCATATCTTGTCCCATCACTTCGTTGCAAATAGATGGGGAAACAAACAGTGGAAACAGTGACAGACTATTTTCTTGGGCTCCAGAATCACTGCAGATGGTGACTGCAGCCATGAAATTAAAAGCCGCTTGCTCTTTGGAGGAAAAGTTATGACCAACCTAGACAGCATATTAAAAAGCAGAGACATTACTTTGCTGACAAAGGTCTGTCTAGTCAAAGCTATGATTTTTCCAGTGGTCATGTACGGATGTGAGAGTTGGACCATAAAGGAAGCTGAGTGCTGAAATATTAATGCTGTTGAACTGTGGTGTTGGAGAAGACTCTTGAGAGTCCCTTGAACTGTAAGGAGATCCAACCAGTCCATCCTAAAGGAAATCAGTCCTGAATATTCATTGGAAGGCCTGATGCTGAAGCTGAAACTTCAATACTTTGGCTGCCTGATATGAAGAACTGACTCATTTGAAAAGACCCTGATGGTGGGAAAGATTGAAGGTGGGAGGAGAAGGGGACCACAGAGGATGAGACGGTTGGATGGCATCACCGACTCAATGGACATGAGTTTGAGTAAACTCTGGGAGTTGGTGATGGACAGGGAGGCCTGGCCTGCTGCAGTCCATGGGGTTGCAAAGAGCTGGACACTGAGCGACTGAACTGAACTGACTGATATTTCTGTGACTTAATCATTCAGCCATGTAATAATAGAGAATTTAGCATTTAGTCCAGCTTCTCTTCTTGTATTTGATATTCCTTGATTGCTTTCCTGCCATCATGTAGCCAAATATTGTGTGCTTTGGCGTATCCATATTGTATAAACTTGTTTTATCTCATGGGAATTTATATCATTGCTGGTACCCCTTATATCATTGCTGGTACTCTCTCTTCAAGAGAAGACTCCAGAAAGTCTTCTCTTGAAGAGATGTCTTCTCTTGAACCATGCTAAAATATCTCTCCTTGAAAATTCTGTCCTTGATGTCATGTAGAATAAGCTAAATCAATCCTCCTCAGACCTTTACCTAATTGAAAACCATCCTCACATCACTCCCATGAGACTTCCTTCCTCCAGAGTAAGCATCTCTAGTTCCTTCTAGTTCTCTTGTGATCACTGTTTTTTATTCTCCCACTCTCCTGGTTACTCACTGATTTACCTCACTCATTAATTCACTGGAAGTTTGTTGATCATCTGGTAAACTTATGGGTGCAACAATGAGCTCAGTAAGCAGTTCACAGTATAGAGGTGGACAAAGACCATATAATTCAGTGTTTGAAGCGATCTGATAACTGTGAACTGTAGGGATGCTCAGAGGAAAGACACCTGGCTTAATCTTGAGATCAGGAGCAACTTCCTTTGGCATCTACATTGAGAGCTGAAGGAAGAGTTAGCCAGGAGCAACGCATGTATAGGACAGTAGAAGTAGGGAGATATTAGAACTCTCTGTAGGAGAAGCCAGAATGCTTGTAAGTCTAGAAATATTGAGCTATTATAGTAGGATTCTCAGATGACCACCATTATCATTCTGAAAATCAAATTGCTATTCATGAAGTCTGAAGTTTGAAGCCTTAAGGTCTTTGGATGGCCTAATCATATGGCTAACTCATTTTCAGTTTAGTGCCAAGTAAAGCTGTGATTCATGGGGTCACAAAGAGTCGGACATGACTGAGTGACTGATCTGATCTGAAAGTCCTGAAATCCTTTTTTCTAATAATGGCCATTAGCATGAATGTTTCCAGCTACATCCCTGGGTAGTAGATCTGGAAGGACCACATGCTTGAGCTTACACTTACTCCAATTTCATCTGATTAGATTCCATTCTTACGAGACCACTTTGGATCTTGCACTTGCCATCCATTTCACTTGGCCTCTTCTCATTTGCAAGGAGACTTTAGTGCTGACAGGAATTTCTTTTATCTTTTTACTCTGCCATTGATACATTTGTTGAACTTGAGTGAATCAAGTACAATAGACTAGAATACATATCACCCAAAACAGATCCATTTAGTTATGATCATTCAAGCACATTCTAATCTATTTGAGTGCTGCCATTGAACCTATCTCTCTTTATATAATGTGCAGGGGTATCTTGAGAGACTCTTGCAAATTCCTCACTGAAGGCCTGTTAAACTCTGTCTCCTTATCTAATAACCTGTCAAAGTGTGAAATGAAGTTGGGCTGGAACAGCTGGAATAATTCCTTAAGTTGTTCTTGGTGATAGGCGCTGGTTTCTATGATTTCTGCTTCTTTTTCTGGGCAGCCCCACACTTCCTTGTTAATAGGTTTAAGAGTGTTGCTGAAGGTCATTGTCAAGCACGCTGATTTCATCTGCTGTTTTCTCCTTTTCACAAATGGAGGGGCGTGCGTGCATCTTCAGTCTTGTTGCGAGTTCTCCATAGACCACTGCCACTGACTCAGGCTACACGTGGAGTCAGTCAGAGCCTCTGAAAAGTGAAAAGGAGACCTCAGCTCCTGACTGAGGGTAGCTCAAACATCCCTGGGTCATCTCTAGGTGATGTGTTATTTACTTTCCCTCTCCCCAGAACAGACCATGCACAGTGCTTGTCAGGATGATTTATTCTAAGGGCATGAGAGCTGCAGTTCTCTTGACCTTAGGGCACTGAACTAAATCATACACATGGGTCAAAATCATTGGGATTTCAGGTATTTTAATCCAGAAAAGTCTTTATTTTACTTATATTGATTTATTTTTAATTATTAAAATTTATTATTTAATTTTAATTTATTATTTAATTATTAAAATTTATTAATTTCTAGTGGAATATAGTTGCTTTACAACATTGCATTAGTTTCTGAAGTAGTGACATTGCTCAGTCGTGTCCGACTCTTTGCAGCCCCATGGACTGTAGCCCGCCAGGCTCGTCTGTCCATGGGATTCTCCAGGCAAGAATACTAGAGTGGGTAGCCATTCCCTTCTCCAGAGGATCTTCCTGACCCAGGGACTGAACCCAGGTCTCCTTCATTGCAAGCAGATTCTTTACTGTTTGAGCCACTAGGGAAGCTCATACTGAAAAATATCTGAGTATTTTTCAGTGTTAATTTCTACTATACAGCAAAGTGAATCAGCCATACATATACACGTATCCCCTCCTTTCTGGATTTCCTTTCCATTCAGGTCACCACAGAACACTGAGTAGAGTTCCCCGTGCCATATAGTAGCTCTCATTAGTTATCTATTTCATACATAGTATCAGGAGTATATATATGTGAATCTCAATCTCCCAATTCATCCCATACTTCCCTTTCCCTCTTTTGTATTTGTATATTTGTTCTCTATGTCTATGTCGTTCAGTCGTGTCCAACTCTTTGTGAACCCCACGGACTGGTCCATGGAATTCTCCAGGCCAGAATACTGGAGTGGGTAGCCTTTCCCTTCTCCAGGGGATCTTTCCAACCCAGGGATCAAACCCAGGTCTCCCCCATTGCAGGCGGATTCTTTTCCAGCTGAGCCACAAAATCACTGCAGATGGTGATTGCAGCCATGAAATTAAAATATGCTTACTCCTTGGAAGGAAAGTTATGACCAACCTAAATAGCATATTAAAAAGCAGAGACAGTATTTTGCCAACAAAGGTACGTCTACTCAAGGCTATGGTTTTTCCAGTGGTCATGTATGGATGTGAGAGTTGGACTGTGAAGAAAGCTCAGCACCGAAGAATTGATGCTTTTGAACTGTGGTGTTGGAGAAGACTCTTGAGAGTCCCTTGGACAGCAAGGAGGTCCAACTAGTCCATCCTAAAGGAGATCAGTCCTGGGTGTTCATTGGAAGGACTGATGCTAAAGCTGAAACTCCAATACTTTGGCCATCTCATGTGAAGAGTTGACTCATTGGAAAAGGCCCTGATGCTGGGAGGGATTGGGGGCAGGAGGAGAAGGGGACGACAGAGGATGAGATGGCTGGATGGCATCACTGACCCAATGGACGTGAGTCTGAGTGAACTCCGGGTGTTGGTGATGGACAGGGGGCCTGGCGTGCTGCAGTTCATGGAGTCGCAAAGAGTCAGACACGACTGAGTGACTGAACTGAACTGAACTGATGTCTATGTCTCTATTTCTGTTTGCAAATAAGATCATCTGTACCATTTTTTCAGAGTCCACATATATTTGTTTTTCTCTTGCTGACTTACTTCACTCTGTATGTAGTCTCTAGGTTCATCCGCCTCTCTACAAATGATCCAGTTTTGTTCCTTTTAATGGTTGTGTAATATTCCATTGTATATAAATACCAAATATTTTTTATTTACTTCTATTGATTTAATGCTCTTTATACCAGTACAGCTCCTTCTTGGATATGATTAGATCCTAGATTGTAAAGTTTATCAGCACATTTTTTGATGTGTGACACATTATAAAATATATGTCCTACCTATTGTAGGCACTTTTAATATGAAAATGTTGTTCACCTGTGATAAGTTTGAGGGAATTAAACAGAAAAATTCCAGACTATTAATATAACTTGGGAAACAACTTAAAATCAATGTTTAAATTCATAGTTGTGAGAAGATTTTTTTTCTACTAAAAAGTGTTCCTTTCTCCAGTTAAAATTCTGGTAATTTACACCAGTGATTTAAAAATGTGGTTGATCATTAGAATGCCTTGAGGAACTTTCTAAAAGCACAGAGTTCAGGCTCTCCTCCTCAGAGTTTCTGATTTCTGATTCAGGAAGCGAAGGAGGAATCTAGGAATCTGTGTTTTAGTATATTAAATAATTCTGAAAATACAGCAATAGTAT